>NC_138188.1:59702440-60979940 GCF_964194105.1 Spermophilus citellus | reverse complement strand
TTAAATTGAAATATAATTAGTAGAAATATAAAATAAATAGAATAAAACTCATTTGTTTCAATATATGATTATTTACTTAGTAATTATTTTCAAGTAAAAGAAAATGTATCTTTATAAGACTAATACAATAAGAGCATTAATGTATTAATTAATTGAGCATTCCCTGAAACCTATTCTAAGGAGAAACAGAATCAAATGAAACCCCTTATGATAGAGACTGAAGATTTTCCTTGATACTATTTCATATAATTTTTTTTCTTAATCCTCCTCCTCTTTATTAATTAGTGTGTTTTATAGGATTTAATTTTTAATAACCTATTGAGAAAAACTGACAAAATTAAGTAATTATTACTATTACAATTAGTAGTATTAAATCTAAAGATACCTTAAACACTTGGAAGAATGGGAAGAAACAGAGTTTTCAAAATTGTACATGAGCTAAGAGAACTTCAAATATTTAATAATAAGTTTATTAGCCACTCCAACAAACCCTATTAGAATGTAGGATTGTGACCTATAAACATGTACTCAATAACTTTATACAAGCAAATAGGTTTGAAATAAAAATTGCCATATTACCTCAAATAATTATTGTTTGTAGGTTTTGCATTTCTCATACAAATATAATATTTTGGTATAACTTTTAAAATGGTAAGAATAAAAAGAGCATTAACATTCATCATAATACAATTAAGTAAATAAATATAAAATTACTTAAATTAGCCTATACACTATGGTTATAAAAAGTGCTGAACTTTGAGTGATTCTAGCCTGGTTACTTGACCTTTTAAAAATTACCATTATTAAGATGATTCATTTTTTCTCATTTGTCCAATAACTTACTAACATCTCATATCCCCACATGTTTAATGAAAAACTCTTAATTAGCCCAGCAATTACACATCAACTTTTTGCTCCAAAACTGCTTCTTCCTGAATTTAGTTTTTCTGAAAATAGCAATCACATAAAGAAGGAAATTGTTGACTTTAATATCATCATCATCATTATTATTATTATGGCTTTTAAGCATTCTCTAACACTTGATGAGTCCCGCTGGTTTTATTCCTCCTATTCCATTGTCATTGCTATCATAAGATACTGCAATAATTTAAACAGAAATACGACCAGTTACAGATTCATGAAGCTGTTTTAACAGAGCAAATCTTTCAATGATGCCTCTATAAAATGTGTTTTGTATTTAAGACATTCCAGTGTGAGATTTACCTCTTTGCAGTGTAAATTCCTACAGCTTTTCCTAAGAACCATATGTCCAACCAAATATACCCATGTCCATACATACTCACACATATATAAAGATCAAACCTAATCAACAAACATCCTTCTCTCTTCTGTTGCAAATATTTCTCAGAGAAAAATCTATGTTAGTCTGCAATATTAGCAATTACCAACAATATGTCTACATCACACATTTGGTATGGATTTATGTATTCATGCTATCAGAGGTTGCTCCAGATCATGCATTGCACAGGTCAAAACATACTTCAATAGAAGTAGAAACTCTTAAGTATAGGCAATCAAGAGAAGTAAGTATTCCTCCTTCCCTCAGGCCCACATTTTTTTCCTTCCTTGCTCTAGACCCTAAAATAATGATCAAATTATTACCAGAAATTCGGAATGAATCAAACTTCTTTAAATCTTAGAGCAGACTGGGATCTTTGAGTCAACCAAGCCAAGTGCACTTTCTTAAGATAATATTTCAATTTATTTTTCACTTAAAATAACAAAATGATTCTCTTCTTAAAATTTCTTCATAAAATAAGTGTAATATTTTATACCAATTAATCTGCCTGTTTCATCACTTTCTTATTTTACTTAATACTGTAAGCAAACTGTTTCCCCTATGTTTAAAATGTTTCATAAACATCAGATTAAAATTTGAATAATGATCTATCTCACTTAGTTTTTATTCATGGAAATGTAGAATGTTCCTAAAGCCTCAATATAATAACTTCTTAATAATCTCTTTGGTCATGATGTTTTTACTATATTCTTATTTATTTCATTAAGATAGGTTCCTAAAGGTGAGATTAATGAATAAAGAAATATAAATAATTTTAATACAGAGCAATTTTTAAAATCATTTCTACAAATAACCTGCTGACTTAAGAAATAACTGCTCTCATTCTGGAAAATTTACATTGGTCATATTGTCAAATAATTCTAACATAATTATCTCTAAATTTTCATTCTGTTCCTCTGAGATAACAGATAAGCATCTTTCTCTATAAATTCCTTGTAAGTCCTTCCACCTGCCAGAGGCTATTATAGAGAGGGTAGAGAAGAGGCCAATTCATGAAATAAAGCTGTGATTCTTGGTTTCAATGGGAAAAAAAAAATAGAAAACAAAACCCCTGGAATTTTAGCACATTAAAAACAAAAGCTACTTTTCTTGACACTCACAGGTTTTTAAGCATTTTCATATTACAATAGTACTAGTGTAGTTCAGGAGTAAATTTACAAATTTCAATTTTAAAAGGTGAACAAAAATAGTTCTTTGAGTAGCTGAAAATTATAACAATTCTGTTGGGTATAAACTGTACTGCTGGAACATAGAGTAACTGCGACAGCACAAAACCAATAAAAATTGCAGCACTAATATTGAGTATCAAAAGTTCATGTGAAAGAACAAGTTTGGGACTGAACATAAAATGTATCAGTCTTATTTTTAAATGATCATCTGAAATAGAAGAGGCAAAGTACTATGGATTTATCTGTGTGAAGCAAGGAGTCACCAGGATATAAATGGTAGTCAAAACCCAAGATGAGGAAAATTGAAATAAAGTAAAGTGCAGTTAATTACAAAAGAAGCCGCATCAAACACCCAGCCAATAATGGCAACTGAGAGTGGGGGAGGGGGCTCAGCAAAGTAACAGCAGCAACTGAAACCAAGGAACTATCTCAGAGTTAAAAAGAAAAACCAGGGAATGCAGGGAAATGGTGATTTACCTTCAAGGAATTAATTTCTCCTTTTTAGCAGAGTTGTGCCTTGTGTCCTAGTTATCGTCTCTTCTTCCCAGGAAGCCCTGTGTGTCAGAGGAATCTGTCTCAAGCACAATCGTCAAGAAAAAATTCTTTTTTTTTTTTTTTTTTTTTTTTTTTTTTAGTGCTGAAAACTAAACCCAGAGTAATGCATATATGCATATACTAGGAAATTGCTTGACCCCTGAACAACACACCCATCCCATGATGGTTCTTAAATCTAACCAGTTACTTCCCTATCTTACTTGAATCACCTCAAAATAAATTTCTTAAAAAGTAAACAAAAACAACAAAACACAAATGCCCATTCCAGACAGACATTATATTTAAAGGCTAAGTAGGAACATAAGCATTTGAATTTCTTCATTTTTAATTTCTTCTCCCTGGGAGCTCTTAAAAATATCAGTTCGGGGGATGGGGATTTAACTCAGTTAGTAGAGTGCTTGCTTTTCATTCACAAGGCCCTGATTCCATCCCCAGCATCACACACACACACACACACAAAAAAAAAAAAAAAAAAAATCAGTTTGGGACTTAAACACCAAACAATGTTCTCAGAACCTCTGGGTTTATGAAGGAAACAAAGGGACTTAAAAAGAAAAATAAAAAGCTCTCCAGGTAATCTAATATAATCTAATATACAGAGAGGGTTGAAAACAACTTTTCTGAATTGGAGTTTCCTTCCCTTTTGTAGGGATCAGTTTAGAAAAGAGTATATGACCCACATAACAAAAAACCTACAAAGGGAAATTGTTGTAGTTGGAGAAAAAGAAAATTTGTGTCCTAGGAGAAATAGCCTCTGAATATATCTGAATATGGTAGACACTGGCCACATGTGGCTATTGAGTACTTAAAATATGAATCAAACAACTTAGAAAGGAAATTTTGTTTTGTTTAATTTTGACTAATCATAACAAATTTAAAAACAGTTATTCAATTTTACTATTTGAAAAATTTCACACACATTTGAAAGTACTTTGAAGTGTTAATCTATGTTCTCTTGACTGCACATTTTATGAAATATACATTTATGCATCTGTATATTTATAAAAAGGAAGAGCAAGATATCTCAATTTATGTAGATTAAATGCTAGAATAGAAATATTTAGAATGCCTTGGACTAAATAAAATATATTAAGATTATTTTTATCTGGTTCTATTCATAAAAAATGGCATCTAGAAAATATTTTAGTTGTGCATGTGGCTTCTATTACATTTCTCCTATACAGAACTTTTAAGATATGAATGACTTTTAGGCATGCAGATGGCATAGCCTTCTTGTTATCAACATGAGGACAAAACCACAGAGTACAGAAAAGCCAAGTGAAGAACAAGAAACAGAAAAAGATTCCTGGAGGAATCCTGCTGATTTTTACCAGGCTATAGGACAGTTTTAGTTCCCTCTCCAGTCTCCTTGTAACAACCTATTGTTGCTTAACAAATAATTTTCAAACATCAGTGGTTTCGCAGTAGATAACCATTATGTTATAGTTTCTGTGGATCAGGATGCATCTTGGTTAAGTGCCTTTGCTTCGAGATCTCTCATCAAACTCCCAGTAAGGAATCATCCAAGGTTGTAGTCTCATCTGATGGTTTTACTAAAGGAGGGTCTGCTTACATCTCCATGTGGTTGCTGTGTTTGCACATTGACTGTTAGCTAGGGGCCTTCCTCATTTGTTTCCCATATGTTCCTCTCTATAGGACAGCTCACCATGTTCTAGTTGGTTTCTCTAAAACAAGCAAGCATGAAAATAATAAAGGCAACTCAAGATGGATGCCACCATCTCTTTCTAATCTAATCCCTGAAATGGTAGGTCACTACTTTTGTCACATTCAATTCATTTGATGTCATTCATTAAGCCAGTCCATATTCAAGGGGAATGATTACATATGGGCATGAATATTTGAAGGCAGACATCATCAAACCCATCTCAGAGTGTGCATACTGGAATTCTTCATTCGTTGTATCTATAATCTCAGAAGTAACCATTTCCTGAGGTTGAAAAGTAATGATTACGAGCTAGTTTTTATTATTTTTATTTCAAATTAATGGATGAGTTAAAATATATTATTGGACTATATGTATACATATAGTATAATTGCTACTTCTTTTTCCTTCTCAACATTAGGTGTTTAAGTTATATCCACATTGAATGTTGATAATAATTCTCAGTGATCTATTTCTTACAATATACCCACTATGTATTTCGTTCAATGAATAAGCCATAGTTTACTTATGCATTTCCCTAATAAAGAATATTTCATTTCCCTTCACAATTGTTTTATTGCAAGCAATTCTGGAAAAGACACTGTTCTAAATTGTCTCTATGCACATATGAAAGAGTATTTCCTGCCCTAGGTTTGCTAAGATATAAAGTGCACACAAGTTTGAATTTATAAGATATTGCAAAATTGCTTTCCAAAAAGTTATACTGATTTTTTTATCTTACCCATAAAGTTACGAATTTTTATTTGGCTAGCAATTGAATTTATTATATTCAAGCAAATTTTTCCATTTTGATGGATTTGAAAACACATTTTATTATGGCTGTAATTTGCATTAGTCTAATTACTTGTGAGGTTGAAAACACTCAGCTCATTTTTATACATAAACTTTGGCAATCAGAATTCCTTCTCTGAGACTTGTGAGTTTATATATTTTGTCTATTTTTAAAATCACTTTATGTTTTATTGTTATTTCATCAGTAGAGCTATTTATTCTTGTTACAAGCCCTTTATACAATATATGTGTGACAAATATTTTCTTGCATTATATGATTTGTTTTTTATTTTTATGTACTTTGTTCCACGTAAAATAGTTCTATCTTAATGTATTAAATTTGTGATATTTTCTTTATAGTGTATACTCTATATGTATATAAAATATTTCTATCCCAATTTCACAAAATATTGGTTTTTTTAAACTTTTTTCATATGATTATCTACTTTATCTTATTTAAATTATTAATACTATTATTATTATTATTTGTTTTTTGTACCAGGATTTCTGATGATTTCAGATCAGAGTTTTTAGATTTACCTTAGACTAACTTCTCACTGGAAACAGAGAAAAATCTGTTAACTTTTAAACCATTCTGTAATTTTTTTTCACAATGCTTGCTATCAAAAGGCATTTTTGGTAAAACAAGAGGCAAAAAAGTAAATAAATTAACATAATTAACAGAGGATAAAGTACTGAGGATAAAGTACTAAAATTTTAATGTGCTTCAGAAATTTCAGAAAATATAAAGCTAAAATGTGTTTGATTACTATGGTTATAACAGAGCCAGTGAGTCCTTTGGATGGAAACCAGATGTTGATGAGTTGAAAACTGTACCAGCAGCAAGTGAGATTCTCTATTTCCATCTCCCTATCTCCTAGAATCATGGTCGGATTGCACTTGACTGCATTAGAGTCAGATGGGTCCACATGACGAGTTTTGACCACACAACATGTCTTGTGTGGAATATTTCAACTTACCAGCAGAGAAGAAGGTAGATAGTAACTCACAAATGAGCCCTCCTATCTATCTATCTCTATATATGTATATATATATATATGGGCTATTTATATATATATAAATATATTATATATATATTTGTTGTTGTTGTTTTCTTCATGTTTAGATTCCCTAAAAGTACTCTCTAAACTGAATCTGGCTTACCTAGGAGAAACTGGAGACAAAAGAAGTCAAGCCTGAATGATTTCTTCACCTGGAGGCACAGAATCGGCATTACTATACCCCATTATATGGCATTAGTTTTTCAGAGGTTCCACTGTGGTGATACAAAATTCTAGGATTTGGGGACCCAAGGAACCTCCCCAAAAGTCATGGATCTAGATTGCAACAGGGAAAATACACAAGCATCTGTGTACTAAAAAGAAAAGCAATCCCAGGGACAAGGAAACAGGTACACCAATGACTCTGATGCACATCTCAATGACAGTACATAATATACTTCATTTCTTTCTTTCTTTCTTTCTTTCTTTTTTTTTTTTTTTTGGTGCTGGGGATTGAATTCAGGGGTACTCCACCACTGAGCCACCTCCCCCACCCGTTTTTTTTTCTTAAAAGAGAGAGAGAGAGAATTTTTTTAATATTTATTTTTCAGTTTTCGGCAGACACAACATCTTTGTATGTGGTGCTGAGGATGAACCAGGGCCTTATGCATGCCAGGCGAGTGCGCTACCGCTTGAGCCACATCCTCAGCCACCCCCCCCCCACCACCCGTTTTTGATTTTGTTTAGAGACAGGATCTCACCGAGTTGCTCAGTGTCTTGCTGTTGCTGAGGTTGGCTTTGAACTTGCAACTTTACTGACTCAGCCTCCCAAACCACTGGGAATATAGGCAAGCACCACCCTGCCTGGCTCACAATATATTTCATTTGAGGAAATAAAAAAAGTTGCTTTACCATGGTAGCAGAAGAAATAACTGACAATAATTAGTGATAGTCACTAATGATAGATATCATGAAATGAAGGTAAAATAGTAAGACTTAGAAGTAAAGTTTTCTTAGACAAATATGACAGGATGACTATCTGTTTTCAAGGAAGCCACAAGAAAAAGAAGAGTTGATAGAAAAAAGAATAAAAACAAAAGGGAAGAAAGCTCAGGGTGAAAAATTTTTATTTTTATTCTTTTAAAGCCTTAAAAGACTTTGATAATATGTAAATGCTGATACATATTTTTAAAATGTCAATATGTAAGTGAAGTTTGAAAGTATCAGTAAAAAGAGATAATAGAGAAAACAAAAGTTTTCCAGAAAATACCATAGAATGAAATCAAGCACATAAGTAGAACATTATTTTCTGCAAGATAGAAAATATTTAGTTACATTAGAAAAAATAAATAGTGGTAAGAGTAATTGGGCATGCAATTTGACCTACACACATGGAAACAGGAAAGTAAAGGGGAAGCTTAAGTGTAGGCCTTCTTTTCTTCTCTGCAATAAAATCACCAAGTTATCACCTGAATGGGGTAGAAAGAAAGAACCTGGTACCAAAGGTGAGTTTCGGATAAACATTAAGGGGTGTGCACAAGCTGTCCTTAAGTTTTATGATGAGCTGTGTGTGACACAATGAGAGACAAATGAGATCCCTTTCCATGAGTTTGGAGGCAAATCCACCCACATGGTTCCCCCATACATTTAGGAGATCTGGTGCTATTGTAGAGAAGAATGTTGTATAGTGGTGTCACAATATTGTAAGAGGGAGAGTAGATTCATAATTTTGACCAGTGATTGAAGTGAGTTTTATGTGGTAGTGTCTTGTAAGAAAAAAAGGAGAGCCTGGAGAAAGATGAAAGTTAGAGGAGGAAAGAGGTCTAGGGACTTATATGGATGAGAATCATCCAGAATAGAACCACTGAGGCAGAGAAGACTTATAAGGAAATGAACCATACCCAGGTGGTACAGTACTGAATTCTGAATTTCAGGAATCTATCACTCAGAATTATAACAACACTTAGTATTTGACATTAAATTATTATTAAGAAATTGTGCGATTAGGGTAAGGTCTTGTTTGATTTATTCCCAGGTAGAAATTGTTTGAGATGATAATGATAATAGAGGTAAGATGATATCTCAGATCAGATCATACTGGAGATTCTGTTGTGGTCTCAGCTCTTGTGTTCTCACATGTGACAATTTCAAGCAAGACAGGAGACTCAGTAAAAGCATAGCAAAGTTTATTAGGAGAGAAAGAAGAAAGAGAAGAAAGCACCCTCAAGGGAGAGACTGGTTCTTCTCAGAGAGGAGAATGATAGACAACTCACTTCTTGGAGAGCTCAGTTTCATTGGTGTGGGAGGGGAGGTTTCTAAAGAATCTTATCCAAGGATGAATTCTTAACTTTTGACTGCCAGCAGGATTGTGTCAGATTTTTAAGTCCCTACTGCACATGTTTTTACTAAAGGCAACTCTCCTGGTCATTTTGGTTTGTGTAAAGGTCACAAAGGCCCTCTTTCATCAGGTCCAGCCAGGATTGGGGTAAAACTTGTGTTTGTTTTTATCAGCAAGGGAGATTTTGGAACCTGTACTCTTCAAACCTGAGGAGGAAGAAAACCCCTGGAAGTCACAAGCTTGTTAGTCAAAGGTTGGAACATACTGTTATCTTTTCAAACCACAGCTTGGTCAGAATGACCTTGTGTGAGCTGCTTCAAAAAGAGACATGCTAAGAGTTAGCACATAGGCTCAACTATAAAACTAACCCTTTAAATGTCATGCTCCCACTACTCAGGTCTACCTGCTATCTAACAGTAAAATAGCTAGGATATGAGATAAATGTTGTAATTTTGGAGTGTGATTGTATGTAATGTGGAGTACAGTTTTTGAAACACCCTAGTTAACGTATTGATCTGTAGAAACAAATGTCTAAAACGTATAAATTGTGATTAATACTATCTATCCTACCTACATTAGTTAGTAGTTATTCCTAATAATATGCTTCATAATGAGAATTAATTATATCTAAATATAGCTATTATACGAAATGAAAGACAACGATTGTGTTGCCCAACTAGATTGCATACTTTAAAATCTCACATAAAGTCCAGCATAGCATAGCGTATGGGAGCTATTCGGTAGACTAAACAAATATGTGAAAATGCCAAATATCTTTTCTCTTCCTCAAATGCAAAGAGGTAGTTGACCCCAGATCATATGGTACTGATCAATGTTCCCCTTAGATAAACAAGTATAATTTGATATAAGTTACTTTCTGTCTTTGACTAGGAAATACAATTGAATAGTCAGCAGGAAAACCAAATTGCAACTTCACTTAAGTAATAAGACACAGCAGGGTATGGTATTGTTACATTAAACACCCTGAAGTGAGCTAATGTGTTTATAATGTGATTTCTTTAAATAAACCAATTATAGCATGCACAGATAATAAATTATTATCACTATTAATATATGAGGCTACATCTTGCATTTTCTATTTTTCCATATATGAACATTTAAAATGCATCTCCTTAAAATATGAACATTCTTACTTTACTGTCTTATAGTTTAATCAACAAGAGATGTCTTATTCTTCATTGAATTGCTAATTTTGTTCATTAGTGTATTTAGTCTTTCATTCTTGTTTTAGTCAGCTTTTTCACTGCTGTGACCAAAAGACCTGACAAGAACAATTTTAGAAGAGGGAAAGTTGGTTACCCACAGTTTCCACAGTCAGCCAGCTCCATTCCTCAGGACTCCAGGTGAAGCAAAATGTCATAGCAGATGAGTGTGGTAGAGGAATACAACATGGCAACAGGAAGCAGAAAGAAGGAGTAAGCTCAGCTCACAAAATATATACCCCAAAGGGAAGCCCCTGGAGATTCACCTCCAACCACAGTCTACCTGTTACCATTTGGTTATCCCCTATCAGGGATTAACATGTTGATTAGGTTAAAGCTCTCATAACCCAGTTGTTTTGCCTCTAAACTTTCTTGCATTTTTCAACATGTGAGCTTTGGAGGACACCACATATTTAACCATAACAATTCTCTTATATAAACTACTTACCAATTAGGGCTACATGTGAAATTCTAATAGTACTCATTATACATCTAGTACATATGTGTGTCATATTATTTTGTTAAAAGAAGTCACATTATAACCATCTTAACTCTCTGGAAGGGAATGAGGAAAGATTCCAATACGACAATTGCAGTGCCTACTGTCTCAATATTTGAAAGGAGAAGTCCTCAAGGAGTTTATAATCTGATAGAGGAAAAACATATTCAGAACAATAACTCAAATGTCAGGAAAAATGTTTTAAGCTCCATGGAGAGATAAAGCTAGAGTGTAGACATGGAGATTTTAGGGAGGGAGAAACAGCATTTGAATGAGGGTAAACTTCCTAAAGAAGATAATATTATAAAAAAAATATGAAGGAAAATCAAAATTTCTAAAAATGAGAGCAGATATTGAGAGGGAAAGAAAAATACAGTGAAAGTAGTCTTGAATAAGTTCAGAAAGTAGCAGGCATCCACTTTTAAATTGTTTTAAATTAACAATAAAGGAAGAATTTTCACATCATATTTCTATATACGTACACATAATTTTCAATCAATTGTTCAAAAACTGAGCATTGAGTGTTCCATACACAAGGGAGAGAGCTCAGAATTGTTTCACTTAGAATATCAGTGGTAAAAGAGAGAAACAATAATCAGGTTTATAATCTCTTTAGATTTAAAACTGACAGGGTTTTCTGATGCACTATAAGAGTATAAGAGAAAAAGAGAAGTTAAGAATACCTGTAACTTTTTTATTTCATCAGTTGAATGGATGGTGTTGTCATTTACAGAGAAGGACAGATATGGAGAATGTATAGGCTTGTAAGTCCAAGATACTTATGACTCACCTCTCACATAAAATGGCATAATGAATGTCTTTCTGGATAGAACTTTTCCATATTTAGGAAGCTGTGGACTTGAATAGGCATTATTTGTTAACTTCTCAGGGGCTTGGAACTGAAGTGGACTAGTCTTGCACCTTCTCTACCTAACCATTCCCAAAACCCATCTCCCTCCATTCTGTTTTTCCTACAATAACAATGAGACAGGTCAGCACATATCCTTTCTTGGTATGTATTGAACCACATGAGAAGATACTGGCTAAACTTGAAAACCCTTTCCCTCAGATTTAAGAATTGGGGTCATTCATGATAATTTCATTACATTTCTACAGGGTATGAGTGATTCCTTTCTTCACAAGTTTTGGAAAAATAATTATTTTCTTTTTTTACTCAATTATCAAATCAATTTAGTCATTTTCATACCTGAGGGGAAACTGGTACTCCTTCTTTGAGAAACAAACCTTGAGAAAATTAATAATTTTGTTTTATACATGATGTTACATATATTATAAACACTGCACTATTCAGCAATCTCTAAATTGGAAAATAAACAGAAAATATTGGTTATAGTTTGCACTTGGGTTTATTGCTTTCCTTTCAGGAAAAGCAAACAACTTTAAATAGATTTCCATTCAAAATTTTGCATCATTGACTGTTATTTACTGGCTAACTGAATCACCCTCATCTATGTTGTAAGCAAGTACTTACTTCTCCAATAAGGGTCACTAGGTTTCACTGTTGCAAACAGCTGTAGTTTTTGGCCTTCAGTTCCTTATTTTTCACATCTACAGCTGATCATCATCTCTGGCTATGGTTTTCTGATGTACTTGATGTTCTGACCAACCTACGCCCGTGGCATATATATACCAAAACCAAACTAAATTTAAAAAAATAATTAAAAACAAACAAACAACAACAACAGCAAAAACCTTTCACAACCATTGGGTTCAGTGGCTTACCCTATAATCTCACAGACACAGGAGTTTTAGGCAGGAGGATCACAAGTTTGAGGCCAGCCTTAGTAACTTATTGAGACCCTCAGAAACTCAATGAGACCCTGTCTCAAAATAAGTAAAAAGGGCTGGGGATCTAGCTCAGTGGTAGAGTGCCCCTGAGTTAAATCACTGATATCTGCATAAAACACCCTTACAGGTTTGATTGAAGGCTCCCAACTTGGTGATATTTTATTTTTCCAGCGACTGTTGTCAAGTTTGCTCTTCAGAGACACCCCATTTCCCTTTAACAATATATCAATTTAATTTTGTAAGTTTTTAGTCACATTAAAATTGTGCACTTATTCCTACTAGCAGTTCAAAGTTATAATGAGTATTAAGAAGTGAAATAATATATGTAATAGAAAAATTGCAGAATCAACATAGTGAAATAATAGGTCTGGTGATATGAAAAAATGTTATTTAAGATACAAATCATCTAAGGGAAACAATGTTATCTGAATTGAGAATGTGAAAAAAGAAATGATGAAAAATAGAGATTTTGAAACTCTCTTTAGGAAATAGAATCAACAGACTATGTGGAAAACAGTGGGGAGGAAGGAATGGAGAATGTTTGGTCAACCGCACTAAGTTATAGTGAAACAAGAGAAATAGGTCTGGGGCTCATCATAACAGAATGATGACTGAGTGGTAATGTAGTTTATACTTCAAAAGTTTGGAAAACAATGATATTGAATTTTTTCACCACCAAGAAACAAATGTTTGAAGATATTGATATGCTAACCTGATTTGACATTACATAATGCATAAATGTATGTATATAGCATATGTACCCCATAAATATACAATTTTTGTGTTGATTGAAAAATAAAAAATCACGAGGACCCTAAACAACTTAGCAAAACCCTATATCAAAAGAAAAAACAAAAAGGTCTGGGGATGTAGCTGATTGGTTAAGGGTCCCTCGGTTAAATCTCTGGTAACATTAAATAAATAAATAAGTATTAAAAAATAAAAATCATATATTTATAATGTACACATATATATGTACACACACAAAAATGAACTTTTTTTCCCCTGCAGTCTGGAATAATTCCAACAAACATCGACATGATTTGTTCTATTGAACTCAGCTATAAAAAATATTTGAGACTGGTTCTTTTTTAAAAATAGTACTTTGCTAATTAGCATGTATCTGTTCCAGTTTATTAACTCTTTTGGGTTCCAAATTTTAGCGGTTAATATTTTAACAGGAACTTCAGTGTCCTCAAGATTCTAAAATACATTTATGTATTGTTGTACATAATAGTTTCTATTTATTTTAATCTCTTCCATAGTTATATCTTCTTTCTTGTTACTAAGATAGCATAATGTTGTTTGCTTCCTTTATATTTCATCATAATCATCAGGAAAAAAAAATCTATGTTTTTAGTCCCTTGAATTACCAACTATTGATTTCTTTTATTTTTAGCTCTACTTTATTGTGAATCAATATAAGCTTTTTTATCTTTATTAATGCCTCTTGTTTTCTTTTTATTTTTCCTTTTATTTATGAGATTATATAATTAATTCATTTGGTTTTATGTGTTTTTTTAATTATAGGTAACGCCAAGTACAACTATATAATTTCTAACAAACTTTAGTTGTGTCTACAGGTTTTAGTAATAAAATATATTTTTTAAATGAAAGAACCCAGTGTACATTGCCTCAGAGATTGATAAAACAAATATTGTGTCCATTGCATGCTACAAAAAAAAAATGTTTGTAATACAACAGTATTAGTTTCAGGGAAATGAACAAGAAAAGAGGTTAATTAACTGCACATTATGGCATGAATAAATGTGAGGAAGTAAGGACAGGAAAGAAATAAACATTTTGAAGAAATTTGAAGTGGACTAGGATAGAGACTGGAAGGGAAACTGAATGTGTAAATGTCAGACATATAAGCATATTTGAATGCTTACGATAAGGACAAAGTAGAAAGAGAAGTTGAAGACATAGAAGACAGATAGGTAAGAAAGTGTGGTAACAGAAACAGAAAGTAATACATTTCAACAGTCTATCAGAAAAGAATAACATAAAAACAGCAAAACCTGGGCTGGAGATGTAGCTCAGGGGTGAAGCATTTGTCTAACCATGCATTTGGCCCAGAGTACAATTATCAGCACTGCAAAAAAATAAATAAAATAAAATAAATCAAACCCATTTTATCCTATTTTAGGGAAGAGAAAAGAACAAAGTGAGTGAAATTCTAGTTAGTTGTTTAGGTTTGACAGTTGAATTGGAGGCAGAGCTGGTTTTACCCTCTTAGTTCTAAATAAATAGCTGAAGTTATCTTCACAGTGTGATGAAGGGTCCTGGTAGAACTGGAGATTTAAAAGAGATGTAGAGGGCTGGGGATGTGGCTCAAATGGTAGCGCGCTCGCCTGGCATGCGTGCGGCCCGGGTTCGATCCTCAGCACCACATACAAACAAAGATGTTGTGTCTGCCGAGAACTAAAAAAAAATAAATAAATATTAAAAAAGAATTCTCTCTCTCTCCCCCTCTCTCACTCTGTTTTTAAAAATAAATGAATAAAAGAGATGTAGATATAAAACTGCCTCTCAGAACAAAAGGATGGTGATGTAATATGATAAACCAAGGAATTTCCAGGCTGCACTGAAAACCCAATCAAAGTTAGGTAGCATGGTTTGTAAGGGAAATCATTTACACAGTTGATTAGTGTTTTCATGTTTTTGCCTTTTTCCCTCTCAATGCAAAAGGTAGGCTAATCACTATCTTGTTGGCTAGTTGAATTGATGTAGTGTTGGAGATTTTCTAGGTAGTGCTTCAAAAACACAAGGGTTGAAGGTGATATATTGTCATTTCTTTGTGCTACAGTTATAATAAAATAAATTTTGGAATAAGCAAACAAGTGCTTACTTTTTTTTGCCACCAAATTCTGCCATACTAAAGGTGATAAAATGATCTATAAGTGCATTAAAAAATTAGAAAATTAATTATTTAGAATCCTGACATTTTCCTGAAATTATAGCATTTTGCATAAACTAGATTTACATGGTTGATTTACATTAATATTTTAAATAAACTAAAAGTTTAAATTGAAATTGAAATTTGTTTTTATTGTCAGCTTTTGCAGTCTGAATGCCCTGGACTTCTTCAAATTTGGGGTTCAGATTTAGCAATTTGATGATAAATCTGAACTTGGATAACCCTACAATTTTTCCTGTATAATATAGGCCCTCAAATGCAAATTCAAGTGCCCCGCCAAGTGTCTCTGAAAGTCTTTCTGAATCTTTCATGTTTTGCTGATTGATTTAAAGTGGCTGAGTGTATCTTGCAATCAAAAAGTCTTTAACATTGTCTTAATATACATTCAATTATATCACAAAAGCTGTGCTCCTCAGAACCATCTGTGTTCCAGGAAACTTATTTGAAACTTTAAATTTTCAGGTTCCTTGCTGAACTCACATTTTTTCTCTGAGATTATGGCTCATTCCTGCTGACTTTCCATCCCATTCTATTCCATTACATGCCAACTCACTCTTCTTAGGCTGTTCTTCTTCCCTGGGCTAGACTCTGGTTGCTAACACGTTGCCTTATACATACTTCCTTGAGGCTTTTGTTTGTTTGTTTGTTTCAAATGCCCTTCTCTAGGATTCAAGTTCCCTAATTCTGTATCTTATGCTAGATTCAGTCCTATAGAGCCATAGTTGTTTCTAACATTATCCAGTCTTGTCTCCAGTGTTCTTCCTCTGAAGAATCTCACTCTTCGAAATGACCACCAATGATCACACTTCATTCTGTTTTATGATTTGGAGAGCATTGCATAGCCATTAGTTGTTAGAATTCTTTATTTGCAGCTAGGTCACTAATGCTTTCTAAAAATATGTGTAGACAGGGGAGGCAAGATGGAACAATGGAGCTACCCAGCAGTCACTTGCTCCTACATGTGACAGAACAAATACAACAGGTACACAGCTCCATGTTAAGGGGGGTGGCCATGAGAGAGCACTGAATTCAACAGAAAAGAGATGGAGACCTGGTGAAATTTGGAGATGTGGGGCAATAACAAAGCAAGAGAAACTTGAGTTCTTCAGAATGTGTCACCAGGCATCATGCCTGAGGAAGGGTGTCCTACCTTTTGTCTTGTAAAGGTGAAAGAGAGTGCTGACTTGGCACAGAAGCCGGCACTCTGTAAACATAGAGCCTAAATAGATAAAGATGTGGGGTGAGCAGGCTGGCTTTAGAGAGCCAGCATTTTCTTTTTTTTTTTTTTTTTTTTTTTTTTTTAATAAAAAGAGAGTGAGAGAGAGAGAGAGAGAGAGAATTTTTAATATTTATTTTTTAGTTCTCGGCGGACACAACATCTTTGTTGGTATGTGGTGCTGAGGATAGAACCTGGGCCGCACGCATGCCAGGCGAGCACGCTACCGCTTGAGCCACATCCCCAGCCCTAGAGAGCCAGCATTTTCCACAAAACTCTCAGAACTTCTTACACAGAAGCCATCTTGAGAAAGGTTCTATTATCTGAGTTTGTGCTGATCCGTTTATTCTCATCTCTGGAAACCCTAGGTATCCTGTTGTGCTGCTTCCTTGGGTACTGTCCTCACAAGTCGGTTGTGGCTTCAAGGAGAGATTCCCTACACAAACCTGCTATGAGTTCTATGCTGTGGGAAATGTAAGCTGTGAGGTGGAGTAGATTCCCTGGATTAGAGAACCTGTCCTCCAAGTCTAGGTTGTGACTATTTATGTATTGATTCATGTCGGGGCCTGGACTGGAGAAGTTAGAGAATGGCACAATTCCCACAGACCCGTTCCAGCACAGAACTTTGCTGTTCAACTTCCCCCACCCTTGAAGGTGCCCAAAGACCCACCACAGCTATGGCTTTAGCCCCAGCCCTGGGACAAGCAGCCTGAGGAGCTCCTGAGAAAGTCTATGCCTGGTTTGACACACATTCTATGACAACTTGTTCTGTCTTACAAACTTAAGGATATAATCATCTGTTCTTGTTTACTCTTCTGGGGAGAATTTTTTTTTAATCTTCTTTCTCCTATTTTTTTAAAAAATTTTATTTGTTTTTATATCATTTTTATTTTTCCTTTCTTCATTCTATTTTATTATTAGTTTTTTTAATGTTCTTTTATCTCATTATTTAGTATTTTGTTACCTTTTTACTTTTTTTGTACTTTACTGTAAATAATTGATTTATTTTTCCACAGCTGGGTATTGAGCCCATGGCCTTGCATGCACTGGACAGGTATTCAGCTACTGAGCTACCCTCTCTGTCCTGCTGAAAGAGATTGTGCCCATATTCAACCAGGACCTAGTCATACTGAAATCCTGAAAGGCACTTCAACTTAAAGAGCAGTGAGGAGTCTGCATTGATGTAGATCTTAGGTATCAGCATCACCTTTACCTTGTCAGACTGCTTTGCTGACAAGACTGTCAGCTGGGTGCAGTGGTGAGTATCTATAATGCCAGGTACTCTGAAGACTGAAGCAGGAGGATCACAAGTTTGAGGACAGTCTGGGCAACTTAATAAGACTCTGTTTCAAAGTAAAAAAAATTAAATGGGCATGATATGTAGTTTAGTGGTAAAGTGCTTGCTTAGCATGTTCAGGGCCATACATTCAATTCCCAGTACCAAATCAAGGAAAGAAGATTGCATATATATTCCACAGACTGGGAGCTGTGATTCCATATTCTGCCTATCCACACAAAACACCTGGATCTGCACTAATGTACAGGCATAAGACAAGAGCCTCAGGCCCTGTACCACAATTGGAACAACAATTGCCGCAGTTTGGGCTGGGCACAGAATCACGAGCCACTCAAGCAGGAACAAAACTTTATTCTGAAAAAGCCGCCGATACTCTCTAGGCGCTGGCAAGCCAAACCCGGTCCTCCCACGCGGGCCTCTACCGGCGCGCGTTCCCCCGGAACCGGGGGGCCCGGACCTCCCCCGGAATTTCCTCCTACTATCCTTCCCCAACCAATGGGAACTCTCCAGGAGTCCCGTAACTTGAGTCCGGTAGCAGGCCAAGGTGAACAGCAGGAGCCCAATTTGCATATGAATGTAAATCTTAACATAATCATATCTCAGTGGCTAGCTGGCGTCACTTTACAACCAAAGGTGCCATACATCGTATATTTGCTTGTGGCTCCTAGCATCTGCCCCCTTCTGTTTAATTAAGCAACAAGCAATGTGGCTAGGGACCGTGCCTGGTAGGTTGTCCAATTTAACATATGGTTCTTACCCGTCATGGGAGAACTGACATTTAGGCGTCAGCTTCCTGTCTTAGGTTGAATCCACTGTAATCAGATCAACCCGTCACTGACTACCGGTCCAGCATTCAGCCATGCTTGTGGATAGGCCTATGCACCAGTGGGGGGGTGAGGTTCTTGCCTCACCTCTGTTGGCCCCCAAATTTAGCCTTGGTGCCAGTGGGGGGGTGAGGTTCTTTGCCTCACCTCTGTTGGCCCCCAAATTTTAGACCATCACTAGTAGAAGGGAGGAGGATACAGAAATGCCAGGACACCAAGCCAATTGATGGCTCCTTTGGAAAAATTGCGTCACTGGTGACACCATCAGCAAAGATATGCCAGTATTACCACAATAAACATGGGGTGAGCTGGCAAGGAAATTGCATCACTGGTGACACCATCAGCAAAGACATGCCAGCAGTACCACAATTCGGTGCACCAGATGATATTTCAAAATGTATGTAACTGATATATAGTCCAGGCAAGTTCTGCAAGCAGTTCAAATTGGAGGAGTCTATCAATATGTCCATTTCCTCCCAAAGTAAATCAAGTCCTTGATTGAGCATTACTTGTTGAGTTATATTCATTGATGCATCAGTTTATACAGTTTACTTTGATAGCTATCATAGAAGCTGTAGTTTGGTTTTATCTCAGTCTTCACCGGAATTGGGATGGAGATGGAAATTCTGGCAATGATGCTAAAGAGACATTATCCTGAACAGAATTATTAAATATAATGAAGAGGAAAGGTGAAAGTAAACAAACAGATCTGTTAAACTCCTTTAAAAACAATCCTTAACAGCTGTTTACCTAATTTAAATTAGTAAACAAACAGATCTGTTAACCATCTTTAAAAACAATCATTAACAGCTGTTCACCTAATTTAAATTAAACCATATAAATCACGTGAATAAAGAAAAAATTCGGATCCATTTTTTCATGAGCGCTCCTCATATAAGAAATATGGACATACACACATACAGACATACAACACAAAACAGAAGTGTGCACACAACATAAACAAATAAGACAATAGTAAATAAAGGCCTTGTAGCTATACCTAGGTGAAATCTCCATTGCAATGTTTAAAAACTCCACAGTCAAAAAATAAAACACAGTCCAAAAAAAATAAATAAATAAAACTGATCAGAAAAACATTAACCTAGGTTTGTATGAGCTCAAAATTAAAATAGAACTTTATGATGTGGAAAAAATGCAATAATAAAATAGATAGTGAAAAAAAAAAAAAAACACCTTGGTTAATCACTGTCCCAGATGTAAGAATAGCCAAGCTGGAGCTCTGGATGTCAGCTGTTATGGATTTGAGTCAAATCATCTTCTTTTTCTGTAGAAATTGTTTTAGTTAATCTCTCTGGAATCCAAATCGGTTGCTGTTCATCCTGTGGGAAAACACAGACAGCGCCCCGATTCCAGACTATCACTGGATCCGGGCCTTTCCATTGTCCTGTTAGAATATCTTTCCAAAGTACCTTAGGCTTATGTACATTTTTTGGGTACAAATGTCTTTCCGCAGCACTAAGTCCCGATGAATCCAAATTTAAAAAGTTTAGAGTAAAAAGGGTTATTTTAAGTTTATCTTTGGGGGATATATACCCCTTTCCAATTCCCTCCTTTTGTTTTAATAAGTACATTTTAATAGTTTGATGAGCTCTTTCAACTATGCCTTGTCCTTGTGGATTGTATGGAATTCCTGTTATGTGAGTAATGCCAAATGATGAGCAAAATTGTTTAAAAGAGGTGGAAGTATAACCAGGACCATTGTCCATTTTTAACTGTTTTGGAACGCCCACAGTGGCAAAATTTTGTAAGCAATGAGCTATAACATCTTTAGTTTTTTCTCTGGCATGAAGGGAGCCCATCAAAAATCCGGAAGAAGTATCAACTGTAACATGTAAATATTTTAATTTTCCAAATTCAGGCAAGTGTGTGACGTCCATCTGCCAAATATGGTTAGGTATCAGTCCTCTAGGATTGACTCCAATATTAACTTGTGGTAAAAATGTCACACAATTTTGACATTGTTTTATTATATGTCTGGCTTGTTCTTTAGTTATTTTAAAACGCTTTTGTAAAGTATTAGCATTGACATGGAATCTTTTATGAAAATTTATAGCTTCTTCTACTGTGGAGAAAATATGTATGTCATGTGTAGATTTATCTGCTAGTTCATTGCCCATACTAAGGGCTCCAGGCAATCCTGTATGTGCCCTGATATGACCTATAAAGAATGGATCTTTTCGGTCCCAGATTAGACTTTGTATAGCGGAAAACAAAGAGAAAACAGTAGAAGAAGGTGAAATCCTACCAGCATCTTCAAGGGATACTATAGCATTAACTACATACTGACTATCAGAAAATAAATTAAATACAGAATCTTTAAACATCATAAAAGCTTGTAATACTGCATTAAGCTCTACCTTTTGAGCTGATTGTTTGGGTACTAAAAATGTAAAAGTTTGATTAGGAGTAACTACTGCTGCTGTACCATTGTTTGACCCATCAGTGAATATATTTGGAGCATTTATGATAGGGGTTTTTCTTGTCATTTTTGGAAAAACTACAGGATGCTTAGACCAAAAAGACAACAAAGGATTAGATGGTAAGTGATTATCAAATGAAACACTAGTTTTACACATGATTATTGCCCAAGTATTTAACTCATTAGCTAACTCATCAATTTGATCCATAGTATATGGAGTAATAATTTTATTGGGAGAAATCCCAAACACTCCCTTAGCTGCTTTTATTCCTTTGAGTATTAATTGTCCTACAGCCTCAGGATATCTAGTAAGAATAGTGTTAGGAGAATAAGATAAATGTATCCACAATAATGGACCTTCCTGCCAAAACACTCCTGTAGGAATATTTTTTGTTGGTAGTACAATAAATAATAAAGGCAAACTTATATCAATTCTAACCAAATGCATATTTTCCATATATGTTTCAATGATTTTTAATGTTTTTCTTGCTTCAGGCGTTAACATACGGGGTGAATTTGGATCTGATGGACCTTTTAGAATATCAAATAAAGGTCCTAACTCTCCTGTTGGTATGCCTAGATAAGGCCTTATCCAATTTATGTCTCCCAATAACTTTTGAAAGTTATTAAGTGATTTGAGTTGATCTACTCGTATTTGAATTTTTGGTGGACGGACCATGGTTGAGGATAATAGAACTCCTAAATAATTAATTGGAAGATTTAATTGTACTTTATCTATTGCTATCTCTAGATTATAATTTTTCAATAAGTTTGTAAGTGTGGCATAACATTCTAGTAATGTGTTTTTATTTTTATGTGCCAATAACACATCATCCATATAGTGAAATATTTGTAGTTCAGGATTTTGATTTCTAAGTGGCTGGATTGCTTTATTAACATAAATTTGACACATAGTTGGGCTGTTAGCCATCCCTTGAGGGAGTACTTTCCATTCATATCTCTGATCAGGACCCTCATGATTCAGTGCAGGGATAGTAAATGCAAAATGTGGACTATCCTTGGGATGAATTGGAATTGAAAAGAAACAATCTTTAATATCTATAGCTAAAACATGCCAGGTTTTTGGTAATCAGACAATTGAGGAATCCCTGATTGAGCAGGTCCCATAATAACCATCTCATTATTAATGGCTCTTAAATCTTGTAATAATCTCCATTTACCAGATTTCTTTTTAATGACAAAAATGGGAGTATTATGAGGGGATACGGAAGGTTGTATATGTCCTTCCGCTAATTGTTGTCTGACCAAGTCATGCGCTACTTGTATCTTTTCTTTAGTCAGGGGCCACTGAGGAACCCACACTGGTCTTTCTGATTTCCAAGTAATTTTGATTGTCTCAGTGGCCCTTTCTGAAAACCCAATTCATGTCTATTTATTTCTTGATCTATTTGAATAGGTGCTGTCATACCTTGTTCTTGTTCTCTTAATCTTTTTTTCTTTCCTAAAGCCTTGTTTAGCCCTAGTAGTGGGCGCGTTAGGATTGATGTTATTTGTTAATGTCAATCCTAATTGATCTAGGACATCTCGTCCCCATAAATTTACAGGAAGATGATCCAATACATAGGGCTGTATAGTTCCTTCACATCCTTCAGGATCCCTCCAATCTAATACCATTGCGCTTCTATCGGGATTAGTCGCCACTCCTAGGCCTCGAAGCGTTTGAGTGGCTTGTTGTAATGGCCAATGTTTTGGCCATTTTTGACGAGAGATGACACTAAGGTCAGCTCCTGTGTCCAGCAGCCCATTAAAGTCATGTCCTTGAATATTTAATTTTAGCATTGGGCGAGAATCTAAATTTAAAGACAGCATAGCCCAATCTACACCTGTGGAGCCTAATCCCTTGGAACCTCTTTCTACATTACAAGTGGAAAATTTATCATGCAGGCTGGGTATTATTAATAACTGTGCTATTCTATCTCCTGGTGAAATTACTGATATACCTCTTGGAGAACTAGCTATAATTTTTATTTCACCCTCATAATCGGGATCAATTACCCCAGGACTTATCATAAGTCCTTTTAGTGTAGAAGAACTGTGTCCCAATAATAAGCCTACTGTTCCCTGGGGAAGAGGTCCTTTTACTCCTGTGGGAATGATTTGAACTCCCATCTCTGGAGTTAGTACTGCTCTGGCAGAGGCGCAGATGTCCAGCCCTGTGCTCCCTCTAGTTTGTCTGATGAGGGATTTAATGGATAATGCATCCTGGGCACTACCTTGATGGTGCTGTTGGGTTCCTCCATTGCCCCATATATTTGTGGTTTTGGGCCCCGGGGCATTGGGCCCTCTGGTCCGTTTTTTGGCAATGGAGCCTGATACCTTTCTCCACGATATCGTGGGTAAACACTTGGTCCTTGTCCGTTTTTTGACAACAGAATACCCTCTATGGTGGTTTGAGAGAGGCATTCATTAGCCCAATGTTTCCCTCTATGGCATCGTGGGCAAATACCCGGTATTCTATTCCTTTGATACCCAGCTTTGTTAAACCCTCCTCTTATGGGGCAACTCCTTTTAAAATGTCCTGTTTGATTAAATTATAGCATGTTTTTGGCCTGGCATCTAAAGCCTGTTGTACTGCTGCTAAGACTTGCACTTGTTCATTAATGTCTCTACATAATTTAATATATGTGTTTAAATCTTCATGTCTCCATGGTCTAATGACCTCTCTGCAGCAACGATTTGCTTGGTCATAAGCCAGTTGTTTTATAAATGGCATTACCTGTTCTGTATTTCCAAATATCCTAGAGGCTGACTGAATAAGTCTCTCTACAAATTCAGCGTAAGGTTCATTAGTTCCTTGTATTACCTTAGATAATTGACCTTGTAAGTCTCCATGCGCCTGTAAAGTTTTCCATGCCCTAACTGCATCTACAGCAATTTGTGCGTATACGCCAGGGTCATATTCAATTTGCTGTCTTTGACCCTCATAAGGTCCCTTTCCCAATAGCATATCTATATTTCTTTGAGGGTAACCAGCTTCTGCATTTCGCCTAGCTGTCTCCATGCAAAATTCCTCATTGGCAACCTTCCATAACAAATATTGTCCTCCGTTTAGCACAGATCGACACATGTTAGCCCAATCTGCTGGTGTCATGTCCAAGTTGGTAACAGATTCGACCATGCTTATTGTGAAGGGAGCTTGCGGCCCATAGGTTGTTACAGCCTCCTTTAATTGCTTTATTGTTTTGAAATCTAAAGCATGGTGAATTCGTTGCCCTCCTGCCTGCTCAAGTACAGGGCATGCTAATCTTTGAGGTCCTGCCTCAGAATTCCGTCCATCAACTACGGGAGTTGAGGGCCGCTCAGCGGTAGATGGAGCTGTTGGTTGAATTACGCCCTCTGGTGATAGAACGGAGTTAGTAGCAACCTCCTGTTGTAATTCTCCACCTGATGGCTGCTTTTCCTCTAAGCTTGCTTTCTTTAAATTTTCCTCTGTCTGACTAGCTTGAGAGACCTTCTCTTTTGCTTGACCTAGCGTTTTTTCTACCATAGTTTGGAGCTCTAACAATTTATTTAACAGTTTTTCGGTTTGTTTTTTACTGGATTCTAATCTACTATAAAGGTAACGTAACCCAATAAGATAGGATAAAACAAAACCAAAGCAGAATGAAACAAAAACGGAGCAGAGAATAGTTGTATCGATTTTCTCTTTCTCAGGGCCGAATAACTTCAAACCTTGAGCCAACCATTTTTCCCAGTTCGCCTGAGAAAATTCTAGGGCTAGGGAGCTCGAAATAAAAACAAAATAAATCAAAACAAGAACACATTGTTTTTTGAGATGGTCACCCATCTTGTCGCCTTCCCTCAGGGGTGAGCAATTTTACTCACCTCTAAGCTTCAGGCGTTCCCCGCACGGCCCCCCCAAATGCCGCAGTTTTGGCTGGGCACAGAATCACGAGCCACTCAAGCAGGAACAAAACTTTATTTTGAAAAAGCTGCCGATACTCTCTAGGCGCTGGCAAGCCAAACCCGGTCCTCCCACGCGGGCCTCTACCGGCGCGCGTTCCCCCAGAACCGGGGGGCCCGGACCTCCCCCGGAATTTCCTCCTACTATCCTTCCCCAACCAATGGCAACTCTCCAGGAGTCCCGTAACTTGAGTCCGGTAGCAGGCCAAGGTGAACAGCAGGAGCCCAATTTGCATATGAATGTAAATCTTAACATAATCATATCTCAGTGGCTAGCTGGCGTCACTTTACAACCAAAGGTGCCATACATCGTATATTTGCTTGTGGCTCCTAGCAAACCATCATCAGAATAACTTTAAAATAGCAGCCAATTTAATCAGTGCTAGTGGAAACCTATGTCATCTGACAGGGTCTATCTCCTTCATGGTACAAATGACCACAGAGGTTGCTGCCCACTAACACTGTTGCTTACCCCACACCTTCCTGAATTATCAGAGTATCCCCACTATTTCAAGACCTGAAAAGATAATGGGTTTCTCCTATTCTAATACTGTACAATCTGTGCCCAAACCCATTAATGTAACCCAAAGAAGCTACAGGATAGATAGTTGTCTTGATAAAAGGATTTTGCCTGATGATGTGTTTTGGTCTCAGTTTGTATTATATTGTTGAGTTTGCTTCCAACTGGAGACCAAAACCCATCATCAGGCAAAATCTTCATACTAAGAAAACCATCATGTAAAAATAGAAAAGCTATCTATCCTAATGGACTTGCAAATCTCAGCACAAGAACACAATAAATATGAAAAAAACAAGTAATGTGACATCTCCTATAGTTCATAACTCCCTAGTAACAGATTCCCAAGATATCAAAATAGGTGAAATGATGAATATAGAATTCAAAAGAATCATCTCTGAAAACTCCCATGAAATCCATATGCTATAGTAAAAGAGTTGAATGAAGTAAGAAAAACAAAATTCCTTAAATAAGGAATGCCATATTCAGCAAAGAAAGAAATGTAGATTTTGAAAATGATTGAAAAAGATATCTTAAAAATGAAAAGTTCAGTAAGTTTAATAAAAAATCAGTTGAAAGCCTCAACAATAGGCTACATCAGATAAAATAAATAATATCAGAACTTGAACACAGATCTTTTAAAATATTACCTTAAGACAAAAATAAATGACTGGATAAAGAAAATGTGATCTATACACACAATGAAATATTACTTAGCAATAAAAGAGAATAAAATCATGGCATTTGCAGGTAAATGGATAGAGCTGGAGAATATAATGCTAAGTGAAGTATGCCAATCCCTCCAGAAAACAAATGCTGAATGTTTTCTCTGATATAAGAATGCTGATTCATAATGGGGTTTGGGGGTGGGGAGCATGGGAGGAATAGACAAACTCTAAATAGAGCAAAGGTGTGGGAGGGTAAGGGAGGGGGTTTGGGGGTAAGAAAGATGGTGGAATGAGATAAACATGTATGAAGACATGAATGGTGTGACTCTACATTGAGCGCAACCAGAGACATGAAAAAATGTGCTCTATATGTGTACTATGAATTGAAATGCATTTGGCTGTCATGTATGACAAATTAGAATAAATAAATAAATTTTTTTAAATGAAAAAAAGATTAAAAAAAGAGAACAAAATAAGAAAAAAATAGATTATTTGGGGGACACTCAACATTAACTTCCAATGTACATGGGAGTTAATTTTATAATGAAGACATGAACTGACTGAATGCATTAAAACAAAAACAAAAAAATAATTATATCTTGCTTACAGGAAAGCTACCTCAATTATAAAGATACATACAGACTTGACAAGAGCAAAAAAGACTATACAAATTATATGAACACATGAAGCCTGGATAACATACTTCTGATCAAATTGTGGGTTATTGAAGGAATCAGAGGGAAAATTTAAAAATTATTGAATCAAATGAAAATGGAAGCAAAATATAATGAAATTTGTGGAATACAGTAAAAGCAGTACTAAGATGAATATTTATAGCATTGAGTGCCTATATTAAAAAGTAGGGGCAGATCTTACACTTAAGGACAAAATGTCAGCATAGAAGTACTTTTTTTGTATGACTCTGCAGTGGAAAGAAACTCTATTCGAAAGAGAGGAAGAGCTCTAGGAATCAAGAAAAAGATGACCAGAAAGCTGAACAAAGCAAAAAGACACTTTTGAGGAAAGAACAAACAATTTGTAAAGGCAACCCTGGGTCCCCAGTTGGGGAGGGGAACCTGATGCCACAAACAAAAGAACTGGGACAGAGCTCAGCACTTCAAACACATCACATGTGTAGTTTTTCATTGACCTGCACCCACGCACAGTTGAAAGAAAGTGCACCTTTACAGCCATGATATAATCCTGCTCCAATTTTGGTAGATATCTCAATTTAAGTAATAGGGGAGAGAAAAGCCCTTCGTGATGCTCAGCTCCAAGCAGATGCAGACATGGGAGTGGAGGGACAGTGCTCAAGACCTTCTACTGGACCTTTACTACCTTAAACACAAGTGGGAGAAAATAAAACAACTGTTGTGGTTAACACACTCAGAAGGAGCCTCAGCATAAGTCACTCCCACACAATTTCATACTCCACAGTGCTGTTAATTGTGGAGAGGTGCCTACAGCAAATGCCATCATAATGACCATGTCTATAACAAACCTGCTCTGAATTACCAGCAGCAGCTTGCTCTCATTATTCCTACAGAGAGAGTGGGTTCCTCAGGTTCCAACACAGTGTCAACACCTACTAAACACAGCCGAAGAAGCCAGCAGAAAACTGCAATACAAAGTTTATTTGGCGCCAGCTATGGTGGTACATGTCTGTAATCCTAGTGATTTGGGAGGCTAAGGCAAGAGGATTGTGAGTTTGAAGCCACATTCAGCAATTTGGCAAGACCCAGTCTAAAAATAAATAATAAAAGGGCTGGGGATATAGCTCAGTGTCTTTTGATTCAATTCTCAGTACTAAAAAAAAAATGTACATTTTGAATTAAGCTCAACAATATACAATAAACTGATGTCCCAGGGTACACCATTGAGTGAAGAGAAGGCTACCCACTAAGAAAACTCTCACATAAAAATGAAAGGTATATCTATCCCAACAGATGCACAAATTTCACATAGAAGCACAAGAAGTATGAAAATACAAGGTTTCCATTTCATCCATTTTATCTTGGCTTATACCCACTAAATACCATATATAGTTTCTGCTTACATCCCTTTGGCCAGAATTTAATAACATTATGTGTATTTCTATAATGTATACTAAGAAATAGTAATTTTATTCTGGACAGCTATATGATCAATTGATTTGAGGTTGATTTTTTTATGGGAGAGAAGGAGCGAGTTTATTTTGGTAAGAAAGTACCACATTCTCTTCCACAGAGAATAATTATGTATGCTTTATTCAATAAGATTTGAATAAATCATAATAAGAATACATGAACATTGGACAAGTATGCTCAAGAAAAATAAATACTCCTGATTGCCTTCTGCATTGATAGAGGGTTTACTTGGGTATGAGAGAATAAAGATAGTAGAAAAAGAGCCAATTTGAAAGAAATTTAACAAAAATATATTCTATTGAAAGTTATATAATTTTTCATAAGTTCTGAGAATATTTTTTTTCTTTTGAGTTGCATAGTAAGAATGATTTTCTCCTTGTATCCTCAAGGCCATATTGGTAATGTCTGTTTGCTTTATGCCAGAGGCATGAAATAAAGATGGATTTGTTCCTTCAACATTTTCAATGAATCTACTCTAAGTACAAGGGACCAGGAGGTACAATGGTGGAAAAAGCAAAATTAAAGAAAAATAGATATAAGTAAACAAAGTAAGACTTTTGTTATGGGAACCAAGCAGAATGGATGCTAGCCAGAAAGCAACAAACTAGTTGTTCCTGAAGACCCTTAGTATTGCATGCATGCTAAGTGAAAGGAAATATGGAAAGGGTGAAAGGAGGGTTTGGCAGGTCAGAACTAACAGTAGAGCACTGAAGAGGCTGAGATCGTGGAAATATGTAATAACTTAGAAACTAGTCATGTAGTACAGGTACATCCTTGCTGAGTCCAAACCCTGAGCAATGTAGGGAATGTCATTGGCAAGGCTTTTGAGGTGCAGATGAACTTAAGTTTAAGAAACACAAAGAAAGCCTGTGTGAATAGAACAGAATGATTATGCAGAATAATAACTCATATAAAGTACAAAATTCACAAGTACGAGATTGTGCAGGTTCCTATTCTGTAGATTAGACACAGATCTTTAATGCTAAAGGGAATGATGATATTTTAAAAGTTTGTCAACAGAGGGTTGATATAAAGAATTGAAGAATGGCAAGAAAGACAAAAGGAGGAATCAAAATAATTCCTAAATTCCTAATTAGGTTAGACAGTGGTTTTAGAAAAAAAAATAATGGGAGAAGAAGCCAGTTTGAGTCTGAGGAGATACAGGTTTTTCCCTTGATTTTGATATATTATTTCTTTTCTTTCATGTTTATTCTACTATCTGTTAGTAATACTCATGACAATTATTCTAAAAATGCTTTAAGATATTGGCTCAGATATTATTATTGGTACCACTAAGCTTCTGGGTGCTTAACATATTTTTTTCTCAAACAATCAGAAAAACTTCTTCAGATGAAAGTGTATTTATAAAGATGATTATAAATAGCCATACACATTACACTATAAATCTGATAATACAATGTTTAATGTATAAAAAGCCCTATATAATTTTATTTGTGTATGTTTTTGTGTATATGTGTTTATTGGGGGGCAGAATTTGAATGCAGGAAACTTATGTGGTTACTCCAAGAAAAAAAATGGGTTAAACTCTCTGTACCCAACACTAGTTCTGAGATGCAAACTGATATTGTCATGTTTGCTTCAATACAATTTTTTTATTTTTTATTTTTAGTTCTAATCAGTCATACATGACAGTAGAAAGCTCTTACATTCATTCATTGTACACAAATGGAGCAGAATTTTTCACTTCTCTGGTTGTACATGAAGTAGAGTTACACCATTCATTCAAACTATTTTAGGGATGAAAGGAGAGACACCCAAACCAGTTCATTGACTTAGCAGTGAGTTTGAATTGAGCCTCATAGTGGCTAGAGGAAGGGTTTGGGCAAAATCCTGCTATACACGATCTGAAGGGTGGAGGAATTTGAACCTCCTATTACCCCAGGGAAAGGCATAGTGGAGATTTTTTGTTTGTTTGTTTGTTTGATTTTTACCTCTGTCAATTGTGGGGGAAAAAGAAGATAAAAATGAAAGTTTTCCATGGCCAAATATAAAACATGGGAGTTAAATCCTTCATTAGAAACCTCATTGCTGGATTTAATATAGTATTCGAATAATTTTAGTTTTTTTTAATTTTTAAAAGAGAGAATGTGTGAGAGAGAGAGAGAATTTTTTTAATATTTATTTGTTTTTTTATTTTTTGGCGGGCACAACATCTTTGTTTGTATGTGGTGCTGAGGATCGAACTCGGGCCACACGCATGCCAGGCAAGTGCACTACCGCTTGAGCCACATCCCCTAAAAAAATTTTAATTGATACATGACAGTGGAATGTATTACAATTCTTATTACACATATACAGCACAATTTTTCATATCTCTGGTTGTATACAAAGTATATTCACACCAATTCATATCTTCATACATGTACTTTGGATAATAATGATCATCACATTCCACCATCATTTCTAATCCCATGCCCCCTCCCTTCCCCTCCCACCCCTCTGCCCTATCTAGAGTTTGTCTATTCCTCTCATGCTCCCTATTCTTATCCCATTGTGAATAAACCTCCTTATATCAAAGAAAACATTTGGCATTTGGTTTTGGGGGATTGGCTAACTTCATTTAGCATTATCTTCCCTAACTCTGTCCATTTACTTGGAAACACCATGATTTTATTCTCTTTTATTACTGAGTAATATCCCATTGTGTATATATGCTAATTTTTTAAATCAGTTTATCTATTGAGATCATCTAGATTGGTTCCACAGTTTAGCCATTGTGAATTGTGCTGCTATAAACACTGATGTGGCTGTGTACCTGTAGTATTATGTTTTTAAGTCCTTTGGGTATAGACTAAGGAGAAGGACAGATGGGTCAAATGGTGGTGCCATTCCCAATTTTCCAAGAAATCTCCATACTGCTTTCCATATTGGCTGCACCAATTTGCAGTCCCACCAACAGTGCAAAAGTGCACCTTTTTCCCCACATCCTAGCCAACACTTATTGTTGTTTGTCTTCATAATAGCTGCCATTCTCACTGGAGTGAGATAAAATCTTAGAGTGGTTTTGATTTACATTTCTCTAATTGCTAGCAATGAACACCCATAAATCAAAAGCATTCCTGTATATCAGTGACAAATCCTCAGAAAGTGTAACAACAAAACTACCCCATTTACAATAGCTTTAAAAAAAAATAAAATACTTGGGAATCAACTTAATAAAAGAGGTGAAAGATCTATATAGTGAACATTACAGAACCCTAAAGAAAAAAGTCAAAGAAGACCTTAGAAGATGAAAAGATCTACCTTGCTCTTGGATAGGCAGAATTAATATTATCAAAATGACCATGCAACCAAAAGCACTATATAGATTTAATGCAATTCCAATCAAAATTCCAATGACATTCCTCATAGAAATAGAAAAAGCAGTCATAAAATTCATCTGGAAAATAAGTGACCCAGAATAGCTAAAGCAGAATAGCTAAAGCAGGTAGCATCGCTCTACCAGACCTCAAACTATACTACAAAGCAATAGTAATAAAAACAGCATGGTATTGGCACCAAAACAGACTGGTAGACCAATAATACAGAATAGAGGACACAGAGACTAACCCACAAAATTACAATTATCTTATATTAGGCAAAGGTGCCAAAAACATGCATTTGAGAAAAGATTGCCTCTTCAACAAATGGTACTGGGAAAACTGAAAATTCACATGCAACGACATGAAATTAAACCCCTATCTCTCACCATGCACAAAACTCAATCCAAAATGGACCAAGGATTTAGGAATAAAACCAGAGACCCTGCATCTAATAGAAGGAAAAGTTGGCCCTAATCTCCATCATGTGGGATTAGGCCCCAGCGTCTTTAATAAGACTCCTTCGGCACAATAATTAAAATCAAGAATCAATAAATGGGATGGACTCAAATTAAAATGTTTCTTCTCAGCAAAAGAAACAATCTGTGAGGTAAACAGAAAGCCTACATCTTGAGAGAAAAATCTTTACCCTTCACACATCAGATAGAACACTCATCTCTAGGGTATATAAAGAACTCAAAAAGTTAAACACCAAAAAAAGAAAATAATGATAATAACTCAATCAATAAATGGACCAAGGACCTGAATAGACACTTCTCAGAAGATGATATATAATCAACAAATATATAATTTAAGTTTTTAAGAACTTTTGAATTGTAACCTGTAAAATAAAATTACCTTACAGATAACCAATCTAGGGAGGTTCCAAAGTGGATGGCATTAAAAAATATATATATCCATATATATGTATATATATTTGAGAAATTAGAGTTAAACTTGCACATCATTTTTTTCAGATTAAAAAAAAAATGACACTTGGGACCGGGGTTGTGGCTCAGTGGTAGATCACTTGCCTTGCACGTGTGAGGCACAGGGTTTGATTCTCAGCACTACATAAAAATAAATAAATAAAATAAAGGAATTGTGTCCATCTACAATGAAAAAAAAATTTAAATATCACTGCTTTTTTTCTGAAAATATAAAAAAAATCAGTAAGAATATATACCATTCACAAGCTTACTTGAAAAAGTATTCGTTAACTTTTTTTCTGTCATTGTTCTTATATGCAATATCTATATTTGATTATATTAATTTAGTAATCTATATCCATGTGTATCCAGATAGTTATAATTTTTACATCTTGACAATAATCACATTTTAACCTAACATTATCTCAAGAGCTATTTGCTATGCAAATATATTCTTCAAAAGCACTACATTGCATGTATATTCAAAATATGTTTAACCATTATTACTTTTAATATGTTGTTTTAAAAATAGAAATTACAGTATGCTACTTGACATTTTGAATCCCACTCTATGTTTTCAGCTTGGATTCCTGTAAGTGTAAGTACTGAGTTAGACAATATGAGTGATATTAATATTTATTCACATTTAAATATGCTTTCAAAAGAACTTGCTAAAATTTCCAAATCTAACAGAGTATAAGAATAAATGTCAACAAAAACTCACAAGTTATATGTGTGTTTCTGTGTATACTCAAAGCATACACATAAATTTATATTTTTTATGATAAAGTGATTGAAAATATCACAGTTGTTTAATTCATGCTCCCTTTATGCTGGCAATAATTCTCCAATAATCTCAGTCTTTCCTATATATCGAGACATTACAGCCCTGTACTCTAGAACTATATTTTCTTTTTTTTTTTTGAGTTGTCTTCTTGATGTCTCTTTCTTTTTTTTTTTTTTTTATTGGTTGTTCACAACATTACAAAGCTCTTGACATAACATACTTCATACATTGGACTGTTTTACCCCAAATGCAGATTGCAGAGTCATATCGGTTACACTTCCACAATTTTACATAATGTCCTATTGGTCATTGTTGTATTCTGCTACATTTCCTATCCCCTACTATCCCCCCTCCCCTCCCCTCCCAACTTCTCTCTCTACCCCATCTACTGTAATTCATTTCTCTCCTTGTTTATTTTCCCATTCCCTCACAACCTCTTGTATGTAATTTTGTATAGCAATGAGGGTCTCCCTTCATTTCCATGCAATTTCCCTTTTCTCACCCTTTCCCTCCCATCTCATGTCTCTGTTTAATGTTAATCTTTTCTTCCTACTCTTCCTCCCTGCTCTGTTCATAGTTGCTCTCATTATATCAAAGAAGACATTTGGTATTTGTTTTTTAGGGATTGGCTAGCTTCACTAAGCATAATCTGCTCTAGTGCCATCCATTTCCCTGCAAATTCTATGATTTTGTCATTTTTTATTGCCGCATAGTACTCCATTGTGTATAGATGCCACATTTTTTTTATCCATTCATCTACTGAGGGGCATCTGGGTTGGTTCCACAGTCTAGCAATTGTGAATTGTGCTGCTATGAACATCGATGTGGCAGTATCCCTGTAGCATGCTCTTTTAAGGTCTTCAGGGAATAGTCCAAGAAGGGCAATAGCAGGGTCAAATGGTGGTTCCATTCCCATCTTTCCCAGGAATCTCCAAACTGCTTTCCAAATTGGCCCGCACCAATTTGCAGTCCCACCAGCAATGTACAAGTGTACCCTTTTCTCCACAACCTCTCCAGCACTTGTTGTTGTTTGACTTCATAGTGGCTGCCAATCTTACTGGAGTGAAATGGTATCTTAGGGTGGTTTTGATTTGCATTTCTCTGACTGCTAGAGATGGTGAGCATTTTTTCATGTACTTATTGATTGATTGTATATCCTCCTCTGAGAAGTGTCTGTTCAGGTCCTTGGCCCATTTGTTGATTGGGTTATTTGTTATCTTATTGTCTAATTTTTTGAGTTCTTTGTATACTCTGGATATTAGGGCTCTATCTGAAGTGTGAGGAGTAAAGATTTGTTCCCAGGATGTAGGCTCCCTGTTTACCTCTCTTATTGTTTCTCTTGCTGAGAAAAAACTTTTAAGTTTAATTAAGTCCCATTTGTTGATTTTTGTTGTTAACTCTTGTGCTATGGGTGTCCTATTAAGGAATTTGGAGCCCGACCCCACAATTTGTAGATCGGATCCAACTTTGTCTTCTATCAGACGCAGAGTCTCTGGTTTGATATCAAGTTCCTTGATCCATTTTGAGTTAACTTTTGTGCATGGCGAGAGAAAGGGGTTCAGTTTCATTTTGTTGCATATGGATTTCCAGTTTTCCCAACACCATTTGTTGAAGATGCTATCCTTCCTCCATTGCATGCTTTTAGCCCCTTTATCAAATATAAGATAGTTGTAACTTTGTGGATCAGTCTCTGTGTCCTCAGTTCTAAACCATTGGTCTATCCGCCTGTTTTGGTACCAGTACCATGCTGTTTTTGTCACTATTGCTTTGTAATATAGTTTGAAATCTGGTATTGCTATACCGCCTGATTCACACTTCCTGTTTAGAATTGCTTTTGCTATTCTGGGTCTTTTATTTTTCCATATGAATTTCATGATTGCTTTGTCAATTTCTACAAGATATGCCGTTGGGATTTTGATTGGCATTGCATTAAACCTATAGAGAACTTTTGGTAATATCGCCATTTTGATGATGTTAGTTCTGCCTATCCATGAACAGGGTATGTTTTTCCATCTTCTAAGATCTTCATCAACTTCTCTCTTTAGGGTTCTGTAGTTTTCATTATATAAATCTTTCACCTCTTTTGTTAGGTTAATTCCCAAGTATTTTATTTTTTTTGAGGATATCGTGAATGGAGTGTTTCTCCTCATTTCCATTTCCGAAGTTTTGTCGCTGATATACAGAAATGCCTTTGATTTATGCGTGTTGATTTTATATCCTGCCACTTTGCTGAATTCATTTATTAGTTCTAGTAGTTTCTTTGTAGACCCTTTTGGGTCTTCTAGGTATAGAATCATGTCATCTGCAAATAGTGATAATTTAAGCTAGAACTATATTTTCAATCGTGTTTTTATAAGGGACCCCGAAAAGACACAGACAGAGACTCCCTCCAGAGCAAATGTAGTTGCATTTCCAGATTGTAAAGATAAAGTCGGTGATTCCCTCTGGAGAGATTTTTAAAGATGCCTTTCTCACGAGAGATTTCAGATTAAAAAATACAGAGACACCTCCCTCTTCTCTAAGAGGCATTTGTTTACATTCCAAGGTAGTAAAGATAATGTCTAACAGGGAAAGATGGGCAGGTTTGCTAGCAGCCCTTTTCAAAGATCAGAGTGCTTTAAGTACAGGATCACTGTCCTGTGATAAATTCCCACTGTGTGCCTACATCCCACCAAGCCCTTTACACGTTTCCCTGTGGAACTACTCGGGGCAAGGGAGAACCAACCAAAATATTGCTTTAGCTAATAATTCTGTTGTGAATAATAAACTTGATTACTTACACAGAGGTCTAGTGACTTCCCACCAGTGTAAGCTGAAATCATAACAGGTTTCCTGTTAGCTTTCCAGGACAGTGAAATCTCAGATGCTGCAGTTTTTAATTTGGTATTGCTAAATGCTAGATTATTAGTAAGACTGAAAACTCTGCCATATATTGCTATTATATATAATTTATCTTTCTGTAAGTTTTTCTCACATTTCTAAGTGTGATTTTCATTTTTATTTAAAGTGTATCTTTATATGTGAGGAATCTGTACCAGTTTTTGGAGTTGATCCTTTGGTCATTGGCTTTCAGTTTTTTTGATTTCTGCTTACAGTTTGTTTTTCAGTAGGTATCAAATATACCACAGTTTTCTTTTTATTCTTCACATTAACTTAGTGTTTGCAAAGTGTCTTCCTGTTCCAAAAACCTATTTATTCCTCTATTCTGAATTTTCATCACATCATAATATAAGAAATTATCTTATAGCTTGTTAGTGATTTATCTTCTAAAATTTAATCTTTAACCAATTTGGTATGTGAGTAACATCATGTGAATATGTGAATAACATCATGATTTAATTAAAAGTCACTGAATATATTACCACTTTCACCAACATTGTTCAATGAAAAATTCCTAACATAATTAACTTTTGATACTTCCTTACAGATCTGTTTCTTATATTACCCAGTGTAAATGTTAACACACTTTTCTATTCAAAAGAACCTAATAACCCAATTATTTTAACAAATACATGAGAGGTAAGATTATAATTTAAATATATAGTATTATGAAATTTTGATGATAACTTTAAAGTATTTAGAAGCTATATTTATAAATTATTCATTTAAAAAATGCATTGTGCATATAACAGACCTATTTCTTCATGGATTCAACTTCAATAATCTTGACATTTTGAATTCCAGCCATAGATATATTTTAAGTCTCTCCATAACAATCTGATTCAGCAAGGTGTAAAAACCCTTCTTATACATATTTGAAAGTTGATGATACTTGATTTATCGATCTATTTAACATTAAAGAAAAAACACATTGGTATGTCAAAGTATAATTGCCTTATAAAAGTAAAGTGAGTATCTTTAAAGAAAATCTCAAAGTCTGATCTTTTGTGATGCTAATAAAAGAGGTGGCCTTTCTCCTTAATGCATAGAGGCTCATCTTGAGCTATGCTTGAGTGTAGTAATTAGAACAAGCTGAATTACTCTGCAGGAAAAGTGAAGAAAATTTATATCTTTTATAAACCCAAGAATAAGATCTATAGTGTCTAGAATGACTTTACCATTGATAGAATAGTTACCAGAGGGCTTTAAGAAAAGGAATATCTAATCTAATAACATTTGAAAGTTTTCCACTGAAAAGTACAGAAATAAAAATGCATAAAAACAGTGTGGAGATTTATAACTAAAAGAATTTTCAAGAAGAAAAGCATATAACAAACACTCATACTGATTAGAAAACTACTATCATTGATGACCCTTTGAATAATTGAATTATTCAACATAAAACTCCTCTGTTTTCACTCATGTGGCTATGCATAGTGTACCTCATAGCTTTATACTAGAACTTCTAAACCTTACACTAGTCATATTGTATTTGTTATTGGGCCTGCCCTGTGCATGAGCAGGTATCAGCATTACTGACATGTATTCCTAGAAGTCATTAGCACTTTCACAGTTGTGACAACTAAAGCTTTCTCCAGATATTGTCAAATATCCCTTAGGAATAAAATTGCCTCCATGAGAACCATTGTCCTATAGGATTTAAGTGAATATAACAAAAATTTTTAGTTAATTTTACTATTGGTTAGCATTGAAATTGTTTCCTTATTTCTAGTATACAGCTTATGGTAGCCATATGCAAATACATGCATAAAAGTGGAATGAGTAAATTACAGGATGTACTTTTGTAGATGATAAGTGGTTTTCCAAAATTATTATGCCAAATTATTCTCTCATCAAAAGTTTATGAGTGTTATAGGTGCTATACAACACTTGATATCCTCAGCCTTACATTTATCACTTTAGTAGATGTAAATTGTTTTCTCCTTGTGGGTTTCCTTCACATTTTCTACTAAGTAATTAAATGGAGCATTTTTCATATGTTGAGTGGCTATTTGGATATTTTGCTTGATGAAGTATGTACTGAAGAATTTTGCAGATTTTTTTAACCAATGTGACCATGTTCTCCTTACAAATTTGTGGAAGTTCTTTGTATATTCTAGATACAAATTCATTGATGGATATATGTATGGCAAATATCTTCTCATATGTATTTTGCCTTTTCACTTTCTTAAGAATCAGATATATTTAACTTCAATGTACTTAAATTTATGATATTTCCCCTTTATAATGTTTTTTCTCTCCAACTGAATTACAGCTGAAACCTTCTGAAGCAAAACAAAACACACGTCTTTCTCCATATGCTGAAAGCAACCTATTTCCTGGCTCTCTATCTAAAACTGTTAGTGACAAAAGTCACCACCAGAAATGAGGTTGCAAGGTCATTGCCTTCCTATTTTTCAGAGCATTTGGAAAAAGTGATGTTTAGCTTGACCCAATACTCTAATGCACATTTGTGGTCTTTACCATCACCAAGTTCTAGAGCCAGAACCTTCAGCCATAGGTTTTCATACTTTGCTCCCAGTTCTCCACCTTCCTCCTGACCTTTGGATACTGTTTCATGATGTGTGGGATTGGGTTTGAAGACAAGCAGCACTACCTCTTGAGTCAGTCTCAAGAAGTCTTATTTCCTTGCTTCAACAATTAGGGCATTATCTTCCTCTCATTCTCCTTTTACTCCTGCTCCATCAGGTGTAATTGACATGTGTAGCCTCCAGTCCTCATAGGTTCACTTGTGGGCCAGGTCCTAAGCTCCTGTAAGTCCTATAGAACCTCCATCTCCAGTTTTAGATCTTTGTTTTGATTGTGCAGCACCTTCCTGAGACTGTTCATCTTTTCAACTTCCTGCTTGACAACCCCTTATTTTTTCATTACAGTATTAATTAATGAGTTTTAAAAACACAAGCATCCATACTAGTATGGTGGGTGAGGATAGTAGAGGAAAGAAGATTAGGGAGGAGGAATCCTGCCCTCCTGGCCATAAAGTTTCAAGTGCATTATGGATTTTACAGTTCTACCAGGACACACAATCATTGAAAATCCTGTATCACTAAGGGCAATTTTGGTTTAATGGGGGCCAGTTTGGATTGCATTCTGTTTCTTAAGGTTCCCCATAGTTCCATCAGTGATGCACTTAACATAGACTTTATTCCCCAAGTTAGTCATTATAAACACACTTGATTGTGCTGTCTAAAGCTACTTCTTTACTGCATGAGCTCCAGTATCCCCTGTATTATACAAGTCCTGCTTGCCTTTATTGTTTTTACCTTTAATATATAGAAGTATAGTCCACAGAATATTGATATTTTATATAGGATAAGATGGGGTAAGATTTACTTTTTCCTATATGAATATTAAATTGATACAGCACTACTTATTAAAAGCCCATTGTTCTCCTGGGGCTATTCATTTGTCATGTGATTCACTATGGCATGACACTGCATCATTTCTGTTGTAAATCAGGTGACTTATGTGGCAGCATGCTTGTACTTACATGGCAGCATTTCAAATAAAGGCCTAACTCATTATCTATTTCCTTACCGTCTTTGTGTAAGCTTTTTATATTAATTATTTTATTACTCTGGGCTACTATAGATAAGAGAACTCAAATTTCTTAGACGTGAATGTCTGTCTCTACTTTGTTCTCATTATTGAATATAGGCATTCATTGATCCTCAAGATCATTCTGCAGGTTTTTGCATCTATAAACATCAGTGCCAATCACCCCCACATATTTGAAACTCTGTAAGGATTTTACTAAAGAGAGAACTTCAACCATTCTGGGAACCTTGGAATATGAGTAAACTGTTCACTTGCATAATGTCTTAAAATCAAAAGGTCTTAAACTTCAAATCATCAAAGGAACAACATTTGTTTTGATTGATATAAATAGCATTTAAAATAGAAAAATTCTAAAACTGCTCCCTTTATGGACACCTTAGAAAAACTATATATATATATATATATATATATATATAAAAAATATAAATGTATAAAAAATAAAAATATCTGTAAGCTCCAAACTAAGATTCTGTCTTCTTCCCTTGATACAACTTCTTATTGCCTTCCGTTATAGTTTAGATGTAGTGTCCCCCAAAATCTTGAGTGTGAGACAATGCAAGAAGCCTTAGAGAAGACATGATTGGGTTATAACCTTAACCAATACAGTCAATTAATCCCTGGTGGGGATTAATTGAGTGGTAATTGGAGGCAGGTAGAGTGTGCCTGGAGAAGTGGTTCACTGGGAGTGTGGCTATGGGGTATATAATTTTGTATCTGGAGAGTGGCATCCTCTTCCCATCTTCTTTCTCTCTCTCCCTCTCTTTCTTTATCTCTTTCTCTCTCTGATCACCATGTGAGCTGCTTCCCTCTGCCACACTCTTGCCATGTTGTTCCTGCCTCACTTGAAGCACTGATGAATGGAGCTAGCTTTCTATGGATTGAGACCTCCGAAACAGTGAGCCCTTAAAAAATTTTTCATCTTCTACTATTGTTCTGGTTGGGTCCTTTTAGTCACAGAAGTGAAAACCCGACTAATACACCCTCCATCCTATTCTCCAATGACTTCTTCCATTTTCGTACTCTGCTCCTGCTTCTCATGCACTTAATAAAAATTCCCTCTCCTTCCTCCACCCCTAATCTCTACATCAATTATATCCCTTTACAGTGTTTTATAACTAAGTGGAGAGTTCGGCCAGTCGTGTTCTTATAGCTTAAATCTTTGTCAAAACTAGATTGTGTAATTTAATTATGAATTCTCATAATTATCACAAGACAAAAATTTAGCAAAATAATTAGAATTGTCCATGGGGCATACACTCTACGGTACTTAAATATCTAATAACTAGTACCTATTCTAGAACTAACATTTGTAATGTTATATTTGGTCAGAAAAAAACAAAATATATTGATTACCAAAATTATACTCAATATGTGGCTCAAATTTTTTGAGAATGCCAAATTATATTAGAGATAGATATGTATAGATATACAGCTATGTATATATAAGGAGACAGTCAAAGTTTACACATATATGAACCAATTTATATATGAGAGCCAGATTTTATAAATATGAAAAATTTTATATTCACACACACACATACACACACCCCTATATATTGAGAGAGAGAGACAGAAACATTTCAAAATAGTATACAACCAACCTCTTTGCAGTTATTCCTGAGTTCTTTCTTTAAAAATTAATTGGCAGAAAAATCCAGTCTTACAAATAAGCACAAGACTGGATTTGCGGTAAATAAATCTTATTTTAGTATTTTAAGACTTATTTTCATATTTTAGATTTTAATCCGAAGAAAATACATTAGAACTCCCATATTCATGTTTTGTGGTGATGGCATCAAAACTGAATTGCCATATTTTGTTAGAAAACAACAAACTGGTGAAAAAAAAATTGGATGACAGACTCCTTTTACCTTCCTGAATTACTAATACTTTTTGAAAGCCTAGATACAGAGAGAAGAAGAGAGGGGAGGAAGAGAGGGAAATCACAAACCAAATCAATATTTTTTCAGATTAGAAATTAGATAAATCCCTAAACAAAACACCTGTAGTCTAGTCTAGACAAAGATGTCTGTTAATATTTAAGACAAAACATGGTGGAAGAAAATCTGCCTTATCTGGAAAGAGACTCTAGTCACATCTCCAAGGAAATAACTACTCTTGGGCCTATAATTTCTAGCAACAAAAAAGGGAGAGAAACTTCATGCAAATATAAAACTGCAATATTCTATTTCTTGTTTATTCCTAGAGCTATGTAAACCATACCACCTTTCCAACATTTCTTTTCAGAGTAACAAGATTTCATTAGTAGGAATTTCAACTGTCACACAGACTCTTCTGTTTCACTCACTTCCCACCTCTCTGGAATTGATTGATGTACATTTTCTACTTAGTGATTCCACTCTAATGGATCTGTGAGGGCAAGACCTATTTAAAAATGAGATGCCATTATCAAATATTAATTGGACAGTCTCTTTCTAGAAATCCCAGAAGCAGATAAATCCCTGAATAATAATTTTATGTCAGCATAGATTGATTACTCACTCTGATGATTCCACTACTGAAATCTCAGCCTTTGCATCTGTTCCCAATTGCCTCCTCCTGGCTAAAGGTATTCTGTATCTAGAACTTATAGAATAAACTGACCTCAAAGTTCTCCATCAGTCAATCTAGGTCTTTTCTGAAACTAGCCTAATACCTATTAACAAAGGAAGTTATTAAGATTCAATATATGACCTACCTTCAAAAAGAACTCAAAATTCTTTATATTAGCCTTTGTTTTTAACATTTTATTTATTAAAAAAGCAAATGGATATGGACACCAAATGTACATTATTCATAGGCCATTAAGGAGTGCAAACTTCCTTCCTCCCTGTAGTTCCCAGAGTACTATTGTATCCTACTTCAACCCCCAACACAGCTGACTTTACAGTTGCTATATATGTTCAGCATTTTTTAGTACACCTTTCCACACAGACTCAGCATGTCTTCCTCCTCCTCCTCCTCCTCCTCCTCCTTCTTTTTGCATGTACTTAGGGAAATAAACAAAACTTATTAAATTCTAATGAGTTGAAGAAGCAATCTCTTATGTTTTGCAAATACTAATTCAGGATTCCACATTACATATGGATTTTCTTCTGTTCTTTTCTTCAAATGAAAAGTATTATATTATTGATTCATTCCACTTTCTGACTAAACTTTTAAGGACCAATTCTAATTTTGTCCCATAGAAGTGCATTTTCTAAGCTATGACATCATACAAAATGATAACTCTTGTTCCCTCAAAGATCAAAAAAGTTATTTATAAATTTCCTTGGTCAACTACTACAGGAAAGAGACATTCATGGTTTCATAAGATACTGTTCGTGCAATGTATAATAATCTAGAACTGAATATACTCTTTATACACTCTTATGAAAACTGAAAAATCTGGCTTAGATAGAGTCATAATAGATTATATTCAAAAGCATTAAGGATTTCTTCAAAATCCCTTGCCTTGGTCTTATAACCTCAAAACTTTATTTCACTTTGAATGTGAAAAATTTGGATAAACATTAGGGATTCTAACTCCACAAAACAATAGTTATCAGAAATCCATTATTTATTATATCTTTTATATTACTTCATACTCTAAACTTCCCCTACTTATTTATGCACAGTGGAAACAAGTGTCATAGTTCACTGTTACATAGAGACCTCTTCTCAAATGTCGGGTCAACTCCAGTATCATGCACTGAGTTATAAAGACTAACAAACAAAATCCTGTGGGGTGAGGGATAAAATTGCTTATTGTACTTAGGTAGTCTCTGCTCCCAGGAATATAGCTTTATGGACTGCCCTGAAACACTGAAATGAAGTCACTTAATAAATGTAGCCCACTGCTCTCATTGAGTTATGAGGGTCCCTTAAAGGTCTAAGTATTACATGCTTTTTCTCCAGCTTAATGCTCTTGGAAGACGGTGAAGAGGTGAGCCTATTGAGAGGTCTTGGGTTATTGAGAATATGCCCTTGTAGGGAATTGTGGGACCCTGGTATCTTCCCCTTCTCACTCTCCCTTTCTGTCCATGGAGTGATCAGATTTGCTCTACCATGTGCTCCCACCATGATGTGCTACCACAGACTCTGATCATGTACTGAAACCTCCAAGACCATGAGACAAAATAAAACTTTTCTTTTTACAAGTTAATCATCTTATGTATTTGTTATGGTAACAGAAATCTAAGACATGTACCATGCAAAAGAAACATAAAAACTACCCTAAATAAGTCTTAATTAGAAAACTTCAACAAGATAATGTCTCTGATGCATGATCCATTTGTGAAACCCACAATTCTGAGAAAATTCTAAAGGTGAGTCTTAAATATTAAAGAAATCTTTAGCTTCCTTTAAACATCTGTAAATGAACTTAATTTAATTAATCTTTATATGGCTATAAACTATTACCTTATGTGCTGTGGTTGTTAGAGTCTTACCTTATCATAAATCACCTGCTGCTATAGTAGAAAACACCTTTTAGGCTTTGCTTTCCTCATTGTAAAAACTTACCCTATTTATTTAATAATGGGAGTGACAATTTCATTAGTAAGGTTCTTGCTAAGTCTTTGTTGATTGCTTAGAGCTGCATTTTCACTCTCCTCATAAGAATTAAGACTGAATGAATACCTCACTGAAATTAAAACTTGCAAAACTATTTGAAGAACTTCAGTACTGTGGCTAAAGTTTCTACCTTTAGCTCTCATGACCAACTCTTCCACTCCAATAAAAGCTCTTAAAGTATTTTCACATGAACTTTTTATTGGCTACTCAAGCATTTGGTAATATAATAATAACTTGACTCTGGTATTTTATAGTAGCTTAATAGTTGCAAATCTTGTAAAGTTTAATAACATTTTATTATCAATAGGTTCAAGTATATTTCCCAAAAACAAACCATAGGAACCCCTACATGATTTGGAAGGAAGCTGATCAGATACTCTTAAGTATAAATACATTAGTAAAACATCAGAAAATTACCCTTAAATTCTCATTTCCCAGTTAAAGTCATTTTCATGCATCCCAAAAATATTCTGAAAAAAACTTGGATTCAAAGTAAACTAGTAGACAGCCTCCAACCATAGCCCTCAGACCCAGACAAGTGCACACACAGGAGACTGAAGATGTTGCAACCATCTTTGGCTTCTCCTTTGAATCTTACTGACTTTCTTTTATCTTTCTCTGTTGGCTTAGGAGTTTTAAATGCTAAAATGAAATTCCACACAATCTTTTCCCAGTGCTGTTAGTTTTAGTACATAAGATTAAATGTTGGTGCTTAGATGACATTTGGCATCAATAAGCTAAAGAGTTCTAGCTGAAGAGTTCAATTGATCAGAAAGCTGAATTTATACCAATTTCCCTAGGAAATTCTATCTTTGTTCAAGACAATAACATCACTTTCCTTTCATTATTTACTACTTAAGAGACTTTAGAGTGATCAATATCAAGAACAATAAAAAAAAAACAATCTAGACTATTATTCCCCCATCAAGATGTTACATATTTAATTCTAAGATGCCTGCAAACAGACTTTGCAGAGCCCAGAAATGAATGTCTTCCTCCTAAAACTCCAGTACCAAATTGACATATTCATGACCTTCTAGAAAATATAAACTGCATTCCTATTTGCCCTATTTTTAGACACACTCCCATCTCCACCAAATGTTATGACTCTTTCAAGTTCAGCAGACACTCTTTATACATGTTTACTTCAGTCCCCTCTAAGTTTCTGTTTTGTAATTAATTTTTTTGACAAAGTGTTGTAATTTTCACAGTTTAGCTTTTTGAAACTGTAACAATTATTTGTTTTGTATAATTATTTTTTTTGACAAAGTGTTGTAATTTTCACAGTTTAGCTTTTTGAAACTGTAACAATTATTTGAAAAATCTTTGATCCTGAAAATTATTTAGTAATATAAACAAAGATATCTAATGAATACTTTTTTATATCCAACTATGGACTCTGTGTCACATTGATTGAATGTTTTGGGGATCTCTGGGACTCAAAGTTATCAGACAATCCCTACTAATTGGCCAGGCATTGAAAACCATTTCAATTTCTCCCAATTTTTTGGTTTTCCAACTATCTCTCAATCCTTTTTAATCATGCAAAAACCTCATTTTTTAAATTTTTTGCAAATACAGGCAACTGTAATATTTAGAATCTCAAAACAAGAAATGATATTAAATTCCTAAGAGGATAGTCATTAGAGTTTTAAGAAGAAGCTTAAGTCTGAAAAAAAAAGATAACATGATTTTCATTGAATTCTGGATTGCTGTTTTCTTTTCTCATGTGTAGTTCTGAAAGTTAAGTGAAAGCTAAGAAACAGAATTCATCATGCCATGATGGAAACAAACACCAAAAACCAAGGACACCTAAGTAAAATTTAAAGAACTAGTAGAAATTGAACAAGCTGTAGTACAAGAGAAAGCTTGAGAGGTACTCAGCTCACAGGGCAATACAATACTGGCAGAGTCTGTCTACCATAAACAAGGAGAAGGATGCCAAGAAAACTAATTTTTAAAAAAATTGTATAATTGTCATACAAATTTATTAATATCAAATTTCTCTTCAGAGATTCAAGTAGGAATGTTGCCTATTCTCTTGGCTTAATCAAAGATTTAACTAAAAGACATTGTTCAAGTCATTCTAATATTTATAATGTTAATACTGGTTTTCTGCAGGAATGTTTACTCACTTTACAGAGTCTCAAATGCTTCTTCATAACAAAATTTCAATTCAACTATAAAGGCAAAAGTCACAAGAAGCCATTATGGCAACTATCACCAATAAAGTGTCCAAAATCATGGTAATTGGTATCAAGACTTCTGAACAAATCTAAATGCAGTCTCTGTGAGAGAAAGGAGTATGAAAGAGTGCGCTCTCTCTCTCTCTCTCTCTCTCTCTCTCTCTCTCTATCTCTCTCTCTTTCATTTTTAAGCCTTGTATTACATGAGGCAACTTTTATTTGGCCCATTGTTCTTGTTGGTCTTGTTAATATAATGCCCAAATGATTAAATACATATTGCTCAAATTGTGGGTGCTAATTCACAATTATAAATGTCCTCTCTTCCAAGAACTGATTTGACCAGCTATTTTCCAAACCCTTGAATTTCAGATTTCATTCTTGCTTAAGCTTTATAAAATTTCATCAATCATCTATAATTCAGAACTCAGAAAAGATTTATACTATAGGCTTTTATTTTATTGCTGGCTTGATTGATTGATTGTGATATTAGGGATTGAATCCTGGGGCACTCTACCACTAAACTCTGTCCCTAGCCCTTTTTATTTTTGTTTTGAGACAGGGTCTTGTTAAGTTGCCCAGACTTCCCTGAATTTGCAATTTTCCTACCATAGCCTCCTGAGTAGCTGGGATTGCAGCATGACTTATGGTGCACTGCTTAATTTTCTTCCATAGTTATAATGAAGTTTTAATAATATTAATCTTACTAATCCACTATCATGGTATGTCCTCTTAAATTTAGGTCTGTAATTTATCTCAAAAATGTCTTGTAGTTTTCAGTGTTTGCTCTTGTTAATGTTTGTTTTAGCCTAATTTAACTTAACTGTACATTTGTTAACTATAAAATAATAATCCCAATTAGGGTCAAATTTGGTCATTTTGTTATTCATATTTACTTCTCTTCTACTTTTATCATTGAATGTGGAAGCTATTAAAATAGCTGCAATTTATATTTTGAGTTTGTCTTTTTTCTTCTTTCTTTTTTAAATTTTTTTTATTATTATTTATTTTTTTTTTATTGGTTGTTCACAAACTTACAAAGCACTTGACATATCATACTTCATACATTAGACTGAAGTGGGTTATGAACTCCCAATTTTACCCCAAATGCAGATTGCAGAGTCACATCGGTTACACATCCACAATTTTACATAATGCCCTATTGGTAATTGTTGTACTCTGCTCCCTTTCCTATCCCCCACTATCCCCCCTCCCCTCCCCTCCCTTTTACTCTCTCTACCCCATCTACTGTAATCCATCTCCCTCCTTATTTATTTTCCCATTCCCCACCCAGCCTCTTATATGTAATTTTGTATAGCAATGAGGGTCTCCCTTCATTTCCATGCAATTTTCCTCATCTCTCTCTTTCCCTCCCATCTCATGTCACTGATTAATGTTACTCTTTTCTTCCGACTCTTCCTCCCTGCTCTGTTCATATTTGCTCTCATTATATCAAAGAAGACATTTGGCACTTTTTTTTAGGGATTGGCTAGCTTCACTAAGCATAATCTGCTCTAGTGCCATCCATTTCCCTGCAAATTCTATGATTTTGTCATTTTTTATTGCTGCGTAGTACTCCATTGTGTATAGATGCCACATTTTTTTTATCCATTCATCTACTGAGGGGCATCTGGGTTAGTTCCACAGTCTAGCAATTGTGAATTGTGCTGCTATGGACATCGATGTGGCAGTATCCCTGTAGCATGCTCTTTTAAGGTCTTCAGGGAATAGTCCAAGAAGGGCAATAGCAGGGTCAAATGGTGATTCCATTCCCATCTTTCCCAGGAATCTCCAAACTGCTTTCCAAATTGGCCACACCAATTTGCAGTCCCACCAGCAATGTACAAGTGTACCCTTTTCTCCACAACCTCTCCAGCACTTGTTGTTGTTTGACTTCATAGTGGCTGCCAATCTTACTGGAGTGAGATGGTATCTTAGGGTGGTTTTGATTTGCATTTCTCTGACTGCTAGAGATGGTGAGCATTTTTTCATGTACTTATTGATTGATTGTATATCCTCCTCTGAGAGGTGTCTGTTCAGGTCCTTTGCCCATTTGTTGACTGGGTTATTTGTTATCTGATTTTCCCAGACTGAGTCAGGAGGATACACACAATTTGAACAGACCAATATCAATGGATGAAATTGAAGAAGCCATCAAAAGACTACCAACCAAGAAAAGCCCAGGACCGGATGGGTATACAGCGGAGTTTTACAAAACCTTTAAAGAAGAATTAAAACCAATACTTTTCAAGTTATTTCAGGAAATAGAAAAAGAGGGAGCTCTTCCAAATTCATTCTATGAGGCCAACATCACCCTAATTCCGAAACCAGACAAAGACACCTCAAAGAAAGAAAACTACAGACCAATATCTCTAATGAACCTAGATGCAAAAATCCTCAATAAAATTCTGGCGAATCGAATACAAAAACACATCAAAAAAATCGTGCACCATGACCAAGTAGGATTCATCCCTGGGATGCAAGGATGGTTCAACATACGGAAATCAATAAATGTTATTCACCACATCAATAGACTTAAAGATAAGAACCATATGATCATCTCGATTGATGCAGAGAAAGCATTTGACAAAGTACAGCATCCCTTTATGTTCAAAACATTAGAAAAATTAGGGATAACAGGAACTTACCTTGACATTGTAAAAGCTATCTATGCTAAGCCTCAGGCTAGCATCATTCTGAATGGACAAAAGTTGAAGGCATTCCCTCTAAAATCCGGAACAAGACAGGGATGCCCTCTATCTCCACTTCTATTCAATATAGTTCTCGAAACACTGGCCAGAGCAATTAGACAGACGAAAGAAATTAAAGGCATAAAAATTGGAAAAGAAGAACTTAAATTATCACTATTTGCAGATGACATGATTCTATACCTAGAAGACCCAAAAGGGTCTACAAAGAAACTACTAGAACTAATAAATGAATTCAGCAAAGTGGCAGGATATAAAGTCAACACGCATAAATCAAAGGCATTTCTGTATATCAGCGACAAAACTTCGGAAACGGAAATGAGGAAAAACACTCCATTCACGATATCCTCAAAAAAACAATAAAATACTTGGGAATTAACCTAACAAAAGAGGTGAAAGATTTATATAATGAAAACTACAGAACCCTAAAGAGAGAAGTTGATGAAGATCTTAGAAGATGGAAAAACATACCCTGTTCATGGATAGGCAGAACTAACATCATCAAAATGGCGATATTACCAAAAGTTCTCTATAGGTTTAATGCAATGCCAATCAAAATCCCAACGGCATATCTTGTAGAAATTGACAAAGCAATCATGAAATTCATATGGAAAAATAAAAGACCCAGAATAGCAAAAGCAATTCTAAACAGGAAGTGTGAATCAGGTGGTATAGCGATACCAGATTTCAAACTATATTACAGAGCAATAGTGACAAAAACAGCATGGTACTGGTACCAAAACAGGCGGGTGGACCAATGCTTTAGAATAGAGGACACAGAGACTAATCCACAAAGTTACAACTATCTTATATTTGATAAAGGGGCTAAAAGCATGCAATGGAGGAAGGATAGCATCTTCAACAAATGGTGTTGGGAAAACTGGAAATCCATATGCAACAAAATGAAACTGAATCCCTTTCTCTCGCCATGCACAAAAGTTAACTCAAAATGGATCAGGGAACTTGATATCAAACCAGAGACTCTGCGTCTGATAGAAGAAAAAGTTGGATCCGATCTACAGATTGTGGGGTCGGGCTCCAAATTCCTTAATAGGACACCCATAGCACAAGAGTTAACAACAAGAATCAACAAATGGGACTTAATTAAACTTAAAAGTTTTTTCTCAGCAAGAGAAACAATAAGAGAGGTAAACAGGGAGCCTACATCCTGGGAACAAATCTTTACTCCGCACACTTCAGATAGAGCCCTAATATCCAGAGTATACAAAGAACTTTTTTCTTCTTTCATTCTGCTAAGTTTTGCTTTATATATTTAGAAGCTGTAACTAAGTTCATACATAATTAGAAATCTTCCTAATCAATTGATAATATTACAATAGTGAGGTATACTTTTCTGAATTTGCTATAACTATAGCAGCTTTATTTTAGCCGATATTTCCCTGATGTACTCTGCCTCTTCATTTTCACTTCTCTGGGTCCTTATATGCATTTTATTTATAATTTTTAGTTGTTGGTATTTTCTAGTCCACAATAAACAATATTCTTCTTAATTGTCATTGAATTTAATTCAGTTACTTATAGTCATGATAAAAATCTACCATTTTATTTCTTGTTTTATATTTTTAAACCTGTTCAAATTCTTTTTTCTCCTATATTTTTTTCTTGTGGAATAATAAAATCCTTATTTTCTTATATTTTTCTCTATTAGCATTTTTTGTCATATATTCTTTATTCATTTAAAAAATATCAGATATTACATTATTAAATTATTATTATTAAATATATATACATTTGTATATATACATATAAATATGTATAAGCATATATGTATATATACACACACACACATATACATGTGATGTTTATTTTATCACTTTCTAGACAATATTACAACCTTAAGACTTTCAATTCAATTTGTCCTTTCTTGATTTTTACTACTTACATATGTCTTAATTATACACATTTTTGAAAACTCATACTTACTAAAAGTTTCTTGAACAATAAATATTCACTTTTTTATCTTTTATTTTAATTTTCTGAAATTTACTGCATTTTCTACATTTCTCTGTGGGGTCATTTTATTTTTACCAGGTGATTTCCCTCTAGGGTTTGTTCTTGCATAGGACTGTTACTGAAAAATTCAACTTTGAGTTTAGTCCAACTTTCCTTTGCCAGTTTTTTTTCTATATATATAAAATTAGTTTGGCAGCTATTTCCTTTCAACACTATACTAGAAGGTAGATGTAAGCATTAACATTTAAGATATACATATTTATATTAAGTATAAGGGCATAATGGTATAATTGAAGCTCTCATTTAGCCTTGTATGACATAAGGGACAACTTTTATTTGCCCCATTGTTCTTGTTGGTCTTGTAATAATAATGCCCACATGACGGAATATGTATTGTTCAAACTATGGGTGCTAATTTGCAATTATAAATTTAAGTATAATGGTATAATTAATAATATATAATTAAATATAATTACAAAAGAAAATATACTGAGAAAATATACTTGCAATTTACATGTAAAATTGTCTGCCAAATTAATAATAAAACTTAAATACCAAATTAAAAAGTAAGCTGAATGCTAATGACAAAATGAATTTAATAAAAAGCATATTATTTTTTATTTCAATTGGTATTGAAATTACTAGAATTTTCCCAAAATCCACAGAAAGTTTATAATATTAGTAAACATTTTAAGAAATTAAAAAAAATAAACTTTTTAAAAATTAATTTACCTCACATAATAAATAGTATTTTATAAATCTTCTACATTAAGTTTTTTTTAAAAATCTATTAAATACTTAATACATTCAATTATTTCTGCTTGTAGCCAAAGCTCAGCCATCTAATCAGTGAAACTATCATAAGAACTCAATGAATCAACTTGAAACGATAAACCAAATAATATAATAATAATAAACAGTGAGGAAATTCCTTTTATATTTTCAATAGTAGTATAACTACAAAAAAGATAAAATTACAAAAATTAGAAGAGAAAAAAGAGGAGAAGAAGAAGGAGAAGGAGGGTAAGGAAGAGAAAGAAAGCATAAAAAAGGAAAAGAGAAATACACAAATACATACATCTATAGTATAGATAGATCATCATAGTCAAATTTGTAAAAACCAATATTGAAGGCATCCCATGTTTAAAACACTGGATTAATTATAGATTAATAAACATAAACATTCAACAGATTTCTCATCATAAACAAGTCAAAAAAGATAAAAAAAATCAGATAGCACTAAAATTTTTTTAAATATATCAAAATAAAACCTATATAAAGGAAAACATTTATTTCTAAATTGAAGAAAAAAAAAAGCAAATATTTTTCATGAAAAACCTGAGAAAATATTTTGCTTGCAGACCTGTGATTCAGGAAATGTTAAAGGATGTTCCTTAGGCTGGAAAGCTATAATACAGCCAGAGTCTTGCATCTATACAAGAAAGAAAGAAGGAAAGGAAGAAAGGAAGGAAAAAAGGAAGGGAGGGAGAAAAAGAGAAAGAGAAGGAGAAGGGGGGAAGGAGGAAAGGAGAAATAGGAAAGAGACGGGAAGGGAAAGGAAGGGAAGGAAGAAAAAATGTAACAATAGTTTTATTATCTTTATCACTTTCACTGATAATTAAAGCATATAATAATAATATTTTTCAAATTTATAATAAATATAAAAATACAATATATGGAAAAAACAAAGAATTGAACAGAGCTTTTGGAAGCATGTAATTGTTTCTTCTATCATGTACAACATTATGTTATTTTTATATATGATGTATATTGTAAATAGTAAAATACATATATATATGTATAATTAATAAATCAACAAGAGCTATAAAACGGAATAAAAGTATATAGTTAATGCAATTGGAGGAAAAACAAATAATAAAAATAAGATGAAAATAGATTAAAAACAAATACCAAGGGCTAGGACTGTAGCTCAGTGGCAGAGTCCTTGCCTAGCAATGTGCAAGGCATTTGGTTCGATCCTTAGCAACATAGAAAAATAAAATAAAGTCGTTCTGTCCATCTACAACTATTTAAAAAGTAATTTAAAAAACAAGGTAAAATTTTAACTTAAACATAGTCATGCTTTCATAGTCATGAAATAATTGTAGATATTCTAATCATCCTAATTAAAAGACAAAGTTTATTACATTCAATAAACAAGATCCAATTTCACATTCTGTATAAGAAACCCATCTGAAGTATAGTAATATATAGATAGATCAAAAGGATGGAAAAATCAAATAAAATAAAAATACTTTTTTTAAAGAGAGGAGTGGTGACTTAGTAATATCAGCCTGAGTAGACTGCAGGACAAGGTATATTGGCAATTATAGTAAATGTCACGTGATTGGAACTTAATGCATTTCAGACTTTATAGAGACCAGATCCTCAATTCTAATTCCTTTGCTTCATTCTCAACTCCTGAATGACATCTTAGTCCACTGCTTTCCTGAAAATGGTATTTTCCTGAAAAAGGTATTTCATCATTAAAAAAAGAGGCCAATTCACTAAGAAAACAACATAAAATGGAGAAATTCAAAATGTAATTATAACAAATGGATTTGAAATCAATTAAATAACCTGAAAATTTGTAAAGAATATGGAATTCCTAAAATAAACTCCATCAAACAACTTGATTCAATTGTATTAACATTTTACCCAACAAAAATGGAATACACATTTGTCTAATGCATGTAACGTATTAGAATAAACCAAATCCATAATGTATGATAAAACATCAAAATGATTTTAGTGAATAACAATACAATTTTAATTTCATCATATAATTTCTTACCACATTGAGAGAGATCTTTATTTTTATATGTACCTTATAATTATAAATAATAATGGGATTCAGTATATCATATTGCTACATGCGTAAAACCTAATTTGATCAATCTTATTCCTCAGTATCTTTCCTTTCTCCATTTGCATGGAATATCTTTTTGCTTTCAGTCTGTAGATTACTTTGCCTATAAGATGGGTGTCTTACAAACATGGTCTTGCTTTTTAATCTACTCTGCTAGTCTATGATTTTTAATTGGAGTGTTGAGACCTTTTACATTCAGAGTTATCATAAAGAGATTTTTATTATTACCTCGCATTTTGGGTTATTTTATTTATTTGAACTATTCTTAATTTTAATTTGCATAACTGCTCCTCTAGTAAGCTTCATCCATTCAGGAGTCTTTTTGAGTTTTTTTCTGTGTGTTATGTTTCCTATAGTATTTTCTGTAATGCTGTCTCAGTAGTCATGAATTATTTTAGTTTATCCTTGTCTTGGAAAAATTTAATTTCTCATTTAATACTGAATGATACCACTGTTGTGTAAAGCAATTTTGATTGGGAATCTTTTTTTTTTCCTTTCAGAGCTTGTACTTTCTTATTCCAAGCCCTCTTGGATTTTAGAGTCTGAGTTGAGAAGTCAGGACTCTTATTGGTTAACTTATGTTTAATATGCCTTTGTCTAGTGTGAGATGACTATATTTATGTAGGTTTGCCTCTTTGTCTTCTGTTTTGCACCATTGATCTTCAGGTCTGATTTGGTGCCAATACCATGCTGTTTTTGTTAGTACATCTCTGTAATATATTTTTAAGTCCTGGAATTTTTATGCCTCCTGCATTACTTTTCTTGCTAAGTATTGCTTTGGCTATTCTTGCCAACAAAATGATTCTGTATTTAGAAGACCCAAAAAACTCTACCAGAAAACTTCTAGAACTCATAAATGAATAAAATCAACCCCCCAAACCAATTGCGTTCCTCTACACCAATGACATATCAACTGAGAGGAAAATCAAGAATACTATCCCCTTCACAATACCCTCAATAAAATAAAATACTTGGGGATCAGTCTAACAAAAGAGGTGAAAGACTTCTATAATGAAAACTACAGAAGACTAAAGAAAGATATTGAATAAACCTTAGAAAGTAGAAAGATCTCCCTGTTCTTGGATAGGCAGAATTAATATTGTCAAAATGGCCAAACTAAGCTGGGCACGATGGTTTATGCCTATAATCCCAGCTGCTCAGGCAGGAGGTTGAGGCAAGAGGAGCACTAGTTCAAAGCCAGCTTCAGCAACTTAGTGAGGCCCTAAGCAACTCAGTGAGACCTTATCTCTAAAAAAAAATACAAAATAGGTTTGGGGATATGGCTCAGTGGTTAAGCGCCCCTGCGTTCAATCCCCAGTATGAAAAAAAAAATGGCCAAACTACCAAAAGAGCTATACAGATTTAATGAAATTTCTATTGAAATTCCAAAAACATTCTTTATAGAAATAGAAAAAGCAGTCATAAAGTTTATTTGTAAAAATAAGAGGCTGATGTTTTTCCTCTTGCAACTTTTTTTTCTATCTTTATGTTCTGTGTTAGGCATTTTGCTTTTAATGCAATTTGAAGAGGTTCTCTTTTTATCTTGCCTATTTATGAATCTAGGTGTTTTTTATATGAGGACATCCATCTCATTTCTAAAATTTGGAAATTTTCCACTATTATTTTGCTAAAAATTTTCTTAATTCTTTTAATCTGTACCTCCATGATCTCTTCAAATCAATCCAGTCTTAAGTTTGGCTTCTTAATGTTGTTACTTTTTAAATAAATTATATATATAAATATATATATATATATATATATATATATATATATATATCATGGTCTTTTATTTTTTCTTTAGTGTTTATGGACTGTTTAAGCTTATATATTCTGTTCTTGAGGCCTGAAGTTCTGTTTTCTAAGTAGTCTAATCAGTTGGTTATTAATTAAACTAAATTTTATTTTATTCGACTTATTATGTCTTTCATTTCCAGGAATTCTGATTTTTTTTTTAATTTTCATAATCTCTATTCTTTATTGAGATGCTTTTTCAACTACTGCATTTGATCTCTTGATTCATTCCTTGTGTTTTCTTTTTAACTCATTTTAAACATCAATTTTTTAATCTTTCTCTAGAATTTTGTCCTTTTCAATAAGTGAAATTTACTCTATTAGGGGATTATAAAGTGAGATGGGGGATTTGTTTGTCTGTTTTGTCATATTTTCAAAGGAAACTTACAAGTCTGCTCACATGTTTTTCTCTTCCTCTTTTATGAGGGGTTTTTATTATTGTTATTTTTGTTTGGTTTTATACCCACAATTGAATACAGGCGAGATACATCCCCAGCCCTCTCCTCCTGACTTTTTTTTGAGACAGCATCTCCCTAAGTTGCTAAGAATGCCTCTCAGTTGCCACTGAAGAAATGCTGATTTAATTCACTCTTGGAGAGCTGCCAAAACACTGTGAGTTACTCTGAGACATTATCTTAGAACTTTTCTCTGTTTTACAGTAGGAGCAGATGTCCACATTGGGACCTGAAGGTCACTGCCCTAGCCATTCCTACTTGGGGCCTAGTAATTGGTTTGGAGTTTTTGTTTGTTTGTTTGTTTGTTTTCTTTTCTCACTATTCTATGTGTTAAATTATTGTCAAAGCTTGCGCAGGATTAGTTTATGTGTGGACCAAGGTGCCATGTCTCTTGCATGGGTTGTGGATTTAGCTCAGAATCTCTACTTTGTGAATTCATAGTGTCCCTGTCACTGAACAGCACATCTCTCAGAAAAGGGGAAAGCAAATAACAGCAACAGCAGCAGTTAAATATGTATAGAATTAAAAGAAAATTTCTGGTACCTATTATGACATCTACAATACTAATTACCATAAAAAGAGTAATGAGCAATTACCAACAGCAACAGTAATGATGAGCCCACGAGTTAGATCTAATATTAAAGTCAACTGGTGTCGACTGCACCACCCCAATACTAAAGACCTCAGTAACCTGAATTGTAAGGGCAAGAATTATATAAACTGAGTAATTCTAAAATGTGTTAAAATTATGATTCATTAAGAGAAAAGAAAATATGGTAGGAAGGGAAAGAAAACTTAAACTATCCCAAACATGAACAGAAGGAAATCAGAAGAGATGTAGCAAGTGAGGACTGTAAAGAAGGAGGACAAGACTTAACTAAAAGAAACCAAATAATGAAAGAGAGAATGAGAGAACAAGAGGGAGAAGAAGGAGAGATATAGTAATAAGAGAAATAAAAACAAACAAAAATTCAAACCAAGAAAAAAGATCTTTACCCTCAAAAGACAAAACAAGATGAAATAACAAATGGATGAAAGAAAAAAAATTTCAAAGGATATATACGTGTATCTAGAAACCAATCAACACAGCAAGAAAACACACACACACACACACACACACGCACACACACAAAAGGAAATATAAAAAATGAAAAGAAATTCTTAATGAAATATAAAAGGGTTGTCTCCACTGAAGTTGCCAAAACTGTCCACAGTTTGAATGTTCAATGACTATGCCAGACTGCCCTTCTTTCCACTTCTTCCTGAGACATGTGCCCTTTACAGTAAGGACAGGGTGTTCTTAAGCCTTTTCTTTTGGTGTGTTAATCATCAAGCTGCCAGCTGGAGTGGCCTGGAACAATAACAACAACAACAACAAAAATAATTTGTGTTAGATAACTCTGAGTTTCCCTTCTCATCAGTATATTGTAGGAAGGAACAGGAAACAAAGTTAATGGAGTTTTATCCAAACAGAGTAGATCAATGAACTCCCAGGATAGGACTAATGCAGAGCTCTAATTAAAAAGTTCTTGAGGTTTGGATTTAGCTCTGATTGAACCTTTGGAACTTTGCTTGTATCTGCTTTAAAGAAGTAAGTTCAACACACTCTAGGGCCATGTTTATGCTGATCTCTGCTGAGCATCTGGATATCAGGATCCTCCTGAGATGCTCCCCTGTAGGTTGGGGTAACCTACCCTCCTCAGCTCTTATATATTCCACTGTCCATGAATATTATCTTCCCAAGATCAGAACACAAGGACACTTGTGCCACCGAACCAGCTTGAGGACTCTACTGAAGTAATCCTGTGATCTACCCATCCCAAAGAAAAAGAAAATCACACTCTCCTCCAAATCACCATCTTGAATCCCACTGGGCACAATCCTCTCTCTGCCAGTTTCAATCACAGTCCACCAGGTACACTCTAGGCCACAGGGCAAGTGCTTGCTGGGACAAGTATGGTAATGCTTGTTATGATCTCCTGAACTCCCACAGCAGCAAACCACAGCATGGCATTTTTCAAAATCACTCCCCATATCAGCTCTTATTTCACCAACTAAAAAATATGGAACACTTTTCAAACATGAGCTCATTTTGTAGTCTCTGGTTAGTTCAGACTGCTTCTCTGTTTCACAGGTTCTCCTATGCTGAATTTGTTCACTGTATTACTCACTCTTTTTGCCTATGCCATCCTCCCCTCTGTGGTGAACTGGCAACACTGGTACCATTGGCCTGCCTCCAAAGCACCCAAATGTCTGTATCTTTATGTTTTTCTGACTGTCTGATATTGAGTTTCAGTGAATTCCTTCTGTCACCAACCTCTTTGAGAAGCAGTACTCCAGCTGGTTGAATACCATGGAGCAGCTGGAAAGTGCACGCTTTGGCTGATCAGCCATCTTTGATCTCTAGAAAGATCTTTAGACTAGCTCTAATTAGCTCTTACCATGGTCAAGGGTCTGATATGATTGCAGCATGGGTGGAAATTAATTTTATCATGGGTTGGAAACTAGGAAATGTTAGAAAAAAATATGATTGGAAAATTCTTTCTCTTTATGAGAAATATAGCCCTGAAATTTCTTGTGGATATCTAAAACACATACTGAAAGAACACTCTATCATTTTTCTGTAATAGTTGCAGACAATACCAGCTCTGGATAAAAATTGTCTTGATTTCTTTGAGTTGTTTGAGCTTTTAATTCATAGTGACTTAAAAAGATAACTTTGAGTTTAATTCACAGAACCTTAGGATAGCTTTGAGTTATTTGAGAATTTTAATGCATAAGGACTTAAAAAGAATGTAAAACTCTGACAATTTTCTTTCTTCAATTCCTGAAATCTCTATCTCAATGCAATTTAGAAAAAATAAAGATAGCCCAAAAAGTTAAAAAGCTGTCAAGTCCATGTGGGAATTTGAAAATCATTAAATTAGTATAATTTTGACAACTTCAAGCTAGTGAAGATTGCCTATCTGGTCATGATTATTATCAGTTGTAAATTGATTTATGAAAATATGATTGTAAAAGTATTTATATTATGAAAACAGAATGATTTGTTTTGGAAGTGACCTTAAAAAAAAAAAATGAGATCAGGTGATTGAAAGATTTTGATGTATTTAGAGAGATAAGATTATAGGACCCTTATGCTTAGGTCCTTGGTCCTCTGCTTTTAAGTATATTTACTTACCATCTGTAATTTTATGAGTGGGATATTTTAGAGCATATTTAAAATATGAACATATTTATATTAAAGGAGTATAACATTTCCAGTGCCTCACAACAAGCCTACAGTATGAAACATTTCTATGATAATAAACCCATGTCACAAACTAAGAATTAGGTCACTCCCTATAAGAACACTGAAAGATAATGTTTCTAAAATATTATTATGACAAACATACCTGTCTATTGAAAAAAAGAACTAGCTGCAGTGGCACACACCTGTACTCCCAGCAGCTCTGGAGGCTGAGGCAGGAGAATTGTGAGTTCAAAGCCAGCCTCAGCAAAAGCAAGGCTCTAAGCAACTCAGTGAGACCCTATCTCTAAATAAAATACAAAATAGGGCTGGGGATGTGGCTCAGTGGTCAAGTGCCCCTGAGTTCAATCCCTGGTACCCTCCCCACCCAACTCCCTCAAAAAAAAAAAAAGAAGAAGAAGAACTAAGCAACTATACCATGTGTGCTCATCTTGAAAATGCTTAAATATATATTATACATATACATACACACACACACACACACACACACACATATATATATATACATATATATATATATATATATATTTCTGTTTTGTCTTTCCTCCCAATTTTTTTTAAAGTGAGTATAAGAAAAATTAATGGAGATAGAAGTACAATGCAGAGGCAAAAGCAGAAAGCTGCTTGCCAGTTTTATTTATATCCATAGGTTACTTTAGGTCATTGGCATCATTAGTACATATTGTTCATTGTATTACTAGGCAGGTTACAGACTTAGGACATTATGCAGTTTACTCCTCAGTTACATACTAAGTTGCAATGTTCAATGTTAGGAGATTTGTGTAGCTCTCAAGAAAGTCCATTGAATAAAGTTATTGTTATGTGGACAGGTTTAGGCTCAGTGAAACATTGTGGTTTTCTGACAAGAAAGTTCCTTTATTCCCAGGAGCTGAGTGTCTCAGTTCAAGTTGGAGGCTGATAGACTCTTACCACAGAGCTTCCTCATGCAGCCATTACCACAGCAGCTAGGCATTGTACATGTATTAGTTGTCTTACTAATTCCTAAGAGAAACTGCAGGGCATTCTAATGGTGGGAAACAGAGTGCCTGTAACCCCCTGCTCCCAGAGAAATGCTTACTTCTATATTTCCATGGTCAGAATCACTACAAATGAAACCAAAGAAAAAAGCTGACTCCTTCAGAAAGGCATAATAAACTATTTTAAAATATTTTCAGTAATGGCCACTGAATGTCTGTGTGTATAAACACAAAGACATTCAATAAAAGTTGGAAAGAAACATAAAATATTGTAACATGAGTTTTCAAATTTTGTTTTCACTCAATTCAAAACAACTCCAAATGATCATGCCATTAACCAGAACACCTAATGCTTCCTATCAGATTGCTGCTCAATTATGTTAAAAGTACACTGAGTTTCATTTTAAAATAAGTGCCTGTTATAAGAGATAAAGGAACAACATGAGGAAATGGACACAGAGAAAACAACAAGAGATTTGTATTTTTCCTACTATGCAGAAGGAAAATGTTCAGATTTTAGCAACTCTCTAAAAGCATATTTCCTTCCCAGAATTATTTATCTGAAAAATCATCCCAATTCCACTCAACATTACATTGCATGCTCTTTGATTTATCCTTCTACAAAAGACAGCACCATAAACTTTAATATATATTTTACATTTCTATGTGGAGATTAGTTTATTAGGTACTGATGAGAAAAGGAAAACAACAGATTATATAGTTTTAAAAGTAAGTGAAAATTTAGGTAAGCTTCATTTTCTTATTAATAATCACTTCATTTATCAGCATTAATCAATTATTATTACACATTTTCTAAGTAACAGATCTTGTAGATTTTTTTTTTTTGGGGGGGGGGTATTGAAGATTGACCCCAGGGATGCTTAGCCACTCAAGTCACCTCCTAGATTTTGTTGTTGTTGTTCTTTGTAGTTATAGATGGCAGTAGAGAATATTTTGATCCCTGGCCTTTTTAATTTTTATTTATTTATTTTTTTCTATTTTGAGTTAGAGTCTCACTACATACGTTGTTTAATGTTTCACTAAATCAAGCCAGTGGGATTGTAGGTGTGGGCTGGCTTTATATTACAGATTTCAAAGGGAAGCAGAATTGCTTCAAGCTGGGTTCTTCCTTATGATTTGTTTGCTTTATAATTATTTTGGTAGATGATTATGCTTTTTTTGTCTAGAGGTATTTCTAAGTTAGGTCTTTAGTTATGCTGCCATTAAATTTTACAAATATTACTGTACAATGGTCAGTGCTCACTATAGTTATTTTTCCATCATAGTTAATAATTTCTGAAGAGTGAACTTACTAAGATGTTTTTAACAAGATTTTCATGTGCAAACACACCACTAGACGTTCTTTGGTGCTGGCAAATAAGGATTTCAATTCTGACAATTTTTTAACCTCTTTAAGATGGGTTCATCCTAAAGAAACATATTTATAGTTTTGGTGGCTACTTATTTATGCAAATTTATTTTACAAATACATTGTTCTTAATTTTTGTTCCATTTCTGTTCAACAGATAATAACAATAACACTTTGTATGAGTATTATTCTAGATTGTTGTGAGGCACCGGAATTCTTATACCCCTTTAATTTAAATATGATCATATGAATCAGCGGCCACCATCTTGGAGAGCTGACGTATCCACCGCCACTCTCCGACAGACTGCAACAATAAAACAGGTCTGTGTCACTCAGCCCATCCCCCATACATCAGGGAATCCGCATAAAACCTCTCCTAGGCTTTCCGGGGGAGGGAGTATCAGAGTGAGCCCGCATAAAGACTAGGGGAAAACTAGAGACACCTGACCTTCAACTCCCCCTCCCATCAGCAGCCAAAACAAAACCTGTCTAGCCAGTGCTGGGGGAGGGGCAAGCAGAAAAAAACAAAATGATAGAGTGCCTGGGATCTCAATAGGCAATTGTGCGACCCCGGACATCCGGGCTGACTGATCCCCACGGCCTGCCCCGCGGCTACAGAAGGTGGGACAAGGCAGAGAAGTGATTAATTAGCAAGCAGGGAGAAAAGTGGCTGCAATTCTGTGGAATCCTGCCGGATGAGCCCGCACTGGCCCCTGGGCTGAGTGTGGGATTTCAGAGGGGGAAGGAAGTGGTACAGTTCTATCCCCCACAACGGAAACAAAACAATAGAGTGCCGAGGTCCCCAATAGACACCCTCCACACCCAACAAACGGCAGGTCCAGAGTACAGTTTGAACTGCCGAGAGCCATCACTCAGGGGAAATCTGGCCTAGCAGGAGAAACCAAGACTAGCAGGAGAAACTAGGGGACTAGAGGCCAGGCCCTCACGACTGGGCGGCTGGAAACTTCAGGTCCGCCGGCGACAGTTTGCCCACTGCCCGCGTAACTGGGCGGTAGGAGAATGCCCGCCTGCCGACTACCGACCGCTGGACTGGGTGCCTAGAGATCACCCGCGTGACTGGGCGGCCGGAGTCCACTCTCCCGCAGCGACCGATCACCCGCCCGCTGCCTGAGATACTGGGTGGCTGGAGACTGCCCGCCTGCCTCGACGGGGAGCTGAAACCAAACAGACAGTCCAGTCACACAGCCCCATTAGGACACCCCAGCAAGGAGCCTGGGACCCGTCATAGCAGAGTAGTGACGCCACTGGAGCTCGGCCGTCGGAATTCCTTCCCAGCAGAATCCACGTTAGCAGGCACAGTTTAACAACACAAAGAAGAAACAACAGAGTAATACAGAACAAAAACAAATCTATAGAAGAGAGCAGAAACACGGCAATCAAACAGAGCTAGAAAGTAACGTGGACAACATGAGAAAACAAGGGAAAAAAGGAGTACAAACAATGCAGGACAACTTAATTCTACAGGAGGACATAGAAACATCAGAAGCAGGGATAGGGAAAGAACTCAAGGCATACCTAACTCGAATGGAAAGGAATATTAGGGAAGACATGAGACAGCAAGTCCAAGCAATAAAAGTATATTTTGAAAATGAATTAAACAAATTCAAATGACAAAGAACGAGCTCTAACAGGAGATAGAGATCTTAAAAAAAAAAATCAAACAGATCCCAAAAGCCAAAGGTGTGACCCCGGAGATCCAGGCTGTCTGATACGCGCGGCCTGCCCCGAGGCTACAGAAGGCGTGGTGCCGCAGAGAAGGGGTTAACCAGTCAGCAGGGAATTAAGTGGCTGCGACACGGTGGTATCCCACCAGCCAAGCCCAAGCCCGCACTGACCCCGGGGCTGAGTTCGGGATTGCAGTTGGGGAAGGAAGCCGGTAAGGCCCCGCCCCCCACAAGGGACACTCCGCTAAGGCAAACAGCGGCCACCATCGTAGAGAGCTGAAGTATCCACCGCCACTCTCCCACAGATTGCAACAAAACAGGCCCAGAGTACAGTTTGAACTGCCGAGAACCATCACTGAGGGGAAATCTGGTCTAGCAGGAGAACCCAAGCCTGGCAGGAGAGAACAGGAGACTAGAGGCAAGGCTCTCGTGACTGGGCAGCTGTAAACTGCAGGCCCGCCGGCGACAGTTCATCCACTGCCAGCGTAACTGGGCGGTAGGAGAGCGCCCTCCCGCTGGCGATGGATCACCTGCCCACGGCCTGAGATACTGGGCGGCGGGAGTCTGCCCGCCTGCCACGACCGGGTGCTGAAACCAAACAGAGACAGTCCAGTCACACCCCCCCATTAGGGCACCCCGGCAAGGAGACTGGGGCCCGTCATAGCAGAGTAGTGTCGTCACTGGAGCTCGGACGTCGGAATTCCTTCCCAGCAGAATCCACGTTAGCAGGCATAGTTCAACAACACAAAGGAGAGACATCAGAGTAATACAGAAACAAAACAAATCTATAGAAGAGAGCAGAAACACGACAATCAAAAAGAGCTGGAAAATAACGTGGACAACATGAGAAAACAAGGGAAAAAAGGATTTCAAACAATGCAAGACAACTCAATTCTACAGGAGGACATAGAAACTTCAGAAACAGGGATATGGAAAGAACTCAAGGGATACCTAACTCGAATGGAAAGGAATATTAGAGAAGACATGAGACAGCAAGTCCAAGAAATAAAAGTATATTTTGAAAATGAATTAAACAAACAAATTCAAATGGCAAAGAACGAGATCTACCAGGAGATAGAGATCTTAAAAAAAAATCAAACAATAATCCTAGAATTGCAGGAAACTATAAACCAAATTAAAAACTCAAACGAGAATATTACAAATAGACTTGATCAAGTAGAAGTCAGAACATCAGATAATGAAGACAAGGTTTATCAACTTGAAAAGAATATAGTCAACACAGAAAAGATGCTTAAATCCCACGAACAATCTATTCAAGAGTTATGGGATGTCATAAAAAAACCAAATCTGAGAGTCATAGGGATAGAAGAAGGCACAGAGTTTCAAACCAAAGGAATGGACAGCATATTAAATGAAATAATTCTAGAAAACTTCCCAGAGATGAAAGATGGAATGGATTGCCAAATCCTGGAAGCCTACAGGACCCCAAACATTCAAAACCATAATAGACCAACCCCAAGACATATAATTATGAAGATAGCCAACGTACAGAACAAGGAGAGAATATTAAAAGCTACGAGAGAAAAGAGGCAGATTACTTTCAGGAGTAAACCAATTAGGTTAACGACCGATTTCTCATCACAAACTTTGAAAGCGAGAAGATCCTGGAATAATGTATTTCAAATGCTGAAAAATAATGGATTCTAACCAAGAATACTATATCCAGCAAAATTGAGCTTCAAATTTGACAATGAAATTAAAATCTTTCATGATAAACAAAAGCTAAAAGAATTTGCAGCAAGAAAACCAGCTCTGCAAAGCATTTTGAACAAAACACTACAAGAAGAGGATTTGATAAATAGTGCCCAAAACTAACAGCAGGAGGTATCTCAGTAAAGGGGGAGGAAATCAACCAAAAAGCAAAACTAGCCAAACTAAAATAAATAAATAAAGAAGCATGACTGGTAGTACAAATCATATCTCAATTGTAACCTTAAATGTTAATGGCCTAAATTCACCAATCAAGAGACATAGGCTAGTAACCTGGATCAAAAAAACAAATCCAACAATATGCTGCCTTCAGGAGACTCATATGATAGGAAAAGACATACACAGGCTGAAGGTAAAAGGTTGGGAAAAATCATACCACTCACATGGCCCTCGGAAGCAAGCAGGAGTGGCCATACTCATATCGAATAAAATCAACTTCAAACCTAAGTTAATCAAGAAGGATAAAGAAGGTCACTATATACTGTTAAAAGGAACCATCCACCAACAAGACATAACAATCATCAATTTGTATGCACCAAACAATGGAGCTGCAACGTTCATAAAACAAATTCTCCTCAAGTTCAAGAGTCAAATAGACCACAACACAATAATTATGGGTGACTTCAACACACCGCTCTCGCCATTAGACAGATCCTCTAGACAAAAGCTGAATAAAGAAACTATAGAACTCAACAGCACAATCAATAACCTAGACTTAACCGACATATATAGAATATATCAACCATCATCAAGTGGATACACGTTCTTCTCAGCAGCACATGGATCCTACTCAAAGATAGACCATATATTATGCCATAAGGCAACTCTTAGTAATTATAAGGGCGTGGAGATAATATCATGCACCATATCTGACCATAATGGAATGAAATTGGAAATCAATGATAAAAGAAGGAAGGAAAAATCCTACATCACATGGAAAATGAACAATATGTTATTGAATGATCAATGGGTTGTAGAAGACATAAAGGAGGAGATGAAAAAATTCTTAGAGTCAAATGACAACACAGACACAACATACCAGAATCTATGGGACACGATGAAAGCAGTTTTAAGAGGGAAATTCATTTCTTGGAGTTCTTACCTCAAAAAAAGAAAAAACCAACAAATAAATGAACTCACACAACACCTCAAAAACCTAGAAAAGGAAGAGCAAAACAACAGCAAATGTAGTAGAAGACAAGAAATAATTAAAATTAGAGCAGAAATCAACGAAATTGAAACAAAATAAACCATTGAAAAGATAGATAAAACTAAAAGTTGGTTCTTTGAAAAAATAAATAAGATAGACAAGCCCTTAGCCATGCTAACGAAAAGAAGAAGAGAGAGAACTCAAATTACTAACATACGGGATGAAAAAGGCAATATCACAACAGACACTACAGAAATACAGAAGATAATTAGAAAGTATTTTGAAACCCTATATTCCAATAAAATAGAAGATAATGAAGATATCGATAAATTTCTTAAGGCATATGATTTGCCCAGATTGAGACAGGAAGACACACACAATTTAAACAGACCAATAACAAAAGAAGAAATAGAAGAAGCCATCAAAAGACTACCAACTAAGAAAAGCCCTGGACCAGATGGCTATACAGCGGAGTTCTACAAAACCTTCAAAGAAGAATTAATACCAATACTTTTCAAGCTATTTCAAGAAATAGAAAAAGAAGGAGCTCTTCCAAATTCATTCTATGAGGCCAACATCACTTTGATCCCAAAACCAGACAAAGATACTTCAAAGAAAGAAAACTACAGACCAATATCTCTAATGAACTTGGATGCAAAAATTCTCAATAAAATTCTGGCGAATCGAATACAAAAACATATCAGAAAACTTGTGCACCATGATCAAGTAGGATTCATTCCTGGGATGCAAGGATGGTTCAATATACGGAAATCAATAAATGCTATTCACCACATCAATAGACTTAAAGACAAGAACCACATGATCATCTCGATGGATGCAGAAAAAGCATTTGACAAAGTACAGCATCCCTTTATGTTCAAAACACTAGAAAAACTAGGGATAACAGGAACTTACCTCAACATTGTAAAAGCTATATATGCTAAACCTCAGGCTAGCATCATCCTAAACGGAGAAAAACTGAAGGCATTTCCTCTAAAATCTGGAACAAGACAGGGATGCCCTCTATCACCACTTCTATTCAATTTAGTTCTCGAAGTACTAGCCAGAGCAATTAGACAGACAAAAGAAATTAAAGGCATAAAAATAGGAAAACAAGAAATTAAACTATCGCTATTTGCGGATGACATGATAATATACTTAACAGACCCAAAAGAGTCTACAAAGAAGCTGCTGGAGTTAATAAATGAATTCAGCAAAGTGGCAGGGTATAAAATCAACACGCATAAATCAAAGGCATTCCTGTATATCAGCAACAAAACCTCTGAAATGGAAATAAGGAAAACCACTCCATTCACAATATCCTCAAAGAAAATAAGATACTTGGGAATCAACCTAACAAAAGAGGTGAAAGATTTATACAATGAAAACTACAGAACCATAAAGAGAGAGATAGAAGAAGATCTCAGAAGATGGAAAAATGTACCCTGTTCATGGATAGGCAGAACTAACATCGTCAAAATGGCGATATTACCCAAAGTTCTCTACAGGTTTAATGCGATGCCAATCAAAATCCCAATGGCATTTCCTGTAGAAATAGACAAAGCAATCATGAAATTCATATGGAAAAACAAAAGACCCAGAATAGCAAAAGCAATTCTAAGCAGGAAGTGTGAATCTGGAGGCATAGCGATACCAGAGGTCAAACTGTACTACAAAGCAATAGTAACAAAAACAGCATGCTACTGGTACCAAAACAGGTGGGTAGACCAATGGTACAGAATAGAAGACACAGAGACTAATCCACAAAGTTACAACTATCTTTTATTTGATAAAGGGGCTAAAAGCCTGCAATGGAGGAAGGATAGCATCTTCAACAAATCGTGCTGGGAAAATTGGAAATCCATATGCAACAAAATGAAATTGAATCCCTTTCTCTCGCCATCCACAAAAATTAACTCAAAATGGATCAGGGAGCTAGGTATCAAATCAGAGACACTGCGTCTGATAGAAGAAAAAGTTGGCTACGATCTACAAATTGTGGGGTCAGGCTCCAAATTCCTTAATAGGACACCCATAGCCCAAGAGTTAACAACAAGAATAAACAAATGGGACTTACTTAAACTAAAAAGTTTTTTCTCAGCAAGAGAAACAATAAAAGAGGTAAATAGAGAGCCTACATCCTGGGAACAAATCTTTACCCCCCACACCTCTGATAGAGCCCTAATATCCAGAATGTACAAAGAACTCAAAAAATTAAACAATAAGATAACAAATAACCCAATTAACAAATGGGACAAGGACCTCAACAGACACTTCTCAGAGGAGGACATACAATCAATCAACAAGTACATGAAAAAATGCTCACCATCTCTAGCAATCAGAGAAATGCAAATCAAAACCACCCTAAGATACCATCTCACTCCAGTAAGATTGGCAGCCATTATGAAGTCAAACAACAACAAGTGTTGGCGGGGATGTGGGGAAAAGTGTACACTTGTACACTGCTGGTGGGACTGCAAAATGGTGAGGCCAATTTGGAAAGCAGTATGGAGATTCCTGGGAAAGCTGGGAATGGAACCACCATTTGACCCAGCTATCGCACTTCTCGGACTATTCCCTGAGGACCTTAAAAGAGCGCACTATAGGGATACGGCTGCATCAATGATTATAGCGGCACAGTTCACAATAGCTAGACTGTGGAACCAACCTAGATGCCCTTCAATTGATGAATGGATAAAAAAAATGTGGCATCTATACACAATGGAGTATTATGCAGCACTAAGAAATGACAAAATCATAGAATTTGCAGGGAAATGGATGGCATTAGAGCAGATTATGCTAAGCGAAGCTAGCCAAGCCCTAAAAAACAAATGCCAAATGTCTGCTTTGATATAAAGAGAGCAACTAAGAACAGAACAGGAAGAAAGAGCATGAGGAAAAGACTACAGTAAACAAAGACGAATGGGGGGAGAGAAACGGAGAGAGAAGGGAAAGCATATGGAAATGGTAGGAGACCTTCAAGGATACATAAAATTATAAGAGGTTATGAGGGGCAAGGGGGAGGGAAAAAAAAGGGAGAGAATTGAACAACAGCAGGGGAGGTAGAGAGGGAAGATGGGAGGGGAGGGGAGGGGAGGGGGGATAGTAGGGGATAGGAAAGGTAGCAGAATACAACAGTCACTAATATGGCATTATGTAAAAATGTGAATATGTAACAGATGTGATTCTGCAATCTGTATTTGGGGTGAAAATGGGAGTTCAAAGCACAATTTGAGTCTAATGTATGTAAGATGATATATCATGAACTATGTAATGCGATAAATAATCAATAAAAAAAATTTAAAAAAAAAGAAAGTTAAAAAAAATCAAACAATAATCCTAGAATTGCAGGAAAATATAAACCAAATTAAAAACTCAAACGAGAATATTACAAACAGACTTGATCAAGTAGAAGTCAGAACATCAGATAACGAAGACAAGGTTTATCAACTTGAAAAGAATATAGTCAACACAGAAAAGATGCTTAAATCCCACGAGCAATCTATTCAAGAGATATGGGATATCATAAAAAAACCAAATTTGAGGGTCATCGGGATAGAAGAAGGCACAGAGACTCAAACCAAAGGAATGGACAGCATATTAAATGAAATAATTCTAGAAAACTTCCCAGAGATGAAAGATAAAATGGATTGCCAAATCCCGGAAGCCTAAAGGAACCCAAACATTCAAAACCATAATAGACCAACTCCAAGACATATAATTATGAAGATAGCCAACGTACAGAACAAGGAGAGAATATTAAAAGCTACGAGAGAAAGGAGGCAGATTACATTCAGGGGTAAACCAATTAGGTTAACGACTGATTTCTCATCACAGACTTTGAAAGCGAGAAGATCCTGGAATAATGTATTCCAAATGCTGAAAAATAATGGATTCCAACCAAGAATACTGTATCCAGCAAAATTAAGCTTCAGATTTGACAATGAAATTAAAATCTTTTTTTTTTTTAATTTTTTTTTAAAGAGAGAGAGAGAGAGAGAGAGAGAGAGAGAGAGAGAGAAGAGGAGAGAGAATTTTTTAATATTTATTCCTCGGTTTGTTTTCGGCGGACACAACATCTTTGTTGGTATGTGGTGCTGAAGATCGAACCCTGGCCGCAGGCATACCAGGCGAGCGCGCTACCGCTTGAGCCACATCCCCAGCCCTAAATTAAAATTTTTCACGATAAACAAAAGCTAAAAGAATTTGCAGCAAGAAAACCAGCTCTGCAAAGCATTTTGAGCAAAATACTACAAGAAGAGGAATTGAAAAATAGTGCCCAAAACTAACAGCAGGAGGTATCTCAGTAAAGGGGGAGGAAAATAACCAAAAAGTAAAACCAGCCAAACTAAAATAAATAAATAAAGAAGCATGACTGGAAGTACAAATAATATCTCATTTGTAACCTTAAATGTTAATGGCCTAAACTCACCAATCAAGAGACATAGGCTAGTAACCTGGATCAAAAAAATAAATCCAACAATATGCTGCCTTCAAGAGACTCATATGATAGGAAAAGACATACACAGGCTGAAGGTAAAAGGTTGGGAAAAATCATACCACTCACATGGCCCTCAGAAGCAAGCAGGAGTGGCCATACTCATATTAAATAAAATCAACTTTAAACCTAAGTTAATCAAGAAGGATAAAGAAGGACACTATATACTGTTAAAAGGAACCATCCACCAACAAGACATAACAATTATCAATTTGTATGCACCAAACAATGGAGCTGCAACATTCATAAAACAAACTCTCCTCAAGTTCAAGAGTCAAATAGACCACAACACAATAATTATGGGTGACTTCAACACACCGCTCTCGCCATTAGACAGATCCTCTAGACAAAAACTGAATAAAGAAACTATAGAACTCAACAGCACAATCAATAACCTAGACTTAACCAACATATATAGAATATATCAACCATCATCAAGTGGATACACGTTCTTCTCAGCAGCACATGGATCCTACTCAAAGATAGACCATATATTATGCCACAAGGCAACTCTTAGTAAGTATAAAGGCATGGAGATAATACCATGCACCATATCTGATCACAATGGAATGAAATTGGAAATCAATGATAAAAGAAGGAAGGAAAAATCCTACATCACATGGAAAATGAACAATATGTTACTGAATGATCAATGGGTTACAGAAGACATAAAGGAGGAGATGAAAAAATGCTTAGAGACAAATGATAATACAGACACAACATACCGGAATCTATGGGACACAATGAAAGCAGTTTTAAGAGGGAAATTCATTTCTTGGAGTTCTTTACTCAGAAAAAGAAAAAAACAACAAATAAATGAACTCACACTACACCTCAAAAACCTAGAAAAGGAAGAGCAAAACAACAGCAAATGTAGTAGAAGACAAGAAGACAAGACAAGCAGAAATCAACAAAATTGAAAAAATTGATAAAACTAAAAGTTGGTTCTTTGAAAAAATAAATAAGATAGACAGGCCCTTAGCCATGTTAACAAAGAGAAGAAGAGAGAGAACTAAAATTACCAACATACGGGATGAAAAAGGCAATATCACAACAGATACCACAGAAATACAGAAGATAATTAGAAAGTATTTTGAAACTCTATATTCCAATAAAATAGAAGATAGTGAAGATATTGATAAATTTCTTAAGGCATATGATCTGCCCAGATTGAGAAAGGAAGACACACACAATTTAAACAGACCAATAACAAAGGAAGAAATAGAAGAAGCTATCAAAAGACTACCAACTAAGAAAAGCCCTGGACCGGATGGGTATACAGTGGAGTTCCAAAAAACCTTCAAAGAAGAATTAATACCAATACTTTTCAAGCTATTTCAAGAAATAGAAAAAGAAGGAGCTCTTCCAAATTCATTCTATGAGGCCAACATCACTCTGACCCCAAAACCAGACAAAGACACTTCAAAGAAAGAAAACTACAGACCAATATCTCTAATGAACTTGGATGCAAAAATTCTCAATAAAATTCTGGCGAATCGAATACAAAAGCATATCAAAAAACTTGTGCACCATGATCAAGTAGGATTCATCCCTGGGATGCAAGGCTGGTTCAATATATGGAAATCAATAAATGTTATTCACCAAATCAATAGACTTAAAGACAAGAACCATATGATCATTTAAATAGATGCAGAAAAAGCATTTGACAAAGTACAGCATCCCTTTATGTTCAAAACACTAGAAAAACTAGGGATAACAGGAACTTACCTCAACATTGTAAAAGCTATATATGCTAAACCTCAGGCTAGCATCATCCTAAACGGAGAACAACTGAAGGCATTCCCTCTAAAATCTGGAACAAGACAGGGATGCCCTCTATCACCACTTCTATTCAATATAGTTCTCGAAGTACTAGCCAGAGCAATTAGACAAAAGAAATTAAAGGCATAAAAGTAGGAAAAGAAGAAATTAAATTATCGCTATTTGCGGATGACATGATAATATACTTAACACACCCAAAAGGGTCTACAAAGAAGCTGCTAGAGTTAATAAATGAATTCAGCAAAGTGACAGGATATAAAATCAACACGCATAAATCAAAGGCATTCCTGTATATCAGCAACAAAACCTCTGAAATGGAAATAAGGAAAACCACTCCTTTCACAATATCCTCAAAGAAAATAAGATACTTGGGAATCAACGTAACAAAAGAGGTGAAAGATTTATACAATGAAAACTACAGAACCCTAAAGAGAGAGATAGAAGAAGATCTCAGAAGATGGAAAAATGTATCCTGTTCATGGATAGGCAGAACTAACATCATCAAAATGGTGATATTACCCAAAGTTCTCTACAGGTTTAATGCGATGCCAATCAAAATCCCAATGGCATTTCTTGTAGAAATAGCAAAAGCAGTTCTAAGAAGGAAATGTGAATCTGGAGTTATAGCGATACCAGAGTTCAAACTGTACTACAAAGCAATAGTAACAAAAACAGCATGGTATTGGTACCAAAACAGGCAGGTGGACCAATGGTACAGAATAGAAGACACAGAGACTAATCCACAAAGTTACAACTATCTTATATTTGATAAAGGGGCTAAAAACATGCAATGGAGGAAGGATAGCATCTTCAACAAAGGGTGCTGGGAAAATTGGAAATCCATATGCAACAAAATGAAATTGAATCCCTTTCTCTCGCCATGCACAAAAGTTAACTCAAAATGGATCAAGGAGCTAGATATCAAATCAGAGACACTGCATCTGATAGAAGAAAATGTTGGCTCCAAACTACATATAGTGCGGTCGGGATCCAAATTCCTTAATAGGACGCCCATAGCCCAAGAGTTAATAACAAGAATAAACAAATGGGACTTACGTAAACTAAAAAGATTTTTCTCAGCAAGGGAAACAATAAGAGGTAAATAGAGAGCCTACATCCTGGGAACAAAATTTTACCCCTCACACTTCAGATAGAGCCCTAATATCCAGAATGTACAAAGAACTCAAAAAATTAAACAATAAGATTGCAAATAACCCAATCAACAAATGGGCCAAGGACCTGAACAGACACTTCTCAGAGGAAGACATACAATCAATTAACAAGTACATGAAAAAATGCTCACCATCTCTAGCAATCAGAGAAATGCAAATCAAAACCACCCTAAGATACCATCTCACTCCAGTAAGATTGGCAGCCATTATGAAGTCAAACAACAATAAGTGTTGGCGGGGATGTGGGGAAAACAGTACACTTGTACACTGCTGGTGGGACTGCAAATTGGTGAGGCCAATTTGGAAAGCAGTATGGAGATTCCTGGGAAAGCTGGGAATGGATCCACCATTTGACCCAGCTATCGCCCTTCTCGGACTATTCCCTGAGGACCTTAAAAGAGCGCACTATAGGGATACGGCCACATCAATGATTATAGCGGCACAATTCACAATAGCTAGACTGTGGAACCAACCTAGATGCCCTTCAATAGATGAATGGATAAAAAAAAATGTGGCATCTATACACAATGGAGTATTATGCAGCACTAAGAAATGACAAAATCATAGAATTTGCAGGGAAATGGATGGCATTAGAGCAGATTATGCTAAGTGAAGCTAGCCAAGCCCTAAAAAACAAATGCCAAATGTCTTCTTTGATATAAAGAGAGCAACTAAGAACAGAACAGGAATGAAGAGCATGAGGGAAAGACTAACAGTAAATAAAGACGAATGGGGGGAGAGAAAGGGAGAGAGAAGGGAAAGTATATGGAAATGGTAGGAGACCTTCAATGATACACAAAATTATAAGAGGTTATGAGGGGCAAGGGGGAGGGGGAAAAAGGGGGAGAGAATTGAACAACAGCAGAGGAGGTAGAGAGGGAAGATGGGAGGGGAGGGGAGGGGGGATAGTAGGGGATAGGAAAGGTAGCAGAATACAACAGTCACTAATATGCCATTATGTAATAATGTGAGTATGTAACAGTTGTGATTCTGCAATCTGTATTTGGGGTAAAAATGGGAGTTCAAAACCCAATTGAGTCTAATATATGAAAGATGATATATCATGAGCTCTGTGATGTTTTGAACAATCAATAAAAATAAATAAATAAATAAATAAAATAAATATGATCATATTTTAAATAAGCTCTAAAAATCCCACTTATATAATTACATATATACACATGCCCTTGTTAAATATCATTATAAAAATTAATGAATATTAGTTTTATATGGGGAATATTACATTTGAAGGCAGGGATTATATTGTCTTTATTTCTTCTATAGCATCTCATATATACTAGATACTCATGAAAAGTATGCAAAAATAAACTATATTTTACCTTTTAATTTTGTTTTACAATTAGCTTTCCCCATGCCCTGATAATGTATTAGTTTACTATTTAATAATTAATAATTTATATTTAATTATATTCAATGTATACTATATTTTATATAACATTTAATAACTAATTAAATAACAATTTATATGGAAAGTATAATAATTATGATAAACAACTAATTGACAATTGTTATTGATTTCGTCTTAATCATTATTCAACTCACATCATATATAAATCTGTACAGCTATGTAACCATTTACACTAGTTTACATTTTTATACAAGTTTAGCATCCTCAGAAAGTCTCCTGATCAGTTTAATAATTTTATTTTTTTTTCACACTAACTTTTTACTAGTCCATTATCCTTTGGCTCCATTCCTGTACATTTATGAACTTTTTTCCTCCAGCTTAAGTTTCAAAATTTCCAGCACCCTAATCGTCCCTTGTATCCACTAATTGTAGTCCATTGATGCTGTTTTTAACTTTCCCTTTGCCCTTTAGGCGTTTTCTTATTGCTTCACAATCTAAATAGTAGTTTGGCTTCCATCACATTTATTTTGTCTCTAAATACTCTACCCAAGACAAAAGCCTCACAATTTGTTGCTATTTTGTTTTTCATCCTGGAGGTTGAGTCTGACATTAAACTAAAAGACAAAATGTTAATATTTACAAAAAATCATGCAGACAGAATTACAGGGTAGGAGAAATATTGTCCTTTAAGTATTCATCACTTGCTTTGTTTGTTTTTATAAAATATCTTGAGCCAATTAATAAGCATATGTGTCTCAAGTCTTGCTATATATTATTAGGAAAATCTAAATGAAAACAATTTCCTTGTAGCTCAAAAAAGTCCTCCACTAAATTAGAAGAAAAAGAAAATATTTTTATTATTGAATTAACACTAAGACATTACCTCACATTACACAACTAAGCAGGTATAACCCTTCGGACACAAGTTCTTAGGATCAATAGGTAGTCTTCAAATAAGAGGACTTGAACACTCCATCGTCAAACACAGTTCATTATCAATCATCTGGTAATTGAGATGATTATTCATATTGACAAAGCAAAAACTAACAAAATTGCCTATCTGATAGGCAATTTTGTTAATGTTAAGTTCCATTAATGTTAAACTCCTAAACTCCCACATAACTGAGAAATAGGGGTACTACCTTTCTTCATGATCCATTTCAGAGATGATTCCCAGGCCCTTAAAATAGATATTCCTGATTTGTAAAGGAAGTAATAGGTTGATACAGGTTTTAAAAGATTATGTGTATCTCAAAGGGGCAAAGAAAGAATTTATAAGTTTTAATGAAATGCCCTGAAAAGAAAAAAAAGAAAGAAGTCTTTTTCCCTTTAATATGAGACTTTTTTTTGGTCTGATTTTTACACCCTGTGCTACATAGGATGCTCATCAACTAAAATGTAAAATGAAGTGAATGACAAATACATGAGAGACACTCCAGTCTGAAACAGGAAGCAGAACAGTCTTTTGTCACCTTCTACACTTCCATCAATTTGGTTTAGAACCCAACTGAAGAACAAGAAGTTCCTACTGCATCTGTTGTACACTCTTTACAGATTTTCAGGGAAATAAATGTCAGTGAACTTAATGGCAGTGACTTTAACAAGACTTTTACACACATACACAAAACTAGTCTTTAGTGCTGGCATGCTGGGATTTCAATTCTGACAATTTTCTAACCTCTTTTAGATAGGTTAATTCTAAGGAAAGACTTATTTTGGTGTCAATTTACATAAATGAATTTTACAAATACATTGTTCTTAATTTTTGTTTAATTTCTATAACAAACATTAACTGGTGCTCTTTCTTGTGCAAAGTACTATTCTAGATTGTGTGGACATGATCCACTTCCTTCTGTTGTGCAGCATTGTACATTATTCCAAAGTTTGAAACAGATGCCATTTTAAAAAGTCACACATGCATAAGAAGTCTAATTCTATGTTAGGAAACAAATCAAATGATCTTTTAAAAAGTTCTTGAATAATTGTAACATCATTAAATTAAGGCATTCATTGTACAAGAGTTAATTTCTCCTTTCTGAGAATAGTTTGACATTTGTCTTACTTGTTTTTTTTTTATTTTTCTTTACTAAAATTATACTTTACAGTGACAATAGTCAATACCATTGCTACTTCTAGATAAATTTAGGGCATTCAATGTAAAATCATTCACTACAAAAGAACTTTTGTTTCTGACAATGCATGAATTGTGAGCCCTTAATTTCCCCTCTAAGATTCTGCATGACAGAGACAATTCACATGTCATTGGTGTATTTGTTGAGAGACTATTTTACTATAGTTTGGGGTTATTTTTTTTTCCTTGAGAAATTTATTGTTTTACATAATTGTATTCTTCACTGGAAAACATTATATCTAAATATCTAAGTATAAAGTTCAACGTCACTATACAGCCTTTATATATTTCTCATCTCAGCTTTTTTCTTCTCTTCCCTTTCACTTTCCACTCTTAGTAATTCAAATGTTTGAAGATAGGCAAGTATTGAACTTTTTTTGTACACACAAAAAAGTACAATCGATTTGTTGATCGATTGTATTTCTTCTTCTGTGAAGTGTCTGTTTAGTTCCTTTTCCCATTTATTGATTGGGTTATTTGTATTTTTGGTGTTAAGGATTTTGAGTTCTTTGTATAACCTGGTGCTTAATGCTCTATCTGAGGTGGAGGAGGCAAAGATTTTCTCCCATTCTGTATACTCTCTCTTCAAACTCTTCACTGTTTCCTCCAAGGTGAAGAAGCTTTTTCTTTTGGGGCCATCTCATCCCTTGATTCTTGATTTTACTTCTTATGCTGTAGGAGTCTTGTTGAGGAAGTCAGTTCCTATGTTGACATGATGAAAAGTTGGGCCTACAATTTCTTCTAGTAGGTACAGAATATGTGATCTAATTCCTGGGTCTTTGATCCACCAAGACCTGAATGTAGCAATGAAAACACATGTTTTTGATGGGCTAAGAAGAGTAGTAAGAGTGTACCAAAGCCTATTGATTTTTTTTTTCCCTATGGCCACAGTTTGGGTTTTCATCACTCTTCAATTCTAAGATTTAAACAAATTCTATATTTTTTGGTGTGGTTGTCATTTTTTTATATTTAATGTTAATTATATATACTTTTAAATTTGATAGTCTATAGTTTAGTTTTGGCATGTCACCTGAGCACTCATGTGTTAAAAGCTTTGTCACCAGCCTGTGACACGACTGTGAGGTGGCCAAACATTTAGGAAGTGGGGTTATTGTATCATTGATCAGATAAACATTCCTTTGGAGGGGATATAGTGACCCTAATCCCTTTTTTACTTTGCTTTCTGGCTTCATGAAGTGAAGGAAGAGCTTTTGCTCTGCTATGCTCTCCCTGCCATTCTGTTCTGCCTCACTACAGGCCCAAAGTATTCAGACCAAAATACTACAAACTGAAACTGTTAGCCAATATAAAACTTATCTCTTTTAAGTTTATTTTTCTTAGGTATTAGAAATACCAGTAATAGAAAGCTGACCAATATATGGGTAAATTTTTACTTGACATTAACTGACTTTACTAAAAGAAGTTGAGAAAAATTGTGATTATAATCATTCCTCTAAGATTTGAAGAATAGCATAAAAATCTTCAAAAACACAAAACACCTGCTTCTTAAAGACAGTAAGCCCTAGGATTCTCTAGTAATTTATAAATGGATCCAGTTAGTTTATGAAAACAATAAGCTAGAACCTCATTTAAAAAATACATAGCAAGTTTCAAATCAGGTTAGACCTCTCTGCTGATTTATTCAAATTCTTGGCTAGAGTTAGTTGTTGTATTGTTCTAAAATAAATTAGTTGCATACTCCAAAACAAAACAAAACAAAATCACCTCGCCATATGTAATTTCAACATTTCTGAGGCAATATTTTCAAGGAGATTATAGATTTTTCAAGTCAAGTGTTGCAATCACTTTTCAGAGGGAATTGACTATTATTAACATGAATTTCTGTGAATGCTTTATCTCCACTTTCCGAGACAACAAGCTGGGCTGGAAAGGGTAGAGTGAACAATGGGATTAAAAATCTATGAAGGCATGGGCTAACCCCGTGCCATTGTGCCACAGTGATGTAATTCTTCCATATGATTTTGCATTTCCTATTTATCCAGTTTGTTTTTAAAGTTCTTCTCCCCTCAACCTTGGCCCTGCCATCTTCATTATTTAGAATATAGAGATTTGAAGAGCTGCCAATGTTTTACCTTCGTCTCGTAACACAACAATTACTTCCACTCTGCTCTGGCTGCTTTTTTAGAAGTTTCTCTTTCTACTTCCATTCTTTAAGCAATTAAATATTTTAGCATGCCTGTTTAACTTTAAAAATAATAAGATTCATCAAAAAAATCTATGATGAAAAGTTTCTATATAATCCTGGATACTTAACCAAATACTTTTTGGTAAAAACTCATAAATTTCATCAGTCATCAATATGTCCTTTTTTCTGGGATGTATTATCACAGTTTTGTTTATTCACCTACCCATTCCTAATTTATTCCATAATTACAAGGCTAAACATTCCTTTAAGAATTCCACTAAGAATTATAATTAGTTAGACAAATATAGAGACAAATATAAATAGAAAACTGCCTATATAACAAAGGCAGATTATTTTCCCTTTATGATGTTATCAATCTCAGGGAAGATTTCAGAATTTAAATTTCTACCCATGCAACATTGGGATCAGTAGTTTTCAAATGTCAACTTAAATCTGAATCACTTGGAGGACTTATTAAAACCTCTGGGCCCAACTTCCAGAGGTTCTGATTCTGTGTGGCTGGGGGAGAGATAAAAGTAACTTATATTTCTGAGAAGTGTCTGTATAATTTTTGTTTGGAAACCAGTCCTTGGAAAGCATACTCAAAGAAACTAGATAACTTATCTTGAAGTGTCATTTGCATAATAATCTCACTATTATTAATTGGATCATAAAATTTATAAAGACTTTCTATTCATATTTTGCATAGAGTAAGATAAAGGCTAATACCTATGCTAAGAATTTCTTTTATTTAAGTTGACTTTGCAGAAATAGAGAAATAATATGGAAATGAAGCCCACTTATCAGGATAACTATAATATTTTGGATTTAATTTTATTTTTTAGGATGCTGTATGATATTAAGTTTTGTTAAAAAAAATAAGAGGTGTATCTCATAGACCTTATGGGAATGAAAGTAAAGGAAAAGAAGACTATAAAGAGTTTAGTAGACAGACAAGTTCTCAATGTTATAGAGCTTACATCCTGCAAGGCAAAGAGTCAACACATTCCTTAACTTTGTATTATGATTTCTTTTTCTTTCTTTCTTTCTTTCTTTCTTTCTTTCTTTCTTTCTTTCTTTCTTTCTTTCTTTCTTTCTTTTTTTGTCTTGAAAGTAAAGAATGAATTCTTAATATCCTGGGAGCTTTTTGATATAAAGGCAAAACCCACTGAGAATTTATTTTTTAATTCTTTTTATTGTTGTTCCAAAAAATCATTTTCAACAGGAAATGACAATTTCTTATTTTGTGTACAATGGACAGAAAGTTTCACCACCGGAAGCAATAATTAAAAAAAAAAAGACTTTGTAATGAAAAAAGTTTATTCTCCTTAAAGTTATCCTACTTATGAAGTAGATTCACAAGTTAGCAGTAATTTTAAAGGAAGTCAATAACCTTTAAAAAATATCTTAGTGATTTCATTTTCCCCCATCCTCACTGTAGTTTCTGTGTTTTGAAATTTTATTCTAATTTTGACAAATTTTGAATATGCAGAAATATCTCTACTTAAAATATCTAAGATTATTTAATATATTTTGCTTAATACATGCTATGAAAAAATCACAAAAGCACATACCCTATGAATTAGTAACATAACAGTATAAATAGATTGTTCTGTTTGTAAATAAAAGTTAGGTACACTATATTAAGTTCCTAACACATTTTAGTCTATTGATCAAGAAAATAAAAGATATAATAAAATATTTATTTGTTTGCAAAAAAGAGATATTACTAAGTATGCTATTGTTTCTGTGATTTTAGATTAGCAAATTCAATGTTTTAAAAAATATCCTCTAAAATTTGTTCGTTCTTTATAAATATTTGCCTTTGGGTGGGGGAATCAGAAGTGAAACAAATCAATATACATGAAATTATTTTTATTAGACATCCAATCTTTTTTTTTTTTATTGGTTGTTCACAACATTACAAAGCTCTTGACATATTATATTTCATACATTAGATTGACATGGGTTATGAACTCCCAATTTTACCCCAAATGCAGATTGCAGAATCACGTCAGTTACACATCCACAATTTTACATAATGCACTAATAGTAATTGTTGTATTCTGCTACCTTTCCTATCCCCTACTATCCCCGCTCCCCTCCCCTCCCATCTTCTCTCTCTACCCCATCTACTGTAATTCATTTCTCTCTTTGTTTATTTTCCCATTCCCCTCACAACCTCTTATATGTAATTTTGTTTAGCAATGAGTGTCTCCCTTCATTTCCATGCAATTTCCCTTTTCTCTCCCTTTCCCTCCCATCTCAAGTCTCTGTTTAATGTTACTCTTTTCTTCCTACTCTTCCTCCCTGCTCTGTTCATACTTGCTCTCATTATATCAAAGAAGACATTTGGTATCTGTTTTTTAGGGTTTGGCTGGCTTCACTAAGCATAATCTGCTCTAATGCCATCCATTTCCCTGAAAATTCTATGATTTTGTCATTTTTTATTGCTGCATAGTACTCCATTGTGTATAGATGCCACATTTTTTTTATCCATTCATCTATTGAAGGGCATCTGGGTTGGTTCCACAGTCTAGCTATTGTGAATTGTGCTGCTATGAACATCGATGTGGCAGTGTCCCTGTAGCATGCTCTTTTAAGGTCTTCAGGGAATAGTCCGAGAAGGGTAATAGCAGGGTCAAATGGTGGTTCCATTCCCAGCTTTCCCAGGAATCTCCAAACTGCTTTCCAAATTGGCCGCACCAATTTGCAGTCCCACCAGCAATGTACAAGTGTACCCTTTTCTCCACATCCTCGCCAGCACTTGTTGTTGTTTGAATTCATAGTGGCTGCCAATCTTACTGGAGTGAGATGGTATCTTAGGGTGGTTTTGATTTGCATTTCTCTGACTGCTAGAGATGGAGAGCATTTTTTCATGTACTTGTTGATTGATTGTATATCCTCCTCTGAGAAGTGTCTGTTCAGGTCCTTGGCCCATTTGTTGATTGGGTTATTTGTTATCTTATTGTCTAATTTTTTGAGTTCTTTGTATACTCTGGATATTAGGGCTCTATCTGAAGTGTGAGGCGTAAAAATTAGTTCCCAGGATGTAGGCTCCCTATTTACCTCTCTTATTGTTTCTTTTGCTGAAAAAAAACTTTTAAGTTTAATTAAGTCCCATTTGTTGATTCTAGTTGTTAACTCTTGTGCTATGGGTGTCCTATTAAGGAATTTGGAGCCCGACCCCACAATCTGTAGATCGGAGCCAACTTTATCTTCTATCAGACGCAGAGTTTCTGATTTGATATCAAGCTCCTTGATCCATTTTGAGTTAACTTTTGTGCATGGCGAGAGAAAGGGATTCAGTTTCATTTTGTTGCATATGGATTTCCAGTTTTCCCAACACCATTTGTTGAAGATGCTATCCTTCCTCCATTGCATGCTTATAGCCCCTTTATCAAATATAAGATAGTTGTAACTTTGTGGGTTAGTCTCTGTGTCCTCTATTTTATACCATTGGTCCACCCGCCTGTTTTGGTACCAGTACCATGCTGTTTTTGTCACTATTGCTCTGTAATATAGTTTGAAATCTGGTATCGCTATACCGCCTGATTCACTCTTTCTGCTTAGAATTGCTTTTGCTATTCTGGGTCTTTTATTTTTCCATATGAATTTCATGATTGCTTTATCTATTTCTACAAGAAATGCCGTTGGGATTTTGATTGGCATTGCATTAAATCTATAGAGAACTTTTGGTAATATCGCCATTTTGATGATGTTAGTTCTGCCTATCCATGAACAGGGTATATTTTTCCATCTTCTAAGATCTTCTTCTACTTCTCTCTTTAGGGTTCTGTAGTTTTCATTGTATAAATCTTTCACCTCTTTTGTTAGGTTGATTCCCAAGTATCTTATTTTTTTTGAGGATATTGTGAATGGAGTGTTTTTCCTCATTTCCATTTCAGAAGTTTTGTTGCTGATATACAGAAATGCCTTTGATTTATGCGTGTTGATTTTATATCCTGCCACTTTGCTGAATTCATTTATTAGTTCTAGTAGTTTCTTTGTAGACCCTTTTGGGTCTTCTAGGTATAGAATCATGTCATCTGCAAATAGTGATAATTTAAGTTCTTCTTTTCCAATTTTTATGCCTTTAATTTCTTTCGTCTGTCTAATTGCTCTGGCCAGTGTTTCGAGAACTATATTGAATAGAAGTGGAGATAGAGGGCATCCCTGTCTTGTTCCGGATTTTAGAGGGAATGCCTTCAACTTTTGTCCATTCAGAATGATGCTAGCCTGAGGCTTAGCATAGATAGCTTTTACAATGTCAAGGTAAGTTCCTGTTATCCCTAGTTTTTCTAATGTTTTGAACATAAAGGCATGCTGTACTTTGTCGAATGCTTTCTCTGCATCTATCGAGATGATCATATGGTTCTTATCTTTAAGTCTATTGATGTGGTGAATAACATTTATTGATTTCCGTATGTTGAACCATCCTTGCATCCCAGGGATGAATCCTACTTGATCATGGTGCACAATTTTTTTGATGTGTTTTTGTATTCGATTCGCCAGAATTTTATTGAGGATTTTTGCATCTAGGTTCATTAGAGATATTGGTCTGTAGTTTTCTTTCTTTGAGGTGTCTTTGTCTGGTTTCGGGATCAGGGTGATGTTGGCCTCATAGAATGAATTTGGAAGAGCTCCCTCTTTTTCTATTTCCTGAAATAACTTGAAAAGTATTGGTATTAATTCTTCTTTAAAGGTTTTGTAAAACTCCGCTGTATACCCATCCGGTCCTGGGCTTTTCTTGGTTGGTAGTCTTTTGATGGCTTCTTCAATTTCATCTATTGATATTGGTCTGTTCAGATTGTCTATATCCTCCTGACTCAGTCTGGGCAAATCATATGACTTAAGAAATTTATCGATGTCTTCACTATCCTCTATTTTATTGGAATATAGATTTTCAAAATAATTTCTAATTGTCTTCTGTATTTCTGTAGCATCTGTTGTGATATTGCCTTTTTCATCCCGTATGTTAGTAATTTGAGTTCTCTCTCTTCTTCTCTTTGTTAGCATGGCTAAAGGCCTGTCGATCTTATTTATTTTTTCAAAGAACCAACTTTTAGTTTTGTTAATTTTTTCAATAGTTTCTTTTGTTTCAATTTCATTAATTTCCGCTCTGATTTTAATTATTTCTTGCCTTCTGCTACATTTGCTGTTGTTTTGCTCTTCCTTTTCTAGGGCTTTGAGTTGGAGTGTGAGCTCATTTATTTGTTGGTTTCTTCTTTTTTTGAGGAATGACCACCAGGCGATGAACTTTCCTCTTAAAACTGCTTTCATTGTGTCCCATAGATTCCGATATGTTGTGTCTGTATTTTCGTTTATCTCTAAGAATTTTTTGATTTCCTCCTTTATGTCTTCTGTAACCCATTGATCATTCAGTAACATATTGTTCATTTTCCATGTGATGTAGGATTTTTCCTTCCTTCTTTTATCATTGATTTCCAGTTTCATTCCATTATGATCAGATAAAATGCATGGTGTTATCCCCACCCCTTTATATTTACTGAGGTTTGTCCTATGGCATAATATATGGTCTATTTTTGAGAAGGATCCATGTGCTGCTGAGAAGAAAGTATATCCATTTGATGATGGTTGATATATTCTATATAAGTCAGTTAAGTCTAGGTTATTGATTGTGGTATTGAGTTCTATAGTTTCTTTATTTAACTTTTGTTTGGAGGATCTGTCCAATGGTGAGAGAGGTGTGTTGAAGTCTCCCATAATTATTGTGTTGTGGTCTATTTGATTCTTGAATTTGAGGAGAATTTGTTTTGTGAATGTCGCAGCACCATTGTTTGGTGCGTAAATATTGATAATTGTTATGTCTTGTTGGTGAATGGTTCCTTTTAACAGTATATAATGACCTTCTTTATCCCTTTTGATTAACTTAGTCTTGAAGTCGATTTTATTCGATATGAGGATGGCCACCCCTGCTTGCTTACGAGGACCATGTGCGTGGTATATTTTTTCCCATCCTTTCACCTTCAGCCTGTGTATGTCTTTTCCCATCAGATGTGTCTCCTGGAGGCAGCATATTGTTGGATTTGTTTTTTTAATCCATGATACCAGCCTATGTCGCTTTATTGGAGAGTTTAAGCCATTAACATTCAGAGTTACTATTGATATGTGGTTTGAACTTCCATCCATGTTTGATTGCTTATCCTTTTTAAAAAAAAAAAAAAATTTAGTTTGTCTCTCCATGATTGTCTTTCCCCTTGCCCTCTGTCTTTACTGCGGCACTTCCCACTGATGGTTTTGGTTATTGTTTTTCATTTCTTCCTCGTGTAGTGTTTTGCTCAAAATGCTTTGCAATGCTGGTTTTCTGGCTGCAAATTCTTTTAACTTTTGTTTATCATGAAAGATTTTTATTTCGTTGTCATACCTGAAGCTTAATTTTGCTGGATACAGAATTCTTGGTTGGCATCCATTGTCTTTCAGTGTTTGAAATACATTGTTCCATGACCTTCTTGCTTTCAGTGTCTGTGATGAAAAATCCGTGGTTAACCGTATTGGTTTACCCCTAAATGTAATCTGTCTCCTTTCTCTTGTAGCTTTTAATATTTTCTCTTTGTTCTGTATATTGGATATCTTCATAACAATGTGTCTTGGCGTTGGTCTACTGTGATTTTGTGTGCTCGGTGTCCTGTATGCATCTTCAATTTGTATATCTGTTTCCTTTTTTATTTCTGGAAAGTTTTCTGTAATTATTTCCTTCAGCAAGTTTCTCATTCCCTTGGTTTGAATCTCTGTACCTTCTTCTATCCCGATGACTCGTAAGTTCGGTTTCTTAATGTTATCCCATAATTCTTGGATGTTTTTCTCGTGATTTTTTACCAGCCTTTCTGAGTTGGCTAGACTCTTTTCAAGATGGTATATTTTGTCTTCATTATCTGATGTTCTGGTTTCTACTTGCTCCACTCTGTTAGTGATACTCTCAATTGAGTTTTTAATTTGGTTTATCGTTTCCTTCATTTCTAGAATTATTGTTTGATTATTTTTTATAGTCTCTATCTCCTGATAAAGATGCTTAACTTCTTCTTTTATCTGTTTGTGAAATGCATTCTCAATGTGTTCTTTCGCTGCTTGAATTTGCTGTCTTGTATCCTCTTTAAGGTTCCATTCCATCTGTCTTAGGTGTTCCTTGAGTTCTTTATATGACCATTTTTCTGATGACTCTAGGTCCTCCTGAATATTTAGGCTGTCCTGCGTTGTTTGTACTCCTTTTCTTCCTTGTTTTTTGAAGCTGCTCATGTTGCTTCTTGTTCTGTTTGACTGCTGAGTTACTGTTTACTCCTATAAATTAGTTTGATGCTTGGGAGGAAAGGTATTTGAAGGGAAGGGAAGAAGTCTCTAAAGAGAATGAGAGTAGGCAGGTAGAATTCAAGAAAAAAAGGGGGGATAAGAAAAATGAGAAGACTAAAGAAGAAAAAGAATAGGAACTAAAAAAGAAAAAGATTTAAAAAAATAATAATAATAATTAAAAAAATTTAAGTTAAAATTAGTAGAAAAAAAAATTTAAAAAAATATTTTGTAAAAAAAAATTAATAAAACAACAAGAAAGAAAAAAATGAAAATGAAAGAAAAACCTAAATCAAAAAAAAAAAAAGGAGAAAAGAAAAAGAAAAAAAAACCTAGTAAATGCAGTCTTAGAGTTTGATTAACTTCTCTTCCAGTAGATGGCGCTGTGCCCACCAGGTCAAGTTTCTCCTGTCAATACGCGGGAACCAATCACTGTGCAGCAGCTCTTCCCAGACTGGGCGAGTCTCCAATCCTGAGTGTCTAGGGCCTCCTCTTGTGTCTAGTCACTTCCCACTTTTTCTCTAGCCAGGCCCCTCTCACCACAATACTGGCTACACGCCAGGTCTGCTGCTCCCGGGAGCCCTGTTTTCATGAACGACTGGGCACACTCTTCCAGTTTGCCATTCCCTCAGACCCTAAGCTTGTAGAGTTTGGGGCTAGACATCCAATCTTGAAAATAAAAATCTTACTAAAACAAAAAGATTACATTTGAAAGAAAACTTAAATAAACTATTATTTAAAGGCTCTCTGATTGACACATCTACAGATATTTTAATTATCTCTTCAACTTTTATCCATATATAAATATTTATCAAATACTTGTTTTGGATTGTATTTTTTCAAATATTGGAACAAAATATTGGAACAAAAATAATTATAGTTTATGTTTTCCTCTAATTTGCAAAAGTCTAAGACAATGTTTCAAGCAGATAAATCATTTAAATTTAAATATAAAATTTATGAGAGAGGAAAAGATATATGCTGGACAATTCTTACTTTCCCCTTGGCTTTGCAATAAAAACTCAACTTTCTTCAGGTAATATTGGAAATCTTTAACCTCAAGGATTTCTACAAGAAGTGGCTGGGCAGGCTTTCTGCATCGTTATAGTCGGAGTTCCTTGATTATTGTTAGGCCTTTATCAGGCCATGCAATTCAGATAGTACTAATGAGTTCTAAGCAAAAGTAATCCAGATGGGATGTCTAGGAAAACTTTTGGATTTCTGATGGAAAGAGAAACAACCAATGGGAATTTCCCCTGTGTCTTTGAATCATTAAAACTATTTTCTCTTTGAAATGTTGCTAGAATATTTTCAGGTAAAAAGGTCATGCTCTAATAATGAAGAGAAAAATGGGATAGAAGACTTAAGAGACTTAGAAATGTGCTGCTCATGATATTGCCTATCCATTGCATAAGAGTTACCAGCTGGATATCTCTGGATTTGGGGGCATTGCATATCAAAATGTCTGCCTGGTTAAACTAATATTAATCAAGTTTTTGTTACTGAATTCATATTCACTGAATTCATACAGAGCAATTAATCTCCATCATATCATGCTACAATTTCTGTATAAAGATTATCAATTACAGATCTATTTGGCAATATGCTCTGTTATAAAGATAAAATATTTCATTAGGATTAAATGAAATCTGATTTATTGAACTTCCATTCAAAATAGCACACCGTAAATCCGTGCTATTGCAAGATAGCAACAATGGCTTCAAGTATTTTAAATATGTATACATATTAATCTCAAGAATAAGATTAAAGTCATCATAGACCAGCAGTGGATTGGAGATTGTAGAGTTTTACGAGTCCAGATACAAGTAACAGTGATCTTGATTCCATCAAACCTTTGTTTATTTGATGACCTAAGCACTTGGGCTCCAGTGGAATATAGGGGGGGAGACAGAGAGAGAGAGAGAGAGAGAGAGAGAGAGAGAGAGGAACAGAACACTATTATATACTCTCTCTGTACTCAAGTATAGGGTTTCTCTAGATTATAAATCAAGATGGAATTTCTGAGTCATACAGTGTGCTTATTTTCAACATGGTTAAACATTTGTTGATTGCTTTCCAAATCTGTTGCCATGATTTATACTGTGCTTGATAGCGCTTAAGACTTTCCATTTCTTCATAGTCATAAATAGTTCAAATTGTTAAATCCTTAATTATTTTGCTCATCTGATAGGATTAAAATTCTATCTTATTTTAATTTGCATATTTCTGATTACTAGTAGGTGGGAATAGCTCCTAAGGTGTTAATTAAACACATATTTTATCTTATTTGAAATATATATACATATACTTGTCCTATCACTTACTCTTTTTTCTTTTTTTACCCGGGATTGAACTCAGGGGCACTCAGCCACTGAGCCACATCCCTAGCCCTATTTTATATTTTATTTAAAGACAGGGTCCCATTGTGTTATTTAGCACCTCAAACTTTCTGAGGCTGGCTTTGAACTCAAAATCCTTAGACTCAGAAGCCGCTGCGATTATAGGTGTGCATCAGCATGCCAGCTTACTCTTTTCCTATTATTATTGATTTGTAAATATTCTGTAAATGTTTTTTGATGTTAATATTTTCTCTGTGAGAGATATGGAAAATAACTTACTCATGTGTCTCCGTTCATTCATATTTGCATATTTGGTATGTTATTGTAAAAAGTATAATTTTGGTAAAAAGCATTTTAATGTTTTCTAATGATTTCTGTTTTGTATTTTTACTTACAGATTAGACTTTAGGATAAGTTTCTGATTGTGTCTGTTTATTTTAGATGTTTATTACAACTGGAACTTATAGCTAATAATAAGGTAGGAATTACTTTTTGTTTCTCCTTTGCTTTAAATAATTATTCTTTCCTCACTCATTTTCTATGTTTCTTTTTTCTTCTCTCTCTCTCTCTCTCTCTCTCTCTCTCTCTCTCTCTCTCTTTTTAACCAATACCTTACATAGCTCTCTGGAAAACACCAGCGATATTTAAGAAGGTAGAAAATAATCATTTTCTGTGATTCCTTATGAATGCCCCACCCCTCTCAACTTGTTTTCTTTTTTCAAAAGTGTCTTGGGAAATCTTGAACTTTTAAATTTTTGTAATTATTTTAGAATCAATGAATCAAGATTTCTCTACCTAAAATAATTTATTGGGATTTTAAATGTAATCGTATTACCTTTATATTTTAATTTGGAGAAATTTAACATTTTTAATATTGATTTTTTATGTTCTCAAACACACATTTTCTTTTACTCACACCTTCAATGCCTTTAAATTATATTTTACAGATTTCTCTTGAGGCCTCTTGCTTCATTTAACATTTAAAAACCATTGTTTATTATACTGCTTATCCCATTAATTTTATATATGTGAAAACATGTATATATAAAATATGTAGAAATGTTAATGAAATATTTAGTGGGTTTTTAATGAAGTTTATAGTACTCATAAAGTTAATGATTGAACACACAGTTTGAATTTACATCAGATTTTAAATTTACGATTTCCACTGGGGAAAAGGGGTGAAAAAAAAACATGAAGATGGAGAACATAGATAGTTAAGGTTTCATCTACATCTTAGCATTACTTAAAATAAATGATTTGACATAAATATAATCTTAAAACTTTTGAGTAACAGGCATATGTGTAATTAGTATATCTTTATAATTATCCTCATTTGATTTTAAGATAAAAAAAGAAGTATAGGACAGAGCTTTAAAATATTAACATGATAAAATAAGTAGAAAAATGAAGAGTTAAAAACAAAATATGCAAAAAGTATACTAGCTATTTCCTTTTTTCTTTTTAACTCCTTGAGAGATTCTCTTCAATTATCAGAAGAGGTGTGATTGAGAGTCACTAGCACATCTTCAGTAATTCACTTAGGATCCAAACAGGTGCTGTGTATACTGCTAGGTATCAGCAGATCTCCACTCAATCTGACACTGTAATAGCAGTAAATAACATCATGCTTCACATCTTTGTCAATCTTATATAACTAATATTTGTATACCTGTGTTTCCTCTCAAGTATTTTCACAGTGATCGGGAAGCCACTGTTCATTAAAAAAGAGATCCCCTTTAACCTGAAACTCTTCACGAGAATTTTCCCTCTCTGTTCTTTCCTGAGACTAAAACTTGCCTGCCCTACTCCTCTAATCTCTCTAGAGAGAAAGAGGGTATTTATTTCCTATTATCGGTCTCTCTGGACAAGAAATAATTTTAACATAGTCCCAATATTTTATTGTTACTTCCAGACAATTTTTCCTTCAAGAAGTGCTTGAATTCACGCCAGATTGCCTGGAACCAAAGTCTGGTTCCACCTTTTCCTAACTACCTGTTCTCAAACAATTAGTGATTACTTCTGTATCTCATGCCCTCATCTGAAAAATGGAACCAAACACTTAACTTGTAAAATTAGTGAGTTAAATATGTTAATATACAGAGTATACAGCACATAGAAAGTGATTTTTGAAACATGAGCTGATCATAATATTTTTCATATATATTCATAATATCTAATAGAAGAACTCAAAGTATATCTTTTAAATTTTACTATGGTTTCATATATGATCTCTAGAATACCACAAAACCTCAAATATTTTGATTTTTTAAAGATGAAAATTTGTCTTTTTATTTTTCTATGTGCACCATTCAAGACATTTACTTTAGGTATTCTCTTGTGATGATTTCAGCTTATCTACTGATTGATATGATCACAAGCTTATCCACTCTGTACTAGATGGATGTCCTGATACTTCAAATCTACATTGTATGAAGTACATACAAGTGTCAAGATAATGATTGTTTATTAGCAGGAAAACTAAAGGGAGAAATCATGAAATAGTTTAAATTAGATAGCTATTAGTTTTTATTGTATATAATTTTATGTAAATGTATAAAATATTTACTAGTTTTTAATGTATTAAGTCAAGTAATACATATGAATATACAAAACATATTATGACAAAAAATACATTTTGTTCTTATATTCTCCTTTGCACTACAGATGAATATTCCATGGCTCAAGTGAATTAGTGTTTACATAATCATAGCTCAAGTGAACTAGTGTTTACATAATCTAGTCAATAGGATAGAATTTCATCATCCTGTAGAAACTGTGAGATATTGAACAGTTTTCATATCATCACCAAAGCCCTTTAAATCAGAATACAGATCAAAACCAAGGCAATTATAATTCTAGGTCTAGAAATTATATCTATAAATCAATTATTCAATATAAGTTGAAAAAAATTCCTGTACATTAAAAAAAAAACTAACTTGTTCTAAAGCTGTCTAGACTGTTACCCTCAAATGATATGATGAAGATAAGATGAAAAGCACTACAGAATTAAGACATTTGTATACAATTTTCCCCAGACTGGATTTTCTTCATATTTAAACCAAAGTAAAACTCTCTGACATACATTGAGTACAGAGCAGATGTTGACTAGATTTGTGAAAGAATAAAACCAATGCCAATCTTAATTTTGTTTTTTTGAAAACACAGAATTACTTTGCAGTTTGGAAACCTTTTTTAGGGGTAGGAGTGAAGCGTAAAAGCAGAGCACTTGCCTAGCATTTAGAAGGACCTGGGTTTAACCTCCAGCACCACACCGCCCCCCCCCCCAAAAAAAAAAAGTAACAAATTTATTTTTTAAGTGTATCTAATATTTATTTTTTACTCTTAAAGTGATGCTGTTTACATTTCACTTTAGAATGCAAATTATATCAGTAGGATACAAGGGATCAAGCTCTGGCAGTTTTAAAGTTAGAACCGTCACATGTTCACAAGTTCCTATGTAATTCAAAAGAAAAATCACTGGAAAATAAATGCTTATCATTTAATTGTGACATGGATAAAATTGTACTTGGTTCTAGAGTTCAGTTGTGGGGGCTTCCAGGTGGTGCATTTGTTCATGAGATTTACAGTACAGAGCTGGAGGATGCTTCTGGAAGTCAAGCAGTGGGGTTCCATTGCATATCCAGAAAAGTCTGGTTATTCCCAGGAAGCTTTCTTGCTGCAGACTGGTATTAATGATCCCACTGTCCCTCTCTTTCATTTACACCCTCTTCTTCAGGGAAGGCTGATTCATTCTGGCCTTTCAGATGTTTAACCCTTGGACATATATTTTATTATTATTGTTATTAGATTTATTATTGTTATTCTAAGCTCAATTATAATATTTTTAAAGTTCTGATGGCATGAAAAACAATAGATGTATTCCTTATAAACAAAAGCTCTTAGGTATTCTTTTTTTTTTTTTTTAAAGAGAGAGTGAGAGAGGAGAGAGAGTGAGAGAGAGAGAGAATTTTTAATATTTATTTTTTAGTTCTCGGCGGACACAACATCTTTGTTGGTATGTGGTGCTGAGGATCGAACCCGGGCCGCACGCTTGCCAGGCGAGCGCGCTACCGCTTGAGCCACATCCCCAGCCCCTCTTAGGTATTCTTAATAATTTCTAAGAGTACAAAGAAATCCAAAAACTAAAATGTTTGAGTACTGCTGGTTTACATGAATGCCATGATCAGTCCCTGTCTCAGCCCTTACATCTGGGTTTTTCTCTCTATGATTGGATATTTTACTAGTTTTCTGCAGCAGTTTCAGGGGAGAAAGTTTCCTTTTGGACATACTGCACATGATATTAAACTATTTTCACTCTTTCCTCTAGAGGTGCTTTTTAATTTCTGAGTTATGGTTCAATAATGTAATTTTCCTTATACTTGTCTTATTTTTTTTTTCTAACCAAGCATGGGAACGAAAACAATATGGTTATTAGCAGTGTATCCCATCACCTTATCAGAAAAGAAGAAGAAAAGAGAGACTCAGTCAAACATTATTTTTTTTTTCTGACTCAAAATGTTGTGTGACCTACTGGTCTGAAAGCCAATCTTTGGGTCTGCTCTGCTTGCTCTTCAGTGATCCTGTGGTGTGATGCTGATGCTATCATTCCTGAGCTTTTATAACATTTGTGGAGGATTAATGTCAATTTCAGAATATCCTTTCCAGGAAACTACTATACTCTCTGTATGGTCTTAAAAATAGAATATTTCTTCATATTCTGCTTTCCAAAACCTATTTTTCTTTTATTCCTTAAGGATTGTTGAAAAACACAAACAAAAAAAATAAGCAAACAAAAAATAACTTTTACTTAACTTTTAAACCTTTGAGTGAACTTCTTTGTAATATATAAAGGAGCTTACAATTTTGTATTCTTCTTTCATTCTATTTGAACATTTGCAATTTCTCAGTATGACTTAATAGGACATCTTTCCAAGTTTCACCTAAGGAGATATGGAAAACCAGGAGGGTAAGCAGCTTGTAAGCTATCCCCACCCTGCCAGAGACCTGCCTCTCCGTATCCATCCATGCCCTGGTTTAAGCCCTTCAGCTTGAATGTAAACTGGAATTACTGATTCACTGAATAAAACAGAGCAGAGGCAATGAAATGTTACTTCTAGGATTAGGATATAAAAGGACTGTGCTTTATGTCTTGGGCATACGCTTGCACTTTCTCTTGGATTGCTTCCTCAGGAAAATGAGTTGCTACTTCATATGGGTAGTCTTGTAGATAGGCTTACTTAGGAAGAAATCAAGTCCTATCAAACACACACACACACACACAAAAAAAAAAACACACACACACATAAGGGTACTTAGAGGCAAATCTTCCTCCCTGCAATGATCTTTTGGATGAAAATAAGTCACAGCAGATGGCTTGAGAGCAAGCTTGCAATACACTCGAATTAATCGTTCTTGGCTAAACCATATCCATATATCTAACTTTCAGAAATTATAAGATAATAAGCACCTGTTTGTTTAAATTGAAGAGTTTCCAGGAAATTTGTTGCATACTATTACTATAGGAACTAAAGTGGGTTTTCTCAGTGTAGGACCTGAATTTTATAAATATATTTTATATTTCTTTCACCTTGGGTTTTGTTTTTTTTAAGTTCTATCAATAACTAAAGAGCCAGCTAGAGAAAAATCATTAAAAAAAATCAAGCAGAAGATTCCAAATTCTCCTGCCAGTAATCAGAATGTTAATAGTGTTGAAATCAAGTCTTAATCCCTATATAAAAAGGATTTAAGCCAATAGGGTAGTGGAGGGTGATAAGACTGGAAGCCCATACAAGTGCTAGAGGAGGTTGTTTTGTTACAGTTTTGAAACCAACAGCCAGTATATGAATGATTCTTCAGTGGCTTCTGATCCTCATGGATATGTCTTTGGAACATAAATTTAACACTATTTATGAAGATTGTTTTGAAAGAGACAGTAACCTATTTTCCTTAGCATTTTTTTTCCTTTTCTTCCTTTTTCTCTTTTTTGGTAGTGCTACAGCACTGAGCAACATAATCGGCCCCAGAGTTCTTTTATTCATGAGAAAAATTATTCCAAGATACTACTTTCAGGATTGACTCATCATTTATAGTAACAATAACTATACTGACACAATGTCTCTTTACTCAAAAACTTTTTGAGGCACTTATTACTATGACTACTTTTTAAAGGAGCCTTTTAGACCCAAAGTTTTAAAAACTTTTGTGGCAATATCTCAGATAATAAGTAACAAGTTAAATAGCAAACTTACATGGCAGATTTCAAATCTAATTTAAACAATGAGAATTGTAAATCATATTTTAGAATTAATGACCCAATAATAGAACATATTTTCTAAGTTATTTCAGAGAACATGAGTTTTATTGAATGGCAAATGTGTTATTTTGAAATAAAAAAAATAATAATAAGTACTAGTTACTGGTGTCAACTGAAAAATATGGGCATATGTACATTTAAATAGACTTTACTACTTTCAAAAATTAAAAAAAATAATACAAAATCTGCATTATGAATAATCTTTCCTACATGATATTTTAATGCATAGCATACATCAAGAAAATTCTACAAATACTAAGTGTAAAGTATTTAAAAAATTTTCACAAAATAAAATATTCATTACATCATCTCAATCGAGAAACAGTCTTATTAGCTATCCAAAAGTGCTTACCATGCCACTCCAATTCATAACCCTCCAAACTCACTTAACATCCATACTGATTCTTCATGTTTTTTACTCATTTTAAAATTGCAATCATATATGTGGTTTTAGTCCAGCATTATATTTGTGAATTCATGCATTTTATAGTGTATATGTAGCTCATTTTTTTAGTTGGTATATAATATTCCAGCTCTAAATGTACTTCAATTTATAAGTGCTAATATTCGATGGAAATTTGAATGTGTCTAAGTGGAGAAGACTGATAAGTGACCACTGCTGGAAAACTCTTGCATGTGTCTCTTTTCTTTGCAATTTATTTATTCATTCATTTATTCATTTTTCTTTGTGCATGTCTGTGGAAGGGTTTGAATTATAGGGCAATTGTCTGACCACTGCCATTGTCTGAATGTCTATATTCCATCAAAATTTGTATGTTGAAATTTAATCCTTCATGAGATGGTAGGAGGTAGGCCTGATGGAAAGTTATTAGGTAATGAGGCAGAGCCCTCATAAACGGGATTAGTGTCCACTTCATTGGCAAGAGTTGCCTTGTTACTTCCACAAGTCAGGATGGCGCCTGGCAAATGTTAGAGTCTGTAAACAAGTCAGGATGGCGCCTGGCAAATGTTAGAGTCTGTAAACAAGTCAGGATAGTGCCTGACATTTTGGCAGAGGGAGTGGTTTGTGAGGTGGCGCCAGCGAGCCATTAAATGTGGAGATTTCTTATTGGTTGACTGCTGTATCTAGTTTATGTTAATTAGATAAGCTGTGTGGAATGTATAAATACCTCTGCTGTCCTACAATAAACGGCTCCCACTCCTGCTGTATCAATCTACACAAGTTGCTCGTCACTCCCTGGTTATTTTGCTGCAGCCGGATGGCAGCAATGTGTGAATACATGTAGAAGGCACTACCTGTGAACTAGAAGAATGCGGATTCTCACTAGGCACTGAATCTGTTGTCCCTTTATCTTGACTTCCTAGCCTCCAGAATTGTGAGAAACAAATTTCTGTTACTTGAAAGCTACCTCATACATAGTATTTTCTTATAGCCATCCTAATTGATTAAGAAATTTATACTTAGTACTGGAAGAAACTACCAAAATTTTTTGGGTATAACTACACCAATTTAAATTCCAGTGGCAGTATATGAAAAGTTTCCCTTAGATTCATTATCTTGCCCAACTTTTTTTATCTGTCTTTTCTCTTTTTATCTTTTTTGGGAATAGTCTGATACTTTGTTTTGGTTTACTTTTATGTTCTTAGATAATGAATAAAGTTGCAAATTTCCTTAGTTCATTATTAACCACTGGATGTCCTATTATAATCTTTTGATGAATATATATATATATATATATATATATATATATATATATATATATATTCTTTTTATAAATTTCACCTAATTTGTTAATTTTCCCTCAATAGTACTCTGTGTCTCATTTAAATGAATCTTGTTTAAAAAGTATTATGATAAATATATCATAAATTGTCCTCTACAAATATTGCCTCTATATTAAATCAATTCCACAATCCATGTGGAATTGAATTCTCTATGGTGTCAGGTAGTTCTTGAAATTATTTTATTTTCATGTGAATAAACAATTTACATAGTGCCTATTGATACAAATGAAAATTTCATCCCATTGCATTGTCATTAGCCAGGAAAATATATGAGGGTTTATTTCTGGAGTCTATATTCTGTATTATTGGTTTATTTGCATGTCTTGCCCCAATATTATAAGTACTATTTTATTTTCTGTATATACTTTCATAAGTACATCTTAGTATCTATTAGATTACTCAATAATTCTTAGTTTTCTTCTTTAAAATTTATTGTTATATCAAGTGAAGGTCATTTGCATATCTATATTAATTTTAGAAAAATCTTGACAATTTTCAGAAAAAGTTATATCTGCTGAGAATCTGATTGAGATTGAACTTAATATATAAATAAATGAGATAATTTATGCTAACAAAATTATATTTTATAATTAATGCACATTATCATCTATGTTGAATTTATTTAATCCTTTGATGTTTCTCATTGTTTTACAGTATCTAACAGAAGTTTCAGAGAAGTTTATAAAGCTTATGACATGATATTTAATGTTTTAATGCTACTGTAAATAGTGTTCTTTAAAATTTTTATTGTTTATTACTGGCATATAAAAGTATAATTACTTTTACATATTACCTTTGCACTTAACATTTTCTAAAATTTTATTGTCAATTCTGATAGTATGTCTGTGTATATATTTGAATTTTCTACATAAATAAGCTTATTTGTATTATGCAGATAATCACAGTTTATTTTTTTATTTCACTTTTCATGTGCTTTATTTTTTTCTTATTAAGCTTGCTAAATTCATCTCCACAGCAAAAATTAAATATAGGTGAGGGGGCAGCCTTATTAGGAAGGCCAACTAATGAATTTACAATGAAGTGGTAGATTTGTTGCGATTTTTTGTAGGCATTTTTCATTATCTTATAATATCTAACTCTTTCTAGATTGCTAAGTGTGTCATAAACTGAATGGTGAATTTTATAAAATATGCTATGCAGAATTTTGTCATATTTTCTCCTTTTTAATTTATTAACAAGTTGTATTTATTTGTTTTAAACTTCCCTCACATTCCTGACATAAAGCTCATTTAGTAGTATATTTTTATGCATTGGAGAATTCTACTTATCACCTTTTTCCAGAATTGACTTTATGTATATGAGTACACTAGTACTTGATGTTTTGTCCAATGATTCTTGAGTAAATATTTTTTCTGCACATGAAGTTGCTCATAAAATGCCTAATTATACTTTCAAGATTGTGTTTTTCAAAAATAAGTTTTAATAATATTCTCAGTAAAACAAGTATGACTTTGTTAATATTCTTTACAAATAATTTTTATTCTTTCTGTTTTCTTTATCTTAATCATTTCATTTTTTTCTACTTACCTTGGGTTTAATTTACCCTTTTATGATTTTACTAAAATTTTTCAAGAAACTTTTTTCTTAAGAGGCATTTAAATTTAATCTTAAACTATTGCTCTAAAAATAGGTTATAATAAAATCTGACATATTTTGATACATTGAAGTTCATTATAATTCAATTCAAAATATTCTTATCACTGATAATAGTTTGCTATATTTTTGAAGTAAATATCATAATATAATCTTATAAATATTCTTAAATGAGTCAGTTATGATATGATTCAATTTGAAAAAACAAAAATAAAAGTAATACTAAGCCAAATATCTACCATTTTAGGTGTAAGTGTTCTTTCCCTTAGATCTAAGTTCTATCTTTTGTTATTTGCCTTTGTTTCTGAGCTTTAATATATATTAAAAATTAATTTTGGTATTAAACTTTTATTTTTTACAGTTTCTTTTCTGGGTGTGAAAATCTCTTGCTTCACTTTTTATTGCTTCCTATTGATAATGTGTTCATAGTCTTGTGGCTTTAATTAATTTGTATCTGATTTTTTTTCTGATTGTTATTCAATATATAAGGTACTTTTCTTGTTTTCAAAGAGTTTTCTATAGATTTCTATAGATTTTGATTATAATGGTCTGCATGTACCTTTTCTTTGTACTCTTTATGATCATCAATGTCTGAAAAATAAGGTCTTTGTCATACTCCGAAAAATTATAATCACCATTTATTCAAGCAATTTTTTTTTATTTCATTTTTTTTGTGTTGTGTTTCCATAGAAAGTCATACTTTAGTTACACATAATGCTCACATTTATATTGCCTCAAATCTCTGAATTTTTTTCTTTATATTCAACACATTTTTAATCTGTATTCAGCATCAGTGGTCATCTCTTCTGTAATTTAATATAACATTTTTTCCTTTCAGAAGTTATTATTTTCAGTTCTACAATTTTCACATGATTCTTTTTGAAGTTGATTTTACAAGATGATGTGCCCAATATATTCAATTACATGCTTATTTTGTTTCATTAAGTTTTTGAACATAATGTAAAAACCTACTTATAGTCCCAACGTTTTGGCTCTGATTGACTGTTTATCTACTGACGTTAGCTAATATTTTCCTTATTCTGCACATGTATAGTGATTGTTGGATGCTGGACACTTTGTAATATATGGCATAAGATCCTTGTTCTGTCTTTTCCCCTTAAAATACTATGTTTTTTCTTATGGATGGAAGGGAAGTTATTAGCTAATGACTTTGAACTTGTATAAGCTTAATGTTTATATCATAAGAAGTGGTTTGTTTAGTTTAGTTTTTTTCTCAATGCAAATTTCTTATATCTAGAATGTAGTCTTTCCATTGTCATTCTTGAAGTTTATTGGAAAATCTGTCATGTTTACAGTTCCCCAGTAGCTTAAGATTTAATCCTGAAACTCTTTCAACCATGTGGTAAGTAGAAGTAGAATCTAAGAGTTTTGCTTTGTTTTGTTTTGTTTTAACCTGCCAGCTGTTCTCCATTAGGCTCTGCAAAGTCTCCCCAGCAGAAGATCAGTGAAAATGCCAAATGTTGATTTAAGGGAAGATTTTCCTTAAAATTCTGAACTTGCTTCTCTGTGGTTCATTTATTTTCAATACAGGACTGTTCAATTCCAAAACTCTTAATATCTATCTGGTTTGAAAAACTTGAACTCAGTCCTCTGATGACATAGTAAGATGAATCATTTCTACACATATGTTAGCCACCAGTAGCTATATGGACAAAGGAGTAATTTCACAGTTAATGTCATATTAACAAGGGCCCAGTTAGCACATCTGTCTTCTTTCAGAGGTCAAATCCGTCTATTTTTAGCTTTTCTTTTTTTTTTTTCTGGAGTACCTTTAAATTTTCTTTTTAAATATATTTTGTCCATAATTTATCATTATGGTCTCTGGAACATTTACTTATGTATAAACTATTCCACCATTACCAGAACTGTTTTGCCCTACTTTCATTTTTTTCTTAATTAGTAGATTTTAGTTATTAGAAAAGTTTTAATATACAAAAAGAAATTGAACACATTGTGTAGAGTTTACTTAATCTCCTTCTAATCTCTGCTTACAGTTTCCCTTATTACTAACACATTGCCTTAGTTTAATACATTTCTTAAAATTAAAAAAAAAACAGTATCAACCTGTTATTAAGCACTTTGAATAGTTTGGATCAGGGTTCACTCTTTGTGTTTATAATTCTAAGTGTGCTGACCAAAACTCACACCCTTTGGCATCACTGATCTAATGTTCCATAGTTTTGAGCTTTTCAGAATTCCATAAAGTTGGAATAATCCTTTCTGATTGGCTTTCAGATTTGTGTCTTTAAGTTAGCAATGTTTATTTAAGGAGCTCTCATGACTTTCTGTGTCTTGATAGTTTATTTCTTCTTATCTTTTTATAATATTCTATTTGCATTTGAAGAACATCTTTGTGGCTTCCAGTTTCGACCAACTTTGAATTTACTTCCTATAAACAACTGTATATTGTTTTTTTTTTTTGTGTGGACATGAGTTTTAAACTCATTTGGGTAAATACCATGCAGTTCAATTGCTGGATTGCCAGGTAACACTACATTTGTTTTTTTTTTTTTTTTTTTAGAAACTGCCAAATCTCATCCATAGTATTTGTATGACTTTATATTCCAGCCAGCAATGAATGAAAGTCCTTTTTGTTCCACATGCTCTCCAATATTTGTAGTTGTCAGGCTTGGGGATTTTAGTCTTTCCAACAGAAGTGTATCAGTGTTTCTATGTGTGTGTGTTTTTTTTAAATTTGTGATTATCCATTGGGAAAAGACATTGAGCAATTTTTCATAAACTTATTTGCAATTGGTACATCTCCTCTGGGGAGATTTTTCTTTAGTGTTTTTGTTCATTTTTTTAAAAATTGAGTTACATGTTTTTTTTTTTTTTATTTTTTAAATTAAGTAAACATAAGCTAAAGAGAAAGAAGAAAACATAATAAACAATGAGTCTGACTTCTGGGATAATACTAAGCTAAAACAAAGTGTGTATCTGTATCCCAAGATGAGAACAGAAAGATAACAGAGAGTAAAAATATTTAAATATAATGTTTAATAATCTTTCAATTTAATGAAAAAATGTTAATTTGCTGGTACCAATGAAACAATTTAGAATTATTTCTTGTTGTTTCAGAATAATATAAATAATTAAACCTCCCATTCACAATCTTTCAACATTGTTAGTACATAAATCCTTTATACACTCACAATATTAAACAGTAATTATAGTTGGAATTGTCTACTATCCTGACAAATACATAAACGTTGTGCAAGGAAGAATATTGTTTCATTTACTCCTGTCTAGAGCAAAAATATGATAACAAATGCTAACCAAATCAACAATTATTGACTAGATCAATACCAGAAACAAATAGAATTATCACTGAATTAATATAAAAACAAATCAGCAATAGTTTATTTATTTAAGCAATAGTTTAACATTAAACAATTATCTCATGTTGAGGTTAACCTAACTATCTTCTTTCCTATTTTATCTTACTGGTTCAACTTTCACACCACAATATAACATATATGTTATTACAGATCTCCAGAGACATACAAAAGGTATAATTTGTAATGATACCTGTAAAAATGTACTCACATTTTTTTCCAAAAAGAAAGAATATAAACCTGAAAAGCTTTGTTCTGTAGTATATTTATCACAGCAGTATCATTTTTCTTGTGCAGATGAGAAATTTTAAGTACAAAGGAAAAAAATCTCTCATTCAATCATTAATCCACGTATGAGAAAAGTATATAGATATAAATTAAGGAGAATTGACTTTTTTATAAATAAAAACTAAATGACAATATTTTAAATAAAATTGACAATATGAAAATGCTTATTATAGCAACTTTGAATATAATCTTTGTTAAAGCAAGAAAATCACTTTGGTGATTACTTCTTTCCTTATTGTTTTGCTAAGTAATAATAGCAGAAAGACTTATAAGTTTCTAGTTATCAAAAAATTTCTACAAATCAAATTTTACTAAAATTTATTTTAAAAGAATAGCTAGACTGTGGAACCAATCTAGATGCCCCTCAATAGATGAATGGATTTAAAAAATGTGGCATCTATACACAATGGAGTATTATGCAGCACTAAGAAATGACAAAATCATAGAATTTGCAGGGAAATGGATGGCATTAGAGCAGATTATGCTAAGCGAAGCTAGAAAAGCCCTAAAAAACAAATGCCAAATGTCTGCTTTGATATAAAGAGAACAACTAAGAACAGAACAGGAAGGAAGAGCATGAGGAAAAGACTAGAGTAAACAAAGACGAATGGGGGGAGAGAAACGGAGAGAGAAGGGAAAGCACATGGAAATAGTAGGAGACCTTCAATGATACATAAAATTATAAGAGGTTATGAGGGGCAAGGGGGAGGGAAAAAAAGGGAGAGAATTGAACAACAGCAGGGGAGGTAGAGAGGGAAGATGGGAGGGGAAGGGAGGGGAGGGGGGATAGTAGGGGATAGGAAAGGTAGCAGAATACAACAGTCACTAATATGGCATTATGTAAAAATGTGAATATGTAACAGATGTGATTCTGCAATCTGTATTTGGGGTGAAAATGGGAGTTCAAAACACAATTTGAGTCAAATGTATGAAAGATGATATATCATGAGCTATGTAATGCTTTAAATAATCAATAAAAAAAATAAAAGTGAAAAAAAAAAGAAGCAAACTAATGTAGTCATTTTTCTGGAAAAAGTAATACATTCCTATCACTAACCACTTGAAAAATAGCAAAAAACAAGATGTATAGAAAAGTTTTTTTTCTGTACAATTAACTCCCATACAACATAATTTCTTCCAGAAAAGCTATACAATATAAAATTGTCCCCTTATATGGTTTCATATATATATTTTAATATAAAATTCCCTTATATGGTTTTTATATATATATATGTTTTATATATATATATATATATATATATATATATATATATGTGTGTGTGTGTGTGTGTGTGTGTGTGGTTTTATTTATTTATATATATATATATATATATATATATATATGGTTTTGTATATATGGTTTTATATTTATATATGGTGATATATATATATATATATATATATATATATATATATATATATATATCCATCCCTCAGGGTCTCTTCCTAGAGGAAAATTGTGTAAAATAGAGGTCTTTCACAAGATTTATTTACAGTGTTTATTGATTTGTGAGAGTTTTGATGCTAATGTAAGTAATATAGTTTTATATACTATGATCTAATTTTGTGTTCGTTTGGCTGCCATAAAAAATAAAATCACAGATGGAATGGCTTAAACCATAAAACTATTTCTCAAGAGTTTTTTTTTTTTTTTATTACCTTTATTTATTTATTTTTATGTGGTGCATGAGGATCGAACCCAGTGCCTTATGCCTTGTAGGTGACCATGCTATCACTTAGTAAAAATAATTAATTAGCTAAACAAGGATACAAAATATAAAGTTAAACAAGAAAAAAAAAAGAAAAAAAGAGACTCTACATATAACGAAATTATCAGAGGAAGACATTGAAAAGCAAGACTGATAATTATTATGTAGAACAAGCATAGAAAATGAAATAAAATTATAGAACTGAAAAACTAATGAAGGACATTAAAAACTAACTAGTTTTGATAGTTTAGATGCTCACTCATTCTGCTAAATCCTTTAAGAAAATACAAAATTCATTTAAGATTAATGAATTCTAAGCAAAAAAAAAAACAATAAATAAAAGTTTTCTTATTCTGATAAGATGTGTTTGCAACAATCTTAATGTGAAATATTTAGTACTTTATTTTAGATGGGGAACAAGACAAGAATATTTGCTATCATCCTTCCTCTTTTCATTATATTAAGGTACTAGATGTGCTGTTAAACAAAGAAATCAAATTAAATAATAGTTTAAGGCATTGGAAGGGACATAACTATTTAAGGTGACAAATTGGTTATGTTGGTGGGAAAGAACAGAAATCAACTATCAGAAAAAAATTAATTATTTTTACTAAGTGATAGCACGCTCGCCTACAATGTGTGAGGCACTGGGTTTGATTCTCAGAACCACATAAAAATAAAATAAAGATATTGTGTCCACTTAAAACTAATATATATATATACGTATATATATATACATATATATATATATATATATATATTTTTTTTTTAAGTGATAGTTCAATTCATCAGACAGAAAATTTCAAGGAAACACAGAATTCAGATGGTGGTATAAATGTTGCTGGCAGCTTTTAGCCAGGTTAACTTTGATAATCAGTAGCTGATATATTTGAAAAATTGCAGTTTGGTCATAAAAGTGCAAGTAAAACTGGGGTTAAGGAAGGTGCGGTCATTAAAGAGATTTCACATCCTAAAGAGGTGCTAAGTACTTTAAAGAGAGACCATAGGGAAGATGGCTTGAGGGTATAACAGCAATCTGTATACGGGGTAAAAATGGGAGTTCATAACCCATTGAATCAAACTGGGAAATATGATATATTAAGAACTATGTAATGTTTTGAACGACCAACAATAGAAAAAAAAGAATTCGCAAGACCACACCTACGACAGGTTCAAGAGTATAAAAGTAAAAATTTCCTTGAGAAGGGACCATGTGAACACCCCAGTTTCACAGAGACAAGTTATTTTCATGATTTTTATCTACCCAGACACTCAGAGACCTCTGCTTCCAATGTCCCAGGAAGCTTGCCTATTTATTGAGATGGCAGCAGACTTTGGTATTTACCATATTGTACTGGTTCTGCAGGGATGCGGAGTGTTGGAGTTAAGGGGTCATGAAGGCTTTCACCAAGATTTTCCGAGAAAGGCCTGGGAAGACAGGCAAAGTTTAGTAGGATTGGAATTCCTTCAGGCTTCTCCTGAGAGGGCAATGTGTGATGATGTGAGTTGAAACCCAAAACTGTGGTGGAGTCCTTAACACTAATAAATGCCAGTAATGTCAATGTCTGCTGAGGAAAGCTGTAGGAATCAGGCACAAAAAAAGCCAAGAGAGAAGCCATGTTGATTACAACCAGCAAAGCCCTAGGAGTGGAGCTACAGGAGCCCATATCATAATTCCATGTGCTGCAGATGTTGGATATAAAGCAATATGACTTGTTTGCCCAGCTGGATTTTGGTCTTAATTTGCTAGTACCCCCTCCCCCTTTTTTTTTTCTAAATAAGCCCCTAATTCTCTCTTATCAGAATGAAAATGTTTACTCTGTTCCATTATAATATATTGGATGTATATAATTGCTTTGATCTTTTTTTGTGTGTGTGTGTGAATGAAAAATTTATTTGCTCGTTTCTTGCATTTGAGGTATTCTTTTTTATTTTTTTTATAACTTTATTTTGTTTATTTACTTTTTATGTGGTTCTGATGATCAAACCCAGTGCCTCACCCATGCTAGGCAAGTGCTCTACCACTGAACTTTAGCCCCAGCCCTTGAAGTGTTCTTTGATGACATCCTTAAACTGAGATTCTTTGCCAAAGTCCTTAATGACTACACAGCTGCAACCAACCACTTTACTGGGTTTGCCTTCTCAGTCAATTTTACATAGGCATACCAATTATCCTAGTTTTTTGTTTTCATCGACCTTAATTGGGTTGATTTGGTGCTCAGCACAAAGGGCCTCCACCAATTTGACATACATAGGCTCATTGCAGTTGGATGCAAGCACACAGAGATGGGCCTAGTGCACAATTTCTCTCAAAGTCCAGATGCTTTTGCAATAAATATCAGCTTCATTTTTCATTAATTTAACATAATGCTTGATTTGCTATCTGCTACAAATGAGGCTTAGGATCCTCAAGACAATGAGACTGGAGGCACAGCCTACAGGTTTGTCTTGCTTTGATCTTATAGAGTAAAACATAAAAGAGTTTGCCTTGAGTATGTTGATGTGAGATTTGGGATTCGGATTTTTGATCAATTCTAAAACTGTTAAGGGACTCAGGGAAATGGACTAAATGTGTTTTGCTTTGTGAGATGGGCGTGAGCTTTGGGGAGCCAGAGGAGGAATGCTGTGCTTTAGATAAGAAATATTCCCCCAAAAGTTCATGTGTGAGACAGTGCAAGAATGTTCAGGGGTGAAATGATTATATTATGAAAACTTTAACCTGATCAGTGGATTATACACTGATATAGGTTGACTGGGTAGTAACTATAGACAGGTAGTATGTGGCTGAAAAAAGTAGGTCATTGTGGGCATGATTTGGGCATTTTATATTTTTATCCCTAGTGAACAGAGCTCTCCCTCTGCTTCCAGATTTCCAAGTCCTGAGCTGCTTTCCTCTGCCACACCCTTTTATGAGCATGTTCTATTCCTGCTCCATGCCAGAGCAATAGAGACCATGAAGTAAAGCTCTGAAACTGTGAGCCAAAATGAACTTCCTCTTCTAAGTTGGCCTCGTCAGATATATGGATAACACTAATGAAATAAAAACTGACTAAAACAATATGAAATATACACTATTTATGAAGTAAAAAAATGAATAGTTTATAGAAAAAAACCTAAATAAGTAAAATAATCCTTGTATAATTATTACATATTTGAAACAAATTTAAACAGTACATATTTGGTTATATACTTGAAAAAAGATCATCTGTAATACATAATCGGTAAGTATTCCAGGTTTTTTGTTGTTGTTAATGGTTCTGACAATTTCTAAAGCCATTTCTAATTCTAAGTATTTAAGACTTTAACTCTATTAAACTTTGGCTTGTCAGGGTATAGTTACAGTATGATAGATTGATTGTTCATGTAGGTATTCTCTTTTGATTAATTTTCATTATGTAACTGTAAAAGAGAATATTAATGTTAAAATATTAAGTCTCATCATATTTTCTAAAATCTTAATTTGTAGTGAAAAATCAATTAAATTTTCCAAAAATTATAAAGTGAGGTTGTGCCTGAATATTTAAATATAAAAATGGAATTACCTTTTCTTTGATTTGCCATACTAAAATTATGGAACACAAAATTTATCCTTACTTATACATAAATTTAAATATTAAGCACTCTATATTGATCGAGGAAGAACTGGATTTAAGGTTGTCAATATTTCTAAATTTGACTTTAATAATCCATAATTGCTTCTTTCCAGATAAGAAGAAATTATATTTGTAGAATAGATAAAGAGATGTGATTCTTCTGAGAAAAATAAAGAAGGAATAAGTTCCCTCCATGAAAGAAGTATGTCAGAGGTTTTGGGAGAGAACTCATTCTCAAGCCAAGGAGTTTATACTGGTGAAATTTGGTAATATTTATAGCCTGGGAAGAGCTGAGTGAGTGGACCAAGTAGATTAATTGTGAAGAGTCTTATTAGAAATCCCTGGAGCCCTGTTGGAGTGAAAACTTTGCCTGAACTCTTCTCAGTCTTTATTACAGTGATAACATTTCACTGTCTTTGCCCAAAAGATAATTATTATCATTTCCAAGTGGTCATTAGAAAGATTCATGAAGAAAAAAAATCCACTTGTAGCATAAAATTTTCCAAATAATGTATGTAATATGTTCCTCCTGAATGAATGAATTTTAAATACACAAATGAAATCCAGACATTCAGAACTTTTCAAGAGTATTTCACAGAGATGGTGGATCACGTACTGTTCCATTTGTTCAGCACATTATTACTTTTAGACACCCAATTAAGCTCACAATCTTACATAGACTCTAATAAACTCATGAAGTACTTTGGATTATTGTACATGAGAGGGAAAGACTTTATTTGACTTTATTTTCAAAGCCAATAAACTTTGATTGAAAAGTTGACTTAATTTCAATATGCACTGAAAGCTAGAATATAGTTCTTCTATTTTGCCTGTCCAACATCCAATTCCATTTATTTTGAATACATATGTGATTTTTTCTTTAGAGAAATAATCTCTAATCTAGTAGGACTTTACATCGTTAAGGTGGAAACAAGTTTTTCCACTAAATGAAAAGATGTAGCTGTAGGCTGATTTAGACTTTGGTCATAAGTGGACAAATTAATCAGTTATGATCTGGAACAGTCATACCAGAAACATTTTTGGAAGCTATAGACAAGAAATGTTTTTTACCATGGGGTAATTTAGCTGCTAGAATGCAAAATCAGAGAGGTTTGGAAGCCTCGATATGAACATCTTGCCAATAAATAAGGCCAATGCAGAGGAAAAGAGAACAGATATTGATAAAGACAGCAATGTTTATGTTCAATATCAGTTCCTTTATTAGATGACTTTTGCCCAATACATTTTAAGCCCATTTGAGTTGGAATTCTGTCATTTGCAATAAGACAAAACATGACCCACATAGTATCTTCCACTACAAAATCATTTCCAAAGATAAAGTACTTAAATACAGAATCTAGGTTCTCTAAATGCAGAATGTTTGTCCTATTGCTGATTCATCAGCACCAAAAATATTACTTGGTACACAGCAGATGCTTAATACACATTTGCTAAATGAATGCCTGTATTTTCATCTTAAGTTGGGGATGATATTTTTTTTTTCTTTCCCTTTATAATTCTAATGACAGGAAAAAATATAATACCATTTATTTATAATTAAATGTGGTACTAAATTAATTTATATATTTAATTGACTATCAGGCTTCCATAAGCAGTCTGGGAACATGGAACTGTCTTGGCTTCATGTAAACATAAAAAAGAGGCAAACTTTATTGTTATTGCTAGTATATATACATGAATAATTAATTCTGTGGTTATCAAATATTTATTGAGTACTTATTATATGCTAAAACTCATTCTATTCTAATATGTTATAGTAGAAATAGCAAAATGACTCTTTAATTTCATTAACCATTAGGGATGAAAAATATAAATTTTACCTAATAGGGTTTTTGAGGATAAAAGGAGTAAAAAGATAATTATGCATGAGCAAATTTTTTCTAAACTACTATTAATATGTAAATCTAATATCTTTGGTACACCTACTTACATTAGGACTTAAAACTGAGTCATATTTCATGGACATGAACATTTGCACTTGTCAAGAGGGCTGTTCCTACAGAATGTGGTTTGAACTCTCCCAAAGCACCTGGAACATGGTTCCAGAGGATATCACACCCAGGAGTGATACAAAGTTGTTATTTTTGGTCAAATCAGTAATAATGACCTCTTTATTTATTTTTTTTTCTAATATTTATTTCTTAGTTCTCGGCGGACACAACATCTTTGTTGGTATGTGGTGCTGAGGATCGAACCCGGGCCGCACGCATGCCAGGCGAGCGTGCTACCGCTTGAGCCACATCCCCAGCCCATGACCTCTTTATTTCAATAGTTCCTCACTTGCTATCACTAAAACTTCTATCCCTATTAAAGTATCCTAAATCATATATTTCCAAAGGTAGCTGTGTATAATAATAAATTAAATGGATCCTACTTTGCTATCTCCAGTTTCAGTTTCTTATACAGATGTCTCTTACTGGGATTACTCTATTTCAAACTTGCAACAAAATACTTTACATCCTTTTTTCCATAATTTTAATGTTTCCACCAGATACTGGCATACTTGTTATTGATCTCCACTGCTACCACTGACAATGTCATCTTTTCTCAGAGTTTTCTTTGTTGCTCTGTTGGGCACTTCTGTCCCTGATAAAACAGGTTTTTAAAAAGTCCATTGTGACTCTTGGAGGAAAAAAATATATAAATATATAAAAATTGAAAAAGTCGTTAGCCAAAACCTTTATTAAGACCTGGAAAAATGGGAACAGCTTCTGACTGATTTGTGAAAAGCAAGAACGTTAAAGAGGGTATAAGAAAAGCTGAGGATGTCTGGGCATAGTCCATTTTTTTTCCCCAGTGAATTTTCATTGTTCAAATTCTGAGAATGTTATAAAAAAATTGAAGTTGTGTTAGTCATGGGATAAGATGTAGAAACAACAGAACTGAGTTCATGATTTAGCAGCTATTGATCAACTGTGGAATAGGTACAAGGAGAAACAGTTGTGAACAAGCTCTTGCTAAAGTGTCAGTGGAAATTTTTATTCCTACAGCATTTTGAAAGTTTCTGAATCAAGTGGATTCTCCAACCAACACTATAGTCAATACAGAAGTGACAAATATGTCCAGGCTTTTGCTGTTTTGTTTTAGCTCAGAGTTTTTACAGTGCTTTCTAGTCTTCATTATTTAAACTCTCCAGAGGAAATAGAAATGAATTTATGAATACCTGAACCATGAACCTCTCTTATACATACAGTGTTATACTTAGAATCATTCTTTTTGTAGTAGGCTGTATTGTATTTTCCTTAAATTTGTATGTTAAAGTTCTAACTTCCAGCATCTGTGACAGGACTGTATTTAGAAACAAGGTCATAAAGGAGATCATTAATTTAAAATTAGGTCACTATGGTGGACCCTACTTCAATATGATTTGTATCCCTGGAAGAGGAAATTTGAACACAAACATGGACAGAGCAATATGTTAAAGATTTCCAGTCTCCACAACTGTGAGAAAATGCGATTCTTTTGTGTAAGCCACCGAGTCTGCAGTACATTTTTCTGGTAGCTACAGCAAATTAATTCACCTCCCCTCTAAGATCTAAAATTTTGTTAATAGAGGAGGTCTGCTGCCATGTCCTCCTTGAACCTTAAAATAAATTCTCCCTGAAGTCTCTGCAGTTCTTTGTCTCACAACTGCCCCTGACTTATCTAGTAGATATGAATCCCAGTGTTGGATGCTGCTTAAGTTTTAGATGAGTCACACACCCTGTTCTCTCACAATACACTTTAAATATACACTTAATGAAGTGCCACACCACTATTGCCTGCCCCATCATGATAAATTATGCTCTTTAAAGGTAAGAATTGCTTTGCTATAAATCAGCCTATCCTTAAGTTTCACAGGCACAGACTAATGTAGGGTAAAGGGAAGGTTATATTTCAAAGATAGTGCAATGCATTTGTCCAACTTCTTGCACTTTATAATTGCATCTTTAGGTGAACTTCTCCATTGCTCTTCTGTTTGCAAGTTTTGATCAATATCTGAAGTAATAGTCTTGTCATTAGACTTGCTTAAACATAAAAGCATTGAGGTATCAAAGTGAATGCTCATTGAAAAAAGGAATTGACTATATAGCACACTTGAATGTGCTTGTACTTCTAGATGAATTTATAAGCCCATACTGATGGGTGACCCATTGGACAACATCCTGCAGGGTTGGAGAAGAAAATTAAATACAAACAGATTGCATACTGATAAAGGATGAGTGCTCTTTCCATTGCTCAGTGTAATTTAAAAATGTGTTATATGTTAAAATAACTTACTTTTCTCTCATTATAAATTAATAGACTATGAACTGAACTAAAACAGATTAGTTAAAATGTGGGTTGTCCTACCTAATACTATAGAACTCCTCCCCCTTTTGTCACACATGCAAAATTAATGTCGCTACTTCAACCAAACTTTTTCTCAATGCAATCTAGGTCTATTGATTTTTTTTTCCTGACAGGTGCCTCCACACACTTCCCAAATTCAAATCTATTTCTGTGGATTTAGGTTATTTATTGTAATATAACCTCAGTCCTCAGTGCCCAAATCTGTATTAGTTTTATAGAGCTGCCATAAAGTCTACCACAAACTCCAGTTAAAAACACCAGTCTTTTCATCTTGTCTCATGGTTCTGGAGGCTAGGATTCTGAATTCAAGGTGGTTTGGCATGTGGTTCTTTGCAGTCTGCTCTGAAGGAGAAACTGCCTTATGATTCTCCTCTACTCTCTCACCTTCTGGTGGTCACAGGTAATGTTTGGTGTTACTTGAATTATGGATAAGTCATTCTGATTTCCACCTCAAACTTCACATGGCTTTCTTTCCTATGTGTTTTCACATGCCCTTCTTTTAACCAGTCACTGAATATAGGAGGCATTCTAATCCAAATGACTCATTTTAAAAAAAATGTACCCATAAAGAAGGCTTTTTAAAAATGAAGTCACATTCTGAGGTTCTTAGTGGACTTGAACTTGGTGGGATACTATACAACCCCACATAGAGGAGATACATGTTTCAAATCAGTAAATAGATTCAGGAGTTAATGTAGTATCTATGATGAATTGGGAATACTTTGTAAAGTATGGATTAGGGCAAAACACATCAATAAAAAACATTATTCCCCTCCTTTCTCTTCCTGCATAAAAGCATTATTTTATTTCATACCATATGCTTTTTTTTTAAGCGCAGAGTCCCCCACTACCACAAATTATGCGGTCAAGTTTCCAAGATTTGGGGAAATTGCAGGGGTCAGATCATAGATAAGCCTCACCCTGGGAAAACCACTTTCGTGAACATGGTATCTCCCCTGCCAGGTAAATGTGAATACCATATGCTTTGATAGAAATATTTAATCTGGGTTCAAAATATTTTTAAGTTTCCACAGAAAACTGGAGTTGATAGCCAAGAATGTGTACTGAGGAAATGCAAGACAGTAAAAAATTAAAAGCATTTTCCTGCCCTTAATTCCAAAGAGATAAAGGCAAATAAATTCTAAAGAAATTTAAGAAATAAAAATTAACTAAAGGCTTAAATAATCACTCCAATCTATTTTTTATGGTTCTATTTCAGCTGTAATGTAAATGTTTACATGATAGGGTCTTACTTTCAAATTGTTTATTCTTGATTTTTCCAAATTAATAATCATCCTCCTTGGGTATAGTCATTTTAAGCTTTGATATTATGCAGAACTTGTGCACAGAAAGTGAAGGCAGCCGAGGAATGTGCTGCTTCTGCTTCCTCTGGTGCTGGGCTGCTTTGAAAAGATGCCTCCAGCTGCTTGGCCTGGTCCTCCAGTGCACAGCAGGACTCGGAAGAAAGGCTCCAGTGGATCCTGCCAAACACATTCCCTACAGTTGACTGGGTAAAATGACTTTGAACAAGGACTCCAAAGAATAGTATGACCAAAGCAAGGAATATTGTGCTCCATTAGAACAGTGAAGATGAAAGTAAAATGAATCTGAATAAGCAGGCATGAGTGAGGGAACTGATGAAATATTTATATGCCACCTGTTTTCTATCACTCCCACTGCTAGCTACTCCTTGCTTGGTGAAGGAGAGCTATTCAGAAACACTTTGAAACTTAAATTCTGAGTATTTGAGTTAGGAGTAAGAATATCATTAATTTGATCAGGTGCTTCTTTTACTTGTAGAAGAATTTCTTATTAGTGATATAAAATCCATTCATATTCATAATGTTCAAAGCATTAGCTCCTAGGGAATTTGCTCCTCTCTGTAGCCAAGCTATAACTCTGTCTCCTGACACAACACCTTGAGTTGCACAAGAATTAATACTACATCTCAACTTGCTTTTGCAAAACCTCATTTTCTGCCAAGTTTTCCCCAATTTCAGAGGCTGCAAGGGCAGGATTAGAGAAAAATGTTACCCTTGCTCTGCGTTTTAATAGCTTTTAGGGGAGTTCACCTTATCATTTGCCTGCTGGGATTTATCTTTTTTTGTATCCACCCAAAGTTTTTGCTGCTGGAATGAAGCTTATCTACCAGAGCTTCCAACAACATTAGTCCATAATTCTCCATCTGGGGACCTTCTCCGTCTCTGTCCAGGTGTAACACTGGATTGGAAGCATCTCTGTTTTCTACAGTTCCACTGTCCTTGTTCCCACTATCCACCAAATGGAAATAGAAAACAGACGTCTCATTCATTTTTGTGTTATTGTATGACATTTTTTTTTCTAAAATAGTGCTGCCCAATATTGTAACACCTTATAAATGTTTTTTATTTAAAAAAGCCTCTTTTTTTAATTTAAAAAAAAGATTAAAAGAGGATAAAAAAGGTTAAAAGGGGATTAATAGTTAATAAATGTACATTTTTTGACAAAGAATTTAAAAATATTTCAATAGAAAGTATATCCATCCCTAAACCATTTAGTTAACTTCAGTATCAAGAATTTTTATGTAAATCATCTGAATGATATTATATTGTTATACTTTGACATTGAAATCATAGAATAAAAATCATATTTCTGTGCAATCTTTTTTTTTTTCTGGTACTGGGGATTGAACTCAGGGACACTCAACCGCTGGGCCACATTCCCAGTCCTATTTTGTATTTTATTTAGAGACAGTGTTTCACTTAGTTGTTTAGCACTTTACTTTTGCTGAGGCTGGCTTTGATACATTCCTCCTGTATCAGCCTCCCAAGTCACTGGGATTACAGGTATGCACCACCATGCCTGGACTTCTGTGCAATTGTTCTTTTTAAAACTTAACCTAACTTGGATATTTGTACAACAAAGAATTCTAATTACTTATAAAAACTACCTAAAAATGTCATGTTTATTGTACCATAATGACGAATACATTTTAATTCTTCACTATTTCCAAAAATAATTAAACATATACTGGGTAATATGTCTAGAGGAAAAATTCTTAAGAAGTAGAATTCCTTGACCATAGTTCACGTTTTTAAAATTGTGATAAATATTACCTTGTTATGCTCCATAAAGCTGTACCCAAATAAGCCCAATAATAATATGTGGTTTCTACATACCTTCCCAATTTTTTTTAGTTTTATAGGTTAAAAATTTTTTTCTTGTAATTTTGATATGCATTTCTTGACATATGATTCACATTAAGCTTATTTTCATATACTTTGAAGCACTTGTATTTAATTTAATATGATTTTTCCTATGTATATGTTACCTATTATAATTTTTTTTAATTTGTTAAGAATGTAAAATATTTAGGAAAATAAAAAATTGTCTATAATGAATATATAGGTGTTTTTTCCACTTTATCATTTTTCCTTTCATTTTACTTATTGCTTTCTGTATTAGGTCTTTAAGTGGTTTTGGGCCATCAGCAGTTCAAAATGGACTACCAGAAAACTTCTTGTTCAAATAAATCTGAATCAACAAACTTAGTGTGGCAAAGCATAACACTACCTTGAAAGAATATTAATAGTATCTTAAAAGGAGGATGTTAGGAAGTGGTGATCATAGATTTTGTGTCTTTGCTCAAATGGTTTAAGATCTCAAGATGGAGAACTGATTGGAACTGTGCAAAGTTTATGACATAATGGTGTAGAACTGGTGACAGAGAGAAGCAAAATTATTGAAGCAATTCTTCATGAGCAAATGGTTGTCCTGATAAGTGAGTTGTTCATGCAGGTGAGCAAATTATTTGCCCAGATGAATTGATTTGCAAGAATTTCCTACAGCAAACAGTCAAGTTATTTATTGATTACCAGTCTTATCTTCCTGCACAAGAGTTTTCAGGAGCAAACAGTTAAATTATGTTGACACAGGTGGTCCCAGTTCTCAGTCCTAACCATTAATTATATTGATGCAGGTGGTCTTAGTTCTTGTAGTTTTTGTTTAATATTTATACAGGTCTTTCCCATTTCAAAGCTAATTTTAGGAATATAAAAAAATGAAATATGTATACTTCTAATATTACATTTATTCCTTTTTCTTCTTTTATCCTTATTTCTCCTTCCTAGTTTATTGTGACCAGAATTATGTTGTAAGAAATTAGTTTGCGGTACAATTTTTTTTTTTGGTAACTAATATATTACCTCAAGACCATTTATGAATTAAGCTATCTTTTTTTCCTTTGACGTAAACTAACGTCTACTGTGTACTGAATTATACATATTTGCATTTATACCTGGACTTTTCTTCTTTACTTTTGTCCTATTTATGGGTCATTACTAAATTATATTAATTTTTTATAATATTTATATTATAAATATAATATAATATGCTAAGATTTATAATATTTCATAATATACTGGAATATCTTTAGGTCTTTCAGATATATCCAGTTGTTCTTATTTTATAGAATTTCCTAGCTAATCTTAAACATTAATTTATACACATGAATCTTAGAATCAGCATGTTGATTATTAATGAAAAGCATTTTAGTAGCTTGCAAAGATCACAATTTGCACATTGATTTGGGATTAGTAGTGACTCTTCTAACACTAAGTTTCTGTTCAACTACAAATCATTCCTTTTTAAAAATTCAAGTTTCATTTTACGTCCCATCATGAAAGTCTCTTTATTTTAAAATTGCTATATTTTCTTATGTAGATTATCTACAGGTATCATATGATTTTATAGTTACTGCAAAATAATATGTTCTATTTTTTTGTAACATTTTTGTCACATATTAAGGCTTTGATTTTGGTATATTGTTTTCCTACCAATCAGCTTATCAAAATCTCCCATTCCTGTGGTAGCTTTTAGGTGGTTTCTTTGTTTTTTTAGGTATTCTATCATATTATTATACCTAGTTTTAACTTTGTCCCTCCTTTCTAATATTTATACTTCTTCTCTTATATAATTAATAATAATTAAATAGCATTTTCACACATTAAATATAGTATGTTAAATATGTTAAAAATGAGAGCCAATTTTCTTATTTTGCTCTCAACTTGAAGATGAATTATCTTATGATGTTTCATAAATGGCTTATATACTATGCACATATTGATATATTTACAAATTAGACATGCATATGCACATATTAGTATATGTGCATATGTATGCAAAATCTATACATACAGAACAGAATGGCCTTTATTGACATATTAAAGAAGCATGTTAGCTTTCTGTCACTATAACAAAATAAATATTAACTTATAAAGAAAAGATTTTTCTCACAGTTTTGGGAATTACAATTCAAGTTCAAGGGCTGCTATGCTTTGGGCCTCTGAAGTGGTGCTGGATGTCAATGATGGGAAACACATGGAGTACCCAGCTACTCACCTCATTTCCAGAAAGGAGAAGACAAGTAAAGGAAGATGCTGAGATCCCATAATCCCCTTTGAGGGCATGTCCTCAGTGACCTAGAAACCTCCCACCAGACACATCTCTTAAAAATCCCATCCCTCCATAATGCCAGTCTGGGGACCAAATCTTTAACTCATGGGCCTTTATGGGATGTTGAAGATCCAAACTATAGAAAGTATATACCTTATTAGCCTTATCCAGTATCAATATAATCTTTGGTTGAAAGAATTTTCAATATCAATAATTTGTATCTATTCATTATAATTGTAACAAGCAGCATTTATTGATTTTCTGATATTGAATTATCTTGAATTTGTAATATAAACTTAAATTGATTGTTTTATCCTTTTAATAATTTGTAATTATAGTAACAATGCATAACATATTTTTCATAGTGATAAGTTGTATCTATAATTATAACAAGTAGTATTTGTTGACTTCCTGATATTGAATTGCCTAAAGACCTCAATAAGAGAAGTGACTTAACCCTAACAGGGATAGCTACATAGAACGGTCCTTACTGTGGTAGAAACAGTTTGCTAATGATACTTTCATGATGTAGATTCGGCCTGGTTCTTCAGAGAAACTCCCTCTCCTAGTTCTCAAGTAAAGCTTTATCTTTTCCTGACTTCTTTGTGTTCTTCTGGAGATGGTAGTTTGAATATACCTGTTTCTAATGTGCAAGTAATAAATGACATCCCATAAACTTTTCTGGGTACTTACTGAGAATCTGTAATAATAGAACCTAATTTTTTGAGAAAAACTATCTTCTCAAAATAACCTGAGGTTGATTTATCAAGATATATATTAAGGAGATGTTCATGAGAAGTAGATATATGTTTGGATTCCATAGCTTTACTTTTGGTGGCTTTGAAATGTCACAGGCAAAAAACTTAAATAATTAAAATATACTACTCCTGAAATGTTACTGAACATGTTTTTATGCTTTTATTTCATAAATTTCCTTGCTATACTATTTTATATAGCATTGTATGTAGCTATAAAATTTGTATGCACTTTCAGCATTATGATGTATTTGCCTTGAATTTAGCCTAGCCAGATACAGAGAACATGTTTTCTTTGTTTTTGTTGTAATGCCTCATAATTTTGTCCATCCTTCTTATTTCCATTTTCTCAATTGTTTTAACCATATTTGATATAAAATGTTAGTTTTTATTTTTAGCTTGTCATCTAAATATAATTTTCTAAATTCTTTATATTAACTTATTCGTAAAATTTTCATATATGTGTGTGCATACATCTTCATATGTCAATATTAAAAAAAGATTTTGACCCTTAACTACAAAACAAGAGGAGATTATTGTCATTAAAGTCATTAAAAATATATCTTTCTTCTTTTTCATTTATCTTATTCATTTTTTATTTTTAATATTTTTGCTGCCAGGAATTAAACCTAGGGATGCATACATGCTAAGCCTGTGCTTGACTACTGAACTACACCTCCAGCCCTCCACTTATACTCTTTACTTTTTATAGTGATTATGATTTTGTTTTGTATTGAGATATTTTATAATATGTATAGTCTAAAACTATTACTTCAAGTAGTGTATTAATTTTACCTCTGCTCTCAAATGGAAATAATTACCATTGCAATCCTTAGCCGAGTATATTTACTACTGTATGGGCCAATTTGTTTTCTGGACATATCCTCCAGAGGACTCATGAAGAATGTACTCCTGTGTTATTGTGTTTAAAATTGTGTAAAAGAAACAAAATTCTGACTGATTATAAACTACTCAGGGCCTTCTTTGATTGAGAAATTGAAAAGATATCAGTTTATATGAAGCCTTCTATTTTTTAACCAGTACAGGCATATTTATCCTTTTTCTTTTAAAATACAAAGTGTTTTTTTTTTAACTTTGAACACCAGAAAATAAAGTAGGCATCACTGTAGTTTTACCCAAACATAATTTTATCATTCACGCTATACATTAGTTTTTTTAAACAATCTATACATAAGAGGGGTTTTTATAATCTAAAAATCTTTAAACTATATCTTGAAATTTTGTTTTTAACCAAATTTTAATTTGGTTCTTTTATTTAAGGATACTAATTTTATCTATTTTGGACCAACTTTAGGTTTCTTATATACAAGTCAGTTTTCTCCAATCTCTTTTTAAGTCTCTTCAATGTCTATTTACTTTAGTTCCATTTTAGTCTATTTTCCCATTCTGGCTTTCCACTCCATTTGCAGCAAACTACATTCCTTTAATTCTGTGTGTCTTTGTTTCTCTGAAATTTTTCTTATCTTACCTCCTGAGTTCTGCCAGTTCTTTATTTCTTTATTTTACTAATATCTTCCTCATTCTCTTGTATCTCTTCTTTGCCTTTGTGATAGTTTAGAAATCATGTGTCCTCAAAAATTCATATGTGAGACTATGCAAGAATTTTCAGTGGTTAAATGATTAATTTATTAGAGTTATAACCTGATTAGCAGATTAATTCAATGATAAGGATTAACTCTGTAGTAACTATAGACAGATGGGAGTGGCTGGAGAATGAGGTCACAGGGAACCTAACTTTGGGTATACATTTTGTCCTATTGAGTGGAACTCTCTCACTCTGCTGTCATGTCCTGAGCTACTTCCTTCCACTGTGCCCATCTGCAGTGAGGTTTTTGCCTCAACTTAGGCTTAGAACTATGGAAAAGAGAGTCAACTGATAGTGAACTTAACCTCTGAAACTATGAATCAAAATAAATTATTTTTCCTCTCCAGTGTTCTTGTAAGCTCTTTTGGTCACAGTGGGAGGGAAAAAGATAAACCTGACTAATATAGTCCTTTTATTTTATATTTCCAATTAGTATGTTTACTATACAATTTTCTTCAAGTTTTTATATCTTCACTGTGATATTTTTTTCCAACTTTATCTTCCTTATTTTCCATTTACACTTTTCTTTCTTCCTTATTCTTTAACTTAGACAATGATTATAGAAATTATGAATGGAATATTTAAGAGTTTTACTTATTTCTGAATAAGGTGAATTCTGCTTATACCACCTCTGGGTAGAAGGTTTCTGTGGTGTAAGACTGAGTACTGTTTGTAGGTTACCAGAATATGTCTCTGGATCATGCAGAAATTTCTTATGACACCAAGTTTTGAGAGTCTTTGAATATATGTTGTCTTCTGACCAAATCAAATTTAAAATTTGTACAAGTTTATTGTGCATATAAAATAACAGTTCACAAACTGGCAGACCTCAAACCAGGTGATAAAAATTTCACTTTATAGCAATTATATAATATGAACTTAAATTGATTGTTTTATCCTTTTAATAATTTGAACAATAATAAGCACAGTTTACAAAGCATAAAAAGGGTAGTATTTTAACTTATTGTCATGATTGACTATTATACATTAACATTATTTTTAAGGTAAAAGAGCAGTTTAAAATGATTTCTCTATATCTAGTTCAATTTCACTGAATAATTGATAAGGAAAGATGGTAGAATAAATCTGAAATAATTTTCCCATGTACATGTATGAAAACAACACAGTGAATCCCACCATCATGTACATCTACAAGAATAGAATCCTAACTAGACTAATATACATTCCATGCTTTTATAATTATAACAATATGGATTATGTTTTATGTACAACTAAAAAGAACCAATAATTTTTTTTAAATAATAAAAATAAAAGAAGATTTGATTGGGAAAAATATAATAAAGTTTGTCTTTTCTTTAGTTTGTAGTGAAAGGAGTTTCTAGGAAATCAGAATAACCTAAGTTTGTTTGTTTGTGTGTTTGTTTTTTTAGAGAGAGTGAGAGAGGAGAGAGAGAGGGAGGGGGAGAGAGAGAGAGAGAGAGAGAGAGAGAGAGAGAATTTTTTAAATATTTATTATTATTTTTTTTTTAGTTCTCGGCGGACACAACATCTTTGTTGGTATGTGGTGCTGAGGATCGAACCTGGGCCGCACGCATGCCAGGCGTGCGCGCTACCGCTTGAGCCACATCCCCAGCCCAATAACCTAAGTTTTGGTTAGGGTATAGAGTTGATATTATGGTATATCTAAACTCTGGCCTCCATATTTTTTTATTTTTCTTTAACAATGTGCATGTTTATGCAATTTACAAAAAAATATTTACATATACATACATAAAGAAGCACACAGAGAGGGAATATTTATCTTTTAATTCTCCTAGCTAAAGGAAATTAGAAATTGTAAAGCTGCACAAATATTAGAGTCCTTCCTTTATTGACATTTCTGGCAGATTGCTTTCTCCACATTCTTCAGGTCTGTATGGTTTCTTCTTTGGTCTTATTTTCTTGCTTCTCTGTGATGCTTAAAAAAAGAAAAAGAATAAGAAAAAGAAAAGCCTAGAGACGCTTTCACAGGGTGATATTATTATTGACATTGGATTTAGTAGTTCTTAATTAGTCTTATTTCAGATTTGAAGGTAGTTTAATTTAGTTTCTAAAATTTTATCAAAGATAAAGCTGTGTTTCACATTTCTTTCTTGCATGTTTCATTGCTTGGAATGACATAAGAAAGAATAGGAAAAGATATTAGAGATGTCTTTATTATACTACTGTAAACCAGCAGTTAACACACCAATAGTAGCCGCACCAGTACCGCACCCTCACACAATCCTGGTGCATTGATAAAGGGCTATTGAGACAATGAAATATTTGGGTTTTGCTTCCATTAGGAGATTTCTGATAACCTGGCTACAGTATATCAGTCCTGCTAAGGAGTCCCAAGACAAGGGTCATAGCTTCAGCTCAAGATGAGGAAATGCTTACTCTGACTTAACCAACATACGCAAGGGGGAATGTTAGAAGAAGAAGAACAACAACAACAACAAAAAGCTAGGGGAGAATGAAGCATGGGGAAGCAAACTAGCTGTGGAAGAAAGTTTTGTAGACAAAGGATTACTGAAGAAAGTAATACATGAGTTGGTTCTTAAGGGATGGATAAAAATCTGCTAGGCAGACAAAGACTAAAAATAGAGGAACAAGCAAAAGGCAAATAGAATTGAGAAAGCATGATATTGTAGTGGTCTACTGCTGCATAACACATAACTTCAAATTTTGCCTTTCAATAACATCTGTTTATATTATCTTATAGTTGCATGGGGCAGAATCTAGACATATCCTGGCTGAGTTGTTGGTTGAGTATTTCACAAAGCTACAATCAAAATGTGATCCAGAATGGGAGTTTGGGCTTGAGGTTGTGGGATGAGATCAATGCCTTGTAACCACATAAGACTGAGATCTCCTGTACCCTATAGATTGTCTGTAGTAGTTTCAAATAACTCTGGCATCTTCCGTTTCTGAGTCCACATCATCTTTTAAAATGGTTTCTCTTTACATGTAGAATTAAACTAGATTTGTATCTCTCACTAGTTACAAAAATTAAATCAAATGGATTAAAGATTTAAATGTAAGATTTGAAAATAAATTTTCTAAAGAAATTTAGGGAGAATGCTTCAGGATATTGGAATTAGCAAAAAAATTTTCTTTTCTTTTATATTTTGAACAAAATTCCCCAAACAAAAGCCAAAATAGACAAATGTGATTGCATAAAACTGAAAAGCTCCTCCACAGCCTACAGAATGTACTTCTCCCATTTGAGAAATGCAAGTATCTGACTAGGGGTTGATATCCGGTATAAACAATAACTCCAAAACCTCAATAGCATAAAAACAAATTACCTGACTAAAAAAAAAAAAAGGTAATAGACTTAAAAACAAATTTCTAAAATGAAGTCATACAAATGGCCAACAGGTACATGAAAAAATGCTCAACATTAATAATCATCAAAGAAATACAAGTCAAAGCCACAATGAGATATCATCTCATTCCAGTAAAAATGGATAATATCAATAAGTCAAAACATAAAATGTACTGATGAGTGTGTTTAGGAAGGGGAATTAAATTAGTTAGAGAGATTCCTCAAGAAAATAAAAACTGAACTGCCATATGATCCAGCAATTCCACTTCTGGGTATTTATCCAAAGGAAATGAAATTGGTATGTCAAAGATACACTTGCATTCCTGTGTTCATTTCAGCATTATTCACAAGAGCCAAGAAATGAAAACAACATAACTGCCCATCAGGTGATATATGGATAAGAAAATGTGATAAATGTACACAGTGGAAAACTATTCCACCACAAAAAAGAATGAACTTCTCTCATTGTTACACACCATGAATGTAAGTGAAGATGATTATGTTAAGTGAGATAACTTAGGCACAGAAAGACAAGTGACCACATGATCTCACCTACATGCACAATCTAAAAAGAAAAAAAAAAATTATTGCATGGAATTGCAGAGTAGAATGGTGGTAACTAGAGGCCAAAAAGAATAGAGATAAAAGGATAGGGAAATGTTGAACAATCTATACTAATTCATAATTAGATAGGAGCAAGAAGCTCTAGGGGGACGACAAAGTATGATGAGTATTGATGATAATACACTATATTTCAAAAAACAAGCAAAAATGATTATAAATATTTTTGCTATAAAATTATGAATGTTTGAGATCAATATGTCTATATTATTTAAATATAGTAGAGGGCTTGGGATGTGGCTCAAGCGGTAGTGCACTTGCCTGGCATGCGTGCGGCCCGGGTTCGATCCTCAGCACCACATACAAACAAAGATGTTGTGTCTGCCGAAAACTAAAAAATAAATATAAAAAAAATTCTCCCTTTCTCTCTCTCTCTCTCGCTCTCTCTCTCTTTAAAAAAATGTTTAAATATAGTAGAGTGTATAGATATTGAAAATATATGGTATTCTATTAATATGTACAACTTTTGTATCTTTATTTTTCAGTTTCTAAAAATTAAATAATTTGTTAATCAATTAATTAATAAATAACTGAAGAGTCTGCCAGAAATGGTGATGCATGACTGTAATCCTAGATGCTAAGGCAAGAAGATTTCTACTCTGAAGCCAGTCTTGGCTACTGATTAAGAACTTCTTTAAAAAAAAAATAAAAAGAATTGGGCATGTATATCAGTATCAAAGCACCCCTGTGTTCAAATCCCAGTACAAATATATAAATAATAAAATAAAGAGGCTTACTTGATTGAGTAAAGTCAACTCACACTTGGGGGAGGGGGGGAGTTAATATAGAAAGTGCATACCAGGAGGTAAAAATATTTTAAGGTGATTACAGCCTACCTAATCACTTTGGGATTAGACCCCAACTTCCTTAATAAGACTCCTAAAGCACAAGAATTAAAATCAAGAATAAATAAATGGGTTGGATTCAAACTAAAAAGTTTCTTCTCAGCAAAGGAAACAATCTGTGAGGTGAATAGAGAGCCTACATCTTGGGAGCAAATTTTTAACCCGCAGACATCAGATAGAGCACTAATCTCTAGGGTATATGAAGAACTCAAAAAGCTAAACACCAAAAAACAAAATAAAATAACGCAATCAATAAATTGGCCAATGACCTGAACAGATACTTCTCAGAAGATGATATATAATCAGTCAACAAATATATGAAAAAATGTTCATCATCGCTAGCAATTAGAGAAATGGAAATCAAAACTACTCTAAGATTTCATTTCACTCCAGTCAGAATGGCAGCTATTATGAAGACAAACAACAATAAGTGTTGGCAAAGATGTGGGGAAAAAGGTGCACTCATACCCTCTTGGCGGGACTGCAAATTGGTGCAGCCAATATGGAAACCAGTATGGAGATTTCTTGGAAAATTGGGAATGGCACCACCATTTGACCAAGCTATCCCTCTACTCAGTCTATACCCAAAGGATACAGCATACTACAGAGACACATCCACATCAATGTTTATAGTAGCACAGTTCGCAATAGCTAAACTGTGGAACCAACCTTGATACCCTTCAGTAAATGAATGGACAAAAAACTTGTGGTGTATATACACATGGAATATTACTCAGCAATAAAAGAGAATAAAATCATGGCATTTGTAGGTAAATGGATAGAGTTAGTGAAGATACTGCTAATTGAAGTTACCTAATCCTTCCCCCCGCAAAAAAAAAAAAAAAATGCCAAAGGTTTTCTCAGATATAAGGAGGCCAATTCATAGTGGGTTAGGGACCAGGAGCATGGGAGGAATAGGCAAATTCTAGATAAGGCAGAAGGGTGAGAGGAGAAGGAAAGGGGCATGGGGTTAGTAATGATGGTGGAATGTGATAAACATCATTATCCAAAGTACATGTATGAAGACACAGATTGGTGTGATTATACTTTGTTTACAACCAGAGCTATGAAAAATTTGTGCTCTATATGTGTAATGTAAATTGTAATGCATTCACTGTCATGTATAAATAAAAAAAATAATAAAAATATTTTAAGGTATTTTATTGTGGTAGGAATTTTACTTACTACAGTATATTGGAAAAGGCTGGAGATCTTGGCTATCTCCATACTATAGTAAAGAAGAAGATAAGTTGGATATACAGGTAGGAGCCCAAAGCAACAGATTGGAACTCGCTTTTATAAGAAATAGGAGAGATTTTAAACAATAAAGATCTTTGCTGCTGGAGTAGTGTAAAAAATAAAACCTAGGAGTAAGAAACTATGGAAAGGCATATTTTGATAGAGAATATTAAAGTATTCCTGGAGAGAGCTAATAAACTAAAGATTTCACACTATATGAACATAGACAACCTTATGTTTAAACAATAAGTAACTAGTTTTTATAAATCATATGTATTCATCATATATGTTTACAAATTCACTACTAGGTTCCAAATGTCATTCTAGACTTTGGGTTAGAAACAATTACAAAATAGACAAAAGGTTTTTTTTTCTTCTTAAACAGCAAGAAAGGACATACAAAACAAGTAAATGCACAAAGAAGCAAGGTAATTTGGATTTATTTCCTGCATAAAGACAGCTGGACAGGGTGATAAAATTGAAAATACATCATTAAAGCTATTTTGGCCTGAAATAAACTTGCAACACAACTTCAAGTGACTCAGGTAAATGATTTGTTGTCACACATAAGAAGGAGACTAGAGTTCATAGAGTGCAAGTGTTACCTAACTGCAATAGTGTCATTCAAATTCTGGTTCTGTTTTGTTTTGTTTTACTTCTCTGCTTCGTCAGGATGTTGACTTTTACCTTTAGACTTTTACACTTACAGGGTGCAAGACAGAGTAATCTCTAGCTTTACATTCTTACATATCAATTTCCAGCAGATAGTTGAGAGGTTAGTTCTTCTTTGACACCCCAATGCTTTTAAGGCAAAAAACATTTCTCAGAATTCCATCAGCATTCTTTTTTTATCTTTCGCCAAATTGCAACATATTCCCATTCCTACATCAAATCACTCAAAGCTGATGCAAAATACTATAAATGGTTTAGAAAAAAATTGTTTTTCAACCTCAAACCAATAACAGTAGAAACTTTGTGAGTGTGGCTCTGACATTGGTTGAAAACTTCACAGTTAGACTAATGAAGAGTGAAACTCATCAGATTAAGAATAGTAGGACCAGTCTTTCCATCCTCTGGTTATGAACACAGTTGTGAAGGCAGAGTTGTTAGAAATGATTAATGGGCAAAGAGTGGTCTCTTACAGAGAATAATTGGGCAAAATATTTTAGACAGGAAGTTAAAGACTTGTTTTTCTGAGGAGGTGATAAATTATATGAAAACTACTGCTCAGAAGATAGCCAGCCAGATCTGGGCAAAATAAAAGAAACTAAGAACTAAGTATATAAGAAGACAAAAAGAAAACATATGTTAGTAAAGTTAGTGTTTAATTCTTGTATTGCCTTAGGGTACTAGCAAATCCCTTATCCTGGACCAAGGGCCATAGCATGCTATTCACCCATATGAAGCATCATGATATGATTTTTTTTTCTAATCATTCAGTTGTATAGAGGACTTAAGTGAAAAGAGGGCGTCCGGTGGCAAGTTACTCATTCAACTCTGTAAAAGGGTTGGAGAAGAAAAAAATTACATGAATTTTAAAATAAAACTTGCAGATTTTGCTGGTGAATTGTATATAGGAGAAGAATAGAAAAACAAAGAGAGGGTGAAAAAAAGAAAGGAAGCCTCTTTTATTTAAGGCAATGAACAATTGAATGTACATGGGATAGTGTGACTGAATTATAGAATCACAAAAGAATAAAGTCAGAAATAGGAGTTTTTTTGGAAAAAGTAAAGTTAAAATTGGAGGAAGTTCTCAAGGCATTAGCTGCAAGATATAACGTAAGTAATGCATGTAAATAAAACTATGCAGCATGAAGAGGTAACAGACATGACTCTAGTTACTATGAATTTGAATTATAATTTTCTTAAAATTTGGAGACAAGGACTTATTATGTTTCTTAGGCTGGCCTTGAGCACCTCCACTCAAACAGTCCTCCAGCTTCAGCTTCCCATATAGCTGGGACTGCAGGCATGTTATACTGAGTCTGGCTGAAATGGAAATTTTTTTTAAAAATCAATCCAAACAATAAATATTGAGGAATGACAAAGACAATAGCAGCAAGTTTTGATGGTAGCCTCAAAACTAAAATGCCTCTGGAAATTATTAATGATGAACATTCATTTTACAGAGTTTATTAATGCCATATTCTATGAAACTGTAATCGAGAATTTCACCAGTTACCAAACAGAGGAAGCCATTTGTGTTGGAAATCTTTATGGAAAAGACTTTCTGAAGAGGAAATTAGAGAGGTTTTCTGTTCCATTCAACCCATCATCTTTCTTCAAAAGAACACTATAATATATTCATGATTTATGCCTACATTAAAATTATTAAGAAAGAATAAATCAGATTGTACTTTGTATTCTTGACAAATTAACTGAACTCTGGCAGAATAATTCAACTACCACCTTTAAAAAAGTGTTGGCGAAGAGAAGGAAATTTTGCTAAAAGCTTATTTCCCTGTCAGTGGCTAGGATGGACAAATGAAAACTACATAGCAGAAAATACACTTTTCAGTTACTGATACTGTGGTAACATCTGAAAAAAAATGTATATTTATTAAGAGGTAGTAAAAGAATATCCATGAAATAATCTGTTGTAGCTCTTGTTTGCTAACTAGAATTAAAAATCTAAAATACCATAAAGGTCATGCACACAATAAATGTTTATCAAATTGAAACAACAAATGTGTTTCAGGAACTTGTTCTATGACATGTTTATATAATGTTTTATGACATGTTTATATAATGTTTTATTTCTTTCATTCATGAATATCTGTTGAATGTACTGAGCAAGCATATTAAATAGCAAAATTGTTGTTTCTCTTAGAGTCTATATTCTAGTAGGGGAGAAAAAAAAGAACAAATCTACAAGAAAATAACTAAGCCTACAAAAACAGAGAGAATATTCCTACTGTTCAAGGGAGTCACTCTCTTTCTTTCTTTCTTTCTTTCTTTCTTTCTTTTTGTCACTTTGCTACACATGCTATTTCTTCTTTGGAGACTCATGTAGGGCACTTGGAGTGGATATTACACACACTATAGAGGATTACATTCTAAAACATGGTTCAGAGCTTGTTCATAATGCATGCCACAAAAGCCAAATAAAGTGAAAGCTATTTTTTAGGCTGTTGAGATCATATGATCCCATTCTATCTAAATCAATGCATCTCAATCTTTTTCTGCCAAGGCACCTTTTCCATTCCCAAGACAGTCCTGTAAAGAAGCTCTCTCAATAGAATTTAAGATTCTCATCTGGGAGAGTGGTAAGCATGATGATTGGTGTGTGGTATTTACAGTATGTAAGGTTTTCAAGGTGTTCTCCTGAATCACAGAACCTTGAACATGTCATCGGAAAGAGACTTTTCAGAAGTTCCATAGACGTTTAGATGTAGAATGAAAGTTACTCTGCTTTCTAGCATGTTACCTTTACACAGTTAAAAATCAGTGATTTAAAATTAGCAATGTATTCATCTATTTTGTTATCTAAGAGTATCTACATTTAACCAGAATAAGTATTAGAAAATGTGATTTACTTACCATGTGTCTACTATGTGCAAGCTGTTTTAAGTGTTTCAGTACTTAACACATTTAATCACTAAATCCACTCTTGATGAGAAAATTGAAGTACAGAAAAGTCAAGTGATTTATTCTAGGTCACATAGCTAGTAAATGACAGGTTTGAGAGTCAAAATCAAGCATAAACATCAGCAACTGTGATAGTAAACACTACCCTAAAAAGCTTAAATACACATGTTTGGTTAAAATATATGATTATTTAATTGCTTATTCATGAACACTTTTGCATTTAGTCTATGATCAGAATCTAATGCTGAATTCTTCTGATTATGCCAAAAAAAATGGACAAAATAGGAATTCAGCAAGTCTCTGAAGCCTTAATATCTCTCATTAATATCTGTGAGCCAGTGCTACACTTCTGAGTTTACTGAAATATTTTAAACTGGTCCTTACACTTCCAGTGGCAATATTTATTCCCTGCCCAAAACAACTTTACTGGTATTTTGATCTGGAAGTCTGTTAGATCTGGAAAATAACAACCATAACAAAAACAAAACACTAGAAACATCAGCCACTTTCTCTTTTCTTTCTTCTTTCATTCTGTTTTTGTTTTAAAGAAGTTAGAGCTGAGCTAGTTAGGTCTCATTAGCCACATTGAAATCATACACAACTTTGTTATATTTGTTGTGCCAGTTTGGACACAAGACCTTGCACTTGCTAAGTAAGCCCTCTACTAATGAGCTACACCCTAGCCCCCCCTCCTTTGTTTCTTGACAGAAATCATTATGCATCTGGGATACACCTTCTTCAATGACATTGCAGAAATTCCTGGAGATCTGTGCGACGGTTGGCCCATCTATGGAAACCATTTACAAGTAAGGTGAGGAATAAACTATAAAATATGAGCCTGGCATATACAAAAGCTCACTGAATAGTACTAATAAGTTTTATTAATATAAATATTCATCAGAAATAGGAGTTTTGGGCTAGGTAATTTTACTGAGTATTCACTGTTATGATACTCCTTAATAGAAAATGCTTATATGTTTTATTATTACTATTTATTCTTTTAATTCCTACTTTTGCATTTTTTCTAGACCTCATTTATAGGTGACAAAACTTTCTATAATACATACCAATGTGTCCATACACACAAATATACATATACATACATCCATACATTAACACACACACATACACACACACTCAAACACACACACACACACAAACCCACACAGACTATGTAGGTATACCTATTTTAGCACAGCTTGTCTTTCTCTGTTTTATTAATTATCATGCACCTTTCCAAGCTACAGAAATTTTTTTTCACTGTGTACTGGAATTTGACTGTACTTTATCATTTTCTTTCAGAATAAAACTATTCTGTTTTCAAAGTTGGTAGTGATCAAATATCATGAAAATGTTGAGCTAATAGTTTCATAGCAAAATATTCCAGCACCTATTTTGAAATGCAGATAATATATCACATTTCCAGATAATACCTACCATGATCTCACAGCCTTCCAGAGAAAATGATCCCAGGCCTGCTGAAAATCCAAGAGTGATTTTAATGCTGGGAATTTACATCCAGATAAAGAGGAAATAATAACAAGGTAATTTTATTGAGTATTCATTCTTTTGATACTCCTTAATAGAAAATATTTATATTTTTATTATTATTATTTATTCTTTTAATTCCTACTTTTGCACTTTGGGTTGGAGTCAGTTGTTAAGATTCCCTGAGAATCTCTAATCTCATTGTTATCATTTATTTAGAAATAATGATATTTTCAAATTGATTTAACAAAGTTATTTCAATCATTTCGGACATTACCAGTAACACATTTTGGATGTAAAGCCTACAATTGACAGTAGTTGATCTTTATCATTAAAAGCAATCATATAACAGGCATTTATTTTGTATCCATTCAAACATTTATTATTCAAAAACAATTTCACATCAGTATTGCAATATATAAGGTATGCTCCAGAATATAATGTACAACCTGTGGGTAAGGAGATTAGAGTCCAATTGAAAAAAATAAAATCAGAATGACAGTATTTATTTGTATATGCAAGTATTAAATTATTTGATTCACATTACAAAATTTGGGATAGATACTGATACCTTAGGTTTGAGATATCCAAATCTACATGCTATATAAAAGAAATCTACATGCTATATAAAAGAAAATTTTTTCTGTGCCCTACATTTCTGTTGTTCTTTTTATCTCTCCAACTGTCTTGCTTTTTACCCTGTTTCTAACACTAAATTGCCCACCAAATTCTCCCTCTTCTATTTTAATTTTCCTTTTTCTGATCTCGATGATATTTTCCGAGATCCACAGGTTCTTTTTCACAACAGGCAGCTGTTTTCTGTAGCAGCCTTTTGAATCAGATGCATAATGAGACTGGTGAAGAAAAAAAAGAGGAAGTGAATTCTAGTGATTATTTTGTTGTTTTATGGTTGTTTTCCAGATTTAGCTGACATCCAGATCACAATACCAGTAAAGTTACTGTGATGGAAAACAAAGAAGTATTGCCACTTGGAGTATGAGGACCCAATTTCAAAGATTTCAGTAAACCCCGAAGTGTAGGCCTAGCTCACTGCTATTTATCAGTGACATCATTAAGAACATCTTAGCAAAATATGATAGAATTTTGATTGACACAATAATTGAAGAAAAGAATTCAGTGAGCAGCATTTATTTCAGAGTCCCTATTTTTCCCAACAATCATTAAGCTTTAAGAGTCAATATGCCTTAGCTATTTTTTCCTGTTAACAACACCTGGTCAGAAAATTAAGCATTTATCATCATCATATTGCCCAAATTCAATCAAAATTGTAATACTAGCTACTCTGGACTTCCTATGAGTTATTCCTAAAATAGCATCATATTGTTTTCATTTGATTAATGATACAAAATATAAATAGCCTGAAGAATAAGGGAAAAAATAAAAATGACTAACATACACAAGAATAAACATGATTCAGTGGATAGCAAGAGGTACACTAGTACCCACAGGTAATACCGATGGTCACGATGCAAAAACCATAAGTCACACTTCAATGGAAATGATTGCAATCAGAATAACATGCAATTGGCTCTGATCAGATGATGACTATGACTGTCTAAGTTTCAACAGATTTTAGTCTATGGCCTTAGAAAAGATCCGTTGCCATTGACATTTTCACATGTAAATACAGAACATTCTTGTTCAGTAATATTTTCATTTTACAGATTTTTATCTCACAAATTATTTTTTAAATAGAGGACTGTTCTATAAGTACACAGGGTAGTCTTGCTGACACATCTTTCCTTTTAAAATATACTTTGGCTGAATTCTAACAAAACCATTTTGAATGCAAAAGGGATGCTTTTCAAGCCAGATGGTTTATCTAATAGGAATGTTTTCTGATTAGAGAAACAGCAGTAGACTCATGATCACAGCAGGTGCCAAACTGGTTCTGTAGTTTACATGAATTTGCAACTGAACAAGTCATGAACTAAAGGGAATCTATTTTGCAATGTGCCACAGTATATTCTGAGGAGAAGAGTTGATATAAAAAATGGTGCTGTATTATATGGGGTTCATATATCATTTCTTAATGTGAATGTGACCATTATTGCATTTGTGGTAACAAATATATCTGTGTCCTAAATTTCCTAAGTATATTATAGAGAAAATTAATAAAGTTTCTCAATCAAAAATATTTACAGGTAGATATATGGTAGGAAAGTAACAAAACATATTTAATTTTTATCAAAATAATTAAGAATTATTTTTGCTGAAATATATATCTTTGTTTTTTTTTTCTTTTTCTTTGCCCTTACTCTGTGCACCTGTATTGTCTTTTGTTTGAAGAAACAATTTTCACATGCACTTGTAATAAGGGAAACAAAATGTTATTGGTAATGTAGGCCAAGTCATTTCTATGTGTGCATAAGAGAGAAACTCATAGTCTCAGCAGAGATGGCAAGGGAATGTAGGTTATTGAGTATAATGAGATTGTTGCCTTCAACGAGCATAAGTTGTTTCTGAGCACAGACATGAGTACTGGGTATGTAAAATGAGGTGAGCCCATCTATGCACACTGTGATTCAGTAGCCTCTGGTGCCCCGTGGTCTGCCAAGACCATCAAGCTCTGATGCATGTTGGTGAGGTATTAAGGTGTGAGCCCGGTGCATTTTCTTCTCTCATTTACACCACCCACCTACTTTCTTATCTCATTTGCATCAGCTGCTCTGCTTGTTTGCTGCTTTAGAAGCAAATGAAAGTAAAAGTAACCTAGAAATGAGTCCAAGTCATCATTCTCACTCATCCTCACCCCAGGCAAATTCTACGATCTGTTCTAGAACAGTTGGTTAAACAGTAGAGACTGTTGGTTCTTGGAACAAATTCAAATCAGAGATGCATTATCCAGAAGAATTCTAATTTCCTAATTTTTAAACTAGTTAAAATGTTAATGAACTTAGGTTTCTATAGTGAGAAATATAATTATTCAAAGGAATCCTCTCTAAATATGTTTAGTAAGCATCAAACTATGTCCAACTACAAGTAAGTTAAAACTCAAGATCTTATTTAAATATATATATTTGACCAGTTTATTTCATACATGAATTTGTCATGTATAATAAACAGAATTTTTATGGTTCATTTTTAAGCCTTTCTATTAAGCGAATTCCTATACCTTATTTCCTCTAACTAATCAAGTTCATTCAAAATTTATAAAGTATTAAAGTTTTTTCATGGTACTGGAACTCAAACTCCAGGTTTTACACATGCTAGGCAAGTGCTATAACTGCTGAGCTGCACCCCCAGCCAATAATGATGCTTTTTATCACTGATGTTAGTAGTTTCTTACAAAGACTTGAAACTCTACAACACTTAACTATTCAAAGTATTGTGTCCTGTTTTAAGGGGTGATGTTTATTGTTGTTTTTTAGGTAAGTTGTAAACTTTTTTATTGCGGTAAATATAGACCTTCCTTATCTTGTTCAATTCTTTGATAATTTCACATTAAGCAAGATAAACTATTTTTTTTCTTTTTTCTTTTTTTTTCTCTTTTATTTTTTATTTTTATTTTTTTATTGGTTGTTAAGATAAACTATTAATGTATTTACTTCATTAAAATTGTTTGATGGCTTATAGGAGGAAGAATTCTATTTTGAAAGTGGGATAGCTGATTTTGACTCTTTGCTCAAGTTTTAGGACTGTTCAACACTGCTCCAGCATTCAGTAATATTACAGTATCTTTAATCATTGCCTTACCTGGTGAATTAAGTGACCATTATCATATATTTTCTTTTCTTTTTTTTTGAATATTACCACTATTGCTGGGTTAGTGATTTACAGGCATAATAGATATGGGCAAATGTATATAGGTAATCTACAAATTCTCAGAATAGTTTATTCTCTTGATTGAACTGATATTTGAATATATGTATATTTATTTATTTTTTACATATTGGTTATATATTTTACATATTGGTTATACATATATATATATTACACATTGGTTATGTATTCTTATACAAGTTGGTTGGACATATTTTGATGCTTATTTACTTATTTATATTTATTTATTTACAACCATATATATTAGAATACATGTAATATATATACTCATGTCATATAATTTGGGTCATCATTATAAAGACTTCCAATGGAATCGAGTCCACATATTACATATCAGTTTGGAAATGAATTGATTCATGAGTGAATGTTTTTCTGAGAAAATATGGTCCTGAGAAAATAAGAAAAAGAACACATATTATATTAGAGCTTCAATATTTAAATTATGTGACATTTATTTATGATGTGCTCCCTTAAAAAGAAAAACACAAATGATTTTAATATTTTTTTGCCAATGGAGATTCAATGGTAATGTGAACAGAGATAAATGGAAGAACTGTATTATCACATGGAGAGCAGTAAGGTCTATGTGTCAAACACAAAAGAACCCATGTCACATAAGGTAGTGCCATCTATCTCTATGCCTCAAGTACTGATGTAGTTTGTATACCATAACATCATCACTAAGTCTCTTAATATTAATTTCCTTGTTTAATGATACTTTAAATGTGTTTTGGAATAAACTTAAACTATAAGTAGAAACAAATATGTTTATTCGGATTTAAGAAACCATGTAATAATAGTAATTTAAGTCATTTCTACTGGTCTAGAACAATACTTTTCATTTTTCAAAGGAATTATGTGTATTAAGTATCAAAAATGGTGCTGCAGTCTGTATAATCTCTATGCTTTCTGGGAGTTATTACAGTAGTGGGGTATGACATAATTCTCAATTTGTTTAGTTCAGGATTTAGTAAATGTTTTCTATGAAGAGCTGAATAGTCAATGCATTAGGTTTTGCAGACCACAGAATAACATTCTGTTGTTCTAGTAAAACTGTTCTCATAGATAACACATAAATGAATTGGACATATCTATCTTCCAACAGGACTTTATTTATACAAACAGGTGGCAAGTCAAATTGCATCCATAAATGTAGTTTTTCTGACCCCTGAGTTAGCTAAGTGGACTCTCAGGAGATGTACTAGTGAAATATTTAAGAGTAAATCACCAACTACCCCCAATTCTAAAAAGGATACCCTAGTATTCCTAGCATAGCTCTCCAAAGAAAACTGCAGCATTGCAAAATGTTTCCAATTATTTCTTACTTTAACTTAGAAATGTATTGTTATTTACAGACACTAAATGAAATCTACCTGAATATTTTAAAAAGATAAGCTTTGTACAGATTTAAAAAAAAAACTTGACAAGGGCATAATTTTCTGCCTTTCTAAATACTAAAAATATCACCACTCCAAATGCCAATATTTTATTTTTCTCTCTTAAGCACAATTTTTCTGAACGTTTTAAGTTTATGTTTTTATAAATAGTAAGGTAACATATTTTAGTAATGGAAAGAAATCAGCTTGCCAGGGTCTGCAGGAATGTATGTAATGCATTTTAAATACCCTGGATTGGGAAACAAAGGTATTACATCTTTTGATCAACAATTGCATTTAGAAGGAATAAACTTAACACATCAGGCAATTTTCTTTTTTGTCAACTCAAAGCTATTAGTTGAAGAACAAAAATAGTACATTATCTTTAATGATAATGTTTCTTATTAAATATCATTAGTTCATGTCAATTTTTAAAAAAACTATTAAGTTATTTAGCAAAATAGTATCTCTTCTACTCATGATTCACTTAAGTGATTGAAGGAAAACCTGATACTTCAACTCCTGGCATGTAATTTTTGGTGTGTCTAATTTATCTTCCTTGTTGTTGCCATGAGGCTTAGAAGAAACATTTTGGATTATAAAAGCTATCTTGAAGTGAAAGCAACTTAACATCCATTGTCAAGATGGGAGGTGGGAGAGAAAATACAAATAAAAAGCTGTAACTTCCTCTCAATAACTCCTCACACATTGAATTTTTAGATCCATTCTACATCTTTTTTGTACTGCCCAGCTCTTAATATATTAATGTAGTTGATATTTTGAGTTGTTTTTAATCTTCATAACAGACATACCAATGGCTTATATACACGTTTATGAAGTAGAACATTCTGAATTTGTCTGAATAGTTTAAATTATCGATGAGTTTTACTTTCAATGTTTTCTTCATACTCATTAGTTTCTCTCTAGGTTTAAAGAACTTCCCCTTAGGATTCTTATAGGACAAGTCTGATAGTGATGAAATATTTCAGCTACTGTTTGGTAATGTCTTTTTTCTTTTCTTCATTTCTGAAGGATAGATTTATTGGCAAGAGTACTCTTGGTTAGAAATATTTACTTATTTTTTTTTCCATTTAGTACTGTTAAAATCTCTTCCCACTCCATCCTGACCTATAAGGGTTTTGCCAAGAAGTAAACTGTTTATTTTTTGTTTCTTTCCTCTTGTTGCTCTGAGAATTTTTTTTTTTTTGTCTTAACCTTTGAGAAATTCATTAGACCTGGGGTAGACTTGCTTGAGTTGAATCTTTCTAGTAACCTTTGCCATTCCTGTAGGTATCTATGTCCTGTTGTATCTATGTCCTGTTGTATCTATGTCCAGTTTGGGGAAGTTTTCTCTGTTAACTTGAAAAAGCTTTATAACTTTTGGTATTCTTAAGTCCTTCTTAAAACTTTTGAACCCTAGTCACCCAAATAGTTACTCTTTTAATGTTACCCCAATGTTTCCATAAGTTGTCTCCATTCCTCTTCATTCTTTTGACATTTTTTCCTCCTGTGACTACAAATAGCCTGTTTTCAAACTCACTGATTTTTTTTCTCTTTATTCTGCTATTGAAGCCTTTTAGTATATTTTTCATTTTATTTATCTTATTATAGCTCTAGCATTTCATTGATTCTTAAAATTACTTCAATTTTTATTTTTTCACTGATAAAGTGTTAAATTATTTCTTGATATTTAGTTGAAGACCATTTAGTTTCCTTAAAATGGCTATTTTTATAACTGCTAAAACACAAGAAGTAAAATCAATAATCAATAAATGGGATGGCATCAAGTTGAAAAGCTTCTTCACAGCAAAGGAAACAATGAAGAGCATGAAGAGAGAACCTATGGAATGGGAGAAAATCTTTACCACATGCACCTCAGATTAGGCATTAATCTCCAGGATACATGAAGAACTCAAAGTGCGCGCGCGCACACACACACACACACACACAAATCCAAATAACCCAATCAATAAATGGGCAAAGGAACTGAACAGAACAAACATATGAAAAAATTTTCAGTATCTCTAGCAATTAGAGAAATGCAAATTAAACCTCTCCTGAGATTCCACCTCACTCCAGTCAGAATGGCAACTATCAAGAATAGAAGCAACCATAAATGTTGGCAAGAATATGGGGGAAAAGGTACACTCATACATCGATGGTGGGACTGCAAATTGGTGCAACCACTCTGGAAAACAGGATGTAGGTTCCTCAGAAAACTTGGAATGGAACCACTATTTGACCCAGTTTTCCCATTCCGTGGTTTATATCCAAAGGACTTAAAATCAGCATACTACAGTGACACAGCCACATCAATGTTTATAGCAACTCAATTCACATTAGTTAAACTATGGAATCAATCTTGGTGCCCTTCAACAGAGGAAAAGAAAAGAAATATTACTCAGCCTTAAAGAAGAATGAAATTATGGCATTTGCTGATAAATGGTTGGAACCCGAGACTATCATGCTAAGCAAAATAAGCCAACCCAAAAGAACCAAAGGGAGAATGTTTTTCTGCAGACACTAATTCACAATAAGGTAGGTGTGGGCTAGGGAAGAATAGAGTTACTTTGGATTAGACAGAGAAGAGTGAAGGGAAGGGAGAAGACTTGAGGGTAAGAAGGATGGTAGAATGCATCAGACAGTATTACCCTATGTTCATATATGATTACATGACTGGTATTACTCTACATTATGTACAATCAGAAGAATGAGAAGTCCATTTATGTATGATGTGTTCAAATGCATTCTACTGCCATGTAGAACTAATTAGAACAAAAATTTAAAGGGTTATTTTTAATTCCTTATTTTAGAGGATATTTCATCTGCTTTATATTTCTGGGGCTTTATTTTATCCATTAGGTGAGGCCATAGCTCCTTGAAATTTCTTGATACTTTTAAATGACTATGTTTATATATTGAAGGGTTAGGTATTTATTCCAGTCTGTAATCAGATTTTGTTTGTGCCCATCCTTCCAGAAACTCTATGCAGGTTGCTGGTTTGCTGTGAGCCTGTAATCACTGCTGCTATTTCAGCACTGGATGGTGATCTCCATCCAGGTTTTCCATAAATCTGTGATTTGTGTTGTTACCATTTCAGATCCAGAGGTACCCCAAGTCCAAGACTGTCCCAGATCTGCAGTTGGTATGTTATTCAGGATGAACAGGGGTATGCTTAAAAATGGTAGTGTATCCCCCAGGCCTGGGCAGGCCCTATACTTGTCCATATTCACTAGCTTATGATCAGACACCACAGGATTCTACCCTACACTGAGATTCCCCATAAAAGAAATGGCCTTGGACTCCTGTGAAATGAATGGACACCAACTTTCTTCTTCTTCCCCCAAGTGGCCAATGACTCTCTCCATGTTTTTGTGCCTGGTGTTAGAAGAGAGATGATGTGGCAGATCCATGGTTATCAATGTTAAAATTCTGAAGCACACCCAGGTTCATAGACCACCAGGCCCAGCTAGGGCAGGACCCAGGTTTACACTGCCTTCTTTGTACTCATGGCCTCAGACCACTGCAGCCAGCCAAAAATGATCCTGGTCAGAGAACAAGTTCATTCCACCAAAGCTCTAGGTTTGTTCTTGGAAACTGTTTGAGTCCAGATACTTCATTCATGGGTGCTGGGCTGGGGGACAGGGAGGATGGGATCTACTGGGTTTCAGATTTCACCAGCCTTGCACTGACTTCCAAGGCAAAGTTCCATGCCTACTTTCCTGTTCTACACCGACTCCAATGAACAGAGTCTTTCTTCACACTATGCTACTCAAGGAAAGAAAAGGGGTGGTTGAGGCAATTCCTTGGCTGTCACACTAATGTTAGATCCAGAGGCTTGGTCTTGGGGCATTTACCTGGGAGCAGAGTCCTGGGGCTCTGCCAGGACCAAAGTTTGTCTATTAAGTTTTAGTGGATGGACTGGTTGATTTTAAAAGTTAAGTCTTGCCAGGAAGAAAACTGTTCAGAATTTGGCAGGATCTGGGAAATAGTTTTGGATTGATAGGGCACTCTGAAGCCAAGGTTTTGAAATGAGAATTGATGAACAAGTTATTAATCTTGATACAAAAGCTATTTTAGTTGGTTCACAGTCTTTTGTTCCAAAAGTATTTCCTATAGCAAGTAATTGCCTTATTTTTGCTTGCTGTCAGTATTATTTAAGAGAGGGACAAAAAAATGTGTTTGGTCCACTTCCACCTAACAAGGTGATCAGAAGTTATTTTGATCTTCAATTTTGTTATTTTGCAAGCGTTTTAAGATGAATGCAAATTTCAATTTAGTCTTTAAAAATGCATTCAGTGTTGCAAAATTTTTTAAAGCATGATATAGGTACATAGAGAGATTTATAAATAATCTGTGATTTTTAGTTTTGATTTCTACCTTAACATATATAAAATACTTATCTTTTCAATAGATTTATCCATTTCAGTAACTTTTGCTTTTAACTCCTAGTTTTATTCTATCTTCCACTAATATAACATAAATTAATTTTCTGCTTACATTTTATTGGTTTTTAAAAATAATATAAATAATTATAATTTTTTTAAAATCCCTATATCATCTGTTTACTAGAAATTGTTTAATTTACATTTTGTGAAATTCTTTGGTTTCTGATAGTTTTCTTTATATGATATGTGACTATAATTCAATACATATATGCCTCCAATGGCTGCCCCTTCATAGTAGATTGTACTTCTTTGCCTTTTTGTTCTAACTATTGCTTCTTCCTAATTTCATGCTTTATTCATCTCTTCTTCCTAGATCACTAAAGGGATAAGTACTTCAGGATCTCTGAAGAATTCTCAGGAAAAGAGCTCTTTTGACCTTTAGTGTGTAGCCTTTACTTCTCCCGCAGCAAATACATGGAATTCTCTACAGGAGAAATTGTAGTTTTCTAGAACAGCCAGATCTCATCTTGTTAGCAGCAACAGCAGCAACACTAATAATCACGTAAACATTGTGCAGAGATATACAACAGTAACTGCATTTTCAATTATTATGCAAAGCTTTTATATTTCTTACAGTGAAGAGTCTGAAATACCCTTTCTGATACTGAATTCTGCTTCTTATTTGCCTAGTCATATAGCACTTTTAAGTCATTTTTCTATTGTCCTAACATATATATTCATTGCTTTTATTTTGAATGTAAGTGCCTGAATTTCCTATGAAGCCTCACAAGAATTATCGTGAGTTCTAGTCTTTAAGATTTAAGATAATTGAGAGGCTAAATCATCTAGGGTCTATATCAGAGTTCAACTTCAAGGGGACCAGTCACAGACCTCCAAAAATATGTAAGAAAGAAGCATGTTTTAAACTTCTCTGAAACTCATGCAAGCAATTCAATATAGTATGTAAAGTCCGGCATTAAACGCAGGTGGCACACAGTTGAGTATTGTATTGCCACTTATATGAGCAATTTACTTAATTTCTTTACAATCAAATTTATTTAACTACAAAATGGGAATGATACTAGGTCTTGCCTTATACCACTCTTGCCAGGATTAAATGAGATAAGATCTGAAATATGTTTTGCAAGAGCTTGGCACAGAGTGAGGATTCAATGCAAGACATCTATTCTTAGTAATAGAAGCTCAGACCTGAGTGATAAATAAATGTCTGGCTTGCATATTTTGTTCCAGGCATCATTACCTTTTTTTTTTTCTGGGCAGAGATCTCTGTTATACCTACAGGCAAGGGCCAAGGACCCATCAGTATCTGCAAAAACACGTGGGTAACAGAAGACAGAGTACAGGAAGCAGGTGCTGAGTGATCCACTTAATTCTGATGGATGGCATGTGTCTGGCTTTGGGCTATTTTTAACAGGCCCATCAAATCTGTAGCAGATCATAGTCTGTGGTCTCTTAAAGGCACTGCCAGCACCTGCCAGGCTTCAGGACCAATGGGAACTCTGTGCAATTGTATTTGTTATCCTCTTTAGCCAAGGTTTTGCTTTAATTATAATTGAAATCCCTTGTCAGATATTTTAAAATATGCTTCATCCTCACTATAAATCTATCAATTATAATGCAAACAGTGAAAAATAAATTTTTCACACTAAACATTTTATTATTTTTTTAATTCTTAAATTTCAGGAAATTAGCGTCTGCCTCACACCAGCAAGTTGAGCCAGCAGATAAGTGACCACATACTTACAGTGTAAAAGTACCTCATTCCCTATTATCCTTCTGAAAATAAAAAGAATATTACTGATGCTTCACTTTGTCTCCAAAATCTGACACAAAATATCTCTTATGACTCATCTGAAATCAAGACATTTCTTCCCTTTTTTTTTTCTTTCAGCTCTCTCCCTCTCCCTACAATACTGGGGATCAAACCCAGGGCCTTGCTCATCAAGGGCTCTAGCACTGAGTTACATACCCAGCCCTGGATCTATTTAGGAAAAGGAATTTTAGAAAACATAATTTGAGATTCACTCTATTCACACAATACAAACCGCATTCTCTAATTTGATGACTTTTAAATACTCAAATTCAACATCTCCAAACATTCTCTCTCTATCGGAGTCCAGCTCCAACAGGGGGCTCAGGAGACAAATGGATGGTGAGGAGTCAGGGAAAGGCGGGTGGAGAAACAACACAGACACCAAAGTGAAGGTGCTGAATCCCAATCTTTACTTGTGAAGTTAATCACATATACTTTCATTTTGGCAGGCTCACAGTACTTTGTGGTTACAAAACAGGAATCCTTATTCAAAGAAACAAAATATTACGTAGCTACAATTAGAATAGAAGAATGTATCTTGGCTTATGCATAAGCAAGCATTTTTCCTTTCAGTTCGCATTTTGCTTTGAGCTGTTTCTGTTTAGTTAACTTTTAGTAATAGTTAGAAATGTCCGAACTATTGGCCTATACCTTGACTATTCTTTCTTGATTTACTGACTGGAACCAGTGCCATGGTTACAGCAAGTGGTTAACTTGTTATTAATTTTAATCCAACAAGAGTAAGAGCAAAAACCATTGTGCACAGGAACAAGAACAAGTTGCCCAGTACTAAGCACTAATCTGTCTTCTTAACATTAATTTTTCTTCTCTAGATTTTAATTTAATTTCTCAAAAACTTCCTTGACAGGAATACAGGGAGTTTTTCATTAGACATTAACAATTTACGCTCGACAGCTGAATCATTGCATTTAGAGCAAACAGATCTATTATTTGGAAGTAGTTGCATTAATTGGGAAAGTCATGTTTTTTCCTTCATACTTAATGGTCATATGAGAAATCGAAACTATGCTTATTAAAGGAATACAAAAACAAACCAGCCCATTCCCAGAAACATACTGCGCTCCTCCAGAGGATGGACGCCTTATGCCATCCACCTCAGTAGGGCCTTGCCATTGCCTGAGTCAGGGGAGGGGCGCAGCATCTCTCAATTTCTATTATCTTCTTTTTTCTGTTCTTTTTTTGTTACTGCAGATTGAACCCAAAAGTGATTAACCACTGAGTCACATCCCCAACCCTTTATTTATTTATTTTTTTCAGACAGGGTCTTGCTAAGTTGCTTACTGCCTTATTAAATTGCTGACACTGGCTTTGAACTCATGATCCTCCTGTCTCAGTCTTCCAAGTCATTGGGATAACAGGCATTTGCCACAGAACCCTCTTTGATTCCTATGATCTTCTGCCCTCACATTTTCTTGTCATCCAATGTTCTCTCTCAAAGAAAATGGCACCATCATTTATCTAATTGTTCAGGATTAATAACTTACAATCACATTTCATCACTCCCTTTCTCCTAAACTTCATACGTAATCTCTGATTGAATATTAGTCAAGGCATATGTAACCAAAGCTACACTTTGTTCTTATTTTCACTCTTCTTGCTACCTCTACTCCAAATACCACCCCAACTGAAGTCACTCTCATATCTGACATAGAAACTTTAGTAGATTTCAAGTTAGCCTAAATGCTTACTCAGTGCTTACAATCTACTCTCCAATAAGTACAGGATTTCTTGACTTCTAAATAGTAAAGCAAATAAAATAATGTTACCCCGGCTAGAAATATGTCAATGTTTTCTCTTCATACTTAGCATAAATTTCTAAGTTCTTATCATGGCTTTTAAGTCTTAGCTCTTAGCTCTAGCCTCCTCTGTGTCTTCATTACCTATAATTTTACTGTATTCCAGGTACAATTGCTCCCTTACTATTCCATAAGCATTCTGAGCACAGTCCTGTCTCAGGGCATTTAAATTTGCTATTCTGCTGCCTTGTAATTCTCTTCACCAATATGCAGGGGTTATGGCTCAGTGGTAAAATGCTTGCTATCATGTGTGAGGCACTGTGTTTGTTCCCCAGCACCACATTAAAAAAAAATAAATAAAATAAAGGTATTTTGTCCATCTACAACTAATATATATATTTATATATATATTTATTTATATATTAATATTTTATATATATATAATATTAATATATAAATTCTATTCACCCATTTATTTGCTTGGCAATCTCACTTATTGAATTTCCTCAGATTTCTGTTCATATATTGTCTGACCATGAAATCAATTCTTCTTATATATCCACTCAAATGATAAGATTTGTCCCCTAAATTAGTACCCATAGGTCTCTATCCCGTTGACCTGCATTATTTTCCTTCCTAGCATTTAATACTGTCCAATATCTTATTTTATCTTATTTTGTTTGATTTTTTATTTCTTCCTTTTTATACTGGAATATAGGAATTGTGAGAGGTTGGCTTCTTACTATTCACTTTTTTGAGTTCCCAACATTGATAACAAAATCTGCTTCATTGTAGACACTCATCAAATGAGTCTTCTGTTTATTACTTGGCTTAGTTTGTTTTCTCTTTGCAGTAATTGGAGTGTGCTCTTCTGAGGGGAAATCTTATATAGAGAGCTGGTGCAGGGTCATTAGATATATTTTGCAGCTTGTGCACTTCAGAATGCCAGAGGCACCCCTTGGATTTGCATCATGTACAAACTTCACAGCTGTTCACATTGGCCTTGTCAACAAGAAAAAAAAGAAAGGATTGGACAGGGACCCAATCTTGAGGCTAATAAAGAAGACCAGGGGAAGCAATAAATTAACAGCAAGTAGAGCCAATAGTGTCCTTACAGCTAATGTTGATGATGTCATCTTGCAGGTGATCATGACCTTATTGGAAGTCACTTTTTTCCCCTATAGGCAACATATCATAAATGTATAACTTTTAGACAATAAAATTGTCTGATTAATATATAATAAACAGAATGCATCAAAAGAACAATACAACATGAGGTGAATGAGGTTAAATGATAGAGTAATTGAACTTATGAAATATATTTAGAGAGATGTGAAATGGCAACAGCTGACAAAAAAGCTACATGTGTTCATAATATTTCTTAGGAATATTCCAATATGTTAGGAATGTTGTAAATGGGGAAAGCTTCAGAAGAGATAGATGATCTGTATGTATTTCCTTCATCTGCTCCCAGCAATGGCAATGGGGTGATAGAGATTTCAAATTGAAATGCACTTGGAAGTAATCAGGATAGAGGAGTCTTCAATTTTAGGGTCTTTCCCTCTTTTTTTTTCCTACTGATCCTCAGGTTATTTTATGCCCTGGACCATTTAACTCCCACTTTCTTAGATCTCTATCACTCATCTCAGCTCTCTCTAAGTTCTCTATTCTGTCTCTTTACCTCTGCTTTCCTCCCATTAAACCCACTGCAAAGCCCACAAATTATGGCCTCTGGGCAATCATTTATCTTCCATACTTGAGTTTCATCACCTATAAAATAAAAATACTACCAATCTTTTATGTATTTTACAAATATAGTATGGCATAAAGTAAATAATAAAAGTGGAGAATGATGGAAGGTGTTTTCAGACTATCAGAAAGCAAGAAAAGCCAGGGGGAAGCCGGATTACCAAAGAACCTGCCACTGACAAGCAGGATACTAAGGAAAAAAGGGGTTGATAGTGGGAAGTAGGTGGTAGAGAAGTACCTGCATGAAATACCTTATGGAAATAAATGGGACATTTTTTTTGAAACTACAAGATAAGCACAAATAGTTCTAATTGTTTTGCTCTTCAGAGAGAATTGGGCTCTGCAATAAGCTAAATATATGTTATTTACATGCACTGGGAATTGGTTTATAAAATAGTGCATTGGTTTATTTACACTTATTTAAGAATTAGAATTAAGTAATGATTGTTGTTGTGTTTGTGCTTCAGCAAAATAAACCAGTGGATTAATCCATTTGTGGATTAAATATTGGATGGCATCTTTGAGAGCTGATAGACACTGTATAAGGTAGGGCCTAGGAAAGGGTATATATTGTTCTCAGCCCCTTTCTCTTAATCTCTGCATCCAGGATGTCACAGGTGAGCAGCTTTGCTCTGTCATGACATTCCGATGCAAAGTTCTGTTTCATCTCAGGCCCAAAGAAATGGAACCAACTAGCCATGGACTGAAATCTCTGACCCAAGAGCCAAAATAAGCCTTTCCTTTTCTAACTTGTTTTCCTCAGGTATTTTGTCCTGACAGTTAAAAACAACAACAAAACAACAACAAAAAAAAAACTGACTAACACTAAATTTTATACCTCTCACCACTAGCACATAAGTGCTATGAGAATAGAAAAGAAACATTGGTCATTGTGTTTTCTTCTCTAGTCCTATTACCTAAAATAGTACCTGTCATAGAGTGGGACTCTATGAGTATTTGTTGAATGAATGAACCAATGGCAATATATTTCTATTGTTTTACATTATAAATCAACATATAAATTCCATTCTTAATCCACTATATAATACTTTATTTTCATTGAATCAATTAAATTGACTTAGAAAAGCTTTCATAATCTGTGACATTAAAAAAATATTTTTATGCCATTTAGATTATCTTTAGAAATTCCCTTTAATCAACAAATAGTACAAAATAAAATTAGACAATTTAGAAAAGAATTTGACATATTAGTTATTTTTTCTGTTTACATGTATTTTCCACTATGTACAAAAAAAACAAAACTTTTTTTTTTAATTTTCAGCATATAATGTCATGTTGTAAGCTTAGTATTAAAACTACTTAAACTATTAATAATAGCCAATAAAAGACTTCAATTTCTAAGAATTTGGAATGTGGATATTTAGCATACTAGAGATAGATATTTTTATCTAGTTTGTAAAACAATAAAATTATTTTATTTCCTTAGAATTTGCTTCTTTGAAGCTTGAAGACTAGGTAGCAAAGAGAGTATATAAATATAGTGGGAAATTCCCTTCTCAGTAAGAATCAGCTACCTGTTCTTAGTTCCAAAATAAGCCAGAGGAATTGTCCTAGTGATTTTCTTCCTGAGGAGGAACAACAGCCTGAAGTCTCATTAGCATCTAATTCTGACAGAATCGGGGTATTTGTTTAAATCACAAACTGGTATTTGCAGTGTTTCATGATTTTCCTTGGGATTTCCTCATATAAACCCTACTGTGATGTAAGTACTTCTGGTTTGAGAAATATAAAGAAAGCCCAGCATTGGGCAGGGACACAGTCTTCTACTCTAGGTTATCCATGTTTATCCTGAACAATCTCTACAGTTGGCTCTTGCACAAATGTTTCCTGGAATGAGTAGTTGATAGACTCAGAGCTCTCTTGAGTCAATCATGTCACCAAATCCCCACCTCTGAACATTTCTGCACAGGGGACCAATCCCTCAACATATGAGCCTTTTAAGTGACATTTCATATCCAAACCATAATCGATAGAAAGACAGAGAGAGAGATGACAGACAGATATAAATGTCTTGATAAAAATACAAAGGGAGATTGACTGGAGTTCTTGGTGGTTTTTGTTGCATTGAAAGTCAGAGAAACTATTTCTGAGAACAAAATCCATAGACTTCAATCTGAATTGCAAGGTTGAGACAAAGAATATTCTTTTTAGCCAGGGACAGTGACAAAGCCTAAAGACAGAAACTAGCTAGAATTTAGAAAACAGGAGAACAATCAACATGATTGGAACAAAATAATCACAATAAAGATTGATCTGATCTGAGTTTGTAGATTTGTAAAAAATCGAACATACAAGGCCACATAGAATAGACTTGCAATTTGATTTTATCCCAAATTCAGGGTTTTATCAATTGTAATTACTGTATGACAAAACCCTTAAAAGCATAAGTACTTAAACAAAATTAACTTATTTTGTACAGAAATCTGTAATAATCCATACAGCACCCACTGCAGTGGTACAACTAGGGGTGAAAGATTCAAGAAGGCTTACTCATGTGACTGCAAGTTGGTATTGGCTATCAGATGGAAGCATAATCTGACTCCAGGCCATGGGCCTATGTTCTTCTTCATATTGGACTCATGATAGCAGGTCACTTTAGTTTATATAAGCACAGTAGCTAGGTTTTAAGATCAAGCATCCTAAATGAGCTGGAAAGATGTATTTCACTTCATGACATTCTCAAAACGTATGTATCATTAATAGTCACAATTCTGTTCACATATAAGGAAAGGAACAACTTTCAATGGAAGGTATATCATAATGTAAGAAAAAAGTGAGATGGGGGTCTTGTGATAGTCTTCTTAGAAAAAAACACAATCTGCCACATCCTATGTTCAGGCTGTAATAATTTATATCCTCCCACATGCTGAATACATTCATTCACTTCCCTAAGACTGAAACTTTCATTCTGTAATTACAATAGCTCAAAGTAAAGAATCTTATCATCTAAGTGAGATGTAGGTACAGATGAAACTCCTTGTGGGCACTTCCTCAAATATAGCTTATCGAGTATTCTTTTTTTTTGCAGCAGGATGATATGATATGTCTTACCAAAATAGAAAATTTTTCTATTTCTCCAGGTACTCAAAAGAGACAATTTTTGTACTTCTCCAAATACCCAAATGTAGACATTGGATAACTTATAGCTATTCTCATTCAAAATGATGGGGAATGGGAAGCCACATAGTAATCTCTGGTTCATATCAATTCTGAAATGCCAGGTGCATGTAAATGCTGCTAGTTCTTTCAGTGTAGGTCAGTCCTTCTACTTGGATGCTGTTCATGGCCCTTTGTTAAACTGCATGAGCTCTTGATTCTGCCTTCTTAGTTCACATTCCTTTCTCCTAAGCTTTCATAGGCTGGTTTTCTGCTTGCAAATGTTCAAGAACTCAGAATCTTTACTCATTTTGTTCTGCTCTTTCCCGACCCATTCTTTTTATTTTTAAGAGTCAATGCCATTTTTAATTGTTGTTCTTTGTAGGTTTTCTATGTATCCATGTATAATTCAGTCTACCACACAATATCATAACCACTAATCTTGTCAAGCTAAACTCTTTTCTCCCTCATTCTCACCATGAGACTGCTATGTGAAAACATCTTTAATATCTTATAAGCCTTAAGGTACATCCTTTGAAGGCCAATTATCTAAAAGAAAATTCTATGAGGAACTATCTCAGGCTTCCCTGAGGTGTTAAGAATGTGTTTTACAAATAGTTGGTTTTCTTCCTTAAACCAGACCATAATTTAATCATCATTTATAATCTAAACAGACTAGAAAAGAGAAACCTATTTATTTTCAAACTAAGAAAGTTATGGATCCTTTATATGTAAAAGTACATTTTTAATCATCCTCTCCTCTCACATTTTATCACAGACAGGGGAAAGATCCAGGTGACATTTTCAATATTCTTCCTGAAATCTCCCTTAGCTCCATCATTAAATTATTGGTATATTTCCTATCTACTTTGATACTAGAGGTCATGGTATTATTAAAATTTCAATCACTACACAAATCTAAAATTACATTTATTTTTCTTTGAACTATTGGAAGCAGCTTCCTCAAGATTCTTTAGGCTTCTGGTAACACTTTGCCAAAGCCTTTCTGGTTTCTTTAAATAATCTGTCTCAAGGCCAGTGCTACAGGTTTTTCAGGTATAGATTTTCAGGTACCAAAATCCTTATTAGATATTCACAGCTCTAAAGAATAATCTAGCCTAACACTTAACAACTTAAAGCGACGAAAATTTCCATTGCTTATAGTTCTGTGACCTAGGCAGATTTGGGGAGGATAACTCATCCTGCTTAAAGCTCTCATGATGGCTCACTTTCATGGCTGGCAAGTTAATACTGGCTAGTGGCTTTGAACTTCAGTTTTCCTGGAAGGTTTAGATGGTTTCCATATGGACCCCTCCACAGGTTACACTGGCTGATTCAGGCATAGGGATGGGAGTCAAAACCAAGTATTCAAGAGAACCAGGCATCACTTTATCTTATTTTATCACCTATAATGTCACATCTACTGTAATCAAGGGCCACACATATTTAAAAGGTGAGGATATAAACTCACAACTTTCAATGGTAGATAGGAACATCAATTTACATTAAGAGGAAAACGTGGGATGTGAGACTCTTGTAAGCCAACTTTGGAAAAATTAATTTGGCACAAATTAAAAAAAAAACAAAACAACAATGAATAGCTTTGAGCTAGATTAGTAATGTCATCTGATTTTTGTCAAAAACGAATCCTCTTGTTACTAAGCAGATTAAAAACATGAGTCAAAACTGGAATTAGTGGACTATTCAAGAAGTTCTTGCCATTGTTTAGCCAATAGTTGATGGCAGCCTCCATAGGAATTAATAGAAATGGAGAAAAGATTGGAGATATGTTGTAGAAGTATAATCAGTGGAAATAGATTGGATGCAATCATTGAGAGGAATTAATTTATTTTAAAATTGTACACTGAGGGCTGGGATTGTGGCTTAGCGGTAGAGTGCTCGTCTAGCATGGGCGGGACCTGGGTTCGATTCTCAGCACCACATAAAAAATAAATAAATAAAAAGGCATTGTGCTGTGTCCATCTACAAAAAAAAGATTCTCTCTCTCTCTCCTTTAAAAATAATTGTATACTGAGAAACTGTGAATTGTAATCTTATTTATTCAGATGAGGAAGACTAGGGAAGGAACAATTTTTTATGTTCTGTTTCACAGTGAGAAGAGATCAAGAGCTCAGTTTTGTATGTGCTAAGTTTTCATTTCTTCTTAAACATTCCAGTGGAGATAGTATAAACCATTACATAAATATGCCTAGAATTCAGAGAATCCAAAGGAGTTATCAGGGGTAGAAATGTAATGTAGTGGGGCAGATGGGATCATCCACATAAACACTTCATGGGTAATGATGGAATTAATCAGTTCAGTTAATGTTCGTAAAAAAAAAAAATGTGAATACCATGATCAACTTAACTATGATAGTAGGATGCTGGCCACAGAAACAGGAGCCAATGGAAGAAATTGAGAAGGAGCAACCTGTGGAAGTTGGGGGAAATTAAGATACCTATTATTGGAGAAGCTAAAGTAAGTGATAAAGACACTATCATTGTATAATAATAAAAAAAAAACACTCCAAAATTCAGGTCACCTAAAAAATATATTTTGTTTTCAATCAACCTGAGGAGGGCACTAATCAAATTATCAGGAGATTCAGGTTGAAGGCATAAACTGCAACCAAGTGAAAGTTTACTTCTTTACTTAAATATCTGGTTCTTTTACAGTAAAAATCACACCTCTGAGCTGGACCAGGGAAGTTTCTAAAATGTCTTTCTCTATCACTGAGTCATGCCTCCACCTAATCACTCCAGAATGTTGCTTCTAAAGAAGCTGGACTTCTTATGTATCATCTCAGGGATTACAAAATATGTGTGTCAAACACAGAGCAAGATGGAAGTCCTATCAACTTTGATTACCCAGCTTCACAGGCCATGCAACATTAAATCCATTACATTATTGGCCAGTACAATTTAAAAATCACTAAGAAATCAAGGGTAGTGGTGAACAAACCCCTCTCTCTGAATGGAAGAAACATAGACCCCCATCTCCCAATGTAACTTTGTTGAAATATCATGAAGGATATATTGGTGCAGTTATCTTTGGAAAATATCATCTGCCACAACAAGTAAAGTATATCACAAAAAAAATGGCAGTATTGGATCCTCTTATGATAACTAGTAAGTTGAGTCCATAAAAGTGAGCATTGGACTTGCCAGCTATTTGAAGTCACTGATAAATTCTGGCAATTTTAGAGGATGTTAAGGGATAAAAGTCAGATTGGAGAAATGCTATAGTCGGGATCTGGAGTTTTCCTCAATGACGCATGTGTTAACTGTTTGATTCTCATCTTGTACAACTGGAAGGTTATGGAAACATTAAGTGTGGATTCCAACAGGAGTTCATAAGTAACTGGGGGACTTTGAAAGGAATTGTAGGATGTGGGCTCTTTCTCCCTCTATTTACTTCCTGACACCTGAGATGAGCTTTCTCCTCCATGTGTTTCCACAATGATGTGCTAGCCTTACCACAGCACCAAAATCAAAGGAGTCAATTGACCATGAACTGAAACCTCCAAACTGAGAGCTAAAATAAACCTGTCCTTCTTCTAAGTTGATTATTTCAGATATTTTGTCACAGTAATAAAAAGCTGACTAATACCCAAAGAATTTTTAAAAAATGGGTAATGAGAACATGAGAGTCATGAATATAGTTAACTTTGCAAGGGACCAAGGAAATAAAGTGGAAAATAGAAAAATACACAAATTCAAGAGAAGTTGTTTTAAAAGATAGAAAATATTAACATGGTCATGGAAATAATTTAGGAGAGCTACTGGTGATGCTAAGATAAAGCAAAAGAGAATTAATGGACACAAAGTCTTTGAGAAGAAAAGTGAGACGGAGATTCGGAGTACAGTTGAAGTAATTGGATTTATATTCAGATAGTGGACTCTATTGATAGGCCCCTGAGCAAAGCTGCAGGGTCTGAATAAAGAGATGCTATTCACTATTCAACACAAATAAAACTGTGCTTTTCTAAATATAAGTCCAAGAAATTGGCACCATTTTTGATTTATGTATTTTTAAGCTTAAAATTAAGGTAATAGCCATCACAGGCAAGATCATACAGTTATCCCTTCATCTTAATCATGTCTTCCTCCTTAATGATCTGAAATTAAACTCATCTCTTCACTAATTTAACTCATCTGCACTCTGCTAACTCTTTAAACCTGCATTTCTGAAAAATTTTAGCTGGAAGAATACTAATTGAGAGTCAGTCAAATTTTATTTCAGTCTTTAGTCAGTTACTGATTTAGTTAGCATTGACAACTCAATTTTACTCATCTTTAGTTTTTTCATCTTTTTGCATGGAATTTTTAGATTTCATGATAATGATGATGATAATATCTTACATTTATATAACAATAGAACATTTTAAAAAATATTTTAAAATATATCCCTTTTTTGATCCAAATTATTAGGGTCAGAGAGCATTCTCTTTGAAATTTGAAAAAATTTAAGATAATACTAAATTCATATTTCTCAGTACTTTATATTTTAACCTCATATGTAATATGTGAATTAATCTTGTGTTTTTATGTGAATATTTAACTTTCAACATTAGAATGTGAGCTTCATAAAACTAAAAAATCTTCCCTCTAATTTTTGTTTATTTTTTTTTACTTTAACACCCTGAAAGTCCTTAGCAGAAACATGCTTCTTAATTATGGTACTGAGGGCAATATGTCAATATACAGAGTTCTTTCTTTTTTTAATTTTTAGTGTAGATAGACACAATGTCTTTATTTTGTTTATTTATTTTTACATGGTGCTGAGGACTGAACTCGGTGCCTTACATGTGCTAGGGAAGCACTCTGACACTAAGCCACAACCCCAGCCCCAGGTTCTTTGTATATTGATAATATAATTTTGCAATGTCCAACACTCTTACTAGAATTTAAATTTTATTGTCATTATACCCTAACAACAATAGGTAATAGATAATATAGGTAATATATAATATTTCTGCAGTAATTGAAACTAAGGTACAAAGGTTAACTAAGATCCAACAACTAATTTTTTACGCAAAATCCAAGATGTGAAACACTAACCTAAGCTACCTCTCTGATAGTGGTAGGTATTAATGATTATGGCTAAGAAAATGATGTTGAATATTGTGTGGCTGAGATTTAAATAAATAAGTTTTAATTCTAAGAATAAAATTCTTAAAGTGAGATAAATGCGAGTTATGCAGAGGATATTGGATTGCAAACGCCCAGTGCTTTCATAGCATAGGGAGAGTGACAGGGGATGAGACTAAATGACCAGTTTTCTAAAGTGAAGGTCTAAAATATGATCTCTTTCATTGTATTAATATTGTATAACCCATCAAAATTTGATTATTAAACAAAATCTAACTCTTTGATATTTATGAATTCACATTTATTCAAGACCCAAAGTTATGTTGATTGAATTTATGAGTAAAAATATAAATGTGTAATGGTATTAGAGTAGTCCAAAGATCAGAGCTAATAGCGTACACACACACACACACACACACACACACCCCCCACAATGAAGATTTGGCTCAAGCAATCATGTAGACTGAATAGTCCCAAATGTGAAGTTAAAAAGCTGGGGATAACTTAGGTTACATATTTGAGGCCTTCAGAACAACGTGTAATGTGTACTTCCATTTGGAGTTGAAGGCCTGGGAGCAAGGAGAGAATGGTGAGTTCCAGTTCAAAGACCAGCAGGTTCCAGATGCAAGAAAATCCAATGCTTTAGTCCAAGTTCTAATGCCAGAGGAGTCCACTGTTGAAGTTAAAGCAATCAAGCTAGAGAAGTTTTCTCTTACTCAGCATTTTTATTCTATATAGTTCCTTAACTGATCAGATGAAGCCCACCACATTAGGAAAGGCAATCTGCTTTACTCAATCTGTTGATTCAAATGCTGATCTTACCCAGAAATGCTCTTGCAGATATACCTAGAATAATGTGTAGACAAATGCATGGCAACCTACAGCCCAATTCAGCTAGCTGACACATAAAATTAATCATCAAAATAATCTGATGGTTTTATTAAAAAATTTGACAAGGATATTTTCACTATAATTCTGCATATATAATACTGATATATGTGTATTTACTGAGGAAAATTATTCAGTTAAATATATGTATCTTAAATGTCCACTCACTGTACACATGTATAAAACCACTATCCGAGTAAAGAAAAAGAACAATTCCATCATTCCAAAGTGTTCACTCTCGTGTAGTTTCTGTACCCCTAGGCAACCAATTTTCTCATTTCTATCATCACAGATGTATTTTACCTGTTTTTTTTTTGGGGGGGGGGTGGGAGGAGAGAGAGAGAGACAGAGAATTTTTTTAATATTTATTTTTTTAGTTTTAGGTGGACACAACATCTTTATTTTATTTTTATGTGGTGCTGAGGATGAACCCAGAGCCCTGCGCATGCCAGGCAAGCGCACTACCGCTTGAGCCACATTCCCAGCCCATTTTACCTGTTTTTGAACTTTATGTAATGGAATTATACAATATGTACTTTTCAGGGAATGGATTTTTTTTTCTGTAATGGGGATTTAACCCAGAGATGCTATATCACTGAGCTACATCCCCAGTCCATTTTATTTTATTTTATTTTGAGATAGGTTATTATAAGTTGCTGAGGATTTCACTAAATTGCTGAAACTGGCTTTGAATTTACAATCCTCCTGCCTTGCCTCCTGAGTTGCTAGGATTATAAGTGTGTGTCATGGCATCTGGTTGGCTTTTCTCTTTTAATATATTTGTGGATTCTTCTAGATTGTGGAATATCCCTATCATTTCTGAATATTCCTTTGTAATAATATGTGTCATTTTATTTTTCCATTTATCAGTTGATGGATCATTAGGTTTGCCAGTTTGGGGCAACTATGAAAAAAGAAAACTGCTATACATTTCTTTGAACAAGCTTCTTTTATATGTTTACATTTCTCTTAGGTAAATAGGAATTCAGTTGCTAGATCATATTATTCTACACATATTAACTCTAAATGGAAATACAAAGTAACAATTAAATAAACATTCTAAACAACCCACATCTAACCAAAAATTGACATCAGCATTTTACGTTAGCCACTTGACTGAGCATGAAATGGTATTGAATTTTAGTTAAATAATTGTATACCAATAAACCAAATAGTTCTGCTGATGTGTTTGATTGACATGAAGCAGAATTTGAAATTCCTAGTAGCAATTTCCCCAATTACATATGTGAGTATTTTTGAACTAAGAATGAAGATCGTGAAAATTTAAAATGTAAATGTGAAATTATGTAGTCATGGATTCATTGATAACTTAGGTTACATATTTGAGGCCTTCAGAATAGGAAATACTGTATTTTTGTCTTTCTCTCCTCTTCCTTCCCTCCTGCTTTCTTGCCTTTCTCCTTCCTAGCGACCTTTCTTCCTTATTTTCTTCCTACTTCTTTCTCCCTTCCTTGTTGTTCCCCTCCCTACCTTCTTTCTTTCCTTCCTTCTTATTTCTCTTACTTTTCTTTCGTCCCTTCGTTGTTTTATTAGAGTGTGCCCTAGATACCTTTTGCTCCTCACCATGACTAGAAAAATGAAAGTTTTAAAATTTTTAAATTGTTCTTATTTATTGAAAACAAGGGCCTTTTCCAGGTTTTATAAGATTTTTCTTAAATTTTAATTGGTACATCCCTGCTGACTCAAACCATATCACTTTTTGATGACTTATGGTTGAAGATGTTCTCTCATTAACACAAAATGACAAACCTAAAGGGAGTCAATTTGTGAACCAGGATAATACATTAGGGTCAGAATTCTGTCAGAGAAGACTAAAAGAAATATGTATGGGCTTTAGATGTTCTTCAGAGTAATTTTTTTTAAACTCTCAAATGTTAGGTCAAAATTTGCACAAAAATTGTGAGCTGTAACAAAAATCAAATGACTCAGTTCTGGTTAGCTAGTTTAAAATAAAATTGATGACATGATCTTCACTTGCAATGTAAAATTAGGAGGGATTTTCTAATTGATTTACTACAGGCATACTGTTTCACTTGCACAGTGTTTAACTTTTTTTTTTAATTTTCAAATTTAAGAGAAAAATCCTGATCTAGCCCCCTTGAAAATTTGAAAGACCTAATAATAATGCTGTACATTTTATACCAGGAGTGAGCAAGTGCCTTCATGTTCTTTTTCTCAAGCAGGCCCAATTCCTGATTATTTTTCACTAATTTATGTCATATTTCTAGGTTATACAGGCATTTGGGAGACTCATCTACAGTATACTCATGATTTTGCATAGAGGAAAACTGAGTATTAGAGAGATTTATGTCATTATTGTTATTAATGTCATCATCATTATTATTATAGCTAATATTATACTTTTACTATATCAGGCACTATTCTAAGGGATCAATATATGCTAACTAATGTGGCCCTCAAATTGACCTTATAGATAGTGTATTTCCTTTCTGTACCTATGATGAAATATCTAAGACAAGTTAATAAGGTTTATTTAGCTAACAGTCTTGGAGATTTTTAATGCCATATCCACAACCTGTAGGTTTACTGCACAAGATAATTTCAAGGACATTTGCTGGGCTTCAGTGAGAACCTGATGTGGGACAACGGCAGTACATGCAAGAGGGAGAAATCACATCACCAAATATGAAGGTGGGAGATGGGCTTCCCACAATTGCTTCTGAAGGCACATCCCCAATTGACCTAATGACCTCCCTGTAAGGTGCCACCTCTTCAAAGTCCCACATCATTTCCTGAAATTTTACCCTGAGGACCAGGCCTCCAACACATGAGCTTTTGGAGAATAAACTACATCCTTATTATAGCAGGTAATAACTTTATCATCATATTTTGGAGATAAAGAAACTAAGTTCACTTAGTCTCACATTGAATTTCTAACGAACTGATATTGAAGCCCAGGCATGATTATCAGTCAAGTAATTTTTTGACAATATCCTACATTTTGATCTTAGTCTTCTGATCACTGATTCGGTCCCAGGAGAGAAATAGTATATTATGTACACCCACTTAACCTGAGGTTGAAAGAGAACTAAACCTACGGGATGAATTTTATTCTATAATACAGTTATAAGAAATATCCTAGATCGAGGAAAATATGCAGATTTTTATTTGTCTGAAAAATTTCCTATCTTCCTTTTTCTGACATCAGGCTGTCTTTTTCTGTTACCACAGGAATATGCACATGGCTCAGGCTCTTCAGATTCAGTAAATGGTCCATCGTGAGCACATGACCCAAGGAGTTCACTTTCCTTCAAAGTGTTCTGAGAGTGCCTGTCTTTAAGATGTAATAAAAGATTTATGGAGAAAAGTAAAAGACTGGGAAGGTGGGGAGTTGTGGAAGCCCTAGCTTCTACACTATTTTTTTTTTAAAGAGAGAGTGAGAGAGGAGAGAGAGAGAGAGAGAGAGAGAGAGAGAGAGAATTTTTAATATTTATTTTTTTTAGTTCTCGGCGGACACAACATCTTTGTTGGTATGTGGTGCTGAGGATCGAACCCGGGCCGCACGCATGCCAGGCGAGCGCGCTACCGCTTGAGCCACATCCCCAGCCTCTACACTATTTTTTAAATTTGGTTTATGCTATTATATTTTGGAACTTAAACATTGCCATGATACTGATTAAAACAGTGGAAAATTAGAAAAGCTGAGACCCCAGGAAGAATACTGACAGTCCTAGCATAAAACTAATTGGTATAAAGATGAAAAATCTTGCCACTAACCAAACACAGAGTCCTATGAGGATCTAGTTTGCAGGACCAAATCAGAGCTCCAATAATTCAAAGTAGGACTGCATCCCTCAGGGAATTAGCCAATATATTCCTGGGGATTGAAAGTCACAGCACTGCCCTGAGGCATTAGTCATCAGAGGGCAAAAGGAAAAGCCTAAAGGTGTTTAGAATATGAGAGAAGAGGCTGTTTTCACAGCCACCCATCAATTCCACAGGAGATCGATCCTGAGAAATGAGGAAGGATATGAAATTACATAAAAATAATACAATTGAATTCATTGTGAAGAAGAGGTCTAGCACTATCAGAAAATACTTGTATGTACTTTGGGGAATACTTGAAGCAGATAATTGAATGTTATATATTAGCATAATAAGATAGCTTATCATTTAAAAACTAAAAGTAACAGGAACCATCATTGACCTAATTTTAAAAGAAAATTTTCTGAGTATTATAGAAACCAGTTGAAAATAAATAATAAACGCTCCTGAACTTATCTGGTACAGCAAACCTATAGATCATGGAGATGACATTAAAAGTATTTCAGACCCAGCTGCCAGCCAGTATTTTCAAATTTCTGCCTTTTTTTTCTATTTGAACCCTTCCAACATATAGGTCTTCTATATGCCTGGCCTTTTCCTCTTGGCTCCCTTTTCTTACTTTGGCCCATTTGGATGTTATGTGCAGTGTTTACTTTGGTTACCTTTCATATATACAGGACGTGCCAACCCCATAGCATGCCCTTTCTATTGGTTCATCAGCATTCTTTTTTTTTTTAAGCATCAGAAATTTATTGGCTGCTGAAAACATTACATTGATCTTGACATATCATATATCATACATTTGTGTCAAATGGGGTTTGAATTCTTATTATTCCCCTGTGTACAAATTGCAGAATCACGTTGATTATACAGCCACGTTTATACATACTGCCAAACAAGTGTCTGTTGTATTCTGCTGCCCTTCCTATCCCCTTCCTATCCCCCCTCTCCTCCTCTCTCCTCCCCTTCCCTCCCCTCCCTCTACCCCATCTACCATAACTCATTTCTCTCACTCTCTCTTATTTTTTTCCTTAGCAATTCAAGAGGGGAAGGAGATGGAAAACTGTGGATTAAGACTTACCAAACAATGCCAGCACAATACAAAAAACTAGAACTAAAGACTTGCAAATAAGACAACATTTACTTTCTCAGACAATAGCTGGAGAATTGACAAAGAAAAATCAGAAGGACACAAATGAGACTGTGTATTGAAGACAGCCACAGAGACAATTCATGCTGGTTTTTTTGTTACAAAATAAGCACAGCAAGTTGAAATTCCAGCTGAGCATCTTTCATTTAAATTTAGGGTTTTTAAGAATTGAGAGAAGCCCTCAATTTGTTCTTGCTAATGGCTCAAAATGCTTCTATTGTCATTTTGAAATGTGTTCACTTTCACTACTTCTTGGAGGTTATTGAAGAAAACAATGTGTCTACAAGCTTTTAATAGAACAAGGAGTGTATCTGTCAGCTCTGCCCTCGAATTTAGGCATTCGTGCCTGTGATCATCAATTTGCCTTAGCTTTGTTCCTGACTCACACGAATGTTAAATGCTCAAGGTATTAAATTCTAGTCTTTTGGGGTTCTGTACACAAATAGGCTGAATTGGTCTAGTAATCAAATGAGATTTGTTTTACAAGAAGATACAGTCACAATTACTGAAACTGAACACAAATGGAGGAACTGGTTGCCAAACCAAAATAAGTGCTTAAGAATAGGAAGATAAAGACTATCTGTAATAGCCCATCCACTGTAATGAGACAAATATCTGCCCAATTCTAGAAGAAAGTAGTGACTACAACCGTCTTATTAAATAGTAGACATTCTATAAAGTGCAATGATACAACCCTATTTGAATTCCTGTCGTCTTCTTATTTCCTACAAACAGCCAGCAATAGACTCATTCAGCAGAATTCAGAATACCCATAACAGTTTAAAAGAAAATAATATATCCCCCAGAATGGGAAGAATATTAGAACACTATAAATACTTATTTTTATGCCAATATCTTATATTTTTCTAATTTTGTCCCCATCTGGGAATTGATGTGTATGGGTAGGGGAATTATATTCCTTTGCTTTACATATTAATATCAGCCAGAAGCTACATAATTTAATGTTAACTCATTCCATGTATTATCCTGGTGCTAAGTATATTGAAGGGTTAATAAAATAATGAGCATTTTATAATAATGTGGTTTACAAAATAATTGTAAATTCTTCAAATTATAAAATAATATAATTAGTAATAAAAACCTAGTAACATCAGTGATATTTAACTACTACATGTTTCAACTATAACTAATAGCTATCTGTAGAGATTATTGTTATGAATTAATTAGAAAATAAGTATAAATTAAGGATGCATAGAGATATAAATTCTTCTTGATTTCTCCTGAAATTCATCTTGGAGTTTCTAAATGATTATTTTTATGCTTCAAAAACAAACAAAATCTGTTTTAGAGTTTCTTAAGAGGTAAAGCCTTAAGGAATTATGCTACCATTTTCTAAATCACACCCTACAATTAGGTAACATTCTATGGTATATTGTCTAGAAACTTCACCTTTTCTGATCTTTATTAGTTTTACTTTTTATTATTCTTTTGCACACTAATAGGTTGTATTTAATATGTTAAAGAAGTTTTTTCTTAAAACCAATTATATGGGCTGGGGATGTGGCTCAAGCGGTAGCAGCGCGCTCGCCTGGCATGCGTGCGGCCCGGGTTCGATCCTCAGCACCACATACCAACAAAGATGTCGTGTCCGCCGAGAACTAAAAAATAAATATTAAAAATTCTCTCTCTCTCTCTCTCTCTCTCTCCTCTCTCACTCTCTCTTTAATTAAAAAAAACCAATTATATTTCTTTTTGATAATTTGTAAACTAAAACTTAGAAAAATCTCTAATTCCAAGGCTTTTTTTCCCCCTTTTTTTGGACGGGGGCAATAGTACCAGGTATTGAGCCTAGGGGTGCTTACCCTCTGAGACACAGCCCAGCTTCTTTTTTTTTTTTGTCTTTTTCAGACAAGTGTCATCAAGTTTGAGGCTTTTTTTTTTTTTTACATTTAAATATGTGCATATTTTTATAGGTGACAATTTTGTTTTCTTAAGTAACCAAAAATGTACTATATTTCCCAGAGTTCTTCATTGTAAAGCATTTACTTTTAGACTTATTATTAAAACTTTATTTTTCACTTTGTTTATTTTTTTAAATATTTTCTTTTTTTTAAAGACAGAGTGAGAGAGGAGAGAGAGAGAGAGAGAGAGAGAGAGAATTTTTTTTAATATTTATTTATTTTTTTTTTAGTTCTCGGCGGACACAACCTCTTTGTTGGTATGTGGTGCTGAGGATCGAACCCGGGCCGCACGCATGCCAGGCGAGCGTGCTACCGCTTGAGCCACATCCCCAGCCCCTTTTTTAAATATTTTCTAGTTATTATTCAACAAAATGAAATCCTTTCCATTATAAAAACATTAGCATATTTTAAACAATATCATTTGTAAATTAATAGCTCATCTTTCAATTCAAACATATTTCTGTATTTCTCTAATGCAGTCATCTGCACTTCATCAGGTAGGGTGATATGTCAAAGAAGGTTGTTTGAAGAAAACAGAGTCAACAAAGACTATCAGTAGAGATATAGAAAGTTACCACTGAGTTTCCTGGACATCCTGGCAGAGACACATATTTCAATCACTAAGATCCTTCAACTTACTCCCCTTGATTTTGTGAAAGTCTTGGCTTTGATTATGTTTGTTTGTATAAGTTGGTCTAGAAAGGTTAGTGGGTTTTCCCAGAGGCATACATATGTCTGCATGATTCCAGCAAAATGTTTTCTGTACTTCAAGAAATTACCCTGAATAACTTTCCTGAGAATATTTATTTTGTCTTTCTCCTTTTCAACTAATGTCTCTATTTCATAAACTACTCTGCTTATAACCTTTTTATTATGAAAAGAATTCTCCTGCAAGGAAAAGTAAGATTTGAATAAAATAAAAGATACTTAGAGACCAGCAAAAAGTGGTGCAAAAAATTGTCTAAAAATAGTGGATGATGGATTGGTAATAACCTGTGATATAAGTGTGAATTTGTAAACATATGCACTGGAGTCAGGGCCACTGTGCATGCCTGTAATCCCAGTGACTGGAGGCTGAGAAATGAGGATTGCAAGTTCAAGGAATTAACTACACTGGGTCTCAAAATAAAATCATAATAATAAAAGAAAGGACTGAGAATAAAGATGGTGGTAAGCACTCCTGGATTCAATTCCCAATCCCATTAAATAAATAAACAAATAAATACACTTGGGACATCCTGATAGTAAGCTGATTGTTATCTATGATAAATTAGATAAATTAACTGTTTTATATACTAAAGCTATGTAAATAATGAGGTATATGTTAAACCCAAAAGGTATAGAACTGTAGAGAATGTCTAGTCTGATATGCCAGATCTCCCATTTTCTATTGCTTCTTTCTTTTTTTTTCTTTTTTTTAATTGGTTGTTCAAAACATTACAAAGCTCTTGACATATCATATTTCATACATTAGATTCAAGTTGGTTATGAACTCCCAATTTTACCCCATATACAGATTGCAGAATCACATCGGTTACACATCCACATTTTTACATAATGCCCTATTAGTAACTGTTGTATTCTGCTACCTTTCCTATCCTCTACTGTCCCCCCTCCCCTCCCCTCCCAACTTCTCTCTCTACCCCATCTACTGTAATTCACTTCTCTCCTTGTTTATTTTCCCATTCCCCTCACAACCTCTTATGTGTAATTTTGTATAACAATGAGGGTCTCCCTCCATTACCATGCAATTTCCCTTTTCTTTCCCTTTCCCTCCCACCTAATGTATCTGTTTGATGTTGATCTTTTCTTCCTGCTCTTCCTCCCTGCTCTGTTCTTAGTTGTTCTCATTATATCAAAGAAGACATTTGGTATTTGTTTTTAGGGATTGGCTAGCTTCACTAAGCATAATCTGCTCTAGTGCCATCCATTTCCCTGCAAATTCCATGATTTTGTCATTTTTTAGTGCTGCGTAATATTCCATGGTGTATAAATGCCACATTTTTTTATCCATTCATCTATTGAAGGGCATCTGGGTTGGTTCCACAGTCTAGCAATTGTGAATTGTGCTGCTATGAACATTGATGTGGCAGTATCCCTGTAGTATGCTCTTTTAAGGTCCTCAGGGAATAGTCCGAGAAGGGCAATAGCTGGGTCAAATGGTGGTTCCATTCCCAGCTTTCCCAGGAATCTCCATACTGCTTTCCAAATTGGCCGCACCAGTTTGCAGCCCCACCAGCAATGTACAAGAGTACCCTTTTCCCCACATCCTCTCCAGCACTTGTTGTTGTTGGACTTCATAATGGCTGCCAATCTTACTGGAGTGAGATGGTATCTTAGGGTGGTTTTGATTTGCATTTCTCTGACTGCTAGAGATGGTGTGCATTTTTTCATGTACTTGTTGACTGATTGTATGTCCTCCTCTGAGAAGTGTCTGTTCAGGTCTTTGGCCCATTTGTTGATTGGGTTATTTGTTTTCACTCTCCGTATTTCAGTTCCCTAAAAATAAAACAGAGATCAGACTACCTTTTACATAATGCACATAACAAATGTTTATTTATATCATTTCAGATATACTGACTAATTTGTAAAGAATTCAAAATTATTTCTCAATGTTTTTGGAATATAACTTCCTGTCTTTTATAATGATGCCTCTTAGCTCTCAAAGCATAATTTGGGGGATGCTAAGAGCTAATTTTTCAAGTAACTCATTCCCAAGCATGCTCTAACTTGGTTTCTAAATAGGTAATAATAGACAAATAGGCTGAAATTTACAGATGCAATTTATATAAATTTTTATTAAACCTATGATATCTGTACAATAGAAGTCACTTTGTAGAAGTAATTACTGGTGTCAAAACTGTGATGAGATAAAAAAAAGATTTAAAACATGAGAAAGCTAGATATAAATTAATAATGATTTTATAAATATGAAACATTATCAATAAAAGGTAGAGAAAGATTATTCTTCGCATTTACTGAGATCAGAACAAAAATAATAGCAATCTAAAACTTAAACATGAACATTTTAGACAAGGAATAAACATTTCTAATAATGAAAAATTATACAAAATCTCTCTCTCCAGAGGTCTATAAAAGTAGAAAACAAATCAATCTGCCTGAGATTACTTAGGGACAATACTTTCTAGACACTGAATCATGACCTCAAAAGATCCTTTTTATCACTAGTATATTTCAATTTAGTTTAAACATCATGAATTAAAATTACTATATATGTTAAGAAGAAAGTATATCTTTAGAAAATTAGTGTGGAAAAATCAACTTACATAATATCAACTTCTCTTTACCTATTAAAATCCAAATCATAGAATATTTATATAGTGCACCAACGAGTCACAATTGGAAAGATCAAAGATTCCAGTTTGCAAAACAAGTGAGATACCTTTATTTAGCATAAACCTAAAACCAAGTTATTCTTCAAAGAGCCTTATGTCCTATTAAATTTAAGTGAAACTGAGGATTATACTATTTCAGAAAATATATGTAATACTACTGGTTTGCTCTACAAAAAAAAAAAGTTTTACATGAAATAGTTTATTAGTCAGTTATACTGAGAGATTATAATAACTGATTATGTAAGTTCGTTTCTATAATTTTTGCAGATGGGTCAACCTATTCACAGAATATTTTTAAATGTTCCTTTTGCAACTAGAACCATAGTCATAAAGAGCAGAAAAGCAATTAATTTTCAGATGATGCTATTTGGCAGTAAAAATTATTTTTAAGATGAATATGATAGGGTGTTGACTTAACTGGATTCAGAAATTCTTAGAGCACAAGTAGAACATTATTGTCGGTTTTTCTGTAAGGGTATTTCCAGAAGAGATCACCACATGAGTCTGAGAGGACTAAATGGGGAGTATTTGTCCTCAATGGTGATACTTACTAGCTTGTTGGCTGGTGGTTCAACAGAACAAAACAGAGGAAACGGCTCTCTTTCTCATTCTCCAGTATTGGAAAATATTGTTCTTCTCTTGTCCTTGAGCATCAGAGGCTCAGGGTCTCAAAATTTGGACTCTGGAACCTACCTCAATGTCCCTAGACTGAAGCTCCCTCCCGATTTCTCTGCTCTTTGGATTTGGACTGAGCCATGCTACAGGAATTCCTGGGTCTCCAGCTTGCAGACAGGATGCCCAAGAACTTCTCCATAACCATGTGAATTGATTTCCCTAATAAATTCCCTCTCATAAGTTTATCACCCCCCCTCTCTTATTCTGTCATTTGGAGAAGCCTAACTAATACAGTGAACTATACATTTCACTTAAATTTCAGAAGTTTGTTTCTCTTTATGTATAGGAATTCCTCTGAGCTATATGTTAAACAGGAGAATAAGTATAAAAATAATTTTATCAACTAAATTTTTAATAATGTAGTATATTACTTAATAATAAAATTATGAAGAAAAATAAGAGATTATAATATGCTCCCTACTTATAGCATAAGAAAGCATTTAATAGATTTTTGGTATGCCATAGGTTCTCAATAGTTATTAAAATATAATCATAAAAATGGATTCAAATGTTTCTACTTACAGACTCTCTCCTGGATAATTAGTCCTTGTGTCTAATAACACTTCAAATATCAAAGAAGACATTTGGTATTTGTTTTTTAGGGATTGGCTAGCTTCACTAAGCATAATCTGCTCTAGTGCCATCCATTTCCCTACAAAGTCTATGATTTTGTCATTTTTTGTTGCTGCATAGTACTCCATTGTGTATAGATACCACATTTTTTTTAATCCATTCATCTATTGAAGGGCATCTGGGTTGGTTACACAGTCTAACTATTGTGAATTGTGCTGCTATGAACAAAAAAACATTCTTGAGAATTGACTGGGAAAAAAGAAAGAAACACAATAGGAACCAAAAAATCTAAAGCAGAATTAAATCCTAGCTTGAGGTTATACTAGGAGCAATTTATTAGTAGAGATAATGCTATAATTTTTAATAGTAATTTGTGGTTGTTTTGATATTTATCATATATTTAATATTTATATATTTTATATATGTAATATATTATATATATATATATATATATATATATATATTTGGGGGGTACTAGGGATTGAATTAAGGGTGCTTAACCACTGAGCCACATCCCTAGCTGCCTTTGTTCTCCCTCCCTCCTCCCCCTCTCTCTCTATGTATACACATACACACATAATATATTATATATATATATATATATATATCATATATAATTATTATTATTTAGAAGAAGTGCTCCATCTAATTGCTTAGGGCTTCTCTAAATTGCTGGGGCTGACTTTGAACTCACAATCCTCCTGTCTCAGCCTTCTAAGCCACTGGGATTACAGACATGCACCATGGTACCCAGCATGAGTTATGTATTTTTAACTTCAAGATAAAGTAGTTAGTGACAAAAAAGGTGATAACTACAATAATTACTTTGATTGTAACAATAAGTTAGCAAATATCTATGGAAACAGATGATGAAGATAGAAAAGGCATTAATGAAAAAGTTTGTAAGAAAGATCTACAGATAATTTTGTTTAAAACTTTCAATAAAACTTATTACATCTGTCTATTCTTATTTAAAGAGACACTGTATAGCTGTTTTCACCAAATTTCAAAACAAAAGTAAGGTATCCTGAAACCAAGAAATAAAAAACCAATTAAGGGATTTTGCATCAAGGATTGGTATAGTATGACTGGAAACTGCCAACCAGGTAAGCAAGAGATTTGGACTACACAGGCACAGAAAGAGAAAAATATTATTAACAAAGTGTCAACTATTTGGTATTTAAAGTTAGTTTTTTAATCCAATAACCAGTTGATGTATTTAGTTATTTATGATAGATTTTTAACACTGTTAACTTCTTGATATATAATAATACTGAAAATACCTAAAATTATGATCATCATAACCAAACAAAATTCTAATTATTTTAAGTACATAATAGAAATACCTAAAATAGATTAAATTTTATGTAATATATATTTTCAGTTTAAAAATATTCTAAACATTAAGGCAGGTACAGTGGCACACTCTGTAATCCCAGAAGCTTGGGAGGCTGAGGCAGGAGCATTGCAAGTTCAAAGCCAGCCTGAGCAAAAGGGAGGCACTAAGCAACTCAGTGAGACCCTGTCTCTAAAAAAATACAAAATAGGGCTGGGGATGTGGCTCAGTTGTCAAGAGCCCCTGAGTTCAACCCCCAGTACCAAAAAAAAAAAAAAAAAAAATCTAAACATTAAATTCACAGTAAGTAATGCAGATTAACAACAAAAATGTTATTTATATTTTCTCTACCGCAATTACTCCAAGATTTCTTTCAGTAAAAAATTATTTTAGGGCTGGGGTTGTGGCTCAGTGGTAGAGCTCTCGCTTAGCATGTGCAAGGCCCTGGGTTCGATCCTCAGCACCACATAAAAAGAAATAAGTAAAATAAGATATTTTTTTAAAAATTATTTTAAATTTAAACCCCTATGCACAAATTTCTGGTCACTGATCATAAAGAATAAATAAATTGAAATATTTATTATATAGCATCAATCATTATATAATCCTAAGTAAAATTGATATATTATTCCGAGTATTAATCAATACATAGCCAAATACAGGAAATCTGAAAGGTAGGCCTTGGGGTATCATTCAGTTGTAGGGTACTTGCCTGGCATGCTCAAGGTCCTAGGTTTGATCCATCCCCAGCAATACACACACACACACACACACACACACACACACACACACACACATACACATGTACGTATGTATTTGTGCAAGTGTGCAATTTTAAAAATAAAGTTGCACACAATAAAGGTTATAAAATTATTATTAAAAATTAAGTTACTTACAGGATTGTTAATACAGACAAGACCTTTATTTTTCTTTACATAAAAAATTATATTCAACCATTTACAAGAATTGCTGCTTTAAGAGTTGCCAGAAAAGAACCTTTAAATAAATACTATGAAAATTCTGTCAGCCTTGCCGCCTATGATGACAGTGCATCAATCTCACAGTCTCCATTGTTATTGACCTACGATATAAAAGGTTTTGTATGCGTAGTAGCATGTTATTTCTGTGTTAACAAGTCATACCATAGAAAAGTCTATATTGATAATTTGAGTAGAAGTTTCTATTCTGCTCATTTAGTCTCCCATTTATCTTTTTCCTGGTTTTAAAATTGCCTTCACTATTGCATAGCAATAATGTATATTACAAATGTACACACACATACAATTTTCATACTAAATCCATAATCATTTTTTAATACTGAAATACTAAATGCATTTCACATTAAGACAAGGATTAACTTGGTCTAAAAGAAAAAGCAGTTTTTATTCTTTGAAACTTCAAAATAAACTTTTAAATCTACAAATACATTTCCCACAAGAACTTTTATTCATATATTAAACTCCATCTAGGACATACAAATGTCAAAATTATTTCTACTCTGCAGAACTAGCCCAAGAATAAAATCGCATTTTGGAAACAGAAAATTAAAATGATTTTTTTTCTCTTCATATACTTGAAGTATATCAAAGTGTGTTGAATACATAGTACATCTAGTATTTTTTTAATAAAATCTAATTCAACTTTCAGATTTTTCTAGCATAATGAACTAAGTAATACAATTTCAGCTTCATAATTGAATGCTCTTGCACTATACACACATCAATACTTTAAAACACCTAACTTTCTAAACAGTAATCTTGTCAAAGCATAAAACCATTCTCTTACTTACACACACACACAAGAAAAACAGGTTTATATCAACATTTGAAGTCCAACGGAAATTTCTCAGTTAGTCTTTCTGGTATCAATAGCTATAATTACTCCTGATCCTATGACAATACCTCTTTGTGAGTCAGAGCTGTGTAATATTATCAGAAACCTAGCATAGGCAGACCAGTTTTTTCTATGTGAAAGTAAATTACTATTTATTGACTTATCTGATAAATGTTTGTTGCTTCCTCAACTCTGAAAAGAAATTTATTTTGTTTCTGTTTTTGTGTATAGAGTCATTTATTATGATTCAGGCTCAAATCCCAGTATCCCTGTGTCTCTATTACATTTACAACTAAGTAAGTGGTTGGAGAAAGAGAACCTGAAAGGTATCATTTTAAGATCTTGGAAGCTAAGAAATTGTAGAATAAGAAAAATATTAAAATTCAGTAAAATAAATATGTTTCCTTAGTGATTTTCTATCCTGTGGCTCTCTCTGAATCATGGTTGTTTTTGTTTGTTTGCTTGTTTTAATTTTCCTCCCTTATTCTGACTTCTGATGACAGAAAATCTCTCACTAGCCACCCTCCCCAATCCACTGTTTCTCATTGTTTTTGAGAGATACTGTACAATTTCTCAAATCTTCATGGTTTTAAACAAATCATTTATTATCTCATAGTTCTTTGGGGTCAAAAAACGTGCTCCTCTGTTTCATGATTCTGGATTAGTATCCCTCAAAAATTTGTATATCAAAGTTGTAATCATATTGAATTCACTGGAGAAATGAGTCCTTCAAAACTCATGCATGTGGTTGATAGCAGGTACCAGGTTCTCACTGGCTCTGGCCTGAAAATATCAGTTCTCCATATGAATTCCTCAAACATGCAAGCTGGATTTCCTCAGAGCAAGTGACTGACATCATAGGAGCAGGCACTTAATGTAGACTGCAATCTTTTATAACCTATTTTCAGAAATGACAACTCTTTATTTTTTCCATATTGTGTTTGTTACAACCAAGTCAAAAAATCAGCCTCACTAGAGGAAAAGTAATTACACAAAATCACAAATACAGGAGGTAGGATTCATTTGGGCCATCTCAAGATATTGACCATATTCATGTTCCAAAAACATGAGTTCTCATCTCTGTTAATCAGCTCAGACCAAAATGCCAGACAAAAACAACTTTGAGGAGGAAATATTTACTTTTTTGTAAGTAGCTACATTAATTTCACAGACAACAAAATTCAGTACAAGGAAAGCAAACAGGTATGAATAGGAGCATTGCATAATGACAAAAGGGTCAATACTTCAAGAACACTTTACAATCTTTAATGTGTATTCCATAACAACAAAGCATCAAAGCACATGATGTACAAACTGTTAAAATGCTAAGTATCCTGATTTGATTGGTATATATTGTATATATGTTTTGTCACGTTATTTCCCATAAATATTTTCAATTATCACATGCTGTTACTTATCTCTTTGTCACTCTAAAAAAACACCTGAGACCATCAACATACAGAAAAAAAAGTTTTATTTTGGTTCATGGTTTCAAAGACTGCACCTCATGGTCGTTTTACTCCATTGCTATGACCTTGTGGCAATGCAGAATATCAAAGCAAAAGTGTGTAAAGGATGAAAGCCACCACCTCTTAGTGTCCAGGAAACAGAGAGAGAATGAAAGGGTATGGGACAATATATACTATTCAAAGGCATACCCCTAATGACCTACTTCCTCCAACTGGCCCAACTTCCTAATTTTTCCACTACCTTCCTTTAGTGCCACCAGTTGGGGCCCAAGCCTTCAACACATGAGCCTTTGGGAGACATTCCAATTCCAAACCACAGCTCTGTTCCTTACCCCAAAATGATCATGCTCATTTCACAGCACAAGATGCATTCAGTCCATCTCCATGAGTCCTCATAAACTAAACAGTTTTAGCTTTGCTCAAATGTCCAAGTCCAAAGTCTACTCTGAGACACAAGGCAAACTTAGCCATGAGGCTCTGTGGAAGTCAAAAGCAAATAACATACTTCCAACATATGCTTATACAGGGTAAATATTTCCATTCCAAAAAGGAGGAATAGGACAATACCAAGAAAAGACTGGAACAAAGCAAGAAGAAAATCCAAGAAGGCAAACATTAAAACCTGGAGATATTTGTCTGCTATCCAGAGCACAGGTTGTTTTAAACACTAAAAGTCTTGAGCAGTCCCACCCCTAAGGCCTTGCCAGATGTGACCCATAGGGCATTCACTTGGGCTGACTCTGGTACTATCTATAGCATTCTTTGGTAGACATTCCACATTCCTGGCATCCACAACTTCCTAGGCTCTCCACTGCAATTTCAATTCCCTCTCACAACTTTATACATCACCCTCCATGGGCTTTGATATAGCATACCTTTGATAAACTAGATAATTGCACCAATTTCTTAAAAGACACAGCTTGCCAAAATTTGTACAAGAAATAGGAAATCTGAATAAATAATTATTTGTTAAAGATGTTGAATCAATAATTAATAATTTTCCAAAGCAGAAAGCACTAGGCCCCCAAAATTTCATTAGTAAGTTGTATCGTGCATTAAGAAGAAATTATGCTGCTGGATTACACACCCGTAATTCCAGCTACTTGGGAGGCTGAGGCAGGAGAAACAAAAGTTTGAGGCCAGCCTTTGCATACTTGCAAGATCCTGTCTCACCAAAAATAAAAAGGGGTTGGGAATATTGTATAGTAGTAGATAGAGCAGCACCCCAAGGTTTAATTTCCAGTATTACAAAAAAGAAAAGAAAAGAAAATTTTATCAACCATTATTATCCCTTCAAAATGAGGGAAAGGAATACTTCCTGATTCTATGAAATCAGCATTATCTTAAGGCCAAAACATTATAAAGACATTAATTTATAAAATAACTACACATCATCATCTTTTGCAAACATGGAAAGAAGTATTTCTAGAGAAGTGTTTGCAAATCTAATTCAACAGTATGTAAAAATAATTATACACCACTACCAGGAGAGGTTTTAGTGTAAGAACAAAAGTACCATTAATGCCAGTTTTATTTTGTGTTGTATCTTTCTTAGAATTGATAAATCACTTGTATTCAGTAGCACAGCTTTTGCACCAAACAATGAAACCATGGATATTGAGAGGTTTCAGATCTGCCTGATTTAAAATCCAAGATAACTCACATCATATCAATGATCTCAAGTATCCTGATTTCCTGGATCATGCTGTTACTGCATCTCTGCTTCTGCTCTCAGTAAACTTCCTGTGTGTTCCTCAAACAGTACTCCACCCATAAAGTCACGTTTTGGCTTCTCATTTTGGAACAAAAATTAGTAAATATTATATGGAAATCCAATATGAGAATGAGGGAAGCAAATATGGAAGGGATGGCAGTTTAGTCTTTAGTTAAGAAGATGCAGAACTTTTGAGCGAAGGTATTAATCAAAACGAAGTATGGGCCACTAATAACTATGGAATCCTAATGTCTTAACAAACTAAACAACCGGAGGAACAAAATATTTGAAAGAAGTTAAGCTATAAATGCTCTGAACATTAAAGATGACTGCAAATTTATTCTAATTTCTTCTCAATGTTTTATGGCTTGCACATACATAGTTAAATGTATGCTTATTCAGAATTTTTGGTAGAAGGTAAAGGCAAAATGCTCTGGACTGAAAGGTATTGTTTGTCTTTTGCTGGCATCCTTTAAAATTGCTTTGCTTCTTTATGGTCTGGAACTTTTATGGTCAGTGCTTCAAAAAGTCAGGAGAGGACATTGTTCATCTATATTTAGTTTTGCCATCTTCTTTTATCTCTCTCTCTCTCTCTCTCTCTCTCTCTCTCTCTCTCTCTCCCTTTTGATATAGGGGACTCAACTCAGGGATGCTTAACCACTAAGCCAAATACCCAGCCTTTTAAAAATATATATTTTTCAGACAGTCTCTCTTAAGTTGCTTAGGGCCTAGCAAAGTTCTTGAGGTTGGCCTTAAAATTCTGATCTTCCAGCCTCAGCCTCCTGGGCTACTGAGATTACAGGTGTATACCACCACACCTTTCTTGCACTCTTATTTCTTGCGTATAGTGTGGTGCAGCATCTGAGCTAACTGAAAAGGTTTAACTTCTTAGCAGTGTCAATTTGGCCACAATATCCTTTAACTAATATTTTGGACTACTCTATGTCATTGGCTTCGCACTCCTTCTATGGCTGTTCCCACTGTATTAACTCTTGTGAAGAGGACTCAGGAAATATGTAGAATTCTTTAAAAAGAATATGTGTGTATATATAGTTATTAGAAGTTTTATTTAATACTTACTGAATTCTTAAATATTAAGGTTAATACATATCAAAGCATTTGAAATCTTAGCCCAAACTATAAATTTTTAAATTATCTTAATTTCCATAATTTCTTGAATAAAATTATTTTATAGTCTGATGAATAGTACAGGGGTGCATTTATTTAGAAACCAAATAAATTATCTCTAAAGCCAGTTAAAGATAAAAATAATTTGAAGTTGTCTTAGTGCACTTTGTGTTGCTACAACAGACGACTGCAGACTGGATAATTTATGAAGGGAACACACTTCTTGCAATTCTATGAGCTGGAAAGTCTAAAGGTGAGGAGTTTTGCATCTGGTGAGGGCTTCCATGCTATATAATCCCATAATAGAAGGAAGAAAGATAAGAGAAAAAGAGAGACAGAAACAGATATTGAGTCACAGAAATATCAACCTCACAGCCTTAAGTCATTTATAATAGGCCTTAATCTATTCAGAAAGGTGGATCCCTTATGAGTGAATCATCACTCAAAGAGTCTGCCTCCTAGCACTGTTGCATTGGCAATTGTTGCCAAAACATACTTTTTGGAGAACTCTTTAAAACCATTGGATTCCACTACAGCTCCTCAAACTCATGTTCTTTTTATATATAAAGAACACTAATTTTATCCCAATTGTCCTCAAAATTTAAACCTATTACAGCACAATGTGTGATTTCAAGGTCTAGACTCACTTACATGAATGATACTCAAGGCATAACTCATGCTGAAGCCAGCTTCCCTTCAATTGATAACCTATGAATTTAAACTATATACCTCTAAAATACAGTTTTAGGACAGGCACAGTATAGATATTCCCATTTCCAAAGAACTAGGTAAGAATAAGATGATACCTTTTCTACCTAAGTTCAAAACTCAAGAAGGAAAACAATATTAAATCTTAAGATGCCAGAATAACCTTGTGTAACTCCACATATAGAATCCTAGGCATGCTGGGTGGTCCCTAGGTCTTGGGTCGCCCCATCCCTACAGTTTTGCTCTGCATAGGTCATGCCTTGCCTCTCATTGGTTGGAGTCTACAACGAGCAGCTTTCCCAGGTTAGAGTTCCACACTGGTAGATTGTGAAGCATTAGAGGTAGCTCCACGCCCATGGATCCATTAGGAGTTACCCTAGTGAAGACAGTTTGAGCCTTGTTTCTATGACTCACTGTAGCAGCTCCACTCTTATGGCAAATTTCTGAATGGTCCTCAGAAAGGGACCTGTACGACCCTACTGCTTGCAATCTCTGTGAGCTACAGAAGTAACACCACCTGACTACTGCAAAAGTCCACCAACTATGTCCTTCCCAGGGATGGTTCAAGTTGCAGCTGGGTTCATTTGAGTCAATCTAGTGTGGCTATGGAGGATTGTTCCAGAATGTAGGGTGTAGAGACCTGAGACTGTGCACAACAGGAGATGCTGAGTTCTTGAATGTACTTGTCCAGAAACCCTATGCCCAAGGTCTTAGGCTGACTTCAGAATCACTGAAAACCTTTGGAAGTCTCTTTCTTTCTTTCTTTCTTTCTTTCTTTCTTTCTTTCTTTCTTTCTTTCTTTCTTTCTTTCTTTCTTTCTTTCTTTCTGATAAATAGGATCTGATTTCTGCCTGTATTAATCTATTTAAACAATGCTAATATCTTTAGCATACATTCAGTTGGCCACACTCTTGGTTTGCTTTCCTAAAGAGGTCTCTTCATTCTTCATGTGGCAATGTTGCAAATTTTCCAAATATTTCCTCTCTCTCTTTTAAATACAGATTTCTTCTTTAAGTTATTAATGTCTCAAGAAGCTCCTTCAATATTTTGTTTAGAAATTTCTTCTGCCAGGGCTAGGGATGTAGATCAGTTGGTAGAATGTGTGCCTACCATGCACAAGGGCCCAGGTTCAATCCCCAGCACCACACACACAAAGAGAGAGAGAGAGAGAGAGACAGAGACAGAGACAGAGACAGAGAGACAGAGAAAGAGAGAGAAATTTCTTCTGCCAGATATTCTAGTATGTAACTCTTAAGTTCTACCAGTCATAAAGACATCCTTCAAATGAGTCAGTCTCTACCATTCTATCCTAAATACAGGGATAGATTTATCACATACATTTGTCATGGAAGGCTATGCAAATCCATTTGGTTCATTTAGTTCATTGAAAGAGATAATTTTCTAAATAACCTCTATTGATCTGAAACAGTTAAGTTACCACCAGGCAAGTAGCCTTGTCTTTTCTCAGTGACATAATTATGCCAGAACAAACAAGAGCTTTGCTATGGATTTCTGTAAGTACAACAAGCAGAACACATAACTAAGTAAGATAATTACTACATTTTTGAATTGGTAGAATTCTCTAAATCATCTATATGTGTACATATTCATACACACACCAATATATACACACTTATATATGGTATGTATGTACATGTATGTGTTTGTACAAGTATGTATATATGTATATATATATACACATTTTGTTGTATATATTTGATGATATCCATGCTAGAGTATGTAATCAAGGCCTATTCCTGTTTTATTATACTTGGGAACAGTTGCATAAGACTGGAATTATTTTTTTTTAATATTTGGTTAGTTTCATTGGTCATGTTCTGTGTAACTGGGATATTTTGTGGGGAAAATTTTATAATACATATCCAACTCTTAAATAATCATAAAATTATTCTATTAGTATATTCCAACTTGTTTCAAATTTGATAAATTTTTTCCCTAGATTTATCCATGTTCCCTATATTTTAAAATTCTAAAATTTTTAAGAAGTAGGTTTTGTAAATTTTTAAGAAGTAGGTTTTGTTTATTCCTTTTAAAGCTTATTGATAAAGACTTACATAATTGACTTCCAGATGTTCTTCTTTGAGATACCAGTTTAAATCTATAAATTTCCCACAAACTAGTTGTTGTTTACTCATGTTTTTCCCTTGACCTTGAGAGGACTTCAAAAGCACTGCTCAATTTCTCAAATAGCGAGCTTCCTCTTTAAGAATCCACCCCGCTATTTGGGAGAAAATGGAACCTAAGACCAACCAACTATCTTTGGATTTCTACCTTTTAATTCTTGACATTGTGACTTTTCACAGCTTTGTTAGCTCTGCAGTGCTTTCAGGAAATTTGTTTTGAACTTTATCAGGCTTCTTAAGTTGTCGTCAATATGAACTTTAGTCCAAATTACCCCATCTTCCACTGTGAAAAATGTAAGCATTTGTCTCTCATCATTACCATTTTGGCACGGTGGCTAGCGTGTGGCATATAGTAAGTACTCAATCTGAAATTTTAATGTATTTGATAAAACTTAAAAGAGTTTCCTTCAAATAATTTAGTGACTATTTAAAAGTGACTCTCACCTTCCACAAAGATGCATATAGTATTCAACTAAACATAAAGTACATCTCTGTCTCAATAGTTGTAAGGCCTAAAAAGTCAAAATAACAACACAAAGAAACTTTAAAAATTGTCTTTATTAAAAAAAATACCAATGTGCATGTGCGTTAATAAAAGTGTAACAATTCCTTTTCAATAATCTATAAATAATACTTGCATTGGAGATACTAAATGAATGCAATATTTAGTTTTATTTTTCAGTCTCTTCAACATTCCCTTGAGCTCCAATAGTTTTTCAAATTAATGAAGTAAACAAGTTTAAGGTTTTTCATATCTAGGTTCATGGTCATTTGAAAATGTAGCTTCAATACTTGTCTTGTTTTTTTTCTTTTAAGACCCCTGGTCTGTCTCTTCTAATTTTGAGTGAAGAATCAAGGGCTGTGGGGAGTAGCTCAGTGGTAGAGTGCTTGTCTAACATGCATGAGACCCTGGGTCCAATCCTCTCCAAAATTAGAAAGTGAGTGAAGAATCAGATAGCAATTATCCCTGCTAGTGTATACAGTGCTGCTACAGTTCATAATGAAATGAGTTTTGCTTGTGTTGATTCCAGTTGGTCAACAATTGACTCTCAATCTATGTTCAGGATGTCCTCAGTATTTGAGGACTATTGAGCTATGCCCTTCTGGCTCTATTAATGGCTTGGTTAAGTGTTCATCCTTAAAGACATATTAGTGCTTATCCCCTTTAGCTTGTGACTCTAGCTTTGTAAATCAAGATCTATCATCTTTTTTTCCACTCAATGTCTAGGGTCCCTTTGCTCCATTTTCCTAATTAGTTACCATCACCCCTCCATCTCCTTCTATTCTGTATGCAGCTCCATCCTCATCTAGTCTGAGGCTAATGTGGTGAATCTTTCTCTCACATACTTATATGTGAGTGTTTGCTGGTGCTTTATCATGAGCCAGTTGAGCAGAGAAAAAATGGCGTTGGAAAATGATGTGAAGAGAGTGAGGAAAATAGACAGAAAACATGCAGAGTAATATTTAGAAATATAATTCTTGTAAATGCTTTATCATATTTATATCTGAAAAGAGAAAAATACAGATTTATTTTATGCCTTCTCTACCCTAGATGGAATGGAAGCAATGTTTATATTTAATAAGAATTACATTACTTTATAGCAGATGTTTATAGATAAGGAAATTAAACTTCAAAATAGTTAAGTGGTACATAGTAAGATAGTTAAATGTTAAATAGTTAGAAAAGTAACCAGAATTTAAGCCAAGTTTCTGTTATTTTCTAACGTAGGCCTACAGTTTTCCATTTTATCTTTAAACTTCTGTAAAAGTTATAATGATTTACATCTACATATGTCTTTTATTAGTTTAGAATTTATATGTGACTTCCCACAGACAAACGTCATTTTTTACTGGTTTAACGAAATATCTATAACTGAAGAATTTTTATAGGCAACGAATTAATCTGTAAAACATAATAAATATCCAGGCATGGCCGCACATGGGATTACAGAATCCCAGCCACTCAGGAGGTTAAGGCAGGAGGATCACACGTTTGAGGTGGACTCAGCAGCTTAGCAAGGCCCTAAGTAATTTAGGGAGAAACTGTCTCAAAATAAAAAGGGGGAGGCTATGGTTGTGGCTCAGCAGTAGAGCACTCGCCTAGCTCACCTAGTGAGGCCCAGGGTTCTATCCTCAGCACCATATAGAAATAAATAAAGGTTTTGTGTCTAACTACAACTAAAAAATAAATATTTTTTTAAAAATAAAAATTAAAAAAGTGCCCCTGGATTCAATCCTTGGATTAAAAAAAAAACTTAATAAATACAATAAATATAAGTCAAGGCAGATTCTTTTTTTCCTTATTCTCTTTCCTGTGCTATAGACAAAGGAGTGAGATGGAGGGGCGGGGGAAGGTTGATTCTCCTCCTGATCCACTGTGGGTTTAATTTCAAATGATTTGATGTAATATAAGAGTTTCCAAGTTATTGTATGAATGATATTTAAATCAGATTGTTGGACAAACAGACAGAAAACAGCTTGTGTAGAGGAACAGAATAGCAAATAATAGTATTGATCACATTTACATTTTATAAACATTTTTTGTTGGCACCTAACAGAAAGCTTGGCCTGTATTGCTACAGGTCATTAAGTCTTCATCATAACCCTGTGAAGTAGATGATGTATTCTCTCTATTTTATATAGGCTAAAAAAAAATGTAAAATACTTAAGAATAATTTTACTGTAGTGATAACATTATGTAATTTAAAATTTTTATTTTGTTGCCTTTTTAATTTTTGTTGTTTATGCTTCAAATCAATGAATCCCAAAACTCAGGTTGCACTTGAATCACCTGGGGAATCTCATCAAGATTCAGATTCTGCATCAGTAGGTTTTAGATTACATCTAAGAGTCTGTACTCAAACAAGCTCCTATAGGTCATACTTTGAAAAATAAGACTTTAGATCATTGATTTTTCCATCAAGCTCAGTCCCATTTCTAAGGGGATTTCATGGTAGCTAAAAAGTAAATTGATATTAATATTTAAATTTAATAAATAAAGGCCATAATAAAATGCACACCTGATAATTGATAACTTAGACCATGCAAGAAGAGATGGTAGTAGACTTTTTACTTTATGACTATGCATTTGATTAAATGTCCCATAGTTTCTCCAGAGGCTGGTTCAAGTTTCCTGGTTTTCTATAATTGTTGGACAATATTTCTATGGAGACCCTAGTACAAGAACTACTGAATTTTTTCTAACCTTCATTTTTTTTTTTCTTTCTAACTACAAATTTAATGGCTTTAAACACTACAAATGGACTCTAGGGGAGTTTTTTTAGTGATCATACAGGTTAATGGAAAAATTCATTTATTTTCAGTGGTAGCACTGATGTCTCTGTTTTCTTGCTGGTTATCAGCTGAGGGCTGTTCCCTGCTTCTGGAACTCCTATCTCTCACCTCATCCCCTATCATTATCATCAAAGCTGGAGAGAACTGAAAGAATCTTTATCACACATAAAATCTTTCCTGCCTCTCTATTATATCTATCTCCCTGTCTCTCTCTGATTCATTAAAGGAAAAGTTTAATAGTATTAAGGATTTACAAGAGTGAATTCAGTCCACCTAGATAATCCAGTATAACTTCCTCATGTCAAGGTCTGTAATCTTTTGTTTTTTTTTTAATGTGGTACTGGGGACTGAACCCAGGGCCTTGTGCATGCAAGGCAAGCATTCTACCAACTGAGCTATCTCCCTAGCCCAAGGTCTGTAATCTTAATCCACATCTACAAAATCCCTTTTTATACAGTGCAGCTTTGTATGTTAACTATTATGAATGAAAACCTAAGTTAAACAGAATAGGAATTTATTAAATAAAGCTAGCCCTTGTGGGGACAAGTGCATTGAGTACTGCATACACGGCATACGTTAAGGGCATCTGAGTGGCAGCCACTCCCCTGTGCTAGGAGCATAAGCAGCAAACCACTTACCCTGTAGGCATAACCCTGGGCATGAGGACGGGTGTTCCAGTCCCTGTGGTTGCTCCATGGCCCACTCCTAGTTTAGTCACTGCAAGGACAGTTAGCAGAAATTGCATGGTGGCTGCCTATAATCTGTTTAGCTACTGCCTGAGTATACACACATGGTAACTGCGCAATAAAATCAGACCTGCTTCCTCCTGCTTGGTCTCCCAAGGTCTCGAATAGCGACTCCACAGCCATGCTCTCCTCTACCCTGTTCCGTGGGCCTCCTCTCCCGATGAGAGAGAGCCCACACAAGCCCTCATAAGTCTCAGGAAGACAAGAAAACTGGGATTATGCAACCAGGAATAATACCCACACCACTAATAGGTGTTGTACAACATGAGCACAGCATCTTAGAACCAGCAGTTCATCATATTTGTTTCTCAGACTCAGTGTCTATGCCAACCTCTGCCATATTCACCAAGAATGGATTCCTCAGAAAGCCAGGTCCCTCTGATATTTTCCTGCTGAGTTAAAATATTAGAGAAACAGTGGAGGAAACATGGTTAAATGGCTGTCTTTTAGCTACCAAGAAAACTGGAAAATTTAATTCTGATTTTTTCTTTGGTATTAGTTTTCTAAATATATAGAAAAAAAATTAAGCGCTGGACCACAAGTATGACACTATGTCCAAATGACCTTCCTTCTCAGAGGAAGCTCTAAGAAGGCAATATCAGCCTGGCTACTCCTCAGCTCCAGGTTAGAATGAGAATGTTTATCTAGGCCTCACAAAACACCCACAGAGAATTCCACATACATGTTGCTGTTTAATATAGTAATACTCATGCTTGTATTTTGAAAAGATTATGACATTTAATGAATCAATAACTCATAAAGTCATAAAATCTAAGTCTAATATTTCTTTAGTGTTCTTATAATTTAGATATTTTTGATATTTTTATAATTTTGTATCAACTCAAAATGTCTTTCTCCAATTGTAGCTCTCCAAAGCCTATATTAAATGACACTAATAATAATCTGTGTTGTACCTTATTTTTAGATTACTGATCACATTAAACAACAATTTCATCATATTTTATATTCATAATATGCTATGAAATAAACACTAGTATATTTTTCTGTGAAGTAATCACTTAGATAATTAGGTATTTAATTTTGGAAGACCTCAGTTTAAATTTCTTCTCTGTCTTATTTATTTGTCTTATCTCTGAAATTAAGATGTTAATTTCATAGAATTGTTCTCAGAATTGTAAGATATAAAACATGCATCACAGCCGGGCACTATGGCGTATGCCTTTTATCCCAGTGGCTTGGGAGACTAGAGCAGGATGATCCAGAGTTCAAAGTCAGCCTCAGCAAAGCCGAGGCACCAAGCAATTCAATGAGACCCTGTCTCTATCTAAAATACAATAATAGGGCTGCTGATGTGGCTCAGTGTTTGAGCGCCCCTAAATTCAATCCCCAGTAACCAAAAAATAAAATAAAACAAAACATGCATCACTTGATTGCTATAGTTCAGTATAAATACAGAATCAAAAAGAGAATTAGTCAACTGAAGTTTCAGAGTTTTAAGTTGCTCATACTTGACCCAGAACTTTTTTCTCTAGGACAAGACAGACATTTTCATATAGAGCCAAGGTTACTGTGGAAAAATCCAGTTTTCCTGGAAAAATCTCAATTTTCCTCAGCAAATGGAATGAATAGCACTAGTCATGAACTGCCTAGGATCATGATATGCAGTATAAACTGAAACTTAAAGCATTTCCATATACAGCAAACCATGAAATATTGCTGCAACAATGACCAAGTGATTTAGAAAAACTCTAAACATGGTGTTCATTCAATAGTAATGTTTGAATTCACTGAGAAATATATTCATGAATTTGATGGTTGTACTCTGTCCCTTACAAATTCAAATTAGTCCCTGAGCATGAAGTCAGTAGCTTGGCTTGAATTCCTTTCCCACCCACTTACTAGCTATGAGCCAATGCAGTCATTCAATTAATCAACAAGTTCTTATTGAGGAGCTGCTTGTGATATAAGGCCCTATACTAATATCAAGGCTATGGTTCACAAGTCAAATATCATCCCAGTCCCAACAGAGTTTATAATCTTGGAAACATCAGTTGCTTAATGATTGCCATTAAACACCAATTACACAATGATTTCATTACAGTTTTCGAGTGTAATAATATACTATCTATAAATCTATTACTAACTATAAACTTCACAAAATATGATTTCATCAAAAGCAAATTATGTCCTATACCACTTACTGTAAAAAGAATAAAGTATATTATGCTTAGAGGTGTTTGTCAAATATAAGAAAAAGAGATAACTTTTTAGCATTTTACTGTGGAATGCCCTTTTCTTAAATATCACTTTTATTTTGAATATTGCTTCTCTGAATTTCTTAAATTTGGTCAGAATTTCTTCCAAGCTGTGTCACCATATAATTTAAAAGAACAGCCTCTTTGACGATCTGTAGCAATAACTGCTGTCTGTCAGTAGTGATCTAAAATGGATGAGCTGATGGTGTTAATGCTGGTCTTAAAAAAAAAAAAAAAAAAAAAATCTGAGAAATTGCCTAGGCCAAAAAGAACCTAAGAAGACATAACTAAATATGGTACCCAGAATTGGATTCTGGATCAGAAAAAGAACACCAAGGAAAAACTGAGAAGATCTAAATGAAATTTAAAATTTAGCTAATATACTATCGATGTTGATCTGTTAATTGTAACAGATATACTAATAAAAGATGTTAAGAAAGGAAGAAGCTGCCTATGGCATACACGGGAACTGTCTGCACCATCTTCTCATTTTCTCTAAATCTAAAACTGTTCTAAAAATAAATGTTTTTAAAAGTTAAAATAAAGGACAAAAAAAAAAAAGAAGGCAAAAAGTAAAATAAAATGAGCATCAATACTAATACATTCCAAAAGAGTACAATTAAAACTTTAGTGAATTTTACTCTGTTTTGATTGTTCTGGGTTCCTTATGTTTTGATTTTCAGTTTTTAACACATATAACCTTATCGTGTTGATCTGGCAGTTGTCAAACAGTACTGTAATTTGAGATGCTAGAATTTACTAGCTTAAATTATTAGCTCTTGAATGTGACACTCTTAATAACTAAATATTAAATGTTTTTTTACAGAAATAAATATGTTAATTATATCCCATCTGGAGTGCTTTCATTAACTCAAAACTATCTTACACCTATAAAAGTCATCATTACAACATAAAGTTCTTTTTTTGTTAAAAACATGTTATTAAAAAACTTTTTATATTTTCATTCTCTATAACTCTGTTGAGAAATTTTAGTTAAGTTTATGAAAACAAAATGTCTCCTTTCAAATTAGACTGGTATTATAAAATCTAATCATTCATGTCATCATTTGGGTGATTCAACACATTAAAACTATAGTGCTCTGGCACTGATCCAAAGGATCATATGCTTCTAACACCAGTGTCTCATTTTGAAGCTGTTACAATATTACTGAAAATGGTTTAGCATGTCTATATGATACATTTTTGTTAAAAATATCTCATTTAGAATGAATCACAATGATTGAACTGACAAATTTCAAATTTGTTGTTTGCAAAATTTTAATTGCAAAAGACAACAATGCACACAGCCAATGAGCATAACTATTATCCATAATCTCAATCCAACATCTTGACAACACTTTGCTGACAAAAAGATTGCTTATAATAAAAAGATGGATTATTATAACTTAATATCACTTAAATATTTTGCAAACTCAAGTTGTAAATCATATATTTATTTTAAAGGAATATGATATTTGATTTTTGTAATTTTCTTGAGCATTCAAAATGAAATTCTTCTGACTACAGAAAAAGTAAGTGGTTGTATAGCCTCTATTTGACAACATAGCCATGTTTGAAAAATGATCTTGATTCAGCTAGAATTAGCTTCATAAAAACATGAGGAAAGTATTTTTTCCATTATGATTTTGCACAAAACTAATCCTTATTTAGTCATTGCAAAAGACATGAGACAAAAGACAGTTAAAACAACTGTTGTCATAATTATTAATGATGAACTCTTCATCTGCTTACTGATGGCTTCTGTCCAATTACTTTTTATGTCTCTCAAGGTCTGCATAAACTTGGTAAAATTTACTTGTTTCCTTCATGATTTTTCTAAAGCCCTTTTTTTTTTTTTTTCTGGGCAAACCTCCAGATTGGCAACCTCGAACAGATTTTAAAATACCCTTTCCATGTATCACCCACACTTGTCCTGCATGAGGATGATTGACATCTGAGCTCAGACAGTTTTAACTAAGCTGCTTTTCTCAACTAAAAAAGTTCCTTTTGCTTCAGCTGTTGCAGATACTTCCCTTAACTACCTCAAATTCAGGTGTTTCACAGTTGCTCCAATGGGCTTCCTACCGCTTAAGCACTGCATTCAAGGATCACGATAAAAGAATGCTAAGTAAGGGCATCTTTTACAGAAGGTAAATTCAAAGTCATTCTCTCCTTACATTTTACATAACTTATCTACATAGATAAAGTATGATAATGTGTTTTTTATTTGTCTGTTTCAGGCAAAGACAAACTAACAGACTAGTTTATTTAACTGTGTTTTTAAAATTTAGATATTCCATTTATTAATCATTTTTAATCCTTATAATTTAACTAGTTAAATAATTTATAAATTCTAAAATTATCTTTATCCACTCCATGCACCTTAGCTCTTTTCTAAAAACAACCGTTTCTGAAAAAACATAGAGAAAAAAGAGGAGATTCTCAAATCCAACCTGTACCTATCAGAGAGAAAAAAAAGCAAACTATCATATTTCATTAGCATCTAATTATGAATATTAGCCCATTATCAATGAGGTCAAAGTCATAAAATCATTAAATTTTAGAAGAGTTCTAGAAGGAATCTTCAAGTTGATCTGGGTCAAAATTTCAATTGCCTCAGTTTAAAGGAGAGGAAAATGATTCTCATAGAATTAAATGACCTGTCTAAAGCCAAGTAGCTACTGATAAAGCATAAATTAAACCACAGGCCCCTGACTTTTGTGTCATTGCACTTTCTCATAAGAATGAGGATTCTAGCCTATGTAAACCTTCATTTGCTGCATAATCAACCCTACCATTGTACCCTTTGTCAACGGATCAAGACCAATTATCTTCTTACTGAAGAGCAAACTACATTCAATGTTCAAGAGTTGAACTAAAGCACATAATTTCCCATTTGATCACTACCTTACCCTAACCACTGTCCACTATTTTATGTTCATAGAATAAGCAAGAAAAGGAGTAAAATAATATTTAATTCCAATAAACCCCTTTAGAAAGGTATGCAAATTATTAAGTGTGTATCCAAGTGCTTTAAATAGTAATTCAGAGTATGTTTGTTCTGCAAAGGAATAGAGTGGTTGAGAAGATTATTTTGTTAGCCAGAGTGAGTGGGTTTAACTTTCACAGTTTCCTCATATGTAAAATAGGGCAATAGAAATATTGGCCTCACATAGGATTATTGGGAAATTAAAGTTTACTAATATGATTATGTTATTGCCACAGTCATTGTTACTTTTTTCCAAAGATGTCTAATGATAAACTATTCTAAAAATCTTTGCTATATTTTGTCTAGTGATCTGCTCTCCATAAAGAATGCATTCCTTTTAATAAAACATTTACTGGAAAATTGCATCTTAGGCATTTTCTGAGTTGAATTTAAAGCCATGAGGAAAAAGATTTCAACATTAAAAATGTATTGTATATAAATGACTTTATACAAAGTTCCAACTAAAAATAATTGCTGATCAAGGTGTTAACACTTAAAAATGTAAAATAAGACTTTTTTTCCCACATACATCCTATATTCTTCAACTGACTTCATAATCTCCCTCAGTTTACTTGTATGGAAACTGTATAGCATATATTATTCTCTAAGAAACTTCTAGTCCAAAAACACTGATTCTAGGTTTCATCTTCAAAGGGAGTTTTACACTCGAAGATATTAGTACTAAACTATTCCAAAATTTGTTTCAAAAATAGCTTGGTCCTTATTTGGTTTTTCTATGACATTTTTAAGTTTTATGTTAGATCTTCAAATAGATCTTCTAACTGCTGTACTTTAGCATAAGGAAGAACTTTGTTTAAAGTAAATGTTAAGGAACACATAAAATATAGGTTAATTTAGGAGATTGAAAATTATTTTAGAATAGATAATGAGTCACTTATGGACTTTAAATGCCTAGGAAATAATGATGACTTAAGAAAAATTAAGATTAATATAACTGCATCTTCAAAAATTTCAGTCTTTACAAGGATTATCTAGAGCCTTGATTGAAAGAAAAGAATGGATGGAAATGCTATTTGTAAGTAGGCAATTTTGTGGAATTATAATGATAACTTAATATGGCATGGATCACCTAATAAAGCAGTATGCCTATTATTGCACATTTTGGTGTCTCAACCATAGTTTCTAGGAATTTTTTTACTGTCTCCTGGAAGTGTTTTAGTTAATACCTCAGTTCTAGTCAGCTATTTTGCTGCTGTGACTAAAGGACCTGAGAAGAACAATTTTAAAGTAGAAAAAGTTTCTTTAGGGCTCACAGTTTCATAGGTATCAGTCCATATACACCCGGCTTCGTTCCTGGGGGCTTGTGGTGAGGTTGAACATCATGGAGGAAGAGTGTGGTGGAGGAAAGCAGCTCAAGACATCACCAGGAAAAAGAGAGAAAAAGCCCTCCTCACTAAACATACATCCCAGATTCATGCCTCCAATGATCCATGGCCTCCAGCCACACCCCACCAGCCTACAGTTACCTACCACTCAGTTCATTCCTATCAGGGGATTAAATCATGGAATGGGTAAGATTCATAACCAAATCATTTCCCCTCTAAACTTTCTTGCATGGCCTCACACATGAGCTTTTGGGGGTCACCTCACATCTAAACCGTAATGACCTCACACTGGTCAGTATTTTCTATAGGATTTCACTTGAGCTATGAAAGCTTTCTCTCACTTTACAAGACAGAATTTCTCAGAGAAACTGAATCAACCAGACTCTCTCTCTCTCTCTCTCTCTCTCTCTCTCTCTCTCTCTCTATATATATATATATATATATATATATATATATATATATATATATATATATATATATATATTCTACTCCCTTTATATATATAAAGGGAGTAGAATGGTTTTATAGAGGCTGAAATGTCTCAGGATCTGCAATCAGTAATCTAGAGTCCTTGGAGAGTTAATGGTTTAAGTTTCAGTCCAAGTTCAAGGTCCAGGTTGAAGGTCCAGGGAGAGCAATGTTTCAGTTGGAGTCTGAAGGGAAAAAAGAAACAATAAAACTAAAATGTAAACAAACAAATAAAATATGTCCCAGCTCAAAGGCAATCAGGCAAGAGAAATTCATTCTTAATCATGGGAGGTCAGACTTTCTACAACATTGAGATGGCAATCTACTTCACTCAGTCTGCCAATGAAAACGTAAATTCCATCAGAAACCTCCTCATGTCTACATCCAGAGTAATGGGTGACCAATAAAATCAACCATCCCACTCAACTTCCTGACAGTGATTAGGAATTATTCAGTACATGCACCATGCAATCCCTAGTCAATGACAAACTGGAGTTTTGGAGGTAAACAAACTCCCAATTTCCTGATCTTGCATCAGGACAAACTCTCAAATTCTCTTGTCATTTAAATTCTAAAGCACCCTGGGCATCAAAGAGACCCTAATTTTTACTCAAAAACACATTTCAGCAGCTCCTTTCTTTTCTCTTTCTTCCTTAATTCTCTCAATGGTTACTATTGAGAACAGAACCCTAATAAATCATGATTATAAAATTCCCCATTGCAAACTTGCTTCAAGGAAACTATGCATAAATAACTTATCAATCTTTGGAAAATTATAGAAGAAGCTCAAGATGATAGATCAAAAGTTCATATTTTTTTCCGCCTCTCCTCTTCTGATCTTTACCTCCCAATTTTCATATTTATCAACTAATTTTATGGGGGATAGAGTTGAGTTGGTAGAGTGCTTGTCTTGCATGCATAAGGCCCTGGGTTCAATCCCCAGCACCACACACACATACACACACACACACACACACACACACACATACACAGACACAAAAGGAACTAATAAACTAATTTTATGAGTGTGTATATATGTATCATATATATAACAATTAACATGTATTTAAGTATTTAACAATCACTACTATACATTATTACTTAATTTTATATTCTAGTTTATAGCTATACTTTTCTCTGTATCATAAGTTATGAATTGGATATGTGGTGTCCCCCAAAAGCTCAAGTATGAGGCAATTCAAGAATGTCCTGAGGTGAAATGATTAGGTTATAAATTGTAACAGAATGGCTTACTCCATTGATATGGATTAACTGGCCAGTATCTGTAGGAAGGTAGGGTGTGGTATAGCTAGAGTAGGTCACCTGGGTGTGCCTTTGGGGCATATGTTTTGTTCCTAGTGAATGGAGCCACTTTTTCTGCTTCTTCATTGCCATATACTGTGCTGCTTTCCTTTTCCACCCTCTTCCATCATTATATTCTGCCCTACTTTGGACCCAGAGAAATGTAACTGGCCACCTATGGACCGAGACCTCTGAAACCATGAGCACCAAATACATTTTTCTTCCTCTAAAATTGTTCTTGTCAGGTCTTTTGGTGGCAGCACCAAAACAGATGACTATAACACTATCTCTTTCTTAACTGTAGAAGTTCTTTAAATAGCATTTAAAATGTGGAGGCAGAGCAAGACGGTGGCCAAGATCCTCCAGTAATCACCTTTCCACCAATACAACATTTTAAACAACTATACATTCATCAAACTATCTACACAGAACCTAAGGAAGCCAGGTGACAGATCATAGTGCCTGCTATAATAGAACATAAAAAGATAAATTGAGAAAAACAGGAAAGAAAACAATGCCAGTACAGCATCACCCCTCCCCCAGCTGTAAGCAGCATGGAGCCTTGGGGTATAGGGAGAGAATTAATGCAGAACTAAAATTTGAAATCCAATACCAGGCTCACCATGTTAAAAACCCATGCTATACAGAGCCAATGACTGCTTCCACCGGACAATACCTTCAGACTGAGTTGTGGGGACTGTAATCACCAGGAAACTGATGGCTTTCACCACATCCCCTCTACCCTAGGCAACATAGTGGGGAACAAGACTCCAACTGCCAGATAGCCGGATACAAAAATTAACACAGAAATTGGTCTTAAAGTTCAGTGCTGATCCCACCACAGAGAGACTGAAAATGAGGTAGAAACCAAAGACCACACACCCAGCCAACACTTGCAGATGGAGCATGTAATAGGACCTGACATGAGGCAGAGACAAGCACATTATTGGAATACACTTAAGTTTTGGCCTGTGATATTGACAGCCTTGGATGAGCCCGAGGTACTTTCCCTGTATGGTGCAATTACCTGCAGCTACACATTTCAGGTGAGACCAAACTTGGCATTAGACTTGGTGGCATTGTGGTAGGAGCTCTCTTCAAACAAAGACAAGATGGCACAGCTTGGGTACTATCTGTGCACACACATACATGCAACCCTGTAGGATAATGTGGCACCTTCAGTAACCATGTACACATGATTTTCCCAGACAAATAAGAGGCAATGTGGTAGATTGAGTGTGCAAATGCAACCCCACTGACAGGACACATGTGTGACCCTGTCAACCCCTGCCCCGCAGTACACCTTCACAGCTGTGTCATAACTTCCTATTGATTTTATACTATAGAATATCCACATGAAATGTGTTTTTTTTCCATACCGAGGAGACAAAGGGGCTAATATGTTATGGGGGTTGGGGGAGGGGGAGGCAGGAGAGAGAGACTAGTAGGGGCTATATAAGGTGAAACATTTAGTGCTTGGCCTTTGGACAAGAATCTGCTGAGTCTGTGCTGGCACAAAATAAAGACTGCTTCCTGTTGAACTCTGTTTCACTGTGTGCAAATTCTGCAACAGCATAGGGATTCCTTTCACCACCACCACTACGATCTTAAGACCATGGAGTCTTTGTGTGTGTTTGTGCACATTAGGGATTGATTCCAGGGCCTTGTGTGTTCTAGTCAAACACTCAGCCACTGAGCTACATTCCAAGCTGCCTTGGTGCCTTGTTTTGACCATAAGGTGAAGTTATGCTTTTCTGTAAGCTCTTGATGGTATGTGACATCATCTGGGCATTGATAGATTCAATATTTATTCCATTCTTCCTAATATATCTTTATTTCTATTGTTATAGAAATTCTAAATGGGCTGTTTATTTTCTCTGAGTCTTTAGATACTTCCATTATTTTAACACTATATGGCACCCTAAGAGTAAGTTTTCTGTGAGTACACTTTTGATGTGTTTTCACTATTTTATGACTAGAGGGTGATCTGATTTCAGATTTGTCCCATATCTATAGATGTGTTTGACATCAGCTGAAGTAATAGCTAAAAAGTGTCATCCATCTTCCCAAGCCTTTTCTTGGGATTGGGTTAAGTACAGATACCGTATGTATCCATAGTTGCTGACTTGTGGATAGACAGATAGACACTGTATAATTCTGTCTGGCTCTAAAAAGAATCATTCTGGAGAACCCAGGATTAGGTTTCTATCACATTGGTCACCAATTCCATATAGCGATGTCACATCCTAAGCCATAAGCCCACTAAGTCCTAAGTCCAGCTCATTTCTGTTTTAAGACCAAGCCGTACACTGCTATGCACTGCCCACTGTGAGGTAAACTCAGGGACCAAGACTATTGCAAACAGCCACCAGTGTTGGTGGCCAGAATATAAGTTTACTAGACTAGTTAACATAGATCTGTTTGGCATTGGGACTCTTTCAGAGATTTTTTCTGTGGGCACTGGCATGGAAATTTAGGTCATTAGGATTTGCCCAGTACTGGGTTTCACCATCCTTGTCCTGAGATACAAGGCAATCTACTGAGCTAACTACCTTGTCCTACTAAATGGAGTCTTGCCATGGAGTCTTTTTGTAATGGAGTCTTTCTGTGACTACACTCACAGAAAACTTACTCTTAGGGTGCCACATAGTGTTAAAATAATGGAAGTATCTAAAGACTCGGAGAAAATAAGCAGTCTGCTTAGAAATTCCTATAACAAGAGAAACAAAGATAGATTAGAAAAAATGGAATAAATATTGAATCTATCAATGCCCAGATGATGTCACATACCATCAAGAGCTTACAGAAAAGCATAACTTCACCTTATGGTCAAAACAAGGCACCAAGGCAGCTTGGAAGGCAGCTCAGTGGCTGAGTGTTTGACTAGAACACACAAGGCACTGGAATAAATCCCTATCTGTTTAAAAAGCCTCAAGACCTTAGAGAAAATGCAGGGAAAAAAAAAAAAAAAACTCAGTCCTCTAAGAGAGAAACAAGTAAATAATATACCATGCAAAATTTAAAATGTTAGAAGACATTCATATCAGGATAAAGAATATCAGAAAAAGAATGATGAGTAAGCTCAAAGTCAATCTATGTTAAAACATATTGTTGGGGCTGGAGTTGTGGTTCAGTAGTAGAGTGCTTGCCTAGCGCTAGTGAGGCGCTGGGTTCGATCCTCAGAACCACATAAAAATAAATAAATAAAAATAAAGACATTGTGTTTACCTACAACTAAAAAAATATTTTAAAAAACCATATTTTTGGAGGTTACAAATTTTAAAAGTAAGAAGAGGAATGAAGAAAACCTATGAAAATTTGGGGATAGCATTAAAATAGCGAACATTTAGATTACTGGGTTTAAGAGGGACTTGAGAATGCCAAATAGGTAGAAACTTTATTCACTGAGATAATAGAAGACACATTTTCAAACCTGTAGAAGGATACAAATATCTAAGCATAGACAGGTCAATATCAGCAGTAAGATTTAACTCAACCAATTCTATACCAAGACATCTTGCAATGAAATACTCCAAAGGAAAAAAAAAATAAAAATATTCTAAGGCTGCAAGAGAAAAGACATGAATAACACATAAGCATGTCCCAAATTTCCTGATGACAGACTTCTCAGCAAAAACCTAATAAGTCAAGAGAGAGTGGTGAGATATTTTCATAATACTGAAGGAATAAACAAACACAAACCAACCAAAAATATCAAACTTACTAACAAGAATACTGTGCACAGAAAAGTTATTCCTTAGAAATGAGAGATTAAAATCTTCCCAGATAAGAATATGATTAGATAATAGATTTTCACTAGATTTATTCTATAAGAAATAATGATAGGAGTTCTTTAAACTGAATTTGACAGTAATATGTAAGAAGGAAACATTAGAAAGTATAAAATTTACAGAGAAACCAAACAGACAAATTCAGTATTCTACCATATTGTGAACTTCCTATATAAGCCACTTATATATTTAGTATGAAGCCTAAGAAATAAAATGATTTAAAATGATGTTAACTATACTATTCTGACAAGAAAAGTTAATACAGAGCTAGAAAAAAATGGGACTTCAAAAGTTCAAAATATGGGGAGTAATGGCACACAAGGATAGAGTTTTATTAATATATTTTGTCTTTTTCTGATTATTTTCTCATCTTTGTAATTAAGCTGCTATCATTTCAAAATAGATGATTATCATCACAAATGCTTTTTTTTTAGTTTGGCACAGTGGTGCATGCCTGTAATTCCAGTGGCTAAGGAGGCTAAGGAAGGAGAATCAGGAGTTCAAAACCAGCCTCAGCAAAAGTGAGATGCTAAGCAAAACTTAGTGAGACCCTATCTCTAAATAAAATACAAACTAAGGCTGGAGATGTGGCTCAGTGGCTGAGTGCCCCTGAGTTCAATCCCCAGTACCCTTCCCCAAAAAGATGCTTTTTGTAAATCTCATGGTAATCACAAAATATAAAGCTATAAGAGAAAAACAAAAAATAATAAGCAAGGAATCAAAACACAATACTGAAGTAGATCATTTAATCACAAAGGATGACTAAAAAAAATGAAAAAGAAAGAAAATAGCTACAATAAAATTAGAAAAAAAATTACAAAAATGATTGTAGAAATTACCTTCAGTATAAATGGACTAAATTCTTCAATTAAAAAACATGGAATGATTGAATTGATAAAAATATCGAAATACATATTGTTTACAAGAAATTCCCATGACCTCTGAGGACATGCATATGTTGGAAAGTGTAGGGATAGAATAAGATATTCCATGCTACTGGAATCCAAAAGAGAGCAGGAATAGCTGTGCTTATAAGACAAAATTTACTTTAAATAAAAAGCAATAAACCAGGTGCAGTGGCACATGCCTGTAATCCTAGTGGCTAAGTAGGCTGAGGCAGGAGGATTGTGAGTTCAAAGCCAGCCTCAGCAAAAGTAAGATGTTAAGCAACTCAGGGAGACCCTGTCTTAAAATAAAAAATAGGGCTGGGAATGTGGCTCATTGGTTGAGTGTCACTGAGTTCAATCCCCAGCAGGCCACTCCAACCATAAAAAAAATGCAATAAACAGAGAGTCATTATATATTTATAATGGGGTAATGGGGTTAATTCATTAAGAGGAAAAAATTCTAAATGTGTATGCATCCAATACTGGACTATCCAAACATAGAAAACAAGAATTAATAGAACTAAAGAGAGTTAGATTTCAATACAATAATACATCCAAATAGAAAATCAACACAAAAACAAGAGTTAAATTGCATACTAGACTTAAAAAACCTAGCAGAAATCTACAGAACATTCTATTCTAACAGCTGATGTATACACATTCTTGTCATGAGCACACAGAGCATTTTCAAAGATAAATTATATTATATTCCACAAAACATGTTTTAATAAATTTCAAAAGAATAAAACCATATTGAATATCTTTTATGACCACAATATTATAAAACTAGAAATTATTAACAGGAAAAACTTTGGAAACTACACAAATACCTAGAAATTGAACACCTTATCCTTTAATTTATGAATAGATCAAGGAAAACATCAAGAAGGGAATTTTAAAATTTCTTGGAACAAATGAAAATGGAGATACAACATACCAAAAGCTATGAAATACTTTAAAAGCAGTACTAAGAAGAAGATTTATAACACGCAATACATATATCAAAAGCAGAAAGATCTAAAATAAACCACCTATCATAGTATCTCAAGGAATCAAAAAAAAAAAAAAAAACAAAAAAACAAGATCAAACCAAACCCCAAATTTGTAGAAGGAAAAAAAATAATAAAGATCATAGAAGAAAGAATAATATAAAATGCACAAAAGCTTAATGAAATGAGCTGATTTTTTGAAAAAAAAAAGTAAACATAATAGATAAATCCGTAGATGGACTAAGAAATATAGAATACTTACATGATAAAAATCAGTGATGAAAGGGAGACATTACAATTCACTTCAAAGAAATACAAAGGATCATTAGAGACTATTATGAACAAATATATGTCAACAAATTTGATAACCGAGAAGAAATACGCAAATTCCTTACAATGAATAAAGCATGAATAAATAAAAACCTAAGGATACTAATAATTTGTAACAAAATTGAATCAGTAACATAAAGTTTCATATCAAAGAATAGCTTAGGATTATATACATTCATTGCTAAGTGCTACCAAATATTAAAATAATAATAATAATAATAATACCCATTTGCCTCAAGTTACCCATTCACCTTAAATTACACTAAAAAATTAAAGTGAAAGGAATTCTTCAAAACATATTTGTGTTAGTCAACTTTATGTGACTGTGACCACATACATGACAAGACCAACTTAGAGGAGAAAAAAAAAATTATTTTAGGCTTACAATTTCAGAAGTCAGTCCATGGTCAGCCAAATCCATTGCTTTGGACCTGACATAAGGCAGAATACCATGGCAGAGGGGAAATGTTGTAGGAAAGCTAATCACCTAATGATGACTAGGAAGCAGAGAAAGCCACAGAAAATGTGAACCCTTCCATAGCACACTGCCGCAGTCCAGCTGCAGCAAAATAACTGGGGGGTGAGGAACAACTTGTGTACATTGATACAGCAGGAGTGGGAGCCGTTTATTGTAGGACAGGAGGGGTATATATACATTCCACACAGCTTATCTTAATTAACATAAACTAGATACAGCAGTCAACCAATAAGGAATCTCCACACTTAATGGCTCCCTGGTGTTACTTCACAAACCACTCCCTCTGGCAAAATGCCAGGCACCATTTTGACTTGTTTACAGACCCTAACAGCACACCTCCAGTGACCTACTTCCTCCAAGCATGCCCAATCTGCCTATAGTTCCCACTCAGTTATTCAAACTAGGATGAACCAATTAAGTTACAGCTCTCACAATCCAATAATTTTTTTTTTTTTTAGAGAGAGAGAGAGAGAGAGAGAGAGAGAGAATTTTTTTTTTTAATATTTATTTTTTAGTTCTCGGCGGACACAACATCTTTGTATGTGGTGCTGAGGATCGAACCCGGGCCGCACGCATGCCAGGCAAGCGCGCTACCACTTGAGCCACATCCCCAGCCCGACAATCCAATAATTTTACTTACAAATATTCCTGCACTAATTATGAGATTTTGGGGGACCCTTTATATCCAAACCAAAGTTCTATCAAACCAGCATTACCTGGATATGAAAAACAGACAAGGACACAAAAAGAAAAGTAAACTATAGATCTCCTTGATAAACATAGATGTAAATAAACATAGATTCAAAATTCCTCAACAAAATACCATGGCAAGGATGTTCAGAAAAAAACTTTGGAAATGATTGGGGAATGTTAATTAGTACAGTCATCTTGTAAAACAGTATAAAGTTCCTTCAAAACATTAAAAAAATAGAGCTACCATATGATACAGTGATCCTATTTCTGGGTATATACTCAAGGAAAATGAGATCAGTATGTTGAAGAAACATCTCTATCACATGTTCATTGCAACAATTTTCCAATACCCCCAAAATGAAAACCACCAAATGTCAACCAACTGATGCATGCATGGGTCAAGAAAATCTGATACGTATGTCCAATGGCATGGTATTCAGCCATTTGTAACAGCATGAACAGAACTGAAGGTAATATTGTATACTTAAAAAAAAAACTAAAAGAGTAGCCAAGAGTAGTGGCCCACACTTTTAATCCTACAGACTCTGTGAAGCTGAGGCAGGAGGATCACAGTTTCAAAGTCAATCTCAGCAACTTAACAGGGGTCTAAGCAACCTAGTGGATCCTTTTCTTAAAAAAAAAAAAAAAATGACTGAGGACATGGCTCAGTGTTTAAGCACACTTGTGTCCAAACCCTGGTACAAAAAGAAAAAGAAGATATCAAATGTTTTCAGCATAAAAAAATGATAAATGTTTTAAATAGATAAACCAGGCACAGAAAGAGAAGTATCACATGATCTTACTCATATTAATTTTAAAAATTGATTATACAAATTTAAAAAGTAGAATTGAGATTGCTAGCTGCTAATAAGAGTATCAGGGTTGAGCTAACTTAATCAATGGGAACTAAGTTACCATTAAATAGGAGTAGGGCTATAGTGTGCCCTTATTGCACACTATAGGGTAATTATTGATAATAATTATGTACTGCATGTTCAGAAAAACATAAGTAAAACTTAAATGTTTTAACCATAAAGAAATCATAAATATTTGAGGAGATGGATATGTTTGACAAGATTTAAACCTTACACAATAGTACATGTTTTGAAATAACACAAAATATTCCATTAATATGTATATTTTTTGTTTTTAAATTTCAGTGAAAAATAAATTTAAGGAAATTTAAAGCCATATAAACAAGTACATATATAGAATCAAGCAGTCAGATTGGATCTATAAGGAAAAATATAATCTGACACTCTTAAAACATTGCTACTCAACTTGGAATCTTTCAAAATTCAGGTTTAACATATCTTCTTACTCTCTCCTGTCTTGTATGTTAGGGTTAGCTTGTTCTGCCTTCTGTACCAGATATCATCTTTGCTTCCTTTTTATCATGAGGTAGAGTAATTTTTATGTCAAATAATGTCCTTGATAGGTCTACATTCCATAAACATGTCCCTTCAAACGTTGACCATTAACTATTAAGTTTGGTTGTCACCCTTTATTTCATTTTCTTTCAATAAACTAATTGTCAGTACATGCAGCTTGGGTCCACCTGTTTTTTTGTCCATTAAAGTCATATTTTATAGTTAAATGTTCTAACAATATAGTGTGAATACACATAGAAAAGACATAGGATTTACAAAACATCAATTACATCAATATGAAAAACTCCATGTAATTCTGAATTTGAAGAAATATGAAATAGGCAACTGAACTGCAAAAAATAAGTATGTGCATCATGTTAAGTTTTAGGGTATTTTGCAATAGCTCATAATGAAACAGATTACATAATGTTAGCATTCTTTTTAGTTTTCTATTTCCATTTTATGTCTGAAGTATTGCATAAGTAAGTACAGAAGTTATCAGTTTAATCCTTTAAGATTGTGACAATCTAGAGTAAAAATCATGAATTTTAGAAACCTGTATTATGACTATCAATTCAGAAGAGTTAGCTAATAAAAAATACTCCCTTATTCCATGTGATTCACAGTATAGTGATCCTACGAGATTATCTGAAAGGAGGAAACTCTTTTTCTTCAGGCTTGAACATATATTACTGCACCCCCAATATTAAGAAGTCACTCAGCACCTTGAACTGTCAAATATGCTAAGCTGATCTATATTAAAGAAAAAGTAAAGCAAAACTATATATATATATTTTTTTTTTAATCTGTTTAACTGAGCATTACCAACAGTGGTCCCGAGACATACATTGTCATCAATGCTTGAATTTGGAAAATTTAGCATCCACATTTATTTAAACATAATAGTGATATTTATTTAAACATAATAATAATATCTGCTTTATTCATCTTCAGAAACATTGTTGGATCCAATAAAATGTAGGAAAAAGTACTGAAAAGTCTTACAAAATATGCTGTAATGTAAAACATTTCCATAGCAGCTTTCAGTTTAAAGTACCTTATGTTTAATTACTCTTAGGATTCACAAAGAAAACAAGTCACTTACTCAGTAAGTATTTATTGAGTAAATTGCCATCTTATGTTTCAGTCTCAGTCCTAAGAGTTTTAAATACAGCATCAAGCAAAATAGAACAAGTTTCCTGTGGAATACTCATCTTACTTGATATCACATACCTTCCCTGTTCCTGGTTGCTTGTACATCTTACCATGCTTTATGCCAACACTAGAATTATAAAAGGGTTCAAGACAGAGAGTACTTAGTTGGTGAATACAGTGTTAATCAATATGTTATATTACCAAAAAAAAAAGCACTAATTTAAATTATAATCTTAGGATTATAAATGTTGAGATGGAGAAAAGTTAAATTTTAATTTCAGTTCACCCAATGGTAAAATGAACAAACATAAAATGTGTCTCTTCAACTAACATTTATTAAGTATCTACTATGTTCTTGGCATTGCTCTAAGCTTTTTAGATTTGATTTGAAAACTAGACAATGCCCCTGCCATAGCGATATTTATATTGCGATGCAAGTCATGTGCAAATCCTATCTCCTAGGTAGAAATTTAGAAAAAGAAATAGGAAAATGAATATGTACACAATACTTAGCACATTATCTGTCATGAAGCTTATGTTCATTAATAATGGCAAAAAAATAAATCCTTAAATAGATTAAACATGTTTTATTTTCAAGAGGAAATTGTACTTCTAATATCGTTGTGTCCTCAGGATAAAATAGTTTACTAGTCATAAAATAATATCTATTCAAACTTTATTATAGTATTAGTACAAAGCAAGAGTTATGTGAGTGCATCAAAAACCAAGTTTCTACATTTTGAATTTAAACATTAAAGTATTTCACCAACTGAGAACTTTGTGGATGGAAACTTTTTCTCATTATGAAGTTGGCTGGTAAGGACTGGGCAGAATGCATGGTGAGACTGCCAATCAGCAACAATGCAGGCAGCGTAACATTGCATCCAGTAGGATTCCAATTCTGCAGAACAAATTACTAAGAGGATGCGTTTCTGGTAGAAATTGTATTAGTTTTTGTCCAGGAAATTGAAATAAACTATTGGCAATCCGTAGGTTGCCCAGTACCAGCTCTCCAAGTGGGAAAAGTCTTGATTTATAGCATTTGCAAAATTCTGTGATGCTCTTATATTGTGCTGTTCAATTATTGCATACATTTTTTATTCAGTATTGCCAGGGAAGGAAGCCAAACTAATATTGAAATAAAACTAAATTGAAGAAAATACTTCACACATAGTTTAAAAAGAATAAATACCCATATCCATGGTACAGGAAGGAAAATATTAACTTTCTGGTACACTTGTATCAGATAAGAATATCTTACATTTTGAAAACTATGTTCTCATAAAATAAATAAAATAGTATAAGAACTTTCATAATGACATAAATTAGTAGAGTAACGTTTTGAAATTAGGACAAAATTCTAAAAATTTGGAAATACCCTTGATTGTTGAGTATAAATATTACAAACATTGTTAAGATATAAATGCTCATCTTTATCTATGAGTCAAATATTAGAAAAATGAATTTTCTACATGATATAGAGTATTTATATTCTTGAATCTGCAGTATGTTTTATGTAATAAATCCTGACATAGACTACCTGAATTTGAGCCAAATATCACAGGTTAAGGGAACAGTCCCTTATAGTTTTTGGAATAGCTAAAGAATAAAAATAAGGCCAACCAAAAAAAAAGATACCCAGGGCTGAATATGCAAGGATTCCAGATGAAGAGCATCTACTGCCCTCTTCTAATGGAGTCAAGGATTGCCAAACTCCTGGAACATCCATGTGCCACAATAGATAAGATTATTTCTAACCAAGGAAGCTCACCTGAGCTTCATGCCCAGAGTGTTTATGGGGGTTTCATGACATAGATGTGATTAATTCAATTATTTGCTACCAAATAATTGGTATTCAATGTTCAACCCCTCTTTCCTACCCAGCATTTTGGACTGATGTCACATGGTTCAAATCCCCTAAACCTCTAATCATATAGTAGTTTTCTCAGGCATAGACGGTCCCTATTCTATAGGATTTTATTAGCACAAACTAAGAGACACCCATAAATTACCATAAACGTATCATCAGTACTAATAAAGGCTTTTCTTTTTTCTGAAGAAATTCTAAAGATTTAGAGGCTACCTGTCAGAAACTAGGGGAAAAGTTCAGACTCTTTAACAAAGGGAGTTTATTTTGAACTTTTTCCCTTCAACTAATATACTCTAAAACATGTTAATAGGTATTTCATACTATCTTAACTAATATTATTTTGGTTTGAGTATTGAGAAAATCAGAAATATCTATTTCACAAAGGATATATATATATATATATATATATATATATATATATATATATATATATAGGAAATCCTTGAGAAATTCCACAGCACTGTTTATGCTTTCAGGTGGTAGAAATGAAAGAGACTAGTTCAAGACAGGCCATGGACTGTGCTCTAATTTTGCTGTATGTTGATAGTGATGTTGGACAAATAGAGCCTCTTTGCTTATCAATTGACTACTGTCAAATATATATAAAATCTAAACAATTGGCAGTATAAATTCAAAACAAAATATGGATGCACATATATAGAGTGTGCACACAAATGCTTGTTAAATAATTCCTATTTTGTTGGAATAACAAGAAAGTTGTCAAGTTTACGTGAAATATGTGATGCTGTAAATATAAAATTATAAAACTCTGGATGTTATTTGTAAGTACTTCTTACCACTCTTTTCTAACTTGATGTAACCTATTAGGAATGAAGAAGTACGAATATGTAAACATCTTGTGACCATAATATGGTGGTGGGTTCATTTACATTAACTTCATCTTTTAAATAAACCTACCAGGAAGATGCAATTATCACATTTTTACAGTTAAGGGAAGTCAATTCAGAAAAGTTAAGTTCTGTGGCCGAGTTCATATAAGGAGTGACTTCCAAAGCCTATTTTAGATGATGCTGTGCCATAAAATTCATCAAAAAAATGGTGGAGTTTAGCTACATAATCCCTAAAATCTCTTCCATCTCCAAAAAGCCACAAAATTTTTAATTATTAAGGGATTGTAGACATGTACTCAAAATGTATTGTTACTTCAGCATTTGAGAGCTGAAATGCTGAGAGGAGTTGGACTTGGGAAATAGGTCTGAAAGCAAATAAATAATGCCGTTGCTTTTCACAGACAGCAGATGGGTACTACTTAAGAATATTAATTTAGCAGTTGCTTTAGAATGCTAGGCTAGGTTATGTTATGATAACAAAGTACATTAAAATAATATACAACAAAATTGATTTCTCATTTAAGCTATCACATGGCAATAGGGGTGCTGCGTATACTATACACTTAGACACCAGATTACACAAAAGCTTAAGCTTGATTCAAAGTTTCATTGAAAAGAAAGATGAAAAATCATGAACTATCCCACAAATTTTCTGCTTTTACCATTTTTTTTTTTTTTGGTTTCAAATGGGGCCGCAATGGAAAATTGTATTAGGAAATCAGACATACCTAGAAAACACCTGTATTGACCATCCATCATTGCCATCTATCTGTTGTTTGTATGATGTTCTTTAAGTTGCAAATCACTATTTTATGGATCATCAATGATGTCAATAAAAAACTACACTGGTGATGGGTCAGAAATAACAAAAAATCTCATGTAGAATGTTGGAATTTTACTCTAGTTAATTAAGTAAAAATGTTGACACTAGGTTTTTTTCAACTTAAATATTTAATGTAGAACATTGTTATATTCATATAGCAAAATCATTCAGTTCAGGACCATATAGTTACAGAAAATGGAAAGTTAGAAAAAAAGCAACCCAGGCATTTTTCTATTCTCTCCCAAATACACAATTATATACCCAATTGATAATATAGGTAGAAAAATCATTAAATTGTTTCCAAAACCAGTACACTTTGGGGAGTAAATGTAGATATTCCAATAGTTAGACAACAAAACAGGAACTATGTCACATAAATAGCATGTATTATTATTCTAAAATATTCAGAGGAAAACTACCTCTAATCATTTAAAAATCAATTAATCTTTTTCTCTTATGCTGTGTATAAACACACATACAAACGTGTGTATATAGAGAGAGCTTTATATATGAACACATGTTTGCACATCTGTACATATATTACTCTTCCAGTTAGGAAAGCACTTATTTATCCACTTGCTTATTTAAGAAGCATTTGTGTGCACACTCTATGCACTATTCTACTACTGGGGAAAAGGAGTAACTTATTTGATACATGAATTCTGGAATGAAATTACAGCTTTACAAACAAAATTCTTAGTTAAGGAGCATATAACTAATGTTGTGTGTGTGTGATGATGAAACATCGCACATTGTTTTATAACTAATCTTTGTAGCAGGGTTTAAAAAGAATTACCAAAATATTTATTATTTGTGCCACTTTAAAATCTAAACAATTGCCAATATAAATTCAAAACAGAGTATAGGTGCACATATAAGTTGATATGATTAATACCAAAACAAAGATGAACAACTTAAATTTTCATCAACAAATTTGCTTAAACCGTGTGATAAAAAATATTAAAAAAAAAAACAAAAAACAGAGAAAAACCCACATGAAATATGCAACTTTACTGAAAAGCTCAAGAATAATGGAGCATTTCACACTTATATTTGAAAGGTAATAACATGAATATTTTTAATTTTTTTTAGTTATTGATAGACTTTTATTTTATCTATTTATATGCGGTGCTGAGAATCGAACCCATGGGTTCACACATGCCAAGCAATGTGCTACCGCTGAGCCACAGTCCCAGCCCCAACATGAATATTTTTAATAGAGATTTTCTTCTAACATTTTTGGGGACCCTCTTGAATCCCAGGGTTAATAAATATTATTTTAAAACAAAGCATTTGTTAGGATACTAGAATATGCCTCCAAGTTATGAAAAAGTGTAAAGCCTTCAGCTTTATATATACATCTATATCCTAAAAGCAAGATGCCAATTCTCAAAGACAAAAGGTATCCTTTCCTTCCCCGATCAGGGAGAAGAAAAGGTTAGTCACTGAAGACAGCTTTATATTCTGGTGATATTAGAGTATATCCCTTATATTAAACTAGAGGTGTATATATACCACCTTTTCTTTATCCATTCATCTACTGAAGGGCACCTAAGTTGGTTCCATATTTTTTAAACTCCTTTTTCTTTCTTTTCTTTTTACTCTGTCTTTTATAAAAGGATCCATTCCAACTATGAACCTTTTGGGGTTATTAGATTTTCCTTACACATATTTATATATTTATTTATTTTTCAGTCCAGGGGCTTAAACTCAGGGGCTGTCTATCACTGAGCTACAACTCCAGCACTTTTTATTTTGAAATAGAGTCTAACTAAGTTTTCTAGGTTGCTCTCAAATTTGCAATCCTCCTGCCTCAGCTTTCCAAGATGTTAGGATTACAGGTATGTATCACAGATCCCATCTCCCCTAACTAGACATTTAAATAACAGATAATGCAAAATAAATCTAATCAGAATTACTTATGTTTGACTGAAGAAGAACATCCCTAAAAAGAGCTGATGTTAACCTCCCTTCAAAGGATTCCTACCACAGCTCGGCTGCAGCAAAATAACCAGGGAGTGAGGAACAACTTGTGTACATTGATACAGCAGGAATGGGAGCCATTTATTGTAGGACAGGAGGGGTATATATACATTCCACACAGCTTATCTTAATTAACATAAACTAGATACAGCAGTCAACCAATAAGGAATCTCCACACTTAATGGCTCTGGCTCGATGGCTCCACCTCACAAACCACTCCCCCTGGCAAAATGCCAGGCGCCATCCTGACTTGTTTACAGACTCTAACAATTCCCCCTTTTGTTTAATTTAAATAACGACCATAGTGGTTTTTACACAAACACCATAAATAATCTGTTACAAGTAGAAAGGGAGGATACAAAATGTCACAATATCAAGCCAATTGATGGCTCCATGAAAGAAGCCCTTGGAAAAATTATACCAGCAATGACACCGTTAGCAAAGATACTGAGTTACAATTTGTTGTAGATTACAGTTTGTTATCTCAGTCCAGGTAAAGCAGTGTCTCAATAGATTAACTCACAGTTCAGGTAAATCATAGTCCAGGTAAGTTCTGCAGGCAGCTAGCCTAAGTTCACAGTCCAGGTAAGTTCTGCAGGCAGGTAGCTTGATCCGAAGTCTCATCCGGTTCTCAGCAACACTGGAAATTCTTCCACCCTCGTACTCACTGGCACTGGGATGAAGGCAGGAACTCCAGCAATGATGCTAAAGAAAATCCTGTAGTATTCCACTAAGAAAACAACCTTCTGAACAATTTAGTACATGATCTCAAGGTTTTTTACATTTGAAATAAGCCTTAATAGTGCTCATTATTCATCAGCCTCCAGGTGTGGGAGAACCATTGTAGCTTAGTTATTGGCATTGAAAATGACCAAACAATAAGGGATGCTGGTAGTGTCTTCTGCGGGCTGTAGCATCCCGGGCAGCCCCAGATAGCCCTGGGAGTGTCCCGGACTCAAACTGCTTCCAGGCACAGGGAGCAAGAGCCCGAGAGACTGTGCCTCTGGGTCAAGTTTGGATTTGGGCTTTCGCAGTGGTGTCCCGCTCCCTGGGCAGGGGTAGGGAAGAGCCCTTGCCGCCCTTGGAAAGTCCTTGCTGCGCCATGACTGGCTCGCGCACGTGGCAGCCGTTGCACTGATTTATGTACCCTCCAGTAACAAAAAGTATTCAATAATAGCCTTTTGCTGCAACTTTTTTCCTGATAATCCTTCCTCCTCTGAACTTTCTTCTTCTTTCTGACTAGAGTTCCTGGGCTTCCGTCAACACATGCCCTAAGTATTCTTGGTTCCACTGGGGTGCCTCCTTCCCTTAGTAATTTACTTAACACCCCTTCCATATTTTCATCACAAAGACAATACAATACACTGAGACAAAACAAGACACAAACATACTGCATCAATCTTCTCCATTTTCTCGAAATGACTGAAAGGGTAAAGTTTCTAAGCTTCAAAGCCTGAGTTAAAATGTAAAGGATCAGGAATTGTAAACCTGCTTCTAAACTGCAAAGCATGGGTTAAATTCCTGAGGCAGTTAAGACAAGGCCCTACTGGCCATTTAGTTGATTTATGGCCTGGGGTCCTGTGCAACTCAGCATTCAAGACCCTGTGCAGCTTATCACGTAGACATTCAGGGTCTGAACCAATCAGTTTAAATGTAACCCCCTCCTTAGGAAAGACCTATCACTCCAGCCAGCCCTGTTCCCGCCAATGAATGTACTAATCAAGTGTAAGAATTATTGTTTGATTTTCCCGCGGTGTAAGGTGATTTGTTAAAGGAGATTGTGATGTATGCAAAGCCTCCCCCCCCTCCTCCCCAAAAGGTGTACTTAACCATTGTTCAACCCCTGCTCTGGGCTCTGGGGTGCTCTCGCTTCTTGAGTGGGCCTAGAGTCTCAACACGCTGAATTGGGATCCTCAATAAAAATCCCCTTGTGCATTTTGCATAAAGCCAGTCTCTTGTGGTCTCTTCCTCCGACGTTTCGCTGGTCCCTTACATGACCATTTTTCCTCTCGCCCTATCTGCCTAGGGCTGAGCAGATTTGCTCCCATCCTATCTATGGACGGGCAGCTTTTTTAATTTTTTTTCCGCCACTTACCCCCGAGTGTCCCAGGGCTCCCCATAACGGGCCACCATCTGCCACAGCCCAGCTGGCTGGGCAAAATAACCGTGGGGTGACAAGCAACTTGTGTAGATTGATACAGCAGGAATGGGAGCCATTTATTGTAGGACAGGAGTGATATTTATACATTCCACACAGCTTATCTTAATTAACATAAACTAGATACAGCAGTCAACCAATAAGGAATCTCCACACTTAATGGCTCTGGCTCGATGGCTCCACCTCACAAACCACTCCCCCTGGCAAAATGCCAGGCGCCATCCTGACTTGTTTACAGACTCTAACAGATTCCCATATGAATTTATCTGCCAAGAGGATAGACTGTCCAATAGACTCTCACATACACTTTTATTGGAGCTATATAAAAGATCATACTCATACACAGATACAGACACACACACACATTTAATTCATGTTATAGAAAATTATATGTATATATATCAGACATTTATTAATACATACATTAACATATAAATTTATATTTCCAGCTATTGCATGATTTTTTTCTATAATTTAGAGCTCCCATATTTTCTTGTAAATGTGTTATAGTTAAAGCTTCATCCTGGGGTTTCATAAATTGACTTCCAGACCACTCATGTATAATCCAATCAAGTCTTTATTGAAGCACACTGGTGGCGACTGACCAGAACATAAAGCTATTCCCCTGATCAGCTCCAAACAATTGCAAGGGTGCTCCTTATAAGCCTGAAAACCACAAAAGGGATGTTTGGGGGTCCAGCCAATGCAAGCAAGCCAAGTTACAGAAGCGGGAGAGTACAGTCAGGTGGCTGGAGGCTTAGCCAATTATAATTAGCCCAGTCACCCCAGTTACAGAAACAGAGCCCCATTAGGTAGTTCTGTGTTCTTAAGGGTTTCCATAGCAAAAGGAAAAGAACAACTTGCCCCAGTCATGACCTTTCTGTTTGGCATGGTTGTTTTACAAAATGGAGTTACTAAACAAAATGAAGTCACTTTGGCTTTACTATCACAAATAAACATTGTTCTTCCTATTCTAAATCTGTTCATTATCAGTGAAATTTCAGGTTGGAATCTCTGGAACTGATTTGAAAGAAAAGAGATTTTCCTCTCAACATATTCTTAAGTCTTTGACATAGTTTTGCTTTTTTTGCTTTTTTTTTTTTTAAAGTCTGAGAAACCAGCCTCTACTTCAGAGCAAAGCCTGTCCAAGGAAAGGGGCATGACCCTTGTCCTTGAAAAGACCCACAGAGCACTTCTAGGCACATACCCATCCTGCTGAGTTGTTTATCTATAAATATCAGGAGCAATCTGTGGTGCCAGGTGTCCCTGACTCAGTCAGGCTAGGTGAGGACCCATAGCAACCTCCTACCAGCCACCAATCAGCATGAGACAGGGAAAATACGTGGGATGCCAGATGACCCTCCCCGTAGTTTATGGTGGTTGATAACATGTTGGGAAACCATGTAGTTCAGCACGTACTCCCCTCGTGGTTTAAACCAATCAGTTCAAAGGAATCCCCCTCTTGTCCTAACCAATCACCCTTACCCAACTTGTTCCCACCAGTGAATGTGCTAATCATGTTTTTGAGTTGTTTTATGATTTTCCTGCGGTGTGTGATGATTTGCTAAGAGATGCTGTGATGTATGTGAAGTCCCTGCCTTCCCCCAAAGAATGTATAAAACTGCTGCAAACCCTGGGCTTGGGGCCTCTTAGCATCACCAGTTGCTGTGTGCATGCAGAGGACCCAGCTAGCTTGCAATAAAAGCTCTTTGCTGCTTACATTGATCTTGGTCTCTAGTGGTCTTTTGGGGGTCCTGAATTCGAGCATAACAAGTCAAAGTTTTCTTTTTTCTTTTTTCCCTATTTTTCCAAGACAAACTAATAAGCTATTCTATGGTTTGAATGTTTGTTTCTTCAAAATTCATGTGTTGGAAATGAATGACTAATGTGACAGTTTTAGAAGGAGGAGCCTTTGGGAGGTGATGAAATCTAAGGACATGTCTCTTGTGAATGGTATTAATGAATTTATTAAAGATATCCAAGAGAACTACCTTTCCCCTTTCACCCTGTGAGGACATTGTAAAAAGTTCCATGTATGAACCAGAAAAATGAGACCTCAGTTGTCACCAAATCTGTCAGCACCCTAACCTTGAATTATCCAGCCTCTAGAACTATGTAAAATAAATTTCTATTGTTTATAGCTTCTTATGCTATGATATTTTTAAAAGTAGCTTGAATGGTCAAAAACAAACTGGTATTGTTTGAGGTGGTGAATCTCAACAATATACATGTTACTCTTAAAAATAGGAAGATTAATTTTTTTAAATATAGGTGTGAGATTAAATATATTAAATAACTTGAAGTAGCACAATAATTTGGAATCTATAGTTTAATACAATTGTTTATTTTTAAAGAAGATGCAACAGTAGCTCACTTTTTGCTTTGAATATAGATAGCCTTGCTGTTTTGCTACTGTGACTTATTTTTAAAATCAACTTGTTTCTTTCTTTTTCTCTCTCAGTGCTTCTCCTTAATCTCTCTCCCTCCCTAATCTCAGGGGAAACAGGATCATCATTCTTCAGAATTCTAGGTGGAGTTATCTATTCTTGAGCACACACCCACCACAGCGATGAAGTAATTCAGACTTTGGGGATAGCACCAAAATGTCTCAGAAATGACTATCTCCAAAATAAACAAATCAATTACAACTCTGGACAGTACATCAAATGGAATGTGGCTGCTGAATCACCTCTTTAAAAGTCTCCTATTCCCCTTGATAGGGAGAATCATAGTCTCTGGGAGAGCAGTCCCCTGTGCTTCTCCTTTGCTAGCAAAGCCATAAATCTTTTCCCTTTTTTACAAAACTTTTGTCCTCCTTATTGGATTGGCAGTGGGGACAAGGACTGAGCTTCGGTAACAAATTTGGCAGCCAAGGTAGGACCCTAGAGCAGCCCCTACTCCAGGTTTCTTGGGTAGGCTTGGCTCTCTAAGCAACACCACTTCCATGCTGAGGATGCAAGGTGGCTGGTGAGCTTGTTAAGAGCCAGCTGCTGGAGAACTAGAAGATAAATGAGTTTCCCTGAGGTTGAACCAGAAAAGCTGTTCCTGTGAGTTAAGGGAGTGACTGAGGGACCATTCCAGCAGCTGCTGAGCTCCTTTTCCTTTAGGGAACTCCCGTCTTTTCTCCCTGAACTGTACAGGTTGCTCTAACTTGGTCCACTTTAAGAAAAACACAACTGAATTTAGTAAAATTGCAACACCCTTGGCCATCTGGTAAGTCCCCTGGTATGCAAAAGGAGACCCTTGGTTCCACACATCTGATCCCTCTTGTGGGGACATTTTTGTCACTACTGGTGTAGGAGGCATGGTTAAGTGGGACTTAAGAACCTAGGGGTATTTATTCCTTTCTGGTCTGTTTTAGGTTCTCTCATCTGTTTGTTGTCCTTGGTTTTGGGAATTCACCCTGGTTGTCTGTGTTTTTGTTTTGTTTATATCTGTTATTGACCCTTCTAAGACATTGGCAATACTGTGTTTATCCTTTAGGTAGGCTCTTGGGAAAAAATCTTGATTGGACTGTCTGTTTAAAAGTTCCCATCTGGGGCTGTGGTTGTGGCTCAGTGGTAAAGTGCTCGCCTAGCACATGCGAGGCCCTGAGTTTGATCCTCAGCACCACATATAAATAAATAAAATAAAGGTATTGTGTCCAACTACAACTAAAAAATAAACATTTAAAAGAAGAAGAAGAAGAAGAAGAAGAAGAAGAAGAGCTCAGTACATTTAAAAAAAAAAAAAAAGTTCCCATCTGTTGGCCATGGTTTGGGGATTCTTCATGATTGTCTGTTTCTTTTTTGTAAAATCTTGCAATTGGAGTTGATTTGTCAGAGATAAAGTAAGGTGAAGAAAGGGCTACTATAGGTATAAGCTAATCTAAGGAAAATATAATGCTTCACTGTGAATTATTATACAATACTGCAGTTGGAGTTGATCTGTCAAAGGTAAAGTAAGTAGAAAAAATTTGTATGTACAGGTCTGTCTGTTTGGAAGGTTCCCATCTGTCAGCCATGGTTTCAGTGACCCTCTCGTTGCTGTCTCTGTTTTTTGTATCTGTTCCAGGCCCTTTAAGACAAAGGCCATACTATGTTGATCTTTCCAGTAGTTCCTTGAAAAAAGAGATCTTCAGTGAGTGGTCCAAGGAAAGGACAAAACTGAGAATATAAACAAGTTGTAGTATGTCTAAGTAAGTGGAAAGTTTGTGGAAAGCAAATCTCAAAAAGTTTGTGATTAAACTGGCTATAATTATCATGAAGTTACCCAAATCTTAATGTATTGATAGGAAATAAAAATTCTAATTGGTGCGGCCAATTTGGAAAGCAGTTCGGAGATTCCTGGGAAAGCTGGGAGTGGAACCACCATTTGACCCAGCTATTGCCCTTCTCGGACTATTCCCTGAAGACCTTAAAAGAGCATGCTACAGGGATATTGCCACATCGATGTTCATAGCAGCACAATTCACAATAGCTAGACTGTGGAACCAACCCAGATGCCCTTCAATAGATGAATGGATAAAAAAAAATGTGGCATCTATACACAATGGAGTACTATGCAGCAATAAAAAATGACAAAATCATAGAATTTGCAGGAAAATGGATGGCACTAGAGCAGATTATGCTTAGTGAAGCTAGCCAATCCCTAAAAAACAAATACCAAATGTCTTCTTTGATATAATGAGAGCAACTATGAACAGAGCAGGGAGGAAGAGTAGGAAGAAAAGAGTAACATTAAACAGAGACATGAGATGGGAGGGAAAGAGAGAGAAAAGGGAAATTGCATGGAAATGAAGGGAGACCCTCATTGCTATACAAAATTACATATAAGAGGTTGTGAGGGGAATGGGAAAATAAACAAGGAGAGAAATGAATTACAGTAGATGGGGTAGAGAGAGAAGATGGGAGGGGAGGGGAGGGGGGATAGTAGAGGATAGGAAAGGTAGCAGAATACAACAATTACTAATAGGGCATTATGTAAAATTGTGGATGTGTAACCGACATGATTCTGCAATCTGCATTTGGGGTAAAATTGGGGGTTCATAACCCACTTCAATCTAATGTATGAAATATGATATGTGAAGAGCTTTGTAATGTTGTGAACAACCAATAAAAAAATAAATAAATAAAATTAAATTAAAAAAAATTATATAAGTATAATGTATAATATAATATATAATATATAATATTTATAATATAATATATAAACATAATAGACAGAAATGTCTATAAATATAAGCTTGACTTAGAGACACATGTGGCCTTTAAATGGTTTTCTGGACTAGTATACAATTTTGCAATTGAAGTTGGTCTGTCAGGGGTAAAGTATGTGGAAGAGATTCTGTGTACACAGGCATTTATGAAGTTGCATGATAAGGCATCTGAACAGTCAGGAATTAAGTTGAAGGTGCCAAAAAGCAATGCCTCCGGCATGCAAGAATAGCAGGAGACCAGAAGAAATTGTATATATATATATATATACATACACATACATTTAAATCCTTTCAACCCAGTGCTGGCACTCCCAGCACTGTTTTTCAGCCTGGCCCCAGGCAGACACAGATCACATTGCTGTGGATCAGGGGCACTAGCCTTGGGCTGGGGGAAAAAAGAAATCTCAGGAAATGGGGGTTATAGAAAAATAGGCAAAGAGAAGCTGGCCTCTGCCCTGCCTTTTAGCCCCTGTTGCCCAGGCAGGGGATAGAGGCTACTGGCCACAAAGGACTTGACAGTAGGTTCAGCACTGTTAGTTTATGACCTGGGGACAGGAATAGTCTCCCCTTTTAAGATCTTGTAGGACATTCTAGTTGTCCAGGAGATATCCATCACTGGGAAAGAGCAATTCTTCCTATAACAGTATCCCAAATTCATGGGGACACTGGAAGGGTAAATAACCACACCCAGAAAAAAAAACAGAAAAAAAAAAAAAAAAAAACAGAAGCTAAGGCCAACTCTTGTTTTGTTGACAGCCTCTGCAAAAGGGTCTTCAAGGAAGCTTAAAGAAAAGGGTAGAAAGGGCTCCCTACACTCTATATCAATATGCCTAGTATAAGAAAAAAAAGCCCAAAAGGAGACTCTGGGAGGGGAAACAACTGACAATGGAGAACTCACTTAAAGTTGATGGCATCATAATAATGATAACACACAGATCAGACTCAAAAAATATTCTGTGCTCTAAACCCTTGAATGCAACCTGGGAGAAAAAGATGAAGGCACAGTTTTTGTATATACAAAATTGCCCAGTCCCTCTCCTGGAATAAAAATTTTTGTGTAAAAGAATGCACAGATAATATTAATAAGGATCATTTCAGAATACAAATTTAAGAAAGGGTCTGAAACTAGAAAAGATAAAAGAAATTTGTAGGTATATTTTAGTACAGAAAATTAGAAGGAAATAGAAACGTTTTCAGATGATAAAGAAAGTATTTTTTTTTTTAAGAGAGAGTGAGAGAGAGGAGAGAGAGAGAGAGAGAGAGAGAGAGAGAGAGAGAGAGAGAATTTTTAATATTTATTTTTTTTTAGTTCTCGGCGGACACAACATCTTTGTTGGTATGTGGTGTTGAGGATCGAACCCGGGCCGCACGCATGCCAGGCGAGCGCGCTACCGCTTGAGCCACATCCCCAGCCCAAGAAAGTATTTTGTAAAATAATATTCTTGGACTGGGGCTGTAGCTCAGTAGCAGAGCGCTTGCCTAGCATGTGTGAGGCACTGAGTTTGATCTTTAGCACCATATAAAAATAAATAAATAAAATAAAAGGCATTCTGTCCAACTACAACTACAAAAAAAATAATAGTTAAAAAAAATAAAAATAATATTCTTGCCTAAAGTCCGAGATGAAAGAAAGGACAAAACTGAGAATATAAACAAGATGTAGAATGTCTAAGTAAGTGGAAAGATTGTGGAAAGTAAATCTCAAAAAGTTTGTGATTAAATTGGCTATAATTAGCATGAAGTTATTCAAATATTAATGTATTGATAGGAAACAAAGACAGAAACATTGATCTGCTTATCTACCAAGATAATTTTCTTGTATCTGTTAGGTTTTATTACTTAGGGAAACTAAGTATTAAATAAATTAGGATTTCTGGCTGTTTTAGTCTTTTTAATGAATATTTTATTACTGCTTAAAAAAATGTTATTTTAGGTTAAACAATATAGTTGACACCCTAAATATTTGTGACTAGATAAATGTATACATCTGAGAATTATATCTGTCTCAGCATTGTCTTAAGTATTATGTAAAGTTTATAAAATGAAAGTTTATCTAGGTTTATATACAGTATATAAGGCTGACTTTCAATACTGGCAAGGTAACCAGTAAGTGCTCTCTTTTATACATTGTATAGGACATAGAAGGGCCAAGCCACACTGCCATTTGAAGACCTGTCTTATGTTTGTTTGCTTTGACTAAGTCTATCACTGATCATTGACACTGTTCCCTAAATGTATGAGATTTACAGTTTTCATTTGACTGTTGCTACTGTACTCTATGGATTCTAAATTTTACTTTAAAAATTAAACTTTTTAAATGTAAAACTTACGAGAGCAATTGCAAAGTTGGTATTGTGCAAACTAAAATTGTTTGCAGCAAGAGTCTCCTTCAGTTTTATATAGAAATAACAAATTTGGTTGGTATTTATTCATGTCATTTAATGTTTTATAACTGGATAAAAGTAACCCATTGTTGATAAGTGACATAAAATTTTGTGTTACACTTTGCACTGGGATGGGAATTTAAATGTTGTTTTGGAAGGTAATAAGGAGACCTTGATCTGTTTGTAGATAACATTGTAAAATATGGAAGCATTTTGCCACTTTTCCCACACACACACACAAAAAGTTAAATCTCTGTTAGCCTTTGTTTGATTCATGTTTCAATGTAATGTTGTAATGTGTTATTTGTTAAGAGCCCCACCTTATCTGAGATAAGGCTCTGTCTCTCACCTTACTCCATGTTAGAATGGCTCCAAGACTAGACTTCAGATCATTTAAAGTTGTATTCAAAAGATCAATTTTTGTTGTAAAGATTACTGTGATCTCAAAACAAACAAGAGATATAACACATAACTAAGTAAAGGTTTGAGATTATTAAAATCATGTTTCTTTGTTCATAGCTATTACATAAACTGAATGTTTTTGCTTGATTAATTTCATTTTGTGCTTTCCTTGTAAACTTTATCATTATTGCCTATTAGTGCTTTGCAGAGGTACTGCTTCTAATAAAAATAACCTGAGTTAAATTGAGATACTAAGCCATCACCTACATATAGAATATACAGTATATAAGGCTGACTTTCAATACTAATACTGACCTCAATTAAATGGAATTGCTAACTATAAAATTACAGACATGGAAGTTACCCATCACTCCCACTTCAAGACTGGTGAAATTGGCCTGCTGGGTATTTAAAACCAAAATCTTGGAAACCAAAATCAAGGAAGTAAAAGGGTCAAGAAAATGCAGCCAACATTTTGGCCCTTGCCTCTAAGGTCATCCAGGACACAGAGCATGACAGGACTCTGGGCCATGCAACTCCAATGAGTCATCTGATCTGTGGAATGGTGATCAACAGGGTGATCTAAACAACCCAGATGCATTCTTTAAAGAGGAGAGTAATTGCAGAAGGAAATGTCCCTGATGCTTCTGAAAGAAGCCATGTATGGTCAGCAAGACTCTGAACCATCCTGGCAGATGGCATCTGCCGCAGTCTTGGCTGGGCACAGAATCACGAGCCACTCAAGCAGGAACAAAACTTTATTTTGAAAAAGCCGCCAAGACTCTGTAGGCGCGGGCAAGCCAAACCCGGTCCTCCCACGCGGGCGTCTACCGGAACCTCCCGTCCCCCGGAACCGGGGGTTCCCCGGACCTCCCCCGGAATTTCCTCCTACTATCCTTCCCCAACCAATGGGAACTCTCCATGAGTCCCGTAACATGAGTCCGGTAGCAGGCCAGGGTGAACAGCGGGAGTCCAATTTCCATATGAATGTAAATCTTAACATAATCATATCTCAGTGGCTAGCTGGCGTACTTTACAACCAAAGGTGCCATACATCGTATATTTGCTTGTGGCTCCTAGCAGACATCACTGATAGAAGAAAGCTAAAAGAGGCAAGGGGCTTCTCACTAGTTCCCAAGAAAAATCTCAGCTGACTCTTAACATTAGATAGGGACAACAAGGTCAGTTTTGACCAACTTGGTCTTAAATACCTGGCAGGTCTTAAATCCTACTTGGACATTTAAAAGGGAAAACAACGCTTTGTTTTTTAAAATGTAACTCAAGATGTATACTTGTATCAGCTCTACCAAAAGTAAGTAAAGTTGAAAACTACAAAGAAAGGATTCTCCTATGGGAATGCCTAATAAGAATCACAAAGAACTCTAGTCACAAATTTGTCCTGAGTCAGTTTGAGCCTGAACTCCTACACCTACAAATCTCCCTAGCCTCCCACGTAATCTTCGGTTTTTCACTGATATGATTATGAGTAACCATTTTCATAGAATGGCTGGAACAGTTATTGCTTTTGTGCTAATTGTTTATTGTTGACTTAGCATGATCCCTGCCCTGCATATGCCTTGTCCAGTCACCCACCATCTGCCACTGTGGACCTGTGGACTGCCCTGATGCCTTTAATTGTTCACAAGGACTTTGGGTTACTTCCCTCACTTTATCCTCTTTCAGAAGAAGACAACTTGAAGATGAAGATGTTATCGACTATTTTTTCATACAAATGTAATCTAGAACTTTTGTGAGTAGGTGTGTGTGTGTGTGTGTGTGTGTGTGTGTGTGTGTGTGGTGCTGGGGATTGAATCCATGGCCTGTGCATGCAAGACAAGCACTTTAGCAACTGAGCTACTGAACTATATCCCCAGCCCAGAAAAGTAATATAGAAATGGATAGTGGGGAAATGTAACAGTGGTCTACTTTATGCTTTGAATATAGCCCTTGCTGCTCTGCCACTATGACTCATTTTTAAAATGGACATGTTTCTTTCTCTTCCTCTCTTCCTGTTTCTCCTTAATCTCTTCCCCTCCCTAATCTCAGGGGAAATGGGATTATCTTTCTTCCCATCCTAGGCAGAGTAAACTGTATTTGAGTACACATAAATACACACACACACACACACACACACACACACACACACACAGGAACAAAGTAATTTATACTTTGGGGATGACACTATAAGATCTCAGAAATGACTATCTTCCAAATTAACAACTGAATTACAACTCTGGACAGAACACATAGAATGTAGCCTTTGAATCACCTTTTTAAAAGTCCCTTGTTCCCCTTGATAGGGAGATTCACAGCCTCTGGGACAGGCATCCCTGTACTTCTCCTTTGCTAGCAGAAATAAACGTTCTTTATTGTTTTTCTCAGAACCTCATTATTGGATTGACATCAGGCACAAGGACCAAGATTTTGGTAACACTGCGACAGTAGTTCCCTGTGTTTTCTCCTTTCCTAGCAAAGCAATAAAACTTCTTTTTTTCTTTTTTTTTTTTTTTTAAACTCTGTCCTCATTATTGGATTGGCATTGGGGACAAGGACCATGCTTTCTGTAACAAACAGACTTTAAAGGTTATTGTAAAAGTCTATAAATTCAAACATAATCATCATAGTGATCCTATAACAAGGACTTAGAGATTATTTTTATTAAAACCACAAACTCTTCAACTGGGTCTGCAAATAAACAACTTGGCATCTATGCTTTCACTTTCAATCTGTCTCCTTTGCTATTATGACGCAGTCACCTTACATTTCAGGAGTACCAAGTCTAAAGATACACATCTTGTGATGAGTTGAAACTAACCCCAGGCAAAAGCAACTGTCTTACTTCCTCCTACAAGGTCCTGCCTGAGTGATTTTGAGATAGTGATCAATTAGACCAATAACCAATGACCAAGACTCCTTCACTGTACGTTTCTAGTCCCCTTTGTTTATGTCATCTTTGAGCTCATGCCAAAGACTGGGCAGAAAATGCCAGTCCCTATACCTTTTTGGTATGGCAATACTAGTCAAAGTTTGTCTCCCACTTTTCACCATTTCTTTTGTTAGAAGAGATTAAGTAGACTTAAGCAAGAAATATAGGCAGTGGAAATCTAGGCTTTGCCCAGGATGGCACCCCTCTGGCCATTTCACTGCCTCCGGATCAACTTCTTGCAGTCAAAAACCTCCCTTTTAATCTGGAGAAAATAAAGATGGTCTAATGCAAATTTCCAACAAGGAAAAATTGGAACAGGCACACTAAGCCTAAGCCATGGTGAGAAACCACAGCACCATCACAAATACATAATGCACATAAAGGGCAGTTTCCAGATCAAAGGTAACTAACATGGGAAACCTCAGACTGCTTCTGCTCTGGGAGACAGCCCACTCCACATACCTCAGCATTAGTTCCATTTCACTAAACACACCTTCATGCTTTCTTGTCTCTTCAAATAAAATCTTTCATTCAGGAAGATAACCCAGGAAGCCTCTGACTGGTATTACTTTTTCCATTTGGTTTTTACGTGAGTAGGTGAAACTTATTTATTGGGTTCTAGTCCTCTGGCCTGTGACCTAGGTTATAACCCAGTGAAAAATATGTGTGAAATAATTTTAAAGCTAATTTAAGCAGTGATGGCTTAGCTATTTCTCCCCAGGACTTTCTATACTTGAAGAACTTGAAAGCACAATACCCACAGTGAAACAGTGGTCCACTCAGCACTTTGAATACAACCCTTGCTGCTCTGCCAGTGTAACTTATATTTAAAACAAACATATTTCTTCGTCTTTCTCTTCCCCTTCCTCTCCCTAACCTCCTCTTCCTAGTCTTGGGGTGGGGTACACAAGATTACACTTCTTCCCCATCTTACATGAGTTGTCTGTTTTTAGCACACACCCACCTCAAGAATGAACTAAATCAGACTTGGGGATGCCACCAGAAGATTTAAGAAATCTCTCAAATTGACTAGCTAATTATGACCCCTGTCAAGGCACACCTGAAATGTAGCCTTTGCATCACCTTTTTAAAACAAACAAATAAACAAAAAAACAACCCTATTCACCTTGACAGGCAAACTCACAGCCTCTGGGAAAGGAGTCCCCTGTGTTTCTCCTTTGGAAGAAAGCAATAAAGCAATATATATTTATTTTTTTTTTTTCAAAACCATCTTCATTATGAGATTGGCATCAGGGATAAGGACTGAACTGTTGGTAATAATAACACAAGAGGAATTCCACCTGATGAGTTAGCAAATACAGTGGTTAAAATGGAAAAAATACAATGGTCTTTAAATGGAAAATTGTCTTAAGAAATATCCCCAAATTTTTTACAAATAGTAACCATGTGATATTGTTAACAAAGGATAAGTAATGCAGAAAGGGTATTTTATTCTGCCAATAAACCATTCAAAGCTTGGCAAGGAGGAGACACCTATACATTTCCAAGGTATTAGTGGAACATAATGGAACAAATCTCAGATTGAGTAGAGGTCAGTGAAACAAGGAAGAAAACAAAAATAATGAAGGGAGGGAAAAGAGAAAATTTTCAGTAACATTGCGAAGAGAAAATGAAAGGAAGCTGGAGATCTAGAGACTAAGAGTGAAAAAAAATAAAAAACTTACCTAAAGATCTGATTAAAAACAAAAAAGGACAATAGTACATCTATCAATGACAACAAATGCTGCCTCTGAAAGTTCTCATGACACACACTAGAGTGAATGGAAGAGTGATAAGACTCATTTTGTGTTTTCAGGACAAAGGTAAAGCACAGAGGAAATACTTGATGAAGATGAATAGGAATAGAAGAAAGGTTCATCTCTTTTATCGTTAAATTTCCTTTAGATTGCATCAAACTAACAAGTATTTGCTTTATCAGCCACTTTCACTTTCACATGCCTTTGAGTTATAAGGGCATTTTATTTCCCTGGGATTACTCCATCTTCCTCATGCTTCTCACTTCTTTCTCCTTTCCTTTTAACTCTTATCTCTTAAAAGAGATTCAATGCTAGGCAGCATTGTATTTTGATGCTACAAACCTTCAATTTTATGCATATCGTTTCTGAAAAAAAATATTAAAATTCTAAGTATTAACTTGGCTATTGTTTCCCACATTTTAAACATTAGTGCAAAAGCAAGTAGAAGCACATAATTTCAGTTGAACCTTTGTAAAGACAAGGTATTACTTTTTTTCAATAAAATTCAGCATGTGGGTAGGCAAATTGATTATACTACCTAAGGTAACCTATCTTATGTTTACAAGGACATATTATAACATCCCCCTTGCTCTTAGATTATGACTCATGGAAAATAATGGTAAATTTTAGTGAAATATAATTAAAGAATTAGATTATCAAATGCTTGTGCAGTATCAGGAAATTATTTTTGATATGCAGATGAACATACAACCTGCAGAAATGCATGTATTTCATTATCTGAAATTCTCTCATCATTTTTCAAAATGTAGATTTTTATATTAAAATAATAAAAAAAATGTCAAGTAATATATCCAGATATTTGGCAAGCATTTATCTGTTAAGTTGGCAGGCTTCCCTTCCCCCTCCCCTTTCATGGCGGCTGTGGTCGGGGACTTTCCACCAGGCTGAGGAGCCCTGACCAACACATGACAGACACAGACATGAAGCCCCTAAAGTTGGCTTGGCCAACCTGCTATCAGTAGCTGCAATTTACATGGCCTAGGCCCTCCTAGCTCCCATTTCCCTTATTAGCATTGTTCTCCCCGTCCCACCCACGTCTTCCCTGGCCCTCACCCTCTCATGGACTGGTGAACCTCACCTGGGAGCACCCCCCAGTAAACCTTCTTTTGGTGCCTCATTCTTGTTCTGTGGTTCCTGATCTCGCCCGCCCGTTCAATTTACACTATTCCATTATTATTTTTTATTTATTTTTTTAGATGTTTATTTTTTAGTTATACATAGTACCTTTACTTTGTTCGTTCATTTATTTATTTATTTTTAGTTTTTAGTTTTCGATGGACACAACGTCTTTATTTTATTTTTATGTGGTGCTGAGGATCGAACCCAGGGCCTCACGAGTGCTAGGCAGCCGCACTCTACTGCTGAGCCACAACCCCAGCCCGTTATTCCATTATTCTTGCTACAACATGAGCAGAATGTTTTAAACTCAAATTTTCATCATGTCAATCATTCTCTAAAAAAAAAAAATACTAAAATTTCTTAAATTTCCTTAGAAATCATTCCTTTAAAAAAATCGAGATATTGCCAGATGGAACACACTCATAATCCCAACAGCTCGGGTGGCTGAAGCAGGAAGCTCACAAGGTCAAACCCAGTCTTAGCCACTTAGTGAGACCCTGTCTCAAAATAAAAACACCTGGGAATGTGGCTCAGTGGCTGAGCACCCTTGGTTCAACTTGTTAACAAGGGGGAAAAAAAATAAGACACTAATATAACATACATTCCTACTTTTATGATAGTGATGTCATTTTTTGACTATGTTATGCTGATGGAATTTCCCCAAACCACAGAAGCAAGAAAGTCTCTAACCTTTCCCTTGCTCTGCTCCTTTGGAGCTGGTCATCAAATGAACAAAGCTTTTCTGATTTTCCCCTGAAACAAGTCATAAAACCCTCATGTGAGAGATGCCTCCCTATGACTGGAATAAAGGGCAAAAGGTCATAGAAAAAAATCTGAACAAATAAGGTCTTGCTAAATTTCTCCCAAATTATTGTCATAACAAACTAACCTTTTGTCCTCCTACATATTTCTCCATGAATCTCTACTCTTCATCAAATCTCTATTGAAATTAAAAGCACTTAACTTTAACTGTTTCTTCGTATTATTCATTTCCTTATGAAGATTCTCACATCACTTAAAACTTGTATTTATAAAGTCCTTGCTTAGCATCTGGATGGCCATCTTAAGTGACAGCCACCATTTTAAGGAAAAAAAAAAGTTTTACTTTTCTGCCCAAGGGCGTTTCTGAAAAAAGGCTCAACACTTGCCTAACCACACTCATTAGGACCCCTCCACTCTGATTCCTGAGTCTGCCCCATAAAAGTCCCAGAACCCAAGCCTGTTTTTCCTCTCTCCACTACAGAGAGATGGCCTTTATTTATCAGCTCTGAAAACTCTCCTGTGTATATCTTCCTGGTCTCTTTCACTGCTCATTTACCCATCTCTCATTCCTCACTTTCCCTTAAATATTAAATAAATCTGTATGATTTCCATTTTTAATCTGTCTTTTATTCTAGGAGCTTTAGCTATAAACCTATATATGAAGAAGAAAATAACTTTTCTTTACGTTAAAGAGCACCTTCACAAACCACCTTTACTTTGGAAAAGATGGATGTCATCACTTTATTTGCCCATTTTGTTTTAAAAGCATTCTTCAGAAAACCTTGTTTATCAAAATACATGGTCCACTTATACAGAACATATAATTACACATCTCATACAAGAGTAAGGCCTATTAAAGGTGTCACAATAAAAAAAAAAAAAAGACATTACTAGACACTGTGAGGTGGGGATCAAGAAAATAATATCAAGAGCCAACATAGAAACTGGAATAGATGTCTTTAAGAGACACAGAAAGACTTCAGGATACAAAATTACAATAAAACATGAGCAATTACTACAGTCAAAGATATTTAAAATAATATGTTCATAAAGCAAATAAGTGAATAATGGAAAGGGAAAAATAAGAAAATAGAAAGTTTTCAGTGAAAATTACCTAATACATTGAGAAGGATTAATTAGGTAAAACATGGAGATTACTGAGTGTTTTTCAGTCAAGTTCTGGGCTGACTTTCTATTTACTGGGCTCCTTTACAACTCGAGAGGGATTGAAGTTAATGTGTGAATTTTTGACTGATAGAAATGCAAATAACATTTTGCTAAAATTAAATATCCCCAAAGCTTACAAATGCTTATGGGCATTAACCAGTCTAAATGTAATCCAGGAAATTTATGCTTTCATTGCCTAAAAATCCCAGCTTCTTAAATGCTTCTTGGTATGAAGCTTGATAGAGACCATGGCTCCTCTGATTAGTACTGAATTTTTAAAAAAATCTCTGAAATAGGGTCATTTTATTTTTGCATGAGAATACACCTTTTTAATATAGCTTTAATGGTCAGAAAGATCATTTTCTTTGATTTAATGTACAAGTAGACTCATCTGATGAAGTGAGGAAAACTGTATTGCCAGAAAAGTGTACCTCCTGAATTGGTGAATCCTGAGCAATTCTTTTCTTGGCTCTGAAAATGAAGACCAGATATAAATTCAGGAAAGTCCAGTTTTGATTTTTTAAAAATAACTTTTTCCTAGTGATTATGTGCTCTGGCCTTTGCATTCAGTGTGCAGGGATAGTAGTTGTTTTCCCGTTGGTGGCTGTGTAATTGGGAATTCAGCTTCCTGGCTTCAACCATTAAAACATGACCATAAGAGAATGGATGATGACCCCTTTTCTGCTGGGTAGACATATCAAAGAATCTGCTAGTCTTCCTATTTTTCCACTGCCTACTTGTTAACTCACATCTCTTAAGAATGCTATACCCACTAAGAAAAAAAACTTTTTGGTATCTGACCTGGTAGGTTTTAATGAATGGTTTGCTTCAGACCTGTGACTCCAGTTGTATAAGTAGAACTACACATCATGTGTCTGTAATTCTGAGAAGTGTTTACCTTTCCTGGTTGTGAGAGTGGCATCTACAGCCAGAGGGCATTCATTAAGGAATTAGATTATCAGGTTTCTTAAATAGAAGTTGCTTTGTTCCAGTAACTCCATAATAATAAATACCTTTATACCATATAGCTAGTATTCCTGAATTTTACAAAAAAACATTATAAAGTGAGCTTTTAAAACTTTAAGGTTGCCAGAAATCTTTTTTTTAAATATACTTTATACAGAAATTGCTACATTAGAAATATTTTTACAATTCAAGCTCAAATAACTAAATGAATATCTGGGTAAATAAGGCTTATTTAATATTTCAGGTTTAAAAATATGGGCATATCTGTGTGTAATTGCCTTTGTTTAACACTATGGCTTTAATAAGCATATGTTTTGTTTTGTTTTTAATTTGAAATTGTATTTTCATGAAGAAGATAGTTCATCTCAACTTCCTGAATTTTTATATTGAATTAAAGAACAAATAAACTCATAATGCTCCTATTTAAATAATGGTAAATTTGTATTAAACCAAACTGAATCAAAATTATGACAAGCATTTTAAATAATACCTATTATGCTTTGTAGGACATTAGCCTAAGCATAATTTTTAATATTGTATGTAAGCTGAGACTATGAATTAATCAGAAATTGACTTAATAATTATTTGACTATTTAGGAAAATAATGATTGAATATTGAAACACTGATTAATCAGAATCAGTTTAATTTCTATAATTTTATTTCTTATGTTTATATATCTTTGAGTGACATTAGCAAATGTGTTCATGTTTACAAATTTAAAATGTTGTCCAAGTGAATTCTGTGGTTTTAATGAGTCAACTTTGTGGGCCTATTGAAATGTTTATATGTGACAGAATTCATGTATCTACTTCTTCACTTACTTTTAACCAAAGAAACTAACTGCTCTTTTAAAGTTATAATCAATACAAGCGGTTGAGACTATGCTGGCACAATGGTGTTAATGACATATGAATAGAAAGGCAAAATATGGAATATGCTCTTGTTTATCAATTTGTAAAGAGAGTAGTTTTGTCTTGAATAATCTTTGGTCCAGAACTGGAAAGAGAAAGGTGAAACAAAAATGGGAACTGCTAGAAAGTTGTTAAAGGTTTCTATAGAGGGAATTCCCATTTGCCTTGGTTTAAAGTGCCTATATATTTTAATGTTTGAAAATAAACAATGAGTGTATTCAAATTTTGACAGCTGTATTTCAGTGTGTATAATCACAAGAAACGGAGCTAATATTATTTAATAGCATATATTATATTTAACTTTATCTGTGTTAAAATGATAAATTAATCTTAAATGTTTTTAGCATGAATAATAAAAGAATTATTATTTACTTTCTATGTATTTGTCTAGACAGAAATGAGGTTCCAAGTCTCCCTAAAATAATTTTCCTTGCTTTGTGATAATTTATCATAATCTTGTTTACCCTATTTATTTATTTATTTATTTGTTGTGGTGCAGGGGATCAAACCAGGGCATTAGGCCAGAGCTCTACCACTAAGCTTTGAACCCAAAGCTCCCTTGATTACTTTAAATAACAACAGAAAAACAATGGCACAAAGAACTACAATTTCTCTTTTGTGAAAGAATAGAGTTCCTTCTAGTATTGCTACTTTCTTCTATGTTTATTTTAAATAAGCTTATCACTTTTTCCAGTTATATATGTGCAGTTTCTCATGTATCCTTGATCCTGTCTTACTAAATGACCAAATTTTTAATACCTTTTCATTGTGTCTTCCCAAGGTCATAAAATGAAATGTTATCCTTTGCAGTTGAAACTCTTAGAGACTTCTCAGAAAACCCTCAGGAAAATGATAAATATTTGCTATTTCATTTTAGGAAAAGAGTATTGACTCTAGAAATGACCAGGTTTGTCAACAAAGACTTCATATAGCTTAATTAGCTCAATATCACTATAAAAGTTACATGAGAAGAATTTTCAAATCACAAGAGATAGTTGCATTTCTAGGTTAAGTTTATAGGGAAAATGTTACTAATGCTTATACACAGAAATTGAATTCATTTGAACAATGCCCTGGGAATTATCGATATCCTTACTAACCAAAAAATATTCTTATCCTTAAGTGAAATATTGATCAAATTCTTATGAAATTGTTATTTAATATAACCCAATAGAGAATTTTTCCTGATATTACTGGTTATTATAATAAATTAATGGTCTTATTATCAAATGGATTTCTTTTTTCTGATCTTGCTAAAAGGTTCTGCTTTAAGGTACACACTAGAAATTGTGTCTCCATCAAATGACAGTTTCAACATTCCACAGAAAGTAACTACTGACATTTCTATAGTTCAAAGAATATACTCCTGGGTAAAGAGATTCACATTGACATTGCTTAGACAACTTTCACTCTGTACTGGTGGACTAAATCAGAATTCCCTGTGCTCTTGTCAATGTGAAAAATGATATACTCCATGAAAGTTCACTGCTAACTCAAGACTCGGTATAATATGAATTAATAATACAACTCTCAATAACTCAATGAGGGGACTGTTACTGTAATTATTTGGTTAGAATATTTTTTAGCATTACAAATAATTTGTATACTTTTATTTATATATGAAAAGGTCTTATCAATTTCTTCTTTTCTGTCTGTTATGGTTTAGATGTGATGTGTCCCCCAAAAGCTTATGTGTGAGACAATGCAAGAAGGTTTAGAGGAGAAATGATTGGCTTACAAAAGTATTAATGCAATCAGAAAATTAATCCCCGTGGTGTTAACTGAGCACTAGCTGAAGGCTGGTAGGGTGTGGCTGGAGGAGGTGGGCCATTGGGGGCTGGCTTCAGGATATATATATATATATATATATATATATATATATATATATATATATATATATATGGAACCCAGCACCCCGAGCCTGCCAGGCAAGCGCATTACCGCTTGAGCCACATCCCCAGCCACAGGTTATTTATTTTGTATGAGTCAAGTGGAGTCTCTCTTTACAGTTTGATCATCATGTGAACTGTTTCCCTCCACCACACTCTTCCACCACGATGTTCTGCCTGGAGCCCTGAGAAATGAATCCTGCTGTCTATGGACTGAAACCTCTGAAACCAAGAGCCTCCATATAAACTTTTCCTCTTGTAACATTGTTCTTATTAGTCATAGCAGTGAAAAAGCTGACTAAAACACTGTCTCAACTTGACCATAATTTTATAAACTGAAATGAAACATTTTTGTATGATATCTGATTATCTTAACCTCCTCAGAATTTACAAATACAACTTTTTACTGCCTTGTTGTTTTTCACAGAAATATATTTATTTTTGTAGGTCCAATGGAAATCTGTCTTTTAATAGGTCATTTTCTTTAAATAAATAAAAGCAGTGTATTTAACTCACTTTAAATACACTTAAAAAGCTGAAAGTCCAAAACCAGCTCCTTCTTGTCAGCCTCTACTGAGGCCCTTCTGACAGCAACATAACATGTCAGATAACATTATGGAGCAGGTGTACGTGCAAGAATGGGAAGTGGCACATGTGGAAGAGGTCATATGGTACAAAAGAAAGCAAGATAGCAATATAACGAAGCCAAACTTGCTTTACAACAGTGTACTCTTGTGGAACCATCTATTGTAATGTCTTCTTCATTTCCAATTTTATCTGAGCCTTCTCGTTTTTTTTTGTTGTTGTTGTTGTTGTTTGTTTGTTTGCTTGCTTATTGTTCATTTAGCTAAAGGATGTTGTTTGTTTGTTTGCTTGCTTTGTTTTTTGGTACCAGGGATTGAATCCAGGGGTGCTTAACTACTGAGCCACATCCTCAGCACTTTTAATTTTTTTATTTTGAGACAGTGTCTTTCTAAGTTGCTTAGGGCCTCACTAAGTTGCTAAGGATTTTTTTGTTCATTTATTTTTAACTTTTTAAATTTTTTATTTCATTTTTGTTTTGTGGGTACTGGATATTAATTCAGGGACACTCAACCACTGAGCCACATCCCCAGTCTATTTCGTATTTTATTTAGAGATAGGGTCTAAATTGCTTAGAATCTTGCTGTTGCTGAGGCTTGCTTTGAACCATGATTCTACTGTCTCAGCCTTCTGAGACACTGAGAGTACAGGCATACACTATGGTGACCGGCTATTTGTACTTTTTAGATATTCATGAGAATAGAATGTTTTTTGACATACTATACATACATCAAGTATAACTTATTCTAATTAGGATTCCATTTTGTGGTTGAACACAATGTGGAGTTATACTGGTTGTGTATTCATATATGAATATAGGAAAGTCAGGTTAATAGGACATATTTAAATAAATTGGCTATGCGCCTAAGGCCAAAAATGGAGTATCACATTTGAGAATAATCTCAGGCACTAAGGTCCACCAAAATTTATCATTTAAAAAAATAAATAAAAAGAATGGATTTTATATGTGAAACCAATATCTACAAAGCTCTCATTCCATATTTCTCAGGAAAACTGACTTGATTACTTGGCTTAAAGGGCACAAAACAGAAAGAATAAAAACAAGAAAAAAAAAGTCTTCCTGAACACTGAGAGACCTAGGCCTAAACTTTCAGTGTAAATGGTTTACATATGGGTGAAGTAGAAAATAACAGCTTTTGAAAGTTCATTGTTCACACTCACTCTCTCTCAATCTTAAGATGAAGCTATAGGCAGAATCCATAGTCCTTCTGGATGCTAGCTTAGGAGATGCACAAATGTTGTTTTTCCCAGTAGAACACTTCTATTACTGGGCTTGAAGATCCTTTATTCCCTGGGGAGCTCTCAGATAGATGTCTCTTTCATGGATGCTGATTTTTTCAGTTGGCTACTTAAAACTCTCTATGAGCCTATTTTCTTAAGATGCAACACTCTTTGGGGTTATTTACCCCATCCGGGTTCTAGCCTGAATGAAACTTGGAATTTTTTTTGCAATGTGCCAGCATTCTTTTGACACCATCCACATAAACCTTTTGTTTGGCAAATGTAAAACAGTAGGGGGATGTCCCTGGAGCCTCAGTCACTTATTCTGCCTATCCAGTGAATTCAGCCAGCACCAGCTATTCATCTTTAGACTTTTTAGTATTTCAATCTCAGTGAACATACATAAAAGTCTCCAAGTGACTCACTCAGAACCTATTTATTCCTTTATTTATTTTGGAGACAGGTTCTAGCTAGGTAGCCCAGGCTTGTCTTGAACTCTTGGGCTCAAGTGATCCTCCTTTCCTGTGTTTGGCATTTAAACACACTCCCATTGATTTCAGTTATCTTGTAGTAGTCATTTCATACTAATAGAACATAACACCAGTTTTCTGTCTAGAGGTCCCCGATAAGCCTAGGAAATATCATCAGAGCAGATTTTGATTCCTACAGGATCCCAGGTGAGTCTTCCAAAAGCATCTGTTTTATTGATGAGTGGACTCAAAGGTGAGGAAAAGCAACTTATTCTTTTACACTATTCTCCATAGATTTTTTTTGTGTGTGTGTGTGACTTTTTCTTATGCTTTCTAAATGACCATTTTCCCAAAGGAATTTTTTCAGTCAGTGAGATAGTGAAAAGTTCAGTGCATTTTAAAATCTCCAAACTTTCATGTAATTAAAGCTCCTTCTGTCAACTCTAACCTATCTATCTTAGGTCAGGTAATCTTTGATGTGGAACCCTGGAGTGATTTCTTTCCTTTTATTTTCTTGCTCTAATGTATTTCACCCTTACTGCTATCCAGGATTAAAGAGCAGAGAAGGGCAAGGTGCTTTTACTAAGCCATGTTGATAACTCTTTTTGGTGGGGAGTGGTAACACTTTCATTCTTATTGATTATTTGAATCTTAGTGTGAAATATGTTCATCTGACCCTTTCTTGATAATGGGATACACTAATAATTTTCTATAAAATTCCCAATGGTTCTTTCAACTTACTTCTTTTTATAATTTCAAGGTAAGTAAAGGTCAAAACAAAATGAAATTATGAAAAAGCATGTCCTGTGCAGGTGGGTTGGCACCTAGCTTTGGGATGACGAGCCTATCTTAGCATATATCTATATTACTATTCTTGGTTTTATATATCCCTGACTAAACTCAGAGATATATAAAAGAATAGTTAATATTCTACATGTAAAAGATACTAGTGTTTGTCATACAGCAAACACTTTTCTGAATATTTATGTATATTAATTCATTTAATCCCCAGCTTTATTAAAGGGCCATATAACTGACACCATTTAAATAAAACTAAACTCTAATATAGAAGCATTAAGCAAATAACCTAAGTTAATGACAGTCCTGAATTAAAACTTTTCCCTACACTGCATCCAAGGATAAAGATGTCATCCGATAATCCAAAAGGGGGAAAACAAAACTATGATTTAACTATTCTGATCTTCCATTATCAATAATCTTAACCATAGGACACGATGAGTAAAAGTAAAAGAAAATTATAGCCTAAATTCATAGGGAAAATTTTTATTGTATATCTTTGAGACAGAAAGATTAAATGAATTAACAAATAAATAAGATACAGAATACTTATAGCATACTTGTTAGGGTCTGTAAGCAAGTCAAAATGGCGCCTGGCATTTTGCCAGAGGGAGTGGTTTGTGAAGTAACGCCAGCGAGTCATTAAGTGTGGAGATTCCTTATTGGTTGACTGCTGTATCTAGTTTATGTTAATTAAGATAAGCTGTGTGGAATGTATATATACCCCTCCTGTCCTACAATAAACGGCTCCCACTCCTGCTGTATCAATGTACACAAGTTGTTTGTCACCCCCCAGTTATTTTGCTGCAGCCGGACTGCGGCACATACTATTAGACTTAAAAGTCATATTTGTTAGAGACTATATATACTTTTCCTTCTTTAAGTATCCAAAAAGATGAAACCCAATTATGTGAAACTATTTGTATGAAAAAAGAGAGGAGACATTGGATGAAAAGGAGAAAGCTATAAATATATTTGTAATATTTTGTTTCTTAAGAAAGAAAAGAGGGGCTGGGGATGTGGCTCAAGCGGTAGCGCGCTTGTCGGGCATGCGTGCGGCCCAGGTTCGATCCTCAGCACCACATACCAACAAAGATGTTGTATCCGCCAAATACTAAAAAATAAATATTAAATTTCTCTCTCTCTCCCTCTCTCTCACTGTCTCTCTCTCTTTAAAAAAAAAAAAAAGAAAAGAGGCCAGAAATAAATATGGCAATTTATAATATTTGTTAAATCTAAGTAGTGAGTATATTATTTTCTATCACGTTTTCTTTTTTACTATTTTTTAAGAAGACAATTTTTGTGTCAATTTTACTGGGTACAATTAACATACAATTAAAATTTGCCAATTTGCTGTACAAAGAATATGAGGTAACTAATAAAATTCCTATTGCATTGTAGTACTGTAGCACATATCATAGCACAATACATTACTCAAGTGTTTGTCATGATACTAATGTAAACACACCTATTGTTCTGCCATTTGTATAAAATACAGAACACATCATATATACACTATGATACTTGATAATGATAACATATTACTTTGTTACTGTTTTATGTATGCAATAAACTATACTTTATTATTTTGGAATATACTTCTTCTACTTATTAAAAATAAAATTAAGGGCTGAGGCTATAGTTCAGTGACAAAGTGTTTGTCCAGCATGCATGAGGCCCTTGGTTTGATTCCCAGCACCATAAAAATCAGTTTAATGTAAAAGTGTATTTCCCATTGTTATTTAATGCTTGACTTACATTTGACAGGAAGTGGGGTGGGAGGCAAGCACATAGAGATGGCCAACAAAATTAATTATTGTTCTATGATTAATGTAATAACTAATTCAAAGTAAATTATGATGAATTAGAGATACATATTTTTAATTCTAAAAAAGTGACTTAAATAATGTATAAACATGCATATGTGCACAAGCATATATTTCATATATACACAAAGATATATGTGTGTATATATACACATATATATATATACATATGTATATGTGTACATGTTTATTTTATATATATGCAATATAAATACACAAAAGTAGTAATAGAATGGAGTGTTAAAAGATAGTCATGTAGATAACTTTAGAAAATAAAAAAGAAATAAAATAAAAGTGGGACAGATAGAAAATAGGTATGTGGTAAAATTACACTCTTCCATACCCATTGTTACATTAAATTTAAGTGGTCTAAACATCTATTTAAAAGGAAAAGATCACTCTGCAACTTGTATTTGGGGTAAAAAAGGGGAGTTCATAACCCACTTGAATCAAATGTATGGAAGATGATATGTCATGAGCTTTGTAATGTTTTGAACAACCAATAAAAAAAAATAAAAGGAAAAGATCAGCAGATTATATTTTTAAAAAACCCAATTATTCATTGTTTACCTGATATAATTCTAAATAAAAAGACATGGGTATAGAATAAAATGATATGGGAAAATTTGTACTATGCTAGCACTAAGCATAAGAATAGATATGTGGTTTTAATAATATAAAAAAAAAAGTAAACTTTAAGGGAAAAATGCTAATGAAGATAGAAACATGTTTATAATGATAATTATTCAATTCAATGAGAAATTGATAAAGATCCTGATTGTTTTAACAATTAATTACAAAGATTCAAAATGCAAAAAGGAGAATTAACTAAAGATAGAATGGAAGGTAGAAATCCATAAATCCATAGTCTGAGATATTAAAAATATTTCTCTCAGTAGACAATATAGAAAAAATATATGTAAGGATATTGAAAATGCTGTCAACACTATAATACCATTTGACTTAAGTGTCAGAATAACAGCATATGAAGAATGCCGGAACACCAGAAGAATATGTATCATCTTGAAGAGCACAATAGAATATCCACAATGAACAATCAATGGTAGAACATAAAACAGTCACAAGGAAATGTGCTGAAGTCTTATAAAATATGCTCTATCATCACCATAGAATTAAATTGTAAACCAATAAAAACAGGACAGAAAATCCCCAAATAGGTTGAATTTAACAATATACTTTGATATGAGAAGAAACAAATAAAGAAATCAGGGCCAAATAGAATATATGTTGAACTAGTCTGTAAACAGATAAATGGATAAAGAAAATGTGTTATGTATACAAAATGGAGTTTTATTCAACCATAAAAAATAAAATTATATCATTTTCAGGAAAATGGGTGAAACTAGAACTCTTAATATTAAGTGAAATACTTCAGACACAGAAAGACAAGTGCAATATGTTTTTTCTCATGTATGAAAGCTAGAGACACAAAAAGGAGAAAAAAGTTATCTCATGAAAATGGAAGGGAGAAACTGGGTGGCATGGTGCACGCCTATGATCCTAGCAGCTGGGGAGGCTGAGGCAGGAGGTTCGAGAGTTCAGTGCCAGCCTCAGCAACGGTGAGGCACTAAGCAACTCAGTGAGGCCCTTTCTCTAAATAAAATACAAAATAGGGCTGGGGATGTGGTTCAGTGGTTGAGAGCCCCTGAGTCCAATTCCCATTACCAAAGAAAGAAAGAAAATAGTAGGGAGAACATGATTGTAGAGGAAAGGGATTAGAGTAGGAGGAAGGGGAGCAAAGGAGGTACTAAGAATTAAATTCATTAAATTTCGTTTTGTGCATGTATGACTATTCTACAATGAAATACACCATTATGTATAATTAATATACAGCAATAAAAAGAAAAAAATACATTGAACCGAATGAGAATGAAAACACAAAACATCTACAAACATAAGTATGTTAATCAGCATTTTGTCACTGTAACAAAAATAACTAACAAGACCAACTTAGAGGCAGAGAAGTTTATTTTGTGCTTTTAACTTCAGAGTTATCAGTCCATGGTCAACATTCTACTTTTCTGGGCCTGAGGTAAGGCAGAACATCCTTTCCAAACAATGTAGGGGAAGAAAGCTGCTCAGCTTATAACAACCAGGAAGAGAGAGTGTGACTAAGGAGCCAATATATAGTTCAAGGGTACACTCACAGAGATCTGCTTCCTTCAACCATCCCCACTTTCCTATAGTTACCAGCCCAATAGTCCACTGAAATTATTAAGCCAAAAAAATAATTAATCCATTAGTGAAAAGCTCTCATAAGACAATATTTTACTCTGAACATTGCTATATTGGGTAACACATGAGCTCTTTAGAGAGTACATTTAGATCCAAACCATGATAATATGAACATAACAGTTTTATTCATAATTGTCCTAATACTGGAAGCAAACAAGATAGCCTTTAACAGGTGAATAATTAAATATACTATGGTATATTCACATGATAGAAAATGACTTTAAAATGAGCTACCGCTTCACAGAAAAATGGGGGTAAACCTTAAATACATATTTCTAAGTGAAAGACACTAATTTGGAAAAGCTTTATACTATTTTAGCCCAATTATGTAATATTATGGAAAATACAAAACTATAGAAAGAGTTAAAAGATTAGTGTTCTCCAGGGATTTGGGGTGAGGAAAGACTAAACAATTGAAACATGGGAAGTTTTTAGGGCAGTGAAAATATTCTATATAATATCATAATGGTAAATGCAATGTTCTGTATTTGTCAAAACACATCCAACTTTATAACACAAAGAGTAGTATTAATGTATGCAAATTTAAAAACTTATTTAGAAGGTAGAAGGGATCTCAGTAAGGAAGACAGAATACCATAAGAGAATCTAACTGTACTACAAAAGTATGAAACAGTTTCACTCAAGATGATGGAATATATCATCTTGCTGACCTATAACACCAGAAATGAATGGAATCTATAAAGTTAAAGACAAATGGAGGGGCTGGGGATGTGGCTCAAGCGGTAGCGCGCTCGCCTGGCATGCGTGCGGCCCGGGTCCGATCCTCAGCACCACATACCAACAAAGATGTTGTTTCCACCGAGAACTAAAAAATAAATATTAAAAAATTCTCTCTCTCTAACTCTCTCCTCTCTCACTCTCTCTTTAAAAAAAAAAAAAAAAAAGACAAATGGAAGTGCTCATGAGCATTATACTTCTGTTTTTATATCAACAATTCCAATACTGCCATTCATCTTTATTGAATTCAAACAATTTGATAAATGGATGTTAAATTGTAGGAGTCAGTTTTTCCACTATTGTGGGAATTTATAGATAAGCAAGGCGAGACTAGCGTTATCCATATGACAATGGATTACAGATAGAGCCATCACTATGTACCCATGTTTAATTACTATGGATGCAGATGGTTACAACTAAAATTAAACACATGCACAGCAACACATAAAATATTATATACGTATATATTTTCTTGTTCTGCCAGCTAAGAGGGCCTGAAAACAGTTAAGTCCTCAACAGCAACAAGCACAGTGTCCAATTCTTGGGTTCCAAATGCAGTGTCATTCTCTAATAAAACAATATCAAAAGAAAAACAGAGTTCTTTGAGAAATAGAGAACCTACAAGATGAGGCTAAGCATCACGTATGGCTGGAAAGTAAGATATTGCTCAGCAACAAACCAGACACACATGGGTCTTTGTGAACAGGACACAGAAGCCACTCAAAAGTTGCCTTCAATAAAGGCAACAAAATAAAATTGTAGAAAATTGAAGAAAATAGAATCTACTTCATTGTGTTTACATCGATGTTAAATAAAATATCAAATATCTGGTAGAGTTTTTGATATCTACACAAATCTTATGTAGATAATGTAAGCACAAAATGATGGATGTAGACCTCAGCACAGTTAGAGAAGCCAGTTATTCATTCCCAGACTCCAGCACCAGAGGGTTTTTTTCTGGGTGTGAACACAGCTGTCCGTTACAGAGGGGATTTCAGTTTTATAGGGTATAATGATGGAGGTTTAATCATTGGAAAGTGTGGAGTCCAGCCGTTTTCAGAGGCTAGTTGTGCAATTTAAAACTTTTACTCAGGAAGGCAGTTAGTTGTAAAAAGGTGAAACTCACTGTTAACCGGAAGATAGGAGTCCAGATCCCCAGGAATGAGTCCTCAAATCTCTTATTGCTTTTTGCTTTTCTTTCTCTGTATTCATTGGTATTCATTGTTTCCCAGAGTTTAGATATTTACTGTGCTTTCATTTAGGACTAATTTGCAGTGGGGGAAGGTCAAAGTCCAGAGCCCAGGATGCAGTATCCATCCCCTTCCTGCAGGGCCCATTGTTTTGGGGAAATGATTTACTTGAGAGTTTAATGCCTGGCTGCTAATTTCCCCTCCTCCTCTTGAGCTTTCTGTTTTTCTTCCAGGCTGTCTTGTAGGGATTTCATTTTCCATGACCCTTCAGATAAAATTAAATACTTATTTATCTTGGAATACATAATGTTACTATAATGTTGAATATTATTAAGTTTAATATATTAACATTTAAAATATAATATATGCATTTATTCTTTTAAAATAATTAGCTTCTCAAGTATCAATGTTTCATTTATATTTTAATTAAATTATTACACAAATATTATATAAGATATCTGATATAGGGCTGGGGATGTGGCTCAAGCGGTAGCGCGCTCGCCTGGCATGCGTGCGGTCCGGGTTCGATCCTCAGCACCACATACCAACAAAGATGTTGTGTCTGCCGAGAACTAAAAGATAAATATTAAAAATTCTCTCTCTCTCTCTCTCTCTCCCTCTCTCTCTCTCCTCTCTCACTCTCTCTTTAAAAAAAAAGATATCTGATATATTTCTGAATTAATATAGAAAAATGTTTATAGTTCTTAAAATTACTAGTAAGATAATATTTAAAAATCAAATTATATAAGCAATTAAATTTTATTTAATATCAATTATATACCATTCACTATCATTAATTGCTATATTCTTGATTATTATTTTCATTTACTATGTACTATTCTGAAAGAAAGACCAGGAGTTTGTATATGAGAATGATTTTTTCAATGTTGAATCTGAGGGTCTGGGGATGTGGTTCAAGCGGTAGAGCGCTCGCCATGCCCGGGTTTGATCCTCAGCACCACATACAAACAAAGATGTTGTGCCCGCCGATAACTAAAAAATAAATATTAAAATTCTCTCTCTCTCTCTAGAAAAAAAAGAAAAATATTTTTAAAAAAATGTTGAATCTGAGTCCTAAATACTGAAGTTCAATTGTTAATAATTCACAAATGATTGGAACACTTGGAATAGGCTTTGCAGAACATTGTCTTGAGTTGCCTTGAAGTAGAAAGCAAAAATCCCCCTCTGTCTCAGTACATAATTAATGTACTTGGACTTCAATAGGTGGCATGAGAAGAAAGTTTGTATGCCTGAAGACATTTTTGTTAATACTAAGGTTTTGACTAAAAACATAATATTAGTACAGCACTAAACATTGGCATCTATCAAACCAGTACAGTGGAGCATGATTTACCCTTGCCAGCTGATAATTGTTTAAGAAAAGACTTCATTTTTTTCTTACAGGAGAGGGATGGCTACACTTGACCCCTTTTTATTTTTTAAGAGGCTTTGATTTTTCTCTTGGCTGTTAATTTTAAACTGGAAAACAGATGAAGAATCATATTGGACTGAACGGAATCTCTAAATACTGCAGTATTATGAATAAGATGAAAAGACAAGATAAAGATTTCTAATTCCCAGCAAAAATACATAAAACTAGGTATTCAAAGAATCAGGGCATATGATTTCAAATATAATCCACAAGGAATACTGATATTCATTTATTTACAGCCAATAGTAAAATATGTCACTACTAAGAAATTAAAAAGAAAACTTTGTAAAATTGAGGTATTTCTAAACTTGATACTGGAGAGAGGAACTTTTAACTTGGTGTCAATAAAAACCAACTCAGAATCAAGTAAGCAGGATATATAGCAAAGCTTTCATCTGGTAAAGGGGAGGGGAATGCTTCTCCAAATGAAAAGGCACCCTAGGTTGAGAGAGCAGTCAAAACTGTCAACTACAGAGAATGGCCCAGCCTTTTATTGAGTGGTTGGGCAGGAAGGGTGTAGTATTTTTATCATAATTCCTTTAATGGTTTTCTTTCTTATGGAAGAGATTACTGAAAAGGTACATTTTAAACAGAGTGAGGAAGAAAGTAGAAAAGACTGTTTTAGTAGGTATGTATTATGAATGAAAGCTCAAGAGAAATGCATTTTAATGGTTACAAATTATGGTTTATTATGCAAAAGCTTATTTCCTGGCATACACCTGCACCTGTGAAAAAACAGCCTCTACCTCAGAGCAAAGCCTGTCCAAGGAAGGGGGCATGACCCTTGTCCTTGGAAAGACCCACAGAGAACTCCTAGGCACATATCCACCCTGCTGAGTTGTTTATCTACAAATAACAGGAGAGATTTGCTGTGCCAGATGTCCCTGACACAGTCAGGCTAGGTCAGGACCCATAGCAACCCCCTAGCCACCACCAATCAGCATGAGACAGGGAAAATACCTGGGATGCAAGATGACCCTTCCAGTAGTTTATGGTGGTTGATAACATGTTGGGAGACCATGTAGTTCAGCACGTAGTCTCCTCTCCTCATGGCTTAAACCAATCAGTTCAAAGGAATCCCCCTATTGTACTAGCCAATCACCCCTACCCAAATTGTTCCTGCCAGTGAATGTGCTAATCATGTTTTAGAGTTGTTTTATGATTTCCCTGTGGTGTGTGATGATTTGCTAAGAGATACTATGATGTATGTGAAGTCCCTGCCTTCCCCAAAGAGTGTATAAAACTGCTTCAAACCCTGGGCTTGGGGCCTCTCAGTGTCACTAGTTGCTGTGTGTGTGGAGGACCGAGCTAGCTCGCAATAAACACCTCTTTGCTGTTTACATCAATCTTGGTCTCTGGTGGTCTTTTGGGGGTCCCGAATTCAAGCATGACATATGGGGGCTTGTCCAGGATCCCCCTTATAAGCCTACCAGACACCTCGATCGAGAGGTGATGAAAACCCAGTCTGTAAGTAAAGGCATGGCCGATCTGTAAGTTTCTGTACTTCGGTTGCCTGCAGGTTCTGTTTCTGTATTGTGTGGTCAGCAAAAGGTCCAGGTGGACGCACCGAAGGGTAGTCGACGGGGTTTGTGGGAGATGTCCCCAGCCCCTTTCTGTGTTATGAGTGGATTGCCTTCAGTAAAGTATTTTGTGAAGTATTTAGTAAAGTATTTTGTAGCTGATCCTCTGTCTGTCTCTGCTTTTAGTTTCTGGGTAGCAATCCATGACGCACTGTGAATTATGTGGCTGTGCTGCGAATTTTGTGTTATGTGTGTTTGTTTCTATTATCCTGTCCGCCTCCACCCCAACACCCTGGCAAGGGAACTAACCTCCCAATTTGGGGTCATCAGACCCAATCTGAGGGGGATACTCCCCCAATCTGTTTGTCTGAAGGGAAGGCCCCAGTTGGCTTGGGGCCAGCACCCCACTTTAGTTTTTGTCAACAATCTGAAAAGGGAATCTGTGTCTTTTTGTGTCTCTTGTCTGTGTCTCTGTTAAGTGTGATGGCATTGTTTTACTTTGGACAGATGCAGTGTCCCAAGTTCCGATCTGCCTTAGATGTATGGAGGTAACTTTAGCTAAATTTTAGCCTGAAAATGTTCCTGGTATGCCCTCTCCTGCTTCCCTGTAAGGGACCAAAAGTCAATAGAACTGCCAGCTTTTCTGTTCTCACCTTTTACACTCCTTTTAGCTGTGTTTTAAATAACTTTGATAAACTTTACTCCCCTTTGTTAAATGGGATTAGGGAAGCAATATTTTCTTTTCTTCCCGTAGTTGGCTTGAGTGCCCGCACTGCAGAGGAAAATGCCTGCAGGAGATCTAAGAACTTTGATATCTCCCTTTTTCTTTTTCTCAAAACCCTGTCCTCATTATTAAATTGGCATTAATTGGCTTCAAGGACAGGAACTGAACTTTCAGTCACAAATTTTGGCACCCCAGAGGGGACTCTTTTTGAAAGCTGATTACTGGAAAGTTAGGAGATATGCCAGCGTGCCTGGGATTGGACCTAACCAAAGGAGCTAATCCTGTAAGTAAAAGAAGGGACTGAGGGACTCCCAGCAGCTGCTGAAGCCCCTTTTGCTTCGGAGAACTCCCTCCTTCCTTCCCTGAACTGTAAGTATTGCTCCATCTCTATCTACTTAAAAAAAAGGGGACACTGAATGCAGTAAAATTGCCACACTGGACCCTTGATTTTACACTTCTGTTGCCCCTCTGTGAGAACATCTGGTTCACTCGTGGGGACATCTATGGTGCCATTGGTGTAGGAGTCATAATTAAATGGGAGTTAGAAACTTGGGGAGATTTTTCTCTTATCTGGTCTGTTTTAAAAGTTCCTGTCTGTCAGCCATAGTCTGGAGCTCCCTTCAGTCTGTCTGTCCTGTGTTTTTTTTTTTTTTTTTTTTTGTATCTGTTTCTGGCCCTTTAAGAAATGGGCAATAATGTGTCAATATCAACTGTGGAGTTTTTAAACATTGTAATGGAGATTTCACCTTCCAAAAGCTACAAGGCCTTTACTATGGTGTTATGTGTGCACAGTTGTGTTATGTGTTGTCAACAGATGAAAATAATGATGTCTTTATGAACATTGGCAGATATATAGAGCGCTCCTGAAAAATTAAAAAAAAAATGGATCCAAATATCTTTGATTCATGTGATGTAAATGGTTCAATTTAAATTGGGTAAACAGATGAAAGTAAAGATGTCTTTAAAATTAAGCTTATTGGGGCTGGGGATGTGGCTCAAGTGGTAGCATGCTTGCCTGGCATGTGTGCGGCCCGGGTTCGATCCTCAGCACCACATACAAACAAAGATGTTGTGTCTGCCAATAACTAAAAAACAAATATTAAAAAATTCTCTCTCTTTCTCTCTCTCTTTCTCTCTCTCTCTCTCTTTAAAAAAATAAAATTAAGCTTATAAGTTTTTCCTAGGTGATCCAAAAAAAAAAACTAATAAAATGTTGATGTCTATGAAATAATCTGCCTAAATTCAGAAATTTACAAGGATTGTTTCAAAATGTGAACAGAAAAGGAGGTTAACAGATGGAAAAGAGAAATTAGAAGGTTCTAGGTATGGATTTAATAGAAGGAAAATGTGTTTCTGGATAAGAGAGTCTATGTGATTAAGTAAATAAGAGGATTTAAGTAAGTGATAAAGAAGGTCTCTGTAAGTTGGTTATATGTGTAAGTTTTTTGAGCAAGTAATCTTAAAGAAATTAAACAGCTGGTTAAACAAGAACTGTTGTTTTAGAGAATTGTGGTATGTTATTTCTTTAAAAGCTAAATTTAGTTAATATAAAAACATCAGTGTGATTGTGGTGCTATTAATGTGTTCATATCTTCCAGGTATACAAGTCTGTAAGATAGAAGCTTTAAAAGAGCATTGTATCAAGCTTGTATTCTAAAGTTGTATGGTAATTTTAGGCTTAATACAAAAACATATTGGAGATTTATTTATATCATTTGATGTTCTATAACTGGACCTGTTATCAATAAGATATGTAAAGTTTTATGTTACTTTTTACACTGGGGTACAATTTAAATGTATTTTTAAGTTAATGAGAGCCTAATCTGTGTAAAGGTTAATATTGTAAAACACAAAAGTACTTTGGTACTTTTCTACAAAAGGTTAAAAGCTTTCAGCCTTTCTTTAATTCATGTTTCAGAAGTGATATTATATTGTGTTAGCTAATATTCATGTGAACTTGAGCAACGATTTATGTAAGCTTTATAAAATGATGTTTAAAAAGCAAAGATCAGCTTCAGAACTAGAGCACTTTACTTAAGATTTATGTAGAGCCCTGCCTTTCCTGAGATAAGGCTCTGTGTCCCATCTTACTACATGTGAGAATGATTATGAAAGGCCAGATTTCAGTACATTTCAAGTTGTGTCCAAAGTTGTTTTAAGATTACTAGGATCTCAAACAGGGGATTATAATGTATAACTCTGCCAAAGTTCAAGGTAGCTATTACACAAACTAAATATGTTTTTACTCTTGTTAATTTTGTTTTGTAGTGAGGTAGAATAGAAATTTTAAAAAAGTAAAAATGAGCCAAAAAGAAAGGATATGAAAATGCCTTTTTTTTTTTTTTTTTTTTTTTTTGTATCTGGGATTCAGCCCAGGGTCACTTAATGACTAAGCCACGTCCTCAGCCCTTTTTTTGGTATATTTATTTAGAAAGAGGATCTCCCTGAGTTGCTTAGGGCCTTGCTAAGTTGCTGAGGCTGGCTTTGAACTCCTCATCTTCTTGCTTTGGCCTCTGGAGCAGCTGGGATCATAAGCACATGTCACCATGCCTGACTGTGAAAAACCAGCCTCTACCTCAGAACAAAGCCTGTCCAAGGAATGGGGCATGGCCCTTGTCCTTGGAAAGACCCACAGAGCACTCCTAGGCACAAACCCACCCTGCTGAGCTGTTTATCTACAAATAACAAGAGAAATCTGCAGGTACCAGGGGTCCCTGACTCAGACAGGCTAGGTGAGGACCCATAGCAACCCCCTAGCAACCACCAATCAACATGAGACAGGCAAAACACCTGGGATGCAAAATGACCCTCCCAGTAGTTTATGGTGGTTGATAACATGTTGGGAAACCATGTAGTGCAGCACATACACCCCTCATGGTTTAAACCAATCAGTTCAAAGGAATCCCCCTCTTGTACTAGCCAAACACCCTTACCCAAATTGTTCCTGCCAGTGAATGTGCTAATCATGTTTTAGAGTTGTTTTATGATTTTCCTGTGGTGTGTGATGATTTGCTAAGAGATACTATGATGTATTGAAGTCCCTGCCTTCCCCAAAGAGTGTATAAAACTGCTTCAAACCTGGGCTTGGGGCCTCTCAGCCTCACCAGTTGCTGTGTGTGTGTGGAGGACAGAGCTAGCTTGCAATAAACGCCTCTTTGCTTTTTACATCGATCTTGGTCTCTGGTGGTCTTTTGGGGGTCCTGAACTCAAGCATATCAGGAACTACCTAATGGGGCATTGTTTCTGTAACTAGGGCAAAAAAAGGGGCTCTGTTTCTGTAACTGTTGTGACTGGGCTAATTGTGATTGGCTAAGTGTCCCTCTGTCTGACTGCACTCTCCTGCTTCTTTAACCTGGCTTGCTTGCATTGGCTGGACCCCCAAACAAATGTCCCTTTTGCAGTTTTCAGGCTTATAAGGAGTGCCCTTAAAATTATTTGGGGCTGATCAGGGGAACAGCTTTATGTTCTGGTCAGTTGCCACTGGTGTGCTTCAATAAAGGCTTGATTTGATTATATGTGAGTAGTCTGGAAGTCAGTTTATGAAACCCTTGGATGAAGCTTTAACTATAAAACCATTATTTTATTCTCTTTTATTACTGAGTAAAATTCCATTGCGTATATATTCCACTTTGTTTTTTATTCATTCATTCACAGAAGGTCATCTGTGATTGGCTCCATGGTCTACTATTGTGAATTGTGCTGCTATAAACATTCATGTGACTGTGTCCCTGTAATATGCTGTCTTTAAGTCCTTTGGATATAGTCCAAGGAGAGGAATAACTGGGTCAAATGGTGGTTCCACTCCCAGATTTCCAAGGAATCTCCATACTGCTTTCCATATTGGCTGCACCAATTTGCAGTTCCACCAGCAATGTATGCATGTACCTTTTTCCCCACATCCTTGCCAGATGAGGTAGGGAGGGGCAACATGGGAGGAATAGATGAATTCTAGATAGGGAAGACTGGAGGGAGGGAAAGAGAGGAGGCAGGGGATTAGCAAGGATGGTGGAATGTAATGAACATCATTATCCAAAGTACATGGAGACATGAATTGGGTGTCAACCTACTTTATATACAGAGATATGAAAAATTGTGGTATATATATGTAATAAGAATTGTAATGCAAAAAAAAAAAAAACCACAAGTACATGTATAAAGACATGAATTGGCCTGAACATACTTTATACAAAGATATAAAAAAATTGTGCTCTATATGTGTAATAAGAATTGTAATACATTCTGCTATTGTGTATTTAAAAAAATAAAATCAATAATATTTATTGAAAAAAAATAAAAAGTAAACTTAACATTAAAAAAAGAAAGAAAGAAAGAAAGAAAGAAAGAAAGAAAGAAAGAAAGAAAGAAAAGAAAAGCCAAGCCAGGAATCTCCAAATATCTCTCATTCTTGTTAGGGCCCATATTTTCCCTTGAATAAATGAGTATTCCTTGCTTTCCTAAATAAATCTCTGTGCCTTTACTGGCACATGCTGAAATTCTTTTCCATCATTTATGCTAAGGAACCCACTGGTCCTGAGTCTCTGGAACTACTTGGGACCCAGATCCAATGACAATAGGAGATTTCAATATAGATCATTTGCCACTATATACTACCTTCAGTGTTTTGGTTCAAATATCTCAAAGGAGAAAAATGAAATAATCTACATTTAAACATGTGTTTTCTATAAGTGTATTTCACTTTCTTGAGTTTATAAAATGTTATCTTTAGTTTACTATTATGATAAATTATTCTTTCTGTCAAAAATTTAAAGTTTACGTAAACCCAAAGATGGATTAAAGAGCATTCCTAAGTGTTACAGAGTATGGAGTGGGGGGGACCTAGGAAAGTTTAATAATTATAAATTTGGATTTGTAACTTTTCCTGACATATAGTTATCTAAAAATCATAGTAATGATGATTATCGTGATGAGAACAACAACAAAGTCAGTGATACAATAGCAACAAAAACAACACAACAATTGAATAACCAAAATGTGAGTGCAAGCAACTTAAATTTTCAGTGAAATTTCTTAGGAAAGCACCAATAGAATTTTTCTTTAAATATAAAAAAAGATTTCATGAAATTCTTCTTTATCTCTGTTTCTTACCCTGAATTCTTCTCAAAGCAGGACAGAGTCTCATTAAAATTTTCTTTTCCTCTCAAAATAAGCTCCAAATAACAATTTTTCCAATGTACTCTGAGCAGGTTGTTATCTTACTACCCCCTTTTCCCTTTCTTATGCGCCCGTAACCTAATCTATCTCCTTTCTTTAATTTATTTCTGACATTCCTAGGAAGGATATCTGCTTTTCCTCTGCTAGATGTGTATTTTAGGAATTCTTCTAGCAATCTAGTCATTCCCAGGAAACACTATTTAAATAATTGAGGCATTCATTACCATGCTTCTGGCCAGTAGGCAAATATGGAAGAGAACTAAGTCCTGTTCTGAATGTGTGAATGCAAGCCCACCACCCTCCTCAATACCTCATGGAACTTACCCCATGAATGACTTTGCAGACAGAAGATTCTCAAGTAGTTGGCATCATCAAAATACCAATGAACAGTTTTTTCTTCTTGATTGACCATAAAGCACTCTGATATGAGCACTAGATTGGTTTCCAGGTAATGTTTTTAAACTGGAGTCATAAAAATAGCAACTAATTTTATTAGATCTCTTGCAAATATTTTCTGGCCTCGCTTCTCTCTCTCTTTTTTAATCAACACCTAAATCACAGGATTTAGACTATCCCTCACATTGCTGAAGGAACCTAAGGGACATTTCTTCTTTTTTTCTTCCTTCTTTTTAATTTGTGACTTCCAAAATTGTCCAGCATTGATATCCAATGTTTGTGCTTCTTCAAACTATGCTGAACCATCTGTGTCCCTTGCCCCATTGAAGGTAATTTCTTCATGAAGAATATATATCTGTTCTCTTTCTGTGTACGTATGGTTATGAATTCCACATCTATCCTCAGGAACTGTTTACTTGTTGAATTATCTGTTTAAGTATAGAGTTTGTAAGCCTAGTTCATTCATTCTTCTAATAACTGAATTTTCAATGTAACTGGTTATAGAAACTAAGCAGCAAAAATAGGTAGTGTGGAATTTCTAAAATTTTCATTGATTTATTTGATTGGTCCTTTTAATTTATACATGATAATAGAATCCATTTTGATGTAATTATATAACATGGATTATATCTTATTTTTTTTTAAAGAGAGAGTGAGAGAGGAGAGAGAGTGAGAGAGAGAGAGAGAGAGTTTTTAATATTTACTTTTTTAGTTCTCGGCAGACACAACATCTTTGTTGGTATGTGGTGCTGAGGATCGAACCCGGGCCGCACGCATGCCAGGCGAGCGCGCTACCGCTTGAGCCACATCCCCAGCCCCAGGAATATATCTTATTTTTTTATTTTAGAGAGAGTGAGAGAAGAGAGAGAGAGAGAGAGAGAGAGAGAGAGAATTTTTTTTTAATATTTATTTTTTAGTTCTCGGAGGACACAACATCTTTGTTGGTATGTGGTGCTGAGGATCGAACCCGGGCCGCACGCATGCCAGGCGAGCGCGCTACCGCTTGAGCCACATCCCCAGCCCCTATATCTTATTTTTAATCTGACCCCAGTAGCTCTCCTTCTCCTTTCCTTTCCCCACCTCTTATCCCTTCCCTTTCTTGATCTTTCAGGCAGTGTGAAGTTTATATCAGAAAATCATATATCTCATAAAAAGAGGTCTAGAAATTATCTTATGGATTCAATTCCACATATCCATTATAACTTAACCTGTAAGGAGAAAACTGAATATACTATCCCATTCATTCTAAAATTACTCCTAATATATTAAGAATATATTGCAATATAACTAGAAAGTTATATTATTACTTGTAATAATATAATGTACAATTAACTTAAAATATATATTGTATTCTTTCTCCTCCTTTAAAAATTGACACTTGAAATTATCTTTACTATTTTATGTTAAACCATGTTACCTAAAATGCTTTGTGACAGTAGCATGGAGCACATTGTAAACATAGGATGTATTAGGAATGAAAGATACTTTACATTTGTTTTATATTATTTTTGCCTTTAACTTGATAATGTTTAATTACTTTAACCAATAGGTTTTGTGAATGAAATTATTATGTTGAGAACGAATAATTTTCCTAAAAATTTGTCTCAAGTGAACTTATTACAATCTTTTTCACTGACTTGGACATATGCAATACATATTCATTCATATTTTAACATATAGTACTAATAAAATTATTTTATAAAATTAATGACACTTAGAACATATTTAAATCAAATGATGAGTTACATAAAATTAGATTAAATATGTTAATTAAGAATGACATTAATTCATTCATGTATTTATATTTAACATTTGGTGATTTTTTGACAAATATATATTATTTTAAAAATTAAATGCATTATTGAATAATGTAGCAATTGAATGCATTTGTGCATTTTTTAAAATTCTGTGTCAGTAATAGAGAGGGAGCAATACATTTAGAATATATCTTATTGCTAAAATGTGTTTCTGGCCATAGAAATGGAAGAAATAATAATGAAAAAGGAATCCCAAAGGGACAACTATGCACTGAAATTGTTTTGATTTCCCATAAAACTAGCATTGTTTAACTGTGATCAGGGGAAGTATATCCCAGACTTGAAATATGTTATCTCGACTATAGCTCTTCCACATTTTAGACTTCGCCGAGTTTAGCTATTTAGCTCTAGGGTAATAAAAACTCCAATACATTTTATATGTTTTTAAGCAATAAAGGTTACTACATTGCTTTCATAGAAAAAGATTTACCTTGTAGTATGCAAAAAACAATACAAGAAGTTCCTCAGAATAGTGTAGTTAAATATAGTTTCTTTGAATCATACGTTAACATGTTACTTTAGAAAGTAAAATTCTAAACCTAGAGTATGGAATATTTTAAAGTATCTACTACAACTTATCTCCTGGATTTAAATTCCTTACCCACTGATTGATTTTAAGTCACACCATAATAGAAGCCATTATATGATCAAGTAGAAAGAAGAACTTAAAAATCTAAAATATCTAGATTAAAACTCTTATATAGTGATTCTTTTACTTTTTTCAAATTTTAAATAATCATGGTTCATGCCATCAGTAAGAGGTCTACATTCTTTGGACAATTAAAGACAGCTAATACACCTGAGTGTATTACAAATTAACTGGGAGTTTTCTGCCTTTTTTGTAATTTGTAACACAAACTGAATAAAAAATTGTTAGAACATCTTAGATTTTCTGATTCCCATAGGAGTATTTGTAACTCTTAAGAACCAAATCATGGAAAAAAGACATTCTATTTTATATAATAAACTAATTTGAGACAAGAGTGATACATTTGCTGTAAATGTTAAAAACTGAGAAAGAATAAATGATCAATAATGGAAATCCTATTTTAAAAATGTTAATAAGATTTCAGGTTAGTTGATGGCATAATAAACAATAAATTAAAAAAAAAAAAGATTTCAAAAAATCTTGGGCTGGGGATATAGCTCAGTTGGTTAGAGTGCTTGCCTCACATGCACAAAGACCTGGGTTCTAATCCCCAGCACCACACACACACAAAAAGTCTTAAAATGAATAATTGGACTAAAAAAAAGCAAACAAGATAATAAAAAGTAAGACGTGTTATTCAAAGAAAAGAGGGCTACTTTGTGAATTTCATGTTCTTTAAAATGTTTGCTAGGTTTGATTGTGTCTCCCAAATTTGATTTACTGGAATATAATCCACAAAGTCAAATATTAGTGATATTTGATATTAAGACCTTTGGGAGGAAATTGGGGTTATATAGGTGATGAGGGTAAAGCCCCACAATGCAATTAGTGGACTTTGTGAAAATAGGAAGAGGAGAGACTCTACCTACCAACTTTTGTTGTTTTTCTATGATATAATTCTGTCTACCATGTCATGATCTACCATCAGGAAGGTCCTCACCAAGTAGTGAGCAGATGCCAGCAATATGATCTTGAAGCTTCCAGCAATTAGAATCATGAGCTAATAAACCTTTATTCTTTTTAAAGTACTCAGTCTATGGGCTGGGGATGTGGCTCAAGCGGTAGCGCGCTCGCCTGGCATGCGTGCGGCCCGGGTTCGATCCTCAGCACCACATACCAACAAAGATGTTGTGTCCGCCGAGAATTAAAAAATAAAATAAATATTAAAAAAAAATTCTCTCTCTCTCTCTCTCTCTCTCTCTCTCTCCTCTCTCACTCTCTCTTAAAAAAAAAAAAAAATAAAGTACTCAGTCTGCCGTGTTCAGTTGTAACAACAGATCTCCTACAGGCAATGTTTATAAAGTGATTCCCATATTCCACAAACATTTATCAATCAATGTATGCTAAATCAATTCTTTTTTTTCTTTCTTTCATTTTTCTTTTTCTTTTCTTTCTTTCTTTTTTTTTTTTTTTTTTGGAGACAAGATCTTACTATATTGCCTAGGCTGATCTCAAATTTGTGGGCTCAAGTGATCCACCTATCTGAACAATCCCAGTAGCTAAAACTATAGTTGTGGATCACTGTGTCTGGCTCTAAGTCCAATTAGGTTACACACTGGGCTACAACAAAGAATAAAAAATGCTAGTACATGTCTGTAATCACAGTTACATGGTAGGCTGAAGCAGGAAAATTGTAAGTTTAAGGCCAACCTAGAAGACTTAATATAAAATTATCTTTTTAATTGTCTCAAAATTTTTTTTTTAAAAAATGAAAAGGATATTTATGTAGTTCAGTGGTGAAGTTCACCTCTGCTCACTTCCTAATAATGAAAAAAAAAAAAAAACCTGGTGAAATTTGTCTCCATATAATGTGCAATTATAACTAGGTGTGGCGGAGCACCCCTGTAATCTTAGTGGCTCTAGAAGCTGAAGGAGAAGAATCACAAATTCAAAGCCAGCCTCAGCAATTTTGCGAAGCCCTAGGGAACTTATGGAGACCTTGTCTCATAAGGAGAATTAAAAAGGACTGGGGAAGTGGCTGAGTTGTTTAACACCCATGGGTTAAATCCCCAGTATACAAATAATATTGTGTAATTGTATTACAACACTTAAGACAATTATAGATTTTGCTAGGAATTGCATATTGTTTATCCAACATTCACATTTTACAACTTAATAAATTGCAGTCCTATAAAACTGGTTATTTTCTTAGTAATGGGGCATTGTGATTAAGAAGGCACATTTCAGCTGAGCAAGTTAGTCTACCCCAGTAATCCCAACTACTTGGCAGACAGAGGCAAGAGAATCACAGGTATGAGGCCAGCTAAGCAATTTACCAAGACCCTGTTTCAAAATCTATCAAATTAAAAAAATAAAATAAAAAAGGCACATTCTGTGGTCAGCAGTCAGACTTTGCAGAACTATTAGCAAGTTCTTCCCAAACACTTAGCTTATTTTCTCATTAGTAAAAATAGGGTAACAATATAACAATTTTTCACACATCGGACAAGTAGAAATAAAATAAAAATTTTAAGGGAAAATTTTTAGCTCAAGGTTTCCCAGTTTTAAGTGGTTAGCAAATATTACCTAAAGCATCAAGAGTAGCAGTGATTAGCATTAATATTATGATATGATATGCTGCTGCTGCTGATGATGATGATAATGATGACAAGCTTTTTCTAACGCAAAAACCATTTTAGTCTTAACTTTTGCAATTAGACTCAGTGTTTAAAAATATAGTTCTTTCAAATGTTAAAAAAAGTCACTATTGAGTCCTTGTTCTTATTTTCTAATTCTGATTAATTTACTTATTACCGGGACTTCTATTTTAACAATGTTGGTCTCCATCTGAAATGCTGATGCAGTTATTATTTGATTAAAAAAAAACCAAATTGCCTATTTTTATTTGGCAGACTAAACTGTTTTAATTAAATAGTCTATGCAATAATAATGCATAAAGCCATCCAGGAGGAACTATGGAGTCTTTTTCAAGTGAAGTAAAATATGCTATTAAATTTAAATATTTGAGAGGTCCCAAATTTTTAAGACTAGAATTGATTCTTATTTATTTTAAATTATGATTTAGAATCTATGTACTATCGACCCTTGAAAGTTAACATTGGCCTTTATACCTAATTTTCATTGATATATTAAGCCATGTTACAAATTTATTATCTTCAAATAAATTAAGCTATTATTTAAAAGTCACATTAATATGTCCATTTTTCTTGATGAAATCCTACCATTAAATAAGTACTAAAGAAATAAACTTTATAACAACTAACAATTATAATGTTAGATGACATAGTCCTCTGTTTCACATACTAAAAATTAAACTTAGATATTTTATTATAGAACTTTGGCACTTCTAATTGACAGAATTTTAAAATAGTATGTTTATCTTTCTATTAGTTTATATGTAGATAATATTGAATTTGTAGAAATTATACAAATAAATGTAGTATGTTATTTATGGAATTTAAAACTAATGATATTTATTTTAAAGGCTATTTACAATAATGTAAAAGCTATTTACAATATTGAATACTTATAATATTCAACAAAGAAGGTACATTAGAGACAATGGAATTTGTACTGGCATATATGTATCTCAAAGATGAATCTATCTATATACATTCTTATTTAACATTTTAGATTCTTCCTGAACCTTTTACCTATACACCTACATACACATACACACAATATTAATTTTAATGGGAAAATATGATGTATTCCACCCCAAGCTAATATACCCAAATAAATTTTCATCAGAATAATATGCTAACTGAACAGTAAGAACATATTTACATAAGCAATAAACAACAGATTGGTAGTAAATAACTACATAAAATGAAATTTACTGAAGGAAGAAGAAAAAGTTGTATGATAAGCAGAGGCAGGTAAAGGAGAGATGTGAAAGAATTGTTTTAGAAGGTGATGGAGAGTCAGTTTCAGACACCTAACTTTCTGGTAGGTTTATTTAATATCAGAATCAGAGGTACTTGGTGCTAAAACTATGAAAATATTATTTTTTACACTTTTTCCATGAAAATTTGATTTGGAGTTAAAAATATTCAGGTCTTAGTTTCTTGTTAATAGACATTACAGAACAGAAATGGAAAAATACAAGTTTAAATAATTACATAGGCAACATTTGTCAGGCATCTCAATGCCACATCTATAAGCATTGCTGTAACAGTGGATTGACACCATGCTGGCTCTACATTTTATTTCATTTTTCCTTATTGTTTTGGGAAGTGTAGAATAAGCCTGATTGCGAGTTCTATGTAACTCTTCCCAAGTAAAGATTATGGGGAGGGGTAGTTAGACAAAAACTACTGAAACAAACCAAAAAATATTCATAGCTCCCAGGAGTCTTTTGATTCAATACAGTTGTCTTTTATGATTGGTTCACCCAGTGCTTTGCAGAAATTGTTTGACACATACCATAAGCAGACCATTACAAAATCTTTGAAAACTTTATACTGTTGTTTTAGAAATATTGACTGAAACAAGAAAATTTAAGTAAGTAGTATTTTAGTAAAAATGGTAAAGGACAAATTCTATGCTCAAAGATACACTGAAAGACAAAGAGGTTTTTGCTGTTTGACAACCTTTCCCTGGCCTCAGCAGTGTGCATAATGAGATGGTTAGCTAGGGGATAATAAAAGGTCTGGGAGAGATAAAGAATCTGCTATAGGAGTGAAACTTAGTTTTACATAAGTAATTTCTTTAAATGGCCAAAGTAGAGAATGCATATAGGTGGTGCATAAAACAAGAATTAAGTAACATATTCAAGGTCATGTAACTAATGGATGATGGATATGAAATTTGAATCCAAATTCCTGTCAACATACTCACTCTGGTAGAAAAAAATGACTAATGTATGCACTTATGCTTCTAGATCTATTATATTGTATATGCAAACACACACATACCACCATACACACTTGCACATGTGAATGCACACAAACATCAAAATAGTGAAAGCATACTTAAAAAGGAAAAAAAGGTTGAAAGTTGATATATACTATATATATATATATATATATATATATATATATATATACACACACACACACATATACGTATGTAATCCCTATTGTTAACAAAAGTAATACAAATGCATTGTTATAAATTACATATGTGTGTGTGTTTGTGTATATATGTGTCTATAAATATAATTAGATTACATATCCTTATTACATCTCTCTGAGGTTTAGAAATATTAATGAATTGTCCCCAATGTCCCCAATATCACTAAAATAATAAATTGCAAATTCGAACTCAGATATTTCTGTCTCCAAAGCCAGTATCTCATATCTTTGCATATTTCATTGGTGTACACAAATACAAGTATTTGAGGGTTTCATAACATAATCATGTGTTTTCTCATTCTAATACACAGAGCTTTAAGCCTAAATCAGAGTGAGCCAGGAGAATCGTTTTTGTATTCAAAATTATGTTGGAATGTATTTTTCTACTGAAAAACATCTCTGGAGAGTACAGAGAGTTTTAGAAGAAGCTGAATTTCATAAATGGAGATGTTATTAAATGTGCACAGAATAGCATAGTCCTGCTTCTGCCTATTAATAATCATCTCAGTGAGATTATTAACACTGTAGATACATTTTCTTGTACTATTTATATAATAAAGCAAAAGCATAACCTTATAGGATACCCAGAGTTCAGATTATAACTTAGTGCTAAAGAGCATGAATTATTTCTCATGTGAGCTGCATCAGTATCTATGACAAATCACTATTTTTATATCTCCAAAGTTTTTCTTTATTGAGAAAATTCTAAAATTAAAAATATTTTGAGATTTTTTTCCAATTTCCTACACTACCAAAAAAAAAAAAAGGAAAAGAGATAAATGTTACCTAGTCCCATTTGCACTTTTAAATAGGAGTGATAGATGAAAAAATATAAAATGTTATCTAATGTATTTCCATATGCTTCAAAAACACATGATAAATTCATACTAACCCATATATGTAAATTTATTTATAATAGGCAATTCATCTAAAATTGTAAAACGAAACTAGAATGAAAGAGCTAGAATCGTCAACTTTGTAAGTTTAGAATAACAATTTATCTTTCAGAAGAAATCAGAGAAATTAACAAAGAAGTATTGATAATGATATTCACCATAACAAATGTATTAGCAAAAATAAAATAAAGAGAAAATTAAAAACATAAAATTCAAAACATCAACTTATGGCACATTTATGCAAAGTATACTAATTAAGAATGCTAGTCAAGGGCTGGGAATATAGCTCAGTTGGTACAGCACAAGTCTCTGGGTTCAATCCCATGCACAATTCCCACCCCCCAGAAAAAAAAAAGAAAGAAAGAAAGAAAGAAAGAAAGAAAGAAAGAAAGAAAGAAAGAAAGAGAGAGAAAGAAAGAAAGAAAAAAAGAAAGAAAGAAAGAAAGAGAGAGAGAGAGAAAGAAAGAAAGAAAAAAAAGAAAGAAAGAAAGAAAGAAAGAAAGAAAGAGAGAAAGAAAGAAAGAAAGAAAAGTAGTCAATATCAAAAAACAATATCCTGTTAATAAATAATAAATAAAGACAAATGTTAAGAAAATTTGGAAAACACAGAAGAAACAATTTGTAAATGTATTTAAGCACAAGGTATTTAAAACAATGCAAGATAGATAATATATTAAAAACTTTGGCAATTATAATCAGGAGAAAATTAGAAATTAAAATGAAGAATTAGGTTGGGGATGTGGCTCAAGCGGTAACATGCTCGCCTGGCATGCGTGGGGCACTGGGTTCAATCCTCAGCACCACATAAAAATAATATAAAGATGATGTGTCCACCAAAAACTAAAAAATAAATATTAAAAAATTCTCTCTCTCTTTCTCTCTCTTCTCTCTCTCAAAAAAATGAAGAATTATACACATGAGAATAGAGCTGTGAAATAGATGAATGATACATGGCTTTTATAAAAGAATATAATTGAAAGCAGCTTTAAAAATTCTGGTACTATGTAAATTTTCCTATGACATACAGAAACAGGAAAAATTACTCAATCCATTAACAAATATTACAAATATCGCATAAAACTCATATGTGACTCTCTTATTAAAACAAATTTTAAAAATAACAAAAAGAAAGACATCAACAAAATAATGTAATATATTAAAAGATAGTTGCCATGACCCTGTAAGACAAAAGGCACAGATGGTTTAAAGATAAGAAAAATAAAAAAGGTCTTTTAAAAAATATAATGTCAATGAAGTATAAGTGCTTGATAGTATCAATACTTATTCCAAGTATACAGTTTTAGATATTAGTGAAATATATACTTAAACCACCAGAAAATAAAAAATAATTTTAGCTTTGTTCATTAAAAATTGTATTACAGAGTGTAGATTTAAAATAAATGCAACAATATATTTTTACCAAGTATATTATATAATGATGATGATCATTGATCCTAACAACAATAATGCAGTAAAATAACCACTATTAAAATACTTGACTCTACATTTAGATTGCTTCTGGATACAACTAATTGTTTTAAAAAATATTTCCTTTTGTTTACCAAGAGAAAATGTATTATTAGTAAACAGAACAGGGATATAGTGGAGGCACCTTATGATTGATCCCCAAGTGAATTCACCAACAGAGGTCATTTCTGACTCTGCATTCTGCCCTGGTACTGACTGTATCTTCCCTTATGTTCATAATGATTGTGTACTTCAAAAATTTAATGTATTACAAAATTTGTAAATTACAATATATATATATATATATATATATATATAGTATATAGTATATATATATTCTAACTTTATATATATATAAAGTTAGAATCTATGTTCATTCATGTAACATATGGTACTCAATTATTTTTGAGCCACTGTTTAAGATATTGCAGAAATGTCGAACTTCTGGAACCCGCTAACTAAATAAGAATAACAAGTTCCCAATATGTGTAACTACTAAAATACCTCTACATATTTTAAAAATCATAGGAATAGCTCACTTGTGACACAGATATAATTTTAATATCAAAATCAATGAACTCAATCCAAAGGACACATTATGTACATTATACATTACATACATATATTTTATTTACATATATGACATTCTCTCAACTATCTTTGTGAAACTCTGGTTCCCAAGTTTGATGACAATATTTTCTAGGTGTTTTAGAAAATTTGGTGTATCTTTAAATTCTTTTGTGTGGTTATCCCTACAAATTTCCATTATTAATTTTTGTCCATCATGGTTTATCTACCAAAAGAGAACCTAACATAAACTTGCAAATAATGATTATTTTAGAAAATAATTCTCAGAAAATTAGAACAGGGGAATGTTAAGAGTGAAGCACACAAACAGGGAAATGGTATCCAAGGTTGGCCATCAAATGAGACATGTGCGGGCGATTCTATAGGGTATCGCCAGAAAGTATTTAATATGTATACATTCCAGGAATGGAGGAGGCAAATAAGTGCTTCCAACTGTTGGCCCTGTTAGTTAAGACTTCATGTCCAGTAGAATGTGAAATTCCTTGTCCTTCCAAGTTTTTATAGGAGTTAGAAAAGCTGAGTTTGGGCAGCCAGCCTCCAAAATATAGTCTGCATGCAAACACTTATATAAAATTTTAGAACACCAAACTATTCAATAACAGTGTGAAGCAGATCAGTGGCCACCTAGGCTTAGGGAATATATTGAATACAAAGGGGCACGAGGAACTTCTTCTAGGGAAAGATACTTTACATCTTGATGAGTGGTTACATGGATATCTTTGTTATATTATAACAAATCTTACAACTAAGTAGAATAAATTTTATTTTACAGAAATTATACAATAATCTTGATTATAATTTTTAAAAAGTCTTTTTAGTTATACATGGGCACAATATCTTTATTTTGTTTATTTATTTTTATGTGGTGCTGAGGATTGAACCCAGTGCCTCACATATGCAAGGCAAGCGCTCTGTCACTGAACCACAACCCCAGCCCATTGATTATAATTTTGTAAGGTCAAATAAACCATATGTCTTTAGCTGTTATTTTAAATACATTCAAAGTTGCAAGTTTTCCACTTAGAAAAACAGCAACAAAATAAGCCAAAACAATATAGAAACAGCGACTCAACGTAAGAACAGAATTAGTGAAATAAAAACAGAGAGATCAGCAATAATTAAAATTGGCTCTTTGAAAAGACTGTTAGGTAGACAAATCACTGGCATGACTAACTTAAAGAAAACAGAGAAGACAAAGAGGAAAAAATCATAGATGCTACAGAAATAATCTATTAGGAACATTTCAGGAACATGTTTATACCAATACATTTGAAAATTGGTGAAATTTAACATATCTAAAGAAAACAGCAACTTACCAAATTCTGATTTGGGAGAAATTAAAATTCCAAATAATAATTACCATTTAAAAATATAATTCACTAAATGTCTTCTTGCAACAAAGACCCAAGCCCAAACACATTATAGAAGAGTTCTTTTTCCAGGACTACTTTAATTTTCCCCTTAAAATTAAAAAAAAAAAATCTAATTGTTGTACATGACAGTAGAATGCATTTTGACACATTGTACACAAATGGAGCATAACTTCTCATTCCATGGTGCTGAGTCACACTAGTAGTATGACCATACATGTATATAGACTAATAATATCTGTGTCATTTTACCATCCTTCCCATCCCTACGGCCCTACCCCTCTCCTTACTCCTGTCTGCACAATCCAAAGTTCCTTCATTATTCCATGACTCCTCCCCAGTTACAGAAGAGTTCTATCAACATTCAAACAGCAATTCATTCTGTGGTGTACCAGTTAGGATATAATCAGAGTGGCAGAACAAGCAAGAGTGAGAAGGAGTAAGGGTTTTATTATAGGACTAAGACTGGGATAACTAAAGATTTTGGATTATCCAAAGCAAAAGTAAAATGTAGAGTTTGTTGTTCAAAAAGTAGGAATAAACCCTTTACTTTTTATTCCTCAGACTCAACTCTTCTCTTCCCCTCTCTTTTCTCCTCCCCTCCCCTGCCCTCTGATTCCTTTCCCTCTTTTTCCTCTCTCCCACCTCTCCCTTTTTCTCTCTTTTACATAGTGATTTAATTTTTTTATTTAATATCACACCACCTTAGGCATGGGGAAACTTGTAGTTGAGTACTAAGACCCTTGCATGTAACAGACCAGCTCATAACTTGATACATGTATTGAAACCCAACTGTTATGGTTTTGATGTGGGGTGTCCCCCAAAAGCTCATGTGTGAGACAATACAAGAACGTTCAAAGGAGAAATGATCCAGTCATGCGAATCTCAATCCAATCAGTAAATTAATCTCCTAATTGGATTAACTGAGTGGTGATTCAAGGGAGGAAAGGTGTGGCTGGAGAAGGTGGGTGATTGAAGCATACCTTTCTTGCATATATTTAGTGTCTGTTAAGTGGAGTCTCCTCCTCTACTTTCTGATTATTATGTGAGCTGTTTCCCTCTGCCACACTCTTCCTGAATGATGTTCAGTCTCACCTTGAGCCCCAAGGAATGGAGTCTATTATTTATGGACTGAGCCTTCTGAAACTTTGAGCAACCAAATAAACTGTTCCTCTTCTAAATGTGTTCTGGTCAGGTTTATAAGTGGTGTAAAAGCTGAACACCAACTTATTCCAATTCATGCTATGGTTTTGCTGGATCCAGAGTTTAGCAGTATTTGCTGGGCAGGTACTAAGGAGTGGATAGTGATGAAATCTTCCCAAGAAGTCAGAATCACACTTTAATCAAGTTTCCAAGTACCTAGCTCATGCTCCATTGTCTCATCAGATTTTGCTTATACAACACAAATTTAAAAATAAAACTCTGAAAAATTTCAAAATGACAACTACCACCCAGACATAGTTCTGAAATTAGGGCCTTGTGTGATTCACTAGCTTCAAGTCCGTGTATCATGGAACATACCATGGAAACAGGCCTCGTCCAATTGTGGAAGAAGCTGGACAAAAATCTGTGGGAAGCTGTTATCTCTGCATCTTGTTTTGAGCTGGAAGTCACTAAATTACCAGAAGTGACAATTGGAAAGATACTCCTGGAAATGACCGGGAAAAGAGTAAGGGTCAATTAGAATCTGTTGGAACAAACTAAGGGACACAGCTTACACCAGAATCCTTGATTATTTTCATCAGCTCTTTTCTCCTGTGTATGAAGCTAGTGAACTTAGCTACATGCTTCTGGTTCAAGAGTCACAGAATATGAAAGGAGATGCCATAATAGAAGCTACAAGATCTAGGACCAAAAGAGGCAAGCAAGTGACAAAAATGGGTATGAATTGTAGTGGTGTCCCATACTGTATGGTCTTCAGAAGGTAATGGCTACTATATCATGCTTTCCTTTGAAGCCTACACCTGTTTCTCTCAGAGCCTAACCTTTCACGGAATAAGAAGAGGAAGGGAATGCTGAAAAAAATGTAGTTACAGCTTAAGATGATATAGTAAAAAGTCTGTACATAAGGTTATATTAACACCCTCAGAAAATAGGTAAAAAGGAAAGACTCCTTAATTTGTTTTCAAACTCAAACATGAGAAAGAATTTACCAACATCTCACCCATGACTTTTGAAGCAAAGATACTATGGAGAACATTTACTAAGTCAAAAGTAATGAATACAATAGTGTTTTAATATTTAAAAAGTAAACAACCATATAACATGTTAAAAAAGAAAAAAATACATCTTTCAATAGACTATCCAGATTTTAAAAAGATAAAGAAGCTAAAAACAGACGCAAATTTCTTTAACCTTTAACCTAGAGTGCATAAAATTCTGTGAAACATCAAAAGCTTTTAAGCTTTTGGTAATGTTGTCTTTTTTATTTTAGGAGAATAGTGCAAGAATATTCATTTAATGATAAAATTTTGAACTGTATAAACATTTGTTTTTAGATCTCTGTATGCATTATCTATCTACGGGTAAAAAATAATTGAAAGAAAAAAGAAAATAAGAGAAAGAATGAGAGACCTAGAATATTGATTCATGAGGCCCAATATCAGAGTAAACGAAGTTCTGGAAAAGAATAGAAAATGGAAAGTGAAGGACATCATGACCCAGAGTTAACAATAAAAACATAAATTTTTATTAATTACTCCTGACTAATGCAAAAAATATGACATATATTTTATAAGATTCACTATTCAGTCTGTGGAAGAAAGAATAAGTTTGAAAGAAAACATTATTTTTATTCATATTGGAAAACAGCTATATTTTTGGACGATCAAACTTTCTAAGAGGACGTAGGTTGAGTTTATAACTTAAAACTTTTTTTTACAATTTAAATTATAATTTATAATTTAAAATAGTTATAGTTCATAATTTAAAACTTCTAGGGCTGGGTGTGTAGTTCATTGGTATAGCACATGCTGAGCCTGTGAAAAACCCTGGGTGCAATCCCCACATCAAAAAAATAAAAGATAAGTGCCCGAGTTGGCAATACAGAAAAATATGCCATCATGAAGGAAATAGAGGATGGAGATGAGGGACAGACAATGAAAACACAAGAAATTGAACAAGAAAGCAGCATGAAGACCTTGTGGAGTAAAAGTAAGCAAATGATGTTACATTCTATAATTTTTTAAAAAAGAAATGTGCATGAAAAGAAGAAACAGAGACACAGGTTGTTTTAAGACTGCTAAGAAGAAAAACAATGAGTCAGAGACTAGAAAAATGTGGGTAAGTTTTAAAATAAGGTTTGTAGGAAGAAGTTGGAATACAAAACCTCAGAGTTTTTCCTAAAGACACCTTCATTTGTCTTCATGTGTGTGCCAGGTAAACAAAAGCAGTGTGGAAGTATATCCTGTCTCATATAATGCCTTGTGCTGACAGGTTTTCTTTTATATATATATATTTAGTTATAGGTGGACACAATATCTTTATTTTATATGGTGCTGAGGATCAAACCCAGTGCTGTGCCTCACACATGCTAAGCAAGTGCTCCACCTCTGAGCCACAACCCCAGCCCAACATTTTATTTATTTTTTTTTATGGAAAATATGGTTCTTTATATTTTTGTGTTTATTACAAAGTCAGTTATAGATGTATGATTATTTCATATTTCTGTTGTTAATTAAAATAATACTAACCAACATTTATAAATATTCACTGTATGTTGAAAACTATGCTAAATTTCTAAATCATGTTCATTTTATCCAAACAGAAAACTTATGAGACAATACAAATATCATACAAATTTTATAGATGAGGAGACTGAGACTTAAGGAGGTCAGATAAATGCTGAAAATCACACAAAGATTCTGGGGACAAGTGCATGGAGTACTGCATACGTGGCATATGTTAGGGGTGCCTGAGTGGCAAACCACTCTGCTCGTCTAAGCGTGTGAGTGGCAAACTGCTTACCCCGTAGGCACAGCCCTGGGCATAAGACTACATGTTACAGTCACACAGTATATTTCATGGCCTGCTCCTTGATTGGTTGCTGCAAGGACAGTTTGCCAGAAATTGTATTGGTGGTTGCCTGTAATCTGCTTAGCTACTGCCCGAGTATATATAGATGGTAACTGCGCAATAAAATCAGATCTGCTTCCACCTTGGTCTCTGGAGGTCTTGATTCTGACTCTGCAATCACACTCTCCTGTGGAACCCCTCACTGGACAAGAGAAAGATCACGTAAAAGATAAGTGGCAGAATTGGCAGTTAAACCTAATGATATGATCACAGAGCCTATTACTGTAGAATAAAATCCTATTATCTAGTCACAGGAATTCTAATTTTCCAGTAATACCAACATTAATATATATGCTAAGATTACTTGTAACATAATTATTTGCATTTCCCTGATGGCTAAAGATTTTGAACATTTTTTTAAATATAATTGTTGACCATTTTGGAGCACCATGCATTAGCAAATTCAATATGCTTAATTATTTCCTTTAGTAATCTCTGAGTCCCTTTTGGTTTTTCCTAGAGGAACACCATTCAAAATGATTATCATAAAATAATTTATAGGGTCAATAAGTAATAAATCAAAAAAATGATTCTTATTATTCTCTTTACTGCAGGTGAAATAAAGGAAGTCAAACCATAGAGATTTGGGGGAAGTAAAGGCTGTAGTGTTTAACAAACCATAAAGCCAATCCTGTAGAAAAGCTCACAAAGATATGGAATTCTGTGGACTGAAAATGGGTCATCATCCAATGTATACAGAAAGAAAAGTCACTGGATATGTCCATGCCCTTTGAAATCAGACAACTGAACTCTAAGCAAGAAGCAGAGGGGATTATGCCAACATTATCTAAAGCTGGACAGGAAGAAAAAAGAATACATAAGTAAGTAATGAGACCAATATGAGTCAGCTTGGTTAAAAGCATAGTTTCAGGAAGAGCCTGCAAAGCATTACATAAATAAAATAATTATCATGACATGGATATAATATGATAACCCAATTTTGTAATCCAATTCAACATACATTTATTGAAAACTTATTACATATTGTACACAGTAATAAATGATACATCAAATATGATACTATTTCCTGAGAATACAACCATGACAGGATTCCTCTTTATTATAATTGTTACTGTATATTAATTGTACAAAATAATGGATTTCTGTTGACGTTAACATGCATGCATATAATGTACCTTGATCATATCCACTCTCCCTGTTTTACTCATTTGCTTCCCCTCCCATTGGTCCCCTTTCCCATTAATTAATGGGCAGCTTTCTTCTTTCATGTTATCTTCTTGTTTTTCTTTCTAGATTCCACATATGAGAAAAAAAATGCAGTCCTTGTCTTTCTGAGTATGACATAATTCTTAGTCTTACTATATACCTACTAGAATGAATCAGTAACATTGTCAAATTTGATTTAATTTGGGAATATTTTACCTTCTACATTAATGCCATGGAGTATGAATTAAGCTGGACAGCTCAAAAACAAAAGCTGATGGTAAGACTATTTTGACGATCAAAGATAATATGTTAATATGAGAAAGGATAAAATAATTCTACATGAATTTAAAACCTTAAAGTAGTAAATAAAAACCAATATATTAGAAATACATAAGTACAGCTTAAAGTGAAATATAGAAAGTGAATACCATTCTAAATATAGAAGCATTTAAAGATATTGCAAAAGGAAATACTAACTAAAGTGATATATGAAATTAAACTATTTTAAGATCTCCATTTCCTTGAGGTTATTAAGAGGCAAAGAATGAACCAGGCATGGCGGCATATGCCTGTAATCCCAGTGGGTCAGGAGGTTAAGGTAGGAGAATCGTGTGTTCAAAGCCAGCCTCAACAACTTAGCAAGGTCCTAAGAAACTTAGTGAGATCCTGTCTCAAAATAAAATTTTTAAAAAAGTGGGGGTTTGGGAAGGCTGGGGATGTGGCTCAGTGGTTAAGAGCCCCTGGGTTCAATTCCCAGTATCCAAAAAAAAAAAAAAAAAGAGTGCAATGAATGGAAAAAAATAGTCTCCAAAATTCAACTTTGCTAAAAATATTTGTCAAAAATTTTTAAGATTAACTCATAAACTTGATAAAAAATGCAAAATTTATACTAATTTATCTATAAAAAGGGTGTTTGGAGTTCCAAAAGACAATTCACCAGGAAATAAATAAAATTATCTCAACATTTAATTATCCAATCATACAATTCGAAAAAGGTCCATTTTAAGAACAATAATATGTTACTTCTAATTTTCATCCAAACTTTTTAAAGGCATTAACCATCATTAGAGTCAATAGAGTAGGAGAAATTAAAGATAATGGAACAAAATTAATGACAATTAGCTTTTTTTATTTTGACAATTACCTTTTTTAAGAAAATCAAAAAGAGTTATAGAGCTTAATGATACTCATTTTTTAAATACCCTCTTTTCCTCAGACTTCAGAGGAAAATGAAAAGATTTTATGTGGAGACTGTGATCCATTGAAATGAGGAAAGTTGGGCAAAAAGTCCTTGATGTTGGCTAAATGAGAGGTGAGACAGGGAAAAAGAAGAAATTAAGAAATCAGAATAGGGAAAGCCCAGAGTAGACAATGCAAGGAGGTTTCCAAACAGCAGCAAGAATAAAAGTTAGCTTTGTGAATTTATGGTGCGCTCAGCCTCTTAAAGTTTGGAAATTGCTTCTTCTTATTCCCTCACTTCTACCCCCAACCTCTGAACAGCAGAGAGTAGCTCCTTTGTTACTCTGCCATCTACTCATAGACTGGAAGGTTAAGTGCCTACAAATCAATAGTGTGCCAGGGAAAGTACAGTGTATCTTTTTTTAACTAACTACATAATTAACAAAAAAGCCCATGGATGGAGAAGTTCAGTGAGGTAAGCGGAATGTTAATATTTGGAGAAAAGTTATTACATCCTTGAAAGTCCCACGTGAAATGAAGAGATAATTTCCAAGGAGAATAGCACAAGTTGAAAAGTACAGACTTGGTAATTATGAAATTAAGTATCATGATACCATTAAATCACATAATTATTTCTCGAGAGGTCTTTTTAATATCCTCATCTTTACACAACTTACTAAACTTACTAAAACTTGAACTGAAATCTTTTGAATTTGTTTTCATAAGATTTTTTGAGAGACTGAAACTTAAATGGTGCTTATATTATGGGAGGTGTGTATATAAGAATCAAGAGTCTGTGTTTACCACAAATATAGTGGGGTACTAGAGGACTAGTCACATTCCTAATCTTGACTAGTTGGCTAATCAACATGCCATTTCTTCTAAAGCCTTTCAATATGGTCGTGTTCCCTCAATTACCAACTTTTTTTCCAAGGACAGACAATTCCCTAGTTGGCCTCCTCTTCTCCCTAACCCAGATCACATATAGACACTTGTAACTGAAGAAATAGAATTTTTCCAAAGTCACTTACCAATTTTCTACCCTTACAGCTTCACCATTCCATCTAGTTTTAACACCCGAAAGGGATATCTGCAACTAGCCATAACTTACCATCTCCTAAATTTGGCTTGGATACTTAATTATGGTGTGACCTTGGGCAAATTATTTTATTTTTCTACATCTTAAATTGTTATCTTCAAAAAGGAATGTTAGAGCATGCATTTGAATATCACATATGGAACTTGGGGGATAGTACAGGCTTAATAAATAATAGTATCCTTGCTGCTTCTCATGACCCAGTAGGCCTTTATCCTTCAAAATCTCCCCAATTTTCTCCCCAGCTTTCCCTCAGGCCTATACACAGTTCTCTTTATGAAACGTGAAACTTTGTACCCACCCTTGAAACCAGGGGTACTTAACAACTGAGCCCTTTTTATGCTTTATTTTGAGACAGGGCCTCGCCAAATTACTCAGGAACTTTCTATGTTTGAAATCAAGATCCTCCTGCCTCAGCCTCCTGAGCCGCTGGGATTACAGGACCCCTTATTTTCTTGCCATATTCAATACAAAAAAATGTTCTAAAAGATTGCCACTAATAACATTATCAGGTTGTTCTTTTGGTTCTATTTAGCTCTAAAGTTCCTAGAATAAGGAACTAATTAATGGAAGCCAAAGAATCACACGGTGACTTAAGATTTCATAGGACGTCTTGTTAGTTAGTGGCTGTGTAATGGAGAAAAGCAGCAGTAAACAGTATAACTGAATATCAATTTTAATAGTGTAAAGTACAGCCACAGAATAAATAAAATTTAGCAACATTTATGAATTTTAAGTATTTATTTATAAGAAAGCAATTTTTTCCTGTGGCACATGCCTGTAATGCCATCAACCCAGAAGGCTGATGCAGAAAAGTTGTAATTTGAGGCCAGTCTAGGCAATTTAACTAGCCCCTCAATAACTTGGACGCTGTCTCAAAATAAAAAATACAAATGGCTGGGGATGGGACTGCATGCCTGTGTTCTCTATAAATGAAGATATTTATTTAATTTATTTTTTTTATATTTTATTTTTTAACTTTTATTTGTTTTTATTTATACATGACAGTAGAATGTATTCTAACATGTAATTATACATGGACAGTAGAATGTATTTTAACATGTAATTATACAGAAGAATGAGAAGTTATACATGATTATAACTTCTCATTCTTCTGTTTGTACATGATGTGGAGATGCACTGGTCATTTATTCATATATGAACACACAAGAAAGTTATCCCCGTTTCATTCTACTGTTTTTCCCATTGCAATCCCCTCTCCTTTTCCCTAATCTAGTGGAACACTCCCCCCCCCCCCACACACACACCCTATGGTGACTCAACATACACATATCAGAAAGAACATTCAGCCTTTGGTTTTTAGGACTGGCTTATTTCACTTAGAATGACAGTCCTGGTTCCATACATTTATTGGCAAATGCCAAAATTTCATTCTTCTTCTTTGTGGCTGAATAATATTCCATTGTGTATATGTACTACATTTTCTTTGTCCATTCATCCATTGAAGGACATCTAGGTTGGTTCCACAGCTTAGCTATTATGAATTGAGCTGCTATGAACACTGATGTGGGTGCATCTCTATAGTAAACTGATTTTAAGTACTTTGGGTATGTACTGAGGAGTGGGATAACTGGGTCAAATGGGGTGGTTCCAATGAGTGCACCAATTTGTAGCCCCACCAGCAATGTATGAGTGTACCTTTTCCCCCACATCCTCACCAATATTGTTACTTGTATTTTTGATAATTGCCATTCTGACTCAAGTGAGATGGAATCTCAGTATAGTTTTTTTTTAATATTTTTTTTTTATTTGTAGGTGGACACACAGTATTTTTATTTCATTTTTATGTGGTGTTGAGGATCAAACTCAGTGCCTCACACATGCAAGATGAGGGCTCTACCTCTGAGCCACAACCCCAGCCCAACACTGCTCTATTTGCTATCAATTTCAAAGATAAAGCAACTACTCATAACATTGCATTCAAAATAAAAAAAGTAATTTCAGACATGCACAGCAGATCACTATAGCCTTTAGTCTTATATGTTAAAAAACATTTGACAGACGTGTCCTTGTTGTCCAAGTGGTGTACCCTAGCCAATTGTGTCTGGTTTGTCTCATGGCCTATAAATTTCAATTTGCTAAGCTTCCACTTAGTAGGGACCACATGTAATGTGGGAAAGTGTGAAGTAGTACAGACAATAAACAGTGACTGGTCATGCTATAGAATGCATGCAGCCTTAACACCATTTGTATAGTAATTTTTATAATATTTATTATGTTAAATATGTACAACTAATTATTTCATTTTGCAATAATCTTTTTAGCATCAATGAATCACAAAAAGATTAAATCCAGGAAATAAGTTGAATAAAAAAATTCAGGACTAGTAAATAATGATGAACATGACTTGCATAAAATATGTGTTGACATTTCTCACCGACCATAAGAGAAGTCATAGTGCTATTACAGATCACTTAATCACCAGATCACAAATCTCCAAAGAAGTAACAACGTGTAGTTAAAACGATTAGTACTTTGAAAGACAAAATCATATTAGTAGATTTTGATTTAATTTGTTATGGAAAGTAAGTTTCATATCACTCTTTAAAAAATGCTTCTCATTTGGATTAAATGACTATCCTAAATTAATTTCCTTCTTTTTTAATCCCATACTTTCTTGTATCTATCCAAGAAGAATAGAGACAATAGTTTTTGAGTTAGTTTTGTTTTAAAAACTTTGCAAACTGTTACTTCATGGGTGTTTTAAATTAGTTTCAATGGGTGTTTTGAATAAAAAGTCAGTTAGATTAATCCTGATAGCAATTATATTTCTATCTAAGTCATAGACATTACATAATTTTTTGGAAATTAATTCTATAATGAAATATCTGAGGATGTTTCAGTCAGCTTTTTTGCTACTGTGACCAAGATTTGAGGAGAAAAAGGTCTCATCTCCTTCAACCACTCCCTACTTGCCTTCAATTACCATCCAGTTTATCCCCTATTAGGGGATTAACTCATTGATTGGGTTAAAGCTCTCATAAACTAATCATTTCACCTCTAGACCTTCTTGCATTGTCCTCACACATAAGCTTTTGAGGGACAACTCATATCTAAACCAATCTTATATCTAAACCATAACAGAGGAATACTGTGTATGATTCTAAAATAGTTTAAATTTCAAACATGCAAAGGAAGATAAAATTATAGATGTTTTTGGATCACAAGAAGATGGAAAAGGACTGAAAATTCATAGAATGTAACATATTTTAAATTGACTAAATACACCCCAAATTAATAGTACCTGCACAAAATCTGTTGTATGCTACAGATTCATTACATACATACATACACATTCAAATGAAATATTGCTCAATTTCTCTTTGCTGTTGATCATTAATTAAGTTATAAAAATATTTTAGACTTCATTAAACAACCTGGTACACTAACACAAGTGTCCAATAGTGGTATGTTACAAAAAAAAAAAAAAAAAAAACTGTGCTATTTTACATTCAATGCTATTTTCTCAAACTGTTTTTTTGGGGGGGGGAATCTAATAAACTTTCCAAAAAAAATATTAACATTTCCAGAAAGTTGAAACTATTGGAACCAAAAGTTGGAAAAGTTTACTTTGCTATGGATCATATATTTTGTCTCTCAAAAATTGACAGTTTGAAACCACAACTCCCTATGTGATGATAATGAGGTACAGGGAGATGATTAGGTCTTGAGAGTGGATCCCTCAGGAATGGGATAAACATCATCGTAAAATGGATCCCAGAGAGCACTCAAGTATTTGCCTCACCACATAAAGATACAACAATTTGACAATCTGCAACCTCAAGGAAACCTGACCATGGTGATGCCCTGATCTCAAATCCCTAGACTCCAGAACTGTCAGAGATAAATTTCTGTTGTTTTTAACTTACACGGTCTATGAAACTCTGTTAAAGCAGCCTAAATTAACTAAGACACATACAGAAAAAAAGAAAAAAAGAACTTACAGAAAAAAATTGGGGGATGGTGGTTATCAGGGATTGCACTTAGGGGTACTCAATGTGTGCACCACCATGCCTGGCTGGAACTTATAAAATTTGATGACAGCTAAATGTGCATTATTTTGAAAATCTAGAAAAAGTTGCAGATTAAATTTTCTTCTAAGTAAGAAAATTTTCTTTTGAAAGAAAATTCGTAGGCAACCCTCTTATTAAAATAAATTAATATTATATGCTAAATTAGAATGAAATTGAGTCATTTGATTTTTTGCAACATTCAGTTTGGTAATACATATTTTTTAAAAACTCTAGAATCAGTTCATATTACATAAAAATTTTTGTTAAGAAAAGTTGTACTTACTAAAAATAATTAGTAACAACTAAAACACTTAAATTGTTTATGTTGCAATAAAAATATAATGGAAATATTATTTAGCAGAATTAACTCTAAGCTCACAGATATCTTAGAAAAAATATAGAGAGTTTTTAATTAAAGATATTTTTTGGCTTATAGAACCTTCACAACAAAAGCATTGAACAATTGTTAAGGGATTAGCCATAAAATGCTTCTTTGAAAGAAATTGCATGCATTTTATCTTGTTTTTTTTTTAATGTGAGTATTTGAATAAATTTTAAAAGGACATTTTCAGTGCCATGATTTTAGACAAAGTTATGGCTAAGAAGTTGAATAATATATATTAATATGAATCAAAGACATTCATGCTGCTTGTGTAATTTTTTAATGCTTTGTTTTGCTTTGATATATACAAGGACATATTTTATGTATACAAATAATTGTATTTAAAAAGAATGTTTTTGAACAAAGGAGTTTTATGTATTTACCAGTACCAGAACCAATAAACCATAGAAAAAATAAATGTCAACTTTATAACTTTTTAAATTATTTTCAAATTTGGTTTTACTCTCTAAAGTATTCTGTTTTGAATTTAAAAATGATGAATTCCTCTTCTGCACAAATAAAGTTATCTTAGAGCCATCTGGAGCTCTCCTTCTCCTTCCCTGTCCTGATTTCACATGCAATAGAACATTATATTCCACCTATTTTTGAGCTTATTTTCTTGTTCATCTTTACTTCACTGGCTTATTTTACATCATCAATGTCTTGTAAAATGTATGGTAACCTCCTATTTTTCTTTCTTTCATTCTTTTTTTTTTTTTGGGGGGGGATCAGGTATTGAACATTGAATCTAGGCATGTTCTACCACAGAACCACATCTCCAGAACTTTTCAAATTTTCTTTGTCTTTTTTTCTTTTTCTTTCTTTTCTTTCTTTCTTTCTTTCTTTCTTTCTTTCTTTCTTTCTTTCTTTCTTTCTTTTTTCTTTTTCTTTTTTTTTTTTTGACAGGATCTCACTAAGTTGTAGAGACTGGCCTCAAACAAATGAACCTCCTGCCCAAGCCTCCTGAGTATCTTGTGCCACCACATGTAGCTAGTTGACACTCATATCTCTATTCTACATACTTTTAATTCATTAGACCTAATGCTGTAATATGAATTTTCAAAAGTGAAAATCAGATGTTCCTATTTAAATGCATTAATTTCCTTTAGCCAAAGTCCAAACTCTAAATTCCTTAAGTAAAATTTTAATTTATTCCATAGTTTAGTCTCTGCCTTTGTCTTCGACCACACATCTTATTCCAACTCACTCATCTCAGCCTACAGGCACATTCTTTTTGCCTTTACACTTGACTTTTTCTCCCTTCTGGAGTAAGCAACTATCTTAGGTACTTAGAAATCGTTTTGATAGAATTCAAAACCTAGATAAATTGGCTTTTTTCTTTTTTCCTCTGAAGACTTCTTTGTTCATGTTGCAAAGTTTAAATTACACTTTTCTTTGTGCCACTGTCTGTGGTTGGTGTAGGTATGTGTGTATTTAATAGCACTTACCATACTTGATGTTAATTATTAACTTTTAGAGACTTACGGACTTTGAGACACTGAGAGGCAATATTTCAATGCCTATTGAAAATAAATACTCAGAAAAAATCCTTGGTTCTTCAAGGTTGGATGGAAGAATGAATGACATACACAGACTATTCGAGTTTATTTATATTTTACTCTATTTTGCATTTCTTTTGTACATACAAGCATGCACAAAACCAATGCAAAACTTATGGAATATAAATGATGCTAAAACTGAACTAATAACGAATTTTTAAAAAATTTCAGACAGCTTTGATATGCTAGTTATTTGTTCTTTATCTTTTGTTTGGCTTCCTAGATTTGAAAATTTATCCTCATAAATGGTGTTCCTTGAAATTGTAAAGAACACCTGCATTTGTGTATTTAAGTAAAAATTCTTGATTATTTAATAATCTAGTTTTAGTTAAGATTATCATTATTATAAATTGAATAAAATATACTGTATTTCAAAACTTTCATGTTTAAATTATAATTTATTTTAAATCAATATTATTATAACTAGAAAACTAAATTTCTTTGTCAAGTTATTTAACTGACAGAGGTGTATATGTAAAATAAATTTGGGGATTAAATTTCAATATAAAGTGAAAATTTGTGATTGTACAAAGATTTTTCTATTTCAACTCGGTCATGAAATAGCCTAGACTTATCCAATAATTTATTTTATTTGAATTAAATATATCACTTTCCAAACCTATAGGTTTTATATCTCTATTTGTTCAAAACTGGCTATTTAGAAATTATGGCAGGTACAAGTAGATTAAAAACAGTTGAAATTATATTTGCTAATTGGTGGCATTTTAATTATGATTTTTGCTGTCTAGTCTTATAAATATTGAGTTCATATTTGTCTGTATGTTTGAAAGTGTAGAAGTTCTGGAATATTCTATATCTGTATTAATATTGGTGATAATCATGAAGATCAAAATTGGAGATGATGAAGATAACAGTAATGATGATAGTTATAAATCTTGTCTTTCTTGATAATCAATTCTAGTTCACAGGTATTATTATGTTCACATTATTTATTAAAAATTAAATTTAAGAAAAATGACTTGACCAGACACTCTATATCTAGAAGAAATAGGATACAAATACAAGTCAAATTTAATGTTCTTTCCACTCTATAGAGGTATGATTAATGAGGTTATGTAATTACATCTGAGACTTACAACCACAAATTTAATATCCTGACATGGTATTTTTTTCAAGAAAATATGTTTATAATTTTGAAATAATGTCTTTAGTATCAACAGTTTTTCTCATTTTAAAATTTAATGTAGTCCATTGAGCATCATTCATTAAGAGAACAATTTTAAACAACCAGAGAAAGAGATTATTTATATATATTTACCAACTGTTCTAAATTTGATTTCTAGGGAGTTGCAGAACTTTAGCCAATTTGGAATTTTAAGACCTATGAAAAGGTGAAATTTTTTATGAGCAGCTATGCTGACCATGAGGCTAGAATGCAGAATGAGAGAGTGGATCCAGGAACTGTAAACATGTGGAGGAAACCATTTTAAATGATTATTATCTTAACACCTGTCTTCTAGAATGAGCATTTCAAATTGAAAATTCTTCAGCAAATGCTAAGATGTTACCAATCTGTTTGTACTAGAAAGATAAATATACAAAACAGTCCAGAATGCTAACACTCTTTTGAATAGTAAGAATTCTTAGCCAAAAATAATCCCTAAATTTGTATTCTGTTATTCCCAAGTCTAAGTGAGTTGTAACTTATTAAAAGCTTTTTTTCCCTAATAATTATATTAAGAAACCTTATTTGGTGATTGGTATAATTCCCAACCAGCTATTACTGACACCAAAACAGAGAGAGATTCTGCCTTAATCATGAGTTCCATTTTACTGCATAAACAAATCAATAGATTTTTTTTCAGTGGAGGAACCAGCAATGACCATACAGTTAAATAAGTTTTACCTGTCTTCCAGGTTAATATGATTTGGGGTATCCTTGATAGCCACTGGCTGCTTAATCAAATACTAAATCTATTCTTGCCATGTCATTTCTCAAAGGTACTCTTTGACTTTCTAAATTGATCTGACATTTACAGTGCTTCTACGAATGAGGCTTAAGAATACAACAGTGATTATGTGGACAGTATAAAGAGACCTGGGATTCAAATACTTAACTTTTTTTTTTCCATTTGAGAGTTGCAATGCATTTTCTATGACAAGCTTTAAAAAACATATATAGTTGCTTTTTAGCATATATTTCCATTTTTTAGATGGATATAGAAAATGTATATAAATGTATACAGTAAAACTAATTTTTTTTAAAAGCAGTTTTTTAAAATTATCACTCCACTTTGTGGTGCTATTGTATTTCATGGACTTATTATTTTCAGTTTAATCATACTAATCTCCCAATTGACTTAGCTTTGAACTTCTGGTTTAGCATCACTAATTATATTATATTCATGTTTATTATCCTAGGGTTAATTATATATATCACTAATTATATTATATTCATGTTTATTATCCTAGTGTTTATACAGTGTTTCACAATGATGTTATATAAGTTTTATCTGACTACATTATCTATTTATATTTCTCAGTCTTCTTCTACTAAATCTGAAATTATTAGAAAGTGTTCATTTTCTTTTTAAATTATTGTTATCATTATTGTTTTATGCATTATTACTCTTAGTTACTTATCTATGTGCTCCAAATTTTCTGTTTAACATCTTTTTGTCTCAACATAATTATTTATAATTCTCTCCAAATTATCAAAAGTAAATGTATACATCTTAGTCACTGAGGTTTTGTTTTAAACAACTTTGAAAGAATATCATGGTCTAAGTTTCCTTCTTTTTACCTTAATCCTTTTGTAAATTGGTTACTCTGTTGATTTAGACTAGCATTTCAAAGGTTTTAATATAAGCCACAAGGGAAAATATTTTTTCCAGGGCAAACCAACTTTAGGTGTTCGTTTAATTAAATATCATTTAATTGAGATTACTACAAAATCTTACAAAGTATTTAATAAACTAATTAACTAGTAATAGAATTACTAGTATGAATAAGCATATATTGGAACCCATTTTGGGAAGAATGTAGATTACATGTCAGTAACTTCAGTATTATATTGTACGTAAACTTTGTGTGTGTGTCCTATCTTCCTACTATATTCCAGTTATTACTTAAGGGGATAAGAATAGGATGTTGGGAAGGGCAGAAAAGATCACTGTTAAAAATGGAGATTACATTTTAGAGAACAAAAAGATAACACAGATACAGGGTAAATTTTGGTAGTGATGAACACCATGCACAAAGTAGCAATGAAAACAGAAGATTAAAAAAAGAGAAAACTGAAGGTGCTCTTTAGGGTAGTTTTCTCGGAGAGTATAAATTTAGGCTACAATCTAAATGAAAAGAAGAAGCCGGGAGTATGAAAGTCAGAAGGCAGAGAAATCTAAGCAAAGGGAACAGTGGATGCAAAGCTTCAAAATAATGATTTTTTTGAAGGAAAAAACTTACAGCATACCAGTGAAAACTTACAGCATACCAGTGTAGCTAGAGCAAAACCAGTGAGAAAGGAAAGGAGAAAGGCATGAAGACTGCAGAAGAGACAGTGACCATATTATCTAAGGAGTTAGGTTTCATTCTAAGTGCAATGGGAAGCCATTGGAGGGTTTATAAGCAAAAGAATGCCATGAATTAAAAGATCACACTGTCGGCTGTGTGGAGATGCCTAAGCAGAGAGTATTAAGTCAAAACAAACCATTAAACAGACTATTGCATTACCCCAGAGGAGTGGAGATTTCTTGGTCTAAGTTAACAGCAATGCCAATGAGATGCATTTTGGAAAGAAACAATAGCATTAGGTGAAAGATGAAGTTTGGAAACTGTGTGAAAGAGAATGAATGGTACATCCTCGGTTGGATTAAACAGCTAATTATTGCTGTAATGCTAATTATTGATATGAGGAAGACTCAGAGGATGACAGAAGGATTACAAGAGGATGATGAAAGTATGATTATGTTTTAAACCTAACTGTAGAAATCACATACACATTTGTACATATAAATTTGAAACAGAGGAAGGAGATAGAGACAGGGAAGTGTTCACTATGGATATTAGATCATTAGAAGGATAAACTTGATAGGAAGGTAAGGGTGACCTAGGACCAAATTTTGGGAGATAATTACAATTTACTTTGTTTTTGTTGTTGTTATTGTTGTTTTTGGTGGTGCTGGGGATTGAACCCAAGGCCTTGTGCATGTGAGGCAAGCACTCTACCAAATGAGCTCTATCCCCAGCCCCTACCATTAATGCACAATACTGTTGATATTCTGAGATGAAAACTGAAACATCATTGATACTGATCTACACAAGAAAAATCCACACAATCTTCCAGGTTATACATTAAGAAGAGTTCCATTGGAATAAACATGTCATGATTGTAAGAAATATATATACTTTACTTAAAATGTGCTACTATTGCAATGCATGCAATGTTTGATGATTTCCAAACTGAAAATCTGTTTGAAGTGTTATAACATTTTGATATAAAATCAGTATATTTATGATCATAAAATTTATCTGCATAAAAATATCTATCAATTGTCTCTATCCATCTATCACCTAACATACCCATCTATTATGATTTGGCAATTAGCAGTTTATATTGTTCTCGAAATATAATTTTTAATAGCTTAAACATCTAAAAACATTTTAGTTTTCATTTCTAGAAGAAAGCATCCGTAAATGTCATTACACTGTTCCCAAGACAACTGAAAAACAAGCATAAAGAATTTAACCATCTGCTTAAATTAGGACAATTCTTGGGAATAATGAAGATTGTGTCATAAGAAACAAAGACCACAAATATTTACAGTCATTAATATATTAATTACTAGAGATGTATTAATGTACAGTATAGCTATGTATGTATCACACCAATATGTTTTCATTAGACAATATCTAGTGGGTGGGATTGTCAGCAGTTCAATCCCACCCACTGGATATTGTTACAAATATTTTTATAAAATATTTGTAATCACATTCTGACTTTAGTACACATTGATAACAATCGACTACCTCCATAGCTGTGAGGTTCATAAAGGCAGGCTGGATTTCTGGAGCCAGAAATGCTCCAATGCTTACCAATGGTAGCAGCCTGTTCTTTCTAGTCTATATCTGTTTGATTAAATAAACTGAGCTGTACCCATTCTTTTGAACAATGGACTAACATAGTGGTGGTTAAGAGAAGGAGAATGGAATAAAATGGGAGTAAAAAGAGAAGAAAAAAAAAAGATCTCAATTGTTGCAGCAGTTTGATGGGCTGAGGAAAAAGTATCACTAAGAATTGTTGGGGCTCAATTTGAAGGCTTGGCTCACTTGAAAAACCAGTCAATGAAAAAAAAAAAAAAAAAAAGAAAAACGACAGTTTTCTATACAGAGAGATGTAAAGAGATATAAAGAATATTTTTATTTAATTTTATCCACATTTTCACCATTCCACCCTTTCAATTTTTAAAAAATTTTTGATGAAATACATAATTATTTATTACTGAAAAATTTTGATTAATTATATAAAAGCTGTATCATATCATTCCTTCCTATGCTCAAGCATAAATTTAATACTTGTGCTTGTATTTAAAAAAATTTTATTTATATGTGTCTTACTCTTTATAATTCCAATCAGATTGTCACACTTGTGGTTGTAAGGAATAATAAACAATAACCCTGACCACAAGCAGCTTGAAACTTGGCTTAGAAAACAGATTAAAATTATGTGGAAATGTAATTACAACAGTGTAAAGAATTATATTGTTGCACAAATAAATATTTTAAAATCATTAGTAAATACCAGGACTACAAAAACATGAAAGGCACAAATCTGAACATATTTCAACCATGTAGAAGATTTTAGTTAGAAAATAACTGTGTGAAAGAACTCTGCTTCCTAAAGCTCTCAGATGTTTAAATGTTTTTGTTCTCAGTATTTCTGACTTTCTTTCCTCATGATGTGTCATAGAAAAGAAAGGTAAATCCTACAAGTAAATGCTTTCAACAAATCTATCTCCAATTTAATTGATGAAAGCTTCAAATCAATTAGATTCAGTAGTTATGCATTTTGTGTCTGCTGTGTACAAGGCACAGTTCTCCATATTTTTCCGATAATTTTCTGAATACTTTTGCTTAACTTATTAACTCATGAGTTCAACCAAATACAGATTGCTGTAACTGTGAAAAATGGTAGACTGCCAGACTGACTTAATCCAGGAAGGTCATTCATTTGTTTTTCCCAATGAAAATGTTCAAGCTACTTTGCATACCAAATAGCTCCAAATTGGACAGACTTATTAATTCCATAGCAATAGGGTCAAAATGTGAACATAATACAAATTGAAACTCAATATCATTTTTTATAAAGTCATATAGACAGGATTGCTGTAGTTTACCAATTAATAACTTATTCAAAGGTTTAAGTTTTTATTGAAAAAGTAAATGTATGAAAATATTTAAACTTGTATAAAAAGAGCCATAATCTCATTCTCCTAACACTGTTTACATTTTGCCCACCAAAACATACATGAGCACTTTCTGACAATTAAAAGAATAATGTATATGTTAATAATATTTCTGTTTCTCATGAACATTTGTCTATAATTTGCCCTTTCCAAAATATCAGCAACTTATCACACATAGCCATTAAGAATGGAAAAGTGATTAGTCCAAACTGAAATGTGATATAAGCATGAAATAAGCACTGTATTTCCAAGATAGTACAAAGTAAAGAATGAAAAATGACAATAAGTTATTAATTTATAATTAAAGTTGAAATAATCACATTATTGATAAATTGGTAAATAAAATTATCACTAAAATTAATTTTACCTCTTTCTTTAGATACTTTTGAAATTTGACTACTAAGCTGGGTACAGTGGTGCATACCTATAATTCCACCAATTTGGGAGACTGAGAAAGCAGGGTCACAAGTTTCAGAAGTGTCTCAAAAACTTAGTGAGGCCCTAAGCAACTTAGTGAGAAGTTGTCTCAAAATAAAAAAACTTTTAAAAAGGACTCATGATGTGATTTGGTGGTAAAGTGCCCCTGTGCTCAATCCCCTATACCAAAAATAGAAAAAATGAAAAATTAAGAAGTGTGGCTACGGGCTAGGGATGTGGCTCAAGGGGTGGCGTGCTCTCCTGGCATGCGTGCGGCCCGGGTTCGATCCTCAGCACCACATACAGGCAAAGATGTTGTGTCTGCCGAAAACTAAAAAATAAATATTAAAAATTCTCTCTCTCTCTCTCTCTCTCTCTCTCTCTCTCTCTAAAAAAAAATGGTTTTCTAAAAAACAAAAAGTGTGGCTACTACAAAATTTATAAATTTTAAATTTATATTTTATTTATAAAATTCATAAATTGCCTATTTGGTTTACATTATGTTTTCTTTCCACATTACTAGAACATATAGTATTTATGCTTTACTTTTTTTTTTTAAATGGTACTAGGGATTAAACCTAGGGCTGCTCTACCACTGAGCTATATCCCAGTCCTTTTCATTTTTATTTTGATACAGGGTCTCACTAAATTGCCAAGGCTGGCCTCAAAGTTGTAGTTCTCCTGCTTCAGCCCTTTGGATAGCTGGGATTAAGGATTGTGCTACTATATATGGCATATGTTTTAATTATAATGATTAAATAATATTCCTATATGTTAATTCATGAAAGCATTGTTTATTAAGTCATTCCAATTTTGCGTTTTCTGGATGTTTCCATTTATTTTTCTAATTCCAGGTAATGCCATAATAAATAACTTAATGTTTCTATTAACTTAAGCTTTCTATTTCTAGTGAAGTATTTAATGAAAATAAGGTGGTAGAAATATATCAAGATAAAGATCATAGATATTTTTATGGTTCTTGTTACATATAAATTGATGGCATTTTATGAAAAGATCAAATACATTTATTGTGTCTCTCATAATAAATTAGTATACCAGGTTCATCAAACCATTCAGAATTAAGGTGTTATATTAAAAAATTATACTTTAATAATTATGAAGTACTCTTTCAAGGTTACTTTGATTCATATTTTTAGTTTCTACAGGTGATAAATATTATATCTTTGTATTTATTAATAGATCTTTTAGAAATAGTCTTTTATTCTTTACCTGTTTAGTTGAATTTTTATGATTTTTCTCATAAATTTGTGGGAAATGTGTGTATGTGAATTCATGTGTAAAGGATGTGGGTTAGATTTGACAAATATTGAATGAGTATTCTTTTTCAAATATTGTGCAAGTAACTTTACATGCTTTATAGTTAGTTTTCATATTAACTTTAGATATAGCTATTGTGTTCGTAGTTTTCCATTGCTGTAAAACCAAAACAAATGACAAGAAAAAATTTGAAGAAGAAAGTTTTATTTTGGTTCATGGTTTCAGAGGATTTGGTCCGTGATTGACTGGCTCCTAGTCGGAAACATCATGGTGAGAGTGTGTGATGGAGGGAAGCTTTCAACACAAGGCAGCAAGGAAATAGAAATACAGAGAGAGAGAGAGAGAGAGAGAGAGAGAGAGAGAGAGAGAGAGAGAAAGAGAGAGAGAGAGAGAGAGAGAGAAATTAAGGGACCAGGGAAAAATATAATCCCAAGGTCATGTCTCCACTGACCTATTTCCTCTAGCTATGCTTCACTTGCCTACAGTTACCACCCAGTGGTCCATTCGTTATTAATCCACCAAATGGCTTACTCCATTAATGAGGTTACAGCTCTCATGATCCAATCATTTCCTAAAAGCCCTACCTCTGAACTTTGTTGCACTGTGGCTATACTTTAAACACATGAGTTTTTAAGAGGATGTTCCACAGCTAAACCATACTGGTATTTTTAATTCAATTCAAATAACTGAAATAAATTTTAATAAGTTGACTAAAAATCACAAATCTATTGAGAAGAGGACTAAGCAGATTGTCTTCAAAGTCTATATTTTTCCTACCACTACAGTAACTTCGTTCCTATGTAATGAATAGTTACTTTTAAGTGTCTATTACATTGGATATAAGCATTTTCTGGAATTTTGCTGCCTTTTAAATATATGTTTTGCTAATTAAAGTAACAAACAAATAAAAATATTATTTTACTTGTGTAAATATTTTTCTGGAAGTTTCTAATGTAAAAAGTTTGTAGGGGAAATTTTGAAAAATTAAAAAATAGACATCAAAATGCTAGATTTGGGAAAGGCTAGGAGGAAAAAAAAAGAAATAAAATTTTCTCATGAATTTGAATAAAAGTATCTACTGTAGGAATTTTTAGAAATATTGTACTGCATTTATTCAGCAAATATTATTGAGTATATAAATAATCTAGGTGCCAAGGAGATGAGACTGACTAAAATGAAAAAGTATAAAAGCAGAAAAACTACCTAAATGCTACCTAAAGATGTCACAGAAAGATTCACAAAACTAATGATACCTAATATCTGTAGATAAGGTGACATTTACTTAGTAATCAGGGTAGAAAAGGACATTCCAAACAGAGGAAATAATGTGAACAAATTGATATGAAATAACTAGGCATCCTTGAAAACACTGAAAATCTGTTTAGATTCCTGGGTTACTTGACAGCATATGTTATAGTGGATCTTAGTTTTAATTTATTGAGTACCTCCTGTTTTCTCAACATGGTGGTATACTTTTTATATACATTTTCTCTAATTCTTACAAGATTTATCTGTAGTCTTATTGATAAATGGGGATACTGTGCTTCAAAAAAGGAAATAACTTCCTTAAAAAGCTCACACACAGCTAGTCTCATATCAGGTGACAAACCCAAGGCTATCTGATGGGAGGGTCCTATTTTTATTGTTTCTCTAGGTTTGTGTGAGGTCTTTTAGATATTGTGATCTATTGGTGGTACAAATTGCATTTAATTAAAATTTATTTTAAGAAGACAAACCATACTAATGATGTTGCTTGTTGCCTTAAGATTGGGGAATTCAGGAGGGAATTCAGGTGACAAGAATCAATGGGGATTCCAACCAAGGTAAGTAAGACAAAAGTCAGAATAGAAAGAAGAGAAAGGATTGAAATCTTCATAAGAGTTAGACTAATACTATTTTGATACTTCCTATAATTAGGCAAGGAAGGAGAGTTTAAGAATCACTATTCTTTTCCAGCTCAGAACATCAATCAATGGCAATGATGCTGTTATGGTGAGAAGACAAATAGGAAAGAAATCTGAATGAAGAAGATAAGAATCTAGTTATTGGTTTTGCATTTCTGAAGCCTGGGTAATATAAAGCTGAAGACAAGAAAATTCAGCTAAAAATACAGACCTGGCACTAAATGAGAGTTCAAGGCTTAAAGTGCACTTTTATTCATCAGCCTGAGGTCATCAGTTAAGCCTAACAAGGGAAGGGACCAAGGACTCCATCAGAGTGTGACTATAAAATGATAGTAGAGAAGACTTTAGAATTATTAACTAAGGCTCCAGCAGACAGGAGCATCAAGATGGTATTTATTGATAAATGGGTGGAGCTGAAGAATATCATGCTAAGTGAGATAAGCCAATCTTAAAAAAACAAAGGCTGAATATGTGGATGCTAATTCACATAAAGGGGTGGGGCTAGGGAAGAATAGAGGATTATACAGAGGGGAGTGAAGGAAGGGGAGGGGTTTGGGGATAGGAAAGATAGTAGAATACTTCAGACATTATTACCCTTTGTGCATATATGATTATATAACCAGTGTAATTCTACATCATGTACAACCAGAAGAATGAGAATTACACTCCATTTATGTATGATATGTCAAAATTTATTCTACTGTCATGTAGAACTGTTATGCCAGATTCGTCGTGGGACCCCAAAAGACCTCCAGGAGCCGAATCCCATGCAATCACACAAGAGTCTTTATTGCATGCTCGAGCCTGGACTCACAACCGTTCCCGACGCAGGGGTCCCAGGGAGTGAGTCATGGTCCTTTGTTCAGTGAGATTTTATAGGTTTTGGGGGGATTCTCTATGTGTCACAACATCACACAACAAATCATTCCATACCACGGACGAGAAAGTCAAACAACAACTCAACATTGATTAGCACATTCAATGGCCGGAACAAGTTGGGTAGGGGTGATTGGTTAGTACAAGAGGGGGATTCCTTTGAACTGATTGGTTTAGGCCACAAGGGGTGTATGTGCTAAACTACATGGTTTCCCAACATGTTATCAACCACCATAAACTACTAGGGGGGGTCATCTGGCATTCCAGGTATTTTCCCTGTCTCATGCTAATTGGAGGTTGCTAGAGGGGTTACTATGGGTTTTAACCTAGCCTAAGTGAGTCGGGGACACCTGGTGCTGCAGACCTCTCCTGTTATTTACAAACAAACAACTTAGTAGGGTGGGTAAGTGCTTAGGAGTGCTCTGTGGGTTTTTCCAAGGACAAGGGTCACGCCCCTTCCTTGGACAGGCTTTGCTCTGAGGTAGAGGCTGGTTTCTCAAAAATGGAGTCACATTAGTTTCTCAGAACTAATTAGTACAAATTAAAAAAAAAAGAGAGAGATGGTGTCACAGAACAAAAAGGGATGGAAGGTGTGATCCTTGTACAGGAAGGGAACAAGGAAAGAAAAAGACATTGGAAAGCCCTTACCAAAGAGTGTGAAGAGGCAAAGAAAGGTCATAGACTTCTAAGTAATAGATGGTGAAAAAGATGAAAACTTAATAAGGAAGTTAATAATTAAAATTTCATTGATGATCTTAAGCATATGTCCACCATCAATGTGAAGGAAATTCAAATTTAACTTCTATTTCTATTTAAAATAACAAAGTAGTAATAGCATCACTTGCATGGTATTTAACATTTTCCACATATAGCTACTCACATTCCCTTGTCAGAACAACCATTCTCTTTCTGAGAAGTGTCAGGCAGCTTTGGGTAGTGAGAGATCTAAGCCTCAAAGCCAGTTTCTCTAATCCTAGACCTCACACTCTTTCAAATGATTCATCATAATGCACCATTTTTCTTTTCCTTCCTCTCTCTTTCTCTCTTCTTTTAAAATTATTGGCTGCTGTGTTACTGAGGCTGGTCTAGAACTCATAAATTCAGATGATTCTCCTGTCTCAGCCTTCTGAGTAGTTCAGATAGCAGTTGTTCCTCCATGATAGGCAATAATATGTTTCTTGTGTTTCATCAAGTCACAGATGCAGCCCCAGATGTTCCAGTATGCCAGACAGTGAAGGAGATGCTGACATGCAGCAGGATGAACCTAAGATTTGCTCTTTGAGCTTGAATAAATCCTGGACCTCCAAGCATAAACTGTGATGCTATGATCCTTATTCCCTTATCTGAATCAGAGAATAATGATCCCCTTTCTTGAGGGTGGCTCTAAAATTTTAAAATGAAAGTAAGTGAGAAGAGAAGCTGCCACTAAATAAACGTTTCCCCCTTTAGTAGATGTAAAAGAAATAAGATGTTTATTTTTAAAATATAAAATTATTAGTAACAGTTACTTTAAATTGCCTAAGCAAATGAAACAAATACCATAAAACTACAATTTATGTTTCATAATAAATCAAAGTAATAAAGCTATATTCACATTTATTTCAGTCTCTCTAATTGCTTTTTATGCCACCATGTATATGATTTGATATTTCACATTTTAAATCTCATAATTTATCATTTTAGCTGCAAAATAAGCAGCAAAAAATATTAAATATTTTATTCTAGACATAGTTATTTCCATGTGGTAAGTCATTTAGTCCTCCTTAGAAAAAAATGGTTCAGGTATGGTGGCATACATCTGTAACCCCAGTGGCTCAGGAGGCTGAGGCAGGAGGATCACAAATTCAAAGCCAGTCTCAGCAAAAGCAAGGTGCTAAGCAACTCAATGAGACCCTGTCTCTAAATAAAATACAAAATAGGGCTGGGGATGTGGCTTAGTGGTCAAGTACCCCCAGGTCCTGAGCTCAGTCCCTGGTATACACCCCTCACACACACACACACACAAAAAAAAAAAAAAAAAAAGACATTTTGTGAATGAGAAAACTGAAGTACATGGAAAAAAGTGTTTAAGTCATGCTGTTAGTAATTGCTGAAACAAGATTAAAACCAAGAAATTTTAACACTAGAGTTTAAGCCTTTGACTGTTGCTGTCTTTCCCTCTGAGATGTCTGAAACCATAGAATTCTCAAGATAGAAAATATCTGGAGAATACATATGCTGCTCTCTTCAACTTACAATAAGCACACTGTGGTACGGAGAAGTTATATAAGGTGTCAGATTAGATCACAGTTTGATTTGCTCCTGTAGCCCAGCTTCTTCAGTTTCTAATGACTTTTTATAATATTGCCTTTACCTCTCTCTTCTAAGCATTAAATAATGATTTTATAAAACCAGTTTAACAGCTGCTAAATGGCATGAAAGGACTTAATTATTACGGTATACTTTGGCATACACAGTGAAGTGCCACTGGATGAGTCTCATCAATTTTATGATCCAAAATTATTCCACACAATGAAAACTATTGAATACTGATATAAGAGGTTGAAGAAAACACAAATAAATGGAAATATATCACATGCTCATGGATTTCAAAAATTAATATTGCTAAATCATTTTGCCCAAAGCTATATAAAAATTTTATGCAACCCCAATCAAAATTCCAATGTCAGTTTTGACAGTAATAGAGAAAAACACTACACAAATATTTGTATGGAATCACAAAAGAAAAAAAATCCTAATACTCAAATAACCTTGAGCAAAAATAACAAAGCTGAAGACATGAATGCTGATTTCAAAAGAGATCATAAATCTATTACCATTGAAACATCTTGGTACCAGCATTGAAACCAATATATCACCAAAAAGAACAGTACAGAGAGACAATAGAGAAACTCACACATTTATGACCAGTTGATGTTCCATGAAGGATCCAAGAGCACACAAGGGAGAAGGATTGTATCTTCAAAAAGTGGTGCTGGGAAGTTAGATAGCCATGTGTAGAAAAATGAAATTATACACAATATAAAAAATCAACTCAAAATGGCTAAAAGACTTAAATGTAAGGTGTGAAATGATAAGAGGAAAAGTTCTATAATATTGGACTGGGCAATGATTTTTTTTTTTTGATATGACAATGAAAGCACAAGATGCAAAAGCAAAAACAGTCAAATAGGATGGCATCAAACCAAAAAACTTTTTCACAGCAAAGGAAAAGTTCATAAAGAAATGGCACACACAGCAGTAGAAAATATTTTAAAACAATATATATGGTAAGGGTTTATATCCAAAACATATAAGAAACTCAAACAATTCCATACTAAGAAAATAAACCTGATTTAAAAATGGGCAAAAGACCTGAACAGACATTAATCAAGGAAAGACTTAAAAATGACCAAACTGTTCATGAAAAAAAAAAAAAATTCAACATCACTAATTTTCAGGAAACTGCAAATTAAAATCACAATGAGATAATACTTTATCTGTTAGAATGACTGTTATCAAAGGGATGGATAATATCAAGTGTTAGAATGCATGTAGAAGAAAGGGCCCCCTTGCGCACTGTGGGAATGTAAATGAGTACAACCATATGACAGACACCATGGAGTTTCCTCAATAAATAAAAAAAATAGAATTTGCATATGAATTGTATATACTTGTAGGTATATATCCAAAGGAGTTTTTAATGGATCTCCTGAAGATATATTAATGTTCCTCTGTTGAGGGCTTTATTCACAATGGTCAAAATGTGGAATTAACCTAAGCATCTAACAGTAGATGAATGAATAAAGTGTGATAGACAGACAGACACACACACACACATACACACAAACAGTACTGTTATTTATCCTTTAAAAAGAAGATCCTGTCATTTACAACAATTCAGATTTACCCAAATGGCATTACGTTAAATGTGGGTTGGGGGGAAGCAGATATCAAAAGAAATACAATCTCACACATTTCTAAGATTTCAAAATATTAAAATCATGAAGTAGAGAGTAGAAGGTGGTTCCTGGAGGGTAGAACCTGGAACAGAAAATAGCTATCAATTTAAAAATTGGACAAAGTTGTAGTTTAAAAAGGAATACATTTTTGATATCTGAGTAAATTTAAAATGTCTTACCAATAAAAATGATAAGTAAATTGATGGAGATGTTAATTAACTAGATTTAATTATTCTTCATTTTATACATATATTAAAGCATATTTTACTTCATAAATATATACAATTGTGAACTGTTAATTTAAAATACTGTTATTTTAGTCAGCTTTTTCACCACTTGACCAAGAAGCTTGACAAGAAAATTTTAGAGGAGGAAAAATTTATTTGGGACTCAAGATTTCAAAAGTCTCAGTCTCAGTCAAAAGATGGCCAGCTGCATTGCTCTGGGTTTGAGGTGAGGCAGAAGAAGAAAGTAGCTCCAGATAACAATTAGAAAGTAGACAGTGAGCCTTCCTCATCAGGGACAAAATATAAACTTCAATGTCACATCCCCAGTGACCCACCTGCTCTAGCCACACCCTATGTGCCTACCATCCAGTTTATCCCTTCAAGTCGATTAATGCCCTGATTAGGTGAAAGGTCTCATAACCCAATCATTTCCTGTATAAACTCTCTTGCATTCTCTCACACATGAACTTTTAGGGGATTCCATTCATCTAAATCATAGGAAATATTTATTCTAAAAAAAAATCTTGACAACACAGTTCTTTTGTGAGTTCCCTTGAATTTTTAAATTCAGTAACATTTTCAGTTTTCAGCAGGAGAGACCATTCCAATGCATGCCTTGACACTTACAGTCACACTTGCAATTATGCTGGTCAGGTGACTGCCAATGTAATGCAGACAGAAGAGAGGTAAGAAATTTATAGTCCTAGACATTTATGACACCCTACTCAAACTTCTGATCCTCTCTTCCATTATGGTGATTTAGAAGTCATTCTTTTGTGAATAAGGCTAAAAGAAAAACACAGTTTAAATCCTGAATCAATGCTTTGAGAAAAATGACCTAGCATGCTTGGTCAGATGTTGTCTTGGTGACATTTATTTAATATTTTAAATATTCATTTTTAAATATTAAGACACTTAATATTTTAAATATTAAGCCACTAATATTTTGGATTTTACTTGATTCTTAAATCTAACCTATCCTTGTATTGAGTGATACATATATTGGTTTTGGGAATTAGGAGCAGTCATAGTAAAAACCTAAAATCTGTGTCATTTAGTTTAATAAATGAATGACAAGAATTTAGGAATACAGAGGCTGGAGAAGTAAAGATACATATTTTGCAGTAGTGAAACCTTCTTCAGTAGTAGTTTGTGGTAACTTGAAAATCTATATGTCTTCCCAAACTCCCTTTAAGTTCATCCTGAAATATTAAATCTCTATCATTTCTACTGCAGGAAGTTATGGTGGGCTTTTCATTTAGACACATAGCTAAATTCTGCAAAGCTGATATTTATCTACAAAATGGGAATCTTAAAAGATATTTATCCAGGTTGAGAAAGATAAATAAGATATTTATTGTATTTGTTGTTATGCTGTTTGTTTCTGGTTTTGGGTAACAGGGTTTGAACCCAGAGGCAATAACCATTGAGCAACTTACCCATCCCTTTTTATATTTTATTTTGAGACAGGTTCTCACCAACTTGCTTAGGGCTTCACTAAGTTGCTGAGGCTGGCTTTGAACTTGCGATACTCCTGCCTCAGCCTTCTGAGCTGCTGAGATTACAAGCGTTTGCCACCACACTCAGATAAATGAGTTTTTAAAAGCTGTTTACACAAATTAATGTTTAGATTGTTCTAAGCAATGTGAATGAAAGTTGAGAGAAAATGAGAAACAAACTGTGAGGTAAAATATATTTAATTCTAGATATTTGATGCCTCTAAAATATATTAAAATTTTAATAATAAATAAATTTTAATAATAAATCTAATGAAATCAAATCAGTATTTCTAATTATGATTTTAATTTATAGTGTTCAATTTTCTGTAACATGAAAGAGTATTATCACTCATTTTGTATATATATAATGAAATATATTCACATATTTTTGTTTGTGAAAACTCAAAGATTTTAGTATACAAAAAAAACCCCTGAGTTTAAATTAGTGTAAATTTCACTCAATTAATGTGTTGGTCTGCTTTACATTGCTGGGATCAAAATACCTGAAAAGAACAATTCTGAAAAGGACAAGTTTATGTTGGCTCATGGTTTCAGAGGCTCATGGTTTCTGGGCCTGAGGCAAGGCAAAGCATCATGGAAGACGTACATGGAAGAGGAGAAATATCATGGCAGTCATAAAGCAGAGACAGAGTGGAGGGAGCCAGGAACAAATAGAGTCCAAGACCACAGGCACAGTTACCTACTTTCATCTCTCATGGCCCACCTGCCTGCAGTTAACACTCAGTAGTCCCTACAGGTATCAGTAAATCAATCCATTTGCTAGATTAATCTACCAGTGAGTTCTTAAATCTAAAACAATCACATCATCAGAAATTCTTGTGTTAAACGAAAACATTCCTACAATTATAAAATGATCCCCCATTTTAATGATAGGTTTTGTCCCCATCTGAAAAGTAGTAGAGAATTTAAAAATAAAAACAAAATATTTCTGCATCATGCTTTTCATTAACATTACTATGAAGAGTAGTTAGACTGCTTGTGGAAAAGATGAATTTAAAAAACCACAGCAAAACAAAATGAAATCACCTTTAAAATCCAGGGGAGATAGCAATTTCCATCAACACCTTCTCTGCTATTCTCTATCTTCAATTAATAGATTAGATTTTAAAGTATGAAACATTTGTTCTATTCAATGAGGTTGCAGTTTAGTTCTGCATTTAATCTAGACAGATTGTCTTCTATTGTTCTGCCTTTTTCTTTTTTTTTCTTTTTTTTATTGGTTGTTCACAACATTACAAAGCTCTTGACAAATCATATTTCATACATTAGAATCAAGTGGGTTATGAACTCCCATTTTTACCCCAAATACAGATTGCAGAATCACATCGGTTACACATCACATTTTTACATACTGCCATATTAGTGACTGTTGTATTCTGCTACCTTTCCTATTGTTCTGAATAAGCATTCAATTTGAAGCATGGAGTTGGTCATCTGGTTTTTACAATACAGGTGAAAACAATTTTGGCTCAATTTGTGACACCTTTTCATAGAATTTTTCACTTGGGCCTCATGAAATTTTTAACTGCTCTCATTATTTCACTTCAAAGTTTTGTAGGAAACTTAGAAACATTATGAGTCAAAAAAGTATGCTCAGAACACCTGAGCAGTACTTAGCAGAAAAAGAATACTAGGCAGAAAGCACCTTGCAACAGGCTATAAATATTGAATTTATTTCCTTCCCTGTAGAAGAACTTCTGAAGTACCCTGAATACCCCTTATTCTGGACTCCATGACAAATGGTTAATACTGGAGGATATCAAAACTGATGAGATAATATACAGGTATGCATGTGTGAGTACTAATCATTTCTCCATTTCTTAATCATAAACACATAAGTTTATCTATATTTTAAATTGAGAGACAGTTGTAAGGATTTTTCTCCTAATTATATTTTAAATCCTGGCATTGCATAACTAATCAGATCAAAGATAAATATGCAAACCATCTTAGTCAATCAAAAGGGATCTCAGGTCATAAGACCCAATTCTATCTTGACTGAAAACATTAAAATGTGGAAAACGTATGTCTTTAAGAAGAATTAATGAGACTTCAAATAAATCTAAAGTCATTAACCGCTTACTATATATTCCAGGCAGTATTCTAAGCTCTTTTGAAGTATTTTTTATTTAATCCTCACACAAATGCTATTATATCAGTATGCTTATGAAAAATGAGACAGAGGAAAAAGTACTTCGAAAAGGTTACATAGAGTGTTGGGCCCAGGTTAGAAACAGTCATAATGGAAAAAATATTCAGGGTTCATCTTAGCAAAGTTCAGAGTAAACATTACCCAATGGAGTCAGGAGTATTTCAGTCTTTAGTTAAACTATTCATACTATGATGATAGTGGAACATTCATCCAAATCTGTTTGAATCAGACATTCTTTTCTTTTAATGAAATCCTCACCATGCAGGTTATGGTTTGATTTTCCTATCTAAAGGAGTGGAAAAACTTCAACATGCTGAAATAATAATTCTGATAGGTTTGATCATTAAGTTTCTCCCTATAACTTCAAAAAGTATCATTTTGAATTTATATACCACTGTTTGTAACAGGCATGAATTTAACTGAAAGTAACAGTATAGCAGACAGTGGCTAAGACAAACAGATTCATATTTCTATTGTTAGAAGAAGATATCTGACCACTTGTATTGGTTCCCCAGCTTGCAATACCAAGGCCAAATTCCTACATCAATTTAACACTTATAGTCACAAAAGGACTACTCATCTTAAGACAATATGTCAATATGGCTGGCAGGAATTAAGAGGAAGTCTCTATGACACTGATACTGAAAGTTTCATCAAGGAACAGAGAGCTTACCCATGAATTCCTCAGAACTTGTTTGCCAGAATTGCATAACACTGCAACTCCTACCAGTAAAAAAAAAGAAAGGCATTTGTGTTTTCCTATTTATGTTTAAGGGTAGAAAAAGTGGAAGAAAACTGGGAAATGGCATATTGTGGTAGCCAACCTAGACTATTACCCATGAAACTGATGGGTAATCCTTGGATTGACCATACACTTAGGTTCTGGGTGTTTAGGTAAAAAAAAACTAGTAACTGCTCAGAATAGTTATACTGAGGGGAAGAAAAGGGCCAGTGAAAGTCAACTTCTCCTAGTATCACAACACATTTTCATCAATTTTGAAATTTCTAAAACTTTCTTGAAAATACCAAGTAACTAGTGGCCACCATAATAGAAAAACATTTGTCTTGTTATTATTATAACATTATATTAATTAATTGATTCATATCCAGGTACCTATGGCCACAGAGTAGACTTCAAAAATCTTGGCAAGTCCCCATCTGGTGGTCACTGTGACCAGCTAGGATTTTATTTACATTATCTTGAAGCCTATGGGTGAGAGTCCTTTGATGAAACTCTTTACCAAAACTTCAAAGGAAAAAAAAACTGCTAACGACAATAGCCTATAAATACTGGAAAACAAATTCACTTGAAGTGTGAAAAGTCTAGGGACCTTGTCTTAAGACAATGGAATTCAGGGGAAATGGGAAAATTATAGAGTTGAAGTGGGTAGCCACAAAATTTATGATCTGATTCTTTCCAGGAGCTGTAAACAAGGGAACTGTAATCAATTTGAATAAATAAATGATATGAAAAAACTGTAAATCAGGACCATGCTACCTTGTCCTTCCTTCTACCAAAACTCGGTTTGCAAGTTGTTGGCAAATGGTAGTTAATGAATATTTGATTGAATAAGTAAACAAATGAACATAGCTTGAAGCATTCTTGAATTCAATGTACAAAAAAATTAAAGTACAAATTAGTAGTATTTTCATGAATGTTGGAATTGTTAGAGTCCTGAGGCAGACTCAGTGGTGGACAGTGAACATGAGCTATGTATTGACAATAGGAACAACAGCTAGACTGAGGATAGAGGCTTCAGCCTACTGGATGGGTTTCAGGAGCTGCAAAGGGGGATTTGTAGCACAGTGGTTTAGAGAAATGGTGTTGAAAACAAAACTGTTGTTTCCAGTAGCTATGTGATCTTGGTCTATCAACCTTAAGATGGACATAGAGATGTCCTGCTCCAATTCCTGCTTTGAGTTAAAATTTGTTGCCCCAGCTGTGAAAGTGCTGTTGGCAGTAAGGCTAAAGGGACGTGTTGAGCTTCAGATCCAACTCTCTGAAGATCACAAGCTTCCTAGGAGTCACATCCACTGACTGCCTAAGGCTAGGGGGTTAAAAGCTAAACCATTTCCATTTTGTTCCATTCTGGAACATTATGAGAGGTCCACTTTAATAGAGGAGCTCTTTCTGGAGTGCACCAAGGCTGTCCATCCTGAATCAAAGCTGGATTTCTCCCTTTCCCTAGTCATCCTTCCTTTTACATTGTCACCTGTGTTACATTGAGCAATGATGACATCATGGTATAATGTTGTATGTACATGTTTGTTGTGCTTTAATAATTTCAAACAAATACTAAGATCTGTTTTTACTTACCTTAGAATTTATACCCAATAATTTTGTCAAGGCTACACTATGATCCTATAAATTATTATCAATTTTTTCCATAAATATTATTTTTGGTTAAAAGTATTTCTTTGTTACAATATTTTTCAGTAACCACTTTAATTGTAGGAACACTATATAAGAGTAACTATGTTTGATACTTAGATGTTTCTAAATTTTAACATTAAATTAAAATTGTTCATTTAAAATGACATATAAAAACATGTTCTTTTTTATATATCATCTGCACTAATTTTAGACATCTCACAGCATATATTTTATCCTCCTCTCCTTGAAGTCCATTAGGAATGAAAACTCAAGGCACGGGAATCTTGGATTCACTGTTGCAAAAATCTCTTAATTACTTTTATTCCATTCTTATTTACTTCCACATTCTGTTGCCAAATTAATCTTCTAATAATGAACTATTACTTTGTTTGCTTCCTTGCCAAGTAGTCTGAATTCATTTGTTTAACACATAAGACTCTCCTAAAATGGTTGGATGTATTTTTACAATTTTATACTATTTCTTAATATAGGTTTTAGATTCCATTCAGACAGGGATGATAATACTGTGTTACAGTGCCTTTTAAGGTTTCTAGTACCTTTTGAACACATTTCTGGTGTCAGAAGAATTTCCTACTTTGGGATTCTTGTCTGTAAGTCTCCACTGGGGCACAGCCACATAGACCTACTTCCCTGATCATATACACTGACTTGAAAACATCAGAAGAGAATGGGGAGAAAAGAAAGGCTCTTGGTGGAGAAAATCCAGGTGAGTGAATTGATGAGATGCTCACTATTCAAAAGCAAAATACAAATTTCATTCATAAAATTCTCAATTTAGTATTCTGTGCCAACCCCTTTTTATTAAAACCTCTTCTTCTTAGTCTTCTCAATTTGGCTTATTCACCCACAAGTATATGACATGCATTTTGAATCTCAAAAATTCTTTTTGATTAATCAAATATATTTTTATAGATATATTTTAGGTTTTAGTTCTTGCAAATCTTACTGCAGAATTTATTAGCACTGACCAACTCTTCACTCTTGAAAATGATTTTTTTATCTAATAATGCAAATTCTTTTAATGTCTGTTGTTTTTGTTTTCTGTTTTTTGCCTAACCTTTTATTCTACATTTTCTTTATTCATTAACTCCTCAAACAAAAATGTTTCCTGAAACCCAGTGAAAAAGTGCTGCTCTTTCTCTTTATTTCTTAATGGCTAGATGCTGACTATGCTGAAAAAATTTCTGAGTTCTCCTCTGAGTCTGTGTCACATATATCTCCAACACTTTCAAGATGTTAGTACTGAGTTTCTAACATATTAGTACTATATTTGTAAGCTTTCAACATTTGGAATTTAAAGAAGTCTTCCATTCCAACTTTTGCTGTTGTTTTTGTTGGTGCTGGGAATTGAACCCACAGCTTTGAGTATGCAGGGTAAGCACTCTACTAACTGTGCTATACCATAGCCCCAAACTTTCTAGTTTCTATGCTACATATTAGCCTTTCTGTAGCACCATCTTGAAATGTCTATTATCTGCAATCCTCTGGATAAGAAGAGGAATTGGAATGTGAATTTCATAAAAAGTTGCATAATTAGTCTCCAAAGAACTGAATAACAATTTAATTGACTATTAAAGACTCTCCTTGATTATATAGACATATTAAAGTTGATTTAAACATATGCAATGTTTACATTTATTGAAACATCACATAGTACCCTATTAATATGTAGAATTTTTGGTTTTGTGTATCATGTAAAAATACATTTATTTTTAAAATATCTCCTTAATTAAAATTATAAGAAACTGAGAATAGGGTGGTAAAGACTCCTTACTATCAGAAAAACAGTGCAATAATTAGAGTCAGGGTTAAATGAAAGAGAGAAACAATTTCCATGTAAATTTGTGAATTCATATTTGCTGAAACACCTTTTTATATTATTAAGTGCAATTAGAATAAAACCACAAACAATAAGAAATATGAACGTTTATGAAAATTTTGACACCTATGGGGCATTGTCCTTGTATTCCAAATAAATTTATTTTTAAACAAATTGCTTTCAGTAAGAGCATTTAAGATGTATTCAATGATAACTTTGTTCACTTAATGTTTGTAATAACTTTTATGAAATACTTTGATTTGGGGTTTGTGCTTTTGTATAGAATAAAGTGTATTATATAAAGATATCTATTCCATTCCCAGTTTCTGTTACTGACATTCAAAATTCAACATAAAAGCAGACAGAGAAGATAAAAATAAAGAATAAGGAAAGTCCCTCTCAATTGTTTGTGGAAGACATGAGGCCTATGGGGAGAAATATAGGGGGATGTTTGGCATTTAATGAGGAAGATAGAAACTGTACAATAGTTATAAAAGGCGATTAGAGAACCTAAGCAAAGCACTGGCTTACAAGGAGGAGGATACGACATACTTAGAGATAAAGGAATAGGTATAAATTGCCACTGCTATCAATAGAAGAAATAATTATAGCATTGAAAAATAAAGAATATGTCAAAGAATACATTTTGGAATATCTATAGAGATTTTTTCTTTAGAAAGGAGACATGATTCCCAATCACAAAGAGAAATATGAATTACATTCATAATCGCCTACTTACTAAGCTAGAGTAGGAGTTATTCATTCCAGAAAGATGTGTATCAAAATTGTCTGCACAAACAGATCATGGCATGTAAATGGATCACATTTCTGGTTACAATAATATAGGTCTAAAGAATTCCCCATATCTCAGAATGTATTAAAATATGTATATAATACTGACAATCTATGAATTTTGCTTCTCTCATTACCTAGAGTGTGTAGAGAAGCACAAACAGAACAAAAACAACGAATAAGAAATCATAAATACTTCTCATATTTTCTTTCAATAGAAATGTGTAAATAACTAGTCATCAATAAAAACATAAATAATTTTCTTATCAGGCTCAATGGTGACACACAACCATTCCTTTTATCCTTATTTTGGGCCAGTGCACAATCTCAAGGATTATCATACTTAAGTCTTTATGTTGAAAATAATTTGCATGTAATGTAGAAAATCTTAAAAAAGAAAACACTTTATTAAAATAAAAATTAAATATTTAAATTGTTTGTATATTTATACTAATTTCCCCCCTATAATGACAGGCATCTGTGTGAAATGTAGAAAGAAAGAAAGAGATAACATAAATGATATAGTAGTTTTGTTGGTTACCATAACTACTGAGATGAAATAATTAATCATTTAATAAAAAATATAATGTTCATACTAAACCAGCATGTTTCATTTATATATCACCAAATATTCTGATTTTTTCACAGCTTTTGCCAAGCAGCAGTGAGTTCAGAGCATTAGGTCTTTTTTGTAAGCTGCCTTATCTCTTAGATTTTATTGGAGATATATATATATATATATATATCTCCATCCCGCAGGTTGTATTTCCCAGTTAAGAGTTTTTCATTAGTGGGATGTGTTATCTAATCCAGTGGCTTGGGAAGCTGAGGCAGAAGAATGGCAAATTCAAAGCCAGCCTCAGCAATTTAATGAGGTCCTGAACAACTTGGTAAGACCTTGTCTCGAAATAAAATAGGGAAAGTGCTTTTGGATGGTTGCAGTAATTTTTAGTGTTCTTGATTAAAATATAATTGTCTTTCATAAAATCAATAGGTTTTTAAAAATATTATCATTTACTTTTTGAGGTAATCAAGAAATGGAGTACTGATCTTATTACATGGAATTAGCACAAAGTATACCAAATAAATGTAATATATCCACCCTGATGGTCATGAAGAATAATCTTTTCTTATTTATGACTCAACAGAGCTATATAGTCTCACAGACTAACTCCTAAAATGAAATTACATGGGTGGGGACAAATGATGATCATAAGATTGCTTGGGACCCTCAATGAACAAAACATCTATGTCTCTGATTCAAAGGATAGCCAGGGATAATTTGTCTAATTTTTAAAGATTAACATCATTACAGAGTTTCAGAGAGATCCCATACTTCTACAGTCTATGAAGCTCCAGTTGTGCAAGTTCTTTTTAAATGGAATGCTATTAGTGAGGACATTTTGACATCAAAATGAAGAATCATGGAGTGCTCAACTCTGAAATCTAGAAATTGATTTTTATTAGATGTGTTTAGCAACTGGTAGTTATTAGATATGCTATAGAAGCAATCGAGTAAGACCTGCCTCCTCTTCTGGAATCCTGAAAATCTTGTCTGTTGAGCCATTATTTGGCCACTAAGAGCTATTTAGGATCTTCATCTGGAAAAATTTTAAAAGTTTAGTTCAACCTTATAAAAACAAGTATAAATTTGCTCTTGAGATTGATTTCTTTATTAAACCACAATTTATAGAGTAATGACTATGTATCAGAAACTATACTATGTGCTAGAGATACAGACTCTACTAAAAACAAGTAGAAGTATAGCATATTCTAAATTTTTACCCCTCACACATCCGATAGAGCTCTAATCTCTAGAGTGTATAAAAAGCTCAACAAGATAAGCACCAAAAAAACCCAAATAATCCAATTAATAAATGGGCCAAGGACTTGAACACTTATCAGAAGAGGATATATAATCAATCAACAAATATACGAAAAAATGCTCAACATCTCTAACAATCAGAGAAATGCAAATTAAAACTACTCTAAGATACCATCTCACTCCAGTAAAAATGGCAGCCATTATGAAGACAAACAACAACAAGTGCTGGCGAGGATGCAGGGAAAAAGGTACACTCATAAACTGATGGTGGGACTGCAAATTGGTGCAGACAATTTGGAAAGCAGTATGGAGATTCCTTGGAAACCTGGGAATGGAACCACCATTTGACCCAGCTATTCCTCTTCTCGGATTATACCCAAAGGACCTAAAAACAGCATACCACAGGGACAAAGCCACATCAATGTTTATAGCAGCACAATTCACAATAGCTAAACTGTGGAGCCAACCTAGATGCCGTTCAATGGATGAATGGATAAAAAAAAAATGTGGCATTTATACACAATGGACTATTACTCAGCACTAAAAAATAATAAGACCATGGCATTTGCAAGGAAATGGATAGTATTAGAGCAGATTATGCTAAGTGAAGTTAGCCACTGCCCCCAAAAACAAATGTTGAATGTCTTCTCTAATATAAGGGGGGTAACTCAAAATGGGGTAGGGAGGGCGAGCATGGGAAGAAGATTACCTCTAGATAGGGAAGAGGGGTTGGAGGGAAAGGGAGGGAGAAGGGGAATTGTATGGAGGTGAAAGGAGACCCTCATCGTTGTACAAAATACATGTATAAAGATGTGAATTTCATGTCAACATATCTTGTATACAGAGATATGATAAATTGTGGTATAAAGGTAAATTAAGAATTGTAATGCAAATAATAATAACCATAAGAGAGCTCATGTAAAAAATAAATAATTAAAAATTAAAAAAAAGAAGTACAGTGTGTTCTGACAACACATAACTAGTTTTCTCACCAGGCTGAGAAATCAAGGGAGAATAATTCAGTGAGGCAGTATCTCAAGAAATGAGATTGAAAAGATAAAAGCAAATAAGCCAGATACAAGGACTGAAAGGCAAGGAGGAAGATAATTTATTCTAGATAGGTGAGGAGAAAAATTGGTCCCTAACTTTTACTCTAATGGAAATTCAAAACCACTGCAGAAATATAAGCTTAGTAGGGATAGTAGAGACATATTTATGTTTTCTTTTTTTAAAAGAACAACTCTGGGCTGGGGATGTGGCTCAAGTGGTAGTGTGCTCGCCTGGCATGCGTGTGGCCCAGGTTCAATCCTCAGCACCATATACAAACAAAGATGTGTCCGCCAAAAACTGAAAAATAAATATCAAAAGTTCTCTCTCTCTCTCCCCTTAAAAAAAAAAAAAAAAACCTATAAAAGAACAACTCTGGCTAAAATGTAAAGATTTCAAGACAAAGGAAGGAGGAGAATGACCAAAGTTAAGGATAAATAGTGTTATCAAGAGTAACTCTTTAGTTTCTCATCTAGTTCTTCCCATGGTTTATATGTTAGTTCTTAAACCTGGGTACCAGCATACCCAACTGCTTATCTTCGTAATTTGCCCCGCAGCCATAAAACAGATATCCTTAGCTTGATTATCTGATTGCTAACTTAGACATTCAGATACTTCTGTTTCTGAATTCCCTCTCACTATCTTATTAAACTATCCTGTTTCCAGTTTTCCAATATTGCATGATTCCTTTGGATATTTACTTTATTTTTACTCCTATTCTTTGTATTTCAAATGCTGTGTATTTGTTATTAATTTTATACTGTTTGTTGAAAAATATATTAAAGCCACTTTTCAAACACATACAGTTGAATCACTAAAGATTAGAACTAAAAAAATTCAGATAAAGATTTTATAAAAAAGAGTTGCAGTTTTTAAATATAACTGGATAATGGTCTTCACAAAATTGTTATATAATCTGTTGTAAATTCACATTATCAACAAAAAATATTATTTGAGCAAAGAGATTTGTTGGCACTAAGGAATGGCACATCTTTTAAAATATGGGACTCTAAATAATGTAGTGATGCATCTTTAACAATATCCCTGCAATCAATATAATACTGAGTTTCATATAATGAATTCTTAAGCTGTCTGATAATATGTAAGTGTGAGGATATTGTACATGGTTAATACAAAAAATATTGCTGAATGCCATCCAATCATGTGATTTGATCTTTGGAATATATAAATATATTTGCATTGGATGTGTTTCATTTGGAAGTAAACTGATGCAGGCTGATAAATTTCTAATTGTACTCAATATTCACCACAAAAGTCTAAAATAATAACCTATGTTATACACTAACCAACCCATAAAACATAATATATACTTCAGATATACTACAGAGTGAGCCAAAAAAAAGAAACATTTGTATTGAGATATGCATATAGGCCTCATCCTTCAAATACCACTCTTTTTTCTGTCCACCTCTAGATACCCCTATATACAAAACTCTCCCAATTTAAGCTGGATTTTTGATGAAAATTGGACGTCAGTTCAATGTCATACATATGCCCATAAAGCAGCATTAGCGATTTAATTATGAATACAAATCACGGCCAGAGTTTGTCCAGATTTCATCTTTGGCAAATTACCAACTGTCTACATAACTCAGTTTCATTATCTTTGCTTATTTGAAAAATACTAAACCCCCTCCATGTTGGTGTCATCATTATCCAGGCAACCAGGAAAAAAAAAAAAACAGAAGAAAATGAGTGAATATACATATAAATTTTCCATAATATACATATAAATTTTCCATTTACATGTATATTCATACAGTGTCATTATAGGTGATCTGAAAAATGGAGATTCAGAGAAGTTAACATTTTAAGACAGACCAAGAAACCTCATAATTAGGAAAGCTAAAGGTCCCAGAGCCCCCCCCCCCCCCCCCCGGAGAATTATGTTTCAAATTTCAGAATTAAAAGCTGAAGAATATAGAGTCCGATATCCAAGGGCAGGAAGAGAAGACACATGTTGCTTTGGAAGGAAAAGCCAGAGTTTCCTTTTTCTGCTTCCTTGTTCCTTCTGGGCTCCCAGCAGATTTAATGTGGCCCACCTACATTGAGGGAAGGTGTTCCCCACTCAGTCGGTCAATCTTCTCTGCAAAGATTCCCATAGACACTCCCAGATATAAAACTTAACCAGTTCTCTAGGCAAAGTTGAGAATCAAATTAATCATTACATTCTATAATGGTTGGAAAAACCAATATTCTCTATTGTTAAATATTTTCTTATTCAAAATATTTTGTTACCTACATGTTATGTCAAGTTCCATACTAGGGTACATTAAGGCAATTTAGCTGTCAAAGCTCCCTACATGTGTTAATAATGAAACTATTTAGCTTTTAAATACAATTACTGATTACTCTTTTTGTCACTTGATGTCTTTCTTTTCCTTTCTCTCTCCTTTTCTATTTTTTTAAAAAATTCTCACAGTGTTTTACAAAATACTGCACATAAGACATAGCTTAGAAATACCCATTTAGTCCATTTAGTATATGCTTGGATGCATATACTTTAGAGAGTCACTGAAGAGATAATAGTGCCAAATTTTTGTGAATATAAATCCAGGAGACAAATCTAAGAGCCTATGTTTATTTTGAGATGGGTTTTTTTAAGTACTGAAAACAATCACAGACATAGATTTAATCCCAGATCATAAAACTAATTGTTTTTTCATCCATGGTGGAAGGTTTAGATCCAGACTATAGTTTACTCCATATTACTCTATGTCACCATAAAGCAGTATATAAACATACAACTAACAACTCTGGAGGATACCAAACCTACATATTTTCCCAGAAATTTGAAGGTGATTAAAATTTGTGTTCCATTTCAATGGGCAAGAGTCACATGAGCTTTAGGATGTATAGTTTGAAATCAAGATTATGTTACTCTTGTATTAATATGCATATGCTTTGGCCCCTCTGATTAAAATTACATATCCTGAATATATGCATATCTGTAACAGGGAACTAAAATTAATTAATTTATTTTTTTCCATTTAAATTATTTGTTTTTATTTATTTTTCTTTTTCTTTTATTTATTTATTTATTCTTTTTTTATTGTTGGTCATTCAAAACATTACATAGTTCTTAATATATCATGTTTCACAAAACTTTAAATATATTCTTTGAATTTATTGGCAGAAAAGCCAATCTTGTTTTAAATTTTCTTTCAAATTATTTGAAACATTGTTTTCTCTGCTAAATAAATGGAAGTTCAAAGACAGTCTGAGAATAAATGATATCATTATATTTCTAATGGAAAACATTCATTTTCTTGTCAGTATTAAATTATTAATCAGTTTTAAGAAAATATTTTTACATACTAAGCATAATAAGAATTTTAGGATAGTTATATAAACCTTTCATAGAGTTTGAAGAAAACATTCATTCAGATTACCGAAAGGCAACTATTAAGAAGTTAAAATTAAATTTTTATTTTTTTCTTTTGCATTTGTACTATTCAGATCCACAGTAAACTTATATAAAATTAACTTAAACTTCAACTTTTTGTGAACCACTACTTGTGGCAGAAAAAATATAGGCACTTTTCCACATATATTAGATTCCAAGTAACCAATTACTCCTTACAAGAAATATAAAAATCTTTACAAGATATATTTTCTCTCAGAAAGCTCAGCAACAAATGTTTTAGAAGGTCACATTACTTACTTTTGATTTTGCTTGTCCTACTGTATTTGCTAAAATATGTCCTTAAATATATTAAATTTTAGAAATAGCTTTTGGAATACAGTTAGTGCTTCATATATTTAAAAATATATAAGTATATAAGAAGATTTTAATTTTACTTATATCTTAAAACCAATGTATATGGCATGATAGTAGCTATTTGGCACCATACTATCTACTTTCTTAAAACATTACTTACATGATCTTAATAGCAAACAACTAGGATTTGTGTATAGATTTGGAAGTCAATGCTTTTGAAAGAAAGCACATTTTACATTAGAGATCCATTTTACAACTGAGAAGCAGTCTAAGCAATCTGCACTGGGGAAAGATAGCTATTGCTGCCATTGCACAGCACATTATGATATAACTCTTATCATCTCAATTTTTGACCAAGTTGTATAATTTGTTCTTGAATACATAAAGGCTTAATAACCATTTTTCATTTGCTGATCAAACAATGAGCAAAATTTTCTAAGAACTAATTTCTTCATTTGCAAGATGTTCAAAGCAGTGAGTCATAAAGGAAAATATATGGTTGCTTCCAATTATTATTTATAATATTATTATTAACACTATTGCTTAGTATTTTTAGGACTATGGGTTTTAATTAATCTTCACTATTATCACCTATTGCCAGGCCTTCCAGTTGGCTGTGCAATGTTGATAATAGCTTAATCAAAAATTCTCCCTATAACAGCATCAAGAATATAACATAATACATTTAAAAATATCACAATATATAATTAGAATTCTACTTTGAAGAAGTTCAAAATAACTTATTTATCTACATTCTTACAGAATATTTTAGGTTCAAAATTCTATTATTGCTTGCCTAATAGGAAAATAAATTTTTAATGGTGTAAATATTTATAAACAATTTTTAAATGATTATGTTTTTTAAAATTGTTTGGAGACTGAACTCAGGGCCTCACACATACTAGGTTTTCATTTTATCACCAAGCTACATTCTCAGCCGTACTTTCTTATTTTCAATTAATTGTTAATTTTAAATAACAAAAAATACAAAAATAATTGAAGTAACTCTATGGGGAAAACAAAATTAACTTAAAAAGAAAAAAGAAAGAAAACAAAAGTTGTAATTTTTAATGCATTTAGTTATGGTATACATAGGATAACCTCCCAGAGCACATCTTTAAATTAAATTTGTTTATAAATTTTATTTATAAAGATGCAGTAATACTGTAATGCAAAAAGTTAAAAATATGCTTAAGCTATGACATCAGTGTAAAAACAGATGATAAAATATTAATCCAATTGTAACAGGAGAAAATGGAACAATGTATATCCTATGCTCCAAAGATACTATGAAATAGAACAGATGGTGTTGAAATAAAACTGCATTGATTTGCAATTTTATTTTATCTATAATATTATGATATAGAGATTGGCAGACTACCACAGGTGAGACAGATCTGATGATTTAAAAAATGAAGTTTTATTGGAACAAAAACACATTTTTTCTTTACCTAAGATCTAGGGTTGCTTGTGTGCTACAGTGGCATAATTACATAGTTATGATATGAAACATATGATCTGCAAAAATTAAAATAGTTACTATCTAGCCTTTTACAAAAAGTTTGCTGGCCCCCAATATAGATAATTGTCATAGATATACTTGTTACTGACAAGATGGTTTAAAATGCTTCTTGGTTTCAAATGTGTATTTACAAAAGATCATATTACTGTAGAAAGTTTTTCTTTTTACACAGCTTTTCTAGCAAGGAGGACAAAAGTTCTATCTCATGTTTGCTGCCATTTAAAATTTCTAAAATAAAATTGGTTTCTTAAGTTCCATTTTAATAAAGTATTTAATTAATTTAACATGTCTGAATTATCAAGAGAGAATTCAAATCCTATAAATGTTCTTTATAAAATAAACTTGACACATGAATGAAACTATTTAACAAATATTTTATTTTGTGTCAGTGCATAGGTTTATCTGTTCTACTTACTTGGAGATTTTAAAAATATATATTACAAAGTATTTTTCTCACGCGTATGGAATTACCTGTGATTTTGCATTTGTTCAAACAGATGTGTGGTGATTTATATTTTTAAAGCAAATCAAAGGTGTTCTATGATGAGAATAAGTATATAATTTAATAAATCATTTCTGATAATTTATAAAATTAGAAAGAAATTTTGAATGTTTATCAGTTCTCCATTTCTGGCAAGACTTAAACTGTTTTCATTTCAACAATGTCACTTTCTACTCTGTTACAGAGATATCTTTGTAAAGAGCATAATTTCAGATGATGTGGAGATTAACACACTGAGAGTCACTGAAGTAGTTATTATTCAATTTAAATCTAACTTCTGCATAATTGCATCATAATGTAGCTTCCATTCCATTGCTTAATATTCTTGCTATAATGCAATCTGGAGATAATCACTAACCTAAGAGCAACCTCTGCTGGCAGAGGCTGAGCTGCAAGCATTTTTACTATAGTTTTACAATGTCATTTGATGACACCAGATTAATATTTGGGGAAGTGTTTTAACATTTCAATTGTATGCAGCAGCAGTCTGAAAAATCATATATTTTAATATAAAAGGAAGATAACTATGATATGTTTGAGATTACAAAACAATCAGATATTCTAGGTTAATACTTTATTCTCCACTGTCAGTCTAGAGATCAGATTGTCATGTAGAAATGACAATTAAATGGGGATAAGAGTTCAGATTAAAGGTCTCTGCAGAGTATTTAATGACAGGATTAGGTATCCAAATTTTATTGTAAAATATAAAGTACTATGTAAATAATTAATTCTAAATTATAAAGATGGTTCCAGTATAATGAACCTAATGGATGTGATTACATTAATGAACTTTCCTTTTCAGATAAGCATAACTGTGAATCAGAAGTTATTTAGAATGGATAATATTTCTCTTAGGGACATATAAAAAATACTGCTTAGGTACAACTTCAAAAATCACATTGTTTAATTACATAATCACTCTTTGGGGGTTTATGTCACTAAAGCATACATACAGTTTGACTATGAAATATGACTTCCATACTCATCAATAATTACTCAGTGCTTCAAATAGGATCATCTCTCTATGCTTCATAAATACAAACAAAAAAAAATTAGGTCTTGTGTTGTTTGTTTGATTTTTCAACATAGAGCTTTTGAAAATATTCTTTACTTTTCCAACTTCATATCTATGTGAGATCAGATTTTATTCATACCCTACCACCAAAAGAATGTATCACAATAGAGTATCATGCTGCAGTGGTATGAAAATTCAGCTTCCTTTTATTAAGCCAAACAGTGAAGAGACTTGCAAAAATTTAGCTATTCCTTTCACTAAGTATTTTTACTGGAAAACGTACTTTTCCTACAATAATATCTTATTTATGCCAGATTGCAATGGGCTTATAACAATAATTTTAAATCAGCCAATGTAAATATTTTAAAAATCTGTACAGGGTAAATATCAATAACTATAATCCACATAATACAGTATTGTTTCTTTTCATCCTTGAAACAACCCTATGAGTGCACAACAGTATTTTTAAATGGAATGAAGCATGGTACTTTCTAATAGGTCACATAGCAAAAGTGGAATGACGCATGGATCTCAATGCTAGGTTTCATGCCCTTTTTCATTTACTGCCTTCATGATTTTGGTAATGAAGTGTTCCATAAAAAGTTCACGATGGCCTAAGTCCTCCATTGAATAAAACTGTACCAATAGAAACATAACTAAACCAAAGACCCAAATTTGATTCTGACCTTGACCCTGGAATACTTTGTGATTCAGTAGCTTTGGAAAATGACCAAATTAATAATGTCATGGTTTGTATAGCAAGAAAATTAAATGATACACATAAACTTTTGTACAGATATACTCTAAAACTATTATGCCACAACAAAAGGCATTCCTTTCTACAAAGCCTTCTTAACTATCACATCTTCTTTCTCTGTGCAAATCACAGAGAAATTAATTAATTAAGAAACCAACTTCTTCAAAAGCCCTATAAAGCCAATGTCAATCTTTGCATTTTCAAGTCATTTCAAGTGTTTAAATAAACAAAGTGAACATTTAAAATATGATTTGCAGTATATATTTTATTTAAATATCTATATAGGGATATTAGTTAAACATTGTACAAAAATTAGAAAACCACAGATGTGACTTCTTATCCATGCAAGTGAATATGTTTTCCAGTTCAATATCCTCATGTTTCTCTCCTGCTAAGAAAATGCTTTGTGGTATCTGCCAATATCAACTCCTTCCCTTTCCTGCTACACAGTTTATAAAATTTAAACCCTGCTCAAGTTAAGAAACACACACACACACACACACACACCACACATTCATCTTCCTCTTTGATCCATATTCTTTTATTTTTTTTCTCACAACAATGTTAATATTCATGATGATCTGATTGTGGATGCAGTAGTAAAACTTGTATATCTTTTGAGCATTCTGTAGACTCTGGATGTCTGTGTCTGTAGTCAAGAATACCACATACTTGTGGAATATTTAGATGTATTGTAAGCTTCAGGTAATACTTCTTGTGGATTTTTTTTTCTAACAATTATGAATTATTTTCTCAAAAGCTAAAAATGTGGGCTGGGTTTGTAGCTCAGCAGTAGAGTGCTCACCTAGCAAGTGTGAGGCCCAGAGTTCAACACTCAGCACCACATAAAAATAAAGAAACAAAGGTATTGTGTCCAACCTAACTAAAAATTAAATATTTTTTAAAAATTAAAAATGTGTGCAATGTATTCAAATTTTTTTTTCTTCTTCACATCCTTTTGTTAAGTCTTCACTATATCTAAATAATATCAAACACTTCCATTGGAACATTTATCTGTTCATCTTCAGTTCATTGATGCATCAGAGTGTTGTTTTGATAAAATATCAGCTCACTTACTATTTCAAAATAAAATGACTATGCAGTAATTTAATGACATAGATCTTCCTGTTTATGAGCTCTGAAAGTATCTCATTAACAGTTTCACAAATTACCACAATAACTTATGCTGATGTGCTCATTTGTTCTCATTTATGAATAAATCTAGTTGACAAGACTAATGAAGTATTACAGGGAATTCCCAGCCTCTGATCTAGGTCAGGTATCATTAGAAGAAATTCTCAAAATGGGGATAGTTTGAACACAAACACTTCACTTTAAAAGTGGAATATTTGATTTCATTAAATTTTATATAAAAAAAAAAGTACCCGTCAGTGTAGACTCGTGCATGGAATAATGTGGAGATGTTCTGACTTCCCACACACTGGAAATCACAGTGATCTTAACACCCTGCTAAATGCTTCATGGGAGAAAACAATCTCACAAAGTTGAATTTTTCTGTCTTTATAATTTTTGGTGGTATATTTTTGCCTGTTAATTCTGATATGGAGCACTCAATGGTTGTTTTCCAAAAATGAAAACAAAAGATAAATACACAAATTACTTTGGAGTTAATCCAAACATATTTTGTTGAAAATAATAGAAATTATTTAGTGTAACTATGAAGTAACTAATAGGCAAAAAACTATGCTTCAATCTTTGCATTCTCAAAAGTAATTTTAAGTGTTTAAATAAACAAAGTGAACATTTAAAATATGATATGCAATATATATTTTTATTTAAATTTCCATGTAGGGATATTAGTTAAATATTATACAAAAATTAGTAAAACAGGTTTAGTTCACGTAATTTAAGAGAAAAGGTCTAATGTATCTTGACTATATCCAAAGAAAGATTTATGTTAAAAAAAATCACACAATTTCATTTAACATATTTAAAGAATATCTTTAATTTAAAAAGGTAATCTTTTCACTCTCTTCTTTACAAATTTGTTTTAGAATTGGATTAGAGCAGTATACACAGCTAACCTAATTACAATAGCATGCTTTCATTTTTATAGTTTCAAGCACACTTTATATACTTATGGTATATAAAGTACAGCTCCTGAGTGTGATGGTGTATACTTGTAATCCCAGTCACTGCGGAGGCTGGGGCAGAAGGATGGCAAGTTCAAGTTCAGCCTGAGCCAATTAGGAAGACCTCAGCAACTTATTGAAACACTGTCTCAGAAAAAAGTGGGAGGGCTAGGAATGTAGGTCAGTGGAAAATTACCCCTAGGTTCAATTTCAGGTACCAAAACAAACAAACAAACAAACAAACAAAAAAAAAACCAACAAAAAACAGCAGCACCCCATCCCTTCTTACCTCTCAGGGGTATATTAGGAGACTGCTAGTGGACAGCAGAATGGCAGATAGTATCAAATCCTCTATATACTATGAATGCTTTTTCTTATGTATACATACCCATGAGCTTGTTAACAATTTGTATAATATAACAATTTATATAATCTATGTGTTTAACACATAAATTAGGCACATAGGAGGTAGAGCAATATGACAATCATTACAAGCACCAAGAGTACTAGATAAGAGATTGAAGGATCTGGGTTTAGGCAGAATAATAATTTAAAAACACACTGTGTAAGGCAGGAGAAAGTTTCCTACATTTGACTTCTCCTCCAGTTCCAAGTAACTTGTGGTGAAAGAGATACTTCTCTCTTAAAAAAGAGTGAGGGACCAAAGTGAAACCTAATACCAGGCAGAGATCTATTATAACACCTGCACCCAGGGCTCTGCTCAGGGACAAAATTTCTGACATACAACATGGCAACAAAGAGACTGACTCCACTACCCTTTCTCTAGTCATAGATGAAACAAGTCAAGGAAAGATTGCTTTAACTGAAGAGTAGAAGTAAGCACAGGACTTTGCCTTGGAACTTAGCAGAAGGCCTATCTTGATGGAACATAACATGAAGTCAAGCACAAACACAACTGCCTCTATACCAATGCCCTTGGATACAGCCTCTGGATCTACCCTCGTAATAGACAGAGAAGGACTTGCATTTTGGACAGCATCACCCTTGGTTAGCTGCAGCAGTCTCAAGTCACATATATGCCATAGCTGCAAAAAAAAAAAAAAAAAAAAAAAAGATATATTAATGTGAGACAAGGTATGGCCCCTGTGCTTCACTGTTCTTGGAAGAGTATAGCTTCTGGGTGTGACCCAGCATTACAGTATTGGTGACCATGGGACTGCTTAACTCATCTCTGCCAAGTCAGCACATCATAGAGAGTTTACTTGGGAGTAAAGAGGTAATTAGGTGCAAGGCATTGCTTTGGAGCCCAAGGTTTGACCTTATGCTCTCAGGCCAAGAGATGGTCAGAATTATGTAGTACTTGATCACAAAGTGGTGATTATGAATAAGCATTTGGACTCATTCCAATTTCAAGCAAAGGAATAGAAGGGCAGAGTACCCTTCTTAGAAACATCATCTTGTCCATCTTGAACCAGTCACCAACTACAGGTGTGGGAAAAACTTTGGCTACATCTAGTAACAATGACAACATAAGAACTGCAGACTTGTAAAATATATGAATGAAAGTTCCATCTAATGTTGAAATAGCAGCAATAAACATAGGCTCAGAGAAAATACTTAAAATTTTCTGAAAGAACAGACAAAAAGCAAAGCCATATTTTGAAGACTGGGAGAAATGTCTAATAATTCAATGTGCAGACATCATCATACATAAATAAACATCAAGAAAACTCATAAAACTATAACCTAAACTAACAATCACAAAAAATCTTCAAAAGCTAACACATAACATATAACTCTCAGAGTATTTCAAATTGCTGTTTTAAGGAAATTCAACAAACACCAGGAAAAGACAAAGAACAAATTAAATACACTAACAGAGAAAATTGATAGGGAGGTAGAAGAAATTTTAAAAATATATCAACACAAAAGCTTGAGCTAAAAAATACAAAAAGCAAATTAAAAATGAAATATAAGTCATCAGGATAAGCAAAACAAAAAAAAAAATGTAAGCTTAAAGAGATGCTATTTGAAAAATATGGAATCACAAGAAAAGAGCATAAAGAGAAGTAAAGACAGTATGGTTGCTATAGAGCAAACATTTGGTTTATTGCAGTCCAAGAGGGATTTGAGAACATCAAAGGAGTAGAAAGCTCATTCAGAGTGAACTTCTTATCCTAGAAAAGGATGCAAATATCCTGGTACAGAAACATCAAAGTCACAAAGATTCACTCAACTAAATCTTCTGCAAGATATATTATAATTGAGTTCTCAAAGCTAAAAGACAAAGAGAGGATCCTCAAAGCCAGGTAAAAGAAACAAATAACAAATAAAGATGATTCAACTTACCTGACATCAGACTGCTCAGCAGAAACCTTATAAACAAGGGAGAAGTTAGATGTTTAAGTCAGTTTTGCATCACTGTGACCAAAATACCTGAAAAGAACTACTTGGAGGAAGAAGAATTTATTTGGGGGCTCATGGTTTCAGAGCTTCCATTGCTGTGGGCCCAATATGAAGGAGGACATTATAAAGTAGGGCAGGATACAAGAAAGAAGGTCAGCTCAGTATGGCCAAAATTGAGAGACAAGAGAAGTAGAAAGGTGCCACAGACAAGATGAACCCTTCCAAGGCAGACCCCCCAGTGATTCAGTTCCTCCACAAAGGCACACCCCCAGTGATTCACTTCCTCCAGCCATGCCCTATATTCCTACCATAACCACCCAGTTAGTCTATTCAAACTAAAATGAACTGATTAGGTTTACAGTTCTCACAATTGAATCATTTCACTTCTGATTATTCCTGCATTAGCACAGGAGTTTGGAGGGGGACACTTCATATAAAAACCATAACATGGATAAAATACAATGATGAAACACAAAAACTGCTGACAAAGAATACTATATCCAGCAAAGCTATCTCTTAGAAATGAGAGACCAAGAGAGAAGTACATTCCCCCCAAAATAAAAGTTGAGACCATTTTTCATAAGACCTAAATTTTAAGATATATGCAATGGAGCTACTCAAACTGAAAGAGATATAGATTAGAAGAAAATATTGAAAGATATAAAACTCACTGGTACAAATAATAACACAAACAAATTTAGAATACGATAATACTGTAGAAACAGTATGTAGCTATATCATTAGTATAGTATATTGTTTCAAACAAAACGAAACAATGCAAACAATAACGGAATTACAGAAGGCTGTAAAATGGGATAAAAATTAAAAACTTAGGGAAGAATGAAGTGTAAGTGTAGAATTCGTATTTTGTATATTGTATTTATTTTTTCTCTCTTTTCCTGTTGTGTTACTATAATTTCAAAATATTCTTGTAAGCTTCATGGTAACCACAAAGCAAAAATTTATAATAGGCACATCAACAATGATAAGCAAGTAATCAAAACAAATTACTAGAGAAAATAACCACAAAGAAAATCTTCAAGAGAGGGAGTAAGAAAGAAAGGAACTTCAAAACAACTGGGAAACAAATAACAAAATGTCAATAATAAAACATTGCATTTTGATAATTACCTAAATATGCAAGTCAATAAACATGGTACACAATATCCACCAAATGAAGATAAAAACCATGTGACCATCTCAATAGATGTGGAAAATATATATATATATATTTTTTTTTTAAAGAGAGAGTGAGAGAGGAGAGAGAGAGAGAGAGAGAATTTTTAATATTTATTATTTTTAGTTCTCGGCGGACACAACATCTTTGTTGGTATGTGGTGCTGAGGATTGAACCCGGGCCGCACGCATGCCAGGCGAGCGTGCTACCGCTTGAGCCACAACCCCAGCCCATGGAAAATATATTTTAAAAAAATCCAATATCACTTAATGGGGAAAAAATGAGCAAAATTGGTATAGAAGGCATGAAACTCAAAACAATAATGGCCTTATATAACAAGCCCACAGCCAACTTCACTGTAAATGGGGAAAAGTTGAAAGCTTCTCTTTAATATCTAAGAAAAAAATGTCCACTTTTTATTCAATGTAGTGCAGGAGTTCCTAGCCAGAATGATGTAGCCAGTTCTAGAGTTCCAAGTCAGAGGGGAAAAAAATAGCATCTTAATTGGAAAGGAGGAAGTCAAGTTATCATTGTTTACAGACAACATGATGATATGTGGAGAACAGTGACTTGGATCAGGATGGTTGACTGCCTAGGAGCTGTGGCTGCACTTTACTCTGAGAATTTTCCGTACAAAGGTGCAGGACAAGATTGCCAAGGGGGTATGGTAAAGACCTGCCTGAGTAAATTCTGTGCAAAAGTATGGAACAGTAAAGTCTTGACTTTGAGCTCAGATACCAGCTGCTGGGGACAGGTAATTCTGAGCATAACAAGATAACCAAAATTTATTGCCATCACTGCAAACTTCAAGCCTGCCTGCTTTGCAGAAACTCTGGACAATGGTCTTCCTGTGTGCAGCAGGATAATAACAGGATGTTCCTAGTGCTACAACAGTAGAATATCTACAAAAATGTGTCTAGTTATGTAACCTTTTAGTGCACAAAGAACAATGCCCCTATAGTTTTAACTTTTGGATTATGAAATCCCATATAGTAAATGTACTGGACTAGCTCTGGGCACTCTTTCTGCATCAGAGGTCAGTGTCCCACCTGATCCCAGCTTTGTCTCTACAAATGTTTGTTCGTCTTTTTTAATCCCCTATGGCCCCTTGCCAGTTTCTGGAGTTCTACCATGCAGGTTGCGGCAATGCTATCTACAGAAAACCTCAAAGAATCCACCAAAAAACTATTAAAATTCATGAATAAATCAGCAAAACTCCAGGATAAAAAAAAATAAAATTTTAAAATAGGTAACATTTCTACACACCAATAGCAAATGATCTGAAAAAAAGAAATTATATTTGCAATAACTACTAAAAAAAGGCTTAAGAATAATTTAGCCAGAAGTAAAAAACCTCTTCAAAAAAGACTATAAAATATTGAAGAAAGAATTATAGAAGACATAAAAAAATATTAGAAAGATATCCTGTGTTCATGGATTAAAAAGAGTAGATCGGTTAAAATGTCCATACACTCCCACATACAAACCTACCAAAATACCAATAAACTTCTTCATAAAACTAAGTTGAAAAACAATTTTTATATTCACCTGAAGCTAAAAAAAAGTTGACAAGGAAATCTTGATCAAAAGTAACAAAACAGGAGGTGCCATACAGTCTCATTCCAAAATATAATACATGGCTATAGCAAAGAGAATTTAATGGTTTTGGAATAGAAACAGACACATAGACAAATGGAACAGAATAAAGTTCATAAATAAACTTATATATCTACAGTCAATTAATCATCAACAAAGGTGCTAATAACACACATTGGAATAGGGACAGTCTCTTCAAGAAATGATGCTAGGGGGAGTGGAGAGAAGATGGCGGCGAAGGGAGTGCAGCACCCCAGTGCGCTGCGCCACTGTGCGGGAGAAAGACGAGGTGAAACGGCTGAAGGCTACCTTGGTGGGAATCCCCAGTGAAATTGAGGTGCTCCAGAATCTAGAGGACAGAGTTCCAGCGCTCGGGATTCGGCTGCAGGGGCTTGGTCGCGGGCGATTTCTCGGCACGGAGGGAAGCAGTACCTGGTCGGCGGACTGCCCCGTGGATGGAGTCTGGGACGCGCCCGGGATTACAGCTAAGCAGATTCTGGAGGCTCCTGCCAGTGGCACACTGGCCGCACTGAGTGCTGAGTTCCAGCTTTGAAACAGAGGAGAGAACCGGTCCAGTTCGATTCCCGACACCGGGCGGAACACGGAGGAGGACAGCAGCCGCCATCTTGGAGAGCTGATGCAATCATCCCTGTTTTCTACTGATCTCAGCTCATTCAACTACGGAACAGGTGATTTCAGGCTGGTATTTGCCTGCGTTGTGCAGATAGTTCGCTCAGGCTCGGGACTGGAAAACCTGAGGAGAATACTCTTCGGGCCTCACCCCTGGCAAGGCGGGCGCCGGACTTTGAGCAGCCAGATTCTAGCTCCCCGGGTTGCTTTGGCCCAGGGCGGGGTATCCTTCGGGACTCCGGGCTGAGGCCAGTTACAAGTGGATTGTGCGCTGAGGGGCGGCGTGGCTCTAACTCCCGGAACAGTTTTGGCTCGGGGCCAGGGAACCCGCGGGGACTGCGTCTTTGACCCTGCCCCTGGCTGAGCGTATACTGAGCTGGGAGAGGTTGGAGCTGCCAGGCTTGGGCTCCCGGGGCTGTTTGGGCCTGAGGCTGGGGTACCTCTGTGGAGCCTGCTCCTAGCAGAGTGTGGCAGGGATCGGAGAGGCTGGGTTCTGGCTCCCATGGCTGCTTGAGCCCAGGGCCGCGGAGCCTGCAGGGACCGCAAGCTGAGGCCAGCCACAAGTGAAACTTGCGACGAGGGGCAGCGGGACTCTGTTTCCCGGAACAGTTTTGGCCCGGAGCTGGGGAGCCCGCGGGAAGTGCATCTTAGACTCTGCTCCCAGCGGAGCGTGCACCGAGCAGGGAGAGTCTGGTGTGGCCAGGCTTGGGCTCCCGGGGCTGCTTTGGCCTGGGATTGGGGAACCCGCGGCGGTTGCTCTGAGGAGCCTGCTCCTAGCAGAACGTGGCAGGGATCGGAGAGACCGGCTTCTGGCTCCCGAAGTGGCTCTGGCTCAGGGTTGGGGATCCTACAGGGACTGCTTCTTGTTCCGGGTCCTGCTGGGTGCTGAGGGGGCCTGGGGGGCAGAGTGGAGCTGCCTCCTGCGCCCAGAGCAGGCTAAGGGTCCCGCCGGTGTGGTATCACGACACACCAACTACAGCTGGGGCCGAGGAGAATAGCCGCCCACGCCTGGAACAGGACCAGCGACCCGACGGCAGGGTAGCCAAGTCAACCCACTTGGAGTGGAGGCCGTGAAGAGCCGCCGTCTGATCCTGCAAGGTAGGCAGTCCTGCATCCCACTGGCAGGACAGGCTCGGCAGCCTGCCAGTGTGGTGGACGAGTAGCATTGAGGCAGTCACGTCACACTGGTTGGAGTGGGGGTTGAACAGAGTCGCCGCCAGCGTCCGGAAGGAGCCCAGAGACCCGTTGGAGAGGCAGTTAGGTACCCCCACTGGGAGTGGGGGTTGAGCAGAACTGCCGCCCAGGCCCACAGGGTGGGCAGATCTGAGACCCACTGGCGGAACAGGCTTGGAGGCCGACCAGCGTGGTAGACACGTCACATCAATTGGAGTAGGGGTGGAGAAGAGCTGCCGCCCACATCCGGATCAGGACCAACGATCCGAGGACGTGGTAGGAACGTCACTGCAATTGGAGTGGGGGCAGAGTAGAGCAGCCACCCGTGCCCGCAGGGTGGGCAGACCTACGACCAACCAGCATAGTGGATAGATCACCCTGATTAGAGGAGGAGCACAGCCACTACCCGCCCTACAAGAGAGATATCCCAACTATACAAGAGCAATATAAATAAACAGGGGAAAAATTTCAAAAACACAACAGTTTCATCAAGCAGAAAGAAACGCAAGCAATATGAAAAGACAAGGAAAGAAAGGACCACAAGCAATGCAGGTCAACTCAACTCTAGAAGAGGTAATAGCTGCAACAGATGGAATGTCAGATAAAGAGTTCAGGATATACATGCTTCAGATGATCTGGACTCTCAAGGAAGACATGAGACAGCAAAATCAGACAATGAAAGATTACATTGACAAGGAACTACAGAAACAAATCCAGGAAGTAAAAGATCAATTTCACAGGGAGTTAGAAGTAATAAAAAACAAACAAATAGAAATCCTAGAAATGCAGGAAGCAATAAACCAACTTAAAACCTCAATTGACAATACTACCAGCAGAATAGATCACTTAGAAGATAGAACATCAGACAATGAAGACAAAGTATTTCAACTTGAGAAGAACATAGACAGTTCAGCAAGACTGCTAAGAAACCATGAACAGAACATTCAAGAATTATGGGATCACATTAAAAGACCAAACTTAAGAGTCATTGAGATACAGGAGGGCACAGAGCTCCAAACCAGAGGAATGAACAATCTATTCAATGAAATAATACGAGAAAACTTCCCAGACTTGAAGAATGAAACAGAATCCCATATCCTAGAAGCCTACAGGACGCCGAAAGTGCAAAATCATAAGAGATCCACACCTAGACACATTATAATGAAGATGCCCAACATACAGAATAAAGAGAGAATTTTAAAAGCTACAAGAGAAAGAAAGCAGATTACATTTAGGGGCAAACCAATCAGGATAACAGCTGATCTCTCAACACAGACTCTGAAAGCTAGAAGATCCTGGAATAACATTTTTCAAACACTGAAAGAAAATGGCCTCCAACCAAGAATCGTGTATCCGGTGAAATTAAGCTTCAGGATGGAAGATGAAATTAAAACCTTTCACGATAAACAAAAGTTAAAAGAATTTGCAGCTAGAAAACCATCTCTTCAAAAAATCCTTGGCAAAACATTACAGGAAGAGGAAACTGAAAATAACATTGAAAACCATCAGTGGGAGATAGGACAGTAAAGGGGGGAAAGTAATCAAAGAGGAAAACTAATCAGGTTTAGTAACATAAATAAACAAATATGACTGGAAGAACAAACCAAATCTCAATAATAACCCTAAATGTTAATGGCTTAAACTCACCAATTAAGAGACACAGGCTAGTCGAATGGATCACAAAACAAGATCCAACAATATGTTGCCTACAGGAGACGCATTTGATAGGAAAAGATATACATAGACTGAAGGTGAAAGGCTGGGAAAAATCATTCCACTCATATGGACTGCGGAAACAAGCAGGAGTGTCCATACTCATATCAAACAAAATAGATTTCAAGCCAAAGTTAATCAAAAAGGATAAAGAGGGACACTGCATACTGCTCAAGGGAACCATACACCAACAAGACATAACAATCATAAATATATATGCCCCAAACAATGGTGCAGCTACGTTCATCAAGCAAACTCTTCTCAAGTACAAGAGTCTAATAGACCACCATACAATAATCATGGGAGACTTCAACACACCTCTCTCACCACTGGACAGATCTTCCAAACAAAAGTTAAATAAGGAAACTATAGAACTCAACAACACAATTAACAACCTAGACTTAATTGACATATATAGAATATACCACCCAACATCAAGTAGTTACACTTTTTTCTCAGCAGCACATGGATCCTTCACAAAAATAGATCATATATTATGTCACAGGGCAACTCTTAGACAATATAAAGGAGTAGAAATAATACCATGCATCTTATCTGATCATAATGGAATGAAACTGAAAATCAACGATAAAAGAAGGAAGGAAAAATCATGCATCACTTGGAGAATGAACAATAGGTTACTGAATGATCAATGGGTTATAGAAGACATTAAGGAGGAAATTAAAAACTTCTTAAAGTTAAATGAAATCACAGACACAACATATCGGAATCTATGGGACACATTGAAAGCAGTTTTAAGAGGAAAATTCATTGCTTGGAGTGCATTCCTTAAAAAAAGAAAAAAACAACAAATAAACGATCTCATATATCATCTCAAAATCCTAGAAAAAGAAGAGCAAAACAACAGGAAAAGAAGTAGAAGGCAAGAAATAATTAAAATCAGAGCTGAAATTAATGAAATCGAAACAAAAGTAACAATTGAAAAAATTGACAAAACCAAAAGTTGGTTCTTTGAAAAAATAAATAAAATCGACAGACCCTTAGCCATGCTAACGAAGAGAAGAAGAGAGAGAACCCAAATTACTAGCATACGGGATGAAAAAGGCAATATCACAACAGACACTTCAGAAATACAGAAGATAATCAGAAATTACTTTGAATCCTTATACTCCAATAAAATAGAAGATAGTGAAGGCATCGATAAATTTCTTAAGTCATATGATCTGCCCAGATTGAGTCAGGAAGATACAGACAGCCTAAACAGACCAATAACAATAGAAGAAATAGAAGAAACCATCAAAAGACTACCAACTAAGAAAAGCCCAGGACTGGACGGGTATACAGCAGAGTTTTACAAAACCTTTAAAGAGGAACTAACACCAATACTTTTCAAGCTATTTCAGGAAATAGAAAAAGAGGGAGAACTTCCAAAGACATTCTACGAGGCCAACATCACCCTGATACCTAAACCAGACAGAGACACTTCAAAGAAAGAAAACTACAGACCAATATCTCTAATGAACCTAGATGCAAAAATCCTCAATAAAATTCTGGCGAATCGGATTCAAAATTGTATCAAAAAAATTATACACCGTGATAAAGTAGGATTCATCCCTGGGATGCAAGGCTGGTTCAATATACGGAAATCAATAAATGTTATTCACCACATCAATAGACTTAAAAATAAGAACCATATGATCATCTCGATAGATGCAGAAAAAGCATTCGACAAAGTACAGCATCCCTTTATGTTCAAAACTCTAGAAAAATTAGGGATAACAGGATCATACCTCAACATTGTTAAAGCAATCTATGATAAGCCACAGGCCAGCATCATTCTGAATGGAGAAAAATTGAAGGCATTCCCTCTAAGATCTGGTACAAGACAGGGATGCCCTCTCTCACCACTTCTGTTCAACATTGTCCTCGAAACACTGGCCAGAGCAATTAGACAGACGAAAGAAATTAAAGGCATAAAAATAGGAAAAGAACTTAAATTATCACTATTTGCAGACGATATGATTCTATACCTAACAGACCCAAAAGGGTCTACAAAGAAACTATTAGAGTTAATAAATGAATTCAGCAAAGTGGCAGGTTATAAAATCAACACACATAAATCAAATGCATTCCTGTATATCAGCGACAAATCCTCTGAAACGGAAATGAGGACAACTACTCCATTCACAATATCCCCCAGAAAAATAAAATACCTGGGAATCAACCTAACAAAAGAGGTGAAAGACCTATACAATGAAAACTACAGAACCCTAAAAAGAGACATAGAAGAAGACCTCAGAAGATGGAAAAATATACCCTGTTCATGGATAGGCAGAACTAACATCATCAAAATGGCGATATTACCAAAAGTTCTCTATAAGTTCAATGCTATCCCAATCAAAATCCCAACAGCATTTCTTGTAGAAATAGATAAAACAATCAGGAAATTCATATGGAATGATAAAAGACCCAAATAGCAAAAACAATGCTAAGCAGGAAGTGTGAATCAGGCAGTATAGCGATACCAGACATCAAACTATACTACAGAGCAATAGTAACAAAAACAGCATGGTACTGGTACCAAAACAGGCGAGTGGACCAATGGTACAGAATAGAAGACACAGTAACCAATCCACAAAACTACAACTATCTTATATTTGATAAAGGGGCTAAAAGCATGCAATGGAGGAAGGATAGCATCTTCAACAAATGGTGCTGGGAAAACTGGAAATCCATTTGCATCAAAATGAAACTGAATCCCTTTCTCTCGCCATGCACAAAAGTTAACTCAAAATGGATCAAGGAGCTCGATATTAAATCAGAGACACGGCGTCTGATAGAAGAAAAAGTCGGCTATGATCTACATACTGTGGGGTCAGGCTCCAAATTCCTCAATAGGACACCCATAGCGCAAGAGTTAACAACCAGAATCAACAAATGGGACTTACTCACACTAAAAAGTTTTCTCTCAACAAAAGAAACAATAAGAGAGATAAACAGGGAGCCTACATCCTGGGAACAAATCTTTACCCCACACACTTCAGATAGAGCCCTAATATCCAGAGTATACAAAGAACTCAAAAAATTAGATAATAAGATAACAAATAACCCAATCAACAAATGGGCCAAGGACCTGAACAGACACTTCTCAGAGGAGGACATACAATCAATCAACAAGTACATGAAAAAATGCTCAACATCGCTAGCAGTCAGAGAAATGCAAATCAAAACCACCCTAAGATACCATCTCACTCCAGTAAGATTGGCAGCCATTACGAAGTCCAACGACAACAAGTGCTGGCGAGGATGCGGGGAAATGGGTACACTTGTTCATTGTTGGTGGGACTGCAAAATGGTGCAGCCAATTTGGAAAGCAATATGGAGATTTCTTGGAAAGCTGGGAATGGAACCACCATTTGACCCAGCTATTCCCCTTCTCGGTCTATTCCCTAAAGACCTAACAAGAGCATGCTACAGGGACACTGCTACATCGATGTTCATAGCAGCACAATTCACGATAGCAAGATTGTGGAACCAACCTAGAAGCCCTTCAATAGATGAATGGATTAAAAAAATGTGGCATTTATACACAATGGAGTATTACGCTGCATTAAGAAATGACAAAATCATAGAATTTGGAGGGAAATGGATGGCATTAGAGCAGATTATGCTAAGTGAAGCTAGCCAATCCTTAAAAAACAAATGCCAAATGTCTTCTTTGATATAAGGGGAGTAACCAAGGACAGGGTAGAGACGAAGAGCTGGAGAAGAAGATTAACATTAAACAGGGATGATAGGCGGGAGGGAAAGGGAGAGTTAAGGGAAATTGCATGGAATTGGAAGGTGAGCCTCAGGGTTATACACAATTACATATAAGAGGAAAGGAGGAGTAGGAGAGAAATTATATAAGTGTAAGAAATGATTTACAGTAGAGGGGGTGGAGAGAGAGAAGGGGAGGGGAGGGGAGGGGAGGGGAGGGGGGATAGTGGAGAATGGGATAGACAGCAGAATACATCAGTCACTAGAAAGGCAATTTGTAAATCAATGGAAATGTAACTGATGTGACACAGCAATCTGTATACGGGGTAAAAATGGGAGTTCATAACCCACTTGAATCAATCTGTGAAATATGGTATATTAAGAACTATGTAATGTTTTGAACAACCAACAATAAAATAATAATAAAAAAAATCAAAAAAAAAAAAAGAAATGATGCTAGGAAAATTGGAAATATAAGTGTAGAAGAATAAAACTATGGTTGAGGGTGTATCTCAGTAATAGAATACTTGCCTAGCATATGCAAGGTCCTGATATCAATCTTCAGCAACATTCAGAAACAAAATAAAAAAAAGGAAGAAAAGAAAAATATAAGTCTCTCTCATCACCTATAAACATTGACTCAGAGCGGATTAAAGACTTAAATATAAGATCAGAAATATGAAGATACTAAAAAAATTTTGGAAAATATTGAAAATGCCCGTTTCAGGAAATGGGCAAAGATCTTTAAATAAGCACATGAAAATACAGGAAACAAAATAAAATTTTGACAAATGGAATCACATCAAACTTGAATTCTTCTGTGTAGTAAAAGAAAGAAATCAATGAGTGAACCAATCACTTACAGAATGGGAGAAAACATTTGCAACCAATGTAATTGGTACTGGATCAATACCTGAAATATACAAAGAACTCAAGTGGTTTAATAGCAAAAAATGAATAATTTAATTATAATGGGCAATGAATCTAAATAGACATTTTTGAAAAGTAGACATAAAAATGGCCTACAGATATATGAAAAAATGTTCAATATCACAAACCATCAGGGAAATACAAATCAAAACCACAATGAGATATTGACACACTGCAGGAAGAATGCTTATTGTTGAAAAGACAAAAGATATGCACTAGCAAGGATATAGAGGGAAAGGTACCCTTACACACTCTTAGTTGGAATGCAAATAAGTATAGCTATTATGGAAAATAGTATGGAGGGTACTCAAAAACACTAAAACCACAACTACCATATATTCAAGCACTCTTATTATTGGGTTTATGTACTAAGTAAACCAAGTCAATATACCAAGAAGAAATACCTGCCCTCTTTTGTTTATTGCTGCACTTTTCAAATAGCCAAGAGATGGAAGCAAGCGTAGGTTCCATCAACAAATTAAGAGAAAAATAAATATGGTTCATATATACAACAGAAGACTATTCAGCTATAGAAATGATAAAATCCTCTTACTTGCACCAACATGGATGAAACTAGGAAATATTATGTTAAGCGAAATAAGCCAAGCACAGAAATACAAATACCTCATGATCCCATTCATATATGGAATTAAAAATATATATCTTATAGAAGCTAAGAATAAAATAGTGGTCACCAGAAACTAGGAAGATAGGCAGTATAGGATAGGGAAATGTTGTTCAGTGAGTATTAAGTCAAGTTAGAGTGGAGAAATGAATTCTAGCATGCTATCTCAGCAGGTTGGTTATAAATAAGGATAATATATGTCTCCTTCAAGAAAGCTGGAAGAAAAGATGTTGAGTATTTTCAGCATAAAGAAATGATAAATATTTGAGGAGATGGATATGATTACCCTGATGTGAATATTACACAATTGTTAGAGTTTAGACCTGAGTGTTTAACAATGGCTCATGTATTAAGACTTGTTTGAAAACTCCGTGGCATATTGTAAACTGTTGAAACCTCCAGGAGAAAAAGCCTAGTGGAAGGAAGTAAGGGCACTGGGAACATTTTTGAAGGGCATTTGGTCACTCCAGCTCCTTCCTTTCTCTCTCTTTGCTTCTTAGTTGCCATGAATTCAGCAGCATTGCTTCACCATGTGCTCTCTGCCAGGATGTTCTGTTTTACCACAGGCCCCAAAATGACAGAACCAAGTGGCCATGGGATGAAACCTCTAGAATAAACTTTCCTCCTTTTAAGTTGATCTTCTAAGGCATTTTGTCACAGTAATGGATATCTAATACAACGATTATATCTATCTATCTATTTATATATGTAATATATATATATATGTAATATATATATATATTGAAATATAAATTTCAATTACTATATATATATAGTGAAACATCAAATGGTCTCACCTAAATATTCATAATTTTTATAAGTCCATTAAAGATATAAAAATAGGTCTAAGAACTGGATGTTATCCTATTAAGTGAAATTTGTTAGACACAGAAAGATAAATATCATCTATTATATTTTCTCTCATATGTAGAAACAAAGAAACAAATAAAAAAGACCTAAAAACAGAAAATGGGAGGCAGAAAAGGATCAGGGAGAGGGAGGACAAGAGAAGGTAGCAGGGAGGATGGATATAATTACCTATGAGGCTAATTAATTAATTATAAAATAATTATGATTAAGAGATGATAAAAAATAACTAGTAAAATGGGACAATTATAACAACATGCTGTATTAAGAGATATGTGAATGTAATCTTTTTTTCTCTCTTCCTTTCTCAAAATATCTTGCTATTGAGGTGGTTTTAGACCATGTTTGACCACAGGTAAGACTGTGAAAGTGAAATTGTAGATCAGAGAGGGCCTACTGTGGATTGTCTGTGATGTGAAAACAATAGTATGCTTTATTACCTATAAATATGCTTTGGCCATAATTGGGTCGACCTATATAAAGGTTAAAATCAAAATTCATTATTCCATTTCCTCATGTCCAGAGTCCTTTGTTGTATATTTAAAACATGTTAAAATATTATAAATTTCAATTACTATTCCTTAAAAAATTGCTGAAGACCATTAATTAATGACACAGGTAGATGGTTTTAAGTACTTTTCCCGTCATGTATGCTTCCCTGTCTGCCTTTATCATCTAGGTACACTAGCCCTCTTTCCATTCCTTAGACCACAAATCTCATTCCTGCTGTTTGGGCCTCAGCACCTGCTCTTCCCTTTATCCCAGATCTTCAGAGCTAATGTTTTCTCATTCAGTTCTCATCTTGAGGGTTACATTATCAGATACATTTTTTTTTTTTTTTGCTGAACATTTTCTGTAATGCAGACCAAATCTGAAGTCAACTTTTATTATATTATTCTGTTCTCTACAATCCCCCTCACAAAAAAGATAAAAGTGACATGAAAATATGGCCCTTCTTTGTTTTCTTTTTTAACTGCTGTTACATCACACAAAATAATATTTAACCTCTTATAAGTCTTCATAAAATAATGAATAATGAATGAATAATGATATAGTCTGGGTCTCTCTCTCTCTCTCTCTCTATTCTTGGGATTGAACACAGGCACACTTTACCACTGACATATATCCCCAGCCCTTTTTTTATTTTTATTTTATTTTGAGACAAGTTCTCCGCGAGTTGCTGAGACTGGCTTCGAACTTGTTATTCTCCTGTGTCAGCCTCTCTGAGTTGCTGGGATTAGAGTTGTGTGCCACCAAGCCCAGCTAGTCCTATTATCTGAAAGCAAATTTTCAAGAACAAAAACCAGATATAAAATCTTTTTTTTAAGAGAGAGTGAGAAAGGAGAGATAGAGACAGAGGGAATTTTCAATATTTATTTTTTAGTTCTCAGCGGGCACAACATCTTTGTTGGTATGTGGTGCTGAGGATCGAACCCGGGTCGCACGCATGCCAGGCGAGCGCGCTACCACTTGAGCCACATCCCCAGCCCCAGATATAAAATCTTAAAGTGTGAATAAATAGTAATGAGTGGGTAAATAGCATAACATTTCAACTCTCATAGGAGCATGAAGAAGGAACAATATTCTGCAAATGGAAACCTCACAAATGCATGAAATTCGTGAGCCACAGGTACTCAATATATAACTTACGAGCATGTGAATACACAGAAGGTTTTAATACAAGAGTGCATATAATTTCTTCAGCATTTTGTAATATAAAAGAAGTAAAAGAAACTAGTAAAACCATATATACCTTTTCAGTCAAATTCACAAAATAAGTACAAACCTGATTTGTGGCTTTGTCAATTTTATGTTGTTTTAAACATCTTTTACTTATAATTCACTGGAATTGGTAAATTAAAATGTCATTATCAAAGTAATTTTTTTTAATATTTGGATTATTACATAATTTAAAAAAATCTATACCAAGGTATACTTAAGAACAAAATAGGGGCAATAGACATAAACTGGAAAACAGTTGGGTTTTGTTGGGGGAGTTGTGAAAGAGCACAGAGGAATTTAAAAGGAGGATATTTTGGCATACTACTGAATCAAAGTATAAGCTATGTACAAAGGAGTATAGACTGGAGAATGTGGGTTCTCAACCTAGATGCCTTTCAACAGATGAATGGATAAAGAAAATGTGGTACATATACACAATGGAATATTACTCAGCCTTAAAGAAGAATGAAATTATGGTATTTGCAGGTTAATGGATGGAGTTGGAGAATATCATGCTAAGCGAAATAAGCCAATCCCCAAAACCCAAAGGCCAAATGTGGATGCTGATCCTTAAGGGGGTGGAGGGCTAGGGAAGAATGGAGGAACTTTGGATTGGGTAGCAGGGACTGAGGGGAGGGGTCGGGGTAGAAAAGATAGTAGAATGAGATGGACATTCTTACCCTAGATACATATATGATTGCACGAATGGTATAATTCTGCTTCATGCACAGCCAGAGAAATGAGAGGCTATGCTCCATTTGTATACAGTGAGTTGAAATGCATTCTGCTGACATGCATAACTAACTAGAACAAATTAAAAAATTATTGAAAACAAAAAACAAATAAGAATGTGGCTTCCAATAAACACATACAGATGGCAAGATGGTATTTGAGTTTTAAGATGGAATGTAAACATTCAATGCCTTTGTAAAACTACCCTAGGTTCCCCCAAGTAGGCTCAAAAGTGACTGCAGCTGGGTAGAAAGTTAGGGGTCTAAGAACATGATGAGGAAGTCATCCTGCTTAACAGAAACGGCTGTGCAGTTTCTATGGTTTTTCACCTTAGCATCTACATTCAGTAGTCTCTTGGCAGTATGCAGAGATAAATGGGTTAGAAGAAATTAATGCCTAAAATTTCTGAGTGATATGAGTAGACAAGGAGAGAGATTGAAAAAATAAGTTTGAAAAATAATAGAAAAAGTAAAGAAAAAGGAAAAAAACAAAATTTTGGAGTTCAATTAAAAAAGGATTTCACTGAAAACAACATTTTTTAAAAGAAAAATTTAAAAATCAAATATATTACTATGGAAAAAGAAAGGAGGTATAGAAGCCAGCCGGCTTTAACCTGTTTTAGAATTTCTGATCACAGATAAATTGATTGCTTGCACTGGCGCGTAAGTGCTCATTGTTTTCATAGGAACATGCATATAACTCGTTTTGCTTTTTCCATTATGGAAAAAGACAAAAACAAAATGAAACAAACAAACAAATAAAGCCATCTACATTTTTAGTTAAATTTTTAAAACAAATGCAAATCTGACTTGTGGCTTTGTCAATTTAATGTTCTGTTTTAAGCACTCTCATAATTTCACAAGAATTGGCGAATGAAAAGCCATTATCAGGTAGATTTTGCTATAAAGAACTAAGTTGCCTAAGTCAGACATAGCTATTAAAAAGCTACAGATCAGGGCTGGGGATGTGGCTCAAGCGGTAGCGCACTCGCCTGGCATGCGTGCGGCCCAGGTTCGATCCTCAGCACCACATACCAACAAAGATGTTGTGTCCGCCGAGAACTAAAAAATAAATATTAATAAAAAAATTCTATCTCAAAAAAAAAAAGGCTACAGATCTTATTGAATTCTGTCCATTGGCCTGGACAGGAAAAATTTGCTGTCTTTCATGCTCATAAGGAATTCCAGCCTATTAATAGGCTGGGTAAAAAGTGGTCCTTTCTCATTTTGTTAAGAGGCAGAGCTGTTTTGTTCTGCTTAAACAATTTTTTTTCTCCAGTGGCTTTACCAGTGGAAGTGAAGAATAATCCATCTAATTGAAACTTAGAATGCTGTAGATAGGCAGAAAGTAATTACCTATGATATAAGCTAGCCAGGTTTCTGGGAATAACATCCATATCTTTATGAAAAGTGCTATGAAATTATTCAAGACCATGAGCATCAGGACACCCATTTACATCTTATCTGCACCTCTCAGAAATTTCTATGAGTTGCATAAATAGGAGTAGAGTAAATAAGAACAGCAAGGTAATCCTACTATTATATGCAGCACTGGTGAGATCCTACTGTGTCTAGTTTCACACCCCAGAATTTAAGAAGGATGAAGTGAGCTCAAGATAGAGGAAAAGAAATAATTGAATGGTTAGAAAATGAGAATTCTAAGAAGGGTTAAAAGGACTTAAATTATGCAGACCAGAGAAGAATTGGTTAACGTTTCACTATTAACATGTTTTCAGTGGCGAGTTATACCACAGATTGTGGTGACCAGCTGTTTTTCATTTTTGTTTAAAACATAACTAGAGAAAACGAATTTTAATCACAAAACAAGGGAAGGAAGAAAGAAGCTTTTGATAATGAAAAAGGCTGTTCAACATTAAATGGATTCCCAAGGGATTTGAGAACATTGTGAATGCGGAAATCTTTTAAAAATAGAATTTCAAATATATAAGCCTTGGAGGTCAAGGAAAGGACAGGATGACCTTTTGCAATGATTTCCATGACCACAATTCAAAGACTGTATTACAAAGGAGGACAGGATGTCCATTATTCTCTAAAAGGGATTGTGTAGAGAAGAGAAGCAAAAATAAATAAGAAATGCACACAATGCTGTGTTGCTTCTTGAAATCATTTATGTTTCAATTTAATTTTACAAAGGTTTCCTTCATATAAGGATGACAGTAGCAATTTGTTTAATTAATTCGTTAATTAATTAACTTTTGGGTGCTGGAGATTGAACCTAGGGCCTTCCTTGCCCAAGATAAATACAGGTTCTACCATTAAGCTACAACTTCAGCCCTAGTTTATTTTTCCTATTGTATATACATATACATACACACAATGTATACACATATACTTACACCTCCAAATAAAATAGAAGAGAAAATATTTGCTTCTAATCATAATAATTTTTTCCTTTTAATACAAGCTTATTTCTGGTTTATCCAAGATGGAATATTCCACATTATGTGGTAGAACTAAACAAGGGAAAAACCTCATGTAGCTGCTAAATTAACTCTTTGAGGCACTGTAGAAAAGCTTCGAACAGATAAAGTTTTTCAACTTTAGCATGCATACAGATCATCAAGAAGTTTGTTAAAAATATAAATCTAGATAGGGGTGGTGGCACAATTTTGAAATCCCAACTTCTTGGGATTCTGAGCCAGGAGGATCACAATGTGACAATTTAGCAAGATTCTGTCTCAAAGTATAAAAGAGCTCAATGATAGAGTATACCACTGGGTTCAATTGCCAGTATTGCAAAAAAAAAATGAAGAAAAAAAGAAAGAAAGAAAGAAAGAAAGAAAGAAAGAAAGAAAGAAAGAAAGAAAGAAAGAAAGAAAGAGAGAGAGAGAGAAAGAAAGAGAGAGAGAAAGAAAGAGAGAAAGAAAGAAAGAAAGAAAGAAAGAAAGAAAGAGAAAGAAAGAAAGAAAGAGAAAGAAAGAAAGAAAGAAAGAAAGAAAGAAAGAAAAAAAAATGTAAACCTATGGGTCAAACCTTTAGAGATTTTGATTCAGTTAGTCTGAGGTAGACCCGGTATCTGTACATTAAGCAATATCTCAGGTGATTATAGTGTAGGTTGTTTGATGTCTCAAATGTCAAAAACAGAGATTTACAATCTTTGGTTTTTGTTAATGTATACATTTATTCAGTGTTTTTCTTCTGATAAATATACATTAAAAAGTCAACTCTTCTATGGGTGTTAGGTGGTAAATTCGTCACAGAAAAAAAATCATATATAATCAAAACTTTACTTTATGCTTTCTTAAATTACCAGAAATTACAATATGATGTTTTCAGATATAAAAACTTAAAAAGTACTTAGATATACCAAGGCATACATAGCTAAAGGAAATTTTGTTTTCATATTATTAAATATGTAGGATTACAACAAGTTAAAAGTCTTTTGCCCCTCAAAGGAAACAAACCACATAATGAAGAGACAATGTATAGATTGGAGAAAATATTTGAAAACCATACACCAAATAAGGGTTTTGCTATTGCCTGAGTGTTTGTATCCCTTCCCCACCAATTCATTAGATGATATTAAAATGTGAGGTATTTATCAGGTGATTAGGCCATCAGGGCTCCACCCTCACTATTGCCCTTTTTAAAAAAGGTCTAAGGGAAACTCATTACCCATTTGATCTTCACCCTGGGAGGACACAACAGAAGTTGCTCTATATGAGGTATGAACTCTTATCAGACACTCAATCTGATAATGACTTGGTCTAAGACTTTCCAGGCTGTAAAATTGTGAGAAATAAATTTCTGTTATTTATAAATTGCCCATCTGGGGTATTATGTTATACCAGTCCAAACTAAAACCTGAATACATATTAAAAAAAAAGTTTAACTAAGTATACAAAAAAATACATTTAGTTTCACAAATCATGGGGTAAATACAAATCAAGACCACAGTGAGTTGAACAGAAAGAATGCTGATTATCAAAATGACAAAATATACAACTTTTGGCAAGGATGTGGAGAAAAGAGGGCCCTTTCATGCTGTTGATGGGAATGTAATATGGTACAGCCATCATAGTAAACATAATGGAGGATACTCAAAAAATTAAAAATAGAACTGTAATGTGATCTGGCAATCTTACTACTAGGTATATATCCAAAAGAAGTGAAATCAATATGTCAAAGAGACATCTGCACTGCTATGGTTTATTCCTGCATTACTCAGAACAGCCAAGAAAACCAGGGCATCTGTCAACCAATGAATAGATAAAGAAAACATGGTACTTACATCCAATGGGAAACATTTGGCCACAAAAAGAGTGAATTCCTGTCATTTGCCACAGTGTGGATGGAATTGGAGATCATTAAGTGAAATAAGGCAAACAGTAGAAAGACAAGTACTATTTCACTTGTGTGAAAACTTAAAAAAAATAATCTCACAGAAGTTGAGAATAGAATTGTGGTTAGTAGGGTCTGGAGAGAACTGAGGATGAAAGGTATATGGAGAGACTGATCAATAGGTACTAAGTTACAGTTACATAGGAGGAAGAATTTCTGGTGTACTCTTTTCCAGTAGGGTGAATATATATAACAATGTAGTAAATATTTCAAAATCTAGAAGAGAAAATTTTGAACTTTTTACTATAAAAATGATAATCGTTTGAAGCAATTCATGTTTAACAAGATTTTAATATTACACAATGAATACATGTGCCAAAATATCATATGGTAATATACAATTTTCATGTATCACTTAAACAATAGGTTAAAGATATGGGCATAGTGGCACATACCTGTAGTTCTAGCTACTTGGGAGGCCCAAGGAGGAGGATCACAAGTTTAAGCACAGCCTGGGCAATTTACTAAGATCTTGTCTAAACAAAAATAAAAAGTCTGGGGGTATGGGTCAATAGTAGAGCATTTGCCTAGCATGCTAGAAGGAATACAACATAAAAAAAATAAAAATAAATAAGTAAATAATTACATTAATTAAAATAGGTAGAATACAAAGAAAACTATAAGAAATCTTATGAGGTATTTTCTAAAAACCTATAATTTGGAATCCATAAGAACTCTACTGGCATGCTGCCTTTCTGCGCTGCTGTACTTTCACTCCTGTCTGCAGATGAAGAGGACTCCTCTGTCAGAGCATGGCTTTCAACATGAAGGAGACACAAAGCCCATCTAATAATCTCTGGTACAAAGAATGGGTGGCCAACTCTGAGTTGGCGGTGCAGGTGTGGAAATGGTGCTCTGAAGTAGTATATTTGCTGAGCCTCTTGATGAGCATAACATATAACAGCTGAAGGAATGTTGTGGGCAGAGCCTAGTCTCAGTGACTAAAGGAGACCTAGAGATACCTGAGAACAAGGAGAAGAAAATGGAGAACAAAAATAAGCATGAGGATTTTATTTATTTATTTTTTTTTGAGGATATTGTGAATGGAGTGTTTTTCCTCATTTCCATTTCAGAGGATTTGTCACTGATATACAGGAAAGTCTTTGATTTATGCGTGTTGATTTTATATCCTGCCACTTTGCTAAATTCATTTATAAGCTCTAATAGTTTCTTTGTAGACCCTTTTGGGTCTGCTAGGTATAGAATTATGTCATCTGCAAATAGTGATAATTTAAGTTCTTCTTTTCCTATTTTTATGCCTTTAATTTCTTTTGTCTGTCTAATTGCTCTGGCCAGTGTTTCAAGAACTATGTTGAACAGAAGTGGTGAGAGAGGGCATCCCTGTCTTGTTCCAGATTTTAGAGGGAATGCCTTCAATTTTTCTCCATTCAGAATGATGCTAGCCTGAGGCTTAGCATAGATTGCTTTTACAATGTTGAGGTATGTTCCTGTTATCCCTAGTTTTTCTAGAGTTTTGAACATAAAGGGATGCTGTACTTTAGTCAAATGCTTTTTCTGCATCTATCAAGATGATCATATGGTTCTTAATTTTAAGTATATTGATGTCGTGAATAACATTTATTGATTTCCATATATTGAACCAGCCTTGCATCCCAGGGATGAATCCCACTTGATCATGGTGCACAAAATACTTCGGAATCAACCTAACAAAAGAGGTGAAAGACTTATACAATGAAAACTACAGAACCCTAAAGAGAGAAATAGAAGAAGATCTTAGAAGATGGAAAAATATACCCTGTTCATGGATAGGCAGAACTAACATCATCAAAATGGCGATATTACCAAAAGTTCTCTATAGGTTTAATGCAATGCCAATCAAAATCCCAATGGCATTTCTTGTAGAAATAGATAAAGCAATCATGAAATTCATATGGAAAAACAAAAGACCCAGAATAGCTAAAACAATGCTAAGCAGGAAGTGTGAATCAAGCGGTATAGCAATACCAGACTTCAAACTATACTACAGAGCAATAGTAACAAAAACAGCATGGTACTGGTACCAAAACAGGCGGGTGGACCAATGGTACAGAATAGAGGACACAGAAACCAATCCACAAAACTACAACGATCTTATATTTGATAAAGGGGCTAAAAGCATGCAATGGAGGAAGGATAGCATCTTCAACAAATGGTGCTGGGAAAACTGGAAATCCATATGCATCAAAATGAAACTGAATCCCTTTCTCTCACCATGCACAAAAGTTAACTCAAAATGGATCAAGGAACTTGATATCAAATCAGAGACACAGCGTCTGATAGAAGAAAAAGTTGGCTACGATCTACATATTGTGGGGTCGGGCCCCAAATTCCTCAATAGGACACCCATAGCACAAGAGTTAATAACTAGAATCAACAAATGGGACTTACTCAAACTAAAAAGTTTTTTCTCAGCAAAAGAAACAATAAGAGAGGTAAATAGGGAGCCTACATCCTGGGAACAAATCTTTACTCCTCACACTTCAGATAGAGCCCTAATATCCAGAGTATACAAAGAACTCAAAAAATTAGACATTAAGATAACAAATAACCCAATCAACAGATGGGCCAAGGACCTGAACAGACAATTCTCAGAGGAGGACATACTATCAATCAACAAGCACATGAAAAAATGCTCAGCATCTCTAGCAGTCAGAGAAATGCAAATCAAAACCACCCTAAGATACCATCTCACTCCAGTAAGATGGGCAGCCATTAGGAAGTCAAACAACAACAAGTGCTGGCGAGGATGTGGGGAAAAGGGTACACTTGCTCATTGTTGGTGGGACTGCAAATTGGTGCAGCCAATTTGGAAAGCAATATGGAGATTTCTTGGAAAGCTGGGAATGGAACCACCATTTGACCCAGCTATTCCCCTTCTCGGTCTATTCCCTAAAGACCTAAAAAGAGCATGCCAGAGGGACACTGGTACATCGATGTTCATAGCAGCACAATTCACAATAGCAAGACTGTGGAACCAACCTAGATGCCCTTCAATAGTTGAATGGATAAAAAAATGTGGCATCTATACACAATGGAGTATTACTCTGCATTAAAAAATGACAAAATCATAGAATTTGGAGGGAAATGGATGGCATTAGAGCAGATTATGCTAAGTGAAGCCAGCCAATCCCTAAAAAACAAATGCCAAATGTATTCTTTGATATAAGGAGAGTAACTAAGAACAGAGTAGGGACGAAGAGCATGAGAAGAAGATTAACATTAAACAGGGATGAGAGGTGGGAGGGAAAGCGAGAGGGAAGGGAAATTGCATGGAAATGGAAGGAGACCCTCATGGTTATACAAAATTACATACAAGAGGAAGTGAGGGGAAAGGGAAAAATAATTCAAGGGGGAGAAATGAATTACAGTAGAGGGGGTAGAGAGAGAAGAGGGGAGGGGAGGGGAGGGGAGGGGGGATAGTAGAAAATAGGAAAGGCAGCAGAATACACCAGACACTAGTATGGCAATATGTAAATCAATGGAAGTGTAACTGATGTGATTCTGCAATCTGTATACGGGGTAAAAATGGGAGTTCATAACCCACTTGAATCAAAATGTGAAATATGATATGTCAAGAACTATGCAATGTTTTGAACAACCAACAATAAAAAAAAATAAATAAGCTTGAGGGGCTGGGGATGTGGCTCAAGCGGTAACGTGCTCGCCTGGCATGCACGGGGCGCTGGGTTTGATCCTCAGCACCACATAAAAATAAAAAATAATAATAATAGTAAAATTAAGATGTGTACACTGACAACTAAAAAAATAAATATTAAAAAATTCTCTCTCTCTAAAAATAATAATAATAATAATAATAATAATAAGCTTGAGAACTTTTCTAAACTCATGAAAGAAGATTAGGATGACAATCTCTAATAGGCTTATGTTTTCATCCTACTACACTATGATGAGCCCCGATGGCTGGGCAGTCCATCTGGAGTAGATCATGAAGGCCCATGTACTTCTAGAAAACTCTATAATGGCTGCATGATTCCAAATCCCACCTGGAACCACTGCATCATGGAGACCTGTGGTAGAAAGCCAAAGTAGACGAAAAGGACTAGGGTGTCCAGGAGCTGGTTGTCCTGATGTTTGAAATCGAGTTATTCTCCTCTGGATCCATTTTTGAGGATATGCATACAAAATCCAACCACATCTACTGCATAACCAAATGTTATTTAAATATGAGGATTCTCCCAAGAAACTCATATGTGAAATAATGTAAGAATTTTCAGGGGTAAAATGATTAGATTATGAGAGGTGTGACCAATCAATGAATTAATCCTCTTGTGTGGATTTACTGGATGGTAACTGTAGGCAGATAGCGTGTGGCTGGAGGAAGTAGGCACTGGGAGAATGTCTTTGGGGATTATATTCTGTCCCTGATAATCAGAGCTTTCTCTTTGTTTCCTGGCTATTATGTCCCGAGCTGCTTTCTTCGGCCATGCCCTTCTGCCAGGATGTTCTGACTCATCTGGGGCCCAGAGCTCTGGAGTCAGTGAGCCATGGACTGAACCTCTGACATGATGACGCAAAATAAACTTTTCCTCCTTTAAGGTGTTTTTGTCAGGTATATTGGTCACAGTGACTCAAAGCTGACTAAAAGATCAAGTTAGTTCTAAGCCTTGATGAAAAGGAGTCGACAGCAAAAGAACCTAGCGCTGCTATTCCTGATGAATCCTAGCCCTCCACACAGCTTCAGGGGGAAGAGAAAGTATCTTTTATGTAAATAGACGAGGAGCTTTAACTTGGAAATCTTGTGTCCCTTGCATACTGTCTCCATTTTTCCCACAGCAGTATTTTTTTTTTCAAGAGCAAAAAGTAAATTTTATTTAAGAAACAGAACAGCCAGAGAGAGACTTCTTCAGAGAAGAGGGGTCTGATGTCCCTCTCACAGCAGTCTTGAGTGGTCTGCCCACCTGGTTTCCTCATTGATGTTTAATGTTTTAGCTTCTCCTATCTTTGTAGCTATGACAGGAAACAACAAGCTTAGGCCCCATGTTCTTAATTTGACAAGGTTGTGTGTCATGTTTTGTTGTTGTTGCTATTGTTTATTTTGTTCTAAAATTATAGCATGCAAAATTAAAAGATGTAGTTATATAGAAAAAAATAAATACATTTTAAAAAATTAAAAATATTATTACCATATTATCCAGCAATTCTAGCACTGGTAATATACCTGAAGGAAGTACGATCAGTTATGTCAAAGAGTCATCTGCATTCCCAATGTTTATTGCAGTATTATTCACAATAGCCAAGATATGGAAACAACATAATTATCTGTCAATGATGGGTTGGTAGGGGAAACTACACACATATACACACACTATATTATTCAGGATATTATGCTAAATGAAATAAGACAGAAAACAAATACTGTATGATCTCATGTATATGTGGAATCTAAAAAGGTCAGACTCATAAAAACATAGGTAGAATTGTGTTTCCCAGGGATTAGGAGTTGAAATTTGCTAAAATTCTTAAGAGGTCTCGCAAAGGGGTAACTGTGAGGTGACAGATGTGCTAATTAGCTTGATTGTGATAAGCATTTTGCAATGTGTGTATATATTAGACATCATGTTGTATACTTTAAATATTTGTCAAACACACCTCAACAAAGTGTAAGGAGGAAGGGTTATTGACATTAAGTAACCTTAATGTCAATTTTCAAATTTCTAATTGTATACATGGAATTGGTGGATAGTTCTATAATGAATGCATTTGCTAGCAAGGTTTAACATTAATCACGTGTAACTGTACCTGTTAGAAGTCTTAAATGTATTTGTGAGTTTTAAAGGAGATAATAAATCTTGAAATACTAAATACAGTTGCTGGTGCTTTGAATATGTTCAGCAAGTTTTTATTTTTTCTAAATTTAAAATTAAGTTTTGCCTAATTATAATGTGAAATGTATTTTTTTTCCTTTGAAAAGCTATGGAGAACTTTTTGACTAGACTCTCAATTCTTAAGGACTCTCAATACTTTTTTTTTTCCCCTGATATACTCTTCTCTTCCAATGCATCAAAGGCTTGATCTTGTAACATATATTCTCATCACAGAGTTAGATTATAAAAGCAAATGACAAACACTCTTTTTTTGTGTGATTTTTCTGTAGTACCATTTTGCCATTTTCCATTTTAAGTCTCTGTTTCCTTAGAAGTTTTGGATTGTATAAGCTCAAAATTTTGTTTTCAGCTTTATATTTCTGTGACTCCACAGTTTTTATGGTTTCATGTGTTTTCTTTTATTCTGGATTACCAACATCATGTGATCATGCATACTGTCTGTTCAAGCAATTCTTTTCTTCATTCTGAACCTAAAATCAAAAAGCAGCATGGAAAAGTGGTTAAGGCCACAGTTATTAAAATAATTTACAACTAGATTTGAAATGTGTGCTGATATTTAATTAAGTGTAAGTTGAGGGCTGTTATTAAGCCTTCCAAGTATATATATATATTTCAATTTAAATGGATAAGATATTGCCCTTCACAAGTGTTGAAATGAAACTCTAAAGACATATGACTTACAGCACATAGTGAGCACTTACTAAGTGATAGATGTTAACCATCCAATTCTGAAATAGTCCTCATCACCTCTCCTAAAATTTTGTTCCTTCTCATTTATACTTACATAAGAATCAAAACAGGGCTGAGATTGTGGCTCAGTGGTAGAGCGCTTGCCTAGCACGTGTGAGGCACTGGGTTCAATCCTCAGGACCATATACGAAAATAAAGTTTAAAAAAAAAGAATTAAAAATACATAAGGACAAAACTGCAAATTTGAAATATCAGTAATTCATTAATTAGGCCCCTAATTATTCTTGTTATCAATAAAAATTGTGTTATTAAATATTAAATTACACATGTACTTTATACATATTTGAATTGTGTATGTCATAATTTTTGTTGTCATTTATTTATTTATTTATTGTGATATAGGGTCTCACTCTGTAGCCCAGGCTGGCCTTGAACTAATTACTCTTCTACTTCAGTCTCCTGAGCAACTGAGATTATAGGCATGAACCACCATACTCCATTATCCTATGTTTCCTTTAGAAAAAAACGGTTTTAGTAAAGAATCCATGTTTTGTAAGTGATAATAACTCAAAATAATTTTATATAAAAATAAATCTGATAAGATTGTGGTCCTAAACTTCTGTTACCATTTATTTCTAAAAGAATAGATTGGTTATTAGCATTAATAATAACAGAAATTTTAATGCATAAATTAAGATGAAATTCAAACAGAGAAACAATAAAAGCCAGTGCCATTTTAATTTTTTCTCAGGTTCATCAAGTTTTTTTGTTTCTTTTTTTAGTTTTTTTTTTTTAATTTGAAATTTATCGCAAAATGACAAAATGTTCCCTCAAGTGTGTGGCACACAAAGGTTTTACAAGTTAGCTAAAATTTCAAAGAGTCCTTTTCCAGTAAGGAAAATGAAAAATAAAGCTTCTGAATGCTATTAAATAAATTCTATAATAGCTAATGCTTACTTGATATGATAACATAAGCTCTATTACCCATTCTCATTAGAAAAATGATTATCTATTTTCATGTAGTCTGGTTGCCTGAAAGTTTTCATATATTAAAATATGATTTTTTTCCATAGGATTACTATACATTGGTACATAGCCACTAAAACCAATTTGAGCATAACTTAATCACTGAAGATTTAAAAGCAATTCAAGATATTCTATTGCTCTGGGCTATCGTTAAAATTGGTAATTATTAATAGTAGGAGCTTCCATTTAATGGACTCCTAGAGAGTACTGTTACTAACTTTATATTCTCATTTTTACTCAGTTCTCTTTTGTCCCATCAATGTTCCATACTCACCCATTCCCACCTTCTCTGAAAACCAAGTCCCCAGTTCTTCCCGTTCTCTCTTAAATTGCCCTCAGGCTCTTAAAAAGTTCAAAATTCTCCTGCCTTTTTTACTGTGAATGCATTACAGTCCTTCAGTTTAAGCAAATCAAGGGAAAGGAGAGAAGAGCTTTCAATTTTCTCTTTTTCACTGCTTTGTGCTTTTTCTTGTAGCAACAACCCTTTGAGACATTGTATGTACCCATTATTTCCTCATGCTATCAACCCTTCTTTATCTTTTCTGTACGTGAAATTTGGTTGGCTCTCCAGAATGCTGCATCTCAAAAAGTTTCATTCTACTTATTATTGGTTCAATCTTATAAAAGCAATGCAATTTTTCCTGTTGAATTATCTGCTATAATACCCTATTGCCCACAATACCATGAGCACATTTTCTGTCTAATTTTTAAGACTCTTCATGATCTGATTTAACCTATCCCATGCAAGGTGGAATCAGCAGTTGTTCTCTAACATACACACCACAAATATGGCCAGGCCAGTATATTCATCAACACCTACGCGGATGTTTCTTTTTTACACAACCCACTGCTTAATGCTCCTTCTTTCTGAAATATTTCTTACAAATTCATATCTTCTTGGCCCACAAGTCATGAGCTTTAGGGATATCATCAATTATTCAAGTCCCCACTTGCATTTTTATTCTCTTTAATTTCTTAATATACAATTGTTTTCTACTTTTAAAAATTTATGGCAATAAATTCCTAATTATTTTTTAACCCAAAGGTATAAAAAATACTTTTTACCTTACCTTTATTTTCTTTTAATCGACAAGATCACTGTGTTCCTTGTGGGAAAGACAACTTTGTTAGTTCCATCAATGATTCACACTAAAGGCATCATCCATAGACACAAAAATGTCAATATTACTCCCTTTTTCTGAATAAAAAGAGACTAGACTGCCATAGAAATAGCCGTGAAATCATAAAAGATTTTTTTTTCAAATACATTTTTCTTACCAAAATAAAATAATTTGCTGTGTGTTGGTCAAAGTTCAACTGTGCATGAAAATATGGCTATATAATTACATATATTCAAACATATAAATGAATTTCTACACACACATATCTGCATGTGTGTTTGTTCCTGTTCCAATATCTGTGCATCCATTATGCAGAAGTAGAAAAATTATAATAAATTGAATATCCTTCCTCAATACATCTTAAGAACTAATAAATTTTGAGTATAGGTTAGCAGCTACTACAATTCTCTGCTTCCAATGGTTTCCAGAGCCATTCGAACTATAAAGAAGGTTTGAAAGAAATATTACTCTCAAATTTCCTCTCTGAAAAATGCAGTCATTTTCAATAGAAAGGAGAACAATAAGAGATACTCAATTTGGAAGCCTTGCATGACAAGAGATTCTAGTGGTCTAGGAGAATTGGAAATCTCCTATGTAACTAATTTCTGCCCCAAAGCATCTCAAGCAAAGAGAGAAAAAAATATTTTGCTTATTATAGTAAATTACAAACACAATTAAGTATGTTCATCTGTTCAATAATATACATACACACATTTCTCTATTTTATGCCAACTGTTTGGAAATATATACTACAAATATCTCTATGGTCATGGGTTGATTCTTTTATAAAAATATTTTGGCATCCTTCTTATATTTTTATGGTAAAGTAATATAAATTTAAATTCGCATTTCTAACTTTACAGATAGGAACATATTGTATTGATAGTGCTATTAGGATGCAGATGTGAAAATGGCATTCTCATTGTAATTATTCACAAGGATAATGCATATCATTTTCTACATTTGAGGTAGTGTCATTTGCTATATACATTTGAATTCAAAGAGCTATATGCCTGTGTAATGATTGCATCAGAACATGGAGTATATTTTTGCTCCATATAAATTCCAAGACATTATTTTGGTGGGTTATGATTCTTTTCATGATGTATTAACATTTCAAATAGGTAACATATTAAGACATTTTTTGAAACTCAGCCTATTTCTTCTCAGGAAAAAATATAGGATTACAGGAAAACTTTCTATTTTTTGCTAATCCAGAAAATGTCAAATGTGAAACAGCATCCTAACACCCTTGGAGAGGAAGTTCTGCCTTGGGGAGAATATGATTCAGGGATAAATAAGGACACTCCTGTTCTAGAAGGCAGGCTGTTCTGCAAGATACAAATGACCCAAAGAGAATGAAGAGATCATTAAATCAGGGTGTTGGGGGGGGAGTTGGGGGTGGGTTTGACCTGTCAGGAAGCTAAGGTAATGTCTCAGACCTCCTGCTGTTGGGACCTCACATTTACATTCTGAGGTTGAGCAGCCTTGACTAGTGTTTCTGTGTAGGACTTAGGCATTTGGGGAAATATGAATAATCTAGGAAAAAAAAACAGAGAAAACACCTCAGAGCAGAACAATCCACCTTCTATGCATTAAAAAAAGACAATTTCATTTAAATTAATACAATCTCTTTTGTAGCAAGTTTTTCTTTTTTTCCCTTTATTCACAAGCTTCTATTCACAAGTTTCTATTCATCTATTATTTTCCCTTTTGGAATTTCAGATTTTTTATTCTTTTGTAAGAAGAAAAGCAATAAAAATAAAAACAAACTAGGCAGTCACATAGTACTGGTCCCTTGAAAATAAATGAGCATCACTTCACAATACGCCTCTTAATGAATTCATCAATTTAACTTACATTTCAAATGAAAATTATAGCATGTCAACTATGAAAAATGTGCTTTATTTATAGAGCAAATTGTTTACATTACAAACAGACTTAGAAAGGGAAGCAATTCTACAACTTCAAATTCAATGAAATGAGGGATCTCACCATATCTTGGTAGTCTAGAAGTGGGTTGCAACTGATCTTGCAAAAGTTTTATTTTCAAATACCAGAATAGTAAAGTGCCAGATCTTTCCTTAGGTCAACTTCAATGTAGCATTTATTAATAATACTAAAAACTCCAATGAGTTGTACAAATAGAAAGCATTTTCTTACTAGGAACTCAAAGTGCTTCTCCTAAATTATCTCATTTATTCTTGTGACATATTCCCATAAGGAGAAGAAAGCAGATATTGTACATAATTTTAGACTATACTTTACCAAACAACTTTGAGAGAATCCTGTGACATTCTGGCAATGAAATCTAAAGCTCACAGCCAACTGGCTGCATGCCTGGTAGTCCAACAACAGCTGGGCTCTCTAATGGATATCATAGGGCTGGGAGAAGAGTTGGCTGTATAGTGAGAAGGAAGTAGGTGCCTGTTCAACACAGTGTTTGGGGGATGCCTGAAATACACTATATTACATATAATATATAATATTATATCAGCATATATTCTGTTTTGGTAGGGGATTCTTTCATATATTAAAATTAAAATACAAATATCTATACAAAGCATATTATTAACATTAATATATAAATAACAAATTATAATAGATGAGGAAATGACAATTATTGATGATATTAATTTATATTATTAATGCATGGAAATATCTATAATAAAGCATAGTATTTAGATAACATGAAATTTCATTATTATTTCAACCTTGAGTAACAACATACTGCAGCTTGTTCTTCTGTTATACTGAAGGTTGAGCAGGAACTGCACTAGCATGGATTGTTTCACCACTAGTCTTATTAACTATTTATAATTGAAGAGAAACATCAGTTATACTTGATCAATAAATATAAAGTTAAGATTTTCATATGAATTTTGTAATTAAATAGCTATTTGTGATCCCAACACTGTAATAACCCTGATTAAAAAAAAAGAAAATCAAGGATATTCAGAGATAGGTAGGACTCCAGAATTCTAGAGTAGCAGCAGGAAGAAATAGCAAGGAACAAGTAAGGAAAAGGAAACTTTAGGAAAAGAGAACATGATGAAGACAAATGATGTTTATCATAATTTTCCATATCCTTAGATCTAGAAATGAGATGCCTGCAACTCTGACTCTCACAAATTGTTCTATGTTTTATTATTTAATAGTTAATTTTTACATAGTTATTATGAGGAGTTGCTTTCTGATGAACTATGGAACCAACTACTTGAATGAATTCAATAGTGTCCAAGCAATTTTGGCTCCAGCTCTGATCCAATAAGTTTTGTAAGTTTGCCAGAATAGAGAGGCAGAATAAAGTGCCATCTTTAGGCAACACAGCTTGTGGTAGCCACCACGTGAAAAATTAGCTATAAAAACTAAGTCTACTACTCTTATGAGGCATATCCCAACTATTTGACATTAGTTTAGGTATGTTAAAAAATATCCAAGTGACTCATCTTAATTTTATTCAAACCAATATGGAGTGAATAGGTGAAACATCAAATATATCAAAAACCACATCTATCTTTCCACTCACATAGTACAAGAAGAAATATCACATCGCTATGTCAAGTTAAAAATGAGGACACCTGCTCAAAAAAAAAAAGTAATTTGTCTTCTGCCCATCAGAAGGCATTTCATTTCTTAGTTCATAAATATAATCTGATTTCATCTATATGTTTTCTATTATGTTAGAAAGGACGGTCCTTACACTGAAGATCTCTCTTCAATCTTGTCCTTCTAAGATTTCCTTCTTTTAATGCCAAAGAAAACTACCATAAATTAATCAAAGAATCTCTTTAGGTTGGCTTTCCAGAGTCCTATTATATTTTGTTGGATTCACATTTTATTTTCAATATCATCTTATTCCCAATCCCATAATAATATGATAAACATTTATTTGCCTCTAGTTGTGCATTCCAGCTCATTTCTTAGGTAGTAATGTCATACAGAGGAAAGCATTTAGGGTATCTAAGTTCATACATCTACAGAAATGGAGATATAATACCCACTTAGGGTTTTAAAGATAAATTATTAAAAATGAAAACATCTAGCATAGTGCTTAACAAAGCAGCCTCCGATGAACGGTGGCTTTCTCTCTTTGCTTTAATTAGAGGGGAAAATTCCATATGCTTTGAAAAGTCAAGTTGATGTGATACATACAGCTTTAAATTTAAAATAGGAAAAGATTTAAGCACTAACTATCAGTGAGGAGCTGTTATCCCCAGACTATTCATTTAAAATCTCTGAGCCTCAGTTTTTCCTGTGTAAAACCAAATAATCTCTTATTTTCATTAAGCTGCTGCTATAAGAAAAAGGCATAATATGTTAGAGAATATTTTTAAATACATAACTTTTATAACTGTTTCCCAATCATGTACCCATCAATTTGCTAGACATTTATAGGGTTAGAAGCAGAGAGAAGAATAAAGAATTGAAATGTGGCTGTCTTCAAGGCTCTTAGAGGCAGAATTAAAAAAAAATTATTTGTAATAAAATAAGGTCAAATAATGAAGTTAAACTGAGAATGTTAACAAATTTATAAACTGTCAATTTTGAAGTAATGTTTAGGTAGGAAGGTAGGGTCATCATGTGTGAAGTATAAAATTTAATATGAGAATACATTTATAACACAAAATCACAAATCCCTGTCTCTCTGTATTTTTTTTTTTCCTGTGCAGAGGCTTTATTTCCTATGTTAAAATCTAGAAGTTATCTTTCTCACTTTGATATCTCGCTGTCAGTTCTGGGACTCACTGTGCTGCAGCACTATCTGAGACCATCAAGGGTACATTTCTAGGTCCTCAGCATTCATGGTTCCTGACATCTCTTGGGGCTGTGGACAGAACTTGTTTTCAATTCCTGTGGACTTAACTGCCCAAGCATTTATTTGGATCCAAAAGCAGAAGCAGTGACATTCTGTAGAATCATGAGTTTCCCCATTCATCTAAGCATCTGTGTTAAATTTCCAAATTTCTGTCATAGGATCTTGCATTAATTATTAGCTACTATAAACCAAAATAATTGTGTTCAATATAGAAAACAAAAACATGGTTTTAAACTAGAGTAGATGAGACTGCAGAATATATGCATTTATTTTTAGGAATAAGATCTTTTCTTTCTTTTTTCTTTTTCAGTGGGAATCTTTATGAAGAATAAAGCACAGGATCATATATTTCTGTAATTTAAATATATGATCTGATTTCAACAGATATGTCTTTGGCTTGTATTCATATCATATGTATCATAATATATAGAAATATGTAATTTTTTACAATGTGCCTTCTTTAGGTTGCATAACAAGTTTTCCTTAACTTTTTAAAACACATTTCTTCATTCTCCTTAAATCTTAGGACTCTAAAAAATCATAACCCTTAAAAGTCCTGTGAGCAATTAAGTGATAAAGAAGTGGGGCTTATAATAAAATAAATTACCCAAACTACTCTTTTAGTTAATAAAAACTTGTTTTCAAATTTTCTGTGCATACTGGTTTTGCTTTAAAATGTTGCCTGCTAGAAGGCAGAAATGGTATTTCATTATTTCCAAAGTGATTTCCTTTTCTTCCTGTGTTTTTCACCCTCTTATCATGCCCAGGAAGAAAATAAATGTTTGAGTATGTGTATCCAGGAGATGCTCAAAAGTACAGTATATACAGGGGAAGGAAATTAAAAACGACATATTAATATACAAAAATTACATATAATTTTAAATCTTCAGAAGATATAGACATGAGAACTACCTTTTGAAATTACTGACATAAATAAAATCTATTAGAAACTGTGTTTATTGGACACGCACTGTGATAAGTGCTTTTATTATCTCATTTTAATCTTAAGACAATTTCATGAGTTGTTTTTTATTATTCCTTTTTGCAGAAAAATGAGAGCTACATGAATGCAGTTAAATGCACATACATTCTAATATTGTAATTTTAACTCATTGTTTACTATGAATTGTACATAAATTGTACATTACTAAGAATTTGTACAATGAAATTGTACATTTCATTACCAAGAACTGAAAAGATTTAGAATGCATAAAATATGTATATTACATATTGTTTTTGGTAGAACTCTTCTTCATTCCCTCTTTTTCTAGATTCTAAGATCCATGAAAAATCCGATATGTCCAAAATAAGATCTAGTCACATATCTGTCCTGCAATAAATACTAAGCATTCATTATTTGTTGTAATTTTATAAATTATAAATAAAATACAATGTTGAGATGGCTGATCAGTTTTAATTTTTATAAAACTTTGGGTCTTTCTCAGAACTTCCAATCCCAGGACAATAAATAATTTTCTTTCCCCCTTATAGATCATCATTAATAGACTTAGAATTTTCCAACTAAAGATATGAATTAAATTATTTTGTGATTCTCTTACTATTTGAATTTTTTCTTATTAGAAAATAGGTATCAGTCTGATTAACTTTTATCTAAAATAAATGTCTCCCAAGTATTTCAGAGATTAACTGCTGAAAGCAGAATAGAAAAAGTAGAATTCATAAAATTATAAGGAAATAGTTAATAAATTGTTATAAGGAAATAGTTAATAAATTGTTATATGTCATATACCTTCACAATTCCATAGTCTGCCACAAACATAGTCTTCTTACACCCAAAAATATACTGACAATATGTTATCCAAGCCTAGGAGAGATAAATTTTTTAAACATTCTTAGTGAGATAATACATTAGCAGATAATATTATTTATTCAATCATAAAGTCACAGGTGTAAGAGCTTAGCTGAGGCAGAACCTAAAGAGCATCTTCTTCTCAGAACAGACAGAACATGTAGTATTGATTCTCTCAATAATAGTAGCAGTCAAAAGTTAGGACAGTACAAAAGGATGGGAAGCACTATACATTCTTTCTTTCAATATGAGAGATATCATCTCTGGTTTGTATTTGTAGGTCGTTTACCTCCTCAGAAAACTTTAAAAATTTAACTTGTGCTTGTACATTAGGATGTAAGTTGATCAAAGACATGAATTGAAATTAATTTCTTTTCTGGTATTGAATTAATTTTGCAGAACTCTAACCTAGGCACATTTGATACTTTTCAATACTATATTCTGCTAATGGAATTTCAACATCTGAAAAGAAATTTAGAACTCTTAAACTGTAGTAAAAGAGTTATCCTCTTTTACTAGAGTTAATCAAACCAAAATTCTGCTGAGAAAATTCTGCCTAACAACCCTGTGTCTATGATTAGCAGAGATATGTCATAGCAAGATTATATCCCTAAGACATATTAGTAAAGGAACTACAATTCCTTGCTATATTACTATATTGTTCCTATCTTAAGAAAAGAATATCATCACTTCCGTTTTATTAGCAATGAATTTACTTCCAGCTCTGTGAATAGTGCTAGATAAGAAAAAGCCCTAGATATTACTACTGGTGCAATTCAGTTATTAAAATGTCTATACAAAATAAAGATACTAAAAAATAAATATTTTCTTTCATGAACCGTAATACAAAAATACAAAATCTTTGTTTTGATCTTCTTAAAACATCTCCCTCTTTTATAAAAAGTGTTTAGATTAAATTCATTTAAATAAGTACATTTTTTTAAAGTGTTCCTAGACATTGTTGAAAGGCAGTACCACAGGCTACTCTATGATGTCCCGGTGATAGATGCTATAAGGTAGTGAGGCTACTAAACAGAACCTACAACAGCATAACCTTCCAATTGTGATAAAAAAAAAAAACTGAATCTTGTATAAAAGGAAATGTGATTTACTGGGAAATATATATGCAAAAGTAATTTCTATAGCATTTAATGAGAGAAAAATGTGTGCAAAAAATGTATATTTTCAAAAGTATTTGTGAAGTTCAGAAGTTTGTAAGCCAGCAGCCAATGTTTGCCTTTGTCAACTCCATTCATAACTCAGAGTTCTTATATAACCTGAAAGCAAGCATTGGAGACTTATAAGTTAATAGTTTTCCTATGTATTTTCTGTCAGATAATATTATGGTGTTTTGACTGACACCTAGACCTACCATGTAGCAGGTAGGTTCAGCAAGACTGAACCTGAGAAGTAAGAATGCAACAGATATAAACAGGATTGAGCATATACATGGAAACACTTGCTTTTAGCAGGAGCACCCAAAGGTTGCATTTTGCTTACACTGTACACATACAATGGCTCTTGTATCTTTGTTTTATCTTTGGAGTGTATCATTCTCCATATTATGTGTTTTATTATGTTGCATATTATATGCAAATAATAACACTTATAGTTCACATAGGCTTTTTTCCAAGTCCTCCTGATATTTTCTTCATTATAGTTTTCCTGATCTATGAAGGCTATATACAATAAATGTCTAAAATTATCATAATTTTGAATATTTTAAATCTTCTGGAATTTTAAAATATTTCCAATGGTGAAATGTGTCCTATTAACATTGACTGTTATAAAATTAATTTTAATTGTGCATTCTGACACATGCAAATGATTATATGCACAAGTTAATCATTACCATCTTAGAGTACACACTTCACTAATGGGGCTAGGGATGTGGCTCAGTGGTAGAGTGTCTGCCTGGCATGCACAAGGCCCTGGGCTTGACCCCCAGGACCACTAAAAAGAGAGAGAGAGAGAGAGAGAGAGAGAGATATATGAAATAGTCCTTTCCAAGTAATCTCCCTACTAACCAAACTTAGATGTGATGGACATTATTATCCAAAGTACATGTATGAAGACACAAATTGGTGTGATATAGTTTGTATATACCATATATATGAAAAATTGTGCTCTATATGTGTAATAAAAATTGTAATGCATTACACTGTCATATGCAAATTAAAAAATTAATAAAAACAAACAAAATGCTCTAGAATAACAAACCATGTCTGAATGAAAGTTTACCCTAGGCATACATCTGTGAAAGCACAACTTAACACCTTGCACTATTAAAGTTTAGGTTGCAAATCTAAATTGGGGAACAACAGTATTTGCAGAATCCTTACAAGGACAGAATCTGCAATAACCCCTAGTCCCAGTGGACATGTGGATTCTCCAGGTTTCTTTGTTTTGCTTTGGTTTCCACCAGGAACTCACTTAAACCTTCAGTATAATTCTCAAGTGGGCAATAATAGGTAGTATGCCAGGTCTGTATAGAACAAGGAAAATTTCAAACAATGCCTTAACTTCACAACACTGGAAAACAATACACAAATTTGCATCTATAATGCCATTCCAAGTAAATAGTAGGAGAAAACTAAAAGTTAAAAAAATGCAAAAAAAAAAAAAAACCTACATTAGCTTTCTACCCATCAATTTACTGTGGTAGAGCTGAGGTAAGTTTGTGGGGAAAACAAAAACAAAAACAAAAAAACATTACTTTCTTCTGCCTACTCTGAAAATGCTGGTCATATTCAGCCCTGTGCTGTTAGAGATCCATATAGTCTCCCTGGCAACCAATTAGTCCACATTCACTTTGAATCTATGCACTTAAGATGTTTATTCTCAGACACCATTTCTGGAAGAATCTGTCAGTAGCTAAAACCTTGGCAAGCTAATTCTTCTTACTGACATATTCCCTAAACTCTTAAGTGATATTCAGCATTTCAACATAAAATCATGAAAATTCCAAAACCAGCATGCAATTATTGAAAGTCTTGTCTTTATTCTTATTTCTAGGATTTTACTTTACCTATGCTTGCTGTAAGATTTCAGTTTAATAATTTATTATGTAATTTGGTTTTAACACTCTAGACCACTGGGTTCAACAAAATTCTTTCAACATGTTTAGGAAATTCTATTTGCATATTTATTTGAGGGGTGGTCTCTCAAAATCATTCATTCAGCAAAATTTTGATAATGATTATCAAATAAACAAGGTTTAGAAAGATAAATTAGTTACCAGAATAATGGATGATGATTATAATATAAACAGACAGATTACAATGCACATGGTACTATGACAGAGGTATAAATTTGACACTTCAGACTACTCATCTATGTAAGCATCAGAAGTCTCACAGGAGATATAACACTCAAGATAGGGCTCAAGAACTGAGTTTTCCAGGTGTAGAAGGAGGTAGTGAGTTACAAAAGAAAAAACTAGCATGGCAAAAAGAAAAGGTACAGTTTAAGAGAAAAGGCATTGTGTTTGTAAATTTCTGCAAAAATGTTATAATAGCTTTATGTTTATAGTGGAAAAGACAAGGAGACAATGTACTAGAGAAAAAGAAAGATTGGGGGAAAAGACCTATTTGTCTGCCTAAGGAATTATAACTTGCCTCTAAAGAAAAAGGTAAGCTAAGGAGCAAACTACAGAAAAAGTAACTAATGTAGAAGAAAATTAACAAGGGACAAAGGGACCATGAGCAGGAAGCTAGCTAAACCAAAGGACAAGCAGTTAAGGAAACCATAGTGAGATGATGAGAGTTGAACTGTCATTGGTACTGCAGGTGCAGAAGACTGTCTTGGGCTTCTGGCTCAATCAAGGACAGAGTGAGCATGTCTACATTTCCTGATTGAAGATAAAGAAAATCTTCCATTTTGGGAGAATCCCTGGTTAATGATGAGATTCTCTCTCAACTGTATTATGTTTGGCAACTACTGAAGACACTTTTCCTTCTCCCCAGTGAGTACTCTGCTGGGTCCCTTTATCATATTTCTTAACTGTCAAAATTTCAAAGAATAGTTAAGTCCCTCAATTTAAGACTTCCTAAATTACTGGGTGAGAAGGTGTAACAGGTATCCAGATTTGTTGGAAATTTTTCTGAACAAAGTATCTGAGTGCCAAATATTTATTAGGCAACTAATTTCCAGCAATACCAGAACTAAAGTTTCAACTTCCAGTAATACTACATAGTGAAATAATTATTAAGTGTATATTCTGAACTCCTTGAAAGCAATTTTTATTGAAAACCCATTATAAATTTGGTGACCCATATGAATTCATGGCAAGCTTGCTGCATGTACAAATTTTTAAAAAATTACAATGTGATTTCCTTTTCCCAATAAGATGAAAATGGACCCTTGAAAAAACAAATTCATTTTTTCAACACATTTTAACTGAGTGCCTCATCTTCATATTTACTATACTAACATTTTGAGCAAGGAAGACATGGCACTTGCCTAGTCTAGATATTCCAGTAGGGTTGGCAGACACAAAATGAACAAGTTAACAAGTGAAATCATCACAACTCATGTAAATGGCTACAAAGGAAAAGGGAAAGGTCCACTAGATCGCATTTCACCACAACAGATGGGGAAGAAGAGACACAACACAGATTCTACTCTCTCCCTGCCTGGAAATTTATGTCTTCCATGATTCTGAAATAATTTAAAAGAAAGCTAATCTTATTCATTCATTCTATAAATATTTATTGGATTCTTATTAATTACTAATTTCTGAAAATTAAGAAAGCTGATACCAACCAATCTCACATACTAAGGAGATTCTTTAAGATTTGTGCTAATTTCTCCTCTTTCATGTGCATGAAACAATTACACATTTTATAAAAGTCACCTTTCTTTGTAGTGATGACTGAAAAGGAAAACAAAGAAAGAGAAAAAAAATACTCTGTTTGTTAGCTTCATATACCAAATTGATTGGGCTAAAGAATGCCAAGCTAGCTGGTAAAATATTATTTCTGGATGTATTTGAGAGAACTACTCTGGAAAAGATTAGCATTTGAATTATTAGACTGAGTAAAAACAATTTTCCTCTCTCCAGGACTGGATTCTCCATGCATCAGACTCTTTTCGTATTGAGTGATGTCATCAGCTTTTCTAGCCCTCCAGCCTTCAGAGCACAGATCATGGGATTTTGCAGTCTCCATTATCACATGAGGCAATGTCCATTATAAATCTAGCTAGATCTTCTATTGGTTCTGTTTTTTTGGAGAACCCGGATTCATAACAATCACTGAAGTGCAACATCTCCAGTGAATGTATAATTTGAGAGCAGACTAAACACAAGAAGATCCAGAATACCAAAATGCTTCCACTTTGTTTACAAAGAAAGAAAGTGTTTCATTGTTGTGAACATAATTTAACCTATCAAAAATTAGACAATCTCTTATTTAAACATACTAAAGTTTAAGTAACATAAAATAAAATCAAATTTCAAAGCAAAACTAAGGAAATAGGGTTTTTTTTTTCTCCAAAAGAACTAAATGATTTTAAAATGTCATAAGAATAAATTTCTGATTTGTTATGGAAAGCAAAATGTCATTGATCTGAAGAATCAATGCAGAAAAGTCTACAGGAATAAAGAGGGCACAATGTTACAAAGGAACCTATTTATTGTTACTTTTTGAAATACAAAAAAAACCCAATTAATTTAGTAAAGCAAAGTCAACATCTTTCTTGTCTGTATGTATTACTTATTAAAATTAATCCAACTATCTAACAAGTATATGTTTTCCTGAAATAAATCAATGTTCTATTTTTTTCTACTAAAATTAAGACCAATGGAGTGTGAAATTTTGGTTAAACACTTCATTTTTCAATTTACAGTTTCCCACCTACTCTGAAGTTTTTAAAGCTATTTAAGTAGATAACTCTGAACAAAGTACTTCTAAAGTGAAAATTAGAAAGTCTGAGCTTACATTAAATGTACCAAGATAAATATGGATAATTATGAAAAATAAAACAGTAAGAACTAATTCAAAGAGATATAGCATAAATTCTTAGCATATACTCAGAAATCAGGGAAGAAAAAGTACTTTAAAAAATTCAGTCTATTTAGTCAAAAAAATTGGAAAAAGAAAGCATGGAAAGAATTAAAAATAAGATATAGCATTTAAAATGGATTTATTTTCTCTGACATTGAAAAGAAAAAAAGAAAAGAAAGGAAAGGAGAACGAGAAGGAGGGAGGGAGAATAGATCAAAAAAAGAAGGTGAAAGAAGAAAAATAAAAGAGGAAGAAAGGAGGAAAGGAAAAAAAAAAGATTTGAAAAGAAGAGCATCAGAATGATTATTAACACTCCACACTTGGAATGCATTAAGTAAGAATTAATATATTTTTGAGACCCATATTATTTTTGACATATGCTAAAGAATAAGATTATATATCAACTATCTATAAATAGATTGTGAATGATTTTGTGATGAGTTAATAGTTTGTTATGACCCCAGTCTTAAAATCCCTAAGAACAAAAAGTTGCAGATCCAGAGAAAGTCAAGGAGGACAGAAGTATGACAATCTGAAATTCACTAAAGGAAAAAATAAAATATTATCAGGCAGTCACCAGTCAATATCATTTTTTTACATCTGAAATGATTCCTGGGGTGATTTCAGGCTGTAACTGTCAGATTCTAAAGAATACAGTTAGGAAGATGATGCTCTGGTACTTGCTATCAGAGAGACCTGGATTTAAATTTGAAACTCAAATGTTTCAAAGTGTGGTAATTTTTGCTAAGTAATTTAAATTCTGTCCTTAGTTTTATAATGTGTAAACAAAGCTAAAAATCTATATTTTATAGGGTTTCATGGGGATGATATGCGATGACATAGGTGAACGCAATATCATACATTAATATTTATCAAGTATTAGCTATTGTCCTTTTAATGTTCTTAGTATGGTGTCAGTTCCACATCATAAATACTAAAAATCATCGCTTTACTCTTATAGTGCCTTACTAATTTACAGTAGTACATAGAAAGGGAGTGCAGATTGTGATAAGGATGCATTGTTTTAAAACAAAAAGATAAAGGAGGCCAAGGAGTATCCAGGGACAAGAGCAGTGGAAGCTGTTCATATACCTATCACACTGCAGGCTTGCCAAAGGAGAGCAGGTCTCACTCAGCAGCATTAGCACCGAATACTTGATTCCTGCTGTCATAGGCGTTTCTTATTAAAAATATATGCTGTAAGCAAACTGTTTCCAATTTATGTATTCTAGAATGCGGTTGATTTCAGATCCTTAGGAATGTAATTTCCAAACAGGGAAAAAAAAAACAAATAGTAATATAAATAAAAATATGATCTCAAATAATTGCATAGGTTTTCTTGTATCTCAGGGAATATTGGCCAAGCATCTTTTTAAAAATGCTTTGGTATCTGTCTCCTGGATTTCTATGATAATAACTAAGGCCATCACTACATGGAGAGGGGTTACCAAAACCCAAATAATTCCATTAAGCTGTACTGGAGTCTCAAATTTCCTCAACAGCAGGCTTTAGCAACTGTATGATAAATGTCTAAATGCCATTTGACATTTATCTAAAGGACTTTGTGAAAAGTACTCTGGGTCCTCAGTATCATCTTAAGAATCTTCTGGATAATTTAGGATAACTGGATTTGGGTAGGACAGACTTATGAACCTTTGTTTACTGGCCAAACATCATATTCTACCATGGGAATAAATAAATGTTCTGATAAATATTCTTTAAACAGCTAAGGGAAAAATCCAACTTGGAATTGGTGGAAAGAAGATCTTAAAAGTTATAAATTTGTATTGTGAATTTAACAGACATTAAAATAAAAATTCAAGTTGTAAATGCTATGCATTTCCCAATACAAACAAAATAAAATGATGTTGGTAGGCTGATTTGTTGGAAAGATTTTTATCTTGAGTATGTCAATCAGTTACTTCTTTCATGTTTTACAAACATTGTCTGATTTTATGTTTTTATTCACACAAAATATTTATAAAGATTGTAATAGTTATAATGTCCTTTGAAAATAAGTTTCAGGGGCTGGGGATGTGGCTCAAGCGGTAGCGCGCTCGCCTGGCATGCGTGCGGCCCGGGTTCGATCCTCAGCACCACATACCAACAAAGATGTTGTGTCCTGCGAGAACTAAAAAATAAATATTAAAAAAAAATTCTCTCTCTCTCTTTCTCTCTCTCTTCCCTCTCTCACTCTCTCTTAAAAAAAAAAAGAAAAAGAAAAAAGAAAATAAGTTTCAAATTTAATTAACTCAAATTTAAATTCTTGTTATTTAGAGTACTAAGTTTACTATGTTCTTTTAGGAAGGTTTTATGAGAATATTTATAATATTCTTTTGTATTTTATAGTTGTTTCAAATTCTTATATCTTTAAAACTATCTGTCAATTCATTTAGGATATGATTTGAGATAGACCTCCAAAAGTTCAGCAATTTTCCCTAAAACACCTTTATTAAATATTCCATTTTTTTTCAAAGTCATACTCAATAATACACATAGATAAAATTTTAGACTCTTTCATTCATATTCTTGTTTAACTCTACATTGGTGGCATCTGTTTCAGCTACAATCATTTAAAATTTTGTTATTTAATTCAAAGTGCTACTCTTTCTCTCCACTCCAATAAATTCAATAAAGAATTAACATAAAACTTCCAAACAAATGAAAGTTACAAGTAACACATGCCACTTCCTTTTGGAATTAATTGCTTTGACTCAGAGATGAAACTGAAGATAACCATCACAGGCTAGTTGAACTGGGAAAGAGACTTGGAGACCAAGATGGCAGGTTAAACACTTATTAAAAAATGTGACATGAAAAAGAAGTACAATAAACATCAGTGATCAGATGGAGATGATGAGATGCTACAGACTTAATGATAGCCACAGTTAACCCCATTGGAGATTCTATATTTGGAATGGCCACTCAGTGTTGTCTGCAGTTAGGTTGAAAAGTTCCAAATACCTCAGTCAGTCAGTCATTGGGTTTGAGAGACTAGGGAAAGGTCACGACCCTGGACAAGAGATTTTTTTTTTAGATGAGTTAATTTCTAAAGGGGTTATAACTGAAGGCTGTTTTCTACATTGCACTTCCAGCAGTTATGGCAACAATACTTTCAGTGAAGAAGAAATGGATGGTGCATCACAGTGTATACCACAATAATGATTGTTTTCTCCAGATAATACTCTCCATTTACTTTGATCCTAAATTTTGATAAGCAATAAGGAATAATAATTTTCTTCACATGGCATATTTGTATTGAATATTTGAATAAAATTTTTAAATTGTATAGTTTCTATTGCTATTGGAAAATCCCTTTAAAATGTAATGTTTTCCTCTATTAGACATAAGACAGCTATTGATTTCTGCATGCTAATCCAACAAGCTTCCTGAATTTCATTTCCTCTTCTAGTTCTAGCTTTGTCGTCATTATCAAAAGCTTGGCTCACATGTATTTGTTCTTTTCTTCTATAATGAATATTTTGAAAAATGAGAGCTTCCCCATGAACTCTGCTCAGGTCTTACTCTGTATGTGTTGATTATCTGCATTTTCAACACAGTTGTATTATGCATATTCTATAATTTCCACTTTGATTTTCTCTTTAACTCAGGATGATCTTAAGGAGTTTTCAAAAAATATTTCTCAAATGATTTAATATTTTTCAATTATATCATTTATTGAGTACATTTCCTTGAAGAACATATCATATGACTTCTAATTTGGGGAAAAAATTTGGTTAACTAATACTTATCACAAAAATAAATAATGGTTAGTCAAACCTTGCTTCATGTTTTAGATAACTGATTTGCTTATCTAATGTCTTTATTCCCACATCTAACCCTTATATAAGTTTGTTAATTTGTTTTAGCAATATTTACTTTTTATTTTTTAAATGTCCTCTACTTCTTATAGCATTGTTCTTATTTTACAAATATGATTCTAAGATCCCAAATATTTAAAATTCTCTATTCCATCTTCTCCACTAAAATATTTTTTTTAAATAAACTTGTTTCTCTGTTAATTTAAAAGTATTTCTTGCTATTGAACTTTAATAAGTTTTTCATTGAGAAAACAAGTGAAAACTACAGAAGAAAGAAAACAAAATATGAAAGAAAGAAGAAAGAAGTACAGAAAAGACTAAAATACCTTTCCTGATCAAAACAGAATTGAAGGATAATTTAGGGCAGGCTTCTACATGCTTCCCCCCCCATAATTATTATTACCATAGATTAAATGTGAGGATTCTCTTTTTAATACTGACTGTTTTAGATATTAGTGCACTCATAATTTTCTGTTTGGGGTGCAAGAGGTTTTTTTTTTTTTATTTTATTGTTGGTTGTTCAAAACATTACATAGTTCTTAATATACCATATTTCACAGATTGATTCAAGTGGGTTATGAACTCCCATTTTTACCCCGTATACAGATTGCTGTGTCACATCAGTTACATTTCCATTGATTTACAAATTGCCTTTCTAGTGACTGATGTATTCTGCTGTCTATCCCATTCTCCACTGTCCCCTCACCCCTCCCCTCCCCTCCCCTCCCCTTCTCTCTCTCCATCCCCTCTACTATAAATCGTTTCTTCCACTTATATAATTTTTCTCCTACTCCTCCTTTCCTCTTATATGTAATTGTGTATAACCCTGAGGCTCACCTTCCAATTCCATGCAATTTCCCTTAACTCTCACTTTCCCTCCCGCCTATCATCCCTGTTTAATGTTATTCTTCTTCTCCAGCTCTTCGTCTCTACCCTGTCCTTGGTTATTCCCCTTATATAGATTATGCTAAGTGAAGCTAGTCAATCCTTAAAAAACAAGTGCAAGAGGTTTTTATCCGTTAAAAAGAAAAACAACCACAAAATCCATGTTAATTGTAAGTCTGTTGTTCCTATATTGCTTTTGCTTACTGAAAGCTGACCTCAGAGCTCACAGGGACCCAGACATTTGAAACCAACGTCAACATTCTTTATTAAAAAAACTTCCAGAAGTGTTCCAAGTGTTTGCTATGACCTTTGTATGGGCGACTGCATGTAAACAACTTCAAACTTCCTTATCAAAATCTGGTGGGTGAAATATCTGTTATGGGAAAATTTGTTGTATTTCAATGTAAATGACGTGAGTCTGCTCCCAAAAGGAAAAGGAACTTCTGATTCAGAAACCAAAAGGTGAAAGAGTAGATGTTTTCTAAGTCTCTACTAAGTGAGAAGAAAAATAAAGATGTATAAATAGATTTTAAATCCTCAAGAAAACGTGTAGTGTGATTTAAAAAAAAAAAAGACAAGCAGGAATACAAAATAATGATCACTGAGGTAGAACTTTCCATATATTAATAAGATTCCAATAGGAAACACAACTCTCCTTTCCTCTTATGCAATGAAGGTTATCTGCTGTGTAAGAACATAACACATGATTTAATTGGTTTAGTGTGTATAGGGTGAGTCTAGTAAAGTTTTCATCAGCAACATTAAGACTATGAAATTTATTAATCTTTATTTCATCTATAACAGGCTGAATAATTGTGCCTTATTTGGCAAGTTATGTAACTTGTGTTTTCAAATATAATTGTTTTTAAAATCAGCATATGTCATTCAAAAACAATTTTTAAAAAGTCTAGGTCATTAACAAAAGTGTTAAGCTTCATGCTTACAGATGAGAAAACAGAAATAAGAACAGAGCCTTGAATTCTGATATAACCACAGCACTCATACCAGTATGACTCCTATATTTTGTGTTTATATTTTTTATATCCTTGACTGCACTGTAAACTCCTGTAATCAGATACTATAGTATTGTGATTACAATGTTTTTACTATTCTACCTTATATGGAATATCTTTTTTCTCTTTTCCTAGTTCTGGGGATTGAGCCCAGGAACACTTTATCACTGAACTAGACTCTTAGTCCTTTAAATTTTATTTACTTATTGATTTATGTTTTTTGAGTCAGGGTTTCTCTAACTTGCCCAGGTTTACCTGAAACTTGCAATTCTCCTGATGCAGCCTCCTGAATTTCTGGGACCAAAGGAATGTACCACCACACCCAGCCCTTATGTGGATTCTTATATATAGTGGCTATTTGCAAATTTAAAAAAAATAATACATGTGTATGTAAATAAATAAATGAACAATTAATATTTTAACATAGTTCTATGTAATATATATTAGCAACTGCATTTTGGCTGACAAAGATGACAAAAGAGTTTGTTATTCAAAGAAAATAATTATGATTTATTTAAAAGAAATCAATACAAATAAATATGCATCGCTTTAACAATATGTGTAAGATGTACTAAATACAAGACACATTCACTACTCATAAAGCATCAGAACCTGAAAAAAAACGAATTAACCAATATTTATGAAATGTATGACATTTTCTACGTTCTATATATTGTAATTCAACTAGGGTGAAATAACTTAGCTACAGGGCCTGGTTATAAAGGCTATCCTAACTGTAAAAGTGGAGGGCTCCAGGGTTATTATTGAGGAAAACACATTATGACAAAGTAAGAGGTCATTATTTCTGGAATATCTGGTCCAGTTGGCATTAGCTTTCAAGAACCAATAATGTATGACAATGAATAGATTTAGGCAGATTATCCAAGGTTCAGCTAAATAAATCATCCACTCATTTTTTTTTTAATAACTGGATGGGTATATAATGAATGACTACAATAGGCCAAGTATTACGCTGTATGGTAAGTTTCCCAACATGATCCTTGCCTTCATGGAGCTTATAATTCAGTTATTAAAAGACTGAGAAATAAGCAAAACAAAAGAATTATGCAATAGTTTCAGTCCCAGGTACTAGAAAATTGAAAGGAGATTTTGAACTGGCCCTACCCGTAGCCAATTTATAGCTCCTGTCACTCTACAGCAGTCTACAAAATTTGGGTTTAGGAGTTAAGGGAAAAAAATGATAGAAATGTATGGATGTTCTCAAAGATGAAAAGCATCTTTTTTTCCCTACATAAATAGATGTGACTCTTTGAATAAAATAATTTATGTAATTAACTCAAAATACTTCCCTTTAAAAATAAACTTTAGAATTTGTCAGATTAAAAGGAAGTGGTAATTTTAACTGTGGCTATACTAAATGGATACTTATTACAACAATTAGTATTTGACTTTTTAATTATGGCATGGAAAACTGCCTTACTGTATTCATAACTCAGGAATTAGTATTTGAAGACATTGTTAATGTATGTTTATACTACCAGGAAATGTGATATTACACATTTGAATCATTTTTAATGGTACTACAAAAAGGGTTCATAAGTAAAAACTTTAGAACTATAATTACCTAAAAATTCTCTCTCTCTCTCTCTCTCTCTCTATATATATATATATATATATATATACACACACACACACACACACACACACACACATATATATATATACACACACACACACATATATATATATATATATATATATATATATATATATATATTCTGCTATGCACTCAGAATAGGTCTCAGAAGAAACTTTTTACCCCAACCCAGTCCCTTCATACATACTCAGCATGCTCGTTACACTGTCCTAGGAATTGCTCCCCAAAACTTTCTTCAGGTGTCTACTACCAAGGAAATTTCTTAAAGACAGTTGTCCAATTTAGCTTCTCTGTTACTGGTCATTAATCTATTCATTGGTTTATAGTCCATGTTAACTCCATTCCTTAGTTCCCACATGTTATCTAGCTTTCATTTACTGATACTCAAGCTAGATTGAAATTTTTGTTTCAGAGAACAGATCTGTTGATCCACAAGCCATTTCCATGCAACTCTATATAAAATTATTCTTGCCTTTCTCAGCACTCAGGCTAATCTTAACAATTCTCCACACAAAAGAGAAAGAGAATTAAACAGAATCATTTACTAAACTATTTAATCAAATTCTCAGTATACATTAAAAATGTATAATAATTATAGTAAATGCTTTGTAATACATGAATACATGCCAAGTTATCCTACTGCCATCTGAAAAGGAAATATCAATAAAGTGGAAAGAAAACCTATACAATGAGAGAATATACTTGCAGACTATATATCTGGTAATGGTTTAATATCCAAAATATATAAGGAAGAGAGTTCCATAACAATAAGAACAACAAAACCACAAATAACTAGATTTAAAAAAATGGACAAAAGACCACATATTGTAATTCAACTAGGGTGAAATAACTAATAACATAAATCACTATGACTAGTGACATTTCTTAAAAAAAGACATATGAATGACCAGCACTTACACGATAACGCATTCAACATCATTAGTCATCACAGAAATGCAAATAAAAACCACAATTATCCCAGCAGCTCTGGAGGTTGAGACAGGAGGATTTCGAGTTGAAAGTCAGTCAAATTAGGGCTGGGGATGTGGCTCAGCGGTTGAGTGCCCCTGACTTCAACCCCCAAATACCCCTGCCCCCCAAAAACCTGCACTATTAGATAACATTTCACTCTACTTAGAATGGTTATTCTCAAAAAGGTGAAAAATAACAGTGTCAGCAAGTATGTAGAGAAAGGAAACCCTTACACACTGATGATGGGAATATAAATTAACATATCATTATAGAAAAAGTATGGAGTTTCCTCATAAAATTAAAAATAGAACTATCATGTGATCTGACAATTCCATTTCTAGGTATATATTCATATGGAATAAAATCGGTCTGTCACAGTGACATGTTTTCCATGTTTGATGAAGCACTATTCACAGTGTCCAAGAAATGAAAGGAAACTAAGTGTCTATCACTGATGAATAGATTTTAAAAATATTGTACATATACACAGTGGACTACTATTCAGCCATTAAAAAGATAGATTCTGTCATTTGCAATGACATAGATTGTACTAGAAATCATTATGACTAGTGAAATAAACCAGACACATAAAGACAATTACTATATGGTGTCAATCATATGTGGAATCTAAAACACTTGAGCTCATAGAAATTGAGAGTAAAATTGTAGTTACTGGAGGCTGGGGACTGTAAATGATTGAGGAAACAAGGAAATGGTCAATGTTACAATGTTACATTTAGATAGGAGGAATTAATTCTGGTGTTCTGTTGCATATTAGGGTGAATATAGCTAAGGATAATATATTGTATATTACAAAAAAAACTAGAAAAAAGGATTTTGAATTCTCTCACCTTAAAGTAATGACAATGATTAAGGTGATAGATATGCTAATTACCCTGATTTGATTTTTATACAATGTGTGCATGTATCAATACATACTCCATAAATATGTTTAATTATTATGTCAATTAAAAGTAAAACTAAAAAAAATTAAATATGTTCACATAAGTGCTTAAAGCTTAAAAATCTTATCAAGCTGGGTGCAGTGGGGCACACATGTAATCACAACAGCTTGGGAAGCTGAGGCAGGAGGATTAAGAGTTCAAAGCCAACCTCAGCAATTTAGCCAGGTCTTAAAGCACCTAAGTAAGACCCTGTCTCTAAACAAAATATTAAAAAAAAAAAAACTAGGGATATGGCTCACTGGCTAAGCACCACTAGGTTCAATCCCTGGTCCCCCAAACCAAACAAAAAAATTCTTGGATGAAAATTTTAGGATATACTACAAGCTTCATTGGTTAACTAAATAATTCATATCTGTAAAAGCTTGAATTTTTATATTGAGAAAAGATTTTTTGAGCATTAAAAATAATAAAATATGTAAGAATGGTTTTCTTGTACTAAATAGCTGCAAATCACTAAACTTAGGCTCTTAAGGTTGTTTTTTATAGTTAACCCCTCCCTTACTCTCAACTTGCCATTCCTTTCCATGTTCCCATTTTTTGTGTTTGTAAAAGATCTTTTCTTACCTACTTTCCTTTTTTAACTTTTCTTTTCATTCCTGTCTTTCACTAATAACTGATAATGTTGAATATGTTAAGAGTTTTATATCATTTCAACCAAGCACATGAGTTTTATATGTAGTATGTATTGTTACACACACACACACACTGTGATAAGGACTTGAAGTAGCAATGTCCTACTTTTTTGGAGGATGGGGGGGGCTGGATTTTTAGATTTTATCAGCTAAGTCAGTCAGAAATTGAGCTTCCGGATACATGAAGTATTGCTGCACTTAACTAATGTTATCAAGCCTCACCTAGCAGAACCTCGTGAATGGTATGAGATATGGTAAATTAAAAGAATGAAATGATGTTTTTAACATTGATTATATAAAAAAACCCAATTTCATATATATAAGCAACATTTTGTATTATCTAACTGAGCAAGTAAATCTAATGTTAAACTGAAATACTGAAAGCTGTGATGTCACATGTTGACAATATTATTTTAGCATCATTATTTCAATTCAGATTCAGTTCTACTTTTATTTTTGCTATTCTGAAAAAAAAAGAAAAAAGAAAAAGAAGCCATAAGTCTGTCATAAACTCCTTTACTCTTCTGATTAATAGGGTTTTCTCATATTTTGTATCAGCAAATCTCCTTGGCCTGATTCAGTGCAACATTATCCTTCATTAGGAAATCGGATTTCATGCTATCACAGAACAGTGTGGTAGCAAAAGACCACAGAAATCATTGGTGCATTCCCTTTATTTTAGAGATTAAAAGGGATTTTAGAAGGACCTGCCTTTTGAAAAATCTCTATGCTCCGATTAAAGTTTATCCTTTTTTGTTCCACTTAAGTTTCTTATATCTTTTTTACATAAACAATCTGACTATTATATAAAGTCAGCTGACTGCTGTTAAAGTTAAATCAGGCATGATCATGCTGTGGATAGAAAGAAAAATAATATAGGAATAATACAGAGTTTTTTCAAATTTCACAAATCACAATCTTCTTCACATACACTTAAAAATTCCAACTGTATCCTAAACAAGTTCTCACTAATGACCAAATAATCCCCATCAAGATTTATCATAATCTTGTTCCATTTTTATTCTGTATTATTGGGACAGTTGGTGGGGAGTATTCTGGGAAAAATTAGTAGCATTTTTGAGAACCAAGAGACTTTTTCAGTACTTTTCTCTAATCATAAAAATAATGCAAAGTATTGCAAATAAAGAAAAAGTATATATGCATACAATGATCCATTGGTTGAATTTCCTGAGATAGTTCTACTTTGTCTCTCTGCTATATTTTGTGTTTTCAAATGTGCACAGAGATATCATCTTGAATTTGCTAGTCTAGTTGAGAGTCCTTTACTAGTGATACCAAAGAAGAGAATGTGAGTTCACCTATATGGTGTGAGCAAGTAGAAAACTTATTGTCCTGGGAACAAGCAGGGGTCTGCTGTTACACATAGAAGAGAGGCACAAATCCCTTTGTTTCTAAATTTAAAATATAAAAAGCCTCAACCCTATTGCTCATTAGCATGCTGGTGGTTTCAAGAATGATGAGATTAAACCTAAATATTCTTATTCAAAAATGAGCAAACACTGAACAATCTTTAAATACTTGAATTGTTTTTGTTAGAATCCTTAAGGTTAGTCAGTTCCCTATGTCTCCAAGGTACACAGTTCAGAGGTTGGGATTTAGGAGAAAATTTCAGACTAGATAATGCAAAAATAAATCAGTTACTTTTTTCCTGTTCACCTACAATATATAATGAGTTAAAATTTGTAAATTCATTTTGCATACATTTGCTTTCCTTAAATTTCTCTGGATGATGTAAGCTTTTGGATTTCAAAACTTAAATGGGTTAGGTCATTTTCCTATTACTGATGGGATCAGAGATCTCACTCCATTGTCAAATGATATGCCATTTGCCTGTCTAGATGTGACTTGTGTCTAAAATCCAACATGAAAAGCATGTCACCATGCTAAATGGAACAGAAACACAGGACATGAAAGGCCCAGAGCAAATTGGGTGCTCATGTGAACTTGAACTTTTTACTAAGTTAGTGAAGCCACAAAGTTGTTATTATCATTCCTTAAAAATCTCCTTAAATTTGGTTAAAATCTGAATTCTTTTGCCAAATGCAGAGTGAAGAAGGTGGAAACTGCAACCCACCAGGTGAAGAAGGAAACTAAGGACTCTGACCTTTCATGATTTCCCCAGTGCCAAAATTCCCCTGACAGCCAAAAGTAAACCCAAGCCCATCAAAAAGTAACTGACACCAATTTGTGTCTTCATATCTGGGTGTGAATATACTGTGTATACAACCAGAGATAGGAAAAATTGTGTTCTATATGTGTAATAAGAATTGTAATGCATTCCACTGTCATATATAAATAAGAAAAAAAGTAACTGACAAACTCCTCCAATGATGCAGCCCTGCTAACCCTATAAAACTCAGACCCTTATTGCAGCCAGTCTCCATTTTCCACTTGAAAATGGGACCCTCCGCTGCTTAATAAAGCATTGATGCTCCCTTGAGGTCTGTCTGTCTTTGTTTCTTTTTTTTCTTTGTGTATTCTCTTTCAAATTCTTTCACACAGTATAGCTATGATACAAAATGAAACCAAGGTACAGGATCATCTTCACAATGGAAAGTATAACATGTTTTTCTAATGTCCCATCTTCGTGTACTGGAAGTTGTCTTAACTGTACATTATGTATTACATTACTCTGCTTCTAGAATAGTTCTAAAACTAAGTAGATCTGTAGATCTTTTGTACTAGAAATATTATTTCCTCTATCATATGGTAAAATGTATTTTTCCATAACTCTGAAATCAAACTTAGGAAATAAAAAATCATAAAATAAAAATCGACTTAAAATCTATTTAAATAGATTCAAAGCCATATTAGGAACAGAGAAAGTGTATAAATTAACTTGGTATCTGCAATTGTGATTTTGGAAATTATGCCTTTGAATTTCACTTGGGCCATCCACAACTATTAAATACTAGTGAAAATAAAATAAAATATTTTTTTTATAAAATTTAATCATTTATAAAATGCTTTCAAAATTTTGAATAGAAAGGCAACATAAATATCCTCAATCTTAATAACAAGTAGCATTTATTTCATGTTTAATTAATGCTATTTTAGTACCCTATTTAGAAACAGAAGGTAGTTTACTTGCCCCAAATTGTACAACTTGTAAAGGTTAAAGTCAGATTTAAACTAAAGGTTTAGAATGGATAACTTCTAAACTGAAAAATCTTAAATATGTGTTTAGTTCATTTTAAAATAATAAAACCTCATTTCACTTAAAACAAAAACATTATTTGATAAGAACAAAACAAAAATATGCTTTCCATAACAAAAAATGTTATTTAGAAGAAGGGCACTATTTTACATTTTTGCCAGTCCCTTTAATGACCTTATAGAAGAACTAAATGGTCATATTTTTGGCATTCATTTAAATAGCTTCTGGAGATTTCCCATTTATACTTAAATAACAATGAAATGGAAAAGGAAATAGTATCAATATTATTAAGAAAATAGTTTTGAACTTGCAGTACTCCTAAGAAATAAATCCCTGGATTGGAAGATCTCTACAGTTTTTTTTTTTTTTTTAATCCTATAATCCCAAATCCTAATTGGTGTTTTACATCATGGCAACTGGACTTTTGCTTTGTGGGTATTTTAGATTTTTACAAAATATCATGAATTGGCATTGAAGAAGGGAGCCTGAAAGGAAGACAAGAAGTATTCAGAAAGCTACGGTAATAAGAAGTACAAACAGCGATAACAAGTTTGCTGGGTAGAATAGATTCAAAGCCAATCTAAATAGAATCAGACCTATGCTTGAAGCTGAACTGAATACAGATGGCATAAGTGCGTGATTGGATATTGATTAACTCAAAGACACCAGCAAGAGGCTGACACATGATTAAATATTTGTCAATGTAAGTCCAATTCTATGACATCCAGCTAAATAAGGGCTGGATATTTACCACTGCATTGCTGTTAGAAAACTATCCAGGTTTCTTGGAATATTTGCAAAAATAACTGGAAATCACGGGAAAGCAACCACTCTAAAAATGATATGCCTGCCAACCATCCCAGAAGCCAGGATGAGATAACATGGTTTAGTACAAAAGGTCCATGGATAGTTTCAGAATTTCCACATCCATAACCACTTATGGAGTAATGGTAACTGGCTTAGTCTTTCTATATCACGGTAACTCTAAGTGAAGGAGATGTCAGGATACTAACAATTTTTTAAAGTCTAATACCGAATGTAACAGTCAGTGGAAAGTGCAGTATACATTTAGAAACATCTGACTGGTATAACTAAAAGAAAATAACATATTTTATATCTTCATTTTGGTGAAAGACATTCTGATTATCATTATTTTGCAATTAAAATATTTTTAAAACATACATTGAGAAATGACTAAACTATTATAAGAATTGTTTGGTTTTCCTTTTGGGAATGGAGAGTAAGAAGGAATTGACCAGTTTAGAGAACTACTAGTGGGAATGGGGCAGCATGAAGTGTGACATATGACTTAAGTCAGGGAAAGAATGTAAAAACGTCTCATTGAGTCAAAATCAATCAGTATAATCCTAGAGCAGGCACACATTCCATCCAAGAAAGAAAAGGGAGGAATTGAGAAACTAAATAGAGAGATCACAGAAAAACTTCCATTTCCTCTGAGCAGGGAACAACTCATCTAAATTCATTACCTTTATGCAAGAAATAAGAAGGTTCTATTTTTTAGACAAAGATATTGGCTTCGGTTCTCATTTTTAAAAATTGAAACACAAACTTTCTAAAGCTCAATAAGGCCCTCTGTTACACATGGACAATTGCTACTCTATGCTTCAATTAGTACATGGAAATCAAATGTAAAGTCATTTTCATTAGGTAATACTATATTTCCCAAGATCAATGTCATTATTGCTAATTATCCTCTGTTCAATTATTTGACTTAAAACTACCCAAGTGATGATCAGTCATAAAAAAACAATTAAATAAAAATAGAGGCCTGAGGTTATTTAAAATAGCAAATTAACATTCCTTTGTATTTTAGAAATCTGTTTTTTTATGCCCTCTTCTTTTTGCCCAAAATACCAATTTCATTCAATCTATTAACAGATTCATTTATTTTTCAAAACATCTTCTATTTGTAGTGAATGAGTTCAGTAATATAAGAAGATATTATAGTTCATCTTTCCTATTAGGTAGGAGAGCTTTAGAACATTCCTTTGATGAATGTCAATGAAAGTTGATAATAGTATGAATCTCAGTTGAGCATAGTGGTACATACCTGTAATCTCAGTAACCCAGGAGGCTGAGGCAGGAGGATTGCAAGTTCAAGGTCAGCCTGTGCAATTTAGCAAGATTCTGCCTCAAAAAAGGTTTGTAGACTTGGTTCAGTGGGAAAGCACACCTGGGTTCAATCTCCAGTACCAATAAATAAATAAAGTGTGTGTGTGTATGTGTGTGTGTTTGTGTTTGTGCATGTGTGTGTGTGTGTGTGTGTATGAATATCAATTGATTTTTGTGAAAATTTAACAAGAGAACAAACACAAAATATCTGGAACAAAATGAGCAAAGTAAATTAATTTTCTGCTCATTAATTCCCACTAATAACATACACACATAATTTCATTCACTCTGCATATATTCATTGACTACATACATACATTAAAACAAATTAAGATAAAATTATTTATTAAAATTACTTATTAAAATAAATAAATAAATACAAAATACAAAAAAGAAAAAGTTTTAAACAAAATAAAAGAGACAAAATTCCTACCCTCGTACACTAACATTTTAGTGAGGAAAAGCAGAAAATAAGTAAAACATATACTATTCTAAATAGTGACACTTGACTAAGGAAAATAGAGCAAGGAAAAGGAGAAGGAATTGTTCAGATGAGTAAAATGGTTAGATTTCAGAAAAGGAGGACAGAAAGGCTTCACAGTTGAGTGGATACCATTTGAGTCAAGATCTGAAGCTAGAGAAGCAGCAGAAGATTAGAAGTGTTCCTGGCAAAGGGAAGAACATCAAACATCACCAAAAGCATGTCTGTGTGCTCCATCAGACTATTTGATCTCCAGTGATAGGAAGATGGATAAGATGTGGTCTCTATGTTCCCAGAATTAAGCAACATGATTAACACTGATATTTAGTAGACAATAGGGTAGAAAATCTGAGTTTAGCATAATCTTTTAAACAAATGTTAAGTCACTTTAAATACTCAAACATTGGATCCAAAACTGTGTATTTAACTCAGTTTTTCAACCTGGCTCTGTAAAACATTTATTTCCTAAATTATTTATTTATTTCCTAAAACATTAATCGAATACAATAAGATAACTTCACTCCTTTGCATTTAGAATGATACTAATTGTGCACAATTTCTCCCATGCTCAAAAAAAAAACTGAGAACGTAATCAGTTAAGTGATATTCTCTGTTTTGTACTTTAAAAATACAGATTTTGCCAGGTACTGTGGCACATACCTGTAATCCCAGTGACTAGGGAAATTGAGACAGGAGGATGTAAAGTTAAAAGCCAGCATCAGAAAAGCAAGGCACTAAGCAAGTAAAGTGAGAACCTGTCTGTAACTAAAATATAAAATACAAAATAGGGCTGGGAATGTAGCTCAGTGGTTGGGTACCCCTGAGTTCAATCTCAGCTACCTACCCCCCAAAAATACAGATTTCAGGAAACACTGAATTGGTTAAGTGATGGATTAGCACATCATTGTTTTCAAAGAAGGCAAGGCCATAAATCCTGTGTGCAGAGTTAATTCAAATAGGGAAAATCTGAGGGCAGAACAAGCAAAAGAAACAAACAATTTCCTTTGTATTATACTAATACACTAATATACACAGAATTGGAATAAAATTTTTGGCTGTATACAAAAAGAAAGGACCCTTGAAAATGTTTTCCTGTAGACATTGGAAGATTATTAAGGAAACAAAAAACAACCATCTAAAGTAAAATAGTTTTGTTTTTGTTTTTATTGGTGCATTATAGTTATACATAGTAGCTGGGTTAATTTTGACATGATCATACATTTATGGAGTTTAATTTACTCCATTTCAGTCCCTGGTCCCCCCCCCCACCATTTTTTCCTTCCCTCCTCCCTCCCCCTATTGGTCTTTCTCTAGTCCATTGTCCTTCCTTTCATTTTTAAAAATCTATTTTGAATTGGTGCTTTATAGATATACATTAGGGTGCAGATTAATTGTGTCAAATTTTTTCTACATTTCTTCCACTTTTTCATCCTTTCTCTCTCCCTTTCAATCTCCTTCTTCTGTCCCAATGTCGTCCCTATATTTTTATGATTAGATAGATTTTTTAATAGGAATGAAAGAAGGATAGAAGAGGGGAAAAAGATAAATTGAGGTTGAAAATCAACCAAAGAAAATTAAAAGGTATCTGAATGTTAAAAAAAATAAATAAAAGTACAGAATTAAGTTTACACCTGGGAAAACAAAGGACAAAATTAAAACAGGTAAAAACTAGATAGGAAATTCAAAGAAACAACATGAGATGTCCTTCGTAGATACAGAAAAGCAAATGTAAAAATAAATTTAATGAGTAATAGATATTGATAAGGTAATCGAAATTAATAAAATTATAGGTGTTTCCAAAGATGTCTCAAAAAGAAATAATCATGAACTTAACCAGAATAATAATACAAATTGAAAGTGAATCATAAAATTTGCTTAGATAATAGAAAATGAGAAAGAAGACTCTCATTAAGAGATTGATACCACATATAGCCTAGCAAATTTCTGATTTATAATGATAAAAAAAATCTGAAAGGTATCCAGATAGAAAAAGGTTTCAGCTCTCTGCTATGTATGAGAGAATGGATTATTGTGACAGAATTTTTAATTCCATAATTCAATTTGAAAGACATCCTCAGGTAAATGGGATTAGAAACAATCACAATTAAAACTTTTAAATGAAAAAATTAAAATATGTTGATTATATAGTTCAAAAAGCAATAAATAATGTGTAATTCAATAAGAAAAATTGATGTGAATGAATTAACAGAATTTATGCTGTTGAATAAGTAATCAAATCTACATCAAAAAATTTTGCAGAAAAGCCTATTTTTTATCAATTCTACACCTTAAAGTGTCAGATTTAATTCGGTAAAATTACTTTCAGGTATTTTTTATAGAAGGAAATAACTCTCAAGCCCATATTCTTCATTGGGAGTACAGATCGAATGTTTTTCTTGAGCTGATAGAAGCTTATACATATATAAATATAAATAAAATATAAACATTATTTTTTAGACACTTGCTAATATTTAAACTGTACAGTTGCTCTATTAGGCTCACTGAATTATAAAACCAAAGTTTTGTTTTATTGGTATCTGGCAAAGTTATTAGTAGCTATTAGCAATGTAAGAGACATTGTAATAGCCAAAATTAATTCATGCTTTTCTTAAAATTTATGTTGACTTACTTGATCTATTGTATTGCTTTATTTTAATTGCAAAATAATAATAAATCACTTTAATGTGTTATCATCTGTCTTTTCACGTCAAGATGTAGCTTTCCTTAAGAAATTATGAAAGATTCAGGATATAAAACATAAGTACACATAACAAGTTTATATTTTATAAACATCAAAATTCAATTATTTATAAAATTATAGATAATTTAAAATATTTAAATATACATTTTGTCAAAGTGAAAATTTTGTTTTCATTAATAGAAAAGAAGGCAAAAATATCTTAAAATATTATATATAGAATATAATCACAGCTAAATAAGATAAAAATAGCACCTAAGGTTAAAAAATAGCACCTAATATTAGCATTTTCAAGGTAATAGGATGGTGATGTTTTTATTTTTAAACCTTATACTTTCCTTTATCTGTCAAATTTTTAACAATGAGCATTAATTTTTGTGATATGCTAGGACCCTGGACATGAATACAAATGAAAGTGCACAAATTATGACTTAATTTGAAGACCATTTATAAATGAACTGCAAAATAGCATGTCTCTCAGCAAAAATACTTTCTATTACTAAAAGTATTTTTATAAAAATGTAAAATATCATTTTGATAAGATTGAGGTGAGGAGTATGTCTAAGACAGAAATAGTAAATCACTGCATATAACTGAATGCTATGTGGATAAGAAGCTAGTGTTAGAATTCAGAAAGATACGTGCACACTCTATATACATGTATTTTTTTGGAAAGGGGTACTGGGGATTGAATTCAGGGGCACTCCACTGATCCACATCCCCAGCCCTATTTTGTATTTTATTTATAGACAGGCTCTCACTGAGCTGCTTAGCCCCTCGCCATTGCAGAGGCTGGCTTTGAACTTGCAATCCTGTTGCCTCAGCCTCCTGAGTAGCTGGGATTACAGGTGCACACCACCGTGCCTGGTTTATACATGTATATTTTATAATTATTGCAAATTTATTACAAAACATATTTTATTGCCTTGTTTCAGCAAAATGACTAATCATGGTGATAATATGACGTTTACACATTTAAATAAATGTAATTATATTAAAAGTTTATGAAAGACTGAGGTGTGGCTTAGTGGTAGAGTGCTTGCCTAGTATGAGGCCCCAGGATTCAATCTCTAGCACAGCAAAAAAAAAAAAAAAAAAAAGAAAAAGAAAAAAAAAAGAAAAAGAAAAAGAAAGAAAAGTTTATTAAAATTCAATATATCTTGATAAAAATGTAACTGAATGTAAAGATTGTTTTCTCAAAAATTATTTTTCAAATGTATTTATGTTATAAAATATTAAGCATCTTATATAAAAATATAGAATATCAAAACATTTAGTAAAGTATGTGTAAAGATGATTTTTAAATTTCATAAAATTCTTATTTTAAATCATTATTTTTATAAAAATAGAACTAGTCACAAGTTTACCACTCAATGTCCATCCAGTTACCCATCTAATGATTGGTATCATGTTTTCTGTATAGTACATATAAACATATGTATATTGAAATTAAAGAACAATATGAATGATTTAATATTGAAAAAATTTTCCTCAAGCTAGTAAGTTCAAAATTTGCCAAAAAATAAGAAATAAAAAAGTAAATAAAAAGTTCTTATTTCTGAGTATCTTTGGTTTAAAAAGACATACAGGAAAATGGACATTCAATGGTCCTGGGAAACAGTACTTTATTATGTAAAATTTTAATGCATTTATATTAACTAAAAGCAAGGATTTTACAAAATATTATTTCTCTTTTTTTCTCCAAGTACTTTTTCTTTTTAAATTTTCTTTCTGCTTTGAAGCAGTATATTAATCTTTGACATTGGTAATGGTGCAAACTACGTATCTTCAGACCCTCTGACTACTTACTTTGTTTGGCAATAACATATGCCAAAATACAGAGTGAAGTTTTTTGTATCTAAGCAGTATTAATCATGAGAGCAAACGCTTAAAATTATTTATTGAACTGAGAAACATCCATGTTTCCTTTTAAAAAAATTCATTTGTTTTTATTCAAGTCCTTCTGACTTAGAAACTTTTGATGAAAACTTATTTACACCGATCTATAGGCAGTATCACTAGAGATGATGCCTTATCCACACTGTCACTAACAGAACATTCTGTGGAACACTTAGTATTTAATAACTGTCAGTAGAAATTGTTGAATTGACTTGAAACTCATAAACATAATAATCAAGAAATTGCTGAAGATATACATGGAAAAGGTTCTTGAACATGTAGTATGATACTTTTTGGAAACCAATAAATGAATGAGTAAACTGATGTAGGGAATACAATTAAGGATTTAAGATTAAAGCAGCAAAACAAAAGAGGATAAAGGTGGGAACTCCTGAGATGTTCCCTCCATTATTTAGAGTGTATGCCATGCATCTGAAAGTCTCTAGTCCTAAAAATGTTAAAATAAACCCTTAAAGATAGTTTTATAAAAATGCTCAATACTGATAGCCCTTTTAAAAACCAAGCCTGACTTTACTTCTAAAATAGAATCAGTTTATGCTATACATGCAAAGCATGTATTCTTTTGTGAATCTAAAGCTTATAACTTTCTTGTGCTCGACATACCTGGATTTAATAAGCTTGAAGTATTACTTGATACAATTGTACTCCAAAGAGAAATTCTGAAATTTAGCTGAATGCTTTGAGTAAGGAGGAAAAAAAGCCAATTTATTGAAGACAGGATCAGGCAATGTCACTCCACTGTGGTCATATCTTAAAATATCTGTCTTTTTATTCCAAAATGAAACACAATCTGTAAAATGTGTATGTACCTCAAGATGATTTCACTGAAACCAATGTAGGGTTTCAATAAAGTAATTACATTCTCTAGAGGCTCTTCTAAATATAAATCTTAACCTGTAAGGTTTTTATGTTCTCTTTAAAGAATACCTGACAGAAATAAAATAAGAAAGGATTTCCTTCTTAGTCCCCAATGACATACAGTGGATCTGATTCCATCTTACTCTGTCAACAAAAGATATTAATGGGAATAATACATCTCAGTGTACTCCACATTGCTAAAGTTGACATAAACAGCATAAGGGTTTTTTTTTTTTAAGAGTGAGAGAGAGGGAGAGAGAGAATTTTAATATTTATTTTTTAGTTTTTGGCGGACACAACATCTTTGTCTGTATGTGGTGCTGAGGATCGAACCGGGGCCGCACACATGCCAGGTGAGCGCGCTACTGCTTGAGCCACATCCCCAGCCCCAGTTTTTTTTTTTTTTTTTTTTTAAAGCTAGAAATGTTTAAACTTTAAGAGGTTGAAAGTTACAGTGATTTAATCTGTATTTTGATGCTACCCTCTTTGAGGCACATATTACATGAGCCAACCTCTATATTTGTTTTATGTTCCTATTTAAATGATTCAAAAATATTTTTATGACTATGATTATATTTTATACTCAAAAATTTTAATGTCCACCTGATAAAATACCTTTTTCTGCTATACATCCTTACCTCAAATTCTAATTAAATGATTTGTAAAAAATTCAATTTAATTCTGTCATTGTTTTCTCAATATCTCAATCATGAAGTAGAATATTGTTTCTAAAACTGATAGGAACTTAAAGCAGAAATAGAGCAGAGATTTCAGCTTAGTCATACTCAGTCTCTGGTTTGTTCTGCTACAATGTGTTTTCTGTAAAGTGGACTAGTCCCATATCACAAGTACATTAGGAGAATGATGTCAAAATGATGTGGAAATATGATATGTTGGTGCGTATGTTATTAGCATTAGTACTTGGTGCCACTAAGTACTATGATGTACCAAGACATGACATACTATGGTATTGCCAACTGATTCCAAAGTCCATCCATTTGTTGAAATTGGAACATCCTGATTTGGAAGTGATTTTTATATAGTATATTGTGGTACTTGTATATGAGTGGAATATTGGTTCACGAAGGATATGTCCATATCCTAATTCCCAGAAACTGTAGATACTGTCTTATTAGCAAAATGCATCTTTGTATATATAACTAAGAATTTTGTGATAGAGAAAAATCATGGAATGCAGAGAAAGATTTAAGACAGAAGAAAAAATACACAGAATATAGGTTCATCAAAAAAGGAAAAGAGAGCTCATAGTGGTGTAGACACCAACCAAGGAATGTTTCTAACTACCAAACTTGAGAGCAGGGTAGGAATAGTATTTCTTAAGAGCCTCTTGGAGGGCGTATTTTCCTGCTGACCTGAAATCTTTATTTTGGACTATGGACAGAAATGTGAGAGAATATATGTCTGTTGTTTCAAGCCATCCACATTTTGATGATTTCTCAAGCTTCCCTCAGAGACTAATACATCTTGCAATTTTTCTTTTCATCTCCAAAGTTTTTAATTTTGAGGAGGGGGAGTGATAAAATTTTCCGCATACTGTTATATTTGTAGTTATCAGGAATTTCATTTAGCTTTTTAAACTGAAACAGTATATTTATAAGGAATGTCATTTAAAGACTCTTCTGTTCTAATTAGAAAGTTTTGTGAATTCTTAATTTTAAATAAACCTTGTAATTCTAAATACAACATTTTGGAAAGATTATTTTTTTTAGAAATGCCTTTTTACACTATAACATAAATAATTATATTTTAGTGAACAGATTCACCATAAAATACAATTCTATATAAAAACTGAGGGCATAAAATGAAAGTAATTATTGAAAAAATATTTTAAATAATTTCCAGGATATATAATATCATACAGCCAGAAAATTTTGTCTAACTTCCACACAAATGCAGGATACTTCTCTATAAAATTTCTATTAGATTTGCATCCCAAAACTATTTAATTACTTAAAGAAGAAACACTCAAACTTCACATTCCATCTCAATTAAGCTAAAGTTTTACAAGCACCCAAGGTTTCTAAACCACAAGTATTTGAAATATATTTAAACCTCAGTTCATTTTGACTTTGATTTATAGTTATATTTTTCTCTGAACTTGCATGCTTAAATATATGTAAAATAGTCTTTCTGTAAAATAAGAATTGATAGGGTAACTAAGTATCAGGACAGATGGCTGAAGGTAGTTTTATCATAATGTAATTAAATAGAACTAGAAGCAATGAAATTCTCCAAGGAGATATTAGAATGTAAATACATGACCTAGATAAAACAACTCAAATACCCACCACCTGATAAATGGATAAATAAACTATAGCATATCTACAAAATACAATATTATTCAGCAACATAAAGGCAAAATGTGAATGTGCCTTTATATATTAAACTATGTGAACAAGCCAATTTAGAAAAAACTTTCATCAGTCTATATTTATGAAATACTTAGAATAGACAAATCTATGAAGACATATTTAATTAGTTTTTTTAGGGATTGTCAGGAAGTGATAATGCAGAGTACTGCTAATGAATTTCCTTTTTTAGGGTGAGGAAGATTTTCTCATAGTATATCATTGCTATTGTGCAAGTTCAAATGCATCAAAATTATTAAATTATAAGTTTTTAAAAGGACAATTTTATAGAGCATGTTTTATATCTCAATTAAGATGCTAGAAAACACACACACACACACACACTCTCTCTCTCACATGCCCACACACCAAACCAAAAGCAAAATAAACCAAAATTCACATGGTGCTAGCAGCTATAAGAAAGGAAATAGAAAAATGGCCAAAGGAATTTGGATACAGCTTGGAGTTGGAGAACCTTCATGTCATCTACATAAATGGTGTGCATTAAAAACTTTGCCAGCTAACTATGCAATTGCTAGAAAAAAACATAGTCTTCAGTACTTCAAAATATTAAATACAAGCAAAAACCTTCAATAGGAAACTCAAAGCTCAGGAAATAATGCCAAGTGTTAATAAATGGGATGGCATCAAATTAAAAAGCTTCTGCACAGCAAAGGAAACAATTAGCAATGTGAAGAAAGAACCTACAGAATGGGAGAAAATATTTGTCTGTTAGTTTTTTGAGAGAGGATTAATATCCAAAATATATAAAGAACTCAAAAAACTTAACACCAAAACCCCAAATAGCCCAATTAATAAATGGGCAAATTAACTAAACAGACACTTCTCAAAAGATGAAATACAAATGGCCAAAAAATATGTGAAAAAAAAATGTTCAACATTATTAGCAATTAGGGAAATGCAAATCAAAAGAACACTTGAGATTTATCTCACTCCAGTCAGAATGGCAGCCATCAAGAATACAAACATAATAAACACAGGACAGAATGTGGAGAAAAGGAAAACTTTTATACTGTTGGTGGGATTGTAAATTGGTACAACCAATATAGAAATCATTATGGAGGTTCCTCAAAAGAGTAAGAGTGGAACCACCATATGACCCAGCTATACTCTTCAGTAATTATCCTAAAGTCATGATACTACAATGATGCATGCATATCCATATTTATGGCAGCACAATTTACAATAGCCAGACCATGAAACCACTCTTAATTGTCCATCAACAGAAAGATGGCTTAAAAAAAATGTGAACACAAAGACACATACACACACAAAGGACTTTTGTTCAGCCATGAGTAAGAATGAAATTATGTCAGTTTCTGAAAAATATATGGAACTTGAGAACATTATGTTAAGTGAAATAAGCCCAAACTGAGAAAGTCAGGGGTTGTATGTTTTCTATTATGTGGCAGTTAGAAAGAAAGAAAAGAAAAGAAAGTTGTGGGAGTTGAGAAACTCATGAAAGAAAGATCAGTAGAGTAGATGTAAGAGATCAGAGGGAAGGAGAAAGGGAGAAGGGGAAATGCTGAGGAATGATATTGGTCAAATTATATTTTGAACATGTGCAAATATGTAACAACAAATTTTACATTATGTTCAATTATAATGCACCAATTAAAAAAAAAAAAAGAAAGTTGTCTAGCTAATCAACACAGTAGAAAAAAACTGGGCCAGAGTTTTTTTCCTCCTCCAAATTCAAAAGAATACGGACAGGCATAGTCTTAAAGCTATTTGGGGAAAGTATTGGGTCCTATGGACCCTTGAAATCCACTAGCCAGATACTTTTCCAGAATGGTTCAACATTGAGAAAAGCTACAGAAACTAAACTGAGAAATTCCAACAGAACTGGAGAAGGGAAAGTGAGTCAACATTTCAAAACTAGATGGCAATATTATTTTAAGCATTTTGAGAGTAAGAAAAGTTTTATACTTAAAAGAGAAAAAAATTAGATTGTTGCAAAATTAATTAGTATTAATAAGCCAGAATAGAAGATATTTATACATTTTTGAAACATAAGTAAAAAATATGAGATAGTATTTTATTTAAAGCCAAATTTACTTTCATGTATCTAAGCTACAAACTATTATGAACAAGGATATTGTTTTTAATCAGGCCATCTCTATGTACAAGGGTTATACAACTAAGGTACCTGAAGAAACATGAGCAGAGACTTGCAGCAAAAAACAAAAACAAAAAAAAAAAGACCTATAATCTTCACCTAAAGTTAAACACTTTCTATAAGGAAGCTAACACAGCACATAATGCCTAAATACTATCAAAACATGGTGAGGTGGAATTCATCAAGTCAATGAAAGATCAATGCATTCACAGATTGCCTTCCTGCGTCTGACAGAATAGAAAGTTGGCTCCGATCTACATATTGTGGGGTCAGGCTCCAAATTCCTTAATAGGACACCCATAGCACAAGAGTTAATAACAAGAATCAACAAATGGGACTTACTTAAACTAAAAAGTTTTTTCTCAGCAAGAGAAACAATAAGAGAGGTAAATAGGGAGCCTACATCATGGGAACAAATTTTTACTCCTTACACTTCAGATAGAGCCCTAATATCCAGAGTATACAAAGAACTCAAAATATTAAACAATAAGATAACAAATAACCCAATCAACAAATGGGCCAAGGACCTGAACAGACACTTCTCAGAGGAGGACATACAATCAATCAACAAGTACATGAAAAAATGCTCACCATCTCTAGCAGTCAGAGAAATGCAAATCACAACCACCCTAAGATACCATCTCACTCCAGTAAGATTGGCAGCCATTATGAAGTCAAACAACAACAAGTGCTGGCGAGGATGTGGGGAAAAGGGTACTCTTGCACATTGCTGGTGGGACTGCAAATTGGTGCGGCCAATTTGGAAAGCAGTATGGAGATTCCTGGGAAAGCTGGGAATGGAACCACCATTTGACCCAGCTATTGCCCTTCTCGGACTATTCCCTGAAGACCTTAAAAGAGCGTACTACAGGGATACTGCCACATGGATGTTCATAGCAGTACAATTCACAATAGCTAGACTGTGGAACCAACCCAGATGCCCTTCAGTAGATGAATGGATAAAAAAAATGTGGCATTTATACACAAAGGAGTATTACGCAGCACTAAAAATGACAAAATCATGGAATTTGCAGGGAAATGGATGGCACTAGAGCAGATTATGCTAAGTGAAGCTAGCCAATCCCTAAAAAACAAATGCCAAATGTCTTCTTTGATATAATGAGAGCAACTAAGAACAGAGCAGGAAGAAAAGATTAACATTAAACAGAGACATGAGGTGGGAAGGAAAGGGAGAGAAAAGGGAAATTGCATGGAAATGGAAGGAGACCCTCATTGTTATACAAAATTACATATAAGAGGTTGTGAGGGGAATGGGGAAAAAAAACAAGGATACAAATGAATTACAGTAGATGGGATAGAGAGTGAAGATGGGAGGGGAGGGGAGGGGGATAGTAGGGGATAGGAAAGGTAGCAGAATACAACAGTTACTAATATGGCATTATGTAAAAATGTGGATGTGTAACCAATGTGATTCTGCAATCTGTATTTGGGGTAAAAATGGGAGTTCATAACTCACTTGAATCTAATGTATGAAATATGATATGTCAAGAGCTTTGTAATGTTTTGAACAACTAATAAAATAATAATAATAATATTTTAAATTAGGTAACCTGAGGATTCTCTGCTTTTGTTTAGGTTTGAAACTATTGGTAAGACAGTTAAGAGCTTACGTTGTATTTTGCAGTTTAGAGATCTTACAATAAGCCAGACAGAAGGTAATAAACACATGAAACATGGAATAATGAGGGAAATAGGAAGGATGAGTGTATAATTAGAATAGGCAAGAGTTTGTAACCTGTACAGAAAAAAAAATGGTGGTGATGTCAAAGATGATTCCACGGCTCTAGCTGAGAAGACTTGGTAGAAGGTGGATGTCGTAATTGAATGGAAAAAAATGAGAAAAAGAACATTGCAATTATATTAGAGAATGACACAGAAGAAAATAAATTTGGTACACAGGGCAATGGGATATATCTGGAGAGATTACATTTACCAAACACCAACCCGATTAAAGCAAAATAATTAGCTATAATATTAATATGAATTTAGAATTCATAATGCTGATAGAGCTTATCAAATAACTTCAGAACTCTGTGTGTGTTTTGTAAATAAGTTTCCTACATCAATTCATCTCCTCTGTGATCCTACTCTTAAATTTGAAAAATTTTATTGCTTTAGAAAATGATTTGTAAGTTTGTTTTAAAAATTCAAATTCAAAGTGAAAAGAAGTTGGAAGAGGCTTTAAAAATAAAGAAACCACTTCATTCGAATTCTGCTCTCCAGAATTAGGGAATGTAAAGCTCTTTTAACTTTTTATCCTGGCATATACTTTTGTACTTCTAAACTACATGCAAATTCTATGAAATTTGAGTTCATCAACTAATAACATTTTGTCTTCTCTTTAGCATGAATAAAGATTTAGCTCTTATATACACTTATACTAAAATTCCAATATAATTATGTCACATTAATGTTAAAATGAGTATTTGGTGTTTCATCATTATGAATATTAAATATTGTTACTTTAAGCCAGTTATTAAAATTAAATTCTTTTTTTGTACAAATTTGATGTTTCCCCAGCAATCTGTACCTACTATTTTTTTCATGTTTTTAGGTTTATTTGGTCCTTTATAATGTCCCTTTTTATATTACCCAAGAGTCCATTGATTAAATTTTCTCTTTTTACAAATTTATTTCATTCAAGTAAAAGAGTGCATTCAACTAACCATGAGGTCAAAACTCACATATTCTTTTGTCCTTACAAATTCTTTTTTTGTCCCTAAAAGGACAAAGTCCTTAAAAGACTCACCATAGTACATCTCAACATTTTGTACATTCACAAGACCGAGATAAGTTATATTCCACATTTGTATAAATATGTCAAAATAGACTGTCAAGTATAACTAAAAAGAACAAATAGAAATTAAGAAAAAAAAAAAGCCTTGGAAGGCACATGACTTTCAAAGTCTGCTGCATAGCCATGGTTTCAAACATGTCATGATATAAGTTTCAGGAATCTAATTTCTATCCAACCACAACACAGGGTAAGGTAGCACACTATAGGGTTTCCAAGCATAGACTTTGAAACCAGTTATAATGGGGTTAAATGCTTCTTTTTAGAGGTAATGTTAGATATAAACAAATGTAATATGTATACAATGTTTAGAAAGTTCACATACAAATTAAATGGCCTATGGTATTTTTATTCTCAAATAAAAATTTATTTTCCATGCATTTGATCTGTACCTTCTTCCTTGGTTTACTTTATTGTTTTGGGGGAATAGATGGCCCAGGAGCTTTTTTTTTTTTTTAGTTTTGTTTTTCGTTTTTCTTTCTTTTTTCTCTCCTTGGCAGTGTTGGGGATGAAACTCCAGGGCCTCATGCCTGCTAGGCAAATATTCTACTGTTTAGCCACATTTCTAGTCCAATCCAGGAGCTTCTTGAGGAAGAGTAGAAAATAAATCCTTGAGCATATTTAAAACGTACAGCTACCCTTACATTTGTTCAAAAACAAACTTCAATTGTTTTGAATTGTTCAATGTTTTTCAGCCAGAATTGCTTAACAAATACCTGACAATCCCAAAACATTCACAGAAGAGTTTTAGAAATATGTTTAGAGAAATTGAGATCCCTGCATTGTTGGAAATAGTGGTGTCAACTTCAGTATTTTCAGTGAAAGGATATGTATCCAATATTCAACAAAATAATTACAAACTGCAATAGCCAGACATGGTGGCATACAACAATAATCAGAGCTACTTAGGAGACTGAGGCAGGAGGATCCCAAGTTTGAGGACTCTCTACAATTTAGAGAGTCCATTTCTAAAATTAAAAAAATAAAAATGATGGGATTATCTCAGTGGTAGAATGCCCCTGGGTTCAATCCCTGTACCAAACAACAACAACAACAATTACAGATTGTGATACTTTCAAGCAGTAAGCTCTCTGTATTTTTAATATTGAATATATATCTAATAAGTGTATGTATACATGAAATAGAATTAATTAATATTAATTGAACTAAATGAAGTATAGTGATTAAATTTTAAAAGTTGCTGAGTTACTATATGGAGATATTTAAATTGGAATATTAAAAAAGGCTGAAAGTTGGGGCTGGGGATGTGGCTCAAGCGGTAGCGCGCTCGCCTGGCATGCTTGCGGCCCGGGTTCGATCCTCAGCACCACATACAAACAAAGATGTTGTGACCGCTGAGAACTAAAATAAATTCTCTCTCTCTCTCTCTCTCCCCCTCTCCTCTCTCTTTAAAAAACAAAACAAAACAAAACAAAAAAAACAAAAAAAACAAAAAAAAAAAAGGCTGAAAGTTAAAGGAAGCATACGTATGCTGGTAATACTAATAAGAAGTGAATATTCATGTTAATGTAAAAAATAGAATTCAAAGAAAAATCATCAAAAGAAAGAAGTTCATGTTGATGAAAAGTACATAATATAAAAAATACATAGCAGACAATAATCATGAATTTGGGGTTATAAGATATAGTGACAAAAATATTTTAATGTTTATAAATATTAGAATGAAAAATTAGATCCATGAAATTATATCTATAAATCAAGTTCTAGTCATAAAATAAATTGGACTCTTAGGCATTAAAAGATGTCTTTCAGGGCAAAAAATCATAATTATAAAAAATTGAGGGTTCTAAAAATAACAAGCTTGATACATAGAAGCAAAATATTTTTTACAGAAACATCCTTTTCCACATAATCATACGGATGTTACAAAAATTAATGATAACAACATATTAGGTTGCAAAAATAATTTTAAGATATTCTACAAAAAATAGATTGATACTGGGGATATTATTTTGCCAAATTAAAATGTAACAAATTAATAGATTAAAATAGAAATTAGCAAAAAAAAAAAGATGTCCCTGCCAAAAAAACCATAAATTTGCAAAATTTTAGAATATTCTTTGTGATTTAAAGAAGAAACTAAAATGAAAATTGTAGGAAATATAGAAATAATAGACAGTAATAAAGGCATCTTAAAAATCTAGAAATCTAGGCAAAGTGATATTCAACTAAAAAATTTTACTGTTAAATATTTTCCACAACAGAAGTCGAAAATAAATGAAATAAAATTTTCATCTCAATAAACTAGAGGAAAAAACAAAAACCTAAAAAAAACTTAAATAAATACATTATTAAAGATGAAAGCAATAGTAGAAGTCTTAATTAAACAGCAATAATAGATACAAACAAGACACTCAATGTGGACTTTTAGAAATAACAAAATAGAGAAAACTTTTTAAGATTTTGAAAGAATATTTAAAAACTACATTAGAAATAGGAAAAAACTGTAAGGGTACTCATAAGTGGAAAAATATGCATAATTTTAAAGTTATAACAATGAAATTTTACATTAGTAGACAATTTCTTATTATCTCTGAATCACCAAATTTGACAGGAAAGCTAAAAACAATAGAAGGAAAAGTTTAAATAAAACTTAAGGAGTAATCAAAGTAATTAAAGTTCTCTAATCTCCAAGTAAATTCTTGATTATATTCAGTACATATTCCTAATATAGTATGTTATTGCATTTTCATATTATATTACCAACAAGTGATAATCAATTAGAAATAATATGAGAATCTAGGATAATGCTCACATTTAAATTAAACAGCCTTCAACCAGCATATTGACTTTTTTTCCCTTAAATTGAGATTTTAAATGAATGAAATTAGCATAGAGTTTACGTTTTACAATATTTGGTGTAAATTTTGAAGAATGTTTTAAATGTTCATATTCTTTGCTGCAGAAAAGAATCTTTCATACAGAAATACAGAAATACACACACACACATATACACACACACACACATAATTTATATTAATCATAGCATTATTGGTAAAAATAAAAACTGAAAAATGCTAACTGTCCATCAGTGATGGATGGTCAAAGTATGGTACAATCTCTGGGATTACTTTATAGATATTTAAAAGTATGATCTAATTTATACAAGATTTAGAAACCATAAAATATCTACTAATTTATATATTAACATGACATTTATTTGAATTCTAGTGCTCTAATTTATCTGTGGAATATATGGTGCCTTATTTTTTTTTTTCTTGATTCAAGTTAAGTCAGCCCTGAGACACACAGGAAAAATTTTGAGAATACAAATTGGCCTCTTAAGGTCAGAAATGGGAAAGTGAAAAACAATAACTAAAGATGGTCTTCATCCAGGGTTCCTAAGACAGTGTTCCTAAAACACTTGAGAATTTCCTGAGTGATAGGAAGGTCTGAATGTCTTTCATTCTCTCTCTCTTAAAAAAAAAAAAAAAAAAAAAAAAAAAAAAAAAAAAAAAAAAAAAAAAAAAACCTGAGTTTATGCTAATTAGGCAAATTAAATGATGGCATCTAGATAGCCTCAGGATGGGACTGTCCCAGAAAGACAACATACTGGACTCCAGGAAAGGGAGGACTGATGCAGAGCTGGGATGTAGCTCCTTGGTAGACTACTTGTCTAGCATGTAGGAGGAGGCCAGGGGTTTAATCCCCAGGACTTGGGGGTGGGGGTAAAAAATTAAAAAGTGGAGATAGACTAGAGATTAAGCTTCCTAAATATTCCTGAACAATTACATTTAATGATCTTTCAGGATGGTAAAGACATCTAGATGCTAGAAAGCTGGGACCATGGAAGTTCCATGCACACATGCACCTCCATTCCTTGCCCTAGTCCTTCCATTTTGGACGTGTCTCCGTTGCATTTATTTTGAAATAAAAATTAAATGCAAACAAACTTCCTGTATTCTATGAGTTTTTCTGGCAAATTAGCAAACTTTAAAGGAAATTTGTACGGGACTCCTACATCATAACTAGGAAGTCGAAAGTACTTGTGGTTCAAGATTTAGGACTGGAATTTGAAATCAGAGAAGTCTTGTGGGACTGAGTCTTTAAGCAGGTCATGTCAGAAATGAATTGATGAAAACTAAGTGTCTGGAGAATCAGTGAAATGGTTGTTGGTCTTGGTAAACACCTCATACAGAGATATTACAAGGAGACTTACACAGTTCACACTATGATCCTTTTATTTATATTTTCGTTCATTTATTTTTGATAGCAAGCATGTATTTGCTTTTTTATTTTAAACATCTGTTTTTTAAATTGTGTAAAGAAATATGGTGAGCAATGTTTCTACTTTCTTATCCTCTCTTGATGCCTTCTCTGTTAGAAGTGTTATTATCCTGTTTTAGTGCCTATTTGTTGCTCTAGTGCCAATTACTTTGGCACTGCCTTACTAGGTATGCAAGATGAAATAAAGTTCAGTAATGGTTAGCAAAATTATGCAAAAAAGTTTAGGAGAAGTGAAGAAATGAGCAATATCACTAAGCAGCTGAAAATGTGTCGAGATTTACTAAGTGCTATACAAAAGAAAGCAAACAAACAAGACTTCATTACACAGTTGACTAAGCTCTGCATCTGATGGGCAATCGGCACTGCCTTATGACATGCAGGCTCTCATTAGTGATTTCAGGCCAGCAGAGGAGACAATAAAATTGAATGCATGCTGCCAATGTGAAGGTTTAAGAATTATGATTCTGATTTTGTTATTAAGGATCATATATGATTATTAAATATCAAACAGATTTTAAAATGTCATTATATAAGAAGGTTGTGGGCTCTACTACTAAATTCACTTAATATTTTTTAAAGTTATAAATAAATCTAGCTTATGATTTTAAATAACCCTTGTATAAAAGTTGATAATCAATTAAAAATGCCCATAAGTATTATTTTCTCATAGATTTGATGTTAAGGAAATCATATTAATGATTTCTGGGGATGAGATATAAAAAAGAACTACACATTTGCCTGAAATAAGATTTTTAGTAATCTCTGATTAACTGAAACACAGTTCAAAATCCAAATTTGCTTATTATCATCTCTCTGGGCAAGAGAGACAAATCGTGTGAAATAGTCTTAGTGCTTTTGTAGGAGGAGAGGAGTCTTGCAAAAACTAAACAGTTCCCAGGAAAGGCTTCTGAACTTGACTTTTTTATTACTGAGAACTGCCAGCTATCGGTAGAAAATCTCAACTAAAGGATTCACAGGGCTTAATCTACTTGATTAAAATGCAAAGCAGCTCACAAACTTCTCTTGGTCTAAATAAGAGTAGTGCAGTAATATTTTAAAGACATTAGTTGAATTTCTAAACCTTGGTTCTCAGCTTACTGAATCATCATATTGAGAGCTTTTTTTCCCCCTCAAAGATGAAATTTAATCAGGATGTGCTATATAATATAAAGTTCCTTGACATTGTTCGGTTATGTAAACTTACACTGACTTTTCATTTTTCATTGCTCTTTTTAAGATTTTAACTGAACTGTACTTTCTTTTTAGTTATTGAAGAGTGTAGGAATTAGGGCTGGGGATGTGGCTCAAGCGGTGGCGCGCTCGCCTGGCATGCGTGCGGCCCGGGTTCGATCCTCAGCACCACATACCAGCAAAGATGTTGTGTCCGCCGAGAACTAAAAAATAAATATTAAAAAAAAAATTATCTCTCTCTCTCTCCTCTCTCACTCTCTCTTTTAAAAAAAAGTATATGTGAAAACATAAATGAGAAATTACTCACTTAATAACTAAACAAAATAGATGAAATTTATATATTCTCAATTGAGATATTTTTCACATATAAATCTAATAACTATGATGAATTTAGAGTTGGAGAAATTAGAAACAAATTACTGAGTATCATAAACTGTTTTATTATTATTAGTGTTCTCATAAATATTTAACAAATAAAACAGTTATGAATTATAAATTTATGAGGTATTCTGAACCATTATGAGCCAGTGATATATAGTAGCACTTTAAATTTTTGATCCTAAAAGGTGAATTTCATATTATGTAAGCCTCATTCTCAATTTTTATCAGCCATTATTAAACATTCTTTTCTATTCTTACACCTGGCCTTTTTCAGATTAGAAGGATTATTCATTAGTCCTGAAATTCAACACTCTATATTTAATCAATTTAAATCTACCCATTTTATTAAAACAAATAATCATTAACTCTGGAACTCCAAAGAAAATGTGACTTGGAAGGTAAATATGCACAGAGGCAGGAGTACTACTTTTCTTGTACATTTTTTAATCAAAGATAATTTATCCCTTTCATGATTTAAGGCTGCTATTTGCTTACTAATAAGGAACTGTTCATATAATACAGCCCTTCTCTTGTCCCTTCCTTTCTTCTCACTTGCTGCTCCTACCAATCTTCTTCATAGTAACAAAAGCCATTGAAGGTACAGACTTTGAAGCCATGATATAAGGTAAATTTCTCTCTAAATTTGAAGCAAGATAAGCGGTTCTGCTCAGCGAAAATGTCAACTCAGCAATAAATGTTTTGGCACTAGGTTCTTCACTAGCAATGAAAATTGTTTTTCTATGCACTATATACCAAGAAAGTCAGTGATTCCCAAGTAAACAGCTCCCTCCACTGGCCCAACCATCATTATATGTTCTGAAGTTTAAAGTTGCTCGAGTTCCCCAACATTGCAAAATTGTCCACAGAAAGATAGAGCTGAATGAGAATTTCAAACTATGGGTCAGCTAACAGATAAGATGTACCAACCCCTAAGAAAGCAATGGAAATATCCCAGACCTCTAGAATTAGAAATGGGAAGGCAGGATGGGGTACAACCAGTGTTTTTTCTAAAAATCTTCAGAGTGATTATGATATATATTAGAGTATAAGAACTTAATTCTGACAAGGATAATCAAAATTTTAAAGGTAAATTATGTAATAAAATTAACCACAAAAATAAATTTTAAGTTGCTTACATTCTAAAATTTAGTGAGCATAATCATCTTGTGATTTACATTCAGACTGATAGTTTTTAGGAAATCAATGTGAACAAAGTATTCTTATCCGTGTCAAATGCATCCCTCCTACTGTCCCATTCTACTATGGCCAAACACACCTATTCATTGTTCAGGTTCAGTTAAACAATTTCTGAGTGTTCTTCCCCCTCATATATTTCACATAAATTTCCATGTCAAATTGGACATTTATCACTAGCAGCACATTCCCACAAAAATATTTTTAACATTGCATTTATCCATGCATAATAAATGATTCAATTAATTGATTTCCAAACCTTCAAGTGGTCAAAAGTATTTTATCCATCTTTTCATCTCAGATCCCAAAGCAAGGTGTCCAGCACAAAGTATGCATTAATCTGTGTTTGTTTAAAAAAATGTCATATGAATGAAACTTATATAACTCTTGTAAATTTTTGTCCATTCATTTCTTGTTTTCATCTTGTTTTGGTGCTTGGAATTGAACCCAGATCCTACATATGATGAACACATACTCTCCTGCCGCACTATACCCCCACAGCGTACCTTCAGTTTTTATTTTAAGATTCTTGTTAACTTCCTGCCTCAATAGAGAACTCTAGTTAACATCAGATGTTTCAGTCGGATTTTTTACTGCTGCGACTAAAGAACTGGACCAGAACAATTTTAAAGGAGGAAAAGTTTATTCAAGGACTCACTGTTTCAGAGGTATTAGTTCATAGAAAGCCAGCTCCATCCTTCAGGGCTCAAGTTGAGGCGGAACATCATGGCAGAAGAGTGTGGCAGAGTAAAACAGCTCACATGGTGACCAGAAAACAGAAAGCAACTCCACTGGCCAGATTCAAATACATAGCCCATAGCCATGCCCCCAATAAACCACTTCCTCCAGCCCCACCCCACCTGCCTCCAGTTACTACTCAGTTAACCCCATTAGGGATTGATTCACTGAATAGTTTAAGGTTATAACCCAATCATTTTTCTTCCAAACCTTTTTGCATTTTCTCAGACATGAGCTTTTGGGGGACACCTCACATCCAAACCATAACATCAGGGAAAATGGTAGTTTATGAGTTAGTAATATCAATAAAATGAAGAACTTACTGATGATTGGGCCCCTTCTATGCCCCACCAAAAAGTTTTTATTTAATTGTCATGAGATGCAACCAGGGCATGAGAATTTTTGAAAATCTTGAAAATTTTTGAAAGATATGTGTCCTCCTTTGTGTTATCTTATGCTTATTCAAGCCTCAGGTTTCACTGATGAGCATATTAATACTATGTGGGAAGATAAACTAGGGTGGAGCAAATTTAATTTTAACAGGATATGGTACAGCAATTTCTGCCCATGGAATCCTGATCTTACCTTAGTTCCAACTCAGTTCTACAGAGTGATCTGAGTTTCATGAAATGACAAACTTTAAAGAAATTCTACCTAACCCACACATTTTTTTTTTCAAAATAACTAAAGACAATGTGGCAGTGAGGGAAAAACCAAAGAAATATAAGAAAAACAAGTGTGCAAGAAAGCTTCTTTATTTGAGAAACAAATGCCTGGCTATAGAGATGACTTAGGAATTTTAAATGTCAATATATCTTATAAATTATAATTCAGAAAGAAATAAATCTGTTAATATATGTACATGTGCACAAGTAATAGCAATTATCACTTCAAATTTTCACTTTTTTTTTTGAGCCAAACTTTCAGTTGATTGACAATTTCCAGTGGCTTTAAGTATTTTGTCCTTACATATGCTCTGATGTGGGTTACTACAACTTCTGAAATATTTTTGTTACAACTCAAAATACTTTAGATACAGGAACATAGCCAGTCTAGTTTTGTTTTAAATTGCCTACCAATTCACTAACTACATTTTCTTTGTGTCATAGATATTCACCCTCCCCCAATTTAATTTACAATGTCCTCTTGATATAGGCCCATGAATTTTTAAGTATAGAAAGACAAGAACAATTAATCTTTCTCTCTCTCAAATATGCCAAAATAAAATATTTTTGAGAAATATTTTTTAATATTTATTTTTTAGTTTTAGGTGGACACAGTATCTTTATTTTACATTTATGTGGTGCTGAGGATCAAACCCAGTGCCTTGTGAATGCTAGGCAATCACTCCACCACTGAGCCACAACCCCAGCCCTGAGAAATATTTTAAAGTCATAATTTTCAATTTTTTTTCTTTTTATTGCTTTCCTCAAATAAGGGTCAATGACCCAAATTAATAATGTGTTAGAATTTTAGGATTTACATCTGTACTGTATTGGCTTTATTCTTTCACCATTTTTGCTTATTATGTTGGACTGGAGAGACAATATAAAAAATTAAAGTGATTTTTTTTTTGTCTATTCTAGTTAAAACCAGAAGATCTTGACTCCTTCTGAATATGAATATTGGCAACAAATAATTAAACATTTTCACAAAGGATTAGAGTGATAAATTGTCATAGCTTTTCTAACTGATAAGGAACAACATTTTTGAATTTTCAGAAATTACAAATATAATAATTTATTACATCTAGATTTCTAAAAAACAAGCACATATTCATCCATGTATAAACTTATTTAGGTCAGGGACTTTCAAACTCATCATACTGTCATTTCAGGCTAAACAATTTTGTTTTGAGGGAATGTTCTGTGCATAGGAGGTTGTTTAGCAGTATCTATAGCCTCCACCTATTAGATGCCAAAAGTAACCTCTAAAAATTTTTTTGACAATAAAGAATGATTCTAGACTCTGCCAAAATGTTGGAAAACAAAATTATCCTGTTAACAGTCACTCATTTTGTTCTCTCTGAATGGATGTGCCTTCTCACCTCTAAGACATAGATTTTAGATGTAAATTTTAAATACAAATTGGAAGTATATTAATATCTAGTTATGTTATGTAAGCATAATTAAATATTTATAATCACTACCAGTAAATATTTATGGAGCACTAACTAAATACTATACATACTATCTTCTTCTTTCTTACTATTAAAATTCAATATAAAACACAAGTTCTGATTGACTTAATGCCTTAAGCAGATGTGACATGATTTCAGGGAGTTAGTAAATTTTAAACCACAAAAGATTAATCATACTGACTGTAATTCTTCACTGTTTTAACACTGTGCGATATTCTAAAAAATAATGACTTATTTCAGCTTCATTTTCTACTTTTTTAAAATCTAAAGTCGCATGATAGTGCTAGAATATTTTGATATATTCTCAACTTTACCTGACTTTTTGTATTCTGATTTATCTTTTACTGCTGAAGCTGAGAAATGCATACCTGTGAGCCACATTTTGACAGTTGAAAGAAAATGGGATGACTAAATTTTATTCCTATGAATTCTACAAGGTAGAGGAAGTTTGTGGTGAAAATGTTGAATTTTACCTGAGCCCTCTGCTTCTGAAAGTCAGAAAATGTTAAGAAATCCTCCAAATAATTTTTGTATTTTGATAAATGGCAAAAGATACTGTTATGATTTTGATATGAAGTGTCTCCCTAAATCTCTTGTGTTAATGCAGAAGGTAAAATGATTAGATTAAGAGTTGTCACCTAATCAGTCAGTGTATTAATCCATATGGATTAATCCCTTTGATGGATTAATCATTTGAATGGATTGTCTGAGTGGTAACTATATGTAGTTGGGGCATAGCTGGGTGAAGTAGACCACTGGGGATGAACCTTTGGCATTTATATTATTTCTCTTGTGCCCCCTCCATGTGCTTGCATATGTGTTTCCCCACCCCCTCTCTCATTTTTGGCTACCATCAAGTGAGTAGCTTTCCTTCTACACAACCTTCCACCACGATGTTCTGCCTCACTTTGGGCCCAGCACAATGCAGTTGGCCAACTATGGGCTGAACCTCTGAAACTGTCTGCTCAAAATAAACTTTTCCTTCTCTAAGTTGTTCTGGCTAGTTCTTTTGTCACAGCAAGAAAAAGCCAAGTAACACAACCACCTTCTCCAGGTATCTTCCAAGATCAGGCTTGACTCTATCATCCTTATTCACTTGTGTGTTTTACAAACTCCTCATAATTTCCTTCTTTGACATGTTCTTCTTCATCAATGAAAGCTCTCCCTGGTGCAACACCCAGAATATAATTATATCCTTGTCTTGTGCATTTTGGCTTTCACAGTCATGTTTTTTTTTTTTTTTTTTTTTTTTTTTAGTGGTCCCGGGGATTGTCAGGGCTCCATGCATAATAAGCAAATATTCTACCACTGAAGAACTACACCCTCAGTGTTCACAGTGGCTATTTAAATCATGCTTTGTTTTCTTGCATGCTTTTTTAGTTTTGTGTAAATATATTTGTATTCAAGAAGGGAAAAGTAGAGGAATCAAGTTACTCAGAATATCTGTGATCACCTTCAAAAGCTCATGCTTGAGCTATAGACAATTTCTTATTTAACAAGATTCCTAAGTTATTCATATACAATCAAATTTTTCCTATACATTCTTTCTGGTATTATACAGACTATTGAATTTTCTTGTCTTTCCTTCCTTGTACTTATATACAATGAATTTTCTTCCATTATTAGAATGATTTTGAAATCAGTAACCATGACAAATTTCATCATTTCACTATTAAATTAAGTCATCAAGTTCTTTTATACAAGGTTTTACTTTCATTTCTCAGTCTAAAATGACCTGTTCTCCTATCAGATTCTTTTCATTTAATATAATTTGTCATTATGCATGCCTTTTCTAGATCATAGGTAATCCAAGAAGAACAGATTTTTTTTTTACTCTTATCACTACCACTTAGGAAAATGACTAAAACGTAGTATGTGCTCAGTATGTGTTAATTACCCAAATTGAATAAAGAAAATATAAGAAAAGGAGATTTATTCATTGATTTATTCCTTTATTGATTCCACAAGTAATTATAAATGACCCAATTCATTGATCAAATGCTATTCCATGTGAGGAATTTCAGGGAAACATGAGATATTATTTTTCATTTGATATTATTTCCAAATATATATCATGATCTGAAACCACTGGTTTCAGATATGGGCTTGGAACTTATATCAAATATAAAATAATAAAGTGGATATTTCTAAATTACATACTTTTATTTAAACTGACTCACACAGGACACAATTTTTCAGCTGAGACCAGACATGTGAAGGAGCCAATACGTACACATAGAGAGCTCCATGATTGTGTATTCTAAGCAGAGAAAAGCAGGGGAAAAGTCCAGAGTGCAAAAGATTTTTGGTGTGTTGATAGAAAGGAAGCTAGTGTGGCTGGACCATGCAAGCAATGGGAAGAGTAAGACGAACCAAGAATGGAAGGGGAGACTAAATTTTGAAACATCACCGTCTCTGCTGAGAGAAAGAGGAGAGAGAGTAGCAAGAGTACAAAGAGAAAAGCTACATCAGACATATGAAGCAAAGATAAACACAACCTAATTTGAAATTTTGCCTGACTGAGAGGTGCTAAAAGGATGAAATGATATTCCAAAGACATAAAAAGAAAAGAAGAAGGGAAATGAGAAAAAAATTCACTGGATAGAGATAGTAACAGGGAAAGTTGCAAGAAAATGGCACACTTTTCTTGTTTCCAGAAAGTTGATGACTCTCCTCCAAGGGAAGAGTCCTTAAGACCATTGTATCACACAATTTAATGTGCATAGGAATCATCTGAGTATCTCATTAAAATACTGATTTTAATTTAGTAGAGCCAAGGTGGAACTTTAGGTTCTTCATTATTAAAAGACTTGTTTGTTTGTTTGTTTGTTTGGGGGTACTAGAGATTGAACTCACAGGCAATAGACCACTGAGCCACATCCCCAGCCCTATTTTGTATTTTATCTAGAGACAGGGTGTCACTGAGTTGTTTAGTTCCTCACTTTTGCTGAGGTGGGCTTTGATCCTCCTGCCTCAGCCTCCTAACCAACTAAGATTACAGGTTTGCACCACTATGCCCAGCTTAAAAGTTTATTCTTAGTAGACATGTACTTTTACATAGTTATGGGGTACAGTGTGATAATTTGATACATGTATACAATGCATAATGGTCAAATCAGCAATAACCAGCATTTTTCATCTCCTTCAATATTTGTCATTTCTTTGTGTTTGGAGTCTATGAACTCATCTCTAGTTCTTTCTAAAACCAGTAACAAATTGTCATCTATAGTCATACTACTGTACTGTATGTACTGTCTACTGTAATATAGAACTTGCTTCTCCTACCTCTATTTCAGAAAGTATTATCCAACTTTTCTTTATTGACCCTGTCCTAATTTTAATGGCTGGATAATATTCTGTTGAGTATACAAATGACATTTCCTTTATGCATTCATCTTTCAATTGACCTCAGATGAACACATCTTAACTACTGGAAATAGTGCTTCAATAAACATGAATGCAGGTATCTGTTTGACATATTGATTTTGTTTCCTTCAGGTAAATACCTAGTACTGGGATAGGTGGATCATATGACAGTTCCATTTTTAATTTTTTGAGAAAATTTGATACTATTTTTCATATGGTTCTACTAATTTACATTCTCACCAACAGTATGTAAGTGTTCCCCTTTCTTTTCATCCTCATCAGTATTTGTTATCTTTCACTTTTTTGATAATTGCTATTCTGACCAAGGTGAAATAGTGCTATAAAAACCGGACATCCATACATAGAAGAAGGAAACTAGATTTCTGTCTTTTACCACATGCAAAAAGCAACTCAAAATGGAGTAAAAATCTAAATGTAAGACCTGGAATGATCAAACTACCCGAAGAAAACTGGCAAACATTTTAAAACATTGGTCCAGGCAATGATTTTTTTTTTTTTTTGGATAGGACTCCAAAAGCACAAATGCAACAAAAGCAAAAATAGATAAATTTGATTATATTGAGTTAAGAAGTTTCTGCACATCAAAGGAAACACTAACAAAGTGATGAGATAACTTTCCCAATGAGAGAAAATATTTGCAAATTATTTTGCCAACAAGGGATTAATATCCAGAAAAGATAAAGAACTCAAAAACTCAACAATAAAAAATATAAGTAATCCAATTAAAATGGACAAATTATCTGATTGTACATTTCTCAAAAGAATGCATGTAAATGGCCAACAGTTATATGAAAAAGTGCTAAACTTCATGGATCATAAGAGAAATGCAAATCAGAATCATAGTGAGATATTTTCTTACCCAAGATTCTGCATTTTTTTCTTGCCCTTCCTCTTTTTTTGGAGGGGGGTGGTACTGGGGATTGAACCAAGAGGCACATTATCACTGAGCTAATTCCCCTTTCCTTTTTGTTTCCTTGTTTTGAGACAATCTCTATAATTTGCTGAAGGTCTGGTGAAGTCGCTGAGGTTGGCCTCAAACTTGGAATCCTCCTGCCTTAGTCTCCTGATTTGCTAGAGATTACAGGCATGTGCCATGATTCCCTGCTTAAGGTTCTGCATTTTTAACAAGCTCCCAGGTGATGGTAATGCCACTGATCTTTTGAACATGTATTGAGAAGTAAGGTTTTAGGTAACAGACTAACCAAAGCATAGCTTTGTTAAGAAAAGAAACAGAAAGATTGTTATGGTTTAGGTCTGAGGTGTTTTCCAAGAACTCATGTGTTAGACCATGCAAGAAAGATCAGAGTCGAAATGATTGGTTTATGAGGGCCTTAATCTAATCAGTACATTAATCTGGTCAGCACATTAATTGAGAGGGATCAATTGGCTAGTAAGTGTAGGCAGGTAGAGTGTGACTTTGGGGTTTATGCTTTATCCTGCTGAGGAGAGCAGTCTCTGCTTTTGGTGCCATGTCCTATGCTGCTTTCCTCCTCCATGCCCTTCCACCATGATGTCCTGTTTCACCTCAGCCTAGAAAGTGGAGTTGGCCGTCTATGGATTGAGACCTCTGAAACTGTGAGCCACCAAGTAAATTTTCCATCTCTAAAATTGTTCTGGTCAGGTCTTCTGGTCACAGCAGTGAAAAAGCTGACTAAAACAATGATTGAGTCAATTTGAAAACAAAATTGAAGGCTGCACGGCTGGCTTTAAGAATTCTGTACAACAATGTCAAACAGTCAGGCAGAAGGGCAGGCACAAATTTGATTCTTATTTGTGTAGGCTGAAGGTTAAATACTGTTCAACTTTGTAATGAACATATTGCCACAGACTCCCCCTACACACCAAACTGGTTTGATTCCTTAAGTCTGAAAGTTGTAAAAGGCCTAAGAAATCCCAAAACCATTTTGAGGACACACGGGTGACTCAGTTTAGTTATGTTCTTCAAAGTCTTGTTTGGTGAAATCACCTCATAAAATGTCATCGCTGGAATTTATTTTTTCACCAACTGGTCAAAGACACACCAGTTCTGTTCTCTAGTATGGTGCAGTGGTGTTCCTGAACTCTTCTATCATTTTTTATTTCATTCAAAAAATTACTAAGTTTTTTGAGTTTATTTGAATGCTGATACCAGTTGAGGAGATATACTGGGATTAGTAAAAAGAAAACAACATAATAATAAACACTTATTTTTACTAAAGTAGTGTTTTCCTGATATTCACTTCACATATTTTTAAAATGATAAAAGTGATAAATTGAACATCAGAAGGAATTAAATATTTATATTCTGACTGTACAATTTAACTCAGTTATTTGGGCCTACAATAAGATATGTCAACATTAGAATTGGGACAGTCAGGGGCTGGGGTTGTGGCACAGCGGTAGAGCACTCATCTAGCACATGTGAGGTCTTGGGTTCACTCCTCAGTACCACATAAAAATAAATAAATAAAATAAAGGTAGTCTGTCCAACTACAAGTAAAAAATAAATATTTTTTAAAAAATTAAAAATTGACAGTCATTGCTATAGCGTGGAACTTGAATGTCCCCCCAAAGACCTATGAGTTAAAGTTTGATTCCCTAAGCTGGTACTTTTGGGAGGTCATATAACCTTTTGGAGGTAAGTCTTGGTAGGAGATCTTTAGGGGTTTGTGAGATCCCAGACTCTCCCTCTCTCTCTTTTGCTGACTGCCTATGGAGTGCATACACAGTGCGTACATTGCTTACAATCCTATCATGATGTTTTGCCTTACCACAAGCCAAAACAATGGTTCCACTGAATTGTGGACTAGAACAACTAAAATGATAGACCAAAATATACCTTTTCTCTTATAGTTTAATCAACTCAGGTATTTCATTATAGTGGCAGAAAACTAATATAGTCAGATCAAAGAAGTAGTCACAGTAAAATTTAACTTTCTACTAATTGAAGATGAGAGCCAAATAAATGTTTTCTAATCCTCTACTATGGTGTTTTGAGTTTTAGAAATGATTTCAAATATCACATTGAAACTGATGTTATTTTTTAATGATTAATATATTGTCTTGCTTCAGATAGGTGGGATGTTTTAAACATTACACACGCCTGGGATTCTCTGGGTAAAAATTTCAAAGTGTACATTGGAGACATACAGATTAACAGATTTTTCTATGCTTATCTAGCACATTTGGAGAAGAACACAGTTAAAAATAACAAGCCCTTATTTTCAGTATGACACAGGAACACAGGCAAGCTATAACAGATCACAATTAAAAACAACCTGCAACCAACATGATGATGCTTTAGGGACATACAGCACTAACAAAATAAGGCATAATTTCTTTTGTCCTTAAAAGCTTACTACACAATACTGATGTCTTACATTTCACCCATTTACTTCATCTTCACCTAAATTTATCAAAACACTAAACATCATCTGTTTGACAAAATTAGAATTCATTGTATTTGTAAATTTTAATCTCTCTACTATTAACTTTCTTCTCTGACTTGCTTTTGAGCTTCAAAACAACCTTTTTTAAAATTGTGTTTGGAATTGTGATGGAAATTGTGATGCACTATCCATATTTCCCTTGAGGAAGAAGGAATTAATTCTAGTAGTGGGAGACTTATTGTTAGCAATGGGCCTTCTCTGGGGCGGTACTTCCTTCTATGTGCAGTGTGTGTCCAAAGACTGGTTAAGACAGGAACATAACAGACTGTCCCCCATATCCTAAACTCAGGAAGGTTATTGAGCTTCTCCTTCAGCACTGCCTTCCTTCACAGCTATTCCACCCTACAACCACAAGAATATTCACTAAGCAAACTCTTTACAGCAAGCTAATCTCTGTTTCAAAGTCTGCTGCCTGGGGAATGTAATGTGTGACATCATTACAGTATATCAGAGTCCTGAAAAATGGGTATAGTTTTTTTTTTTTTCCAGAAAAAAGAAATTGTTACTCTGTTGACATTAGTCCCTTTAACTATTTGGTCGTCACTCAAGCACCAGCCCACTAATTCTCTCAATTACCAGGGATGCCTTTTAAACTTTCACAGTAATCACCTGAAATCTTTCTCATTAGGCTCAAGTTTGTTAAGGCAGACATTCTCATTCTAATTCAATGGGAAGACAGGAATCTAAGTACAACTCTTTCCAAAGAAATCCTCTTCAAAATTTTTCTTCTTCTCTGAATGTCTTGGTCAACCTTACCCCCTTGTGAGTCAGTCATAAGGTTCTTGGTTGTGGTATTCTCACAACTCACTTTGCAATGCACCATTTTTTAAGTTTGTGCCTAAAGATAAACTGGGCAAGAAAAGAAGGAAGAGTTCACTTAAACATTAAGTTAGTTGTATGAGGTCTGAAACACCCATGCATCCTAGCCTTATAATACCAGAAAAACACAACCTCAATATAAATATCAGAAGACTAAGAACTAATAGAAATTAAGACAATGTACACTAACTAAAATGAGTGTTATAAACTAATATGATTAAGACAATTAAAACTGTTTTTCAGGTTAGGCACTATTTCTCCCTCTCTGAATATTGGCTAAATGTATTTTTTTTCATATCATTTCAATTGTATACTGATAGTAATTACTAATTGCTCAGTATTATTTAGCTACTTTTTTCAATAGGCTTTCTGTCTTCCTATTTCATCTAATGTCAAATTGAGTTTTAGAAAGCTAATAGGTATCTCCTAATAAAAACCTAGTTGATGAAATGATCATTATAAGTCAGTATAGGGAATGGAATTACTAAAGTATTATTTTGTGACTATATTAAAATGAAAATATATTTAAAAAATTGAATTTTTCTCTGAGCAACTTTTTGAAAGTTAGAATTAAGCCCGAACCTTTCTATTTTCATAGGATGACAGAGATTTCATGATGTATCTGTGTGTCTCTCTAATCTTTCTTCAGAATATGAAAGATAAAAATGAGATGTAGGTTTTGGTTCTTATTTTGATTTGTAAAGACCTGAAAGATCACATTAACAAAGATTTACTCATGTTCTATCTAAATCATTGTACATGAAACAACAGGTCCCTGAATCTGACCTTGTATTCCATATTGAGAAATAGAAGTCTATACTACTGCTAGCAAGAAGAGGAAATAAACTAAAGAGTCTTAAAGACATACATCCTTACTCATCTTGAAGTCACATTTCATTATAAAGTATGCAAAAAAGAATGTAAATTTGTAACAGGAGGTGAATTATATGTAACTGATTAAATGAGATCAACTATAAAAATATTGCTACATTTCTAATATAGATACTACTTTTCAGCTCTCTACCAGGAAGAAATACATGCTTTCACTTCAAGCTGATTTGATTGTTTGTTTTTGTTTTTTACTCATGATGATGGATTTGCATCAATTGATACATTTTCTCTCACAGGATCCTTTTTTGTTGTTGTTGTTGTTGTTGTTCCTTTTAGATATACAAGATAATAGAGTATATTTCTCTCATATGTAGATACCTCACAAGGTCTTTCTTGAAAGTATATGTCAGGGCCAGGGTCAGGGTCGATATCTGTGTCTGTGCATGAAATAAAATGCTTTCAGCATAATACAATAACTGTTGGCTTCATTAGCATGTTGCAAAAGAGTGAACCATCAGCTTCAGAAATTATATTAGCATTGTCATATGATTTTTGGTAGTTACACTATTTTTTCTACTTAGTTTACCTGCAGATGTAACCATTTTCTAGCTCTATTGTCCCCTCTACTCATTTATTTAGTCTTTGCTATATTAATATACTAAGTTTAATGAAAGAAATAAGATATCTGGATCCTGTTCTCTAAAAGCTTATAATTCCAATATGAAACAAGATATACACACAAATAGTTTCAAATAATGTTTGAAGAATAGTGACTTTTTTGAAACTATGTGAACTCAAATTCCATTGATCTATTTCCATTGATTACAGCCAAATAAGGCCAAAATCTTTGGTGGAAAATACTACAGAACAGGTACCTCAAGCCACTTACTAACAAACTTTTACATCATACTGTTTCAGAACTTTATATTTACAGATGAACTATGCTTTCTTACTTGCAGAATTATGTCTAACCTTTAAAGCCTTATTCACATATGACCTTCATTTTGAAATCATCCTAAAACCCTCAAAGAAAGTTTAACTAAAATTGGAGCTTTGTTTCAGTAACATAAGTAAAGCACATGCCTGATACATGATAAGGTATACAATATAATAAAATTATTATATAATTATTAAATATGTAAAATGGATAGAATATAATAAGTGGTCAGTAATAGCATTTTACAATAATGAGGACGATAAGGAGTACTGTTCAGGCCTCTATTTCCTTTATTAAACTCTTCCTTCTCTTCTTTATTTTTAGACCCAGCTAGATCTTTCATTTATAGTAGATCTTCAGTGAATATTTGTGGTATTAATGAGCCAATGAATAGGTAGCACAAAAACTGTTGATGGAAATGTAAACTACTAAAATTACTATGGAAACCTGAATGACAGATCCTCAAAACACTGCAAAACATAATTACCATTTAATACAGCAATGCAACTTTTGATACTTTCCCAAATATCTTGTCAGGTTATTGAAGAGATAACATTCCTATGTTCACTACATCAGTATTTATTCACCTTAGGTAATTAACATAAGTATCCATCAACATATTAATAGATAAAGGAGATATGGTACAAATATACAATTCAGCCTCAAAAATAAAGAAAATTCTGTCATTGTCAACAACATGGTTGAAGTTGGAGAATATTATGCTAAATGAAATAAGTCAGGCACAGAAAGATAAATGTAACATGATCTCACTTATATGTGGAATGTATAACAAACCAGAAGCGGAGAGCAGAGTGGTAATTAACAGAGATTTGTGGATTGGGGGAAAGAGAAGGTGATGATCACAGGATACGAAACCTCAACTAGACAGTAGGCATTTTTTAAAAGATCTATTGCACAGTGTAGTGAACAGAATTAAAAAAAAATGTGCATTCAAAATTGTTAAGAAAGTAAATATTAAATATTTTTAAATTAAATATTAAATAGTATTAATTAAAATATTTTTAAAGTGTTGTATTTGTAGTGATGGCAATTTTAAATTGCTTGATTTAATCATTCTACATTGTATTTATAAATAATAACATCACTTAGAATACCATAATTGTGACTTGTCAATTCATAATAACATTTTTAAAAATACATTTTGTCTTGCTAAAGGTCTCTCTCTAGAGGCATCAAAGTGGCTATGCAGAGGTTAAGTGGTGATATTGGGAGGTCCATATGGCTAGGACTGCCTCAAGTAGGCAGTCAACAAGAAGCTGGCACCCTCCCCTGAAAAATAAATGCTTCAGCTCAATGGTCTCTACAGTCCCTACTCACACTAATAGTGTACAACGCAATGGACTGTTAAGGGCAAGTGATATATGAAAAAGGACATTCCTGACTATGCAGGGTGCTGACCTTTCATGAGAGCATTGTTCAGTAGAGAAATGGGATAGAAACCAGAATCCGTGAAATTACGAAAAGGAAGATGGAAAATGGAAGTAGGAAGCACCAATTAAACTGACCTTAAAGCAATGAGTTAAGTCTTAACAGAATGGGATAGAAAATCAAGAAAAAACATTATATGGCACAGGATATAAGGAAAAGATATGAGGAAGGAAAATATCAATAAAAATATTTACAATGTGTAAATTTGATATCTGATAATTTTCTAAAATCAATCTACTTAATACTTGTTTTTTTCAATTATTTTCATGAACTGAGAATTTTTTTCATTTTGTCTAGTAGTTATTCATTTGAGAATGTGTCTGTTTTCTCATTTCAGAAGTTCTAATCAACAAGCTCTTAATTTTGTTGCCCATCTAAGAAAGCTAACTTTAATGCTATCTCAAAGCCACTACTTTAGTTCTATAGAATCATAGTACAACCAGAATTTTTATCAAAATGAAAACAACTCATGATCTTATAGCTCTCCTTACTGCTCTGCACTTTAAACATAATGATACACTTGCCCATTTTCGCTGAACTAAGGTTGCTGCAATTACTGAGGCATGAGAAAAGAAACTAGACAATGAGTCAAAGGCAGAGGTAATAGTATAAGAATGAGGCTACATGTACATACCTTGCTCTAGCAGAGAGACAAAGGTGTCTTAAGAGAACTAAGGAACTAAAAACTAATTGGTAATAAAGTCAATGATTGCCATTATAGGTAGGGATGTAATATCTAACAAACAAATTATGGATATGTAATAATACTTTGAAGAGTTCTCAAAACCATTAGAAAATAAATATAAAGTACATATGTCAATTTTATTAAAATATATTTACCTTGAATGACAATATTACAATCATTTCATTACAATATGTTGCAAGTCTAATATTTACAAATGAAAATCATTTTCATATATTATCATATATCCAGACAGGTATATGATAAACATACAGACAAATAGCTTAACATGGGAATTACTATGTAGTGGGCAGTTTATTGATTACAGAAGTTATGTTATTCACTTCTCATAATTGATCTACAAAATAATATTATCCTCATTTTCAGAAAATGAAACTAAGACTCAGAAACACCAAACCATTCTCTGAAGTCATATAATAAGTGGTACAGCAGAGATTCAAATCTAATTTTGTCACTTTTAAAAATGATTAATTTTTTTTCAATTCAAGATAAACAATAGTATATCATAGGCAGAGATCAGAAATGGTGAAATTTTCAAATAACTGAAATTTAGAAGAAAAAAGATTTTTATTATTAACCAAAGCCCCTTTGGTTAATTTATTATATACACTGCCTGCATCTGATGCCATAAGTTAGTAGCTCCCACATTGCATCAGATTCACCAGAGACAGCTGTTAAAAGAGACTGTTGGAATTCTACCCAAGAAATTCAGATTCAGTAAGTTTGTAGTGGTTGAGTTTGGGATTTTTGAATTTCAACTAAATATCCAGGTGATGTTGATGCTATGGGTCTAGGAATCTAACTTTGACAGCCACTGTATAACCTATTTATTTTTGATGTCCAGTTAAAGAAGGATACTTAGAAGTTCTATAGTGTCATTTAAAGCACTGGTGACTTTGCAAAATGAATCATTCAAAAGAAAAGTTAAAAAAAACCCACAAAAGTACATAGGGTTTTTAAAAAAATGAAGCACTCTGAAACCTATTTTTCTCATTCATTAAATATTTTTCAGAAAGTTAAAATTGTTGTCATATTTTTTTTCCAGTGCTGAGGCTGGGGAATGAACCCAGGGCCTCAAACTTACCAGGCAAATGCTATATTACAGAACTATATCTCAACCCTGTAATTCATTTTTAAGTTGAAATACAAAGTAAAATAAAGCAGGTGGGATAGTGTTGCAGAATCTTCTTTTAATGCAACTTCCTTGAGTACAATAGACGCAGGCATTAAATGACTGGTGTTCCCTGATTACAGGGCTTCAGAAGAAATACTTAACATAAGAAAATAGAAATCTCTCATCAATGGGACAGGCTGTCACTCATTGAAAGAGTGTGGGAGTATGCCTTTATATACAAAATTAGATTATATACTGGTTGAAATATCTTCATATAATCATATAAATGATAAAATTTCTGGTTTTGTTCATGCCTACTCAAGACTAACATTAGAAGAAAAGGAAGAAGGAGAAAAGGACTTAGAAGGAGGAGAAGGAGGAGGAGAAGGAGGAACAGAAAAGGGCAGGGAAGGGAATGAGGAGGAAGAGGAGATGAAGTTGAAGTTGTCCAATACCATTTTCAGCAATGGGCTAGCAGACTTTGGTGGCTTCTACTCAGGGTATCTCTGGTATCTGGACAACACATTTTTATCCTGCCTATACCCACTCTGTGGCTCACCTCTCATCTAAACTTGTCAGTTCAAAGTTTAGGTAATGGCCTCCACTATAAAAGTCGGGTTCCCTTCTGGCATTACACTTTGGGGCTATTAAAAGAAAATAAACAAATGATCTAAATTATCTTTTCATTTCAGACTAATATTAATTTCTGGAATTTCATAAGTCAGCTTTGGCTCACTTAAAGTATCTGCATGACTGAGGCCTTCCTCCAAACATTAACCTTCTGCAGAGCACAGAGGCATTTCTTTAGGTGAGAGCTCCATCACAGGGTTGCAAAAATTCTCCATATACATTGTGTGTATACTTTTTTCTATGTTTCAAACAGATTGAGGACATAGTATGAGGAAGAGTGACTGCTTATTTTCTAATTAAAGGTGGAGTACCAGTTGAAGTTTTAAATCCAATTTGCTTTAAATGTGCAGATCATTCCTCCATGGGCTTGTATCTTGTCGAGGATCAGTTTGTGAGGAGTGGGGAAGCAAGGTGAAATATTATAGGATTGAGGGGAATAAAAAAGAACAAACACTTAAAAACTTTAACTCTGTACACTAGATATCGGTACATACTTTTAATTCTCTAAGCAGCCCTAGCAATATGAGACCAAGGCACAAGATTGCTACAATATTATAGAGCTAAGACCATCGATTCTCAGAATCTGATTTTCCTACAAAATGAAACAAGAACCTAGAAAAATCCCAAAGACAAATCCTAATTTGAATACTCAAAAATCACATACTACAATAAGAGCTGATTTGTATAAACATTATAAATAGATTTTCATTTAGAAAAATTTTATAATTAATGGTTACCATTACCTTCCTAATGGTTAATATTACTTTAATTTTTATCTCCAAAATTATAGAGAAAACATCTTTAGTAATTTCCCATTTATTGCTTTTTTAAGAAGAAAAAGTACTTTTACATTTAATGTGTACTTCAGTCTACTTTAAGGAAAAAATTAGAAATACATAGATAAATTATTTAATGGTATTAACACTTTGGGATTTTAAACATAGTAATTTGTCTTCAAATATTAATCTGTGAATTGCATTTGAAAGTCTGCAGCCTTCATTATAAAAACAATCACACAACTAAAATTTTTTGTTGTTGTTCTTCAGCAGCACTTTCTTCAGGCATAATTAATAATGGAAAAACAGTTTTCAAAGCCACAAACTCCCTTTTTTCTTTTTAAATATAACATGTAATAAGAGAAATTAAAATGTTTGTTTGGATCAATTGAAAAATTATCAGCCTGCTACTCTGCTGCATTATAATCTTCTTTATAATTTAGCATTAAGTCTTTCATTTGATTTAGAATAGTTAAAGTCCTCTTCTCTTTGCAGGTTTCCCCTCAATCTCCATTTCTGGATACAGACCCACCCAACACACTGCTTTCTCTGAATAGAAGATTCTTATTATTACTTCTCTGAGAGAAAACATACCTTCCTTCTTAAATTGTATTCAAGACTTCCGTATCCCATGAAATATTTCTAATTTCATCTCATGTGATTCTACATTTCTTTTTTCTTTCTTTTTAAATCAAGGGAAGGCAGCAAAAGGTAAATAAATGACAAAGCAGGAACAAGTAAGTTCTTAAGCTGAGCTAAGATTTTTAGCCATATGATATATTCAAAGGATTACCTTATGTTTTTGGGGTGTTCAAGCCACATTAGCTTTTTATTGTACACAGATAGGAATAGGTCTTGCATTCTAGAATGAGGATACTAATTAAGTCTAAGAGTTTGCGATCATTGTCTAAATTCCCTCAAAAAAAAATCTGTTTCCCTCTTTCGGGGAGTATCAAATGTCAGTCATTCATTTTTGGTGGAACCTGTCAGTTATGAATTCACAATACCAGTTTGAAGCTTAGAATATGCTAAAGAATTAAGTTAATATTTCCCCAAATCTATTTCTTTCAAATAATATCCACAGGACCATTATTATGATGCTTAAAGTACTTAAAGGGGAAGTCATTAAAGATTTTGGACAGAGAAAATATAAAACAAGAGTTATTTTGTTCTGACATTTTAAAGAGAGAATTGTAGTGATAAAGTGAATTATCATGATAACAAATAACAAAGAAGATTCTAGAGTATTTCTTGGTTTGTTTTGGCGGACCAGGGTTTGAAGCCAGGCCTTTGCATTTGCAAGGCAAGTGCTTTACTCCTGCACTACATCCCAGCCCAGATTCTAGAGCTATCATTAGAAATATTAGAAATTGAAGCATTAAGATCTTTTTTTGTTTTCCTGTAATGTAGACAACAAATGGGAAAAGCAGAGCAGAGAAAACAAGGACCAGTGAAGATCAGTGCCCTTAAAAGAAAAGACACCTGAAAGAGTGGACTGAGGTACATGTGTATGTTGAGACGTGGGTAATAAGGATGGGTCTGTGGATCATGTTAGGTTTTATACAGATGAAATATGAGTAGGTGTGAAGATAATCAGTGAAAGAGATATTCACCAAAAAGTTATTCATGCAGAACCAGAAAAAGTCAAGACTGATTTAAATCCTCAACAAAGAAGTCATTTGATATCACACAAATGGATACAATCAAAATCATAAAAAGTATAAAGAGATAATCAAACCAAACATAGAATTTTATATTGCCTAAAAATTAGAAATAGGAATGGGAGGAAGTTAAATAGTCTTTATTATTCAGTAATTATCAATGGGTCATCACTGTACCAAAATGACAAGCTAAGAACATTTGTACTTGCTAATTTTAAAACATTATTTATTATTCTATTTTCCTTATTTTAATAAAAGCCTCCAGTATTTCAAAAATATTCCTGACAATATAACTCATCCTCTATTCATGCATAAGATGTTTACTCATAGGTATGAGATTCTGGACCAGGTGTTAGAAGGTACATAAATTGAGATGCGGTCTCTGCTGATAGATAGATAGATAGATAGATAGATAGATAGATATAGATAAAGATATGAATAATGATGCTCTTTCAAAACAATTATACTGTAAACTCTTTTTCATTTATACTTTACCATTGAAGATTATTTTTAATACACAAAATTCCCACATTTATCATCTCATTTTATCTTTATAACAACCTGTTAAGAAAAACAGGAAAGTATGTTTCCTCATCTAATATATTCTTCCAGCCTATGCAGCCACACTTATTATACCCTTAAGAGGTCTGTCTATTTAGCAGAGTGTTGGTGACTGGGAAATCTGATGCAATGTTACCTCCTTTTGTTCCTAGGAAATACTGAAAGAAAGCATCTTCATTAGGAAGGTTTCTCCTATTATAAAGGTCAGGCCTTTTTCTCGAATTTGGTCATTAAGGAACCATACATTTTTCTTCAGATTCTGTTTCAAATTTTGTCAGTCAAAATTATATAGTAGAGACTAGAGATGTAATTCAGTAGTACAGCACTTGCCTAGCATGTGTGAGGCCCCAGGTTGAATCCTTAATATCTCTCTCTCTCTCTCTCTCTCTCTCTCTCTCTCTCTCTCTCTCTTTCTCTCTCTCTCTCTCTCTCACACACACACACACTTACACACACACACACACTTATATATATGTATGTGTGTGTATATATATATTTGATAGAAACATATTTTCATATTTATTTTCTACATATAATGGTAACAAATTCATTAACATTTTAGACTACAAAATGTAATACAAAAATCACATCAACCATAATTACCACTTCAGAAGCAGCTATAACTAAGAGTTTGGTGTTTCTATATCTATATTTAGGTCTCTATTTATACCTACATCTACTTTTTATAACATATATATGTAAAATGATGTCATTTTGTATTGCAATATGTATTCTGCTTTTAGCACTTAAAAATCATTTTTTCCTCTGACAATATTCCACCCTATAAATGGAACATAATTTACCATCTTCTATAATAAGATTATGTTTCAAGATTTTATCTGGGAAAGGTGGAACATAATGTTTATCCATATGATTCTCATTTCTATAGAACTCTGTGAAAATAAAAAGACCTCTAAGTAAGGAAAAAAAAGACTGGAAAATCACTAAAGAGAACCATAACACTATGCAATCCCATTAATTCTGAACATACCTGGCTCGGCGTTTTTCTTAATTACTTGGATGAATGTGTCTGTGGGTATGCTGATCAACTCTGCAGATGGCAAGAAATTGATAGAAATAACAAACATATTGGATGATGAAATCATAATTCAAAAGGATCAGTCAGGTTGAAATGATGGGCTAAAAAAATTATATTTTTTAAAAATGAATATAAATTTCCACATTTGGGTTAAAAAATCATACTATATATTATGGAATAATAGTTATGGTTTGGATATGAGGTTTATCCCAAATATTCCTGTGTTAATGCAGTAATGTTCAAAGGTGAAATGATTGTTCTGTGATAGCTGTAACCTAATCAGTCCCCCCTAGTTTGAATGGAGTGGGTGGTAACTGTAGGCAGCTGGGGTATGGCTGGAGGGGTGGGTTACTAGGGCTTTGCCCTGAAAAGGTTTATCTTTCCTATGGTCCCATTCTCTTTCTCTCTCTTTCTTGGCTGCCATGAACTGAGGTGCTTTCTTCTACCATGCCCTTCCGCCAAGATGTTCTGCTTCATCTTGGGCCCAGAGCAATGAAATGCCCAACCATGAACCAAAACTCTGAAACTGTAAACCATAATAACCTTTTTCTCTTCTAAAGTGGTTCTCGTCAGATATTTTGGATACAGCAATGAAATGCTGATTAACATAATGACTTTATGCAAAATAAAAATAGTAAATAAAAAATATAAAATATAAACAAGAGAAAATGATATATGTGTGGCAGGCAAAAAAAAACTAATGCAATTTTGAAAGGTTTTAATAAAAATAGTATGGCCAATGTCTGGAAGATGAAGGCTAATTTTTTATAACCTAAAAAGTAAATTAAAAATATTAAATATATTTAGCCATTAGAAAACATTACTGAATTGCAGAAGTAATTTGATAGCTTCATTGAAATCTATGGAGGGATACAGAAAGAATAATTTGACTAGTCTTACTAGACTTGATACATGTCCTGGGAACAAAGAATTATAGTTGTAGAAACATCAATTTTGCAATAATACAAGGAATTTGATTCAATTTGTAACCAATAATAATAATAATAATAATAATAATAATACACTTGAAATAAGTCAAATATGGAATAGGTTGCCTTGATCTATCTCACAAATTTAGGAACTTTCAGTCTCAGGGGCTGTTCAAACAAAAGTCAGACAGTGGTCTCACCATCTACATGCTCCTCTTATACAATCTCATATATTCACATTGCTATAACTTATTTTAAAGATTGAGTTTAAGCCTCACCTGTCTTCTAAATTGTGTCACTCACTTTGTTCTTTCTATATCAGTGTTTCTCAATTTGGGGCAATTTTGTCACTCTCTAAGGGAACCCTTAGAGAAGTCAGGAGACATCTTTGGTAAGTGCAAATGGGATACATGCTACTGGCATCTCATGGGTAGCGACTAAGGATGTAGTTCAATATCCTAAAATCTTCAAGAAAACCCTACCAAAAAGAATTATTCTGCCCAAAGATATAATAGGACCAAGTTTAAGAAATCATGTTGTCTCCAACAGGTAGCAAACTCAGCATGACCTCTTCCAAGCTCTTCATCTCCACTGCCCTATCTTGTTCCCCCTTAAAATCCCAAATATCCCTTCAAAAAGGCTTAATATCCATTCCCTTTTCTGATGAATGCCATCATGAACTATCCAATGACATCAGTTAAACATCTCAGAGTCAACTTTCCCTAATCCTATATTTGTAAGAAAATAATATTGATCTTCTAAAATGCCTTGTAGAATTTTCCCCCTACTTTCAATTCAGGTCCACATTGTCCAACAAGATTTTTTTTTTATAGTTTATCCATATCATTGTTGCCAGGGTAATCTTTCTAAAACACAAAAGCAATTGTCCCATTATCCCAGGAAGAAACCACAGGCAGAATTTCACAGTTCAGATATGGATAGAGATTCCAACATGGCGGCGGAGGCGGATCGGCTGAATTCAAGCTCCCATTCCCCTGCTTCCCGCAGACAAACAGCTGTGACTCAGCACTAATCCATCTGGCTTAAACAACTGGTCGGCCCTTCTGATCCTACGGTGGTAAATGCCAACCGAGCCTTCATAGGTAGTGGCCACAGGTTTGAAACGGGGCTTGGGAGAGACAGTAAGGACCCACCTGTTGCATTGGTCACCAGGCAAAAGGAAACCAACTGTTGCCATTTGCAAGAGATACCACCATGGCAGAGAACTGACATCACCAGACTGCGGCAGAGGAGATAACTTCATTGAAACCTGCGGCTACAGGTGTGTAATTCCCTAGCCTTCCCTCTCCACACATCGGGAAAACCATAAGGGCCCCTCCCAGCTCTCCTGTGAGCACGATAGCCAGACCGAGGGAATCAGACGTGGCGCGCGACCCGCGGTGCGGAACTCCCGGCTACCGCTCCCACCAGTGCCGACAACTCAGGTCTCTTGCACCAGCTACCAGGGGCGTGGCTACCGGAGGGCAAGTAAAATTCGCTGAGGATTCTCAGCCCCAAGCTCTACAAACTTAGGGTCTGAGGGAATGGCAAACTGGGAGAGTGTGCCCAGTCATTCATGAAGACAGGGCTCCCGGGAGCAGCAGACCTGGCGTGTAGTGTAGCCAGTATTGTGGTGAGCGGCACCCGTGAGAGGGGCCTGGCTAGAGGAAAAGTGGGGAAGTGACCAGACACAAGAGGAGGCCCTAGGCACTCAGGATTGGAGACTCGCCCAGTCTGGGAGGAGCTACTGCACAGTGATTGGTTCCCGCGTATTGACAGGAGAAACTTGGCCTGGTGGACACACCGCCACCTACCAGAAGAGAAGTTAATCAAACTCTAAGACTGCATTTATTAGTTTTTTTTTTCACTTTTTTTTTGATTTGGGTTTTTTCTTTCATTTTCATTTTTCTTTCTTGTTGTTTTTTAAATTTTTTTTACAATTTTTTTAAAAATTTTCATTTCTTCTAATTTTAATTTTAATTTTTTTATTATTTTTTTTAATTTTTTTCTTTTTTTATTTCCTATTTTTTTCTTCTTTTGTCTTTTCATTTCTTTTCAATTTTCTTGGTCCCCCTTCCTTGAATTCTACCTGCTTACTCTCATTCTCTTTAGTGATTTCTTCCCTTCCCTTCTAATACCTTTCCTCCCAAGCATCAAATAAATTTATAGGAGTAAACAGTAACTCAGCAGTCAAAAAGAACAAGAAGTAACAAGAGCAGCTTGAAAAAGCAAGGAAGAAAAGGAGTACAAACAATGCAGTACAGCCTAAATACTCAGGAGGACCTAGAGTCATCAGAAAAATGGTCATATAAAGAACTCAAGGAACACCTTAGACAGATGGAATGGAACCTTAAAGAGGATACGAGACAGCAAATTCAAGCAGTGAAAGAACACATTGAGAATGCATTACATAAACAGATAAAAGAAGAAGTTAAGCATCTTTATCAGGAGATAGAGATTATAAAAAATAATCAAACAATAATTCTAGAAATGAAGGAAACGATAAACCAAATTAAAAACTCAATTGAGAGTATCACTAACAGAGTGGAGTAAGTAGAAGCCAGAACGTCAGATAATGAAAACAAAATATATCATCTTGAAAAGAGTCTAGCCAACTCAGAAAGGCTGGTAAAAAATCACGAGAAAAACATCCAAGAGTTATGGGATAAAATAAAAAAAACAAACTTATGAGTCATCGGGATAGAAGAAGGTACAGAGATTCAAACCAAGGGAATGAGTAACCTGGTGAATGAAATGATTATACAAAACTTTCCAGAAATAAAAAAGGAAACAGATATACAAATTGAAGATGCATACAGGACACCGAGCACACAAAATCACAGTAGACCAATGCCAAGACAAATTGTTATGAAGATATCCAATATACAGAACAAAGAGAAAATATTAAAAGCTACAAGAGAAAGGAGACAGATTACATTCAGGGGTAAACCAATAAGGTTAACAATGGATTTTTCATCACAGACGCTGAAAGCAAGAAGGTCATGGAACAATGTATTTCAAACACTGAAAGACAATGGATGCCAACCAAGAATTCTGTATCCAGCAAAATTTAGCTTCAGGTATGACAACGAAATAAAAATATTTCATGATAAACAAAAGTTAAAAGAATTTGCAGCCAGAAAACCAGCATTGCAAAGCATTTTGAGCAAAACACTACAAAATGAAAAACAATAACCAAAACCATCAGTGGGAAGTGCCTCGGTAAAGACAGAGGGTGAGGGGAAAGATAATCATGGAGAAACAAACTAAATTTTTTTAAAAAAGGATAAATAATCAAACATGGCTTGAAGTACAAACCATATATCAATAGTAACTCTGAATGTTAATGGCTTAAACTCTCCAATAAAGTGACATAGGCTGGTATCATGGATTAAAAAAAAAAAATCCAACAATATTCTGCCTCCAGGAGACACATCTGATTGGAAAAGACATACACAGGCTGAAGGTGAAAGGATGGGAAAAAATATACCACGCACACGGTCCTCATAAGCAAGCAGGGGTGGCCATCCTCATATCGAATAAAATCGACTTCAATACTAAGTTAATCAAAAGGGATAAGGAAGGACATTATATACTGTTAAAAGGAACCATTCACCAACAAGACATAACAGTTATCAATATTTATGCACCAAATAATGGTGCTGCGACATTCATAAAACAAATTCTCCTCAAGTTCAAGAATCAAATAGACCACAACACAATAATTATGGGTGACTTCAACACACCTCTCTCACCATTGGACAGATCCTTCAAACAAAAGTTGAATAAAGAAACTATAGAACTCAATACCACAATCAATAACCTAGACTTAACTGACATATATAGAATATATCAACCATCATCAAATGGATATACTTTTTTCTCAGCAGCACATGGATCCTTCTCAAAAATAGACCATATACTATGCCATAGGGCAACCCTCAGTAAATATAAAGGGGTGGAGATAATACCATGCATTTTATCTGATCATAATGGAATGAAACTGGAAATCAATGATAAAAGAAGGAAGGAAAAATCCTACATCACATGGAAAATGAACAATATGTTACTGAATGATCAATGGGTTACAGAAGACATAAAGGAGGAAATCAAAAAATTCTTAGAGATAAATGAAAATACAGACACAACATATCGGAATCTATGGGACACAATGAAAGCAGTTTTAAGAGGGAAATTCATCGCCTGGTGGTCATTCCTCAAAAAAAGAAAAAAACAGCAAATAAATGAGCTCACACTTCATCTCAAAGCCCTAGAAAAGGAAGAGCAAAATAACAGCAAATGTAGCAGAAGGCAAGAAATAATTAAAATCAGAGCGGAAATCAATGAAATTGAAACAAAAGAAACTATTGAAAAAATTAACAAAACTAAAAGTTGGTTCTTTGAAAAAATAAATAAGGTCCACAGACCTTTAGCCATGCTAACGAAGTGAAGAAGAGAGAGAACTCAAATTACTAACATACGGGATGAAAAAGGCAATATCACAACAGATGCTACAGAAATACAGAAGACAATTAGAAATTATTTTGAAAACCTATATTCCAATAAAATAGAAGATAATGAAGACATCGATAAATTTCTTAAGTCATATGATTTGCCCAGACTGAGTCAGGAGGATACACACAATTTGAACAGACCAATATCAATGGATGAAATTGAAGAATCAATCAAAAGACTACCAATCAAGAAAAGCCCAGGACCGGATGGGTATACAGCGGAGTTTTACAAAACCTTTAAAGAAGAATTAATACCAATACTTTTCAAGTTATTTCAAGAAATAGAAAAAGAGGGAGCTCTTCCAAATTCATTCTATAAGGCCAACATCACCCTGATTCCGAAACCAGACAAAGACACCTCAAAGAAAGAAAACTACAGACCAATATCTCTAATGAACCTAGATGCAAAAATCCTCAATAAAATTCTAGCGAATCGAATACAAAAACACATCAAAAAAATTGTGCACTGTGATCAAGTAGGATTCATCCCTGGGATGCAAGGATGGTTCAATATACGGAAATCAATAAATGTTATTCACCACATCAATAGACTTAAAGATAAGAACCATATGATCATCTTGATAGACGCAGAGAAAGCATTTGACAAAGTACAGCATCCCTTTATGTTCAAAACATTAGAAAAACTAGTTATAACAGGAACTTACCTTGACATTGTAAAAGCTATCTATGCTAAGCCTCAGGCTAGCATCATTCTGAATGGAGAAAAATTGAAGACATTCCCTCTGAAATCTGGAACAAGACAGGGATGCCCTGTATCAGTACTTCTATTCAATATAGTTCTCAAAACACTGGCCAGAGCAATTACAGAGACAAAAGAAATTAAAGGCATAAAAATAGGAAAAGAAGAACTTAAATTATCACTATTTGTGGGAGACATGATTCTATACCTAGAAGACCCAAAAGGGTCTACAAAGAAACTACTAGAACTAATAAATGAATTCAGCAAAGTGGCAGGATATAAAATCAACACACATAAATCAAAGGCATTTCTGTATATCAGCGACAGAACTTCTGAAACAGAAATGAGGAAAAACACTCCATTCACAATATCCTCTAACAAAATAAAATACTTGGGAATCCACCTAACCAAAGAGGTGAAAGATTTATATAATGAAAACTTCAGAACCCTATGGAGAGAAGTAGAAGAAGATCTTAGAAGATGGAAATATATACCCTGTTCATGGATAGGCAGAATTAACATTATCAAAATGGCGATATTACCAAAAGTTCTCTATAGGTTTAATGCAATGCCAATCAAAATCCCAACGGCATTTCTTGTAGAAATTGATAAAGCAATCATGAAATTCATATGGAAAAATAAAAGACCCAGAATAGCAAAAGCAATTCTAAGCAGGAAGTGTGAATCAGGCGGTATAGCGATACCCGATTTCAAACTATATTACAGAGCAATAGTGACAAAAACAGCATGGTACTGGTACCAAAACAGGCGGGTGGACCAATGGTATAGAATAGAGGACACAGAGACTAATCCACAAAGTTACAACTATCTTATATTTGATAAAGGGGCTAAAAGCATGCAATGGAGGAAGGATAGCATCTTCAACAAATGGTGTTGGGAAAACTGGAAATCCACATGCAACAAAATGAAACTGAATCCCTTTGTCTCGCCATGCACAAAAGTTAACTCAAAATGGATCAAGGAGCCTGATATCAAATCAGAGACTCTGCGTCTGATAGAAGAAAAAGTTGGCTCCGATCTACATATTGTGGGGTCGGGCTCCAAATTCCTTAATAGGACACCCATAGCACAAGAGTTAATAACAAGAATCAGCAAATGGGACTTACTTAAACTAAAAAGTTTTTTTTTCTCAGGAAGAGAAACAATAAGAGAGCTAAATAGGGAGCCTACATCATGGGAACAAATTTTTACTCCTCACACTTCAGATAGAGCCCTAATATCCAGAGTATACAAAGAACTCAAAAAATTAGACAATAAGATAACAAATAACCCAATCAACAAATGGGACAAGGACCTGAACAGACACTTCTCAGAGGAGGATATACAATCTATCAACAAGTACATGAAAAAATGCTCAGCATCTCTAGCAGTCAGAGAAATGCAAATCAAAACCACCCTAAGATACCATCTCACTCCAGTAAGATTGGCAGCCACTATGAAGTCAAACAACAAGTGCTGGCGAGGATGTGGAGAAAAGGGTACACTTGTACATTGCTGGTGGGACTGCAAATTGGTGCGGCCAATTTGGAAAGCAGTTTGGAGATTCCTGGGAAAGATGGGAATGGAACCACCATTTGACCCTGCTATTGCCCTTCTCGGACTATTCCCTGAAGACCTTAAAAGAGCATGCTACAGGGATACTGCCACATCGATGTTCATAGCAGCACAATTCACAATAGCTAGACTGTGGAACCAACCCAGATGCCCTTCAATAGATGAATGGATAAAAAAAATGTGGCATTTATACACCGTGGAATATTATGCAGCACTAAAAAATGACAAAATCATGGAATTTGCAGGGAAATGGATGGCACTAGAGCAGATTATGCTTAGTGAAGCTAGCCAATCCCTAAAAAACAAATACCAAATGTCTTCTTTGATATAATGAGAGCAACTATGAACAGAGTAGGGAGGAAGAGCAGGAAGAAAAGATTAACTGTAAACAGATACATGAGATGGGAGGGAAAGGGAGAGAAAAGGGAAATTGCATGGAAATGAAGGGAGACCCTCATTGCTATATAAAATTACATATAAGAGGTTGTGAGGGGAATGGGAAAATAAACAAGGAGAGAAATGAATTACAGTAGATGGGGTAGAGAGGGAAGATGTGAGGGAAGGGGAGGGGGATAGTAGGGGATAGGAAAAGTAGCTGAATACAATAATTACTAATAGGGCATTATGTAAAATTGTGGATGTGTAACCGACGTGATTCTGCAATCTGCATTTGGGGTAAAATTGGGAGTTCATAACCCACTTCAATCTAATGTATGAAATATGATATGTCAAGAGCTTTGTAATGTTGTGAACAACCAATAAAAAAAGAAAAAAAAAGAATTTCACTGTTCAGTGAATAAAATTTCAAACATCTAATTGACTAGAATGTGTAACCAAGTTGACCCCAAGTTTTCTCTGCCATCTCATCCCCTACCACAATCTCTTCCTCTTAGAAACTGGATTTAATGCTTTAAATTTTCTTTCAAATACTCAGGTTTTACAGCTCTAGTGTCTCAATTGTGCACAAAAGAAAGAGTGGTTTTCACATTAAACAGGTTCCCTTGTATTACTGTCTCTATATTAATGTCTATTATGTTGTTTATTATTATCCTTAATTTTGAACAGGAATTCCTTGAGAGAACATATCAAGAACAGGGAATTTAAAAAGGCTTTTCCTTACTGTATGGAATGTAATTTTTTCAAAATAAATATTATGTTCATTAACTGAAAGATAGATGATGCTAACATCTTAGCAGCTACTTAATGTTTTGCTTTGTTATTGTTGTGGTTTTGTTGTGTGTGTGTGTGTGTGTGTGTGTGTGTGTGTACATCATCATATCCAGCATATTTTGTGATTTTTTTTAAATACTAAGTTTTACAAATAAGTGTGTTGAAAAATTAGGAATCCAAAATGCCAGTACATGTTATATTCTCCCAGTGGAGGAGTGAGAGGATATTTTTGCATGTTAAATTTTCTTCTTATGAAGTGTTAAAACATAAAATAGAATAGTCTTTTGAGAGTAACACTGAAAAGAAAACTAATATTTGACCATGTAATGCTTGTAGCCTGGGAAAAATGACTGGACATACAGAAGTTTAGTATGAAATGAAGGAAGACCGCATGAAATGTATTTGAATACATACTGTGCAGAAACATATTAAAGTATACAAATCTCCCAATTGCTTTTAGTAGGGCAGAAAAAGAGGCATGTGTAAAAGACAGTGCACCCAAGCCCTTCATAATTTGCCTTTGGAATTTGGAATGATTTACACTCAGTCACACACACAACTCTCAGTCCTCTGCATCTAAGCTGAATTCTTCCTAAGGAAACCATGATGTCTGCAGCCAACAACAAAGTGAGGTGTTCCAGGGAAGCAAGTCTGGGGTGACAGCCAAATCTCCACATTATTTTGAATTCTCTAAATAATAAAGAGTTGACTGTGATGGCAAAAATCTTCTTGCAGTTGCAGATTCATGTATTTTGGAATACAAATAAACCCTTTCAGCTGCTTCCCATATCCTACCACCATCACCTTATTTACAGTGTTCCAAAATTACTAGAATTCTTTACTCAGGCATCTCTTTGATCCAACCTAATCTCTGTGTGGATGGAGTGAGAAAATAGAGAATATAGATGAGGACATTGATAAAAATAAAAATAACAGGATAAAAATTGAGGAAAGGAAAAATTAAATGACCTTCTGCTATTTATTAAGATCTTATTCTTGCCTTTAGCAATATTTCTTTGATATATTCTATTCAGATTTAATATGAAAATTAGTCTTCATAGATCCACTGCCATCATTGTGTGTAGCAAGTAAATAATCAAATGAAACTCAGATATCAATTAAGATATCTGTGTCATCTCTATATTATAAAAATCTGAAATTTTACTGGCTGAAATTGTTTTATTTCTATCAACATTCTGCATTTCACATTTATATTTGTAATAAATTGATTTAATATAATTTGATTTCTTATCAGATGCTACGAAACCATTGTATAATGATAATTTTGGAACATTTCATTTCTTCCCTACCATACAGGAAATTTCCTCCTTAACCATTCTTTTTATAATGAAATCCAAATCAGTAATTGATCTGTTTAAGTAGTGTTTTAGGCAAAATTAAACAAAGCAATTTCTCAAGCTCTGCAGTATGCTGATTTATCAGCACCAAATGAAAGTTAAAAATATAGCAGACTAATTTGCACAGCATAATTTTCTGATATCTAGCATAATTATTATACAAACTTAGATTTTTCTTATTCTTCCTAATTTTATGTGGGTCATCAAACCAGACGGATAGCATCCTTTTCTTATGAATAAAGTTTTCGTTGTCTCATAATTCAATACATAGTTTTTGTCCATTTGTAATTTGCTCAGTCTTGCAGTATAGACAACAAAAGCCATGGCGACTCTCTACTTTTATTTTTTCAAACATGTGCACATAGAACAATGAGAAAATTTGAAAAATACACCTATAAAACTGAGGAACATGCATTTTAAATGTTATGGTAAATATGAACAGTGTCTCTGAAATTAGCACATATAATCATAATTGTACTTCTGAATAATTTATCACAATGAATTGTACTCAATTTTAATAAATTGGTAGAGGTTGTAAAAGTTCCTGGAAGTATATAGTGAATCTAATATAATAAAGTGAATTCAATATAATCAGTCTATACTGAATCTAATTTCCTGAATGTGAGCTATCTGTATAATAAGCTCCCTTTGACATTGGCTAGAAGATTCTGTGTAGAAAGTGGCAATCAATGAGATTCAAGAAATCTTCCCACCTGAAAAATCCATAAATGTGCCAGAATAGAAGGTGACTTACAAAATAAGAAGGGAGAAAAAAACATGGGAATGCTGGTAATGAACTGAGTAGTACAAAACTATGGTGAAATTATTGAAGGTGACAGAAAAGAGCAGGACATCAAGTTAAATTTCTTAACCCAAGGGTAGAAGAGGACCTTACTTTGTCAAAAAGTCATTATTCAGGAATCAGGTGAAGTAATCAGCATGATTATCAAGTCAGACAATCTTTTATTTTTAAATTCCAGTGTTTTTATATTATTACCAACATCAGCATTTTTATCAGGATTCAACATGCAACAAGTTGGTGGCAATGTTATTGTTACTGTTACCTACAGGTTAGGCATTCCTCAAAGGCACAGTTTTTACTCTTCTGTAACTTTATTAATGTTTGGTAGAAAACTGCATTGGAATAGTACATGTCTAAATAGCAATAATATTGAAGTATATATACAAATCATGTATAATCAAAACCATACAGCAAAAGTGCTTCTTTAGCATTCAACCACATTTTTTTTTTTTTTTTTTTTTTTTTTTTTTTTTTTTTGCTTTGCTTTGTTTTGTTTTGTTTCCAAGTGTGGCTGGTCAAGGGTGGAAGGTGAAAAGAAGAATGCAGAAAGTTAAGAAGAGAGTTTAAAAAATAACTACCTTAGAAATATCACAAAACCAGACAAAACTGAAAAGTGAGAAGGAAGATGGCAAGAAGACCTGAAAAAGCCCCTCTTGTAGCCACCTGCAGGTGAAGCTTGGGGAGCCCTGCCTTGTAGAAGAAAATCATAAGGAGAGCCAGACTACATATGTGACTTGTCTGCAGTACTTGTGGAGGAAGATTTTGTTAATAAGCCCCTGATACCTATATGGCATACATTAAAACCACAATGAGCAGCTTTTCTCAGTCAACACAGAGGTCAAGCTTGGAGATGTGGCTGATACATCTGTAGGAAAGTATTTACAAAAGGGTTTAACCAAGAATTTCACAACAATGCAGATAAGTGCACCTGGGGAAGGATTAGTAAGGGAAGTTGTGACACTGCTTCTTTGAAAACACTGTGGAATTTTAGATTCTGATCTCATCCTGAAAATCACTTTGAAAGCTCATCTTTAGCCCTGTAAGATTTTAAGATTATATGTTAAGGACCAACTAAAAAATGCAACTATGGAGATCTAAAATGTTATATTTAGTCAGAACATGCCTCTGTTTATAAACCAGGAATCACTTTCCTATTAGTCAAAATACCTAGGCTCCACTGATTTAATTATTCATTAACAAATGTACAAAATTATTTGATCCAACTTGAAGTGTTTTTTTTTAACTGCATGTATACCAAGGAACTTCATGCCTTCAATAATAATTACCAAGATTTTAATGTTAGACCCCTTACTAATGCCTATCAAATCAGTTTTATAGAACATTTGTCTTACATATTAGAAATGTTTGCTTCTATACCTTTTTTAAGAGAGTCACATCAGACATTCAGAATCTAAAAAGCGAAACAAAACCAAAGTGTTCAAACATTTTGTATCATTTTATATAAGCAGGGATAGGGGATGGCTTCCATTGACAACTTTCTTAAAGTTATAAGATGTTTCTGGCAATTATTAAAAATAATGAGCCAGGCATGTGGCCTATACCTGTAATTCCAGTGGTTTAGGAGGCTGAGGCAGGAGGATCAAAGGTTCTAATTCAACCCCAGTAACTTAGAGAGGCTGTAAACAACTTAGTGAGACTGTATCTAAAACTTAAAAAAAAAAAAAAAAAAAAGAAAGAAAGCAAATGTGGTCTGGAAAGTAACTCAGTGGAATTGTACCTTTAGCATCATCCTTGAATGAGGCAAGAACCCTCTCAAAGAGTTCCTTGTGAGCAGTCAAGGTTAATTTCAACTGCCATGGCATATGAAATATTGCAAAGTTCCTATGGACACCCATAGAAAAGGATCTAATTTTAAAATATCCTGTATTGTAAAAAAGAGTGGGGATTTGGGGATGTAGTTCAGAGGTAGAACAATTGCCTAGTATACACAAAGCTCTGTGTTCGGCTCCACATTGGCAAAAAATAAATAAATAAATAAAAGACTTTTTTTTTTTTTTAGTTTAGGTAATATGCATGTGATTTAATACACAAACATCAAACATCAAGTACCCAGTGAATATACTTTCATAATCAACTCATTTTAACATACCTCCAATTACCTTGGAAAAACTTCCTACTGTCATTTCTGTTCATTCATTTTAGTATTCTATTTACTTTTGATTTCAAATGACCTGAGGACAATGAATCCTTCAAGGCCTGCATAGTTTCTAGATGCTGACAATTTTCAGCCATAGTCTCCCAAGGGTAGCTCTACTTTCAACCAATATCTGATGATTGCCAAATTTTCATCTCTCCTTAAACTTCTTACCCTCCCTTCAGCCTCATTTTTCTAGTTGCCTATGCCTGTGGTTGCCATTTAACACATCATCGGAATCACCAAGAGAACTAGTTAAAAACAAACACAGTCATCCACCTCGAATTTTGAATGGAACTCTTCTAGATTCACATCTGGGGTTCTGATTGCTAACAAGACTCCTGCCAGTCCTTCAAATCCCAGGAGATTTTCAAACTCTATTAGTTTGGCAAAGGACTTCATGAGAAAGTTTTCGACCTGAATGCTACCATTTGAGCCCTAGGATAAATTCCTCTGGATCTCAATCTCCATATATTATTCAAATCAATTGTCACCAAAATCCTTTACAGTGAACATTACTGTTTTGATTTTACACATGAGGAAACTGAGGCTTAAAGAAATTAAGTATGACGCTGAGCTATGGTCACTGGCAGTGTGCTGTGCAGGTGAAATGAAAAAGATAAAATGTCCAGCAGTGAGACTTATATTTGAATTCTAGCAGTGTCACCAAAGCGGCCTGATTTTGTCATTCATCCTCTTTGAGCTCCAGTTAATCACAGTAAAATGGTGATTACAGTGCTGATCTTGTAGGTCATAGCATACCATGGTCACTTGAGAAATATTAGTTCATTCCCATCTGCAATTCTATTTTTACCTTGTTATTTCTTTAACCACAGAATCCACTTAAAAAAAAAAAAGATGTCCTGTTTATATCTGGGAAGAAATGTAGTGTCACCTTTAGCAATCTTATTACATGTTAATTAGTCACCTAAAATGATTATTTAAGAGGTACATCTGTTATGTAAAGCATCATATTAAGCCTGTTCAAAGAGGCTAAACTTAGAAACTAAAGTATTTCCAAAATTAGAAGAATATTAAAAAAAGAAAATTACTAAATAAAAGGATAATATATCCAGATTGTATAATATTATGCAGGTATTAAGATAATTTTTAAAGAACACTTTAAAATAACAGGTACAATAGGAAATAAAATCCTATCTATAACAATTTCATATTAAAATGTATGTGTTTACAAATGCATATATGTGCAGTTTTGTTAAAAAAGGAAAAATGCTACAGGATTCATAATATTTATATCTTGGTCAAGTAATTATGGATGATTTTTCCCTTTCTTTCAGTTCATTTGAATTTTACATATTTTCCACACAAGGCATTTGATAATGAGAAAAAAAGTAAACATTGTACAAAGCAAATAAAATGTATAAATAAAGCAAAATAAAGGATGCTGCAAACTATTAAGTTAGCCCAAGCTATAATTTGCTTTTTTTTTTAAATCCCGAGGTCTATAAGAAGAGCATATTTCTTATAAGAATTTCTAACATGTTCAACATTCTAACTATTAAATGAAAAATAAGGATCCTCTCAGATTGTGCATATTAGTCGTTTCTTTCCTTGACCACATTTGGCTTCCATGGAAATTCTACAAATAACATTTCTGCAACATAAGGCTCTGAAGTCAGGAACAAACTGTTCTTAACTGTGTGGGGGCAATTTCCCATTTACATGGGAATCAGTCTTCTACAAATAAAATTGCAATAACCCCCATTCCTGCAGTTAGCACATGTTCACTCTGTCCTGAGTACTGTTCAGAATCTTCTACTTTCATTATTCTTTGCTCTGTGCCCTTGGCCAGGTAACTTAACCTGCCCATAATTTAATTTCTAATATAAATCAGAATGACAATGCCACCAACTTGATTAGTTTTTTGTTTTGTTTTGTTTTTGAGGATTAACACAGTAATACATAGAAATCCCATGAGTAAATCCTCATAGAATTACCAAAATAATACTTTGATATAGCACTAAGATTCAAATGCCATCTTTACTAAAATCAAAATCTATAGTCATAAAACCATCATGCAACATATGATAATCATAAATATTTGTAAATCTATTTTATGCAAGACAAAAATAGGAAGTCATGTTGGATAAGATTCAGCCCCTGTCCTTAGTTTACTGAGGAGGGAAGATGGGTCTTTAAGTGGTGAGAATATGAGGTCACAACAGTGGAGAGAAGGGTGCTAAGTGCATTTAGAGAGGTGAGGCAAAGCTACCTGGAGACAGCAACACTTCAGGAGAGATCTGAAGAATGAAAGGAACTGAGCCAGCAAGCTGGTGAGTAACAACAATCAGTTGGCATTCGCTCCCTGGTGTTCTGTGCTGGAACTCGGGAGCTGCCAACACTAACTTCATGCCAGGTGACAAATGATCTGAGTGCCCACAGCTGCAGCTACCACTTTATATGCTCCCCCTCCTACTTCCATCATTAATGAGCCTGAGACCAGGGGGGGAAAAAAATTCAACTTAGTAACCAAAAGCGCCTCTGTTAGCCTTTAGTCCAGAGATATCAGAAAAGCTCCCACACTCCTGTTAACAATACAGCCATAGATCCTTTGTTATTTTCCTTTAGCACTTGCTGAAACAGAAATTTGCTGCTATAAACTTATTTTTATACAACTTGTGGTATGTTAATAAATAAGTTCATTATAAAAATACATGATTTTTTTTTTCAGGAACTTCTGAAGCACATGAATGTTTCAGTTTCCTTAAGGTGGATTCTTACTGTGAGAACTTTGCTCATTTGTCTTTCACCATTTCTGACTTTGGATTATCCTACCTGCAGATATATAATATACCAAGAACACAGGTGTGCTAGAAGGTATCTATTCCAAATGTACGTAACTTTATCACATCAACACAAGTTTTATGCCTTTATACATATGTCTACATTTCAAATGTTATTTTAAAGGAAGTTCCATTTAAAATAACTAAGAACAAGGACATTTCTCTTTTTTCTGTTGTGTGTCAGGTGTAACATGCCTGACATCTTGAGTACTAGAAAGAGTTTCATTCTGCCCCTTAGATGCCCCTGCTATATGACTACATCTATTTATTTTAATTTGTGTGGGAAAAAATGGCATTTGGTCTTTATTTGGTTGTCAAAAAACAAAACAATGTGTCCAGTATAATAGGGAGATACTGAGACTCAAAGGAAACCTGGGATTTGCTTCCTGCCTTTAAGGAGTTTATAGTATGGTTGGAGAGGCTAAGGAAAAATCATGTTAAACTGATTCAGTGACACTGACTATACAAAAGTTGACATCGGGATACACAGAGGAAGAAAATTTTTCTTTACATAAAGAGAAGTACAATGTGTGATCTCCAGTAATAGAAAAACTTCCACTATTTGTGTACACTTTGTGTTTTTTTAATATATGGCCTTTCAAACACTAAAGAGAAGTAAGTCAACACTATGTTTTCAGGGTATTATATTCATATCTTTCAAATGACAGTTTAAATAAAACCATCGACGCTTATAAATGTTTTTAAAAACTAAGTTAGGGGAATTCTGACTAAGCAGCTCTACTATACAAAGAAAAGTCTACTTCTATTGTTTTAAGAAACACAATAGCTTTAAGTCAACCACTAGGGGGAAAACCCTGCAGCATATGCTGCAGTATATTCCTCCAAAACTGAACATCTAGCACTATTTGAACAGTGTATCCTTCTCTAATCCATTAGTTTCCAGGCCAATCCTTGCCCTAGGGCTTAGAATAGGGTGAAGTTTTAGGCCAGCTACCATGTCTTACTACCTCCTTTTTTAAAAAATATATTCTTTATTTGTGGATGGACAGAATACCTTCATTTTATTTTATTTATTTATTTATTTATTTACTTATTTTTATGTGGTGCTAAAGATCGAACCCAGTGCCTCACACATACCAGACACATGCACTAGCCCAGCCCCCTGACTATCTCCTTTTAAAGAGCTAAAAATAAAGCATTAACAGCAGGTCCAGCAGGATGGAGACTCAGGCTGGTGTGGAAATTTGTCATATTGAAACTGATGAGAGAAAAAGCCTGACTCTGCGCAGATTAGCTCAAAATGAAACTGAAATTCTGCATTCTCAGTTTAACTGACACATATAAATCCCATCAACGTTTAATTTCAAGCTGAAAAATTCCACCCTAGTGTATTTTCAGATGAGTCATGTGAAAGTAAATTAAGATCCATAAATCATCATCCCAGACGAAAGGTCTCTCATGCAACAGGGGAAACTTCAGGTGTTCAGTTTTTAAAGTTGTTGGTTCAGTGGCATTATTTATTTGGCCTTTCTATTTGTTAAATTCTACACTTTCATTTATAATTTAGGTGAGTGATTCATAGTTGTAATTCCTTTAAAATGCCTGCTTCTTTCCATTTAGTATCATCGTTTCAAATGACAAAAATGTTTTTCTTCACTAGTTTGTTCACATATGCTGTTAATAAAAGGTATAAATATCATTACATAGGACCAGGAAGAGGATCACCACTGTTTATGAGGGTGTGACCCCAAGAAAGTTATTTTAATATCTCTAAATACTATGAAAGCATACAGGTTAGGTTCTCTCAAATGACCACTTTGCATCTCCCTAATTATAAAAAGGCTTTAGAAAGTTTGACCTAAATGAAGTTATAGACAACCAAATATTTTAAGTGTTCTTTTAAGAAGGTAAAAGTATGTTATAAAGTGTGAAGTCTTCCTCCAACTCTTCAACTGTTCCCCTGAATTTATTTCTTTAACAGGTGTTATAAACACAGTATGTCTTTTGTGTGAATATGAAGATGAACTGGTGAATTCTGCCTGAATAATCACAGATTGTAATTATCTTGATAACCTTTTTAAAAATGCAAAGGCAAGTTATTCACTTAAGAAGTTAAAAATAGAGTAAGATTAAACATCAGTAGTAGTGATTCCAGGAACTTACTTGGCATTACCTGAGCCATAAATGAAATCAGCTGGAACAATAACTTCACAGACTTGGTAAATTTTGAGGATGTTTAGCATGCATACAATATTAGGAAAATTAAAAACAAATGACATAGAATCCTGACGTTCTCTCCATTTTACAATTCATTCATTCATTCAGTTGAGAAATATTTTTCAAGCAATTTCTAGGCCTGAGGACATAAGATTAAAAGAGTATCACTTCTTTTAGCATACATTTTGATATGATGGTAGACAATAGATAAGCTACAAAATTACCTAGAAACTTGATGCTTACTCTGGTTACACACTATTTTGGTGTTTCTAAGAATATGAGATACCTACATTGTTGGTGACCCTGGAAAAGACCTAATGATGACACTCAGAATGGTCAGCCTGTTGTTTAAGGCCTTCTCCAATACTTCCCCATTATTTGCATATTATTATTTCTTACTGCTCACCTTTGAGACCAATGAGAAGTACCCAATACAATCTAAATGTCTGACCAGAATAAGACTCAGAGATTATCCCACTTACCAAAATGAATTTTCACCCTATTCCTTGAAAAAGGACCTTCCAATCTGAAGCTCTTTCTGATTCTCCTAAAAAGATCTCTCCAGCCCCTTTTAAATGCTGCAAGTCCTGTACATGACTTTCTTTCTAGGCATTTAATTTGGTTTGTATTTTACCATGTACTTACATGCAGGAACATGCCCAACTTAGTCATTTGATTGGCAACTCCAAGGGCAGGGACTCAAAAGTTTTCAACTTTTCATGGTATCTTATGCTTTACTTAGCATACTATCCTACTTAGTTCTCAATTCAAATTTCTTATGTTAAATTCAAATTTCTTATGTTTGTGTGTATTTCTGCAAAATGGCAGAATATGAAAGTCATTTGCTTTTTCATGTGCAACATCTGTTACCAAGGGAATCAGTATAAGCTTACTCTAAAAATGGTGTTAGAGTAAAAATACTACTTAAAACCTTAACATGAGTTACTTTCATTTTGTTCTGAATCTTTGACTCTTTCAGTTTTCTGGCTGTTTTTTGAACATAAACCCCAGTCAGAGCTCTCAGGTTTTCAGAACTCTTGAGAACTCCACATATAATCCTAAGTGCAAAGATTCTGCATTTATAAAATGTCTATGCATTCTAATCCCATATAATCACCTCACCAATGCTTTATGTTCAAAATATTAAAAAAAAATAGGTCTTCTCCAAAATTTAAAATCATAGAAAATTAAGGGCACAGCTGAATGAAACTCACGAAGTTTAAAATATAACAGTGAAACAAGTGCTTTCTTTAAATTTACATTTAATTTTTGTCAACATATGATCTATATACTAAGTTATCTAGATGGAAATATTATGTGTGAAAGTATAAAAATCCACCCATGTCCAGCACATACATACATAGGTGTATATATACATAATATATGTATATTATGTATATATATGTTATATATATTTATGTAACTATTCAATGATAATTCTGTATCTAGGTCACACATACATTTTATTATGTATACAAACACAGCACATATTAGTCTATACAAATATACATACATATGATATGGAGTTTTCATGATTAGTGTTTTCATAGCTACACAGTGTTCATTCTGGAACACAGATGTGAAATGTTTATGTTTTACAGGTGTGTTTAAGTCTACTCCTACAGGCATAAGTGTTTTGATAACTAGTTAACATATTTTTTTTTTGCCACATCTCTTAAAAGTCTTATCTAGTAAAACTATATATCAAGACTTTAATTCTTTCTTTATCTCTAACAAAGACATATAAAAGTATTTTTGTATCATTATCATGTGTTTCTTTAGACAGTGACTCATTTCACATTTCTAGCCATCAACAATGTCCTGTAAAGCTTTCATTTCATCACATTGGAAAAAATGAAAGCTTTTGACCCCCAAGTCCCCATGATCCTGGTGAAAACGAAATGAGTGTAACATATAGGCACAATCCAGGACATAGAACATTTGGTACACAAAGGATGATCAGACGGGTCCCTACCCAGCACATTTTCCATTGAGTAGTTTCTATTGCACATACCAGCTCGGCTGCCAATGATCCATGCTGCTTTTAAATACTACAAAGAAATTTACACTCCAAGTGCCGCCCGTTTAAGTTCTTCTTTTTGCTCTCGGAAATGAAAATACTTGTACAGTGAGTGATACCTTGTTGCAGCTGTCTCCCCGAGTCCTTCAGAAACCCACCTCTGAGCTGTATCGGGTTAAGCCCTGCCGCTCCAAGCTCTTTCTCCCCAGCAGCTGGCAATTGGCCGCTCTCTGGGATGAGCAAATGGGCACTAGGCCGCCATCTGGGGGCGGTCCGAGGAAGTTGCAGCAAATTTAGAACAACTGTGGGTTGGACAAGAGTGTCAGCAAATTCTTTGTTAAATAAGCACGCCGGTTTTATTTACACATTCCTGCGTATATTGAAAGAAAACTAAGGGAAAAAATAGAAAAGGAAAAGTAAAACAACCATCAAGACTTCCCATTCTGTTGCTTATGAATTTTCTATTCCTTTCATATTTTGCAGTAAAATAAAAAGTGTGATCTCATATATGTGCAAACACCATGAGATTGCAAATTAATTTCCTACTTCTTGGTGATTCATCTCAAAGGAAACTAATTAACACCAACTACTAACAGAAGTTTCCAGGATCTTGGTATTTAACTCAAATGCAGCTTTCCAAAAGAGGAATCTATCTATACCTTTGCACTGACACAATGCAATCATGTTAAATGTACTCCAAAACTTACCCCTGGAAAAGGTAAGTAAGTGTCTCATCAATGCATTATACTGGTATAAGTTTTTCATCAATGCATTACATGGTTACGTGGAAAAGTAGTTTTATTTACAGTTTATTATGATCCAATGTTTATGTGATTTTAACACTGCAGCAAAAGCTACTTATTTGCTTTCCCTCCTAAATATCTCTCTACACTTTTTTTCCTCAAAAGAGATCATTTGTATACCTGAATAAGAGTCCAGATTAATTGAGTGAATAGAACATTTTGAGGCTTATCTACTATAATCTGCACATGGATAGTTCTTTATTCCCTCAGGATCAGCTTGAAAAGGCATTTTTTGTGCCCTTCTCCCATCCCACCCCCTTCTATTATGCACAGAATTTAGAATTTACCCTTTCCCTTAAAATTATAATTTGGTTTTAAAACTACTTATTCAATGACACAACTACAGTGGTTGTATATTCTTCCAAAAAATGTGGATCAGAGTTTGATTATATACTCTTTAGGTCTCTTTTAAAAAATTGAAATTCTTAATAACTTCAATTTCAAATCAGCATTCGAGAATTTCTATTAGGATAAATAGAGAAAAATTGCTCTTAACAATATGTCACCTAAATTGTTTATTTCAAAGTGTATGATAAATAAATATTTTTATCAAACACATACTATGAAACATATTCTAAAGGAAAGTAACTTGTCTTTTAAATAGAGCATGTACCAAGTATTTAAATCATAATTTTGTGAGTTCTTAAAAACTCTGAAAAATATATGTTGTGGTAAAATTAAAAGAAATATAAACTCATCATGTCTCTATATGCTCAGCTCCTACTACTATAAAAAATAAAAACACATTAGTTAAGTAATGGACTCTTAGATTACATGACATATGCTGAATGATGGTTAGTGTTATATAGTACTTCTTAGAATGCCTAGATATTCAAATATATAGCTAAGTTTGTAAGCAGCATAAATAGCATTTGAGAAACTGTAAATAATAAAAAAGTAAATAGTGATCAAACACAGATATGTCCAACAGTTACAAAAATAATCACATGAACATTTAAATATAACATGCAGAAAATTAAGGAATAAATTTTCACATATTAATGTTCTGATCTTACATAATCACTATTTAAATAAATACTCCTCATGATTAAGAAAATTGAAAATAAAGTAAGATAAATATCACATGCATAGAGGAAAAAAAGATGATATGTTAATGAGAGGACTAGACATATGAATCTCAAAGCCAAAGATATTGTGTCTATGTTTATGAGAACCAGAATCTGAAAGCAATAGGAGTTGATATTACATGCATAAGAGATGATTATGTGGCGAATGGAGGAAGAAAAGTACTGTGGTCCCGTGCTATATCATCTGAGAGAAGGTGTAAATTTAGTTTTGAGACATTGAGACCAGGGAAAATACAGTGAAAGAGTAAATCCCCAAATAGATGTTTAGCAAGAGGAAAAAGCCACTTCTATTTCCATCATTTAGCATGTAAAACTCAAAGAACAAAGTAAGGTCCAACCAAATCTAGATCACACTGAAGCCTAAAGAACTAAAGTAGCTTGGGGACTCCTAAGTGTCTATATTAAAATGAATTAAGATAAGGATCTGTATTAGATTTATATTGCTATATAAGAAATTACCAAACACTTAATGAGTTAAAATGAAGCATTTGTTGTACTATCTCTCAGTTCCTGTAGGCCAGCAATCTACACATGGTTCAGAGGAGTCCTCTCCTCAGGATCGCTTAAGACTGCAAAGTGATATTTGAACTGTGTTCTTATCTAGAGGCTTAACTGAGGAAGGATCTATTTCTAAGTTAAATCAAATCATTGCAAGATTCATTTCCTTAGGGCTCTGGAATTCATGATGACGTCCTCAAGGGCACCAGGAAAATGTTTCTTCATTTCAGGAAGAGGACCAGTCCCACTCAGAATAATCTACCATTCACTCAAAATCAAAGAATTGAGACTTTAATTACATCTGTAAAACCCCTTTACTCTTTACCATATAGAAACAAATAGTAGTTTCCACTCAAACAAAAGAGAGGAGATGATGCAAGGGCACAATTCACTGGGGGTCCATTTAGCGTGGATCAACAACAACAACAAAAAATCTACAAAAACACAAGAAATTTCTTCTTTACCAATCAAAAACTAAGTGGAGCAGTCCAGGAGATGGATGAATATATGGCATTTATTTGCTTTAAGATCCAAGCAGAAATGTGGTTCTATAAGTCATAGAAGTAGTGTAGATGCATAGTTACAACTGTGGTGAAGACATTAAGGGAGAAGTTATTTAATCAGGAAAGGACAAAGATGCACTAGGTAGATGCTGAACTGAGCAGTGATGTTTGGTTCATGGTCAGGACTTGGGGCAATGAAGGGCACTGGTGCACAAGTAGTTGCAATGATTTTCTGTGTAGCATATTTGTGTCATCTAACTACCTTTCTAAAGCCTTTACACCTGATCAGCCATGTTCTCAGTTGGCTAAGCCTAATTCGATAGCTGATGCAAAGAAAGCTGAGTAGTCGCAGTGGAAATGGTGCAAACTCAAAAGGCTATAGATATTAGAGATAACATTCATATATTTAATTTCTTTAATATACTCATATGGATTTCCTATCATGTAACAGGCATTGTTCTAGGTGCCAGGGATTAAATTATAAAGTAACAAAGTTCCTGATATCAAGAAACTTTTTCTTAAAGTGGGAAATAATAAATAAATGAATTATTAAATACTAGATATGAAAACTACAGGAATAAAAACAAAGGAAGTTATAAAAGCTTAAGAGTAATGGGAGAATTGCAACTTGAAATAACCTCATCAGGGATGCCTATTCAATTATGTTTCCTTTGAAAAGAAACCTGAATATGGTGAAAAGTGTCAGCCATCCTGGTATTTATGGAAAGCAAAGATCCTGAGATATATGTGTTCTTTGTAAGTCAAAGGAACAGAAAAGTGAGAAATATGCGGGATATAATGGGAGCAAGAAAGCAAATAATATAGTGTATATGGTCAGATATGGATAAGCAACAAGACAATTCAGGGCTTATGAGCCTGTTTGAGGATACTAGCTTTTACCTATAGAGAAAGGAAACTACTAGGGAGTTACTAGAAGATTACATCAGATGTATTTTTAAGAATGACTCCAGTTATGTTTCCCACCAGGTCTAGCTGTACTTATTTAAGTCTTTGATTTTCATTAGAAGACACATTAAATCCTTAAACAAACAAACAAAAACAACTACAAAACTCTCCTTTTCTTAAACTGGATTGCTTAGGTCTCCATTCCTTATAAAGTGAAACTAAAAGTTCCATAAGGTTGGAAGAATCTAGTTTAGTTTCATGAGCAATGGGTATGCATTAGGTTGGTTTCTTCAGTCAGGCTGAATTATATGTAATGGGACCCTGTATGCATTGATACTTACCAAAAAATGCCAAGGAATGTAAGAAGTACTCAACAATCAGATATTTTGGATTCTTATGTATTTTAGTATAAGAGATAAAAGGTAGAATTTTTAAAAACATTATCTTTAAATAAATGATAGAATGTAATACACCTGGAGAGTCAATGTCTCCTATTATATTGTTGAACAAAGTTATCCTTCTGGGCTATTTGTTTAAGCTCATAGCAAAAGTTCAGTTTCTAAAGGTTATCTGATCCTTTGTGACTCAAGTGTTTCAAAACTATCTTTCTAACTCATAAATATTATCATCCAATATCAAGAAAAGTGAATTTAAGACATACAGTTCAAAGTTAATATTTTATAGATAGCTGTTTTGTTTCATACAACATAATTTTTAAAACTAGGTTTGACTTCTAATTTTAGAGATATAAAAATTAAAATAAATAATTTATAGTAGTTTATTACATTTGAATTTTGGATCCTCCCAATGCATGCACAAACAGAAACAATAATAAATACAAAATAAGTATATCTGTAGGTATATTTTGGCCATTTTCAATGCATGTCAAACAGAATATTACAAAATCAACTATAAAATTTTTAATTTTTTCAAACATTGTCACTGTCTTAAGCACATTGGACTTTTCCCCACTACCCCTTAAATAAAAATATCCAACTAAAACAAAGAAAAAACAATTTTTATTTTAGATTATTTTTTGAAAATATCAAGGGTAGAATATGAAAATATAAGCTTAAATATACATATACTCTTTATCTTCTGTTTTTTGGTGACTCTTTCTAGAAAATGTTTTCTAATTTGGCGGGAGAGAGAGAAATTTATGGTTAAGTAAATTCCACATTATCTCATTAAAGAAAGTAAATGGTTACTTAGTCATGTCACATATGTTTATAAACTTTTTCTTCCTGTTAATAGTTTTAAAAAATGTAATAATTACAATATTTTTGATAAATATTTTTTCACACTCACCAAGATTTTAAAAACTCTACCATCTGAAAAAATAATATTCAGAGCAGTTATCTGCAAAAGAACAGTATTTTAATGGAAAATGATGGAAAAATTTTGGCACCCACGTGGAATCATATATTTACCATTGAATGCCCATAAATTAAAAAACAAAACAAACAAACAAACAAACAAAACATCGATTTCAAGTTCCAAAAGAGAGATGTATTCAAGAACTTTGAAATCTGAAGGGAGATTTAAATAGACTATAGAAACTAAAAGAAGTTATTTACAAAAGCTTCTGTTTTAACAAATGTAGGGAACTTGATTTTTTTGGATATAAATTAGTTATCTTAAATTTGAAGACTGGGGAATGAGATTGATCAAATTATACTGTGTGTGCATTAATAGGGATTAACAAATCCCACTATTATGTATAACTAAAATGCAAGTAAACTATTTTTTTAAAAATTGATGACATTAAAAAATGTATTCTGTATTTAACCACCTTCTTGTTCTATACTTAAAATTCAATGTTGTCCAGGAGATTTCCAATTATATGTGAATTTTAACACTTGTTTATATTAAGACCCTTTATCTTGTTCCATAGTGATGGAGAAAGAATTTTTCATCAGACTTTTTTTGGGGAGAGGGGTACCAGGAATCAAACTCAGGGGCACTGAACCACCCAGCCACATCTCCAGCCCTATTTTGTATTTTATTTAGAAAAAGGGTCTCACTGAGTTGCTTAGCACCTTGCTTTTGCTGAGGCTGGCTGTGAACTCGCAATCCTCCTATCTTAGCTTCCTGGGCCACTGGGATTACAGGCCTGCGCCATTGTGCCCTGTTAGATTTTATATTTGATATTAAAATAAGTCTCATTTAAAAATATTCATTTTACACATTCTCAGTATTTTAATGGATAAAGTTTTTAATAATAAAAACTCAAGAGTCAAGGGATTTTTTTGTTGTTGTTTACTTAATACTCATCTATTTTTGTGTTTCAGGTTCTCAAACCTCTTTTGCTTATACAAGTACTATTCCTTTATGATGTTATAGTTGGCTTTAAATTAGTAGATTAAAATTACACATAGGGAAGTTTAAATGTGTTCAGAATTTCCATGAAAGCTAAAACATTTCAAATACTTGAGAAATAACTTTCAAAAACTATAATATTCTGGGGCTGCAGTGATGGCTCAGTGGTAGAGCACTTGCCTAGCAAGCATGAGGCACTGGGTTCAATCCCCAGCACCACATTAAAAAAAAAAAATGAACAAAAACTATAATGTTCTGTAACATTTCTGTCACTCTAATATCATAAATTTCAGAGTTTCATGACTTCAGTTTTCATGTCAATTTAATTCACTTCTCTATTCCTAACTCATCTTTTGAAGACTACTTCTGAGTTTCCACCTATAAGGTGACTTTGATTGTACAGATATACACTTTGGCACCTACAACTTACTAAAGGAAAATAATTTTGAAAACTTCCTTTTAAAATAACATAATAACTTTCTATGCTTAATCCAGGCTACAATTAAAAATTTAAAGGCTTTGTTCATATTGGATAGATTAATTCTGGTATCCTAAATTAGTTCAATTAAACTTAGAGTTTAAAGAAAATTAAAAAAAAAAACATTCATTTATCTGTGCACTTTGACAGATACCTGTAATGCCAGAGACTTGGCATTAGACTTTGCATTAGACTAAGGCATAAGGATATAAATTCGAGGCCACCCTCAACAACTTGAGACCCTGTCTCAAGATTTAAAATAAAAATAACTGGGGATATAGGTAAGGAGTTCCCAGTACTGCAAAAATCAATCAATCTCTTGTTTACTTTGAAAATAAGCTGAGAATTCATTTAGTGGACACCTATAAAGTATTCTGAAATGCTGAGTGAAAAGATATAAAAGATGAACATCTAATTGCATGTCTTACAATTCCATCTTCTTTGTTAACTTGTTAATTAAAATAATAGAACACCTATAGCTCCAAATCTATGCTGAGTCACTAAATTTTTACTAATTTTTTTCTTTAAAGAAAAAAGTTATCCATTGCTTTGCAATTTTTATTGCATAAAATATTTCAAAATTGTTTTAACCATGGAGCTATAGGAAGATCTATGCAAACATTTCTGTAAGTTGCATAGCCCTCAGTCTGAATTGTTTAAGTCTTTGAATTCTTTCATAAATGTTAACTCTTCCCAAACAAAACAAAAGACACTAATTTCTGTTTTACCATATTTTTGCCTGCTGAAATTTCATAAGTTATATTAACACAAAACTGGGCTTAACTGTACTTTCATTTAGTTCAGAGGTGGTATACCAAAAGTTAATCAAATAAGGACAAAGTTAGCTTTTTTTCTGAATGTCAAACATGTAGTTTGTTGGTCTAAAAATATTTCAAAAGTATAAAGAATAGTAGGCTTCATGAATATGTGTAGAATATTTCAAAAGAGATGAGTACAATATGTAGAAGATCTAGGTAAGCTGCACATAATCATGGATGAATGCATTTATTGTTTGAAACTTTCTTGTGTGAATACTCTATCACACAACCAACAGTTCTCTAGTAGAACTTCAAGTACTGTTAAATCTTTTAAAAGATTTATTAATTGGTTTTATTTAAAACATCAGAGTGAGTGCAGTACTTTAGATTTAAAAATTGCCAAATGAAGTAATTTTAATACTATTGTTCCCTTCTGGAAAATGATAGAATAGCCAAAAGAAATCTATTTGAAATATTATAATGTCTTTATAACTTCAAAATATGTGCCAATCAGCAATATAAACATTTTTTTGATGGACTGAAGATTGCATCCTTTGTGATACTTTATGTTTTCCTTTTGCCTGTTAATGGATTATCAATAAAAAAGTTTTTAAATGAAAGTTATTCCTTTCCATAATGTATGTGATCTTTTATTAAATAAACTATGGCCATGTTGACAAATGTCTTTACAGAAAATACTTAAAAGTCACAACACAGATTCAAAGATCCATCACAGTCACTTACCCCTACCTTTTCTATCTGGCCTGAATGTTTGTGTTGAAAGAGCTCATTTTTTTTTATTGTTGGTTGTTCAAAACATTACATAGTTCTTGATATATCATATTTCACATTTTGATTCAAGTGGGTTATGAACTCCCATTTTTACCCCATATACAGATTGCAGAATCACATCAGTTACACTTCCATTGATTTACATATTGCCATAAAGAGCTCATTTTTAATGCGAACAAACCAGCTAGAAAGGTATATAGTTTTCTGTAGTTCTCTAGTTCCTTCAGGTTATACCATCATCTGCTCAGAATAAATGTAGTAATATATTCAGGGTTTTCTCATCAACCCAAATAATCTTGAAAATCGAAATGAAAATGACTCCAAAAAGTTAAAGAGATTCAACTATTTTAGGAAGGATGTTGCCTGATTCCCTCTAGGGTTTCTCTAATATTCCCCAGCCTTGAGGCTAAAGGTGTGTGTGTGTGTGTGTGTGTGTGTGTGTGTGTGTGTGTGATTTCACACTTGCCTACATAGAATATGCTGTACCCAAGAGCGATTTGCCTCAAATTGAGCAACCACCTGAAAAGGCCAGAAACATCTCCGTGATTCATCAGCCTACTGAAATATAATAAATCGGACCAATCTGTTGTAGGGATAAAGTTCTTTGGCAACCTTTCCTGGATAGACTTCTTTAAAATCCAGTTTGGAGATATAGTAAGTAAAACACCTATGACAAACGTTCTTTCCACTTCCATGTCTTCACATATGCAAAATTACATTGAAGATATTATCCTAGAAAACATTGAAGGAAGATTTGGAATTCATGCTAGTAGATTTGAAATGCTATATTTAAAAAAGTAGATTTTGATATCATGATGCTTCCATCAGTGTCTGGTCTCTCTAGATACTTTACTAATCTTAATACATTTAAAGAATTCTGAGCATTTGGAAGAGCAAATTGAAACACTGTAACTGTGTCAATCTAAACTCATTCTTCAGGAATAACCAACACAGACAGTTATCATAGCTGAATTGGTATGTATATAAAATAGACTGTGGACCATCTGTTAGGACGATCAATTGTGATATTATATGACTACAATAAAGACCAGCATTGGTATAAATTACATAGAAAAGTCACAAAGTAAAGGATAAAATCATATCTCCAGGATTGTCCCTCAAAGGCTGCCATATATACATTAAGAGTACTTTTTTTTTTTTTTTTTTTTTTAAGAGGGGTGAGCTAGAGTTTAGCTATTCCTTTGAAAGCTCTTAAAAATAGGGTCAAGCTCACTTTAGGTCTACAGTTACAATAGATAGGCAATTTCATCTCTCTTGGGAATGTACTGCATTCACTTCAGGAAGGAATGGCAAGAGACACAGAGATGATTCCCCCAGAATACCTCCTGTTCAGCTTGGGAGTTAGTGGAATGCTGCCCTTTCTCCAACACAGTTGCTGATGAAAGGGATCTATTAAAAAGAACTGCGTTGGTTTACACTGCAGATTGAATGGAGCATTAAATGACTGCATTAGTATGACTGCAGTGGGGGTAATGATCGCCTCTGTAACATAGTAGTACTTTAACATAGGTGCAATAATTGTTCCAATGCCCTTTTCCTAATTTGTCACGAAATGATATCTACATCTCTCCAACAAATGCCCCCCACACGCATCTCCCCTCACCCTACAGTTTTATCTCCACCGCTCCCCTCTCCCCCAGCAAGTGTAAACAGATGAGGAAATATGTACTTTGAAATTGTCACCTATGTTTCATGAAGGTTGGGCATTACTGCAAATCACTTAGAATGGCTTCTCGGAGGCGTTTAGCGATACCGCCCACCCATACAGCTCAGATGTTCTTAATTTGATCACTGCACACACCCCCCACCCCACCCGCCCTTTCCAGTTTGGGCTGTAATTTTCCAAACAGTCATCTCTCGTTTGCAAAAGTTAAAATCAATCCACGGTTACAGAATGCAGACTTTCTGACAGGGTTTCTCTTTGTAGAGCTGCCAGATTGCGACCGATAAACAGGGGACAAAGGGGGAGGGGGAGAGAGAAAGAGAGAGAGAGAGAGAGGGGGGGGGGTAGAGAGAGAGGTAAGGAGAAAGAGAGAGGAAGAGGGAGGAGAGAGAGAGAGAGAGAGAGAGAGAGAGAGAGAGAGAGAGAGAGAGAGAGAGAGAGAGAGAGAGAGAGAGAGAGATCACTTGCTTCCTTGCTTCCTAAGCAGGGATTTGCCTGCGATGCGCGGCGAGAGGACTGCGGCGGCTGATTTACACAGTTGGCGCGGAGGAGGGGCCGGGGGTGCGGGGGGAACAAGCTGGCGGAGGCTCAGGCGATGGGCTGATCTGGGGGCTCCGGAGCGCCGCTCCTTCGGTGCGCGATTTGGGGGCGGCTGATGGATTTGCATTTGTGTTCCAGCCCTGCGTTCCCTATATTGCCTCCCAATACCCGACCAGGCGCTCCCAGTTTTGGAGCAGACGTTGGTAAGTAACGTGTAATCCGAATTTAGTTATTTCCTAGGCCATTAAAGTGGCACTTTTAAAGCAGGTCAGTCTGAAAAGATGCCGTCGCCGCTGCCGTTGTGAGTGTCTCCTTGGCCTGAAACGTTCGGCGGTCTCCTCCTCAGCCCACCGCGCTTCCTTCTCCTGCTGGAGAAGTAAGGGTTCTTGAATGGTGAGCTGTCAGGGGACACACTGTGCCAACGGGATCTCTTCGCCTTCGTGCTTTGCCTGAGATTTCCCAAATCCAAATCGGATTTGGTGTGTACAGCCATACTGTTGTATTTGTGTCTCCCCCCACCCCCCCCCCTTCAGTGTCTGACCAATGCTGGGATCTGAGATCTAGTCGCCCCCTTCCTGCTTTCTTTCCGCCTTTCCCCACCCCTTTCTTCTCTCATCTACACACCACCCACCCCCACTCCCACCCATCCAAAGGGCAAAGAGCAAAGACACTCGGGAAAGAAAAGGGCTAGTTTCATCTTCTCGAATTGAAGGAGGCCTCGGGCAGGAATTGCGCTGTGAGTGACAATCTTTCAGGAAGACAGAAATCCAGAGAACAAACCCGGGTTCTCTGGAACAGCGAAGCTCACCATTGAATCAAGAGCACGGAGATTTAAAATCAAACGACTCCAGTCCTGGGACACTCACGTATCCTGCTTGCCATCGAGGGCGTATGGAGCTGTGATTGTGGGCTCCAGGTCACTGGCATCGCCACGCTAGGTGTGCGCCCCGCTCTCCCATTGGTATGCAGCGACCATTTCCTTGCAAGTCTCAGAGATGGAAATATTTAAAAGGATTCCGATTGTGACTTGGTAGCTTTTCTGAAAGTTGGTGGCCGGAAGAGGAGAAAATACAAGGCTACAGTATGAAGGATACAATTGAACCTCCCAGAGAGTTTGCCCCTCCCGCTGGGAAGCCCCTCGGAGCAAACCTTGGAGATCCTGAGCGCTCTGCACCTATAGGTACTCTCTGCCATCCTTTCCTACTTTGCCTAAATGAAATCATTATGTCTTGTATGTAGGATGTGCACGGTAGAAAACATAGACTTTGACCGTGGTGTCTTCTATACGTTCACAGGTGCTAGGAATTTGTTGCATTCTAAAACGGGATCAGTGAGGTTTATGGTCGATGATGAAAGAAGGGGTACTGGAGCCTAAGGTACCCTGGGATCCCTGGGGGGGGGGAATTGTAACTCTGCTCCAAATAGGCCAGGTGGCTGATCAAAGGACCCCTCCCCCGGTGAATCGCTGGGTTGTATCTATCCTAAGAGATAGAAGGGAAAAGGTTTGAGCTTTTTTTTTTTTTTTTTTTTTTTTTTTTTTTTTTTTTTCATATCTAAACAGACCCATTGTGTTCTTCGCCTGGCGACAGCAGAATAGAAAAGAATCTACAGAAGGCTCAAAGCTTTTCAGAAAATGAATGATGCAGCATTTTAATTATATGTTCTAGGGGGATCGTTTTGCTTCCATATTGGAATATTTAGCATTAGATCTGGAGAGAGTAGTGAGCTCGAAGATCCCGGCAATGAGGAGGGGGAGGTAGGAAAGGGGCACACTGGGGAGAAAGGGCTTCTTGTCCTCCCTCTGGACAAACAAATGGTGCGGGGGCGCTCGCAGCAGGACGCATAAGAAAACGCGGCCTCAAGAGTCCACATTCCCTAACTTTTGGAGCCCTCCCTATCTTTTAGACACTTAAAGGAAAGGAAAACAGTGAAATAGCCTTAGGACATGGTCAAAGTCCAGAATTTGCAGGGTTGTAGTTCAAGGGAGGACAGAGACTTGATTGCAAAAAGGAAAGAGCATTTACCATCACCGGGAAGCTCGGGCACCTCCTGGTTACCCATTCATTCCATCAAGTCTTGGGTTCCGATAAGATCCCAGAAACAGTCACCGCCTCTGCACATTGGGCACCTTAGGTGCTGGGGGAGGGGGGAACTGGCAGCTGGGGAGCGAGACTGAATTGCTCTGATTCTGAACTCAGGCAGTCCGTGTTGGTTTGCTTCTCCTCCACTGAGACCTAACCGAGAACAGGGTGGGTCCAGAATATTAAGGGTGTAGAATGTTAGAGAATTCTGCCAGCCTGCTTGCTTAGTTTCTGATTGCTGTTTCCAATCTTAACTACTGTGGGGCACAGGAAACATGTGTGATCATTTTAAATGCAAAATATCATGTATATTTTTATGACTGACTTTTGTTGAGTTAGATTTTTTTTAAATTTTAGAGTGGAAAGACATTTATACATAAACTATACTTTTCTTTGTATTTGGCTCTGTAAAGAGTATTTTAAGGGAAAGCCATCTCTACCTACTAACTTTGAGCCCTTGGGCAATTAAGGTTAGTTCTTCAGACCAAAACTCTCTCTCTTCCCCCAACCTGTGAGTCCATGACAGGATTGGTGTGTGTGTGTGTGTGTGTGTGTGTGTGTGTGTGTGTTGGGGGGGGCGGCGATGGATGCATCCACAGACACACCATTTCTAGCTAACTAGCATCCTCTGCTGCACGCTTGGGTCTCCCCAGTTTCTCCACTAAGCTGCATTTCCTCCCAGCAGGTAGAACTGTCACTTGAGCCTTTAAAAACTCCTTCCAGAGGGTTTTTGTGAACTATGATCCAGTGGCCTCACTACATTGAAACATCTCCCTTCAATCACCCATAATCCCACTGCTCCTTATTAGCTATCCCCTTCCTAAAAAATATTGGAAAAATATTAAGAAAGAAAAAATGAAAGAAGGGAGGAAAGAAGAAAAGAAAACGAAAGAAAGGAGGAAGGAAAATAAAGAAGAAGAAGAAAAAGTCCAAATCCTGAAATTCCATCCCCTATACCTGCAGGTATTTCCTGGTGGAAGAATGTGAAATTTACCAATGCTATTCAAGTGTTCTTCATTTACTTCCAGAGGACTGGCTTGTATCTGTTTAAAAAAAAAAAAAAGTGGAAGAAAGCACATGGTGGTAGAATCCAAGGAAAATCAAAGACTTTGAGCTATAGTACAACAAAAGGATTTCTGGTGCAAAAGGATAGAAACAAAATGCAGGAGAAACTCTGTCCAAGTCACTCAAGCTCTTATTTGGGACACCTAGACAGAATCAGCCAAATTCAGATTTTGTGCTTTGGGACCTGGATTTATTCCTCATCCTGGTTTTCCAATGTCTGTGCTGTGAAAGGACAGTTCGGAAGGATAGTTTCACTTTCCAAAGTGTCTGCACTACAGAGAGGAGGTTTGAGAACTAGATGAGCAAACCATTTCAGAGAGAGAGAGAGAGAGAGAGAGAGAGAGAGAGAGAGAGAGAGAGAGAGAGAGAGAGAGAGAGAGAGAGAAAAGAGGGGAGAATGCTTCCCCTGCCTCCCCCCACCCCCATCTCCTTCCCCACCAAAGGAATGTTTCCCATAGGCTGGTCTCTTCCCCTTTTTCTGTTATTGTACGTTATTTTACCAATTTGTCATTCTGTTTCCTCTACTCCTTTACACACACACACACACACAGAGAGAGAGAGAGAGAGAGAGAGAGAGAGAGAGAGAGAGAGAGAGGGAGACGGTACAGTCAGGGCTTCCTAGTGCTCGCTCCCGACCCCATGCTAAGCGCGTTCCCTTTCTTGGAGCTCATTTTCATGACGTGGAAAGCCGGATCCAGGGTTACAGCACATATTAAAAAAAAAAAAAAAAAAAAAAAAAAGACAGCGGCGCGAGAGAAGTCCGAGATTCTGCACTGTGATTGAGCCTTCCTTCCTCTCTGCCTTCCTCCCGCCCTTCCTCCCAGTGCCCAATGATGTGCTGCCGGTACCCAGGGACAGCAGCCACCGCAGCGGCAGCAGCGGCAGCAGCAAAGGCAACAGCAGCGGCCGCGGAGCTGGAAGCCTGCTGCAGCCCCTTCTCCTCCCTCCTCTACTGAGTGTGCCAAGAGGCAGTTCTGCATCCTAAAGGAGCCCATTGAAGAGCCCATTGCATTCTCAGCACGTCTCAAGCTTGCTTTTTTTTTTTCCGCTTTTTTTCCCCTTCAGCCACAACCCCCCCCCCCAATCCCCCTTTGCTTCAGCTTCAGCAAGAGGAAGGGAGGGTGAAGGAAGGAGAAAGAATCCTTAAACTCAAGGTTTTGCTTTTTTTTTTCTTTTAAATATTCATTGTTTAAAAAAAAAATCTCCTGCAAAATAGGTAAGTCAAAGACATCTGGAGCTTGTGCTTCCTAAACCTCAGGGTTGTGAAAAAGAAGAAAAAAAAAATTAAGAAAAGAATGGTGAAGACGAAAGAACTTAAATAGATTTTAATATTTTATAAGAGAGACAGGGAAGACTAACTGGTACTGCAATGTAGCCTCATCTGCCTTCTCTTTTTCATTTAATTGTTTCTAAAAATTGAGTATTGCATGCCTGAGGCAGATTTCTCTTTGCTTTCTCACAGTTTTTCTTCTCCTTACAGCTGTGTACATTATATGCAAGTTGAATGCGAAGATAAATTCTTTTCACTCTCCCTATCAATTATATCACTGTGTTTCAAGTTAAAATATTTCCTTGATGTATGTATCTATGTGTGGGGATAAAAATACATGCTTGAAACTCTGATTTTTTTATTGATTAAAATCAGTTATTCAATTTTGATTGATATTTCAGTGAAACAGGAAGGGCAATCTGATAAAACTGCATTATTATAATTTATTATAATTTATTTATAATTTATTTATGTATACACTTTCATATAGTGGTAATATTAGGAAAAGAAGCCATGGATGAAGGCTCTGTATGTTTTTAGAATAGTGCACTACATGTTTCTTGTGATTGGAAAAAAATGATGTCTTTTTTATTTTTGAAATGTATTTCGTGTGGTCAATCATTTATGAGCAGGTAAGAATTGAGGTTTCCACCCTCTGTGGCCTTTAACTACCCACCTCTTTATCCCATCATCAGCCCTTCCAGCTTTTTAGGGTTCCTCAGTTGATCTTGAAGGCACATACACACATTCCAAACTAAGCTCTGCAAATGTTTTAATTCAGACACTCCCAGGCTTAGCAACCTTTAGATGTCACTATCTTTAGCTCTGACAATTGCATGGGTATGTTCTTTAGAAGGGCTAATCACTGCTCAACACTTTAAACAGACAAAGGATAAAGTCTATAGAAGTTGCATATTCAATGGGAGGAGATGCCAACAATTTATGCTTGGGCAAAAGGGGGCGTGGGAAGTATATGTCACTGACCACATACTGTAGTTAAACATGTTTTGATAGTTTCTTAAAAAAATCTTAAATTTTCCTGCGATACCAATCATCTTATACATCTCAACATCTGATACTGGACAACCAGCTCATGCTTTATTATTCTCTTTAATAACTTTGGGTTAAGTCATGTTTTTGTAATAAAAAAATATAATTAAAGAACATATTTTTCCATCAGAGTTGTAATCTAATTTATAATGGATATTTTTGATGTCAGTGAGTTTTAGCAGGAAAACAAGTTTAATGGGTAAATTATTGGAATTATTGCTGAATCTGCCCATGTCTAAAAGGCCGCACAGTATTCCAGATCTGTTGTGTTCCATGAGAGGCAATGCAAGCTGCTTTTGTTCATGTGACATGCCGTTTACCAAGTATGGCTTAGTTCAGGAAAATGTCACTGCGTGTTTCAATATATCAAAGTTTCCCAAGCTTAAAATATAGGGCACATTCTAAACGTTAAGCATGTTTCTGGCTCATTTTGATTGTCAGTTCAATAACTGCTAAAGTTTTTATATCGCTTTTAAATAGCCCCACATGTAGGAGTCAATTAAAATAGTGCATATGACTAAAAGCTAAAAATCTGCATCTTTATTTCTGTTGCAGTTTTGTAATCAACTACGAATGATGAAACGTTCCATAGCTGAGATGCTTCACAGAGGGAGGATGCTGTGGATAATTCTTCTAAGCACAATTGCTCTAGGATGGACTACCCCAATTCCCCTGATAGAGGACTCAGAGGAAATAGATGAGCCCTGTTTTGATCCATGCTACTGTGAAGTTAAAGAAAGCCTTTTTCATATACATTGTGACAGTAAAGGATTTACAAATATTAGTCAGATTACTGAGTACTGGTCAAGACCTTTTAAACTATATCTGCAGAGGAATTCGATGAGGAAATTATACACCAACAGTTTTCTTCATCTGAATAATGCTGTGTCCATTAACCTTGGGAACAATGCTTTGCAGGACATTCAAATGGGAGCTTTCAATGGTCTTAAGATTTTAAAGAGGCTGTATCTACACGAGAACAAACTAGATGTCTTCAGAAACGACACCTTCCTTGGCCTGGAAAGTTTGGAGTACCTGCAGGCAGATTACAATGTTATTAAGCGCATTGAGAGTGGGGCCTTTCGGAACCTAAGCAAATTAAGGGTTCTGATTTTAAATGATAATCTCATCCCCATGCTTCCAACCAATTTATTTAAGGCTGTCTCTTTAACCCACCTGGACCTGCGTGGAAACAGGTTAAAAGTTCTTTTTTACCGAGGAATGCTAGATCACATTGGCAGGAGCCTGATGGAGCTCCAGCTAGAAGAAAATCCATGGAACTGTACATGTGAGATTGTACAACTGAAGAGTTGGCTGGAACGCATTCCTTACACTGCCCTGGTGGGAGACATCACCTGTGAGACACCATTCCATTTCCATGGAAAGGACCTTCGAGAAATCAGGAAGACAGAACTCTGTCCTTTGTTGTCTGACTCTGAGGTGGAGGCTAGTTTGGGGATTCCCCACTTGTCATCAAGTAAGGAGAATGCATGGCCAACTAAACCTTCCTCAATGTTGTCCTCTGTCCATTTTACTGCTTCTTCTGTTGAATACAAGTCTTCAAACAAACAGCCTAAGCCCACCAAGCAGCCCCGGACACCAAGACCACCCTCTACATCCCAGGCTTTATACCCTGGTCCAAACCAACCTCCTATTGCTCCTTATCAGACCAGACCACCAATTCCCATTATATGCCCTACTGGGTGTACCTGTAATTTGCATATCAATGACCTTGGCTTGACTGTCAACTGCAAAGAGAGAGGATTTAATAACATTTCTGAACTTCTTCCAAGGCCACTGAATGCCAAGAAACTGTACCTGAGTAGCAATCTGATTCAGAAAATATACCGTTCTGATTTCTGGAATTTTTCTTCTTTGGATCTCCTGCATCTGGGGAACAATCGTATTTCTTATGTCCAGGATGGGGCCTTCATCAACCTGCCCAACCTAAAGAGCCTCTTTCTCAATGGCAACGATATCGAGAAGCTGACACCGGGCATGTTCCGCGGGCTACAAAGTTTGCACTACTTGTACTTTGAGTTCAATGTGATCCGGGAAATCCAGCCTGCAGCCTTTAGCCTCATGCCCAACTTGAAGCTGCTGTTCCTCAACAATAACTTGCTGAGGACCTTGCCAACAGATGCCTTTGCAGGCACATCCCTGGCTCGGCTCAACTTGAGGAAGAACTACTTCCTCTATCTTCCTGTGGCTGGTGTCCTGGAACACTTGAATGCTATTGTCCAGATAGACCTCAATGAGAATCCTTGGGACTGCACTTGTGATCTGGTCCCCTTTAAACAGTGGATTGAAACCATCAGCTCAGTCAGTGTGGTAGGTGATGTGCTTTGTAGAAGCCCCGAAAACCTCACACACCGTGATGTGCGCACTATTGAGCTGGAAGTCCTGTGCCCAGAGATGCTGCATATTGCACCAGATGGAGCATCCCCAGCCCAGCCTGGGGATTCTCACTTTGTTGGGGGACCAACAAGCGAATCACCTTATGAGTTCTCTCCCCCTGGGGGTCCTGTGCCACTTTCTGTGTTGATTCTTAGCCTGCTAGTTCTGTTTTTTTCAGCAGTCTTTGTTACTGCAGGCCTCTTTGCCTATGTGCTTCGAAGGCGTCGCAAGAAGCTGCCCTTTAGGAGCAAGCGACAAGAAGGTGTGGACCTTACTGGCATCCAGATGCAATGCCACCGGCTATTTGAGGATGGTGGAGGTGGTGGTGGTGGAAGTGGGAGTGGAGGCCGGCCCACCCTTTCCTCCCCAGAGAAGGCTCCTCCCGTGGGCCATGTGTATGAGTACATCCCCCACCCAGTGACCCAGATGTGCAACAACCCCATCTACAAGCCTCGCGAGGAGGAGGAAGTGGCTGTTTCAGCTGTCCAGGAGACAGGGGGTGCAGAACGTGGAGGTCCTGGGGGGACACAACCTCCAGGAATGGGTGAGGTTCTCCTAGGAAGTGAGCAGTTTGCTGAAACACCCAAGGAGAACCACAGCAACTACCGGACCTTGCTGGAAAAAGAGAAGGAATGGGCCCTAGCAGTTTCCAGCTCCCAGCTCAACACCATAGTGACGGTGAATCACCATCACCCTCACCCTCACCACTCAGCAGCTGGTGGGGTCTCAGGGGTGGTTGGGGGAACTGGGGGAGACTTGGCTGGGTTCCGCCACCATGAGAAGAACGGCGGGGTGGTGCTCTTTCCTCCTGGGGGAGGCTGTGGCGGTGGCAGTATGCTGCTTGACCGTGAGAGGCCACAGCCCGCCCCCTGCACAGTGGGATTTGTGGACTGTCTCTACGGCACAGTGCCCAAATTAAAGGAACTACACGTCCACCCGCCTGGCATGCAATACCCAGACTTACAGCAGGACGCCAGGCTTAAAGAAACCCTTCTCTTCTCAGCCGGAAAGGGCTTCACAGACCACCAAACCCAAAAAAGCGATTACCTCGAGTTAAGGGCCAAACTTCAAACCAAGCCGGATTACCTCGAAGTCCTGGAGAAGACAACCTACAGGTTCTAACAGAAAGAAGAAAATAAATTAGTGCTTTTTTTTTTTTTCTTTCCACAAAAGAAAAAAAAAAAGGAAAATAAAAGAAATATGTCCCTTACTCCTTTTACACTTGTCCCAGTAACTCCATCCTCACAATCTTCCCCACCCTGAAGAGAACTGAAACCGCATGATAACTAGAGAATACAGATGTATGCTCTCCCCTCTCAGATGTGATTTGGAGGAAGGGCCATACTCAGATCATTAATCAATGAAGTGCCTTCACAGACTTTTGCCAGCAAATGTTATCATTATTTTTTTATACTGAAACTTGAGACTTTGTGCCATGTATAAGGTATATTGGGGATCGTTGTATTGATCCTTATTAAGTAAAATTCAATGTGTCTTTTTATTTTCAGTAACTTTTTTTTCCCTTTTATTGTAGCTTCATTTGAAAGGGAGGGGGGTTGACATTTGTGGCTTTCTTTCCTCTTCTCATCATGGCACAGATTCTGTACATGTATTAACAATGCAGTTTGCTGCATGCCTGAAAACTGCAAGACGGGGAGGGAGGGGGCGGGTCTTGCTCGAATGTTCTCACTCACTCTCTTGTCTCTCATATCCATATGCAAACCACAAATCCCTGCTTATGGTTAGGTCCCTAAACCTGCATTTGGCGCAGGTACACACACACACACACACACACACACACACACACACACACACAGTCACACACAAACCAATCCGCTTAGTTCAGGTTTGATCCATTTCTCTCCTCTCCATAGCTCCACTTGCCCTTCACTTGTAGTGTACAGCTCACAGCATCTCTCCTACCACCCTGGGAAAAGTCACATTCGAAGCTGGATCCTACTGAAGTAAAGGCCTGGTGGTTTAACAGCTGGAGATACACACCTAGGGTTGAGCACCCTCTTTGTGACATTTCATCCTGATGCCAAGATTTTTTGGAGAACATCTGCACTTTCTTATATATATATATATATATATATATACATATATAAATAATATTAAAAAATAAAAAGCAACTGGGTATATATCACTAACAGCTTTGTAGGAAGCACTTTTAATGTTTTCTCTCTCACACACAAAGATTCTAAAAAAATGTGCATATATTTATTCTGTAATTTCAGTGATTATAAATTGTAAAGGTAATGTTTAATCATTGTATAGTGATTATGCGTCTGGTATAGCTTTCCTAATAAAAAGTTTTTGAAAAACATAATACATTATATATAGAAGATACAAAGCTTGAACCTTAAATTTCAGCTATGCCATGCCTTTTGTGCTCCCATTTAAAAATGATTATTTCTTTTACATGTTATACTGAACGCTAACTTATTAACAAGTTTGATGCACTGTGATGTTGACAAATTTTAAAATCCATCATCCCTATCCCAACCCAGGATACAATTGGTATTTATCAAAATCTGATTTATAGTTCACTTCTTTTTCTTCGACTGTGAATTTCAAACTTATTAACCTGATGAGGCACTGTCTCTTAGACAGGATGCAACTGGGAGAAAATAAAGCAGCTAGATTGTGAAGAAATACAGGATTACTCAGGACAAGTAATCAAGGATCCATGCATCTTAAGATACTAAATGACATAAGGAAAAAGGAAAGTGAAATTGCTATTCTTTATAAAATATGCACTAAAATTACACATACACCTTCACCCACCCATTCCTATTTACACATATACACACAACTAAATCAAAATCAAAGGCCTTGAAGCTGAGTGGACTGTCAAAATAGTATTATTTGTGAAAATTGTTACTGTTTTGTTTGACCATTGTTTTTCCCAACCACTTTCAGCAAATGGCCCCAGGATGGCTTGAAGTAAGACAGAAGACGCTGAATGAATTTTCCTTTCTGTATGACATTAAAATTATGTTGAAAAATTAACTTGACAATAGTTCAAGTTATGATCCATTTACATGTGAGTGAAACCAAAGAAAATTGGATTTTTAAGATGCCAGTCTTGCTAAAATGCAACCAGAGCGCTCTGAAGCTGGCACTTATCCCATTAGGCCAGTAGAGGGCAGCAGAGCTTCAAAGATCCACAGATTCTGTAGCCACAGAATTGTGCAGTGAGGCCAATGTTTTCACCTAGTTTCCTCAACCTGCCCTTAGTAAAAATTATCATTATGTGTTGAATGTAATTCGTCATAAGTCACTGATGCCTTACATCATATTTTTTTTTCTCACAGAAATGAGTGATACCAACAGATTCTAAAGCTGTGTGGAAGAAATAATAGGAGGGCATTGTATTTTTTTTTTTAAACGTCCTACAAATTTCTAGAACTTATTGATATAACTCTTGATTAATTATATATAGCTTCTAATATACATATGTATACAAAGACAAATCACAAGTATTTCAATTATAAGTGAAACTTTCAGGACTACCTTGCATTTGACATGTTGTGTCTACAACTTTTGCCCTCTGTTATTGGAAGTACGTTTTGGACTTAGTTTAGAAATGAACAAAAAGCCCTTGAACATAAATGATTATTTATTCATCATGCACAATATTGAAACAAAATTCTTATACAAGAGAAACAAAATTCTTATTCAATAGAGTTAGGGCCACTATTAAATAGGTCATTTCTTTTTCTTCTTCTTCTTTTTTGTTTTAACTTTCCTATAGGTTATCTTTTTCTAGTTAACTCACCTTGCTTATTTCTTCTTCCTCCTCCTCCTCGTCCTCCTCCTCGTCCTCCTCCTCCTCTTCTTCTTCTCCTCTTTCTTCTTCATGGGAGCCAGTGCTATTCCTTAAAAGTGTTTTAAAACTCAATTTATGGAGTCCCTTTAAATTAGTGTTTCATCATATCTCCATTTCATCCGATCAAATATTTTGAATAGGAGAAAAGCATACATAAGAGTGGAAAGCTAGATGCTTCTGGTATTTACTTAATAAACATGCTCATCTCCATAACAGGCATATTATACAAACCAGGTGAAAGTATAATTCCTAGAGACCCTGGTGCTTTCAACATTTGAAAAATGAGGCTCCATAAACTATATTGAATTATGATATAACTTGCTAATTATAATGTTTATATTTTATTTATCAAATACAGAAAGTGAGCCTGTCTTGTCTTAAATATAGGTAGTAATTTCACCCTTGAATAAAAATACATTTATTTATTTAGTGGAAATAAATTTATATGAGAACGGAATTTTGTATTTGAGAGAATTTTTTTTTTCTTCCATGGACTTTTCTACCCCCTGGATAGGGTCACTTGTTTTAATTTTGTATTAATATCAATTAAGTTGGCTTTAAATTATTATACCAGATATGATTCTATAAAGTACCATGGATATTAATATAGGTACAGATTAGTATCTGCTTTATGCTTCTGCTGCAGTAAAATATTTATTTTTAAGAAAAAAATAGATAACTAATTCACTTTCTAGCAGTGTTCTGCTACTGAAACAGATCCAGATTGGACAGATATTTGCCATTATTCATTGCTATTTTTATTACTAATTCTAGTAATAATATTTGGAAGTAACAAACATATTGTAATGTCCCTTCAATATGTTTAGTGAAAAATATTTGCAAATGAACTATTAGTTTAATTCAGCAATAGCTTTAATATGTTATATATAATTTTGTGGTATTATTTGTGTGGATGCTTTTATATTTTTATTTAGAAAGACATATTATTTCATCTAATTGCAAAATACTTTAAAAGTAAGTATGATGAATACCATATTTTTAATAAAAGTTCAGAGAGAGAATCACAAGGAAAAGTTTTAATGACTGAGTTTGAAATTTTATTTTCTTACCTGGGAATTTTAGTTTTAAACTTTGATATCTGAACAAAGCAGTATTTGTATTTTGGATTATGAAAACCCATATTACAATTATGAAGCAGAAGACCTTTTTAGCCATCTAAAAATATCATTTTGATTCATTTAACGTAGATCTATTATTTGTACAGCCCTGTCTTTTTGAAATTGCGTGGTCTAAGCTGAAAAATGTAGCACTTTTTGTGAAATGGCGATGACAAAGGGAACATTAATAAAATGCTTCACAAAATGTGAGGCCTATATTTACAATGATAAGTCAAGATACTGTGAGAGGAAATGATAATAAAAGGTCAGGCCATCTTAAATGACTTGAGCTATTTTACCCTGAACTTAGACATCTATAGCTTATACTTAACTCGATATCATCAACTATGAAAATTCAGGTAAACAGAACATAAATATCACTAAATTCACCATGTAAGTGTTCTACTGACTCAATTATAGGCCTTTAAAGTAATAGGAGCAATAACACATGTGCAAATGGGCAATCATGTGTATATTCATATATACACATAGCACTATTATATATGTATATACATTGTATATACATGTATATAGTTTATATATGCTGGATTATACTTATATGTAAAATATGCATTTTTCTTACATGTTTAACACTAGTTTTATGCATTTATTTTTCTTGCTTCTGTCTAGCCATCATCCAAGTGAAGCTTGGTGATGTTATAAGCCTCACTTTGGAAATCTTCACATGTAAAAAGTAAAACTGTAATTAATATTTCTGAATTTAAAAGTTCTTTCATCTTCCACTTTGTTTCATTTTGTTATTTAATTTATAGGGGACAAATCTCAGTCAAATTGTGATTAGATTTTAAAACTCACAGTAAAAGAAACTCATTTCTCTGAGTATGCAACATGTCAAATCAAAAACAAGTGCTTCTTTGTTCATTTTTCTATTTCTAGAATAAACCTTACAGGTGGAAACAATTTTAGTAGCTTTATCAATTAGACAAGACCTTTGTAATGAAGATATATAGAAAAACTGGAATTTGAAGGTAAAATGTAAGAGAGGTAAAGAACCAGTTTAAGACATTCATCATCATAGTTTACCTCTTTTAACATTAATAATAGTAGAAATGACCACTTTTAGTATGCTCATATGGAATCTAAACTGAAAAGGAAGATGTTTTTCATATCAAGAAAGCGGGCATATGTCAGGATTGTTAGTTGTAAAGACAATGTTTTGGCCTGCTTCTTTAATTCTGAAAACATCTGCTCCTGAGAATAATATACATACTTTTGACAAAATGTATTATTTCCATTCTATTATACTTATATATGTGGTTTGTTATATGATTTAAAAATTTTAATAGAAAATAATACACATATACTTATAGATATATAGCCACATGGGGATTATAATAAATTTAAGGTTTGACCCAACCCTTCTAACATCTTTGAAGAGTTGAAATGTGATAAACATCACTAAAAAAGGCTTTCTTCATTACCTCTCAGTAACAGAAAGGTCCCATATGCCAAATTTGATTTTTTAAAAATACATTGTTATGAGAAGAATGAAATCACAGTTGCCAGTATATTGTATCAAAACCTAACAAATTCCATCAAAAAGAATGTGCTAATGACCAACTAAAAACAAAATTGAATGCTTTGTTTCAATTAAATTGTAATGTTCTCTTGACCATGAAAGGAACCACACTACTTGTATTATATTGTACTTTTTGCTAACACAACTTTTGCTCTTCTGACATGTTTCACTAAGAACTTTAATTGTTGGAGTTGATTCAAATGAAGAAACAATTATAATGATTTTCAGTAGCTTTGCCACAAGAACAAAATGTCCCTAACCTGGGAGTGACAAAGTCAACTCTGAAAAAGTTGTTGAAGCAAAGATGTTGGGAGGGAATGGGAGAAGTTCTCTTCACCCTCCAGGCCTGTCCCCTTCACTGCTCCTGGCAGCCTTGCTTCTACTTCTGCTTCTGACTCCCTGCCAGGGTGTTCTTGTGACTAAGGGTGTGTTCACTGAGCTCAAAGTCAGCGCCAAGGAAACATCAGGGATTGATGAGAATCCTCATGTTCAATGACAAAGTGCCCAGTCCACTAACTTGGTACCTAAGCTGAAAAAAATAATTCAGCATATTTCCCCTCATTGTGAAATTATTTATAAGTCTGATGAAAAAACAATAAGGACCCATAATAAAAATAGAAACACTTCTGGAAATCAAAAAGAATCAGCAAATGTTTTAAAAATAAGGATCTCAATTTTGCAATCACACAGTCTTGCTTTTCCTCCTCTGAAATGCCTTTTATCTTTGTCATGGCATCTAAAATATCAGTTGAATTAAAACTAAAACATCAATGGAAAATATCCGTATTTAAACCACTTCCTTTCATCAAAACTCGCACACTTTCCACATTTTTTCTCTTATTTAAACTGTAAACTTTTCAACTATTCTGATGTTATATCCACTTGGAATTTTAAGATTTTTTTCCACAGAATTCTGATGAAATAATTTATTTTAAAAAGCTTTTTTTGTCTCTGATAAATAATTTTATAATAAAACAAGTCTATTGAATACATGAACTAATAACCATAGTCTCTAATGGGGTGTGTGTGTGGGGGAGAGGTTCTTCTGTTCTATCCAAATTTAACATTTAAGGCTAGCAAATAGAGTTGGGATTTTTTTCTTACCTGTGCTCTTTTTCATCAGTGTTGGATTCCAAATGGAAATTATTCCTCTATTGCTTGTTGACAGTTCCTTTGCTGTTTTACTTTTCTAGCAGATAATAAAAATCAGGTGAATATAGAAAAATGAGAATTCCAGGTATATGCTTTTGCTCAGTGGAATAACCAGGACCATAAATCTTTGCCTTTTTCTTCAGAAAAATTTCTTCCAAAAGAAGGGCAATGAAAAGATAAGCAGAAAAAAATGAAAGTGTCCTCCCTTTCTGAAGATCATTTGAAAAAATATAATGGAGAAAGTTTGAATTAGATGTTCATATTAACCTTTTGGTGTTTTATATTTGGAAGAGTTTAATTTCAACAGTAGGTTCACTGTATTTTTCAATATGATTCTAAATAAACAGCATATTCACTGGATGTGAAATCAACCTTAACAGCAACTAAACCAACTATAATTAAAAGAAAATGTACCAGTAACAACAACAAAAACACTCCATTGGATCAGCAATGTATATTAAAATATTTACTTTAGTTGCTGGTATAAATGTGTAAAATTAACTACAATCATGAAGTGTTAACACTTTCAAGTTAGTTTTTTTATATACAAAAAAGAACTCCTTATTTATTTTTTGAATCATTTTAACATTACTTTGTCATGAGCCATACATATACCAGAATTCATTTAAGGGACATAACTCAATTATTAATATTTATTAGGAAAACTTATTTATTTAAAAGGACTATAATTTATCATATAGTATATTCTAGAGTTGTGATTATTCCAGAGCCAAATATATAGAGGTTAAAAATATTTTTATCAGTTGTAATATACTAATTTGTGTTCATGATTAGAATTTTAATAGTATAAACAATCTTAATTTAGATCATATTAATTTTATCCAATATCAATTAAAATTAAACTTTACTTTGGGTCATATTACAGTTAATATCTCTTGGTCAATGCATAAATGTGAATAACTGAACATTAGTCAGATGAATTCTGGATATATATATATATATATTATATACTTTATATATGTATTTATTTACTAATATATTTTTATTAGTGAGTTTGAATAATACATCATTAATGCCTTATTGCATAGGTAAAAATTTTAAAAGCTTTAAATTTAGGTTTGAAATGTTATAAAATGTAGTGTGGTATGCCAAACAGTATATGAAGTACTGCTGCTAATGGGGTATTTGTTAAATGATCAAGGTTCGAATTTGACACTTAATCACCTCTCATGTTAATTGGGTATACAGTTCTGAGATTTTCCATTGATTGTTCCTAGGTCATTAAAAATTGTAAATTAGTATATATAAAAATCATTTTATCCTAACTTAGAAAAAGAAGAGTGGAGGCCTTGATTCTGGGAAAATTTTCTGCGATCCACACTCTGCCCAATCTAAGGGCAACATGCACAGCTTCATCCTTATTTCTACTGAAAGGAGCATCACAAAACAGTGGAAAGAAAGGCTGCAAACAGAAAATGAAGAGAGGGAAAATAATATTTAATTAGTTGTTGAAAAGCCCCTGAGATAATACTGATGTGCCCATTCATAAATTGCTGCTTTTTAGAACTATGGTTCTTAGTAAGTATCTGTGGCAGCAACTAAGTAGTTTATCTTTCAGGACATACAGTTTCTTCATTTCCATGCTTTTAAAAATTGCTGTAGTTGTTATTTTGTTTTCTGGAAATATACATCTCTGATGAGCATCAAAATTCAGTTTCAAATTCCCTTCAAACAATACAACTTTTTTGATACAGAAACTAAAGTCTAAATATTCTGTCCAGTATTAATGTAAGTTGGCATCTTTATCCTAAGTGTATTTTCATTCTCTTGCTTATCAGTGCCAAGAGTTCTGATTTTCAATTATACTATAAATACTTAAGAGCACATATTGTAGCTCAGTGTCTTGGGTTATATGCACAGCTATGGACAGACAATACATTTCTGATCAAACTTCTTAGTTTCATGGATCTTACAATAGACATATTATTACCTTTCTTCCCATTACTTCTAACACAGAGCCTTGGTAACTACAGGCACTAGACAAACTCTCGTGGAATAAATGAAATAAATAAATGAACAGAGCTTTAAAACGCACATGGCCTAAAGGTTCTTAAAATAGTTGACCATCCTTTGGTATTTAAGTCAGATCAGTGATTAAAAGGAATGAAATCTGATTTGCAAGAGATGTGGTAAGAAGTAAGACAGTATGGGAAATGTAGTAACTGCTTTTACTTTACTTTAATTTCCAATATTAATAATATATATACTGACCTAAAGTATGTAAGATGGAGAAAATTGTATACTATTAGGATGTCTCTGGGGGAGAATCCAGGGAAAAAAGAAAAAGAAAAATGAAAGAAAAAGAGGAGCTATAAAATTCATTACCAAACAAAGCTAGAAAGGGACAGAGCCAGCCATATGCAGATGTGGTGCAAGTGATGATTTTTTTCCGTTGCAGAAATGTTTACAAATAAGGGCAATAATTTAGTAGGGTCTATTGATGTCTGCTTTGTTATAATTGCTTAACAGATTTACCACTTCACTGAAAATTCTTCTAGAATGCTAATGCAGCCAACAGTATTAAAACAAAAAGGGGCATATATATTAGCTTCCTTTAGAGAGATGAGCAATTTAAGTACATTTTTATCCTATTATATATCATCTATAATGTATAAGAATTCACACTTGTAATGATAAGGCATTACTAACTCTTTTTTTTAAAAAAACTTTTTTTAACCTTTATTTTATTTATTTTTATGTGGTGCTGAGGATTGAACCCAGTGTCTTGCACATGCTAGGCGAGCACTCTACCACTGAGCCACTACCCCAGCCCATGACTAACTCTGTATTTCAGTTTCTGACCCTATTGTGGGCAAAGGTGAAGTACAAATGGTTATACAGAATTACATAAATGATTATATGAATCGATATATGAAATATATTTCTCATTTGAAAGATCCAAACTTTAACACACATTTAATCACATTTTCACTTAAGTAATGTGAGACCTTAAAAAGAGGAGAAAACTTATCTGTGTTCTTATTTAAGTTTCAATCTTGAAATGCTATTATGATCATATTTTTTTTTCTATTTTTTAAGGAATATAATAAACCAGAATTTAACTAATGGCAAATTTTGCCCAAAAAATATTTAAGGAAGATATGAGAACAAAGACATACTTTTAAAAACATAAACTTAAGATATTTTCAGTAGACTTCTATATGAAACTATAGAGTGCAATTTTCATTTCTGGAAGCTTGGAACTGTAGTTCTACACTTTAGTTGTCTGAGATGTTCAACTTTGTGTTAAAATTGTTGTTGGCGTTTTACATTGTCCTTGACATATACATGTGCTTAAGTCCAAATCCTATTAGGAAAAATGATCCTACACTATATATTTATATCTTTAAATACAGTCATAATATAATTTGATTATTTTAGAATTTGTGTAAAATGGATTGCAAAATTCCAAACTATTGTCAAAGCAAATAAATGGTATGTAGTCCAGTTACAGAAAAAATAAAATAAGGTGTACCTTGCTAATAAATAGAATCCAAGATTCTATTGAAAAAAGCTAAGTCTAGGGATGTATAGATAATAAATTATTCATATACAAAGTGGGGTTATATAAAATTAAAATCTAAACATATAGTCTTTGTAACAATTTAATATATTGGGATTTTAAATTAAAATATTTATTCATGAAGATAATGTGTTACAATATCCAACATTTTTTCTTACTATTTCCACTAATAAAAACAATAAGACAAAGTGTAAAAAGATTAATATATAACTTACAAAGGGTAAGAACATAAGACATGTAGTAAGTTTCATATCATAATCTACTGTAAAAGTGAGTAAACATATCAACTTAAATTTTTCTAAATAATCTTTTTATAAAACATGGTATTATATAGAGCGCAGAAATGATGATGATTAATAGGTTCCAGGAAAAGCTTTTCCATGCCTTAAAAATGCTCACAAACAGTAAATTTTATTGGCATATTATAGAAAGCTGATATCTAAGAAATATAAGAGGTTTTCACAGCATATTAAAATATTACAATGTTTTTGATTATTATAGTTCTGAAATTGCAACATGATCAGCATTGTTTGAAATACTGGAGGTTCTCCTGTCACTGGAGGAGGAATATTCTGTTCTGAGTGAATATTATTTCATACAGAGTATACTCATCTTAAAAGACCTCAGTGCCAAAACCAAATGAATAATATAAGAAACAAAACAAAACTATGAATTTTTTAAGAGATTACAATATGAATTTAGATTTCTTATGCTTTCTTTTATTCCCAGGTGAAGTGATGGCTATCTGGAAGAAGATAGTTCCTGTACCTTGCAAACTCATCCTTTTGTCCATGCTTCTGTACTAAAGTGACTATGGCTTCATAAAATATCTATGTCTAAAGAGAATCCTATAGAAAACCACAGATAATATGTCTCACTCCTAAACTCTTTAATATCATTAAATACTCATTAATATCATTAATCTCTTATGAAAATGGGATTAATGATATTGGAGCTTTTTTTAATCCTAATATTTTTTTTTCAGTACTAGGGATTGAATGCAGAGTCTTTGATATGATAGGCAAGTGCTCTATGACTGACTGAGCTAAACTCCCGGCCTTTTCATAATACTAAAATGAGTAGTCTATGATAACATAGCTTGAAATCCTCAAAAGGTTTTTAATGGTTCCAGTTCTACACTATACTATACTATCCTATCCTATCCTATCTCTACTCTACTCTACTCTAGAAAATAAAATAAGACTAAATTTCAGAAGGATGTGTTTATAACCCAGTTATTGCTAGTTTGGAAAGGAGATAATGAAGCTTCACATTCAGAAAATGGGAACTCTTCTGCCAAAAAAGGTTCTGATGTCATTCCCTTTTGAATGTACAATTCTGTGAGGCATATAGGTCAATGTCTGCCATGCGCTAAGTGTTCAATAAATAAATGATAGGTGTTATGAGATGGTGTTTATCATTAATATCACTATCATTACCATCAGGAAGTAATTTCAATATTGTTCCAGGTTTCAAAGAGGATCCCAGACAGGCATTCTTGTTTGGTTCCATGCTTTTTCTCAGTGGAATGGTTTCAGAGATGTATTCAAGAGAAGGGCAGGCTGGAGATGCCAGGCCTTGTTTGGAGTCTAGAAGGATATGCTTATCACATTCTCAATCTTCTCTATCCTGAGTTTGGGTTCTATGTAGCGACATTATAATACAATGGGCTTCAGATTAAGATGCCAAGCTGAGAGGGTTCTATACAACTTGGGTAGGATACAGGCATATAAAAGAACATAGACTATTAAGAAAATGGCAGACATATGATTTGGAAGAAAAAAAAATGTGACAGTAAGGCTGATTGAGACCATTGTGAAAATGACTGAAATATATGCTAAGGAGTTTAAAAATTATCACGGTAGAGGGAATATATTAAAATTCTATAATATCAAGTTCCTTATCTGTGGAAAAACTATCCCAAGATAATAATGAAATTCAAGTGTCAAGAATTTTTGAGCAACATGATTTCCAATGTGCAGTACATTCCTAACCATAGTGCTCTTCAGAGTAGTAAATATTGATATCTTGAGGGAAAAATGACAAATTTTAGAGTTACTTTTGATTTTGATAGAAATATTTTTAGTATATATTTACTCTAAAAAGTCCTAGAGATGTTGTAATGTTTCAATTATGATGTGTTTTACTTCTTGGATCCATTAAAACACACCCCTTCAAGTCAGAATGAGAAGACTAAAGTACCAGAAATGAGAGGTTGCCAAACTAAAAATGTTGAGTATCTGCAAGACAAGAAGGTGCAGCATATATTTATAATTCTCTGAGATTTTTTCTCAGTGTTATGCATAACCAAATGAACCAAACTTTTATCAATTACCTGATTTTACAGGTGCCAGCATGTATCTAGCCTTTATGTCAATGATTATGGCAGATTCATCATCTTCTTTGACTATTGAAGAGTAAAAATAGGGCAACTTCAATGTTATGTTTGATGTGGAAACAGGAAGTAATTATTTACATTAAAAATCGTATTCTTATGCTATTTGTGACATTGAAGGTAGGTTGCATGTCAATTAGATGGAAATCAAACAAATGAGCAAGCACTACTTCAAATTATGAAAAATTTCATATCCTGTTCATACTTTCTTAGTTCTGGCATTATTGGGTATGACATACCTTATCTAGAATTATTTCATTTTGCAAACCAAAGTCCCATTACACAGAGTTTTCAATACATTGTTGGTGGGTGTACTAACTTCTTATACTGTTCAGATTATGGTCTTACATTAAATGTGATCTCTTTTATGGGGTCTTACATATATTTTTAATCTACTTGATCTGCTTATATTTTATTCCTCTGATAAAAGTCCATGTGCTAAGCAGTGAACAATAATAATTACATTTCAAGGCAATCATAAACAAGGGCATTTTATTAAGAAAATGAATATTTTTATTCAGAAATAGCACAGCAGAATCCAGACATGAATCACATTAGTAGATTTTGTCTTGTAACAGCAGCCCTTGGGGATACATGGAATGCCAATGGAAGTAAGTGATGAGTAGGATTGTGGGTATTTAAAACATCCCCCTCCTTTCTCATTCACAGGGTTACTTAGTTCTTCTGGTGTCATCAGAAATAATGTTCAACTCTGTTTTCCTGTGCAGACACAGATACCTAGTGCTGAGTGGAGAATTAACTCTTTTCATAATCTAAATATTGCTAGAATAAAAATAGGAAAAAAAACCCAACAATGAATGTTTTAATAAGAAGTTTAATTTGGAAAGGATTTACAAAAATTGTCGCAAGAACTATAGGGAATTTGGATACATTCATTACCAATGTCCCTCCAATATTAGCATTTTACATAATATGGGACATTTATCAACATCCTGAAGTTAACCTGGATACAAAACTATCACTTATAAATTTATTCACATTTCACCAATTATTCTATAAATATCCTTTGACTGACTGTTAAGTCAGGTTTTTAACTGTTATGACTAAAAGACTTGCCCAGAACAATTGTAAAGGAGGAAAATTTATTTGGGGGATCAAAGTTTCAGATGTCTTGGTCCATAGACAGCTGGCTCCATTTTGGGGGCCTTGTGTGTGATGGAGGGAAGTAGCTCACATGATGATCAGATAGCAGAGGGAGCACTCACCAGATATAAAATATATACCCCAAAGGCACACTCCCAATGAGGGACCTCCTCCAGTCACACCCTACCCACCTTCAGTTAACCTCAGTTAATCTCACCAGAAGATTAATTCACTGATTGGGTTAAGGCTCTGATAACCCAATCATTTCTCCTTTAAACCTTACTGCATTGTTTCATACATCAGCTTTTATGGGACACCTAATATTTAGACCACAACACTGACCTATAATTAGATTCAGGCATATAGGATACATTGTGTTTTCATGTGTGTGCTTTTAAAATATATCCTTAGAAAATCTCTGGTTAAACTTCTGTAGGCTTGTTCCAAAGTAATTCTAAAGGCATGATTTTGAATGAGTTTAGCATTGCAGTCTGTGATAACTAGTTATACAAACCCTATTTCTGCACCAATATTTTCCCCCATATTTACTACAAGTCCTGTTTCTGCACCAGTAGTTCTCCCCATGTTTATCTCTTCTGTTTTCTAGTGAAACAACCAAAATCATCCCTGAGAAAAGATCTTCTGAAATGCTGAAGAACATACCAGACCTCATGCTTCAGCTCCTGGTTCACAGCTCATTTTTATTTCAGTTTGCCTCAACCCCAAATCAACTCCTAAGTGTGCAGAATAGCAAGGTCTGGAAAATTTTTTAAGGATTAACCACAATTCTGCACTTAAAGTACTTAGATGGAGAATCACTTAGTGATACAGTTATAATTATTCAGACTATTGCAATTTCTTAAAAGAATTCTGGATTTAGAAAGATGTTGGCATGTTCAAAAACCACATCTAAAATTACTAAGCACTCCTTTTTTTGGTGGGAAGGATACTGGGGGATTCAACTCAGGGGCACTTGACCACTGAGCCACATCCCCAGCCTTATTTTGTGTTTTATTTAGAGACAGGGTCTCATTGAGTTCTAAGCACCCATTTATCAAGGTAAAAGTACCTCATATCATCATGGTTTATAATATTCATCATAGCATATTTTATAGAAATAAATTCTAGCTCTTTGTACTTGATCATATTTTTATTGTTTTTTCTCTTGGTTGGTTCATAATTATTATATATATGCATCCCTTTCTGATTCCTAGAAAAGACCCTGATTACATTGCTGTGACAGAATGGCTAAGATTACAGTAGTTGCATGGTAGGGAATCAGGTTCTTCCAGAATTTTCTACATTGCTAGCACTACTCTCAGCATTCTGCACGTATTCTGTTAATTTCAAAAGATAATTATTCACCTCTGGAGTAGATGTGTAGAAGTTAGTCATATGCTACTGCTTAGAAAGTAGAAAGAGAATATTTAACCTCTTATAGTAAAACTTGGGTATAATGCAATCACTTCATACTAGAAAGTCTGCCATCTTCAGAGTAACCAATTCAGTTATTTCTGTTGAGGAGTTTCTTACATAACCATATTTGGTCACAATGATTTAGTTAGAAAGTTAGAGATCTATGGCAGGAGAAAGATATTCTATTGATTCTATATCCTACATCTATTTCTGGAATTGTTCTCTCCATTCCTAAGAATCCATTATTTAAGTCATCACAATAATTTCTTTCTGAACCACAACAGTTAATCATAATCACATTTCTCCCACATTTACTTTTTAAAACTTTTTTTTCTAGTTGTAGATGGACAGCATGCCTTTATTTTATTTGTCTTATTTTAATTTTATTTTTTTATGTGGTGCTCAGAATCAAATCCAGTGCTTCACATGTGCTATGCAAGTGCTCTACCACTGAGCTACAACCCCAGTCCCCACATTTAGAACTGACGCTCATAAACACCTTTCCCACAGAAGCCAAAGTGATAACTTTAATTTGAAATCCTGATAAGTTTATTTCTTGTTGAAAAACCATTCGAGACTCCTAATGGTCCTTTTTAGAAATTCCAAAATCTGTAATATAGACAGAAAATCCTGTATGATAGCCACCACCCAAGTAACTCCTGCAAATCATTTATCAAGGCAACCCACTCAAGGATGAAGTATACCTTTAAAATAAAAGGCATGAGCACAGTCTGACATAAGTAGGAATTTAGATTCCAATAAATTCAATAGACAACGCAATTAAAATGAGAGGAAGAGGTTCTGTAAAACTCAAGAGGAGTCTGAGAAAATTGTCTTCCTTAATCACTGTCATTCATGGGAGTGGGTATCAGCCATTATACACTGTGGCTGTTGAGCCTGAACCTAAAGCACAGCATATGTTAGAGATACCAAGAATATCACATCATAGCAAATCTCAAATATTACTGTGTTTATCAGTTTTCCAACACTATAAAAAAACACCTCATTTATAAAGAGGAAATAGTTATTTTAACTCACAGTTTTGCAGGTTCTAATCCATGCTTTTTTGGTCCAATTGCTTTGGGTTTCTGGTAAGGTAGCTAGTGTATCATAACAGGAGCCTATGGTAGAGCAGAACTGCTCACTTCATTAACAGGAAGGAAAAAAGAGATTGAGGAGTGGCCAGGGTCCTAGAGTTCTCTTCTAGGACATGTGGTCAGAGTCCTAAGGACATCCCACTAGGCCCTACCTCCTACAGGTTCCACAACCTCCCAGTAAACAACCTGTGGAGCAAGCCTTTTAAGAAAGGGGGATGCAGGGAGACTTTGGCATCTCCTGTAAGTCCAGACAAGATGGCCAACTTAAAAACTGTTTGACCTCTCTAGGGAGGCAGGGCAGTATGTAGTGTGTTGATTAAGGGATGAATCCCAGCACTGTTCTTACTAGCTGTGCAACTTGGGCAAGTGACTAAACATACTTAACCATTAGTTTTCCTTTCTGCAAAACAAGAGTAATAATGACACAGACTTATGAGAATTAAATGAAAATTTACACATACAGCAGTGTTTACCTCACCTCATGACACAAAATAATACTTGGCAACTGTAATAACAATGCCCTAAAGAAGAGGTAAGGGGAGTACGAAGCAAGTGAAATCTGAGATGAACAAGACTGAAATTGTGTCAGGCAGGCTTTTCTAAACAAGTACTTAGAATTAAATCTAGGCCTCCCACATGCTTTACCAACCCATTACTTTAATTTTTTTTGTGTTTTTTTTTTAAATTTTGGGACAGGTTTTCGAAATTGCCCAAACTGGCCTCAAACTTATGATCCTCCTGCCCTAACCTCCTAAGTAGCTGGAATTATTAGTGTGTGCCACCGTGCTCAGATGCATTTATGATTTAATAAGGGAGATTTCCTGATTAAAAACAACAAAAACAGGATTCCACCTCTTGGGTCCCCTTCTTCCTCCGGGAGAAGTCTTTTCTGCTGTCCTTTAATAAACTTCTAATTTCTACTCTGACCTTAAAAAAAAAACAACAACAACAACAACAAAAACAACAAAAAGAGCCTATACTGTTACTTTTTTCAGATGAGAAATTCTGTTAGCAAATATGATTTAGAATACAGAAAGGATGAAATTAATTTGTTTGAAACTGGGTAATTTATTTAGCCTTTTGAAAACTTATTTTGGTAAAATTCAATTTATAAAACTTGGTAAAGACAATTAGAAAGTGATTTAGGAATATGAAAAGTAAATATCCTTAGTAAAATTTCTGTCTAAGCATGTTATTTCATATCAATGTGAAGTCTTGATCAAAGGATCTCCCACCAAAGGAAACTGATTTGTAGGTGTGGATTTACTAGTGTGTATAATTGAGTAATGATGCTTAGCTACTTCGAAAGTTTCTGAGCAGTAATTATGGGATATATATATATATATATATATATATATATATATATATATATATGAAAAGTTTAAGGTTTCAGAAATAGAAACTGCTCCAGAGGACAGAGAAGAAGCATTGTGATAGAAATAAAAAGATAATTCAGTTCTCATACCTTCTTACACATATATTCTAGGCAAGCGTTATTATGGCTTAGATTCAGAGGGTCATTCAAAGGTTCATGTGTTAAAGGTTTAATTTCCAAAGTGGAAAGGTGTGTCTTTGGGAGGGGTTGAATCATGAAGGGTCTGACCTTATTAGTGGACTAAGCCATTGCTAGCTCTATAGGCTACTGGAAAATGATGAAGACTGGGGTGTGGGATCTGCTTAAAGGGAATAGGTTCTTGGAGGCATGTCCCTGGGGACTATTTCCTATCTCGAAACTTTCCTTCTTCTATTTCTCTGCTTCCCGGCTGCCATGAGCTGATAGGTCTTTCTCTGCCACATTTCTGCCATGATATTCTGCCTCACCTCAGGAACAAAGAAATGGAGCCAACCAACCATGAACTAAAATCTCGGAAACCATGAGCCAAAATAAATCTTTACTCTTTTGAATTGTGTTTCTCAGGTGTTTGTTATAGCAATAAAAAGCTGACTAATGCAGTAAGTGATTGGCATTTACAGTGAATTATAATAGTAACTATTGAAATACTAAATATTTTTTAGTAATATACAAGATTCTTAGTAGTTGGTAAGATGCCATCTTCAGCACTATTGGACTATCAAGTGTTATCATTAACTCATAGGAACAAGTTTTAAATCAGTTTTCAGAACAGTCACATACCTAAGACAAATATCAGTTTTGAGTTTAATTGGTTTAACCTATACTGATGAACTGATTAACACATCATTTAAAAGAATGAGTGAACTACAAACATTATACCTGGAGATTTGGTGTGTGTGTGTGTGTGTGTTTGTGTGTGTGTGTGTGTTCTAGCAAAGTTTATATATATATATATATATATATATATATATATATATATATATATATATATATAGTACCTGGGATTGAACTCAAGGGCACTTTACCACTGAGCCACATCCCCAGCCCTATTTTGCATTTTATTTAGAGACAGGGTCTCACTGAGTTGCTTAGTGCCTTGCCTTTCCTGAGGCTGGCTTTGAACTCGAGATCCTCCTGTCTCAACCTCCCAAGGCACTGGGATTACAGGCTTGTGCCTCTGCTCCCGGCCAAAGTTAATATATCTGACAGAAAACGAAAGGCTGAAAATACAATTGAATAAAAATAAACAAATGACAACAAAAATAAAAGATGATTTTGAGAACATCAATTGAACACATAAAGTGACCTTGAAAGTGTGATAATGTCTCACTCTCTGAAACTGCTACAAATAATAAATGAGGGGTTCCATTTTATGAAGATTCATGTCAGAGGGTGTATTTCAACAGACCAAGAGACAAATCTACTGATTAAATAAATGCCAACCCAACATCAATACATCTAACAGTTACCAACTATTAAGGTGTGCTAGATTAAGGTGTTATGAAGGGCTGGGGATATAGTGCAATTGGTAGAATGCTTGCCTTGCATGCACAAGGCCCTGGGTTCAGTCCCCAGCACCACACCCAAAAATGTTATGAAGATAAAGCACAGGTCTCAGACTAATATACAGAGATCTGGAGAAAGCAAATTCTCAAAAATTGCCTGTCTGTATCTTAATTGAAGCTGGAGTTAGTTCTTCATTCACTTAATATATAATGATCTTCTAAATTCTGAACAATAGTTATGGTAATAATGAAATGCATTCAACAAATGGGTACTACATGGGTTTGAGAAAAAATATAACTGACATATAAAGAACTGTAAAATACCAATTTATCATAGAAAATATCCTATGTTTTCTCAAGGTTTGCATTAGTATTTTTTGGTTAAAATCATATATTTTGATAAATAATTTTACATTTGTTGATCATTATGTTACCTTGCAAGACCATTCCTCCAGGAGGCCTTGGACTGATCCAAATTTTTCCTCTTACTTGTAAAGTGTTCAAGGATAATTAGAATGTTCTGGGACTGCATTCTGAGATACTGAACTAACTAGAACACTTGAGCTCTGTTCCAGTCACACTTAGACACAAATGTCCCTCAACACTTAGCTCAATGAATCATGTTATAAATCCCACGTGGGCTATATTCCTTGGTCCTTCAGATGCTATATAGGTAAGGCATGCACAGACAAAACGTAATCAACCTGGGACATCTTTCTTGACCTTAGAGGGTCTAGGTGGCTTTCCTGGGATTCAGCTTTCATGAATCCAAGGCTTCTGCTCTATCTAATTGCTCTTCATAAGGAACAAATGCACTCCTTTACAACTTGTGTGTGAACCTTGTCTCACAAGTCTCAGATAAATTAGCAACTAGTGTGAAGAGAAACTGCTTTGCATACTTCTTATGATCTAGATTATACCTTCTAACCTTAGTGTAGACATTTGTATTCTAAAAGCTTTTTCAATATCAAATGATCACATTTTAAATTTAAATTGGTTAAATTTGATATTCTAGGTTACATTGAAACTTTTGCAAAATCTGGCCTTGTTTTTAATGTTTAAAGACAATGAATGTTTAAAGACAAGATCATAAAAGGCCAATCCATTTATCTACAAACAAATCCTAAGCAAGAATGAATTATTATTTCATAGGAAAATGTCTGGCAAAATTAGAAGGAACAGCTATTATGCATCCTCATAAAAACAAAAAATGAAAACACGCTGATGCCCTTCTCTCATTTCAGAATGATAGCAACAAATAATAAACGTTCTTGTCTTCTTTATAAAAAAATATTTTTGAGGGGCTGGGGATGTGGCTCAAGCGGTAGCGCGCTCCCCTGGCATGCGTGCAGCCCGGGTTCGATCCTCAGCACCACATACCAACAAAGATGTTGTGTCTGCTGAGAACTGAAGAATAAATATTAAAAATTCTCTCTCTCTCTCTCACTCTCTCTCCTCTCTCACTCTCTCTTAAGAAAAATATATTTTTGATATTTTGTTCAGAAGGAAGGTCACATTCAGACTTTGGTCTCACAAATTCTTTTTTTTTTTTATTTTTATTTTTTTATTTTATTTTTTTTTTTTTGGTCTCACAAATTCTATTCCTATTACTTAAAAGGTTTTTCAAAGGTATATGGTAAAGCAAAAATATGCTTCTTAACATTTATACCTACTAATGTTCTATTTAAGGGAAAAAACCCACAATTTTGTTCTGACTAAAACCTATGTATACTATTAATCTTCATAATAGTAACTTGGCTAAATAGAATACCATATTCCTAGTAAGTGCTTTAGCAATGGGAAAAACCCATATCCCTTTTTTTTTAATATTTATTTTATTTTTTTTAGTTCTCGGCGGACACAACATCTTTGTTGGTATGTGGTGCTGAGGATCGAACCCGGGCAGCACGCATGCCAGGCGAGCGGCTACCGCTTGAGCCACATCCCTAGCCCCCCACATCCTTAAAATCAAGGTTTATGAGAACTTTTCAGTAAATTGTTTAGCTTAGAAGAACAGAGTTTCAATGTATGTCTTCTTAAAGCACTTTCTTTTCTTAACAAACTATAGCCATTTATGAAATATGCTATGAGACAGAGAGGGTGAGATGAAATTATGAATAACTTTCAAAATCTAACATACTGGATGACTTTCTCCTCTCAGTTGATGAGAAAAAAGTATATATTATAATTTTATAAGTATTATATATTTGCTATTATATGTCTCATATATATGTGTGTGTGTATATATATATATATATATATATATATATATAATTTTTTTTTTAATGGAAGAAATGCTGGTGGGAAAATACCTTAAGTTGTGCTTTACCACTTACCACTACTGTCTAGCATAGATAAAGAGTGGAAGATTTATAAAAGTGATTTTCCCTGAATTTGTATTCTTTAGGAGGACAGTTTATCTGTGAAAGTATAAATTTTATTTATTTTGATTAAACTGGTATGTTAAACCTATGAATATATCACCTCGATCACTTGGCCTCATTTTTTTTGGAAATCTAGGCTATGTGTTGCCATGGAACATACACATTTCATAGTTCATTAAACAATAGCTTAATGATTATGCTTGAACAAGGAGTCAGAATTGAGAAGAAAGTTCAAGAAATGAGATAGAAAAGATTATAAGACTACGTAGGCTTGCATGTACCAGTCTTAGAAAACCAAAGACTTTCCTAAAAGAAAACAATCTGCCAAATCTCTGTCTTCCTGTCTCTATCACATTTTTATCAACGTGTGCTCAGAACTTTCAGGGCCCACAGAGGTAGGAATACTGCAAAAGAGCATATAGTATAATTTATATTATGATAAGATTATTTACCTCCATTGACTATAAAACCTATGTATTGTTAATTTTACTACCACAAAGAATATGAGCCTATATGATCATAAAATCAGTATTCTGTCAGGTCACATGAAAGGTGGAACAAGTAACTTTCACTTCAAGAGGTTTCCTTTGGAGCTTCATTTAGAAGATATAAACTTGAGAAAATTTATAAATAATTTGGAAGAAATTTTAGTGTTGCAATGAGCCCTAAATGAAAGATCCATAAAGAATGCACATAGCATTAACCATATGATTTTAGTGTGGCTGGCTTTTAAAACAGGAGTTAGCGCTAATGTTTTTAATAAATTTTGTCAGTTCATGCAGGCCATTCCAGGCCACAGAAGGATAAATGGGAGTTCTCCCATAGTAAAAGCTTTACTTATAATTTTTTCTCTGTTGCTTCAGTTGATTCTGATATTGTAATAAGTGGGCTGACTCTGTCTCAATACTATGATCCATACATCCACCTGGTGAGTACTTTTGCCAGGAATGTCAACTACAACAAAAGAGTGAAGAAATGGTTCTGGGCAAAAGAGAAAGGGCAAAGGCTTTAGAGGGGACTGCGATAGCACTTTTTTTTTTTCCTGAATTTTCTGGGGAGCTAACATATTTTGTTTCAGCTGGATAAGATTCCATAGACTTATACTGAGCTAAGGTTTAGAACAATACATGAGTAGGGCCATTGAGCTTTGCTACAGCAGGAAAAGCAGTTTTCCACAGGTGATTGAAGGGAAATTGGAACAGACTGAAAGTAGGAAACAGAAAGGTGCTTACAATTTGGTCTGGATAAGATGGTCTCACTGATAGTGTCAAAAGCCGCAGTTAAGATGAGATAGGACTGTAGAATTGGGTATTAGTCAGCTTTTTATCAGTTGAACAAAATACCTGTGAAAATCAACTTTAAAGAGGAAAATTTTTTGGAGAGGGGGGTTTGGTCCTTGATTTCAGAGGTTTCTGTGCATGGTTGGCTGGCTCCATCGCTATGGACCTGCGGTGAGGCAGAATATTACTTGAAAGGGTGTGGTGAAGTGGAACTGCTCCCCTCATCATTGCTGGGAAAGTGGGGGGAGGGAGGAGAGAGAGAAGAGGAGAGAGAGAAGAGGAGAGCAGAGGAGAGGAGAGGACAGGGACAAAAAAACCTTCAAAGGCCGATCCCTAGTAATCAACCTCTTTCACCTATGTTCACCTTCTAAAGTTTCCACCACCGTTTCCCAATAGTACAACCTGCATGAATGTCTTTGGAGGCGATTCCAGATCCAAACAATAACAGTTATCCATTTTTTTTAAAGGAAAGTATTCCCTTTCATTACTACTTGTATTGTGCTATTCTTAACACATCCAAGTCTTTCCTAAAAAAAAAAAAAAAAAAAAAAAAAAAAAACAAAAGACTTCAGGGTGAATAAAACAAAATCTTCAAGCTGAACTATACTGTGTTTTCTATATGTCTTAAGTTACAAGATTTTAAATCAAAGTTGATGAAAGATTAATAATTTGTAAACTCATGTCCTTACCATCCTAGATGCATCTGTATTGGAATGAGATAGAATAAATATACTCCTTGAAAATATTACCTGAATTTAATGCACTTGTTTCAGTTTCAGGGAATAGAAATAAACATATCACCAATAAAAAAAAAAGAAATAAACATATCTTTTAGTGTCAAGTAGTCATAAAATGTCAATTCATTAAAAAATAAGCATTAAAATTAATTAAAAGCCATTTAAGTTCACAAATAGTACCATAGTGACTCTCTTGCTTTCTAGTGGCATCTGCTGAGATTAAAAAAAGAAATAGAAAAATTTGATAGCATAATAGATGTTAGTTTTCTGGTACGTAAAAAAAAAAAAAACAGAAATTCAAGTGTATTAAGTAAGAAGGAAGCATTTGTGATATAAAAATTGGCATCTAGCCTCAAGGTAACATGTTCCTTAACTCTGACCTATTATCGGTGAAAGTACAATTCACACCCACAGTAACTATCTTCTATGGAATAATATTGTATGCCATAAAACAGAGAAGGTACATATCCTTTTTGGAAATCTGACTGAGAATTGTATAAAAAGTACTGAGCAGAAGAGTAAAAAATTACATTTCACCTTGCAGTCTATACAGTATTAGTTCAGCCTATAATTCTCATATACATAAAATATATATATATTTTCACATGAAAAAGCACATATACATAAATGTAACATTGTCATTTTTACTGTAAGCTCATAAAATTCAATTGGTCTGCCAAACAGTTTGGCAAGTTTTAAGGCACAAAGTCTCTGAAGTTGTATGCTCTGAGTCGCAAACCTGTTCCAACATCTTCTATGGTACACTGGGCAGGGAATTGTAACAGAGATCATAGTAAAACAAACCTCATAGGCAATTTGTGAATATTAAATGAATCAATTTAATTACATTAGGATATATGTGTGATGTGTTTACAATAGTACTGGAACCACTATAGTCATTAAGTCTTGTATATATTTCAACAATCAGTGTTATTACTTTAATTAATTAGAGAAATAGTAGAATTTGTTTATACCCGCAAAGTTGAATGGAGTTTTTAAATGGATTTTTTGGGAAGAAGATCACAGAAGAGAACATGTCTTATTTATCTCAGATATCAAGTGTGCATACCATTAACTTGATTCATGACTGCTGATGTTGACATTGATCCCTTTTGGCTGATGCTGTGTTTGTCAAGTTTGTCTACTGTAAAGTTATTCTTTCTTCCTCCTTCCCATCATATACACTTTTGGAGCAAATGAGTACATACAGACCATGCTGACTCTCCAATGTCTCTATTTTTTCTTTTGTACCAAGGATTGAGCCCAGGGTTGCTTAAGCACTAAGCCACATCCCCAACTCTTTTTTATTTTTCATTTTTGAGACAGGGACTCACTAAATTGCTTAGGGCCTTGCTAACTTGCTGACACTCTCTTTGAACTTGCGAACCTTCTGCCACACCCTCCTGAGTCACTAGGATTTCTGTTGTACGCCACCACATGTGGTTGGCTAGCTAATATTTTAAATTAAATTTAGATTTTTATTATATACAATTTGATGAGAAAATAATATGGTCTCAGAGTCTATGAACATATAACACTGTTTGGCCTTAGCAGAAGTTTATAATTGCTAGGTTATATTACCTGTGTTAAGATTTTTAAAGAATGTTAATAAATTTTGCAAATAGTAGACCAGGATTCGGATGAGCCAAGCATGGTGTCTGAGGCACAGGATTTAAAGAGATATTCACTGTCGACTGCAAATGATGACCCTGGAGTTGTGTAAGCCTGAATGTGAGCACTTACTTGAACTTTGCACCAGGTTACTCATGTGCCTCATCTTAGTCCTGATCATCACAAATGTTAATTTCAAATATTCTTCAGTATCCTAAAAATGTTCTGTGTGAGATAAATTATATTTAAGATATAACCTCCAAATTAAAACTGCAGAGATTTCACCCTAGTCCAGTCAAAATGGCAGTTATCAAGAATACATATAACAATAAATGTTGGTGAATATTAGGGGAAAAGGGGACACTCATACGTTGCTGGTGAGACTGCAAATTGGTGCATCCACTCTGGTGAGCAGTATGGAAGGAAATACCTCGGAAAACTTGGAATGGAACTACCATTTGACCCAGATAACCCATTCCTTGGTTTATACCCAAAGGACTTAAAATAGGCATACTACAGTGACACAGCCACATCAATGTTTATAGTAGCATAATTCACAATAGCTAAACTAGGGAACAAACTTAGGTGCCCTTCAAGAGATGAATAGGTAAAGACAATGTGGTTTATATGCACAATGGAGTATTACTCAGTCAATAAAGAAGAATGACTTTAAGACATTTGCCAGCAAAGGGCTGGATCTGGAAACTATCATGCTAAATAAAATAAGCCAATACTCAAAAACCACAGGTCAAATGTTTTCTCTGATATGTGGATGTTACCACTCAACAAGGAGGAAAGGGAGGGTTGTTCAGTGGTTTAGACAAAGAGGAATGAAGGAAAGGGAGGAGGGACAGGAATAGGAAAAACAGTACAATGAATCTTCTATAATTTTCCTATTACATATGTGAATACACCACAGTGAATATCAACTTCATGTACATCCACAGGACTGGGATCTTAATTAAAATAAGATATATTCCATGTTTCTATAATATGTCAAAATAGGTTCTTCTGCCATGTATAACTAAAAAGAACAAATAAAATAAAATGGAAAGCTTTCCACATGCAGAAAAAAATAAGATTTAGCAATCATTATTTTGTAAAAATTATTTTCCATTTAAAGATTACCTGTAAATATCATTCCATCACAGTCAGGATTCTACGACTTTTGTATATACCACTTTTTAACTTACCTGGGTTGAAAATTTCTCTTACATTTTGACATCAATTGTATCATATGTGTATTTTTTTAAAAAGTTTCTTCTAATTAGTTATACATGACAATAGAATATATTTTGACACATCATACATAAATGGAGTATGACTTCTCTTTCTTCTGGTTGTGCATGATGTAGAGTATGCCACTCGTGTAATCATGTATGCGAATAGGGTAATAATGACTGATTCATTCTACTGCCCTTCCTGTCCCTATATCCCTCCCCTCTTTTCACTCCTTGAATTAGCATTTGCGTATCAGAGAAAATATTGGGCCTTTGGCTATTTGAGATTGGCATATTTCACTCAGCATAATATTCTCTAGCTCCATCTATTTACCAGCAAATGCCATAATTTTATTCTTCTTTAAGTCTGAGTAATATTTCATTGTGTTTATATACCACATTTTTTTGTTTGTTTGTTTAAGGGCACATTAGTTCATCTGTTTTAGGACACCTTAATTCCATGTCTTTCTACTTGCTTCCTCAACTTGTGATGTGTAGCAAGATGCCTTAAGGAGAAGAGTCAATATTCATTATCTTTACCATTTTTTTTTCTAAATGTAACTGATAAACTAATTCTGAAAAGTGGCTTAAAATGTACTATACTTAATTCACCTTTTCCCTCTGCAGCAATATTTTTTTTATATATTTATTTTTTAGTTGTAGTTGGACACAATACCTTTATTTTTATTTATTTTTATGTAGTTCTGAAGATGGAACCCAGTTCTGAAGATGGAACTCACACGTGCTAGGCAAGTGCTCTACCGCTTTGCCACAACCCCAGCCCCAGCACTGAGTTTTTAACAGTACCTCCTTTAACCTCATTTGTCTTACTAGGTCCATTATGACTATTGTTGTTGTCTCTAAGGTCACATCCTTTTAGGGTACTGTTTGCCATTTACATTTATTTTATGTTTTTTTTGTGTGTGCTTTTTGTTAATTTTCAGTAACTATACAGTAGCATTTGAAATATTAAGATAGTGTATTCAAAGGGATTTTTTTAGAATACTGTGTGGTGAATAGTGAGAAAAGTAAAGAATAACTAGGTGGATGACTACTACAACAAAAGTTATTATGGAAAAGCTGACTTGAAAGAGAGGCTCAGCTTGCATACCTTGAATTTTAAGAGACTATTGGACATTTGGTTGAGAAGTCAAGTAAGCAACTGAAATAAACATTTCTGAGAGAACTGGTTAGAATTAAGAATTTAGCAGTGACAAAGACAGTTATTCAAGTTTCTTATTTAATTACATATCTCAGTTAATTTAAGAACAATAAGAAAAATTAAAAAGGAAAGGAATTTATAGAATTCTGGAGACCTCAACTTAATGGTTGGGTGGAAATTCTGAAAATGAGAAGTACCTAGTGGTTGTTAATGGCTTGTCAGGACAGGGAAAGTGAATATTCAATTTGGCATATATGAGAAATTGTGTATGACCTTTCAGATTTCAATTTCAGGGAAGGGACAGGAACAGAAATTCAATGAAATGACTTAATGCCAACATATAAGAAACTGAAGCATTAAAGCACTAAATGCAATATAATATGCTCAAGCAATTTGGTAGTATGGAAATTTAAGCGCAACCTGATTGGGAAGAATGATTTTTTCAAATTGATTATTAAAAATGTGATCACATTTATAGATCTAGTAGTGGATGGACATTTGACTAAGATAAATAAAGGAACTAATTGGTAGAGTTGAGAGTTTCTCTAAGATTGTGACTTTACTTTTTGGAAGAATCACTCAACCATTTGGTGACTTTCTGTAGTACTTTGAATTCTTAGAACTTGATATCATAAAGAGGGGAAATGTGAAGTCAATGGAACTGGGGGAGAAGGAAGGATGAGAGCATGAGTGTTAAAGATCAATATTCTGAATTTCATGTCTCAGAAAATGAGATTTAACAGATAATAAGGCAAAGAGGTGACTGTGCATGTGATTTGTGAATGCTTGGCATTTCACGTGTAGGTGCTATAAAGGGCATCAAGGTAAAGTTGCATGGTATCCCAACTGGGAATGTCAGTGATAAATGGGAGTAACAGATTCTTTCAGTGATAAATTTTGACCCTTGGTATTTTAACACAACTAAATTACAATAAGTAGACCTGAATCATAAAATTGTAAAGCTTTAAAACTGGAATGTGTATTTGAGATAGACTTGTTGAAATGACTCATTTTACTACTGAAAAGGTGGAAGAAATGCAAATTATCTGAGGTCACACTAGAAGTGAGTGACAAAATTAAGTCCAACTAAGTAACCTAATACCTAGCTTCATGTAATTTAAAATAGACCTTATCTTATTGATACTGGAGGGTTTTTTCCTTCACGTGAAGATTATCTTTGGAATTTGTCCTACCAACAGAGTCTTATTTTAATTCTTCATTCACCAGTATTCACTGGATCCACAATGGTTCACTAGTTAATAATAAACAGTTGGAAAGATAGAATTATGTTGAGCAAGTAAGTTTTGATTAGTTTCAAAAGATCACATCACTTTTCAAAATTTGTATTTTAAATATAACTTAAGTTGAGTGAACATATATATCCTCAAAAATTTTCACTAGTTAGTGTTAAATCATTTTTAAATCACATTATTTTACCCAACTAAATATTAATATATTTTCATTTCACTGAGCTCAATGGGAAGTGACTGTTAATTTCTTCTTATGTGGACAATTACATAATGACATTATAAAATTATGTTGCAAGACCCGTGGGATTAACTCATCCTATCCCATCATTCTTTAAATTAAAAAAATAAGGCTTAGAGAGCTTAAGGGATTTTTTTTAACCACAAATATCTGCTACATGACTTGATTTCCAAGGTTTCTTAATTCCCTTGTCATTTTTTATGGTCTTCCTATCTTAGGAATCTGATTACTTTGTGACAAGAGCTGTGGATTAATGAAGTTTCTATTTTAAGTTTCACTAAAATTCAGTTTAGTGCACATACTCTTTTTCTCAATAAAGTAAGATTCCATTCATCTTAAATTTACATAAGATCTTCAGAGCCTTCATAGTACATGGTCCTGGAAAACTTAATTTTGGTTGACAGAAAGCATCTTTTAAAAGCAACAGAGAAAGATTTTATACAATAACCTCAGTACTATGATCATATATCACAGAAAAGATCTCTGGTTCCATGCCACTTATATTAGTGAACTTCAAGTGTGCAACATGTATTTACACCACCACGACATTTTGTAATTATGTGACTGTACATTACCAACAGGGATGGTGTCAGTAGAGGCCACAGGATACTGGACTGAACTGTCACTGGGTGGTATCTATATGGCTTGCTTTTTCTCCATGACATGGTGTCAAAAAAGTCTCACTAGAGTCAGCACTTTCACCATCACCAAGCAGAAATGAAGTCGCCTGAGCACAGAGTCTTTAGAGGCAACACAGATGTCAGAATCTCACTCCCATCCAGTGAAATAAGAACCTTATCTTTCATGTGTCAGTAGAGGCCTCCCAAAGAACCGGGACTTCTATTTCTACCTGGTTATAATAAGAATACCCTGTTCTTTCCTGATGAGTCAAGCAGTGTCCGGAAAAACCAAGTGAAACAAAAAATTAAATCAAAATACAAGGATATGATATGATATAAAAATGTTCAGGTCTTGGGATGGGGTTGTATCTCAGGGGTAAAGCACTTGCCTAGCATGTGTGAGGCACTGGGTTCAATTCTCAGCACCACATATAAATAAATAAAATAAAGGTCCAAGGACAACTAATATATATATATATTAGTAACAACATATATATATTATAATATATATATATATATATATATATATATATATATATATATATATATAACAACAATAATAATAACAAAGTTTAGGTCTTAATCGAAAAGCACTCAACAAGGGATCCAAGATGGTGGACTAGAAGGAGGCTGCATTCTGTGTCACTCCATGACCTGGGATTCTATTAGTGGGAATACTGTTTTTCTGAGAGTTATTAGAGGACCCCAATAGCTGCTCCTGCACAGGACACCAAGCAACTTTCCCACGCAGAACCCCTGGCCACCAGGTGAGCAGGATCCCTGGCTACCCACTCATGCAGGAATCCTGGTGACCACTCCCACATGCATGGACCCCCATCTACCAATGTGTGGCTCCCCTGGTTGCCTCTATATTGGGACACTGTGACCACTTCCATATTCCCCTATACGTGGTAGCCTGCACATGGGGACACAGAACAGGGTCTGGAAACAGCTGCCAGACACAACACTGTACACCCCAGAGTTGCATCTCTGAGCACACTGCCCAATGCCAGGGCCTGGCCCCATCCAACCTGACACCCATCTCTGAAAGTAGCCACTTCCATCTTGGTATGCCTTTGTTGCCATATTTAATTGGGGCAACTCCCAACTTGGGACACCTTCTGGGGCCTAGAAGTAATGTCAAGGTACATTTAGTCCCCAACTTTCCCCTATCCCCTGCAGTCACTAACCTGGCACAGTGCTTGCAGCTACACAACCTGTCTGTAGCTCCCCAAACCTGACCCTGAACTGCCAATAAAAAACAGCTCTCCATGGCAGGTGCACAGCCCCGAGAGGGTAGACCCCCAAGGCCTCTAGAGAGAAAGGTTTCTGATTGGGAAGTAAAAAGGAGAAGGTGGTGAGACACAGTTTAGAGACTAACTTAGAGACCAGGGATTGTGAAGTCTACAGATGATATAAGGAGATAAAACCTGCTCATATCACAGGAGTGGGCCCCAATGAACATCCTTGGGGTGCAGTCTCCCATTGGGGACCAGCAAGTGCTATACCTCACCTCCAGGAGCTCCAACCTCAAGATCAACGCTCCCACCCTAATAACCTTCACCATCCTGAAGGTAGACATACCAGCAAACAACAGACAACCCCACCTATTGGATAAGAATGAAAGCAGAAAAGAAACTGAACTCCAACAAAATCCTTGTATTTTCTTTCAAGATTTTTTTTCTCTCTCTCTCTTCTCCTGACCTCTCATCCCCAACATTTGTGAAACCAAGGACTTCTCATGAATTAGGCTACTGAGGACTGAGATGTTGGAATAGTATATAAGAGTTGTGTTGTATATTCCTTTATCTTCTATTTTTACATTTTTAATTTTTTCTTAATTTTTATGTTTATTTGTTTTTTTGTACTCTCCCTGTTGTCTTCCCACTTACTTGTCTCACCAAAATCACTTCCTTCTCTCTTTCCTCCTGCTACTAGCCAACTTCTTTAAAGTCCTCTTTCAAGCTTCCTAAAATCTAATAACTCTATATCCTCACTTCCTACCTTCTTAACATCTCATTCCACACACCATCCCTGGTTCTCCCTTTGTCCACAATAAGAAACTGGAAACTCTTTTTCAAACCTACTGTTTATATTGTAGATAATAATTGAACTCAACATTTCTATATATCATGACAAAACCACAAACATCTTAATAGCAGCTGTTTGGTTTAAGGCTGTATATTGTTCCTATTGGCATCTGTTAATATTGTTCTCCCCCTAAAAGGAGAGGTACTGGAATCCTTCAGGGACACTATAAGCCTATAGGGTAAAAACTGTAACACTTTGGATCCACAGTGCTAGAAGAGAAGACACATGAACGGCATGAAAAAACAAGGGAAGAAAGTGCCCCAAACAAACCAAGATATCACATTATTAGAATCCATGGCCCGTACAGCAGAAGAAATGACAGAGAAGGTATTCAGGATGTACATAATTAAAATGTTCTATGAATTAAAGGATGATATAAGAGAGCAAACACAGGCAGTGAAAGATGATTTCAATTAAGAGCTACATAAAGCAAATACAGACAGCAAAAGATTACATAAATAAAGACATAGAGGTTCTGGAAAAAAAACAATCAAAGAGAAATCCTTGAAATGAAGGAAACAATAAACCAAATTAAAAACTCAATAGAAAGCATCATCAACAGATTAGATCAGTTGGAAGACAGCACCTCAGATAATGAAGACAAAATATATAATCCTGAAAATAAAGTTGGCTGCACAGTGGAGATGGTAAGAAACTATGAGCAGAACATTCAAGAAGTATGGGATAACATGAAAAGACCAAATTTTAAAATTATTGGGATAGAGGAAGGCACAGAGTTACAAACCAAAGCAATGAACAATCTATTTAATGAAATATTATCAGAAAAATTTCCAGACATGAAAAGCACTCAACAACCAAGCACCAGAAACATTTTCAACTGAATTTTAAAAAGGCAATCACTGGATGCTAATACTAAGATGACAGAGATAGTAGAATTATTTGGCAAAGATTTAAAGTAGCCATGATAAAAATGCTTCAATAGCACTATACATTCTTGGAAGAAATTTAAAAACATAATTGCTCAAAAATTACATAAAAACCTTCAGCAAAAAAAATAGAAGATATAAATAAGCAAAAATGGAAATGTTAAAACTTAAAAACAAAATAGTGGAAATAAACACCTCATTAGCTTCACTTGACTGCAGAATGGAGGCAACAAAAAAAGTCATCAAAATGGGAGATGAAAAACAAAATTTGACAAATATGAAAAAAGCATTTGAATTATCATTGGAAAACCACAACTATCATCATCACCAATACAATGGGAAACAGAACCTGGGGGTCTTTTGTACTATAATCAAAGATCTAACATTTTGTGTCCTCATATTCCATGGAGGAGCAGAGAAAGAAGATTAACTTGAAAAAATATTTTTAAAAGATGAAAATTTTAAAATTACACAAATATGACAAGGGAAGTGAATTCACAGATGCAAGAAGTGGGTGAATCTCAAACAGAATTAACACAAAGAAATTCTTATTAGGGGCCTGGGGATGTGGCTCAAGTGGTAGCGCGCTCGCCTGGTATGCGTGCGACCCGGGTTCGATCCTCAGCACCACATACAAACAAAGATGTTGTGTCTGCCGAGAACTAAAAAGTAAATATTAAAAATTCTCTCTCTCTCTCTCTCTCTCTCTCTCTCTCTTAAAAAATCATATTAGGACATATCATCACATCAAAGTTAATCTGAAAATTTAAGATAAAAAAGATATTTTTGACAGAAGTCAGAAAAAAAAACAACACTGTATACTAAGGAAAAAGCCAACCAAATGATAGAAGATTTCTTATCAGAAACTACAGAGGATGAAAGGAATTGGACCAGTAGAGAAAGAAAGTATCACCTATAAGCTTCTATTCAATGAATACTATACTTAGGAATAAAGGGGAAATCATGACATTCTCAGATGAAGAAAAAATAAGATAATTCATTTGTCATATTAATACATTTGTACTTATAATGTAATACCTGGGACAGCCAAACAAAAACTAAACAAAGAGATATACCCAAAAAAATTATAGATAACTCAAAATGGAATTCTAAGAAAAGTCAATGTAATTCACAGAGAGGAAAAAGAAAGAAAGAAAGAAAGAAAGAAAGAAAGAAAGAAAGAAAGAAAGAAAGAAAGAAAGAAAGAAAGAAAGAAACAGAAAGAGAATAAAAAGAGGAAAAGGTGCAGACAGACTCTTTGTCTAATAGAAGAAGAAGGAGGCCCTAATCTTCATCATGTGGGATTAGGGCCAAACTTCTTTAATAAGACTCCTATAGCGCAAGAATTAAAACCAAGAATCAACAAATGAGATGGATTCAAACTAAAAAGTTTCTTCTCAGCAAGAGAAACAATCTGTGAGATGAATAGAGAGCCTACATCTTGGGAGCAAATCTTTACCCCTCACACATCAGATAGAACACTACTCTCTAGGGTATATAAAGAATTCAAAAAGCTAGATGCCAAAAAAAAAAAAACAAACAAAGAACCTAATCAATAAATGGGCCAAGGACCTGAACAGACACTTCTCAGAAGAAGATATTCAATCAATCAACAAATATATGAAAAAATGTTCATCATCTCTAGTAATTAGAGAAATGCAAATCAAAACTACTCTAAGATATCATCTCACTCCAGTCAGAATGGCAGCTATTATGCATATAAACAACAATAAGAGTTGGTGAGGATGTAGGGAAAAAGTACACTTATACATTGCTGGTGGGACCTGCAAATTGATGCAGCCAATATGGAAAACAGTATGGAGATTACTTGGAAAACTGGAAATGGAACCACCATTTGACCCAGCTATCTCTCTCCTCTGTCTATACCCAAAGAACTCAAAAACAGCATATTACAGGGACACAACCACTTTAATGTTTATAGTAGCACAATTTACAATAGCTAAACCAACCTAGATGCCCTTCAGTAAATGAATGGATTTAAAAAATATGGCATATGTACATAATGGAATATTACTCAGCAATAAAAGAGAATAAAATCATGGCATTTGCAGGTAAATGGATGGCATCGGAGAAGATCATGCTAAGTGAAGTTAGCCAATCCTCCTCACCCCTGCAAAAATGCCAAATGTTTTCTCTGATATAAGGAAGCTGACTCATAGTGAGGTAGGGAGGGGGAGCATGGGAAGAATAGACAAACTCTAGATAGGGCAGAGGGGTGGAAGGGAAACAAAGGGGACAAGGGGTTTGCACGGATGTTGGAATGTGATAGACATCATTATTAAAAGTACATGTATGAGACACAAATTTGTGTCAACATACTTTATATACAACCTGAGGTATGAAAAATTGTGCTCTATATGTGTGATAAGAATTGTAATGCATTTGGCTGTCATATATTTTAAAAAAAATTAAACAATTAAAAAGTATTAAACATAAATGGCATGAGCAGTCTTAATATAATAACAAAAAAAACCTTTGTAGGCATATTGGATTATAAACTAAGATCTAATTATAAATTCGCTGTAAGTCTAATATTATAGGCACATTAGATGTAAAAAGGATGTAGGAAAAGCCATACAAGCCTCAGTCAAATGAAAGTAGGAGTAGTTATATGGATATCAAATAAAGTAGACTTTACAGCAAAGAAATACCTCCTTCTAGGGTATAGGAACGAGGGTGGTCTTATTGCCAAGTATCAGACAAGATAAGTCAGAGAATTTCTTTATGGTAGATGAAAGTAGGAGAACATTATAGTTTCTGTGATCTTTCTTAGAGAGGGAATTATAAGCATCATGGCAAATACACACACACACATGCACACATTATGATATATATCATAATATCACAAGTATGCATCACCCAACAAAGCTGAAAACAACAACATATACAGTTTTTTCATGTACCCCAGAACATATACCAAAAAATATACCCGGACCATAATCTCTTGATGATAAAACAAACTCAGTAAATTTCTGAAAAAAATAAAGTTATTCAAACTGTGTTCTTGGACCACAATTGAATAACACCAGAAAGTAATAAAAGAACAGAGGGAAATCTGAAAATACACAGAAACCAAAATTATAAATAATTCACTGGTCAAAGAGGAAGGCTCAAGAGAATTTAAAAGTACATTAACTGAATGAAAATGAATCTACAACTATCACATTTTTGGTACACAGCTAAAGCAGCACTAAGAGAGATATCTATAGCACTAAATGTTATCAGAAAAGAAGAAAGTCTCAAATAAATAATCTAAGCCCTCATCTTAAGAACAAAGAAAAAGAATATCAATACAAACCCAAAGCAAGCAGAAGGACTTAGCAAAGAGCAAAATCAGGTTAAATTGAAAACAGAGAAATAGAGAGAAATCAATGAAAGAATAAACTGATTCTTTGAAAGGATCAATAAAATTGACAAAATTTTTACAAAAGCAACCTAAAATTTAGAAAAGACATAAATTGCTGATATTTCTCTAGACCCTGCAGACATAAAAACTATTAATAATAAGGGACCAACTTTATCTATAGATAAGAAATAGACTTGAAAAACAAACTGTCACAATATGTCCCATATAAAATAGATAATTTTAATAGCTCAACAAGTTTTCTCTGATATGTGGATGCTAATTCACAATTACAGGGGCCACTAGAGATGCATAGTGTTATCTTAGATTAGGTAGAAGAGTGAATGGAGGGGAAAGGAGGTGATATGAAGATAGGAAGGATAGTAGAATGAAACAGACATTATTACCTTATGTACATATATGACTACATGACCAATGTAATTCTACAACATGTAATATCAGAAAAATGAGAAATTATACCCATCTACGTATGATATATTAAAGTGCATAAATGCATTTTAGTGTCATGTATAACTAATTACAATAAGTTAAAAAAATAACAAAAACAAAGAAAGAAACAGTGTGCATAATTTGAAAAATTAAAAAAAAATATTCAGGCCCAAATGTTTCACCAGAGAACTTCATCAAATGTTTGCAGAATTAACACCAGTTCACTACAATCTCTTCTAGAAAGTGAAGAGGAAAGAACACTTCCCAATTAATTTTGTGAAGGTAACATTTCCTAGATACAAAATCAGAAAAATGTGGCACACAAATTAAAACAATAGCATTCCGTGTGAATAAAGGCACACAAATGTTTAAAAGACATTAGAATATACAATTCAGAAATGCATAAAAACTACATAGCATCATCAAATGAAATTTGTTACAATGATTCAAAGCTGGTTCAATATTTGAAGATCAATCAGTGTAATCCCCTATAAAAATAGGCAAAAGAAAAAACACAAAACTCATATCAATGAGTGCAGAAAAATCTTTTGAGAAAATTCAATGCCCATACATAACAAAAATCAGAATAGACTTTAGGAAGAGCATCTACATAAGACCTGCAGTTGACATTATAGGCAGCCATCATCAATGTCTATGAAGTACACATCACAGTCTTGTGAGTTTTTAAAAATTGCCTCTGTTAAATGTGGGAATAAAAGGTACACTCATACATTACTAGTGGGACTGCATATTGGTGCACCATTATGGAAAGCAATATGGAGATTCCTCAGAAAACTTGTAATTTAACCACCATTTGACCCAGCTATCCCAGTCCTGGTTTACACCCAAAGGACTTAAAATCAGCATACTACAGCCACATCAATGTTTATAGCAGCAAAATTTATAATAGCTAAACTACGGAACAAACCTAGATGCCTTTCAACAGACGAATGGATAAAGAAAATGTGGCATATATGCACAAGGGAATATTACTCAGCCTTACAGAAGAATGACATTATGGCATTTGCTAGTAAATGGATGGAGGTGGAGATTATCATGCTAAAGTGATATAAGCCGATGTGTGGATGCTAATTCACAATAAGGACTGGGGTAGGGAAGAAGAGAGGTACTTTGGATTAGGCAAAGGGGAGTGAAGGGAGGGGATGGGAATATGGGGTTAGGAAAGATAGTATAATGAATTGGACATTATTATCCTGTATGCATATATGATTACATGATTAGTACATGTACAATCAGAAAAATGAGAAGTTATACTCCATTTATGTATGGCGTGTCAAAATGCATTCTACTGTCATGTGTAACTAATTAGAACAAATTAAAAAAAATTACTTCAGTTCCTAACATGTACATATGTTTTTTCTTGTTATCATTTCTTAGATAATACATTTCAGTATAACAACAATATTTATAGCATATCTAGTTATTATAGTAATATAGATGATTTAAAGTATACGGGATGCTATGTGTAATATATACAAATACTAAGCCATTTCATATGAGACTTAAACATCTGTGAATTTTGGTATCCACAAGGAATTCTATGATGCATTCCCCTTTTGATATTAAAGGAAAATTGTTCATTTAATGGCAAAAATATTGAATGTTTTTATCTACAGATCGAACATGATATCAGCAAAATTCACCCATGTCTCACTTATGTTAACTGCCATTTTCAAGAGTTAACTTTATTTTTAAATACCACATATAAGTGGTATTTTGCAATATTTGTCTTTCTATGTTGGCCTTATTTCACTTGATACAACAATCTCCAGGATCATCCACAGTGTTGCAAATGGCAATTTCCTTCATTGTAAAAACTGAATAATATCCCACTTTGTAGTATGAATATCAAATTGTATCTATCCATTTATCCATCAAAGGTAAAGATTTTGTTTGTTTGTTTGTTATAACAGCACTGTTGTTAATAACGCTTCAGTGAACATGGGAGTATAGGTGTTTCTTTTGCACATTGATTTCCTCTCTTTTGAATCTATACACAGAAGTATAATTACTGGATTATATGGTAGATCTTTTTGAATTTTGGGAGGAATCTCTACACTATTTTCCATAATAGCTATGTACAATTTGAATTCCCCGAAACAACTCACAAATGTTCCCTTTTGTCCATATCCTTACTGTATTTTTAGTCTTTGATAATAGCCATCCTAACAAGTGTGAGTGATAGCTAACTTCATTGCATTTCCCTGATCATTAATGATATTAAATACCTTCTCATACATCTTTTGGTCATTTTTGTGTCTTTTAAAATATTTCTACTGGGCATTTTGCTCAATTTTAAATAGGTCATTTGTCTTTTCTGTATGAATTATATGGATTATTTATCTATTTTTTGTATTAACTGTTATTGGATATATGGTTATCAATTTTTTTTCTTAAAAATGTTGTGAGTTTTCCCTTTTTGTTTCACTGTTATGGGCAGAAAATTTTATTAGATGTAACCCCCATTTGTTTACTTTTGTTTTTGTTGTTTGCATTTTTATATCATATTCAAAAACTCATTGCCAAGACCAATGTGAAGGAACTTACACCCTATGTTTTCCTCTAGTAATTTTACAATTTCATTTCTTATGTTTTCATGTATCTTGCCTTGATTTTGTTTATGGTGTAAGACATCTATACAATTTCTTTTTTTCTTTCTTTCTTCTTTTTTTAAATATATGAATATACAGTTTTATCAATTTGCTATTTATTAAAGGAACTATTACTTTTTATACTTTGTATTCTTGACACCTGTATCAATGGTTAGTTGAATGTTTGTTTCTATAATGTTCCTTTGGGTTTTATATCTGTTTTTCTGCCAGCATGATACTGTTTTGATTACTCTAGCTTTGTGATGTAAATTGGAATCATTATGTGTGATGCCTCAGCTTTGTTCTTCTTGCTTAAAATTCCTTGAGCTTAACTTGATCTATCTGGGGTCTGAATGGTGCTGTATAAACATTAGAATATTTTCTATTGATAAGATAAATGCTATTGAAATTGTGACAGAGGTTACACTGATTTGATAGGTTACTTTGGGCAGCATGGACATTTTGATGATATCAACTCTTTTGCTAAATGAAAATAGGATGTATTTGTATTTATTTGTGACTTCAATTTATCTCATTAATCACTTACAGTTTTCATGGTATAGATTTTTTCATCTCCTTGGTTAAATTTATTGAAGTAGTTTACTTTTTGATGACATTATTTTATTAGGGTTATTTTGATAATTTATTTTTTAGTGTATAGAAACCATTTGTTTTTGATTATTGATTTTATATACTATAACTTCAATGGATTTGTTTATCAATTTTTTTTAAAGAGAGAGTGAGAGAGGAGAGAGAGAAAGAGAGAGAGAGAATTTTATTTAATATTTATTTTTTAGTTCTCAGCGGACACAACATCTTTGTTTGTATGTGGTGCTGAGGATCGAACCCGGGCCGCACGCATGCCAGGCGAGCGCGCTACCGCTTGAGCCACATCCCCAGCCCTGTTTATCAATTATAGCACTTTTTTTGTAGTACTATATAATTTTGTCTCTTCCTCTGCACCTGGATGGCTGTTATTTCTTTTTCTTGCCTAATTGCTTTGGCTAAGATTTCTTCAGTAGTGTGTTGAAAAAAAAAAGTAGTGCAAGTAGGTATCTTTGTCTTATCCCCACTCTTAGATGAAAAGATGTCAGCTTTTCACTACTGTTAGCTGTGGATTTGTCATATATGATCTTTCTTATGTTCAGGAACATTGCTCATATACCTAATCTTTTGGTAATCTTTAAATCATGAAATGATGTTTCACCAACTTTATTTGTAACAGGTCCAAACTGAAAACAGCTCCGAAGTATTTCCCTTCAGGTGGTGAATGATTAATCAACTTCTGGTACAACCATACCAAACAAAACTATACAACAATAAAAAGGAAGAAACTATTGAAAAACACAATTTGGATAATCTCTGGAGAATTACACTAAATGAAAAAAAGTCAATCAACAAAGGTAACTTACTGTATGATTCATTCCATTTATGTAAACTTCTTGAAATGGCAAATTTTTAGAAATGAAGAACACATGATTGTTTGCTGGGAGTTAAGAAGAGGGTGGAGACTGAGAGTAAAGTAAGTGTGGCTATTAAAAAAACAGCATGGAGAATCCTCATGGTCCTCTAAATGTTCTTGCGGCTGTGAATATTGATTGTACCAATTTTGATATTCTAATCATTTTTTTACTATATTACAATTTGTGAAGGTGTTACTGTTGAGGGAAAGTAGGTAAAGGGAATCTAGGTAAAATAATCTCTGTATTATTTCTTACAACTACATGTGAGTGCACAATTAATTAATAGTTTAATTAAAGAAACAAATCCCTAGATCACTCCTTCCCTTCCCTGACACTACCACTGTGGAACAATGAAAATAGTATCATTGTTTTATTTAAAAAAAACAGAGTATCCATCATAAATGAATTATTCTTTACAAGGAATAGAATGAAAAGAATCGGATAACACCAAATAATATATCATCTTATAATACAATATTCCTCAGTCTTTTATAAATCACGGGTATTTGTGATAATCATGAAAATCATGTATTTGACCTTCACTATTATTAGAAAATTTGAAAGAAATAAAAATAACAAACTTTGACTATGATTTATCCATCCTCTTTCTATAGACTAGCACCATAATCAGTAACACGGATGCAGAGAGAACATACCATTAAAGTAAGCCAGACATTTTTTTTTTAATGTTCTGCCCTATGAAATCCAGGTCTCTGCTTGATTTCTTGAGGACTTGAAATGCTGACTGTAAATTGCTGATGCTGTAACTGAGAAGGTCAAAAGAAAAGTGAAAATATTTCACTGTCTTCAAAGTTGAGAACTGACTGTTCTTGGTAGAGCATCTTCATCAATAAGAACAGCAGAAGGACTGGGGAAACAAATGCGGATATAGAATACTAAGCTGACTTCAGAAATGGTGTCACGCAGAAAAGATTGAGAAAGGGGAGAGAATGAAGGAAGTAATATGTTTTATTCCCCTGTTGCTGCTTGAACGATATTTTTAAAATGATGTAAAATCCACTTCTTACACGTTTACCAATACCATCCTGTTGTGAACAACATTGCATCTCTTTTTTTTTTTAAAGAGAGAGTGAGAGAGGAGAGAGAGAGAGAGAGAGAGAATTTTAATATTTATTTTTTAGTTCTCGGCGGACACAACATCTTTGTTGGTATGTGGTGCTGAGGATCGAACCCGGGCCGCACGCATGCCAGGCGAGCGCGCTACCGCTTGAGCCACATCCCCAGCCCACCATTGCATCTCTACATTCTTGCAATAAATTTCTCCAGCTCTATAAGCCTTCCTCTTACCATTTTACTCTTCACACAGCTGTCAGAAATCCTTACAAAACAGACATACAATCAGGTGACTTATGTGCTTAAAACATTACAATGGTTCTCACTGATCTCAAAGAAAATCCTAAATCCTTCAAATGACTCAAAAGGTGTTGTGTGATCAGCTCCCAGCTTGACTCTCTATGTCCAGTCCAATTTCCTCTGGATGTATCTCACTTGATTTGCTTGGCTATACCAGGTTCTTCAAGAGGCAGTTCCCTGTCTTGAGAAGACTGAGCCTGTACCACTTCATAACACTTGGCTTCATCTGTACCTCAGGAAACCACTCAGGCTATGGGCTAATTCCAGACCTTCGGAGACCATTTGGCCCACAAACCACCAGCCCCTTCCTTCTATACCTATACCTCACCTCACAATCATTCGTCATCAGCCCTTGGACTACAAGAGGCCTTGCAAGTTGAGGAGGTGGCACAGGCTGTGAGGTGTAAACTTGAAGCTTCAGTATTCTAATTGAGATTAAGGGCAAGATTCTGGCTCTTGTGGGACAGTAGGCCAGTAGCAGAGGACTTTATGTCCTTTTGGCCCCTTTCTTTATGCTTACTGTCAACATCTAAATTGAGGCAAAAAAGATCCTTCACTTGACTTACCACAATAACTTGAAGTCCTGACACTAACCCAACGTATATTGCTCCTCCAACTGAAACCATTTAATGTCATTCCATTGCTCGTAGGATTCCATAGAGATTGAATGAGAAAGCACATTTAGGAAATATAATTAATACACACCAATGAAATATTTTAAAAATTAAGTTTGAGAATAACAATAATAAAAAAGAAACAGAAGATGGAGGGGCAGCCATAAAAACACAGTTAATCCTGGTCTCAGTAAAGGCTGCTTGGATAAATTACCATAGTCTAAGTGACTTACAACAAACTTATTTCTCACATTTCTGAAGGTTGGAAAATAGAAAGTAGAGAGTTGATCACTCCCGATGCCTGGTGAGAGCCCTCTTCCTGGTTTGCAGATGGCAAAGGGCCAACAGAGTAGACAAACTCTCTTGTTTGTTCATTTCACCAAAAGACTTCACCTTCCATTGTCACCACTTGGGTGTTAAGATTTTAACATAAAAAATTGGAGAGGGCAAAGATATCCAATCTCAGAGATCATGAGATTATTCTCATTCTAAAGAGAGCTTTACATATGGCCACGTGAGAAGAGAGACTCATACCTAGACATATTCTGGAATTTGAACAAGGTGCCTAACTGTGCCAGTGCTGAACCAGTTTGGGAAGTTAAATTTCTCTAGCAGTCTGCTGTGTGTGTGTGTGTGTGTGTGTTTGTGTGTGTTTGTGTGTGTTTTCTAAGATTTAAGAGAAACATTTAAAATACAGGAATTAAAAGTCATTATCCAAGGTTAAAAAATAATTAAAATAATTAATAAGCATTATAATAAAAGGACTATGCAATTAAAAACTTGATGTCTAAACAATGACGAATTCAAATGTGAATTTCTCTAGGATTATACCTTAGATATGTGGCAAAATCATTTGTATTGGAACATGAATTCAATTTTTAATTACCAACCTTTTTATTATTTTAATTGCATCTCTTCAAGGATTTTTTTTTTTTCTGTTATCTCTGAAGGATTCAGTTTGTTAAATTTATTATTTACTTATTTTTGAAATGATTATTTTAAAAAAAGTATTTTGTTTTTAAATGTTGTGAAAGAAAAAGGGTCATGGTAATAAATTATTTAGCCCAACTTAAAAAGACATCACATAAATATTCTGCTAGACCTTTTCAGTGTTTCCCAGAAACCCGAGATGCATTGATGCTTTCAGGCCATCAAGGGGCTTTTTAGTAAATGGTTTCATCACAAGGCATCAGTTTCTCTGCAAACCAGTGCTGATTGCTTTTCTTTGTTATTTTTTTTCAAAAAGACTAGAAAAAATTGAATAAATAAACTATCTTCCCCTCAGTAAATTTAATATAATAAGGTAATGCATTTCAGCTGTGCTGAGTCTTTTGTTTTAGTGCATGTGCCTTGTAAAAGCACTTTTTTCACCATGTGGAGAAAAACTGATCCATAATTGAATGTGCTATCTGGTAACTTTTATGACATGTACTATCATAGCATTTGTGATCTGGACAAAGATTAATTTAAAACAAGCTCAAGTAAATGTTGTAATAACGTGGATTGTTATTAAGTAGAACAAGTTTGATGTCACATCTTACCCTCTGAAACATTGAAAGTACATACTGTAAAAAGTAGATAAGCTGTTCACCTGAAAGTAAAGTGATCACATTGCACACAGATTAGAAAACCCCAAAATGAGGAAAATGTATGAGGTAAGATGACAATTTATGAGTCAGGAAAAGGAAGAGAATACAGAAACTAAAAGAATGGCAGGCAGAAAGCAAAATATATTTAAACAGATGAAGGATAAAAAGATTTCAATAAAACAACACATGGTTACTTATTAGTTATCTCTATCTCTTTGACTAGTTCCCTTGATATTTGTGACAATGGCATTTGAATTTTTTAAATCACTGTTCTCTAATATGTAGTGCGAAATAGAGGAGATCCCTCCTAATATCAAGTCACTTTTCAAGCAGCAAATACACTTGAGAGCTGCTTCTGTGGATGGGTGGAGAGATATATATGTGTATAAACAGTGGCACTTGAGGAAAAATTATATTTCCACTTTTAGTTGTTGGCTCTAGTAAGTCCGATAAAGGAGTAGTGAAAAAATCAATGTCAAATAGTTCTGAGGAGGGCTGTCCTAAAGATTCTGTTATTTAATTTTACTCTGAGAGAAATGGTTTTATAGATAGCAAGTACATAACACTGTCACACAGATCCATCCGTGGGACTTGTCTATGGCAAAGCCATGGTGACCTAAGTAATAGTGTCAGAATCCCATCTCAATCAGTTTCAGAGTTCTTAAAATACAAAGAGGTACCCCAAGCGGTTTCATCATATGAATTGCATCAGAACCCTGTTAAAATACAGATTCATGGGCCATTGCCTTTAAGGTTTAGATTATATCTGGGGATGGTACTGAAGTCTGCTTTTGATGAGCTGTCCAGATTATTATGATGTGGCTCCTACCGTTTGTGTGAGTAAAACCAAGATATTCTGGCTTCTAACATACTGCCAGGCTGTTCTAGGCAATGCCTTGTTGATTATAAAATTCTAGGCATTTGTCAGCATTGTTACTCAATTCAATTCTGTAACCACAGTGCTTCAATAATTTATAATTTGTGAAGATGACAAACATGATTAGTTAATGATTGTTGAAGCCACATTATTCATAAAAGCCACAGTCATTCTACATTTAACTTCAATAATTGTTTATAACCCCAAACAATCGAGTTTATAATTATAAACAATTATGAGTATTAGTTTGAACTAAGAGCTAATTGCTTGGCATCATGAAATTCTTTTTTCAAGTTTGTAAATTTACTTTTCCTAGTGACTAGTGAATAATGGAGCATTCTTTGTCTCATGGTGTTTGTTCTTGATTTGCCTCACAGATATTAAATCATCTTCAAAATGCTTGAAGCATTTTCTTGATTTTTTTAGCAAAGTATATTATAAGTTGTAAGGTAAGAATATTAGTAGTATTAATAGTTAGGTTTAGAAAGGTGATGTTGGTAGTGTCAATATCACATTTTCCTTTTTTTCACTCCATTACCTGATGTAGTGAATCAAAGTAAAAAAAAAAAATCTTTAGTCATTCCTTGTATTTATACTTTTTTTAAAAAAAATTCTCATTAGGAGAATTTTTCCTAGAAATTTCTCCTAGAAAACAGAGGTTCATAAAACTTTGGACAATTCAGAGGGTAATAGAAACTTGAGCAAGAAGAACTTACAAAAACTGTCAAAAATAATTATTTAGAGGGGACAGGGAAAACAGAAGCACTGTCTCTCAAATTTACTGGTGCTAGGAATTAACTGATATGGTTGTTGGACATGTGGATTCATTTGGTCTTACATGGGTACTGGGATCTCTAGATTAGAAAACTGCATAGACCTTCCCATATTACTTTACCATAGGTAACCTTGGTAAACACTAGAACAATATGAGAGGTAGATCTGCTTGCTGAAAACATGTTTGTGAAAACCTCATAGCTGAATCAGGGAGTAACTTATGAACCTATATAGCAATATGGCTGAGTCTTAGGTATAATTCCCAGAACACAATTGACTTTTTTAATTTGCCTTTATGAAAATATATTTTATCCAAAATAAAATGTACCCATTTAAAGTATGACATCTCTTTGAATAAGTTTTGTCTCTATAAATTTCCAGTGTATAGAACAATGGTACACATTAATATATTGAAAAATATTACTGCTTTTAAAAATTGGAAATAATTATCTGATATAAAAGCATCTTTGTAGCAGAGAGTCTCAGAAAATGTCTTAAGACATTTTTCTCTATTGGCAACTTTAATTAGCACAATTATTTTGATAGTATTAATGTCTTCAAATGTAATTGCTTAGCTATACTTTTGTCAATGCTACAGAAGATTAAAAGGTGTTATTGTTTTCTGTATATTAAAATTATACAGCGGTCATTTAGAATTCAAGGCACTGCTGAATGTGTGCTGAAAATGGAATGGTTAGTACAGGGTATACAGTAGTATCAAGCAAAGAAATTCAGATCTTCGCTCACTAACACACTGCCAATAACCCTGTAATTTGTGACTTTATTTCATCTATATTTGCTTAACAAATAAAATTAAACATAAAATTGCTTTCATTCAATAGGCTTCCTCCACCTATTTTTTATTGCCAGCTATTACATAGGTTCAGTAGTTAAGAACATGTTCCAACTTAATAACAAAGAGTGCTCAGTAGATTTTTGACTTCTTCAAAAGTTTCAAATTTCTGAAAAAAACTTGGAAGTAAGGAACATATTTGAGTAATTTATTTGTTACTTGAATATATGTCTTTTGATCACTCTGCAGCATTGCTTGTTTCATTTCCTAGTCTTTTTGTTAAATCAGCATTTACATGAATAGAAAGAATTCCATTCATTACCTATATTCTTTTAAGGCCTTTTCCCCCCAACTCTAATCTACCTTCTTTTAAATTCATTGGTGTATAAAACTTTTTATCAGTGTTCAATAATTACACAGAATAGTGGGTCAATTTTAATATTTACCAATGGTATTGAACAATTATTTTTTGTATTTTAATAAAACTTTCAAAATTAAAAAAAAATAATTTATGTATAAGGCTCTGCCATCTATTTTTTCTGCTTTCGTGCTCATTTAGACAACTCTGCATAGACTTACTGTGGTATCTAACTAGTGCTTATGAATACATAAGTGTGATTGAGCTTTTGGCTAGTAAAAAGTAGGCAAAAGGTGATGTTGATAACTTGAGTACAATGATAAGAGGGGAAAATTTCATAATTAGTGAGGAAAATCTTAAAGAACAAAATTATTTTGTATATTTGAATTTGGAGTTATACCAGATGTATTATACATTGGTACTCTAAATAGAAGTTCTTCAAGAAAACCATGTACAGGAACTAGAGTACACTTTCTTAGCCAAAGTGACTAAATTGCTAGTGTTATTCAACTCTAGACATTTTGAAAAATTATGTATATTATACAGCATTAGTAGTACAGTTTAATTTGAAGAAAGTAAGCACTAATTATTTAAAACATTTCAAAGCAAGTTGAAATTAAAGAATGCATAGAAAAGGAAATATGCTCTTGCAAAAATTTATATATATGTTCATTATTAATTTTGAATACATCTTTTGCCATTCATTTTTGTTACTTTAAAATTCATCTCCAATTTCTCTCCACACAAGACTGAAAAATAAAACTAAATTCTACTTATTTTTATCTTCAAATTATTTCACTAAATACTTCTTTTTAATAGGAGACATAGGAGAAATATATGATAAAAGTGAATGATAAAAAGCTTTTCCTGCTTTAAGATAATCAAAAGTTAATAAGCAACTCAAAAGTCAACACTCTGAAAATCCCCCATAGTATTAGAACTGGTTTAGGATATTAATGACTACAAAGTTCATTTTAAGAACAATATAAAAATTATATATACACTTATCTCTTTATACTGTCATCAAGAAAATTCTTCTTGAGAATGTATTCTATGATATTGTGAATAAATTATTCAAATTAATCAGAGAACAGATCTAGTCTTTATTGTCTGTAACAATCTGCATACTTCTGACCAAATCATTACATCTTTGAGGTTCAGTGTTTTCATTGTTACTGATAAGAGATCGGGACTACTGTTATCCTAAGGCTATAAATTATAAAAATAAAGCACACATGCACTATTTTTAGTTATTATTAGTTACTTTCAGAAACACAATGCCAAGAAATAATTGTATAAGAACTTAATCTTAAAGCCTATAATCTGATTTGTTACAACAAACAGCAAATTGAGATAAAGTGAGTAACTAGCCAATATTGTCAATATGATCAATGAATGTTAAAGATGATTATTACATACAAAACTAATTGGATTAGTTTTTCTTGTCCACTCAACAACCCACCAGAGTGAAAATGTTGTGAAGTTCTGCCGTAGTAAGGAGAAGACCCAGGAAATAATACAATGACAGTGACTGTGTGTGTTCATGTGTGTGTGTGTGTGTGTGTGTGTGTGTGTGTGTGTACTCTGAGTGCATTATGCACAGTATATATATCGCAATCTTGGGTTGTCATGGAGGACTAATTCCAGAACACCCTCCCTCATGATACAAAAATCTTCGGATACTCAAGTCCCTTATATAAAATGGTGTGATATAAGCTATGTTGCACATAAGCTTTGTTCATTACCCCCTAAACCGATTAAATCATCAAAACTGAGATGATTGAATCATCTCAACATTACTTATAATTTTTAACAAAAGATAAACATTTGTTATGCTATATTGTTTAGGGAATAATAACAAGGAAAACATCAGTACATGTTTAGTATACATGCAATTTTATTTTTCCAAACACTTTTAATCCATAGTTGGTTGATTCCAACGATATGGAAGTCTGTCTGTGTGTGTGTGTGTAAAATATGTTTTCAAGGTTGGCAAAATATGTACAAAATGCAGAAGTCAGACATTATAGTTCTTTAGTGGTTTTATATCAGGAAACTATTCTTTCCAGAGATATTTACATATTTAAAACTATATAATATATAGTGTATGTACTATGCACATTATTTGTTCCTAGATTTTTTTACTCTCTTTTAAATGGGCTACACAATATTATCTTTATTCATGCATCATAACCCAGCCAGTTACTGGTTAATGAAGTTCATATACTTTCCAAATTTTGCTATATAAATAACTTCAATGAATATATGTGATTTTAATCTATACAGGTAAATATGTTAAAAGACTTATGTGTCAAATTTCTGGGTAAATAAACATGTACATAATAATTTTAATAGATACTCCCACAATTGCCATTCACAAATCTGAATGATGTTTCCTATTGAGCTTCACCTTTGAAAAATACTTGTCCATACATTCCAACATAATGTTTTCCAATTATTTTATTGTTTGTGATCTGGCAATTTTATTTTTATATCTTATATAATGAGTTTGTTTATTTTCTAAGAGCCATTTGTTTTGTTTTCTCTCTCAGTTTAGTTCAGTTCATATCTTCTGCCATTGATTAGATCATTGGTCTATCTTTTTATTGATTTTTAAGAGCTTATATTAATTCCTTAAATTCAAAATTGTTGTTTGATATATCTTAACTTTTCTGTTTTGCATTTAATCTTTTCTTTGTTTAGGTGTTTTGAGCCAAGAAAGCTATTATATGTTTGTGCATTAGATTTATCAATCATTTATCTATATGTCATTTAAATCCTGAAACATTTTAAAATATTCCAAATCTAGTGCTTGTTTTATTAAGAGTATTACTAACACAGTTTCATGGTATTTTCTTCTAATACTTTCATAGTTTTGTTTTTCTTTTTTCATACCAGTGATTAAACCAAGGCAGTACTTAATTCCTGAGCCATATCTTCAGCTATTTTTTATATTCTGTTTTGAGACAAGGTCTCACTAAGTTGTTTAAGGCCTCATTAATTTGCTGAGGCTGGCTTTGAACTTGTAATCCTCCTGCCTCAGCCTACTGAGCTATTAGGATTACAGGTGGTGCTGTCACTTCTGGCGTGGTTTCATTTTCATTTCATTTTATTTTTTTTTAGTTTCTATTGAATTTATTTTGATTCAATAAAAATCCAATATTATTTTGTTTCTCCAAAACTATTCTATTTTTCTTACACTAGTAAATAATCTTTCATTTTTCCCATTGATATGTTAATTAGAAGACCTTGAAAGAAAACTTCTTAAAATTATTTGATAAACTATTCAAAAAATGATTGGCACCATCATCCACATTGATCACCTGTAAGGGACACTTTGCAGGACCTTGTAAGCCTTGGAAACAATAATGGGTTGACTCAGTCATATTTGTGGGTATGTGTTAATTTTAGTACAATCTCCATAAGAAACATTGAGATTAATGATTAAGTGTAAGTAAAAATGTAAATAATTCCTGTCATCATAAGAGAAAAGCAATGAAAAATCTTAAAATATACCATTGTATTACACTCACAATCATCTCCTTTGAAAGAATCAATAATTAGAATAAACATTATAGTCTGTTTTTGGAAACATCACAGACTTAACTAAATATAGCTTATATTAAAATGTCTGAAAGTGGGTGAGAGTTATATAAACACCCACAGATATGCAACAAAATTTATCACTTATATGCATTTTAGAATTATTTTCATTCAAATTGCCTTTCCCTTTTCACATCTCTAGTCCCTATGGCAAAAGAGAAATGAAATATTGCACACTTGATGAAGGGCCTCATTGGAAATCATTAGTATAACATGTGCTTTCTACATGTGCACTATCCCAGTCAAGATAATGTATCCTTGTAAATGAAGCTGACCTGGTGAACTTGGGACTTTACTCAGGTAATTTTGATATGGTTAAGAAGCTTATAAATGACTATATTGTACATATCTTATTATTTATTATTTAAAATACATGATAGGCTAAATGTCAAAATTGCTTATGATTGATGCAAAGTGAATGACCTTTGGAGATAGAAATCTATACCTCTTCCACTGATGGTGAACATTGGACTGTGTCTTTCTCATCAGTGACTATAGCACAACTGCTCAGTTCATGGGGATTTTACTTTGTAGTCTCTCTCCCCCCCCTTCCTCCCTCTTCTCTCTCTCTCTCTCTCTCTCTCTCTCTCTCTCTCTCTCTCTCTCCAGATGAAATGAGAACAACACAGAGCACATTGTTTTATAGAAATACTTAGAAATATGAACTCCCTTTCCTTTACTTCACTGAAAACCAATTCATTACATAATACTATACGTTTTACTTCAAAAATCTGCTATGACTCTCTAAACATAGTACTATAATTTTAAGATATTTTTATTTCTTGAAATTTTATTTTTGTAGAATCTAGTTTTCTTATGTAGACTTTTTTAAATTTTTTTAATTAATTTATTTTTTTAATTTATTGGATGTTCACAACATTACAAAGCTCTTGACAAATCATATTTCATACGTTAGAATCAAGTGGGTTATGAACTCCAAGTCAACTCAAAGTGGATAAAGGAGCTAGATATCAAATCAGAGACTCTCCGTCTGATAGAAGAAAAAGTTGGCTCCGATCTACAGATTGTGGGGACGGGCTCAAAATTCCTTAACAGGACACCCATAGCACAAGAGTTAATAACAAGAATCAACAAATGGGACTTTCTTAAACTGAAAAGTTTTTTCTCAGCAAGAGAAACAATAAGAAAGGTAAATAGGGAGCCCACATCATGGGAACAAATTTTTACTCCTCACACTTCAGATAGAGCCCTAATATCCAGAGTATACAAAGAACTCAAAAAAAAATTATGTAGACTTTTGAAAAGAGGAAGTTAACTTTATAAAATGACTTGAAATGCCAAAATATTTCAAATAGTTGACCTTATTTTAGTCAAAATGAAATTTTAAAAATAAAAATAACAGTCACATAACATTGTACAATTTCAGAAGTTACTTTTAAGATTTCTTACCATTTGTCTTCCAAGTGTTTTCTTTGATATAAGGAGGATGATTCATAGTAGGATTGGGATAGGGAGCATGGGAGGAATAGACGAACTCTAAATAGGGCAGAGGGGTTTGAAGGGAAGGGAGGGGGCATGGGGTTATAAATGATGGTGGAATGTGATGATCATAATTATCCAAAGTACATGTATGAAGACACAGTTTGGTGTGAATATACTTTGTATACAACCAGAGATATGAAAAATTGTGCCACATATGTGTAATAAGAATTGTAATGCATTCCTCTGTCTTTTATAAATAAAAAAATATTTCTTAACATTTGTCTTTGAATGGTCATATTTTTGCAATGCATATTAACATATGCAAATATTTAATATGGAATTTTATTATTTTCCTTCTTATATCTCCGTTGTTTTGACTAACTTTCTTTTTTCTAATTTTATTTTTTCATTATTGGCCTTTAAAGAAAATGTAGGCTAATTTCATCTCCAAAGCCTCTCACTTGGACATACAGACAATAAGGTGAGTGTTGATATTTTAATAATTATGAGCAGATTTTCTCCAAATAAATAGCACATACTTTACCCCTCCTTTTTTTGTAGCTCAGAGTGATCAGAGAGAGACTGGTAAAATTAGATTTCATAGAATGACAGCTATATGTAAAGTGGAATTTATTATATAGATAAAAAAGGTGAATATGAAATGGTTTGATAAGTCTCAAATATAAATATTTAGTAGTGTGTGTGTATATGTATATACTATATATATATAGTATATATATACTATATAGCAAGATCTCCTGCCTCCCAGATCTAAATTCATTTGCTGAATAGGACATTCAATAGTTATAGGTATGAGGTTGGATAAGTCAACTATTCCAGGTTTATGTTGGTTGTAGGAATAAACACGTGGAAAAACCAACACACCAATAAACTTCGCTATTTATGAGATGATATAACATGAAAAATACATTAAACTCTTATATAATATGTATTCTCACTTCACTGATATTTATTGAGCACCTTCTCTATTGAAACATTTATAGAAATCTTCTTTTGGATTCAATATCAAAGTCCACATATTTTCTCTTCTCTTTACTTTATTGAATTTTCTTTATTTTTGGGCCAAAATCAAAGATGTTTTCTCTGGAATAAATATTTCTACTTAATTCATGAAAAGATGAGCAATCCTTAAGAGATTAAGTATGGTCTATTCTTTATTGGTCATTTTACTTTATCCTAATTGATTGGTTAATCTTTTGAAATTTCAAGGAGTTGATTTTTATTCATTTTCACTTGACCTATCAGATATTATTTTGTAGACACTAGTAGTCAATAATTATTTAAATCACTGATCTTCAATAGCTATGTCATTTTAGGAAAATAACAATCCATTCCATAAGGAACTGTTTATTTGTGTACACCACAAAGGTAGTATGATCTTCTTTAATGTCGTTTTGTGATAACTAAGTAAGAGAATATATGAATATGCATAACATACATAAATTCCAACATTAATGTGCTTTGTCTATTTTCAATGATAATATATATTTGTATGTAATATTTTATAGAATGATCACTATCATCTTTTAACTTTTATTTATATTATATCTTTTCTACATTGATTTGGCACATTATAATATAAGCAGAACAGGAAAATAGTATTACATATTCAGCTGTTCATATTTTGGCAAGTTCATTTCCAAAGGAAATCTGGAAACTACTTAATATATTTTTGGCTAAAGAATTTATTGGAATCCAGAGAGTTTTTCATTCCTATGTTCATCTAATACATGTGGATATGTGATTTCCTGTGCAACAATAAATTAAACAGCATGATTAATGAAGAGACTTGGGTAAAAAAAATAAGCATAATATTTAGTCCAGGAAGAAAAAATTTTTAGCAATGAGATATGGAAAACAGTTTTGTAGCCTCATTAAGATCACTGTGCTTGAGGCTCACAGTACAAGATTGGGCAGCTGCCTAGGCTCAATGCCTTGTGCTAGGTGAAAACATGGCAGAAAAGTTAGAATATTGAATGTGTGCAAAAGAGAAAACACAAGAGGCAGCTCATTTTATGGAACCTACATTTATCGTGACTGATCCAGTTCCAGGACAGTGACAACTCACTCATACCTGCAAAAACTACTCCAATGTTGTAAGAGTTGAAACTATTCCCAATCACCTTTTAAATGCTCCCCTTCCTCTTAACACTATTGCATTGGAGACCAAATTTCAACATGAGTTTTGAAAGAAATAAACCCTCTTCAAACTGGGATTAATTTATGCAAATTAATCATAGTTTTGAAATCAAACTTCAATTACTTAAAATTTTTTAAGCCAGGTGCCCTATTTTCTAATAACTCCTGTTAAATAATGAAATGGGTTATGTATTAAAGTTTTTATTAGTGAAAGAAAATAGATGGGGATACAATTCAAAATTTCTTTCACTATTTCTTAAGTCAAGTATTAACCAATGCCATTCCATAAGATGTGCTCTTATACAATTCACCTATGGTTTTGTTAACATTGATTGCTGCCATTGATATTTAAAAATCAATTAGTTCTTCCTTTGTATAATTTCTTCATATACCTTTTATTCCATCTCTGAGATGTTATTTTCCCCTAAGACCCTGACAACTTTTTCTTAATATTCTTTTATTTTTTTCTTTTTTCCTTGTCCTGTTAATGATTGAAGGTTCCCAGTTATCAGTCTATCTTTTTTTTTCTCAATGTATACATATTTCTTAAGTAATATTACTCAATCCTATGGTTTAAATTGTCCTTTGATGGTATCTGCACTTAAATGTCTATTTCAGACTTTTCTCCTAAGCTATAGATTTATGTACATAACTACCTCCTCAATATTTCTACTGGGATTCATAATAATCATGATAAACTTAATATTACCAAAAGTGAACTCCAAATCTTTCATTATTGCCCCTGCTCAAGAATGCTGTGTCGATGACAATCCCTTTTAGACGTTTAGACTATGATTTCTCCCCTCACCCATCCAGTGTTATCTCTACCCTCAGGATTTATTCAAAATCTTACTGATTTATTCAAAATATTACAGATTTTTATCATCACCAATTTTCTCCTTTTCTGGACACAGAGAGATCCAGGGAAAGCCTCGCATTTCTGTTTTACACAGGTGGAAAAGAGCCAATGCAGACTGACAGAGACTGAAAGAAATTCCCAGTTTTCTTCTGGTTTTTGATTGTTTCATTTTCCCCCTTCTCTTTTCTCATCCTCAAATCTATACTGTCCTCTAAATTAAAGGTATTAGCAGCAACAATGGAAGTAATAGTGGCCTCAGGCACCTAAAACTCTAAGATAAAGGAAACTTTTTTTCCAAAATCAGAGCTGATGTTCCAATAAAGTGGGACAAATGACAATACTTGTAAATTTTTTTTCTATACTTCAACTGCTTGGGTTTAGGTGTGGGTGAAGTCATTGGAAGTGTATAACAGAATGACATGATAACACTCAGTTTATTCAAAGAGAAATTCAAAGAAAAACTAAGGATAAAAAGGGAACATAGAGAAGGAATATATCAAAGTTGGAATAGTGCTTATGAAGCAATAGAGTAGTCTTAAAAATCACACATGTGTGAATCTGAACCAAACAGACTACCAAAAACTTTGAGAGTGCAATATGGGACACATGACTGTCAAGCATTCAGACTCACTATCAGTATAACATGAATACCAGTTCAGAATTTCATTGCAAAACATTTAGTAATGGAAGTACATTTAAAACAATCATCAAATATATTCAGCTGACTGGAATTTGTACAAGGGCTGTTTTCCAAGTATGATCAGTAGATGTATTTATATTCAGTTTATATCTTTAAGAGAGCTGTTTTCCCATTTCCATGTCTGGAGTTTCTTTGTTCATATGGGCAGTAAACAGAAGGATGGATAACTCAGCTTAGGACACGAAAAATGTTAATTTTTCCCTCAAAACAATTAGGGAGAACAAGAAAAAAAATTCCATATCAGTTTTACAATAACCCACAAGTGATCACACAGCAAAGTTTATATTTAAAGCATGTAGTGGACTCTCTTCAAACAAATAGGATACTCATTTCATCGTGAGCTTAATAAGAAATCAATTCTCCATAAATTATCAAGGATAGAATATTCAGCTATGGTAACAAAACATGCCAAGAAATAAAATTTGTACTTAGAAGTAGAGATGTTCCTATACAAATACCTGAAAATATGGAAATGACTTGGAAATGGGTAATAGGTAGAAGCTGGGAGAGTTTTGAAGTGAATGAGGGAAAAAGATGCTATCATTGTGTATGGAGCTTAGAGTACTGATTCTAGTGAGAATGCAAGAGAAAAGACTAAGCAAAATGTAAGACTTCTGAGAGATTATACAAGTGATAATGACAAAAATGTTGGTAGAAAGGTGGACAGTGGAAACCATTCTAATATATCCTATATGGAAATGGGGAAATATTAAAAATTAAAGACCATCCATATTGCAAAGTTTGAAAGAACTCAGCTTCATTGTGTGTATGCTGTATAACTTGATGAATGAAGAAATTAAGAGTGATGAAATAGGATATATGGTAAAAGAAATGTCTAAGTAGCTAATATTCAAATTTCTTCATGGCTGCTTTTAACTGCATGTAGTGAAATGAGACAGCAGAAAAGAATCAAATACATAATATGTTGTTAAAAGAGAAGCAGAACAGAAAGATTGGGGAAATTCTTAGTCTGAACATTTGGTAGAGAATAAAGTACTTTAAGAAGACAAAACCAAGGAGTGTGGTTGAGTGACTGTTTGCTGAGATTATTACACATAGAAGGAAACATTAAGACAATGAGAAAAGACCTGGGAGGGAGATATTTAACACTGCTTCTGTTTCACTTGTCCAGAATTCTAGGAGAGCAGAATAGTTTAGGGGTTGGGATTATCATCATCCATGGAGTACTACTCAGGGCCATGTTTAGTCTCTGCTCCCTGCATTCTTGTGAAGCACTTTGTAGCTGCTTTAGCTATGGCTCAAGTGATCTCAGATATAGTACATTCCGACTGGAATTTGTAGAAGGGCTGTTTTCCAAGTATGATCAGTAGAAGTAATTTATGTTCAGTTTGTATTCTTAAGAGAGCTGTTTTCCCATTTCCATGTCTGGTTTAAGGCACAAGTCATCGTTTGCATTTAGAGAAATGCAAATCAAAACTACTCTAAGATATCATCTCACTCCAGTCAGAATGGCAGCTATTATGAAGACAACAACAAGTGTTGGCCAGGATGTGGGGGAAAAAGTACACTCATACATTGCTGGTGGGACTGCAAATTGATGCAGCCAATATGGAAAGAAGTATGGAGATTTCCTTGGAAAATTGGGAATGCAACCAATATTTGACTCAGCTATCCCTCTTCTCAGTCTATACCCAAAGGACTTAAAAACAGCATACTACACGGACACAGCCACATCAATGTTTATAGCAGCACAATTCACAATAGTTAAACTGTGGAACCAACCTAGATGCCCCTCAGGAAATGAATGGATTAAAAAATGTGGCATATATACACAATGGAATATTACTCAGCAATAAAAAAAGAATAAAATCATGGCATTTGCAGGTAAATGGGTGGTGTTGGAGAAAATAATGCTAAGTGATGTTAGCCAATCTCAAAATACAGAAATGTCAAATGTTTTCTCTGATATAAGTTGACTGACCCATAATGGCGTAGGGAGGAGGAGATTGGGAGGAATAGACAAACTCTAGATAGGGCAGAAAGGTGGAAGGGTAAGGGAGGGGGCAGGGAGTTAGCAATGATGGTGGAATGTGATAGACATCAATAACCAAAGTAACTGTATGATGACATGAATTGGTGTGAACATACTTTATATACAAATATATGAAAAAGTGTGCTCTATATGTGTAATAATAATTGTAACGCATTCCACTTTCATGTATTTAAAAAATAAAATCAATAAAAAACAAAACAAAACAAATAAAAAACCTTGGTGAGGGCTGGGGTTGTAGCTCAGCGGTAGCACGCTTGCGTAGCATGCATGAGGCACTGGGTTCGATTCTCAGCACCACATACAAATAAATAAAAATAAAAAAAGGTCCATCAACAATTAAAAAAAATAAAAAACAAAAACAAAAACCTTGGTGACACATAGCTGAGGTTAACCAGTCAGGCCTGAAGAATGGAAGATACAGGAGGACATGACTTCTTACACCTAGATTTCAGATGATGTTTTGGACAGCCAGAATTCCAGGTAAAGATTTGTCATATGAGTAGAGTCACTACAAATAGCCCCCAGTAGGCAATGCCTAGATAAGGGATCATAAATTCCAGAGCTATAGAGCAAGTAAGTTGTAACAACAATATGGAAGTGTGGCAAAACACAAGATTCCAACTTAATACAGCTGAAGTACTGGATAAGCCCAGTAAAGCCATAAGGTTGGGCTGCTCAAGGCTTTGAGGCACAACATCCACATTGATGTGAACAGGACATGGAATATAGAGTCAAAGGAGATTATTTTCTAGCATTAAGTCTTTGTGCTATTTTCTCTGGTGGACTTACATGGGGTATTTTATTCATTTCTCCATGCATATTTACCTGCGTTAGAGTGAGAATTTCCATTATGCCTGTCCCATTTTGGAAGTAGATAATATGTTCTAATCTTACAAGCTTATGGCTGGAATGAATTTGCCCCAGGTGAATTACAGCTTGAGTCTCACTTATATATGAATGAAACAGACTCTGGATTTTGGACTTTTCAGTTGGTAGAGAACCAAATTAAGGTTTTGGATATACATAAATGGGATAAAAGTATTTTCCATGTGAGAAGAAGATGAGTTTGAGGGCCAAGAGTAGAATAATATGGTGTAAATGTGTCCCCTCCAGAAAGTTCAAGAATTAGTTATCTTATTAGTTAATTCTTATATAATAGATGGTGAGGCTTCTGGGAAATATTTGGGAGTAGATTAGGTCACAAGAATAGGGCCCAGATGGTGACATTAGAAGCTTTATGAGAAAAGGGAGGGAGCAGGCAAAATGGCTTATTGGAGTATCAGCATTCACCTGCTCCCCAACAAAGAAAAACCAAAGCAATAGGTAAAATATATTTCCATATTGAGCTACGTGAACACAGAAGAACACTGAAATTCATTAGAGAAATGAAACATTAACAATATTTAGATACCTGGGATGGTGTCAGAGCAAGAGAAACAAAATGTCCCATCACATCCCACTTCAACTGCATAGCCAGGGCAAGGAGAGTTTCCCCTCCAAGTGTAAGCGTGAAAGAGATAATCCCAGCAAACTCTATCAGTGTAGATACTGTCATACCTACTTATCAGAGATGTTTCACAGCTCTTGCAGATTTATAACCTAGAGAGATCAGAAAATTTTCTGGCTTTGGAAAAAGAATTCATTTCATCCCCCAGGAAATCCCCATAATGCTGTAACCAGGAGGCACCTGAAGTTGTGGAATTTGAACAGCTATTTGTGCTTGTCCTTATTTCTGGTTCCCCCACAGACATTCTGCTGCTGTGACTCAGCTGGAGCCTTGTCTCTGAGGCACAGAGCCTAAGAAGGTGCACAGATCCTAAGAAGGTGCACAGAGAATCTTTTCTTAGTGAAAGTCATATTCTATTTTGCTCCCTTGTGTGACATCTCAGAAGAGAAATTTTATTTGGGTCTAATTATGATCTACTTCAAGCTAGTCACTGGCAGGCACTACAAGTTGAAGAATGCAAGACACTTGTCCCTTTCCACATACATAGGCATTCATAGCTAGGGTGATGTGAGGTCTCATTCCAGGGCAGACAAACACACCGTAAGAACTGAGAATACTAGCACTACTTTCATGCATCTGTGCCGATGCAGGTCATCAGTCACAACCATATTTTTTTGTGATCACTTACTGCTGATAAGAGCAGATTCTGTGATACCCCACCTCTCCCACCTCTCCCTATTAAGAATCTGGACTCTTATCAATGACTAACAAGAAGACAAATAACTTTGGTCTGTTCACCACTACCAAAGAAGACAATGCCAGAGACTCATTAATGTAACAGCACCAGTATCAACAATGTCTGAGGAAACCCACATTACCTGACCAGGGCCACCATTCCCACTGTAGGTGGAAACAGATAGCACCCCACCTACTCTGCTACCTACTTGCCTGAACTATCAGAGTATCCTTACTTTTGACAACCGACCCAGAGAGTGGGTCCCTCCAACTACTTCACAGGACATACTTTGACAAAAGTTACTAATCACAGCCTAAATAAGCTGCAGGAAGATTATATACTATTACCCATCTGAGAAAAAATTCAAAATAAATTTAATATTGCATAATTTACCAGTCCTTAAGACACATCTTTAGGAGAAATTCACTTACTAAGGAGGCCATCATATAAAAGAGGTAGAGTTATCCATTTCACCAGATGCACAAACCCTAAGATAGGGAACACAAGAAATAAGAAAAAATAAGGTGTTATAATACCTTGTAAAGTCTATAATTCTCTATTAACCCACCCAAAGATATCAAATGATGAAGTGTCTGATAAAGAATTCAAAAGAATTATTTTTTTTAAAAGTTCAGTTAGATACAAGAGAATACATACAGGTAAATAAATACAATTAGCAAAATAACATAGGATATAAATGAGAAATTCAGCAAAAAAAATCATTTAAAAATAAGATATATCTCTAAGCCATATAAAAATTTAATTGAAAGTCTGAACAATAGACGAGGTAATGGACATACCTGAAGAAGAAATAAAGTTTAAAGACATACAAAGATATTCAATCAAATAATAGCAGAAAATTCCCCTAATCTCCCAACAAAGAAAGCTCAAGACCAAAGAGATCACTGCTGAATTTTAAGAAAGTTTTAAAGTTTTACCTTCCATAAAATTGAAAGGTTAGAAAGTCTTTAAAACTGATATGGTGAGGCCAGTATTACCATACTTCAAAAATCTGATGAGGAAACAACAATAAAAAAAGTAATTTTGACAAACCTATAGGCAACATCATACCAAATGAAAAAAATGCTGAAAGCATTTCCTCTAATTATAGTAACAACTTAAAGTGTTCTCTTATTCATTATAGCAATAGAAATTTTACCTAATAGAAATTAATTAAGAATTTGCAGGGAAATGGATGGCATTAGAGCAAATTATGCTAAGCGAAGCTAGCCAAGCCCTAAAAAACAAATGCCAAATTGTCTGCTTTGATATAAAGAGAAAAACTAAGAACAGAACATGAAGAAAGAGCATGAGGAAAAGAATACAGTAAACAAAGACGAATCGGGGGAGAGAAACGGAGAGAGAAGGGAAAGCATATGGAAATGGTAGGAGACCTTCAAGGATACATAAAATTATAAGAGGTTATGAGGGGCAAGGGGGAGGGAAAAAAAAAAGGGAGAGAATTGAACAACAGCAGGGGAGGTAGAGAGGGAAGATGGGAGGGGAGGGGAGGGGAGGGGGGATAGTAGGGGATAGGAAAGGTAGCAGAATACAACAGTCACTAATATGGCATTATGTAAAAATGCGAATATGTAACAGATGTGATTCTGCAATCTGTATTTGGGGTGAAAATGGGAGTTCAAAGCACAATTTGAGTCTAATGTATGAAAGATGATATATCATGAACTATGTAATGCGATAAATAATCAATAAAAAAAAAATCAAAAAAAAAAAAAGAAATTAATTAAGAGGAAGAAAATAAAAGGTATACCAATAGGAAAGAAGAAAATCAAATTATCTCTTATCCAGATAATACAATTTTATACATAGAAAAATCTAAGACTCCACTAAAGACAATTAGCACTAATAATAATAATAATAATAACAACAACAACAACAACAAATTAAGTAAACTAGGAGAATACAAACTAAACATACAAAATCAGGAGCTTTTTTATGCACCAATAATGAATTTGGGGGAAAGAAACAATGAAAGTAGGTCCACTCATCACACGCACACATATACTCACACATACATACATATACACACCCCTAGGAATAAACTTAACAATGTGAAAGGCATAAGTGATAAAAATAATAAAACATTGAACAATGAAACTGAAGATAGCACTTAAAATGGAAAGACCTCTTGCATTCATGCACTGGAAGAATTAATATCATTAGAATGTAAGTGCTCTCAGCAGCTCTGCATGCTGAGGTGGGTGGATCATGAGTTCAAAGCCAGCCCAGCAAAAGCAAGGCACTAAGCAACTCAGTGAGACCTTGTCTCTAAATAAAATATAAAATAGGGCCAGGGATTTGGCTCAGTGGCTATTTGCCCCTGAGTTCAATCCCTGGTACCAGAAAAAAAAGAGTCCATGCTACCCCAAAAGATCTACAAGTTTCATGTAATCAATATCAAGATAATAATGATATGACATATATCATTCCTAAAGTTCAGAAGCACAAAATACCCTGAATAGCAGAGCAATCTTGAACAAAGAAGAGCATAAAGAAAAGGTTGAAGAATCATAATCCCTCATTTCAAGATATACTACAGAACTGTAGTAAAAAAAGACAGCATGGTATTGGCATAAAAGCAGATACATAGACCAATGGAATAGTATAAAGAACCCAGAAATAAGTCAGTTTATTTACAGCCATCTGATTCCTTACAAAGGAGCCAAGAATGTACATTGGAGAGAGAAAACAAATATGACAAAAAGCCAAAACAAATATAACAAAAAAACAAAACTTACAGTGCTGGGAAAATTGTATATTTACATTCAGTAGATTGAAGTTTGTCCCCCTATAGAAAAATCAATTCAAAGTGGATTATAGACCTTAAGGAGAGACCAGAAAATCTGAAATTAGTAGAATAGAAAGAAGATATGGGGGAGATATTTCAAGATATTTGTACAGGCAAATATTTTCTGGGTAGGATTTCAGAAGCACAGGAAAAAATGCAAAAACTGAAAAGTGGGAAAACAAGAAAATTAAAAAGATTGTGCAAGCAAAGTAAATAATGTAATAGAGTGAAGGGGTAACATAAAGAATTGGAGGAATATTTTGTTATATCTGAGAGAGGATTAATATTCACAGTGCACACAGAGCTCAAAAAACTCAAGAACTAAAACAAAAGCAAAAAAAAAAAAAACCCAATCAATCCAATTAAAATAATAGACAAATGATCTGAATAGTCACTTCTCAAAAGAAGAAATGCAAATGGCCACTGTATATATTGAAAAATGATCAATATATTAGCCATTGGGGAAATGTAGTTAAAAACTACAATGATATGCAGCTCACCACAGTTAGGATGGCTATTATTTAAAAGAAAATGTTGTAAAGATGCAGAGAATGGGGAAAACTTATACACTGTTGGGGGGGAATGTAATTCATTATAGTAACAATGGGAAAGAGTAAGAAGACTTCTCAAAATCTTAACATTGACGTATCATTTTCTTTTTCTCTGAATAAGAACATTTCAGACAATGTAGGCCTACTGCAACAAATGCCCTTAACAGTTTTGTTGTTGTTGTTGTTGTTCTTGTTCTTGTTTGTTTGTTTTGGCAGAAAAATTATTCCACCTTTACCTTTTATTTTTCTTCAGTGTTGGGGATTGAACCCAGGGTCTTTTGCATGATAGATTTGTGCACTGTCACTTCAGTTGCCCACATTGGCCTCCAACTTGTGATCCTCCGGTCCCAGACTCCAAAGTAGCTATGACTTCACATGTGCTTTACCATATATAACTCTCCTTCACTTTTGAAGATAGCTCTCCGTTGGTGAGCTATTTTTTCCTTCTCAACACTTTAAATATCCGCTCAAACACATAAAGATGATACCCTTAGCATATTAGCCACAATTGTTTAAAATTCCCAATCTGATGATTCCAAGATCACTGCCATGTCTAAGTCTGGTTCTGGTGTTTCTTTTGTCTCTTCCAAATATTTTTTGCCCTTTTTTCATGACTTGTAATTTTTTTTCCTGATTGAAAAATATGATATTCTGGGTAAAAGAAAATTCTTACAGATTTTCATAAAGATTATCAGACTAGAAAACAGAACTTTAGTACTTGTGTTTGATAATTAGAAAACCCACTTAGAAAACCTGCACTAAGAAATATACTAAAAAAAAAAGTAGATAAATTTAAATAAGAAGGCAGAAAAACAAGTAAATAAAAAACTGAAGGAATAAACAAAAAGGTAATAAAACATGTGCCTACAGGAAACCCTATCTATAATTACATTAAATGTGTAAATAATAAAGAATAAATAAATAAATAAAATAAAGGCAAGAAGTCAAAGCTCATTCTGTGAGGCTAATATCAAGATAAATTTTCAAATCGAAGAGAGAGAAACAGAACACAAATTAATAATATCAGGAATAAGAAGATGATGTCACTATGAAGCACACAGAGATTGAAAATTAAGAAAAATATTTCCCATATTTTAAGAGGTCAGCATGATTTTAATAACAAAATATGAAAAATTCTAAAAATAGGTATTGAAAGTAAGTTTTAGTCAAGAACAGAGATAAGCTGGGCACAATGGCTTACACCTGTAACCCCAGCCACTCAGAAGGCTGAGGCAAGGGATCTCAAGTTCAAAACCCACCTCAGTAACTTAGCAAGGCTCTAAGCAACTCAGTGAGACCCTGTCTCTAAATAAAATATTAAAAAAAGGGCTGGGGATGTGGTTCGGTGGTTAAGTGGCTCAAATCCCTGGTTAAAAAAAAAAAGCAGAAAATCTTCAACAAATGTCAAGTTGAATCTAGTAATACATACACAAAACACAAACAAAAGAACTCCAAAACTATACATCCAAATTGAATTTGCCTCATAAATTCATGCATAATTCAATGTTTAAACAACAGTAACTTCTGACATGGCTATGTTGATAATTCATTTGATAAAATTCAACATCTATTAATGATTTAAACTCCCAAAACACTTGGAATTAAATGAATCTTCTTCAGTTTAATTAGGTACAAGGCACATAATATAAACCTCAAATGCATGCTACCAGTGATATACTTCCTCCAGTTATGCCTCACATGTTTAAAGTTACCACCCAGTCCTGTTAAAATATCAATTTATTAAAGGTACTAATCCACCAATTAGTTTATAGGTCTCATAATCTAATCATTTCACGTCCTAAAGTAACACAGGGAATTTTGGATATAAGGAATTCACCTTATATCCAAACCATAAATTCCACTCAACCCCCTAAAGTTCATGTCCATTTCCTAATGCAAACTCTATTCACAATGCATCCACAATGCATTAGTCCATCTCCAACAGTCCCAATGGTCTTAACATTTCCAGCATTGCACGAAAGTTCAAATCAAAAAATATCCTCTGAAACTTGAGGCAAACTCTTGGCTATGAGCACTTATAAAAATTGAAAGTAAATTACCTACATTTAACATATAATGGCATAGAGTTAGTATGACTATTACAGAAGGGAGAAACAGTGGCCTAGAATGAAAGGATGGAACAAAAAACAAGATATAAACCCAGCCAGTCAGACATTTCCTGTAATTCCATTTCTGGAATCTGGGAATGTCATGGTTATATGTTCTCTCTAGAGGGCTGCAAAAGCTCCAATAGCAAGCTTCTTTATTTAACATTAAACTTTAAGTCATCATTTTGCAGATCAAACTCTGGTCTACCAAGTATTTTAATTACTCAGCAATAATTTATTCTTTCCAAATTTCCAGAGGTGTTTGCTAATATTATTTTAAATATTTTTTAGTTATACATAGGCACAATATCTTTATTTTGTTTATTTATTTTTATGTGATGCTGAGGATCGAACCCAGGGTCTCTCACGTGTAAGGCGAGTGCTCTACCACTGAGCCAGCCCCTGCTAATATTTTTAAAAACAGTTAGTTCTCGTTTAATCTCTGATACCTACCATAGAGCTTAGTATATAGCAAGTCTTGCCAGATGAAAGAAGCTATGTAATATATACATTCATAATTCTCTTCTTTTTTTTCTAAACATGTTCTGTAAGCACAGTAGGTTACAGTTTAACTATACTATACTAATACTACTATTAATGAAGCGTTATGAAAATAATTAATACTTCTAGTAAATGATTGCATTTGTCATGAATTATTAATGTTTTGCATAATTATTTTTTAAGATTATGTTTATAAATTTTAAGGTATTTTTTAGTATTTCTTCATAACCCTGAACTGAGTTAAAAAATTACCTGTGAAAGCTAGATATATGTAAAGGTATCCTAGGTATTTCTACTGTTCTAGCATAATGATTTTGCAATCTTGTCTGGGGATAACTGAGACCCCAAAAAACTGTCATGGACCCCACAAGTTCAAAACTGCTTTCATGATAATACAAAGATATTACATGTCTTTTTCATCTAATTTTCTCAAGTATACTAAAAGATAAATGTCACAATAGATTGATAGCTGGAACATATATGAAATCCTAGCTAGAGCCTGTTAGACTAAACATTAAAGAGATTTGAAGAAGTGTGGAACAATGCCATTTTTTATTGTTTTAGAAAATATATTTTTCCAGGAAATAATTGTTTTAACAGGTGATCTGTTACTATCAATATTTTTAAATGATAATATTTTAAAATGCTCATATGTAATATCAAATATGATAAATACTGATAGATAGAATTCAATAAAAAGTGTTTGGGGAATTTCTGCACCTTTTTAGAAGGAAAGTCATCTAGAAAGTAACATTAGAGAACCACCTATCCCACTAACACAGGAAGAGAGCATAGGGGATTATAGGAGTACACACATAATAAATCATAAACTTAAATTAGGGTGAAGGTGTTCCTGCACCCGCTGTCTGACAGGGTCACAGCGTAGGGGATGCTACAGCAGGGCCACACCATCTGGAAACCGGAACCATGGTCAATGTTAGTGTTTTGTTTATGGTACTCATGATATGGATAACAGGGCATACGTCAATCAATAATAAAAGTACGTATTGTCTAAGATTGCAGGAAAATTCCCAGAATAAGATTAAGGATGCAATTAAGACATGCCCCAAGATGTGTTTCAGTATCTCTCAGGATACAAACCATAGTGTTATTCCTCAAGCTAAGCAACAAGAAATGTTTATCCCATGGTTAACAATTTACACTAAGTCCCCCTCCCCATCCTAAAGTCACAACCTGTACAACAGCCTAGCTACAGAAAAACAATTAATGTGCCAACAGTACAAAGACCACTGTGTGCAGCTTACTTAATTAAAGGAAGAATATGGTATCTCCCTTGAGGACAAGAGGCTAATAAAAGCACATTCACACCCCCGCCCCCCGCCTCCAACAGACCATCCTTTGTCTTACACAGAAATTTATGATGAAAATGGGAAACACATAGTTAATATTAATGGCAAATGGGTTGAGGTGCAGAGCCTGCCCTTTAGTTAAAGATTACAAAGACGTAAGTCTTGGTGTACTTTGACCAAGGATAAAAGAAACTCTGTAAGAAAGCAGTTAAATAGGTCATATGAAAAAAGAAAATTACCTTGGAAATTAAAAATAAAATAATGTAAAATTAACATAGATATGTTTTAGAGGCGCTTCAGAGTAGTAAGATTTTTAAGTAGTAGACTTTCACTATTTTAAGTGTTTTACTGAGATTTTAGTTTAGAAGTAAGAAAGCTTACCAATAATCGTAAGTATACTTTAAAGTTAAGGTTAATGAAATAATTATAGGTATGCTTTAAAATTAAAAGTGAATAATAGGTCAGGAGACATGTAGTCTAGTTGCACAGCCTAGCACCTAGTAGTGATTGAGGTAAAAACGTAAAAGCTTAATCATGATTGGCAAAAGTTATGGTAAAATATTTTAAACAATGTGCTCAATATCTTATGTAATCAGTATATGTCAGAAAAGGCTGTGACTCTTGAAAATCTTGTAAATTAAAGAAGTTTCTGGCTTTGAGGCTATGCATTAACTACCTGAAAAAACACCTGTAAAAAAGGTATAAAAATAAAGGCCCTTCTAGGGGCAGCAGATTTTTTCTGCAGGCTGCTTGTAACTTGCAACCTGTCCTCGGGTCTCTTCTTCTTTCGCGAACGCCACTCCTCCTTTAGAACCCCTGGATCCCTACCAGGGCTGGACCCCTGCAACATTGCTTAACTTTTTTACATAAATTGTAGTTTCTATTATCTGGGGACAATAATTTGGCCTAAGAGAACATGAAATTTGCATTAAATGATTTGTATAAATCTTCAGTAGTATCTAATAACAAAGTAGAAACTTAGTTAAGTATTTTCAAGGGAATCTCCCCAAAGTTTGGATTTATTCATTCACATTTTATATCTCAAGTATTTGTGGGAAAATATGATAGCTATCTTGTTGTAAAAACCATGCATATATTAAGGTAGTAGAAGAACACATCTAAAAAATCAAGCTTGATATACTTCTACATGAAGGAGAAGGACCCTCTCTCTTTCCTGAGAACTTCACTGAGCTACTGTCCATTGAGTTGCATTATTATTCTCATAGAACTTCAGGAAATTAGACACATCTTGGGTGAAGATATGAGTATTCTGCAATTTAAAGTGTTAATTGATTTTGATTTAAACATTTATATGCTTTTTATTTACTTATTTTATTTCACACATAATCGCTTGAAGATCTCTGATTGTTATTGGAGGTTAATTGTACTAAATTGTCAAAGAGATGGTAGCTAAATACTTCCTTAAGTATTTGAATTCATTGACATTGGAAGATATCTATCAAATACAGTGGTTTTCATTGCAGTATAACGTTAATTCAAACTTTCTGACATAATTTTCCTTGAGAATTGATTTTAAATGAAATTATGCTATCAGTCAAAAGGAATACTATAACACATGAGTATGTACCTGGTTTATATTATGTCTGTATTATGTCATTTTTGCCATAGTGAACACATATGGGAACTTAAAGGGCAGTGTAGAACACATATCTGATATTTTCTATTTGGAATTACAATGTTTCTATTGTAATGTGATCTATGAAACTAAGTTCTTCTTTACTCTGATTTTACAAATATCAGATGCCTAGAAGAAGCATCAATAGTTCAAGATTTGTACCTACATAATAAGGCTTGGCTTATGGGAACCAGAAAATCTCAGTGCTGAGTCTTTAAATTTAACCTTCTATTATAAATCACCTAACTTATGATAAGTTTTCTTTTATAATAATTTTGAGAACACATTTAAAAATTCATATACTATTTTTCAAGGCAGCCTATGGAACAATATTTTATAACTTGGGGACAAAAATGACATCTAAATATTTTTGTATGATGTCATAAACATTTAACTTTCTCTTCTAAATCATCTCCTCCTCCAGCTAGGTGTCACCTATTCTTCTAAATGCTTTTATTAAAATAATAACAAAAATGTATAATTAAGCCAAAAGTATAAGTTTAGGTTTATCTGTATGATTCAGAGACTCACATACAATAGCTACGAGAATTAGATTTTAAAACTACATACAATGCCTGGCAAATAGAACTTGCACCAAAATACTAGTTGTCAAAACTGCTAAAGAGTTTTGAATCTATTTGATCTATTTTTCATCCAAATTAGTCCTGTTTGAATATGTTCCAATGATCTTTATGTAGTGAATTGTACAAAATAAGGCAAAATAATATAATAAGCCACATGGAAAAGGACCTTTTGTACATACATGTAAAGTAAAAATAAAATTATATTTTCAAATTCTTAATCCTTGGTCCCACTCCCTAGAGGCAATATTTTACCTATGTTCTCTTGCTACACTCTCAATTTTATGTGACGTGTCCAATGAACTTTTTGGTAGGTACCTATAAACTTGTAAAATATGGTTATTACACTTGTCCTATTATTACTTTTGTATGATATAGATTTTTTCGTCTTTTAGAACTTTTTGCATTGAATGCGAAATTTTAAAGAAGTTATTTTATTTTTTTTGTTGTCAAACTATCATTTTAAGAGTATGTTTTAAATGCAATGTTATTGATTTTATTTTTAGTCGATCAGTCTGCTTTTAACTGATGTTTATATGTTGTAATTTCTATTATGTTATATTTATTTCTGACATATTTATTTCAGACTTTCATTTTATGTAGTGTTTCTTTTTTCTCCTTTCTCGAATACCATTCTATTGAAATGTTATCTTTTTTTCTTATTGGTTTAAATTTAATTCATTTTATTTTAGTGGTTACCTTTATAAAAAAATCCATATTCTTGTATATTTATCCTTATTTTTATTCTTTTTTAAAAATAAATATAGCACTTGCATTTATTTTTTAAATTTATTATTATTATTATTTTATTTATGTATAACAGTGGAATGCATTAGAATTCTTCTTACACACATAGAGCACAATTTTTCATATCTCTGGTTGTATACAAAGTATATTCATACCAACTTGTGTCTTCATACATGTACTTTAAAATAATAATGATCATCTGTGGCGAGCCGCTTCTGCGGACTGTGGTCGCCATTACAAGATGGCGCTGGCCTTGTGGTGGTCTGTGATAAACAACTCCTTCTTTGGGAGAGTTGGCACATGGTTCTTTGACACCCTACGAGAAAGCTCCACGTGGCAGCTTCGCATTGGGTGTTTGGATACTTTATTAAGGCTGGGAGGGGCTTCTGGAAGATTAGAAGAACTCTCGAGAGCTTGAATAAACAGCTGTAAGAAGATTCCCGGTGTTGCGTCTTCCTTGCGGGCAAGGGGGTCGCGACAAGTGGTGCCGAAACCCGGGAAAATCAAAACTTGCAAGTCGTCAGAGGTGGTGCACTGAACAGTCCCGGTAAGTGGGACCCCATAGTCCCCGTGGGTGGGACCCGACAGTCCCGGTGAGTGGGACACGATAGTCCCGGTGGGCGGGACCTGATAGTCCCGGTTAGTGGGACCCGCAATCAAAGCGGAGTCAGCTCCTCTACAAAGACAGAGAGAGCCTCATATTTTATTGCAGCTGCACTGTGTACTTTTCTTTTGTTTCTGTGTACTTTCGTTTTGTCCTCTGTATCTGTTCTGTTGCTGTGTCATGGGTGTCACATCTTCAAGCCCGCTTCTTCTGGCACTAGACGGCCTGTTACGTTCCAAAGGCCTGAAAGTGAAACATAGTATCTTACAGAGATTTTTGCAGAAAGTAGATGTTGCTGCACCGTGGTTTGCATATTCGGGCAGCCTTACTATGCCTTGTTGGGATAAATTGGGCAAGGATCTTGACTTTGCTTGTGAGCAGGGCATATTGGAGGGTGGGGTGATTCCCCTTTGGAAGATAGTCCGTAGTTGCCTCACAGATGGCAGATGTCATGACGCACTTGCTAAAGGACAGGAGGTTTTAGAAAAGTTACATGAGGAGAAATCGGAGACAGCAGGCAGTGAGATATCTCAGGAGGATGGGAGTGTGCGGAGCGTGAAACAGGGGAGGAGACGATTATCTCTGACAAAAGGTGAGGTATCTCGGGAGGATGGGAGCGTGCGGAGCGAGAAGCAGGGGAGGAAACGCTTGTATCCAGATCTCAGTGCGCTGCGCACACCCCCATGTGGAAGCGGGTCAGAAGAAGAGGAGGATGAGGAGGAGGAGCTTGGGAGGCTGTCTCGCCAGCTAGGGAGTTTAGCTGCTGGAGAAGGGAACGAAGATAGACCGGGGCTCAAGAAATGTGATCCTCCGGACCCACCGCCGTATGGTGGGGGTGTTTCGGGGAGAGCTTTCCATGCTCAAACATGGAAGGCTGTTAACGCTGAGATGGGTCTTGCTTATCCAGTTTTTCAGGATGAGAATAGGGGAAGATTTTCGGAGCCTTTAGATTTCAAAATTGTGAAGACCCTGGCAGAGTCTGTACGCACTTATGGGGTGGATGCCGCCTTCACATTAACTCAGGTGGAGAGTCTGTCTAGATTCTGTATGACTCCCTCTGATTGGGCTAGCCTTGTTCGGGCTTGTGTTTCTCCGGGCAAGTATTTGGACTGGAGAGCATTTATGCTAGAGGGCGCAATAGAGCAGGCCGCCCAAAACCATGCAGCAGGACATCCTCATTGGGATAAGGACATGCTTTTGGGGCAAGGTAGATTTGCTAATCAACAGACAGGATTCCCTCCTGAGGTATATGATCAAATTAATAACATTTGCATTCGGGCATGGAAGTCACTTCCAAATAGAGGAGAAGTGTCTGGTAATTTGACCAAGATTTTACAAGGCCCTACAGAACCCTTTTCAGATTTCGTAGCAAGGATGGTGGATGCTGCTGGAAAGATTTTTGGGGATCCTGATAGAGCCATGCCCCTTGTTAAGCAATTGGTCTTTGAGCAATGCACCAAGGAATGTAAAGCAGCAATCGCTCCTTATAAGAACAAAGGCATAGAAGTATGGATGAAAGTGTGTAGAGAGATTGGAGGGCCTTTAACTAATGCAGGTCTTGCAGCTGCTGTCCTTCGGATTGCAAAAGGGGGCAATCCTGCCGCCAGAACATGCTTCCATTGTGGTCAACCCGGTCATATCAGACGTGAGTGTCCCAAAAATGTCAATTTTACTGGACCTCCTCACGGTGGCCCTTCCACTGGCCTTCGATCACCGGGATTGTGTCCAAGGTGCAAAAGGGGGAAGCATTGGGCAAAAGAGTGTACATCAGTGAGGGACATCCATGGACAGCTTATTTCAGCTGGGCCAAAAAACGGCCGACGGGGCCCCCGACCCCAGGGCCCGCAAATATATGGGGCAGTGGAGAATGTCACACCCGAACCCGAGACATGGCCATCTCTACGCCATCCCATGAAACGCGGAGAGCCACTACAGGTGCCGCGGGATTGGACCTCTGTTCCACCTCCAGACTCGTGTTAACACCTAAGATGGGAGTCCAATTGGTGGAAACTGAGTTCAAAGGGCCTCTACCACCTGGCACTGTAGGTTTGCTAATTGGACGTGCATCTTCCATTTTGCAAGGTCTTCATGTTTTCCCTGGAGTCATAAGTCCTGATACTGTAGGGATAGTAAAGGTTATGGTGGAAGCTCCAAAAGGCATTGTGTCCATCTCCCCAGGAGATCGGATTGCTCAATTACTGGTTTTGCCTAGTTTACATGATCATTTCCCTGCAGACTCAAAGTCACGGACAGGGAATGAGATTGGTACCACCGGAGGGAATTGTGCTTATTTGTCACTAGATATGAGTAATCGCCCTACTTTGGAATTAAGCATAGAAGGTAAATCAATTGTGGGCTTACTTGATACAGGTGCAGATCGTAGCATCATTGCACTTAAGGACTGGTCTAAGGGATGGCCAGTGCAGACTTCTGATCAATCTCTGAGAGGACTTGGATATGCCCAGGCTCCTCAGGTTAGCTGTAGACATCTTTCCTGGAAGGACCCGGAAGGACATCATGGTACTTTTCAGCCTTATGTACTTAATTTACCTATCTCTTTATGGGGCCGTGACCTGATGAAAGACATGGGGTTCACTCTTAGTAATGACTATTCCCCAGTGTCCCAACAAATTATGCACAATATGGGGTATAGGCCAGGTTTAGGACTAGGAAAACATTTACAGGGACGTAAGCATCCTGTACAAGGTCATCAAAAGCTTGACAGATTTGGTCTGGGTTTTTCCTAGGGGCCGCTGAGGCTCAAATACCCATAACATGGCTCACCGAGGAGCCTGTTTGGGTGCCTCAGTGGCCTCTTCCCTCGGTTAAACTGGCAGCAGCCCATGCTCTAGTTAAAGAACAACTTGACTTGGGTCACATCCAACCCTCTACTTCTCCATGGAATACTCCCATATTTGTCATTAGGAAAAAATCAGGGAAGTGGCGCCTACTGCATGATCTACGAGCGGTTAATGCTCAAATGCAACCTATGGGGCCCATTCAGAGAGGGCTGCCTCTGCTCTCTTCTGTTCCTCAAGGCTGGCACATTATTGTTATTGACATTAAAGACTGTTTCTTTTCTATTCCTTTACATCCTAAAGACTCGCAGCGTTTTGCCTTTACCCTTCCCTCGTGTAACCACGAGGAACCAGATCAAAGGTTTGAGTGGATAGTGTTGCCGCAGGGAATGGCTAATAGTCCCACAATGTGTCAGATGTATGTAGGGAAGACACTTGTGCCCCTCAGACAAAAGTACTCCTCCATCAAGATCATTCATTATATGGATGATGTATTATTGGCTGCTAAATCAGAACAAACAGTTCATGAGGCCTATGACGACCTCGTGAAGTTGTTAGCACAATGTGGGCTGCATATAGCACCTGAAAAGGTTCAAACAGGAGATTCTATTAAGTATTTGGGAGCAACAATTGGGTATGACAAATTACAACCACAAAAAATCACCATACGAACTCAGGATCTTCAAACTCTAAATGATTTTCAGAAACTGCTGGGAGATATTAATTGGATACGAGGATATTTACATATTTCTAATGTTGTACTACAGCCTTTGTATGCTACTCTTAAAGGTGATCCAGATCTTACTTCCCCTCGTAGCCTCACCAAAGAGGCTAGAGCGGCCCTTATGACAGTAGAAGAAGCTATACAACATGCCACTTTATGCAGGCTCCAGAGTGATAAACCTTTTCAATTATGTGTGCTTGCCACTATGCGGCAGCCTACTGGAGTACTATGGCAAGATGGACCTTTGCTATGGATACACCCACATGTATCCCCAGGAAAATCCTTAGAATATTATCCTGATGCTGTTGCAGCATTAGCACTTAAAGGGATTCAACAAAGCATTCAATTTTTCGGACAATCACCTTCTTCTCTTATTATACCCTATACTAAAGCTCAACTTAATGTTTTGTGTGCTACTCTAGATAACTGGGCTATTCTATGTTGTTCGTTTCAAGGGGATATTGATAATCATTACCCTTCTCATCCGTTACTCCATTTTGTTAAGGAACATCCTATTATTTTCCCTAAAGTAACTTCATCCAGTCCAATTCCGGGGGCTGTTAATATTTTTACTGATGGTTCCAAGTCTGGAATGGGAGCTTATGTCATTAATGATTCTCCCCCTGTCCAGCATCAATTTGCTCCTGGAAATCCACAATGGGTAGAACTGCAAATTGTTATTGAGGTGTTTAAACAGTGTTCTTTTCCTTTTAATCTCATTTCGGACTCCATCTATGTGGTGCAAGCACTAAAAATCCTAGAGGCTGTGGGAGCTATTAGTGATGCCCGTAATGTATCTGCTTACTTTAATCAGCTTCGACAGCTTATCTGTAGCCGCACTGCTCCCTTTTATCCAATGCACATCCGGGCTCACACCTCTCTCCCTGGTCCATTATCACAGGTTAATGCCTGTGCGGACTCAGCCACTCGAGGTCAGTTAATCTGTTTGGCTTCCTCCTTAGAAGAGGCTAAATTGTTTCACCAAAATTTCCATGTTAATGCTTTAACACTGCGCAGGCGTTTTTCCATTTCTAGAGCAGATGCTCGGCAGATAGTATTGCACTGTCCCCATTGTGTCACATTTCTTCATCCCCCTACTTATGGAGTGAACCCACGGGGGTTGAAGCCACTGGTTGTCTGGCAAATGGATGTGACACATATACCTGACTTTGGTAACCTCAAGTATGTCCATGTTTCTGTTGATACGTACTCTGGAGTTATTCATGCTTCTGCGTTATCAGGAGAAAAGGCACGTAATGTCATCACTCATTGCCTGGAAGCCTGGGCGGCGTGGGGTGCGCCCACGTCCCTTAAGACTGACAATGGACCTGCTTATACTGGCAGACAATTCACGTCCTTTTGTTCTACTATGGGAGTGCAACTTACTCATGGTCTGCCTTACAATCCTCAAGGACAAGGCATTGTTGAGCGTGCTCATCGCACCTTAAAGGAAACTTTCCAAAAACACAAAGGGGGAATAGGAGCTGGACATACTCCTAAAGAATGCTTGTCCTTAGCTCTCTTTACTATTAATTTTTTGAATTTGGATATTCATGGTCGCTCTGCGGCCGATAGACATGTGTTCCCTCAGCCCTCTGTGATTGGCTATGTTAAGTGGAAAGATGTTCTTACGGGCCAATGGAACGGCCCCGACCCCGTGCTGACATGGGCACGAGGATCCGTATGTGTTTTTCCCCAGGATCGCACGGAACCATTGTGGGTCCCTGAACGCCTGACAAGAAGAGTCCTGACGCCAGCTACTCAGCAACAAGAATTACCACAGCAATCCCGTGATGAGGATCTTCATTCTGCTGAGTGCTCTGGCTCTGGTGCTGATGCCGATGACACAGACGACACCAATGCAATGGTGGGCGGTGGCACGGGCTTGGCCAATGCCGATGCCGGTTCACGGTAATTCCAGTGTCCTTCCCACTCTTTTCTCTACCTCGTGTGAGATGTCTGCGCCCTGTGCCTCTCCTAGAGGGGACGTGGAACGCATTTACAATCAATCTCAAGTTAATCTCACAGGAGTGTTTTGTTTTAGCCTTGGGAACGCTCATTGTATCCGTCTTAAGGCCAAGAATTTGACTAACTGGGACAATCCATTGCAGTCCAGTCAAGTCTCAGGGAGCATTCTCAGTACTGTATTGGGCCAAGTAGTCTCAGGGGAACAATCAGGCTCAGGAACCTCCGTAAATAGCTCTGCTTTAACCATAACTACCTTGGCTAGTATCTCCGAGGTACTAATTCCAATGCCCCCATATTCTAGTGGACTTCCTTATGCCTCATTTTAAGGCTTCTCCTTACTGTACCCCTAATCTTGGTTTCCCCCCAACATTCACGCCTTGTCAGGATTATTCTTGGGAGAAACGTCAAGTTGCTAAAGGTTTCTCCCTTTCCCCCCTCTCTTAAGAGGTATGTTTATGACTTTAGCAACAGTGCCAACTCCTCTACAGGAGTGGGTTGGTCCTGGTTTCAATGGCTGATTTCCAACACAAAGGGGGCTTCAGCTGATATTTCTGCACTGGCTCAATTGCTGGGAGCCAAAAGTTGGTTGGCTAATGTTTCTGGCACTGTTTACGAGAGTGAGCGAGGTAGTAGACTCACATCTGTTTCGTTCAACTCTCTGTTGGATAATGCCACATTGCCCCCTGCAGCGGTTTGTGTTCAATCTCCGTTCTTACTCCTTTTGGCTAATGACACCTCGTCAGAAATGCTGGATTGTTTTAATGTTAATTGTTTCTTATCTGAATGTTGGGATGGTTCTTCGGCTGTAGCAGTGGTTATGAAAATTCCAACCTTTGTTCCAATCCCAGTTATTGCGGACCCTGATAAATTCCCCATTGTTGAGCTACTTAGAGTCCGCAGGGATTTTGGAATCACAGCTGCTATAGTGACAGCCGTGGCGGTATCTGCTGCTGCAGCGGTCGCGGCCGGAGTGGCCATGGCCAATCAAGTGCAGACTGCTGCCTCCGTTAATCAAGTTGTTCAACAAACTTCTATGATACTTGAGTCCCAAAATGCAATTAATCAACATATTTTGTCAGGGATCTTAGCTGCCAACCAAAGAATAGATTTACTCCAAGCTCAGGTAGAAGAATTGGCTGATTTGGTGCTTTTGGGCTGTGTTGATCAACGTGCACATTTATGCATAACCTCTGTCAGATTTAATGATTCCAGGAATGCCTCCCGTATCATCGGAGAATACTTGGCCGGAAATTGGTCCATGGCAGCGGAAGACATGATCCAGTCTCAACTAACCCAGATAGCTGTCTTGAATAGTACCCACGTTGATCCCATAACGTTGGGTCAATTCACTGATTGGATATCTTCTGCCTTTTCCTTTTTTAAAGAGTGGGTGGGGGTAGGCATTTTTGGCGCAATGTGTTGCTTCGGTATGGTTCTCTGTTTGTGGTTTCTCTGCCGCCTTAAGGCCCGCAATGCTCGCGATAAAGCTATGATTATACAAGCACTTGCAGCTTTGGAAACTGGCAACTCACCTCAAGTTTGGCTTGCACAAATTAAACAGTAAACCTTTGACATGGTCGTTGCACCCCAAGTTTTACGGACATTGCACTGGGAACGACATGTCCTTCCTTGTTATTCTCCTAGTGTTGGAAAGCCCTTGCACTCTACCGGCTTTACTGCCATTGCACACAGATGGGTTTCCACGCTAGTACTTTTCTATCGCTCTATGACCCGTGCCTTTCTTTTAGGGTGTTGCCAACTTGTTTGTCGTTGTATTTCTATACAGCCACAGTTCAGCCTCAGAGACCTAATCATGACTGGCTGAGTAGATACCATTAAACGCCTTGGCAACAACGAGCTGATCTTGTAGTACCCAGAGACGGGCAACTTTCACGCTTGCACTGCAACCTAAGACAGGGGAATGGGGCCTCCCCAAAGACGGGTAAGCAATGTAAGGGCAGTGAACGACCTAAGACAGGGGCTACTTGATTCCCTTTGACGTGCTATAAACAGAAGGAAAAAACTGCTGGCAGTGGATTCCCCCCGGCCCCCAGGGCTTGGATCCAGCCCTGATTTGTATGCACGTCAAGGAGGCCAGCTCACAGGGCCTTAACAGCTTTGTGGTGTATGTTTTCATATTCAGCCAATAACGGTCATGTGGGAACGTCCTGACCTGCTTGGGTCTGATGAGGTTCCTGGTTGAAGGCTTCGTATGAGTAATGGCGATTCACCTCTACTCTTGCCTGTTTTGTTTTTAGTAAACGAAAGGGGGAACTGTGGCGAGCCGCTTCTGCGGACTGTGGTCGCCATTACAAGATGGCGCTGGCCTTGTGGTGGTCTGTGATAAACAACTCCTTCTTTGGGAGAGTTGGCACATGGTTCTTTGACACCCTACGAGAAAGCTCCACGTGGCAGCTTCGCATTGGGTGTTTGGATACTTTATTAAGGCTGGGAGGGGCTTCTGGAAGATTAGAAGAACTCTCGAGAGCTTGAATAAACAGCTGTAAGAAGATTCCCGGTGTTGCGTCTTCCTTGCGGGCAAGGGGGTCGCGACAATCATCACGTTTCACCATCATTATAACCCCTTGCTCTTTCCTTTTCCCTCCAACCCCTTTGCACTATCTAGAGTTCGTCTATGCCTCTCATGCTCCCTCTCCCTACACCATTATGAATCAGCCTCCTTATATCAAAGAAAACATTTGGCATTTGGTTATTTGGGATTGGATAAATTCACTTAGCATTACCTTCTCTAACTCCGCCCATTTACCTGCAAATGGCATGATTTTATTCTCTTATATTGCTGAGTAATACTCCCGTGTGTATATATGCCACATTTTTTTTGTATCAATTCATCTATTGAAGGGCATTTGGATTGGTTCCACAGTTTAGCTATTGTGAATTGTGCTGCTATAAACATTGATGTGGCTGTGTCCCTGTAGTATACTGTTTTAAGTCCTTTGGATAGAGACTGAGGACAGGGATAGCTGGGTAAAATGGTGGTTCCATTCCAAGTTTTCCAAGGAATCTCCATACTGCTTTCCATATTGGTTGCACCAATATTTGCAGTGCCACCAGCAGTATATGAGTGTGCCTTTTCCCCCACATCCTCACCAACACTTATTGTTGTTTGTCTTCATAATAGCTGCCATTCTGACTGGAGTGAGATGAAATCTTAGAGTGGTTTGATTTACATTACTCTAATTGCTAGAGATGATGAACCTTTTTTCACATATGTGTTGATTGACTGTATATCATCTTCTGAGAAGTGTCTGCTCAGGTCCTTGGAACATCTATTGATTGAGTTATTTGATTTTTTGGTGCTTAGCTTATTGAGTTCTTTATATACCCTAGAGATTACCGCTCTATCTAATGTATGAGGAGTAAAGATTTGCTCCCAAGATGTAGGCTTTCTTTTCACCTCACACATTGTTTCTGTTGCTGAGAAGAAACTTTTTAGTTTAAGTTCATCTCATTTATTGATTATTGATTTTAATTCTTGTGCCATAGGAGTCTTATTAAAGAAGTTGGGGCCTAATCCTTCATTATGGAGATTAGGGCTTACTTTCTGTTCTATTAGATGCAGGGTTTTTGGTTGTATTCCTAAGTCCTTGATCCATTTTGAGTTAAGTTTTGTGCACAGTGAGAGGGGTTCAATTTTATTTTGTTACATTTGAATTTCTAGTTTTCCCTGCACCATTTGTTAAAGAGGCTATCCAATGCATGTTTTTGGCACCTCTGTCTGATATAAGAGAATCGTAACTTTGTAGATTAGTCTCTGTGTCCTCTATTTTGTACCATTGGTCTACTAGTCTCTTTTGGTGCCAATGCCATGTTGTTTTTTGTTACTATTACTCTGTAGTATAGTTTAAGGTCTGGCATAGTGATGTCACCTGCTTCACTCTTCCTGCTTAGAATTGCTTTACCTATTCTGGGTCTCTTATTTTTTCCAGATGAATTTTATGATTGATTTTTCGATTTCTATAAGGAATGTTATTGGGATTTTAATCAGAATTGCATTAAATCTGTATATTGATTTTAGAAGTGTGGTCATTTTGATAATATTAATTTTGCCTATCCAAGAGCAAGGTAGATCTTTCCATTTTCTAAGGACTTCTTTGATTCCTTTCTTTGGGATTCTGTAATTTTCATTATATAGATCTCTCACCTCTTTTGTTGATTCTCAAGTTTTTTTTTTTTGATGCTATTGAAAATGGGGTAGTTTTCCTTTCTGAAGATTTGTCACTGATATATAGAAATGCCTATGATTTATGGATGTTGATCTTATATCCTGCTACTTTGCTGAATTCATTTACTAGTTCTAGAAGTTTTCTGGTGGAGCTTTTTGGGTCTTTTAGTTATAGAATCATATCATCAGCAAATAGTGCTAATTTAAGTTTTTCTTTTCCTATCCATATCCCTTTAATTTCTTTTTTTTCTGTCTAATTGCTATGGCCAGTGTTTCAATAACTATGTTAAATAGCAGTGGTGAAAGAGGACATCCCTGTATTCTTCCAGTTTTTAGAGGGAATGCCTTAAATTTTTCTCCATTTAGAATGATGTTGGCCTGGTGCTTAGCATAGATAGCCTTTAGGATGTTGAGGTATGTTCCTGTTATCCCCAGTTTTTCTAGTTATCCCTTTTTTGAACATAAAGGGGTGCTGTAATTTTTCAAATGCTTTTTATGCATCTATTGAGATGATAATATGATTTTTTAAATCTTTAAAACTATTGATGTGATGAATTGCATTTATTAATTTTCATATGTTGAGCCAAACTTGCATCTCTGAGATGAATCCTACTTGATTGTGGTGCACGATCTTTTTGATATGATTTTGTATTTGACTTGCCAGAATTTTATTGAGAATTTTTGCATCTATGTTCATTAGAAATATTGGTCTGTAGAGTTTTCATTTTTTGATGTGTCTTTGCCTGGTTTTGGAATCAGCGTGATAATGGCCTTATTGAGTAAGTTTGGAAGTGCTGCCACTTTTTTATTTCCTGAAATAAATTGAAGAGCATTGGTATAAGTTCCCCTTTGAAGGACTTGTAGAACCTGGCTGTATATCCATCTGGACCCAGCTTTTCTTGATTGGTAGACTTTTGATGGCATCTGCTATTTCGTCACTTGAAATTGATCTGTTTAAATTGTGTGTATCATCCTGATTCAATTTGGGCAAATTATATGACAGTAGAAATCTGTCAATGCCTTCAATATTTTCTATTTTGTTGGAGTATAAGTTTTCAAAATAATTTCTAATTATCTTTTGTATTTATGTAGTGCCTGTTGTGATATTTTCTTTACCATCATGTACATTAGTGATTTGAGTTTTCTTTCTCCTTCTCTTCATTAGCATGGATAAGGGTCTGTCAATTTTATTTATTTTTTTCAAAGAATCAATTTTTTGTTCTGTCAATTTTTTCAATTGTTTCTTTTGTTTCAATGTCATTGATTTCAGCTCTAATTTTAATTATTTACTGTCTTCTGCTGCTTTTGGTGTTGATTTGTTCTAATTTTTCTAGGGCTTTGAGATGTAATGTTAAATCATTTATTTGTTGACCTTGTCTTCTTTAAAGGAATGAACTCCATGCAATGAACTTTCCTCTTACAACTGCTTTCATAGTGTCCCAGAGATTTTGATGTTGTATCTGTGTTCTCATTCACCTCTAAAAATTTTTTTAATCTCTTCCTTGATGTCTTCTATAACCCATTGTTCATTCAGTAGCATATAATTTAGTCTCCAGGTGTTGGAGTGGATTTTATTTCTTAGTTTATCATTGATTTATAATTTCATTCCATTATGGTCTGATAGAATGCTGGGTAGTATCTCTACCTTTTTATATTTCCTAAGAGTTGCTTTGTGGCATAGTATATGGTCTATTTTATAGAAGGATCCATGTGCTGCTGAGAAGAAAGTGTATTCTCTCATTGAAAGATAAAATATTCTATATATTTCAGTTAAGTCTAAGTTATTGATTGTATTATTGAGTTCTATAGTTTCTTTGTTCACCTTTTGTTTGGAAGATCTATCGAGTGATGAAAGAGTTCACCCAAAATTATTGTGTTGTGGTCTATTGGACTCTTGAGCTTGAGAAGAGTTCGTTTGAAGAAGGAGATGCTCCACTGTTTGGGGAATATTTATAATTGTTAAGTCTTGTTGCTGTATTGTTCCCTTGAGCAGTATGTAGTGTCTTTCTTTATCCTTTTTGATTCACTTTAGTTTGAAGTATACTTTATTTGATATGGGAATGGAAGCCCCTGTTTGCTTCTGTAGTCCATGTGAGTGGTATGAGTTTTCCCAATCCTTTCACCTTCAGTCTGTGGATGTCTTTTTCTATGAGCCTCTTGGAGGTAGCACATTGTTTTTTTTTTTTTTTTTTTTTTTTTTTTTGATTGGTGAGTTTAGGCCATTAACCTTCAGGGTTATTATTGAGACATGATTTGTATTCCCAGCATTTTTGTTTATTTTTGACTTGGCTTCTCCTCTGATTAGATTTTCCTTTAGTGTCATACTTCCCTCTGCTGATTTTCATCATTTCATCATTGTTTTTCATTTCCTCTTCTTGGAATATTTTGCTGAGGATGTTCTGTCAAGTAGACTTTCTAGTTGTAAATTATTTTAACTTTTGTTTATCATGGAAGGTTTTTTATTTCATCATTAAGTCTAAAGCTTAGTTTTGCTGGAAATAAGATTCTTGGTTGGCATCCATTTTCTTTCAGATCTTGGTATATGTTGTTCCATGATCTCCTGGCTTTGAGGGTCTGGGTTGAAAAATCTGCTGAGGTGTGAATTGGTCTCCCTCAATATGTGATCTAATTCCTCTCTCTTGTAGATTTTAATATTCTATCCTTATTCTGTATTCTAGGCATTTTCATTATAATGTGCCTAGGTGTAGAGGTGTAGATCTCTTGTAATTTTGTACATTTTATGTCCTGTAGCCTCTTGTATTTGGTTTCTCAAATTGTTTTTCATGCTTGGGAAATTTTCTGATATTATCTCATTGAAGAGATTGTGCATTCCTTTGATTTAAAATTCTGTGCCTTCCTCTATCCCAATATCTCTTAGATTTGTTCTTTTGATGATGTCCCATAATTCTTGGATGTTCTGTTCATGGTTTCTTACTATCTTCACTGTGTGATCAACTTTATTTTTCAGACTGTATACTTTGTATTCATTATCTGATGTTCTTTCTTCTAAGTGATTTATTCTATTGGTTATGCTTTCTATTGAGTTTTTTATTTGATTTATTGTATTTTTCATTTCAAGAATTTCTGACTGTTTTTTTTTTTCAGTCTCTCTCTCTTGAAGTAATCTTTTGCTACCTTTATTTGCTCTTTTATCTCATTGTTGGAGTAATCAATTTTTGCCTGTATTTGCTCATTTAGGTGATTCTTTAATTTACAGATCATTTAATTATGAACCTTCTAAACTCTTTATCTGACATTTCATCAACTTCACTGACCATGGGTTCTGTTATTATAGTGTCCTGGTTTATTTGGGGACTTTCCTCCCTTGTTTTTTTATGTTGTCTATGTGTCTTCCTTTCTTGCAGTGTGGATCTGAGATGTTATATTTTCTTCCATATATGCTTGTACTACCATGCAGATTGTCTGTACCTCACCATGTACAGTTTCATTGTTTTCCACATGAATATTTAATTTTTCCAACACACTTTATTGAATACACTCTCCTTTATCCATTACATGTTCTCATACTTTTGTTGAAAATCAACTGACAGAAATACAAGTGAAACAGTAAATCTAAAATGAAATTTCAAAGGATTATAATTCTAAGCCACATGAAAGTATAATGCTGTTATTAAAAACCAAATACAAATATTAAAACTTTTTGTACATTAAAAATGTACAAATATTAAAACTTATAATGTCAATTTTTATGTTTACTTTTGATTTTACAGGACTTAAAGGACTTAAAGGACAAAACATAGGTTAGCAGGGGGAGGGGCAAGCAGAAAAAATCAAAACAATAGAGTGCGGGGGGGGGGTTCTCAATAGCCACCCTCCACGCCCAACAAACGGCAGGCTCAGAGTACAGTTTGAACTGCCGAGAGGCATCACTCAGGGGAAATCTGGTCTAGCAGGAGAAACCAGGACTAGTAGGAGAAACCAGGGGACTAGAGGCCAGGCAACTGGGCGGCTAGAGTCCACCCCCTGCCGGCGACCGACCGCACGACTAGGCAGCTAGAGATTGCCTGCCCACCAACAACAGCCGCCCATTGCCCCTGAGACTGAGCAGCTGGAAACCGCACGCCCAACAGCGACCAATCGCCCGCCGGCTGCCCGTGCAACTGGGCAGCTGGGGACCGCCTGCCTGCCTGCAACAGCTGGCCCATTGCCCCTGCGACTGGACAGACAGAGATCGCCCGCCCACCAGCGACAGCCGGCCCATTACCCCTGCAACTGAGCGGCTTGAGACCACATGCCCGCGGTCGACTGATCGCCCGCCGGCTGACCACGCGACTGGACAGCTGGAGACCACCTGCCCTCCAGCAACTGACCGCACGACTAGGCGGCTAGAGATCGCCTGCCCACCAGCGACAGCCGGCCCATTGCCGCTGCGACTGGGTAGCTGGAGACCACCCGGCCGCCAGCGTCCGGGGGTTAAACCCACTAGAGTCAGTCCAGTCCCACCCCTCCATTCGGACACCACAGTAAGGAGCCTGGGGCCCGCCATAGCAGAGAGGTGACGTCACTGGAGCTCAGCCGTCAGAATTCCTTCCCAGTGGAATCCACTTTAGCAAGCATAGTCTACCAACACAAAGGAGAGACAACAGAGATATAAAAAACCAAAACAAATTTATAGAAGACAGCAGAAACACAGCAATCAAATAGAGCTGGAAAGTAGCGTGAACATCATGAAAAAACAAGGGAAAAAAGGAGTACAAACAATGCAGGACAACTTAATTCTACAGGAGGACCTAGAAGCATCAGAAACAGGGATAGGAAAAGAACTCAAGGCATACCTAACTCAGATGGAAAGGAATATTAGAGAAGACAGGAGACAGCAAGTCCAAGCAATAAAAGTATATTTTGAAAATGAATTAAACAAACAAATTCAAATGGCAAAGAACAAGCTTTACCAGGAGATAGAGATCTTTAAAAAAAATCAAACAGTAATCGTAGAAATGCAGGAAACTATAAACCAAATTAAGATCTCCAACGGGAATATTACAAATAGACTAGATCAAGTCGAAGTCAGAACATCAGATAATGAAGACAAAGTTTATCAACTTGAAAAAAATATAGTCAACACAGAAAAGATGCTTAAATCCCACGAGCAATCTATTCAGGAAATATGGGATGTCATAAAAAAACCAAATTTGAGAGTCATTGGGATAGAAGAAGGCATAGAGAATCAAACCAAAGGAATAGACAACCTAATAAAGGGGCTAAAAGCATGCAATGGAGGAAGGATAGCATCTTCAACAAATGGTGTTGGGAAAACTGGAAATCCATATGCAACAAAATGAAACTGAGTCCCTTTCTCTCGCCATGCACAAAAGTTAACTCAAAATGGATCAAGGAGCTTGATATCAAATCAGAGACTCTGCGTCTGATAGAAGAAAAAGTTGGCTCCGATCTACATATTGTGGGGTCAGGCTCCAAATTCCTTAATAGGACACCTATAGCACAAGAGTTAATAACAAGAATCAACAAATGGGACTTACTTAAACTAAAAAGTTTTTTTCTCAGCAAGAGAAACAATAAGAGAGGTAAATAGGGAGCCTACATCCTGGGAACAAATTTTTACTCCTCACACTTCAGAGAGAGCCCTAATATCCAGAGTATACAAAGAACTCAAAAAATTAGACAATAAGATAACAAATATCCCAATCAACAAATGGGCCAAGGACCTGAACAGACACTTCTCAGAGGAGGATATATAATCAATCAACAAGTACATGAAAAAATGCTCACCATCTCTAGCAGTCAGAGAAATGCAAATCACAACCACCCTAAGATACCATCTCACTCCAGTAAGATTGGCAGCCACTATGAAGTCAAACAACAACAAGTGCTGGCGAGGATGTGGAGAAAAGGGTACACTTGTACATTGCTGGTGGGACTGCAAATTGGTGCGGCCAATTTGGAAAGCAGTTTGGAGATTCCTGGGAAAGCTGGGAATGGAACCACCATTTGACCCTGCTATTGCCCTTCTCGGACTATTCCCTGAAGACCTTAAAAGAGCATGCTACAGGGATACTGCCACATCGATGTTCATAGCAGCACAATTCACAATAGCTAGACTGTGGAACCAAACCAGATGCCCTTCAATAGATGAATGGATAAAAAAATGTGGCATCTATACACAATGGAGTACTATGCAGCAATAAAAAATGACAAAATCATTGAATTTGGAGGGAAATGGATGGCACTAGAGCAGATTATGCTTAGTGAAACTAGCCAATCCCTAAAAAACAAATACCAAATGTCTTCTGGATTGGGTTCTGTGACCTCTATTCTGTACCATTGGTCCACTTACCTGTTTTGGTACCAGTACCATGCTGTTTTTGTTACTCTTGCTTTGTAGTACAGTTTGAACTCTGCTATCCCTATACCACCAGATTCACACTTCCTGCTTAGAATTGCTTTTGCTATTCTGGGTCTTTTTTTTTCCATATGAATTTCATGATTTCTTTATCTATTTCTACAAGAAATGCTGTTGGGATTTTAATTGGCATTGCATTAAACCTGTAGAGAACTTTGGGTAGTATCACCATTTTGATGATGTTAGTTCTGCCTATCCATGAACTGGGTACATTTTTCCATCTTCTAAGATCTTCTTCTATCTCTCTCTTTAGGGTTCTGTAGTTTTCATTGTATAAATCTTTCACCTCTTTTGTTAGGTTGATTCCCAAGTATTTTATTTTCTTTGAGGATATTGTGAATGGAGTGGTTTTACTCATTTCCATTTCAGAAGTTTTGTTGCTGATATACAGGAATGACTTTGATTTATGCATGTTGATTTTATATCCTGCCACTTTGCTGAATTCATTTATTAACTCTAGCAGTTTCTTTGTAGACCCTTTTGGGTCTGCTAGGTATAGAATCATGTCATCCGCAAATACTGATAATTTAAGTTCTTCTTTTCCTATTTTTATGCCTTTAATTTCTTTTGTCTGTCTAATTGCTCTGGCTAGTGTTTCAAGAACTAAATTGAATAGAAGTGGTGATAGAGGGCATCCCTGTCTTGTTCCAGATTTTAGAGGGAATGCCTTCAGTTTTTCTCCATTTAGGATGATGCTAGCCTGAGGTTTAGCATATATAGCTTTTACAATGTTGAGGTAAGTTCCTGTTATCCCTAGTTTTTCTAATGTTTTGAACTTAAAGGGATGCTGTACTTTGTCAAATGCTTTTTTTGCATCTATTGAGATGATCATATGATTCTTGTCTTTAAGTCTATTGATGTGGTGAATAGTATTTATTGATTTCTGTATATTGAACCATCCTTTCATCCCAGGGATGAATCCTACTTGATCATGGTGCACAATTTTTTTTGATATGCTTTTGTATTCGATTCTCCAGGATTTTATTGAGAATTTTTGCATCCAAGTTCATTAGAGATATTGGTCTGTAGTTTTCTTTTTTCAAGTGTCTTTGTCTGGTTTTGGGATCAGGGTGATGTTGGCCTCATAGAATGAATTTGGAAGAGCTCCTTCTTTTTCTATTTCTTGAAATAGCTTGAAAAGTATTGGTATTAATTCTTCTTTGAAGGTTTTGTAAAACTCCGTTGTATACCCATCCGGTCCAGGGCTTTTTTTGGTTGGTAGTCTTTTGATGGCTTCTTCAATTTCTTCCTTTGTTATTGGTCTGTTTAAATTGTGTGTGTCTTCCTGACTCAATCTGGGCAGATCGTATGACTTAAGAAATTTATCGATATCTTCACTATCTTCTATTTTATTGGAATATAGGTTTTTGAAATACTTTCTAATTATCTTCTGTATTTCAGTAGTGTCTGTTGTGATATTGCCTTTTTCATCCCATATGTTGGTAATTTGAGTTCTCTCTCTTCTTCTCTTTGTTAGCATGGCTAAGGGCCTGTCAATCTTATTTATTTTTTCAAAGAACCAACTTTTAGTTTTTTCAATCATTTTTTTTGTTTCAATTTCATTGATTTCTGCTCTAATTTTAATTATTTCTTGTCTTCTACTACATTTGCTGTTGTTTTGCTCTTCCTTTTCTAGGTTTTTGAGGTGTAGTGTGAGTTCATTTATTTCCCTCTTAAAACTGCTTTCATTGTGTCCCATAGATTCTGGTATGTTGTGTCTGTATTGTCATTTGTCTCTATGAATTTTTTTATCTCCTCCTTTATGTCTTCTGTAACCCATTGATCATTCAGTAACATATTGTTCATTTTCCAGGTGATATAGGATTTTTCCTTCCTTCTTTTATCATTGATTTCCAGTTTCATTTCATTATGATCAGATATGGTGCATGGTATTATCTCCACACCTTTATATTTACTAAGAGTTGCCCTATGGCATAATATATGGTCTATCTTTGAGTAGGATCCATGTGCTGCTGAGAAGAACGTATATCCACTTGATGATGGTTGATATATTCTATATATGTCGGTTAAGTCTAGGTTATTGATTGTGCTATTGAGTTCAATAGTTTCTTTATTCAGCTTTTGTCTAGAGGATCTGTCTAATGGTGAGAGTGGTGTGTTGAAGTCATCCATAATTATTGTGTTGTAGTCTATTTGACTCTTGAACTTGAGGAGAGTTTGTTTTATGCATGTTGCAGCTCAGTTGTTTGGTGCATACAAATTGATAATTGTTATGTCTTGTTGGTGGATGGTTCCTTTTAACAGTATATAGTGTCCTTCTTCATCCCTTTTGATTAACTTAGGTTTGAAGTTGATTTTATTCGATATGAGTATGGCCACTCCTGCTTGCTTCCAAGAGCCATGTGAGTGATATGATTTTTCCCAACCTTTTACCTTCAGCCTGTGTATGTCTTTTCCTATCATATGAGTCTCCTGAAGGCAGCATATGGTTGGATTTGTTTTTTTGATCCTGGTTACTAGCCTATGTCTCTTGATTTGTGAGTTTAGGCCATTAACATTAAGGTTACAATTGAAATATGATTTGTACTTTCAGTCATGTTTATTTATTTTTTTTTTAGTTTGGCTAGTTTTTAATTTTTGGTTATTTTCCTCCCCCTTTACTGAGATACCTCCTGCTGTTAGTTTTGGGCACTATTTTTCAATTCCTCTTCTTGTAGTATTTTGCTCAAAATGCTTTGCAGTGCTGGTTTTCTGGCTGTGAATTCTTTTAGCTTTTGTTTATCTTGAAAGATTTTAATTTCATTGTCAAATCTGAAGCTTAATTTTGCTGGATACAGTATTCTTGGTTGGAAGCCATTATTTTTCAGCATTTGAAATACATTGTTCCAGGATCTTCTCGCTTTTAAAGTCTGTGATGAAAAATCACTCGTTAACCTATTTGGTTTACCCCTGAATGTAATCTGCCTCCTTTCTCTCGTAGGTTTTAATATTCTTTCCTTGTTCTGTATGTTGGCTATCTTCATAATTATATGTCTTAGAGTTGGTCTATTATGGTTTTGAATGTTTGGGGTCCTGTAGGCTTCCAGGATTTGGCAATCCATTCCGTCTTTCATCTCTGGGAAGTTTTCTAGAACTATGAACAGAGCAGGGAGGAAGAGCAGGAAGAAAAGATTAACATTAAACAGAGACATGAGATGGGAGGGAAAGGGAGAAAAAAGGGAAATTGCATGGAAATGAAGGGAGACCCTCATTGCTATATAAAATTACATATAAGAGGTTGTGAGGGGAATGGGAAAATAAACAAGGAGAGAAATGAATTACAGTAGATGGGGTAGAGAGAGAAGATGGGAGGGGAGGGGGGATAGTAGGGGATAGGAAAGGTAGCAGAATACAACAATTACTAATAGGGCATTATGTAAAATTGTGGATGTGTAACCGACGTGATTCTGCAATCTGCATTTGGGGTAAAATTGGGAGTTCATAACCCACTTCAATCTAATGTATGAAATATGATATGTCAAGAGCTTTGTAATGTTGTGAACAACCAATAAAAAAAATAAAATTAAGGGGCTGGGGATGTGGCTCAAGCGGTAGCACGATCGCCTGGCATGCGTGACACCCGGGTTCGATCCTCAGCACCACATACCAACAAAGATGTTGTGTCCGTGGAGAACTAAAAATAAATAAATATTTAAAAAAAATAAAATAAAATTTATAAAAAAAGAAACCAATCCAGAAAATTACAACTTTCTTATATTTGATAAAGGGGCTAAAAGCATGCAATAGAGAAAGGATAGCATCTTCAACAAATGGTGCTGGGAAAACTGGAAATCCATATGCAACAAAAATGAAACTGAATCCCTTTCTCTCACCATGCACAAAAGTTAACTCAAAATGGATCAAGGAGCTTGATATCAAATCAGAGACTCTGCATCTGATAGAAGAAAAAGTTGGCTACGATCTACATACTGTGGGGTCGGGCTCCAAATTCCTTAATAGGACGCCCATAGCACAAGAGTTAATAACAAGAATAAATAAATGGGACTTACTTAAACTAAAAAGTTTTTTCTCAGCAAGAGAAACAATAAGAGAGGTGAATAGGGAGCCTACATCCTGGGAACAAATTTTTACCCCTCACACTTCAGATAGAGCCCTAATATCCAGAGTATACAAAGAACTCAAAATATTAAACAATAAGATAACAAATAACCCAATCAACAAATGGGCCAAGGACCTTAACAGAAACTTCTCAGAGGAGGACATACAATCAATCAACAAGTACAGAAAAAATGCTCACCATCTCTAGCAGTCAGAGAAATGCAAATCACAACCACCCTAAGATACCATCTCACTCCAGTAAGATTGGCAGCCATTATGAAGTCAAACAACAACAAGTGTTGGCGAGGATGTGGGGAAAAGGGTACACTTGTACACTGCTGGTGGGACTGCAAATTGGTAAGGCCAATTTGGAAAGCATTATAGAGATACCTGGGAAAGCTGGGAATGGAACCACCATTTGACCCAGCTATCACCCTCCTCGGACTATTCCTGGAGGATCTTAAAAGAGTGTACTATAGGGATACTGCCACATCAATGATCATAGTGGCACAATTCACAATAGCTAGACTGTGGAACCAACCTAAATGCCCTTCAATAGATGAATGGATAAAAAAAAATGTGGCATCTATACACAATGGAGTACTACGCAGCAATAAAAAAATGACAAAATCATAGAATTTGCAGGGAAATGGATGGCATTAGAGGAGATTATGCTAAGCGAAGCTAGCCAATCCTTAAAAAACAAATGCCAAATGTCTTCTTTGATATAAAGAGAGAAACTAAGAACAGAACAGGGAGGAAGAGCATGAGGAAAAGATTAACAAGTGGGGGGAGAGAAAGGGAGAGAGAAGGGAAAGCATATGGAAATGGTAGGAGACCTCAATGTTACACAAAATTACATAGAAGAGGATGTGAGGGGAAAGAGGGGGGAAACAAGGGAGAGAATTGAACAGCAGCAGATGAGGTAGAGAGGGATGATTGGTGGGGAGGGGAGGGGGGATAGTAGGGGATAGGAAAGGTAGCAGAATACAACAGTCATTAATATGCCATTATGTAAAAATGTGAGTGTGTAACCGATGTGATTCTGCAATTTGTATTTGGGGTAAAAATGGGAGTTCATAACCCAATTGAGTCAAATGTATGAAAGATGATATATCATGAGCTTTGTAATGTTTTGAACAACCAATAAAAAAAAGAATACAAACAACAATAAGTGGTGACAAGAATGTGGAGGAAAAGGCATATTCATACATTGCTGGTGGGACTGCAAATTGGTGTAGCCAATCTCCAAGGCAGTATGGAGATTCCTTGGAAAACTGAGAATGGAACCACCACTTTACCTGTATATCCCACACCTTGGTTTATACCCAAATGACTTAAAAACACCATACTACAGGGACACAACCATATCAACATTTACAACAGCACAATTCACAATAGCTAAACTATGGAACCAACCTAGATGCCCTTCAGTAGATGAATGGATAGGGGAAGTTTGGTATATATTCACAATGGAACATTACTCAGCATTAAAAAATAACAAATTTATGACATTTGCAGGTAAATGGATGAAATTGGAGAATGTAATGCTAAGTGAAGCAAGCCAATCCCAAAAAATCAAAGGCCAAATGCTTTCTTTGATATGAAGATGCTGACTCATAATGGCAATCCAGCAGGGGTCAGGGAGCATAGGAGGAATGGAGGAACTTTAGATAGGGCAAAGGGGAGGGAAGGGAAAGAAGGGGGCAGAGGGGTAGGAGTGATGGTGGAATGAGTTAGACATCATTACCCTAAGTAAATGTATAAGATATGAATGATGTGAAAATACTTTGTGTACAATCAGTGTTTTGAAAAATTGTGCTCTATATGTATAATATGAAATGAATTGCATTCTATCATCGTGTATAACAAATTAGAATAAATTTAAAAAAGAACATTCCACTCATTAGCAAAATACAATTTTTTATCAAGTAAATATGTCTCCAATATAGGCCAAATTTTAGAACACAAAAGAAGTCTAAATAAATTTGAAGAGATTGAATTTATACAAATTATTGGGCCAACTATAATGGAATGAATCTAATTCTATAAGGAGAAAAAAACTGTGAAAATTCACAAATATACTGTTTAAACTATAAATGAGTTGAAGAAGTCTTAGGTGGTATTATAAACTATCTTGAGAAAAAAATTGAGCAAATGTCATTTTAAAATTATTGTACAATGTAATAGTGTTAAGTGTAAAATGTATAGGTATAAATATTTACATTAAAAAATAAGAAAAATCTTGAATCCAAAAATCTAACTTTAAAACTTAAGAAAATTAAAAAAATATATATCTAAAACCAAAGCTGGAAGGAAGGGAATATTAGATATTAGAACTTAAAAATAAAAAGGAAATAGAAAGTAGGAAGACATCCATAAAAGTAAGTTGGTTTTTTGAAAAGTCAAACACAGTTAACTTTTGAGTAGATCAGCTAACAAAAGAAAAAAGAAAGAAACCTGACATAATCAAATGACTATCAAAGAAGGGATATTGCACAACCAACTTTATAGAAATAAAAGGAATTATAAGATAATAGCTTGAATGCTACATTTGTAAGCATTTATACATTTTAATCTTAACATTATTTACATTGTGAAAGTAATGAGTAAAAGATTTAAACATTTCCTCTAAGATCAGGAACAACACAAGGATGTTTACTTTCATAACTTATATTTTTTATTTATATGTAACAGTGGAATGCATTACCCATACCCTATACCCATCTCCCTCTGCTCTTTTTCAACTCTTACTACATATATAGAGCTCAATTTTCATACCTTTGGTTGTATACATAGTATACTCACACAAATTTGTGTCATCATATATGTACTTTGGATAATAATAATTATTAACATAATATTTGAAGTCCTAGTTAGAATAGGTAGGAAGAAAAACAAATGAAAGTGAACCAAATAAAAAGAGGAGTTGCAGAATTATCTGCATTTGCAGAGGGCAGAACTGTAAAACCAATTCAAGAAAGTTGTGGGACACAAAATTAAGAGTCAAAAATCTTTATCGATCTGAATAGGATTCTATCAGCACTGCTTGACCCACATCTCTGCTGCTTCCCAGTGAATTTATCCGTAGCAGTTAATATATCTGCTGAGAGTAAGGAAAGAGACTGTGCTACCTTTTATCACAGGGAACAGGCTTTTCTCATATCTTGGCATCTTTTTTCAATAGGAAGTGTTTTGAGATGTTGTAACTATGATTTCCCTTTACATAGTTTGTATTCAAGACAAAAAAGACTTTATGAATAATATTTAGTGCTTCCAAGATTGATGCTTTATTACACTGATGGCATTAACTAATGGTATTATACAAGAGGCATTATACAGAATTTAAAATTAATCAATGATGTCCTTTAATCCCCTCTCTCATATTATGATTTATATACTTTTTGCATGTTGACATTGGCAATCTGTCATTTAATTTCAGATTTTATTACTTTTTGTGTTTACGTATGACTCAATGGGTTTTTTTGAGGAAATATTTTAAGTTTATTTTCTTAAAAAATCAGTTATTGCTTTGGTCCTTTTAAAATTATTTATTTATTTATTGTAATCAGTTATACATGATAGCAGAATGGTCTTCAATGCATTGTACACAAATGGAGAACAACTTTTCACTATTCTAGTTGTACATGAAGTAGGGTCTCACCATTTGTGCAATCATACATGTACCTAGGGTAGTGATGTCTGTCTCATTCCCACCATCAGTTCTATATCCATCCCCCTCCACTCTTTTTCCTCTCCTTTGCCAAATCCAAAGTTCCTTCACTCAGCACATCCCCCTCCCCCCCACCCCCCCACAACCCCCCACCTCCCACCATTATGGATTAATGTCCACTTATCAGATAAAACATTTGTCCTTTGTTTTTTGGCTTACATCACTTAGCATAATATTCTCCAATCCATCCATTTAGCTGCAAATGCCTACATGTTACTAGCGTATATCTTTTCTTTAGGCTAAACAAAGCAAAAGGAAATATTATTAGAGATGTATTATATGGTTATATTCTGAAGATTATCTCTTTTACTGGATGACATCAATCTAGAGATCCTGAAAGAACCAGACCAGCATAACCTGCTATGCACTCCATGATTACAAAAACTGGTCTAACCAGGCTGATGTCATCAACTCCCCACACCTGTCTGTTTCTCATGTTCATTCTTTACAATCCTTCTTTTAAAAAGAAGAGCCCATGACCCAAAAAGTCCATTTGCACACATATCCTATTCTATTGCTTTCCCAAATAATTCTCCTTGTTTTCCTAAATAAATCTCTGTGCCACTTTTGATGTAGCCTGGAATTCCTTTCTATACTAAAGAACTTCCCAAAGCTAAGTTGAGGTCTCCTTCTCCCTTTTGGGGACCTCCTTGCACAACTATCTGTGACAGTGGCCCTAAAAATATGTTGAAACACTTTAGGAGAAAAGTGACAGAAAGGATGCTAAATTTGATTTCAGAACTGTTGTCTTTGAGGGATAAAAATTCATTCCAGTAAAAATGTTACATCCATTGTAATTTAGAATGTTACATACATTGTAATTTAGAAACTAGAAAGAGTGTACAGTAAAATTTAGGGACATTGTAGTTTAGGCTTGTTATTTTTTTCTAGAACAAATAACTAACAGTTCATTAAAGTAGCTTCAAGTATACATGTATTGAAGGCATTCCAAGTAAAGTTTATGCCTGTGACTATTTTAACGCACATCCTGGATGTGTTAGAAGCCTCAACTCTCAGATATGAATCAATAAGGGTTATATCGTTGCTCTGAGGGTCTGCCAGGCTACGGCCAGAAAAGAGGAAATTGCTATGTGTTCTCTTACCATTTGTGGTCCTTGAAACACTGTCCATTGTATTATTATAAACATATAATAATACAATAATATAAACATATGGAGGTTGATGATAGAAAAAATATAGAAGGAAAAAAATCACATGTATTTAGGCTAAAATAAAAGGCAAATAAGAAAATTTAATCTTTGAAGGTAATTAATTACATTTGTGGCTTACTTGATAAACTATCCTCATAAAGGAGAAGTTTCAAATATATATATATATACACACACACACACACACACACTCACACATCTGTTTATTTTTTAATATTTACATGGGGATAAGAACTATATTAGTATATGAAAAATTCCTTTTCCCATTATTACTGTTCTAACCAAAGCCAAACAACATAAATAAAGCAGACAGAGAAATGAAGAAGGACTGGATTTATGATGTTTACCTCCTAAATCTTTAGGATATTAGAGTAAAATATTACTCTTTTTCCATTATAATTTGTTTGTCTTTCTTCCCTACTAGGTTGTATAAAGCAAAATATTGTTCTTTGTGATATTTTATCGCTTCTTTCTAGAACAGTACCTGATATTGGGAGATTGCTAAATAATTGCTGAGTAAATAAATAAAATTTAAACAAAAATCTATCTCAAATTATTTATCTGAAACAAAGTAGCCTCAGAAATCTTCTGAGGGGGACTGAGATTACATATTGGCATAATGGGCTTGTGATAGAAAACAGTACTGTATAAAATATTTAAAACCTATAAAGTTGCTGATTCTCCATTCCCTGCATTAATTCCTTTAACTGAATATTTTTTTTTCTCATTTAGAGGAATAAAGGGTACAGTTTACAAGAGGCTTTATGTTGTAATTTAAAAATTGCCAGAGAAGTTCTAGAAAGATTTTGCTCTGGCAGAGTATCCAACTTGTTTTTTGTTGTAAATATAATAGCATTATGATCTTTCTAGCTTTCTGTAATTCAGGCAGTAACCAGAAACTACACATTTTGAAGTATTCAGGTAAGATTTTTTAAAGTAGAACTATTGCCAAAATTGATATAACAAAAAGTAGAAATTCTTTTTAATTTTTTTTTAGTTATAGATGAACACAATGCCTTTATTTTATTTATTTATTTGTATGTGATGCTGAGAATTTGTATGTGATGCCCCCAAAGTAGAAATTCTTAAAAATTAAATATTCACAGAAGAAGCTGATGCATTATTTCTGACAAGACATTTCTTGGTGCTATGAGTTTTCAGTTGCATATAGACAACCTAGTGACTATCTAAAGTCCTCCAAAGGTGTTCTATGAGGTCTTTTCTGTTAGGTGAGTAAGAGGCAAATGGTTAAATTAACATGAAAATTAGAGGCAACATATAGCACAAGAACTTTTTCCAGATTAGAGTTTCTTAATATAAAATTCAGGTTATATTGTCTAAACCTAAAATTAATCCCTAATATTAGTCTGACTTTATGTGGTAGGCAAAATTCTCAGTTTCCAGGGAAAATCATTACACTGTTTGTATTGCAAATTTTGTTCTGTGTATTTTTTAAAATAAAAATAGGGAAGGTTGCTAACAACATAAAATGTCTTCACTAACCTGTGTTTGCACTTCAACTCAATTAGACGATTTATTGTTGTTTAATAAAGAATTCAATACTTTTGAGACTTATGCATCAAGTTCAAAATCTCAATGAGACAATGATGGGCATGCCATTCACCCATTTATCTTCCATAATGCAGAATTGGCACTAGTTAACATATCAATATGTTAGAATGGTTATAAAATTCTCAAAATGTGACTAAATCTGAATATTACAACTAGTCATATTTTCTTGGCTCAATAGCTATTCATTGGGTTGGTAAATTTATGAATTAAATAAAACTTTAAGTTTATATTTTCCTCCTAATAACTTAGTTTCTGGAAGCTATTGCCAATATTAATAAATACTAAAAAATGTCTTGGAAGGTATTTGATGTATTCTTAACTGAAGTCTTTAGAAAAGTTACATCATGGTATGTCCACCTAAGGAGAATAAGATTGTCCCATTACTTTCAAATAATTTATATTTAAATATATTTAAAATTCACTTTTATTAACTGCCAGTTAAGCATTTTATTTTAGGTTACAGGTGTAAAAGTATAAGAAACTGAATGTTATGTTCATGTTTCATTGAGAACTTACTATCATTATTAAATATTTTGCAGAACTGAGTTGAGAATTTCTTGAAGTCCTATGAATGCAGAATCCAATGGAGTTTTTACAAATTATCCATAATAGTATAAAATTCTTACAGGAACTTAAAAGGAAAAAATTCCCATATTTTATATTGGTACATTATAATTATAAATAATAGTGATTATTTGTAACATAAGCATATAAGTGCATGAAATAACAATAAAATTTGGTGAGTATTGTTCCCCGGGAGTTTCCCATTTTCTCCTCTCTCCTCTAGTCCCTTTCCTCTACTATACTATTCTTTCTTCAATATTCATAAGCTCTTCCCCACCCTTTTTTTTTCTCTCTAGCTTTCACATGTGAAAGAAATTATATGATCCTTGCTGCTCAGAGTTTGGCTTATTTTGCTTAACATAATTCTGTCAAGTTTCATCCATTTTCTTTCTTAATTTTATTCTTCTTCATGGCTCAATAAAATCCATTATGAACATATGCCGTATTTCCTTTATCCATTCTGTCATTGATGAATACCTTAGCTGGTTCCATAGTTTGGCTATTATGAATTGTACTGCTATAAACATAGATATGCATGTATTCTTATAATATGATGACTTTAATTCTTTAGAATAAACACCAAGGAGTGGTATAGCTATGTCATGTGGTAGTTCCATGCCTAGTCTTTTGAGGAAACTCCATGTTGATTTCCCCAGTGGTTGTACTAATTTACAATCCCATCAAAAGTGTAAAATTTCTTCTCTCCTGCTATCCTCTTCAGAATTAATTATTATTATCATACTTTTGATAGCTGCCATTCTAATTGGAATGAGATGAAACCACAGTGTAATTTTGATTTGCCTTTCCCTAATTGCTAAAGATATTGAACATTTTTTAAAATATATTTATTTGCCATTTGCATTCTTTCTTTTAAGAAATGTCTGCTTTGTTTATTTGCCCATTTATTAGCTGGGTTATTTGTTTTTGAATTGTTAAGTTTTTCTGAGTTCTTTATATAATCTGGATATTACTACTCTGTCAGAGAAGTACCTAGCAAAGATTTTCTCTCACCCTGTAGATTGCCTCTTCACATTCTTAGTTATTTCCTTTGCTGTGCAAAAGCTAAAAGGCAAATTTCTAGTTGGTTTGGGGGTTCTCAAATTATTCATCAAAGAAATATGTTTTTACTCTCTAGAAGACATTTACTTAAATGCAGGTAAATCTCAAAGTGTTAGGAAGATCAGGATTTCCATCATATAAATGAATATTTCATATTCCAAAAGTAGTTTCCCCATCATAAAATTATTATAATTAAAATATGGAACTAGAGTAAAGAAGATTATTAACATGTTTGAAATCTTAGGACTGTTTTTAGGAATGAGATTTTTTTCAATGAGTTCTGCAATATTTATGATAATTAAAAATTTTTTTCTCAGACATTCATTTGTACAAATTGTTCCTTTTCATGTGAATTTTATGGCACTGGTAATATGCAGACAAAAGAAAAATTTTCTTTACATATCACATGATGAAAAGTTATTAGGTAATGATCTATTTTTTTCTATTTACTCCAATCCATATTAAAGGACAGAATATTAACTTAGTAGAATTTCACCAAAGATTTAGGATTTAGACTTGAAATTAATGAAATCTTTTTTTTTTTTTTTTTTTTTGGAAACCACATCAATGTTTATAGCTAAATTGTGGAACCAACCTCTAGATGCCCTCCAATAGAAATTAATAAACTCTTTTGCATCTATTTAAGTCCTTTTCATCTGTTCTCAAAACAATATAAATTCAGACAAATTCATAAACAAAGCAAATTTAGTTCTCACCATTTTGGAAGATCCGAAGGGCAAGATCCCAGATGATTAGGTGTCTGAGGCAGTTTCCTGTGTCAAAAATATTTGTTTTGTTTATTGCGTCTTCACAAGGTAAAAGGAGAATAGGCTCAGCCCTCTTTTATAAGGGCCACAGTCCCATTCTTGAGGGCCCCATTCTCCTGCCCTATTCACTTCTCAAAGGCCCTGTCTTTTAATTCCATCATCTTGCGGGTGAGGATTTCAACATATAAATTTTGGAGAAAAAATAAACATTCAGGTCATAGCACCATCAACTCCACAGCTTAGGTTCTAAGACTAAAAATAATGACAAAAGCAAATAAAACCTTTCACATCAAAAAGTAAACCATGAGTGAGTTTTAATTTTCTATTCCATTTTATTTATAATGATACTATTAATTATTTAAAGATGTTTATTTTTTCCTATTAGTTCTGCATGTTTATGTAGGGTATGCATGCATGTAATTTCCTGATTTGTGAAAATTGTTGGTGAACTACATATCAGGAGGCCCAAGGAGGCAATAGATACTGTGCATAATCCAACCAATAAACTCCTGGACATAGTTAATGTTTTTTAGAATTCATAATTCAGCAAACAGCATCTCTTCTGGAAAAAGCTTATCTAATCCACTGTTTACTGGCTGTAAGATTAATTCTTTCTCTTCTAATATTAAGAGGGAGGTGAATGACCTAACTGGATAGGTAGCTATAGTCAAATAGGTGGTTGAGGAATCTAAGAACTTTTTATCTTTCTTCTCACTTCTCTACCAGGGACCAGGACATACATGGTCAAAGATGTCTTATAGAAGCACATGTGTATTTGTTTCAAAGAAAAAATTAAATAAAGGATTTGGGGGACTAGAAGTTTCTTTTTAAAACTGTGATGTGGAAGTTGAACATATGAATTCTGCTTCATTCCACTGAATGTAATTTTGTTACACAGGCAAAAAAGCAGTGTGAAAGGTTTGGAAATGCACTTTGCAGATGAGTAATGACATAACCCATTAAATCTAAGTAATTCTATGTAAAGGAAGAAAAGAGAGCAAACAAAAAGTTAGTTCTACCAGTGGTCAGACTGTGATAAGCAATGTTTTCAACAACACTAAATTGTTAGAGCAAAAATTGACTTTTGAGCAGGTTGCTGTTTTATTATCAATTATATCCCTAGTTCAACTTGGTTCCTCCCGCCTCCTAAACAAGGATTATGAATCCTGGCAACTGTACTGCTGAATTGCCCTTGCTTATGGACATTATCCAATGCAGATATAGTCTCCCCCTCTCTAAGCACTCTTTACAGTCACACAGAACAAATCCATATTCTATAATAAACCCATTTCAAATCCCCATTATTAAGACATTTATCTTCCTTGTTTGACTACAGTTGTGTCCCTAATGGACAAGCTAAAACAGTACTGTAATAAAAGTATAAAACACACTGTATAGAGAGATGGAAGGGAGAAATCAATGCTCTCAAGGGCAAGGAGATGGTTTGAGGAGTCCTTTTGAAAGGAGTGATGTCAACTGGGCCTTGAAATGTGGACACAGTTCACACTAAGACAACTATTTTGAAACCAAGTAAACTCAGAAATAAGAATCAGAAAGTGGAAAAGGCATAGTAGGTGATATGACAGGAAAACAAGCTCAAATTGTGAGATTTAATGTGAGGTGCCAAATAGAATAGGCTTTTAAACATAAAATTAAGAAGGCTGATTCAGTACTTGTAGGCAGTGTCATTGGAATACCGGGACTACCACTAGTCAAGTTGTTCTTGGGAATGGAAGATGAATTTATTTTAGGGAAAGAGATAAAAAGTTGAAGTGTGGAAGACTTATTAGGCAGTAATTATAAAAATGTTGGCTTAAATTTACAAATTATAGCAGCAGAAGTAGAGTGAATAGAAATTATTACATATGAGATTAAGAGAAAACGTGGGAAAAATTATCTGCATATAATGCTCAACAAAAAAAATTGAACATTTGGAGCCTGCATGACATGGAGAAGTAAAAGTATTAATTGAGATAAAGCTAGATCAAGACATATCTTGATAATCATAATAAAGAGTATTTTCAATCTGCTGAGGATGAGTCATCTGGAAATTTGGGTCTAAAGTTATGAGAACTTATGTTATGGTCATATGGGGAGATCGAGACATGAGGAATCATCTGTTCCATTTATCAGTGAATGGTAAAACTATGGTATCTACTAGCACTTGCAAATGACCCCTTTTCCTGGAAATTTCACGAACTTCTAATTACTTACTTTATTTTCTTTTTCTAATTTTCTTTACTTTTGATTTTTTTTATGTGTAATCAGGCAGGAAACCTTGCTTTCCTTTTATATGTGTGACTATATCTACTTCTGACTTCTAGAAGTAGCAACTCCTGAAAGTTCAGCAACTGCTAGTCTCCTTCCAACTCTTCTCCACTCTCCATGTGACCATTTTCTTTCTAGTACTCCCCACAACCTGAAAGAGATGGAAGCATTTCTGATGATTTATTAATTAGAAGTATCTCTGTACATCACTGTGAAAAGCAATTTTATCTTCTTATGTTGCTCTTTAGTGGGCAGGGACATGAGAAACCAGCATATAATTTTTGAATCATACAACTTTTAACATCAAGTTTGTATTTAATATACATGATTTAACCACCATATGTTTGAAATTCTGAAATGCAAAGTAAAATGTCGAAGTACATCACACTCTTTATATAAAGAGATTAGTTTAGCATTGATCTGTTTTGATTACATTTGGTGTCAATCACCAGTTACCATTCAATTTTGTTCTTGGTGTTTAGAACTTTTTCTTCCTGTCACTTAACCAACTCAATTTGGGGGTTATTGTGCTTGATGCAGTCTTAAATTTTTGTACAATTTGGATATTAGTAATTGAATTTTTTAATATTCACATTTGCTTTTAAATAAAAGCAATAATTTTTTAGGGTAAAATGCCTTCTTTTGCTATTGTATATGATTTCCTTTTGTTTATAGCTGAATACTTTTACATTGTGGTTTTGTCTGAATTTAACTTCTAAGTATTTCTTTTTTTTTAGAGAGAGAGAGAGAGAGAGAGAGAGAGAATTTTAATATTTATTTTTTAATTTTCGGTGGACACAACATCTTGGTTTTTGTATGTGGTGCTGAGGATGGAACCCGGGCCGCATGCATGCCAGGCAAGTGCGCTACCGCTTGAGCCACATCCCCAGCCCAGCTTCTAAGTATTTCATGCATGCATTATTCCTGTATAGGCTGAAATTCACTGATAGAAATAAACTGGGGAGAAGTATGGATCAAAGAGAACAAAAGAAACTGCTCAAGCACAAGGCCAGCCTATATCACCACACAGGATTAAGATCTGAAATGGAATACAAGAAAAATTAAAATCACATAAAATCCTTAATTGAAAAGATAAAACACAATTAGTGAAAATATTTTGACATATGAAATAAAATACAAGGAGTCAGGCGTAATGGTGCATACATGTAATCCCAGTGGCTTAGGAGGCTGAGGCAGGAGGATCATAAATTCAAAGCCAGCCTCAGCATCTTAGCCAGGCCCTAAGCAACTTATTGAGACCCTGTCTCTATATAAAAATACAGGCGGAAAAAAAAAAGGGTTAGGGATATATCTCAGTGGTTAAGTGTCCCTGAGTTCAATCCCCAGTACCATTAATTAATTAATTAATTAATTAATTAATTAAAAGGGAGGACTAATTCAAAATTGAAAGTTTCAATTGAATAACATGGAAAGCTGGAAAGAATGCTTACTCCTATTCTTAAGAGAAGAATAAATACGGATGAACTGCTAATCAACTATTTTTTTAAAATCTCATCAGAGAACTGAAATTTCAGGGAAAAAAATAACCTGAAATTTAAAATTTTCCATATTGTTAAATGAGGCAGGAGTTCATACATTTTTATTACTGAGTTATTTACTGTTGTAAAGAAATGCCAGGGGCTGATGGACACCTCAAGTGTTTCCATTCTGGGGAAATTATAAAATAAAATCTTATGAAAATGATATGCAAAAATTATAATCAGCTCATCTATCTCTACTTGCTGAGAATCTGATTTTTATTATGTTGAATATATAGATCTGATTGTGAAGAAGTAATATATTAATAATATTGAATTTTTCAATTTATGAAATTGATCATCTCTTCATTTATTTTTATCTTCCTTGACTTTTTTTCATCAAAATTTGAAGTTTTCATAACAGATATTCTGCATATATCTTTGTAAGATTTATATCCAAGTATTTATTTTTGGGTTGCTATGACTATTATCTATGTGTGTGTGTGTGTGTGAGTGTGTGTGTGTGTGTGTGTGTGTGTGTAAATATATATATATATATTTCATTGTTATCATGTAGGAACTTGGTTGGCTTTTGTATATTGGCATTATAGCTTATGACCATCTTACATTCACATATTGTTTCCAGGAGATTATGGTGGATGTAATAAAATTTTCCACATATATAATGTTGTGGTCTATAAGTATGGAATGAATTACTTTGAACCCAGTGCTGTGCCCATTGAGGCCATTCTAGGTAATTCTATTATTTTTCCATGTACCTGGAAGTTTATACCTCCCCTGAGTCTTATAGTAATTCATCCAGCAGTTCTTTTATTCTCTTTATACTTGAATTAAGGGTGCCCTAAAAGTGAATTGTGCTACTCTGTGTGACCACATTATTTTTTTTCCATTTAATTGGCTTTTACAGTTTTTATTGCCTCATTCTGTTCACTCACTTCTTTTTTTCATTGGTTGTTCAAAACATTACATAACTCATGACATATCATCTTTCATACATTTGATTCAAGTGGGTTATGAACTCCCATTTCTACCCCAAATACAAGTTGTAGAATCACATCGGTTACACATCCACATTTTTCCATAATGCCATATTAGTGACTGTTGTATTCTGCTACCTTTCCTATCCCCTACTATCCCCCCTCCCCTTCCCTCCTATTTTAATACATGTTCTTGTGAAAAGATAGTGACAGATGTTGTATAGAAATCAAATGCTATTTCACAATCCAATTGTACTTTGTGATAGTAACACTGCAATAATAATTCATATAATTCATATAAGTTCAATAATAATTCATATAATTCATATAAGTTCAATAATAATTCATATAAGTTCATATAATTCTCTCAGTGACCCTGTCGGGAAGTATTGTACTTAACAATTTATAAATAAAGAGATGTAGGCTTAAATAAGTAAACAAATTTGCCCATGGTTTCTCAGGTATTCATACTACAGCTGTTCTCAAACAGCATCTCATTTAAATTAGCAGTATAATTGGCTCTATAAATTTTGCTGTATGAATTATGAAGTGTTTACAATGTGATTTTGCATAAATTAGTGATATTTCTGTAAAATAAGCAGATTTATAAAATGTTGATTTTGTATCAGAACTGTTTATTCATGTTTTTATTTTTATATATTTTTCTTATGGATTTGGTCAGTTCTTCAAATTTAAGGTTAACTACAAGACGTGGTTAATGTTAATCAACATTTTTTAATGAAATATCATCTTTTAATTTGCAATTGTTCCAATGTTTTATAAATCCAATCCAATATTTAAAACATATTTATGCTTTTCAGTGATAATTTAAATTTAGCACAATGAGATATTATTTAAATAACTAAATATTGAAAAATACAATTTTGAAAACGAAAATAATTGAAATAACTACTCTTATGTTCTTAGATAGTTCCTAACTTCTACAAGTCAAAGACTGTCAGAGAACATAGTTATTAATTAACTCAGATTCACAAGAATATTTATACAAATGTCTTTCAGGGTTAAGGCTTTTTACAATTACATGTTTAACAGAAGTATATTAAATATTGATAGGCTAGTGAGTGTGTAATAAAAATTTATGAGTAGGTCAATATATACCTGAGTAATTTCCCATGGTCATTACTTTAACAGCCTTACCCAGCTCTGGAACAACATAGCAAAGAGAAAAGACTATGAACGGTAAGTCTATGGATCATGTTACTTTGTTACTTACATGTTTTTAAGTAAATATATCTCTTCTTAATTCACATTAGTAATACCCCTATCTATTTGCACTTATTCAAAACAGAAAAATAATATATTTTAAGTTGTCATTTTAAATATATTGTCCCTAATATTAAAAGTAGAGGAAAAATATTATGTATATTATATATAAAATTTATATAATATTATATAAATATATATATATATTTTTTTTAAATATATGAGACTGTTTTCTAGGTCTACCACTTCAGTATAATTTGTGTCAGAGATATTTGGAATCATGACTTATTTTAATTGCTCTATATAGGAAAACAGCAAGAATGGTAAATATTTTGGAAAAATAGAAGGATCAAAGTATGATGAAATATACTTTATTTATGCTAGATTTCTAAAAACACTTAATGTTTTCTAGAGGACCTTTTAAAAAACAGTTATCAAGTAACCATCAAACAAAATATTATTAATTTTTAATAAAAGTATCAATATGCAATTCCCCCAAAGTTTTATGTTTAAAATTACTATGATAGATAATATAATCACTGCAATTATCACTTATAGCATATGAATAATTTTAGCAGGTATTTCTTATTATTATTAATATGTGTAATTTTATTTTGGTATTTTTTTGTTGTGATTTTTTTTAGGTAAAGGAAGGTTTCTGTCATGATAATGTGTGTTTTTAAAATTTCCCTTTGCAAAATGAAAAGCACAATCCTTGTTATTGTCTCCTTAAGTGAAATTTACCCTTACTTAAAGTTAAACATTAAATGTGACCATGTTATTTCTCATGTAACATTGAGCAACTGGGTTTCATTTTATAAAGTTCACCTATTGCTTTGATTAAATTTAGCATAGATACTAAACTTACACTTTTTAATTTCTTTGACTACTATCATTGTAATGAACACTTTACATATCCCAAACTGGAAAATATATATTCAAATTTAATGTAATCTTCAAACATCCATTCATATGGCACAGTAAAAAACTAAGCTTGAGTTTATTCCGTATCAGCCTCTGGACTACGTTTTACCATTCTTGCTATTAAGAATGTTACTGTGAAAGAGAGGAAACTTACATGGACATAAAAAATTGAAATAGGTACTGTGTGTAACGGTAAAATAAAGAAAAGTTAGATTAATTCTGCCTCTAAGAATATGAATCTACTCACAGAGACCCTGACATATGAAACTGGGCATTAGTTGCAATTTCCCTATCAGGGTATATGGGAAGGGACTGAATATAAGAAGACCTGTTATCCAAAAGGAATGCTGAGGGTTAGGGGCAGGTGGCGATTATAATATTGAAAATATTTTGTAGGTAAAGTCAATAGAACTTGTTGAATTATTGAATGTCATGGAAAAATATCAGGGAGGAAAAAGAGGTTTTTATGTTTTGGCAACTGGGTAGTCACAAAAGGAACCATTTTTAGGCAAAAATAATAAAAGATTTTAAAAGTATTTTACCAATTAAAGAAAACCATAGAAATCATAAATTCTACCTGGGTATTTGCTGGAATACAGAAAATCCTGGATAGTTGAAAACTAGGAAAAATGAGAGATATATTGTCATGATTAATTTAAATATGATTTAAAATAATTATTGGAGAAAGGTACTTTGCAATCAACTTTTAGGTATCCTCCATATGTTGTCTCAAATACATAAAGCTATCTAAAATAAATATATGATAGCTTGGTGTATTTCATAGAAAAACTACAATTGTATAGCTCAGAATGTTTTAAAATATAGTAACATTTCCAAATATATAGCATCCTTCCCAATATATGAACTTAGATGTTTCCACAAACATTTTTTTTTTTATGATGGCACTGTTGGATTGGAAAGACATGAATTAAAGTAGGTAGAACTGTTCCATTTTACTTTGAAATATAACATCTCTCAGTTTTAAGTTTATGATCAGGAAAGTGTGAATAAGAACATCTCCTTCACAGAATTAAAAACAGTAAAAATTAGGAGACATGGTGAAAGTTAAAGCTTTCTTTGACTTGAATAATGCCTTAAAGCAAGGTGACAAAGAACAGCAGTTTGGAATTATTTATTTCCTTGTTTACATCTTAGTGTACTATGTAGTGTGTACAATTAGTTCATTCATTTGCTAAAAATTACATTTTTGTCAACTGATAAACTGATAAAGCTATTTTCACCTCTTTTTGTCTCTTGCTTAGTAAAAATGAGTATATGTAATTTCATAATAATTGATAAGGTTCATTGTGGTTATATATTTTGTATTTTAATCTTAAATTCCTTTCCTTCTTTCAGATGGCAAGGAAGAAATTTAGTGGATTAGAAATCTCTCTCATTGTCCTCTTTGCAATAGTTACTATAATAGCTATTGCCCTAGTTGTTGTTTTAGCAACTAAAACACCTGCGGTTGATGGTAAGTAATAAAAATTCTTATACATAATAGTGAAGTAAAGAGAAAGTTATTTCACCATAGCTGCTGATTCAAAAAAAAGATAATCTATGAGAGATGAAACATGAGAAGGATGTTCGGTGGCAAGTTACACAATCCCTTCAACTTTCTATCATTTTGTTCTGGTTATTTCAATGAAAACCCTCTGTAATTAAGAATGCATCTGCTTTGACATTAATGGACTTCCCCATTACTTGAGAAAGAGCAAAGAGACAGAGGGATGAAGGTGGCAATGTAAAATAGAATGATTGTTACTATTGTTACTACTGAAATTATGCTCCCTAATGGCAAAATTTAGATTTTTTGTTGTGGCCTTCAGAAATTGGCAAAGCAGGTGAAGAACATGGAGAATGTATTCTCTGATTGACTCAAGTTTTAAAGGAGAAAGAAGTTTTATGGCAAAATAAAGTAGAGGGCAGGTGAATCAAGTTTTTAGGTATTTAGTAAAATTTTCTGAATAGTTTTGTTCTAATTTAGAGTTGCTGCATACTACTGTGGGCTACCAAATATACTTTCTTTTTCTTTATCATTCTCTAGACCAAATCAAAATTGGAAAGAATGTTACACATTATATTCTAGTCTAACAGTAGTTAGGAATTCCTACTGCTCTTAATACTTGACCCTTTTTTTAGCAGTAGATCATTGTAATGCGAATCATTTTTTTACCTTTCACAAATATGGATTCCTATAATATTCTTTCTTATCTATTTGTTTTTGCTATTCCCAACCTTCTGTTCTCTACCTGTACATTTTTTCCCTTCAAAGTATCTTCTTTCTCCTTTTTTTCTGTTTTCCAATCTCTTGTGAACTTCTATGCACTCTTCTCAGATTTGATGTTTCTCTATCTTCTTTCTTCATCTGTAAAACACAAATTTTAAGTTCATTGTGAATGTACTGTTTTTAATCTCTGAATATATTTTGTTTTCCTGAAGAATGAGACAGCAAGATTCTACACTGATATGAAATATTATCCTCTAATTGTTAGTTCTTGCAAAAGTTAAGATTCTCTTTTATCTTTTTATTTTTCAGTGAAAATTTAAGTTTCACTGATTCAGATGAAACAGTTACTAAACAATATCCAAATAAATAATGAAATAGTTTGGAAAAGAGAGGATACAATTGAAATAACTACTTTGTTAAGATAGTTCCTGGCATCTAGAAACTACAGACTGTAGTATTAAAATATTACTTGGTTCTTGTCTTTACTATTACTGGGGCTTGAGTTTTGGGGTCTTTTTAAATGCAAAATTTATTTTAAAGATTTTGTTTTGTATAGATTCCTGTGTTATTTTAACATAAAGTATGTATTACTTGAAAAAGTCTGTGGAAATAATTTGATGTCATGTCTTATTTTACTGAATATTCTCTTTCCCAGAATTGAGTCATCCTACTTCAACTCCAGCTGGTGTAGGAAAATGTCCTGCTGCATTAAATGATCCCATCAATGAGAGAATAAACTGCATTCCAGACCAATTTCCAACACAGGTCTGTAAAAACAATTCTTAATGTTTCTATGGATCATTATATTAAGATAATTGCTCAATACTAGATAATTACATATACTTAAGAACCTAAACATAAATTAGGCCAAATTTTTTGTTGCTCCATATAAATAAATGAAAGATAATTGAAATAACTGAGCTTGCTTTTCCAGACCTCTGTTCAATTCAAATTAACAAACTAAATTTCCTTCATGTTTAACTAGTTATTATTAATTTTACAAACCTTTATAATATTTTAATCTCTTATATTGATTTCTTTAAAAAGTATATAACTTGAAAATATGGAATGTTTGCATGAGAATGTCTATATTCTATTAGAGTATTTGTAATGATGGCATTAGAAAGAATCTACAGAAAATAAAAGAAATCTTATTTTTTCAAAAAGTAACATTTTTTGATTATTTAGCATTTAGGAGAGAAAAAACACAAAAAGAAAATTAAAGATAGCTGATTGGATATGTGTAACCCTAAGCTGACACTTTTTTCCTTTGTTTTATTTTGATTTTTTTTATAGGTGTCTATCACTCTATTCTTTTTTTAATTTTATTTTTTATTTTTTTTATTGGTTGTTCACAACATTACAAAGCTCTTGACATATCATATTTCATACATTAGATTGAAGTGGGTTATGAACCCCCAATTTTACCCCAAATGCAGATTGCAGAATCACGTCGGTTACACATCCACAATTTTACATAATGCCCTATTAATAATTGTTGTATTCTGCATAAGTTGCTTAGGTTTTAGTAAAGTTGCTTAGGGTCTCACTAATTTGTTGAGGCTGGCTTTGAGCTTGCAATCTTCCTGCATCAGCCTCTCAAGCTGCTGGGATCATAGACATGTACCACCGTGCACAGCGACTCTTCCTTTTTATTAAAAAAAACTGTGTAGGAAATAGATTAATGAATATGCACTTGTATATCTGTCTCCACGGTTAGTAACTTATCTAATATGCATGTCTATACCTTACCTCTCTCACTCTCCCACCACAAAAAACGATAATTAAACTAACTATAAAATTTATATTTCTGTTAGCCTCAGCCTACCTTTTTTGCTGTCATAATTTATACATAATTTTCTGATTAATTTGCAACAAAAATTGCAAATGCATGATAATTTCTTCACTGACACAGAAATAGAAATAGCAGAAATAGGAGAAATAGGAGAAAGAGTAGTTCCTGTATCTCACTCTCTGATAAAAAAGCTAATTAATAGTTTTTACTGTGACCTATGGAGGAAAGTAACTAGGCATTCTATCTTGTTAACATGTTACTCAAGAAACAACTGAAGCTTAATGAAGAATACTATTAGAAACAATAGTGTGCCTCAAATAGAGAAAAAATATTTAAGCCAATGATTTAGGATGTCAATGCCTACCACTGGTCTTTAATGTCAATCTAACCTGTTAGGTTTCAATGTGAGTCAAATTAAACTCGTTAATTACATTCATTAAATTTCCTCAAATATACTTGCATTTGCTGTTTAAGAAAATGAAGTAAGTTTATTTGTTTGTTTGTTTGTTTTTATTCAGAGCACTATAGTTATGCATAGCAGTTGGGTGTATTTTGACAAAATCATACTTGTAAGCAATTTGGTTTCACTCCCCATTTCCCCCACTGTCCCTCCCCACCTTCTTCCCTTTAATCTTCCTCCTCTACCATCTTCCTTTCACTCATTTATCTATTACTTGTTGGTTTGTACTTTCTGCATATACATAAAGATGAATTTTCCTGTGGTATGTTCATGTAGGCATATAATGGGATTTTGTTAAATTCATTCCATATTTCCTTCCCTTTCCCATCTATCTTCCCTCCTTCTAGATCTCCTTTTTCTTCTCCACTAATCTTCCATGAATCTTTATGTATCTGATCTCTCCAGTATTTCCCTTATTTCACTCCAGCTTTTGCCTATGCTGTAAAATACTCAATCCTCGATTTCTGCATCTGATTTATTTCAGTTAGCATAGTTTTCTTCATTTCCATCCATTTCCAACAGGTCCCGTCATTTTCTTCATCTTTATGGCTGAGTAAAACTCCATTGTGCACATATACCACATTTTCTTGATCTATTCTTCTATTGACAGGCCTCCAGGATGATTTCATAATGTGGCTATTGTGAATTGTGCTGTAATAAATGTGATTTACAATAGCCAAAGTGAACTTATTTTGAAAGCTTAACTTAGTTTATCTCAACTAATTCCACTGAATTATGTTCCAAGCCCTCAAATGAATTTCAATGTTTTCTTGACATCTTTAAGAAAAGTTAAATGTAGCAAAATAATTTTGATGAGATTCTGATGTGAAACAAAATCTCATTCATTGAATTGTAGATTTATATGAGAACTTAAGAATGTTTTACAATTTTAAATGAATATGACCAGGTTATTCTGTTAGTGATGGACAAAGCTGGAATTAGAACTGTAGTGTTCAATGTTACCTTGTGATCTGTGAACTCAGTAGTCATTCTTCATTAGCCAGGATGTTACAATTTTCTCTAATTGAATGATTTTACAAGGTAATACTTTTCTACTATAGAAACTTATGATCCAAAGTACCTGTATGAAGACAAGAATTGGTGTCAACATAATTTATATACAACCGTAGATATGAAAAATTGTGCTGTATTTGTGTAATAAGAATTGTAATGCATTCCGCTGTCATTTATTTTTTAAAAAATCAATAAGAAAGAATGAAAGAAAATTGATTAAAAATAAATGATGAGTGAATAAAAATGTAAAAAGGGCCTAAATATTGTTTCCTCTTTTTCTTTTTTAGGAGAATTAAATTTCAAATGGGATTTTAATTCAAACTCCATCACTTAATTTTTTAAAAAAATTGTTATTAATCATTTTATGATTTTGATAATATTTTCTCATTAACACATTGTAAGATTCTTTAAAATACATTCAAATGTTACCTTTCCTCATCTCAAGTAATCACTTAAAGCAATGATTTATACTTGAAATTTTAAATATGAGAGGCATACTATTTGAATAAATATATTTGGTCCAATCAAGGTGGATAAGATTTAATTTAATCAAAATGATAAACATCTATAAATTTTCTTAAGTTTTCTTAATTGAAAAATTCTCTTTGGGATTCTATATCTATGAAAATGGATCATGTTTACAAAATAATTAAAAATAAAGAATTGGTTATAGTAAACATTTGTATATGATTTTATTATAAAAGACATGCATATTTATTTTATCATAATGAAAAATTATGAAAGAGTCAACATGATAATTTTAAAACCAGCCATAATTTCACCCAGAGTGTATTAGTCAGCTCAGGCTGCCATAACAAAATACAAGAGACTGGATAGCTTTAACTCTGAAATATATGCTTTTAAGTTAATACAAAATACACATCCACATACATATACATATATATATATAATACTTTGGTATGTATATGTAGTGAGTTAAATGATATTCTCCAAAAATTTAAGTCCATGTAAAGCCCCAGATGTGACCTTATTTGGAAATAAGGGTTTTGCAGATGTAATTAGTTAATGGGATTAAGATGCACCCTAAATCTAGGGACTGGGGTCCTTATAAGAGGAAGAGACTATACACAGAGACAAAGAAGAAAGATCTTCTGTGAAGATGGAAGCAGAGATTGGAGCTATGAAAATACAAGCCAAGGAATGCCAAGGTTTGACAGCTACTGGAAGTTTAGGAATAGACAAGGGAGAATTTTCCCCTAGAATCTTCAAAAGTAGCATGGCTTTCCGGATACCTTGAGTTAGAGCTTCTAAACTCCAAAATTGTGAGAGAATAAATTCCTGTTGCTTTAAGCCATCTTTTACCATGTTGTTATGGCAACCCTAAGACCCTAATACAGTATATCTGGAAAAAGATTAATGTGAGTGTATGTACTAAAATCTTAAATTTTTGTTAGAATGTGACTATAATATTGCATTTTTTTTGTCTTTAAACAATACATTTGCACTTTTTTCAAATCATTTACCTATGTCTAGAACTACCTTTTGGCTTTGTAGTAATGGTTTTAAAATATATCTTAGACTTCTGTAAAGAATAGTTCTTGTAAAGTTAGCACCTTTCTATTTTTGGAAGTATTTCTATAGTTTAGATAACTAGAGGCAAAATTACCAGATTAAAGTAACATATACCTTAGTTTCTGATAGGTATTGATTGTTGGATTCATCAGATTCAATTGTATTCTTATTTGCATATGTTTGTGTGTGTGTGTGTGTGTGTGTGTATGCACATTTGCAAGCAGTGTTTTGTGTGTGTGTGTTTCTGAAGCCACTTTAATTTGCTAGGAAAGTAGGTGAGAGGTCTATGTATATCTTCAGCTGACTAAACATGGAGACTTTGATAAAAAAAATCCAAGAAAAAAAGTATTCAAATTATAAAGATCTGTCACACTATTAAATTTTGATAGTAAGTAGATTGGTGATTACATCATTTTTGATACATAAGAGCATTAGTTTGCTTGATTATTTATATTAGCATTTATATTTTTCCGCTTCATATAAGCTTTCCATATAAATAATAAAATTTTCTAAGAATTCAGTATTTTGTTGCACTCATTGAATGCAGCTGTAATAACTAGATGTGACACCTAGCATATAAACTAGTTAAAATAGTTTAAATAGGTATATTTTGAACCATTAAATAGTTAAAAATAACTATCTTAAGTCTTGAATTTAGAATTTGATCTTCATCTTAATTATGTATCACCCACAAATTGATACAAAATTAGTACAAAATAAACATTTCAATTCTTGTTCATCAAGATCATAACAACAGAGTTCCTTATAATTACCCAGAGAGTATGAACCTTAAAAATAGATGCGCTAACAATAACATGCACGAACACATGAATTTAATAAATCAAACTCAGAGCATCAATATTTAATATGGTATAATTAATTCAAGTCATCAAATATTTACATCTCTTCCATGTAAAAATAATAATATATAAAAAAATGATACATGGGTATGTTTTGTATTTGAAGAAATAATCTTGTTTTTTAAATGTTCATTTAGTGACAAAAGACTAGGTTATCTGACAGTACCTCTAATCATAGTATTTATTTTTATAAAATATTTTATTTTACCAAATATTTTATCAGGCAATCTGTGCACAACGAGGCTGCTGCTGGAGGCCACAGAATGACTCTGTTGTTCCTTGGTGCTTCTTCGCGGATAACCATGGCTATACTGCCGAAGAATCAACCACAAGCAGTACTGGTAAGAAGTGCTATGTCATGATGACTGAATATAGTGCATTCCTAGTGAAAAAAAAAAAAAAAAAAAAAAACGTACTTTCAAGTTTTTCTTTGGAAAATATTGTAAATAACATGAAATAAGTACATACTGAAATGTTCAAGTTGATTATACTATTTATTATTTTCCATGATTTTATCTTCCAAATTAAAAAAACCCTCATGTTTGTGATGAATATAATTATGACAATATTTAATAGTTGTTAATACAATTAGAAATATTCAAATATTTAATAGCTGTTTATCTTTACGACTAAATTCATTCATCCTTGTTTGTTTTCTTTGTTTAAGGACTTGAAACCAAATTAAACAGGATAGCTTCTCCTACACTATTTGGAAAGGACATTAATAACGTCCTCCTTACAACCCAAAGTCAGACACCCAATCGTTTCCGGTTCAAGGTTCGTTTTTTTCTATTTCTAAAGAAAATTTGATAATTAAAAATGTTCTATGAACACACTCTTTACCTTATCCATACATTTTCCTTCATAAGAAATATTTATTGCAAGGCAAATAATTAATTAAACTAGTTACTCCAAATCTCTGAGCCTGTTTGTTCAAATATAACTTAAGAATAATAGCTTCTCCTGCCCTTACTTTGAAGAATTTAAATAACATAATCCAGGTAAAATATTTAACCTATTGTCTTCAGGAGAATATGTACTCCATTGATAATAATATTTTTTAATTTCAAATTTTGTGACAAAATATTAGTTTAAAACATAATTTGAAGAAAAATGTTAATAGTGCTGTGAATGTAACTTTTATTTATTATTTTTAGAGCTAGGTTTTACTACTTCCTTTTATGCTTGGTTTTACTACTTCCTATTGCATTTTGCTTAATTGATCTTTTTTTTTTTTAAGTTTGGAAATTGAAACAGCACCATGTACTTTGAATACTTGTTTACTTGTGTTTTTGGAAAAATTTCACAAGAATTGAGTTATTTTGAAATTTTATTTATTCATCTATTTTGGTGAATATAGGTATTGAACCCATAGCATCATGCATAGTAGGTAATTGTTCTACCATACATATAACTTCAGCCCTAAGATTTAAGTACATTTAAAAATTCTAAGACACTATCTAAGGAGGTAAACATTAAAGAACACTAAGAATAATTTAATTCACAGGGCTAAAGTTATTTTCTAGTTGGTGCCTGCATTTCTAATGCAAAAATTGAACACTGTCTTAAAACTAAGTAATGCTAATTTCTTTAAATCTTTGCAGATTACAGATCCAAATAGTAGAAGATATGAAGTTCCTCATCAGTTTGTAAAAGAATTTACTGGACCCACATCTTCTGAAACACTGTATGATGTACAAGTTCAAAAAAATCCTTTCAGTATCAAAGTTATTAGGAAAAGCAATAGCAGAATTTTGTAAGTACTGATTTTAATTTACATTTATTATGAATTTAAAAACTGGAATGTCAATGTCAATGTACAAAGAATAAATTTTCTCCCCAAAGAAAGTGAGATAGAACTTTTTAAAGATTATGATTTCAAGGGAGTTTTCCTTTCTGTGCATGCAACATACTAAATATAAATGAGAAAATGCCAATTCCAGCCAAGCAAAGATAGAGGTGGAGAGAATCACCCACCTAATTACTGCCTTGCCTATATTTTTGCATATATAAAATTTTTCCGTGTTCTGTCCTAATTAATCTGTTAATAACCTGCAGGATCACATGGTTTCTATTTACCGACTAGTAATTAATATTAAATTTTCTTGTACATGTTAAATATCACTTGAACACCTTCATTTTGAATGTATTGACTGGGGATGGGGGTTAATTGGTGGAAGGAACTGAGTAATTTCCTGTAAATTTTTTCAAGATAAATATTCTTCCATTCCTAAGAAATGTTAATTGTAAAGTGCAATCTCAGAAATGATTTTCAACGAATATATTTCAAAATTTTTGCAATTAACATTGTTCTATATTATAAAAATATTAAATCCTAAGAGAAATAAGCCAGGCATGGAGGTAAAAATGCTGTACAATTTCACTTTAAAGAAGCAAAGAGTGAAATGGTGGTTACAAGGGCCTGGGAAGAGGTGCAGAATAAAAAGATTGTGGAAAAGTGTTAGATAGTAAAAACAGTTTTCAAAGTCTATTGCACAGCATTGTGAATTTAGTAGACAATAATTTAATGTATCCTTCAGAACTAATAGAGGCCAGATGCTCACACAACACAAAAATAGTAAAATGTATGATGATGGCTGTGTTAAATAGCTTGATTTACATTCAATAATGCACTTAAAATTTTCACATTGTATTAAATAAATGCATAAAATTATAATTTACCAACAAAAATGAAAAGTCTTAAATGCAAGTTAGTATTCCCTCCTCCTCCTCCTCCTCCTCCTCCTCCTCCTCCTCCTCCTCCTCCTCCTCCTCCTCCTCCTCCTCCTTCTCCTCCTCCTCCTCTTCCTTCTCCTCCTCCTCCTCCATATTAGGGATTGAACTCAGGGGCACTTAACCATTGAGCCACATCCTCAGCCCTATTTTGTATTTTATTTAGAGACAGGGTCTCACTGATTTGCTTAGTGCCTCACTGTTGCTCAGTCTGGCTTTGAACTCATGATCCTCCAGCCTCAGCTTCCCAAGCCGCTGGGCATGCACCACCATGCCTGGCCAATTAGCATTTCTTTTAGTATATATCTGGCCTGCATAAAATATGAAATGATATTTATATTTGTAAAAAAAATCAATTTGAAGCTAATTATAACATAATGTTAGATGTTTAAAAGCCAGTATAATGTTTAATTATAAATCTCAGTCATGGGAACAAGGAAGAACTCAGTTTGAAATATTGTCTATCTACTGTTTACCTCCATGAAAATAAACATGAATTTATTTTCCCAGTATGTGTTATCTGTGAAATGGGGTTAATAATGTTGATTATGCTTTAGGGTTGTGATGAAGATTAAAGGAAAGAATACATGTGAAAAAATTGCTTTAATGAAACTGTGTTGATGCAGCAAACAATCCCTGGTTGCAGGGTTATTTGTATGTCCTTAAAAGGTATCCAAGCAAAAGACTGACATCTTTAAAATGAAATATTCTGTATACTATTAATAAAAACCCATATTTGGTATAACATTTTTTATGTTTCTATGTAATTTGTTTTTTTCGTTCATGATTTAGATTTGATACCAGCATTGGTCCCCTGGTGTACTCTGACCAATATTTACAGATTTCAACCAGACTTCCCAATGAATATATTTATGGAATTGGAGAGCATATTCATAAGAGATTCCGTCATGATTTATATTGGAAAAGATGGCCAATATTTACTCGGGATCAACTTCCGGGTGATGTAAGAAATTATCTTTCTTGTTATAAATAAAATCATTACATTGAAGCAGTTGATATTTTAAAATAGCTAAACTATTTTAAGCTATCATTTATTTGACATTACCAAATAAATTATTCAGGTATTAGTAACATATAATCCAGAATTATGTTTGTTGTAGGGGTGAGGACAGGTAGCTAAATCCTAAATTGGCTCAGTGATGGATAGATTTTTGTGAATGTTTCAACAGGCATTTCCTATTTATGAATGTTTTATTTTGACTTTCATATTTATATTTTATCATTCTTTTTTTCAATTACCCTTGTATTCAAACCCATTAAGCTAGAATAGTTTCAAACATCATGTTGCACAATATTTTATGTGATTTGGTGTTTTCCTATCTTTTGAACACCAAAGTGCACTCTTGTCCCCTTCTTCTGAACATAACATGTGATTATCTTCCATAACTTTGAATTACTGCAAGCCAGTTGTGTTTCTTTTTACTTACTGAAACTTAGGGTGGTTTATCCTTTATACAATGTATCATTGAGGGCTCAGCCGAAGTCTCCCTCATATAAAAACCTTAGTGCATCAATAATCACCATGCTTGATTTCTTATATTTTTGTCTCCTCTTCTAGAATTTGAGATGCTTGAGGACAAAGACTATAGTCATTAAATAACATTTTTTAATGATGCTTTTGATTTTTTAAATGTCAGTGCTATTTCATTCTCCAAAATGAACAAGTAAATGATTGTTTTAAGGAGCTTCACTTGGTACTGAGCTATTAATAAATTCTACCAATTTTTATTTATAACATGACTATCTGTAATAACCCCCGGGCTAAAATCCTCATCCCTACTTTACATCCATTCTTTTCTTTAAACTTCCACATCCAATCAGTTAAGAAGTGTCTCTCCTTACACCTTTCAGTGTCTATACAGTTTGCATCCACTACTTCTATTGTTCATCAGCAATCAACAAATATATGCAAAAGTTCTATGAGGATAGTCATCCATTAGTTTGTTGTGCATACATGAGGTGTAATGGATGTACATGTTATTATGTCCTCATAAATAATATATTAAAACATATTTAATTATAAAATACATAAAAATGCAAAAGACCTATTAAAATAATATGTATGCTGTATATCTCATATGTTAATATAAAATTACTAATTAAAACAATTTAAAAAACTTGTGCCTAAGTTTGATATGATACAAATAATGAAGAATATTGGTATAGAGATACAGGGGGCAAGTTACAGAAACAAATGAACTTATAAAGGTCATTTTAATATACTTAATCATTACTTTAAAATTTTAATTTTCAAATGTTTGCTTTCTAGAATAATAATAATTTATATGGCCATCAGACATTCTTCATGTGCATTGAAGACACTTCTGGAAAGTCATTTGGTGTTTTCTTAATGAACAGCAATGCAATGGGTAAGATTGATCTTTCTGATAACATGCTTAGATGAAATTATCTTGACATGTTTAACTGTTTTTATTCCAATCATTGATATTGGATTCCAGAGTAAACTCTATTATAAATGACCTTAGGACGCAAAATTATTGTAAGTAGGTTTTGAAATTAGTGAGACAATAGATTTTTGCATATCAGTGTTTCTATTTTTGGGAGAGTATGCTATGCTTTGACATACAGGTGCTTTCTTTTCCCTTCAGAGCAACACAAAAACATATTCACACAAATTAGTTTTCTCATCCCCACAGCCTCATTTGTCATGATAAGATAATATGCTTCTCCAAATATAAAAAAGAAATATCTCTATGGGGATAGAAATAAGAAAGAGTAATATTTTAGCTTATTATACTTCAAATGATGTAGAATCTTTTGCTTTTTTAATGTTGTAAAGTAGAATATCTATTTAATAGGTGAGTCAGTGTTAATAAAATGTTACAAAAAGTAATGTTCCTGCAGGAGCAGTATATTACATGGAGACCAAGTCAATTATATGTAAGGAAGTTAAATTAAAAACCTTAATATTTTTTCTTCTTAGAAATTAATATGTGTGCTGTGATCTCTCAAGGAGTCTTGAATTGAAATGAGTAATTGAGATGCAGTTTTAGAAAAACAGTGTTTTTGCTGTTAAGAGGTCTAATCCTCTTATTCATGGTGGCATTCTATTTTTCTACTACAGTATTCCTGAATTCAATGTTAGGTTTCTTTTTAATTATTTAAAATAGTGTGAAATAATATGACTTATATAAAATATTTTAAATGTACATTGAAATTGCTTTATTATTAAGTATCTTTTTCACCATTTAAATATATTTCACCAATTTTTATTTTACAGAGATTTTCATCCAGCCTACTCCAATAGTAACTTATAGAGTTACTGGTGGCATTCTGGACTTTTATATCTTCCTAGGAGATACTCCAGAACAAGTAGTTCAACAGTATCAAGAGGTAAGTTTCAAGCCTATTTTTAAAAATTATTTTGTTATATTTTTTCTTTGTCTAGCATGTCCACATATTTGAATAACTTTTCTTTATGTATCAGGGACCTCTTAGCTAAACACATCTGGGAAAAGGAAATTATTTTTAATAAGATTCAAGGACCATAACTGTTTTAAAAACCTTCTTTTCGTGATATACTACTTTTTTTTTTTTTTTTTAAAGAGAGAGAGAGAGAGAGAGAGAGAGAGAGAGAGAGAGAGAGAGAGAGAGAGAGAGAGAATTTTTAATATTTATTTTTTAGTTCTCGGCGGACACAACATCTTAGTTTGTATGTGGTGCTGAGGATCGAACCCCGGCTGCACGCATGCCAGGCGAGCGCGCTACCGCTTGAGCCACATCCCCAGCCCCTGTGATATACTTCTTATTTTATAATTCTACTTCCAAAACTTAACTCTAAGAAGTAATACCTGTCAAAAAAAAAAAAAAACTCTGAGAAAAGAATCTAAGACTCTGAGTTGAGACTAGTTAGAATTTTACCCAGTTAGTTTACTAATTATGTCTGAAAAATTCCAAATCTATTCATAAATGTGAATTTTGGAAAATAATCACAGAAATATTTACAATCTCTTTAATTTAAAATTGTAATTATCATTCTGGACTTTCATACAAAGAGAAATTCTATGTGTGATACTTGTATGTCCAAACAATGTATTTTTCTTTAAAAAAAAAAAAATCAACTGACATTTTAACTGCACGCAGTGGTGTATGCCAGTAATTCCAATGGCTCGGGAGGCTGAGACAGGAGTTCAAAGCCAGCCTCAGCAATGGTGAGGAGCTAAACAACTCAGTGAGACCCTGTCTCTAAATAAAAAATATAAATTAAGGCTGGGGAATGTGGTTGAGTGTCCTTGAGTTTAATTTCTGGTACTTGCCTCCCCACCCACCAAAAAAAAAAAAAAAACTGACATTTTGATTGTCAAACATTAGTTCCTGTAGCTCATTATTACATGCTGAGCCAAATTTGTGGTAAACAATAGTTGAGTTTTAGTACTATTGAATATCTGAATATACCATATATATGACATAATGATATATTTTCTTACAATATTTTATGGGTAGACTTGCTGAGGCTTGAATATAGCACTATAAATCACTGCTGAATTTAAATGACTCAAATTGTGTAGAAAATAGGCAGAAAAAAAATTAAATTTTATTTGAAGAAAAAAGAAATTATCTTCTCTATATATTGCCAACATCATTTTTAGTATGTTAAATTTTAAATAGATTTCATTTGAGTGGCTAGATGGTTTTATCAGTTTTAAAAACCATGCATGAATACAAAGTATTAGATAAATAGGAGATAGTTAATGGGAAAATACATATTTTAAATACTTATGCAAAATATTAAATTTATAATGTATATATGTATGTGCAGTATGTGTGTATATACTATACATGTATATGTACACATATGTATCATATCTATAAGAAGAAATTTCAATCACATGTCCAAGTATTTAAATAATTCTATGAAATATGAAATATTTAGGAATATAGTTGATGGGCTGGGGATGTGGCTCAAGCGGTAGCGCGCTCGCCTGGCATGCGTGTGGCCCAGGTTCGATCCTCAGCACCACATACAAATGAAGATGTTGTGTCTGCCAATAACTAAAAAATAAATATTAAAAAAAATTCTCTCTCTACTCTCCCTCTCTCTCTCTCTCTCACTCTCTCTTTAAAAAAAAAAGGAATATAGTTGGAAAATGAATACTTTTGTTTGGAGATTTATTAGACATGAAATTATTTTAAAGATAAATTTAATATTTCTTTGTATGGATAAAAATAAGCATGAGCAATTTTTAAAAAAATTTGCATTATAGTTTTTAAGCTATAGATTATAAGGAAATCATGGGTATATATATATTTTATATACATGTATATGTACATATATATGTATTTTTTTGGTCTAAAGAGAACTATTATGCCTAGTTAGATTATTTGTCATAAAGTAACCTAAATCCAAAGTTTCAATAAACAATTTTATAGCAACTATATCTTTATTTCCACATACAATTTTTTTTTAATTTTTGTTTTTATTGATTATTTAAAGCATTACATAGCTCATGATATATCATCTTTCATACATTTGACTCAAATTGTGTTTTGAACTCCCATTTTCACCCCAAATACAGATTGCAGAATCACATCTGTTACATATTCACATTTTTACATAATGCCATATTAGTGACTGTTATATTCTGCTACCTTTCCTATCCCCTACTATCCCCCCTCCCCTCCCCTCCCCTCCCATCTTCCCTCTCTACCTCCCCTGCTGTTGTTCAATTCTCTCCCTTTTTTTCCCTCCCCCTTGCCCCTCATAACCTCTTATAATTTTATGTATCATTGAAGGTCTCCTACCATTTCCATATGCTTTCCCTTCTCTCTCTGTTTCTCTCCCCCCATTCGTCTTTGTTTACTGTAGTCTTTTCCTCATGCTCTTCCTTCCTGTTCTGTTCTTAGTTGTTCTCTTTATATCAAAGCAGACATTTGGCATTTGTTTTTTAGGGCTTGGCTAGCTTCGCTTAGCATAATCTGCTCTAATGCCATCCATTTCCCTGCAAGTTCTATGATTTTGTCATTTCTTAGTGCTGCATAATACTCCATTGTGTATAGATGCCACATTTTTTTTATCCATTCATCTATTGAGGGGCATCTAGATTGGTTCCACAGTCTAGCTATTGTGAATTGTGCCGCTATAATCATTGATGCAGCCATATCTCTATAGAGCGCTTTTTTAAGGTCCTCAGGGAATAGTCCGAGAAGTGCGATAGCTGGGTCAAATGGTGGATCCATTCCCAGCTTTCCCAGGAATCTCCATACTGCTTTCCAAACTGGCCTCACCATTTTGCAGCCCCACCAGCAGTGTACAAGTGTACCCTTTTCCCCACATCCCCGCCAACACTTGTTGTTGTTTGACTTCATAATGGCTGCCAATCTTACTGGAATGAGATGGTATCTTAGGGTGGTTTTGATTTGCATTTCTCTAATTGCTAGAGATGGTGAGCATTTTTTCATGTACTTGTTGATTGATTGTATGTCCTCCTCTGAGAAGTGTCTGTTCAGGTCCTTGGCCCATTTGTTAATTGGGTTATTTGTTATCTTATTGTTTAATTTTTTGAGTTCTTTGTACATTCTGGATATTAGGGCTCTATCGGAGGTGTAGGGGGTAAAAAATTTTCCCAGGATGTAGGCTCTCTATTTACCTCTTTTATTGTTTCTCTTGCTGAGAAAAAACTTTTTAGTTTAAGTAAGTCCCATTTGTTTATTCTTGTTGTTAACTCTTGGGCTATGGGTGTCCTATTAAGGAAGCCAACTTTTTCTTCTATCAGACGCAGTGTCTCTGATTTGATATCTAGCTCCCTGATCCATTTTGAGTTAATTTTTGTGGATGGCGAGAGAAAGGGATTCAATTTCATTTTGTTGCATATGGATTTCCAATTTTCCCAGCACCATTTGTTGAAGATGCTATCCTTCCTCCATTGCATCCACATACAAATTTGTGTCTTATTCTGTGATGAGAAAATGATGCTTTCTTGCAATTCTGCACTGGGCTTGCTTTGACCACTATGGAAATGAGGGGAGAAGGGGATCTATTTGGCCTAGGAAGAAGAAAAGCGGCCAAGACACTGCATGTGACAAATTCTAGGCAGTAACTGGTTGCAAACCTTGTAGAACATGTATTTTGTGTAACTTTTTTGAAAACTTGAAAAGAAATATCTGTCAAAAGGCCAAGTCTGTTGGTACACACCTGTAATCCCGGAGACTCAGGAAAGTGAGGCCAGAGAATTGCAAGTTCAAAGCCAGACTCAGCAATTTAGCAAGGCCCTATTGTGTAGTACTTTGTGTAGAAAGTAGGCCTACTTTTTACACAAAACAAATTAGTGAGACCCTGTTTCAAAATAAATAATAAAAGGGCTGGGCAATGCAAAAAATTATGATTGTAATGCACTCCTCTATTGTGATGTATATAAGAAATAATAAAAAATAAATTAAAAAAAAAGGGCTGGGGATGTTGCTCAGTGGTTAAGCACCCCTGAGTTCAATCCCTGGCACAAAACAAAAATCAAAAAACAAACAAATTAACTAAAAAGGAAATAAATGACAAAATGTAAGGGAATACAAATTGCAAACTGCAATTTTAAACAAGTTTTTGTCTGCAATGATGAATGATGATGTTTTTGTCCTAATGGGAGGTGGAGGTACCCTGGGAAAATTTCCCTTTCATTCTATTATATTTTATTTGATATCTTTTTATTCTTTGCTTTCCCCTTCTATGATTAGACAAAATATATTTTGTCGAATATTACTTTCTTGAGTGCTTCATTTTCTAATTTTTTTTTGTATGTGGGGGGGACAAGGTTTGAACTCAGGGGCACTGGACCACTGAGCCACATGCCCAGCCTTGTTTTGTATTTTATTTGTAGACACGGTGTCACTGAGTTGCTTAGCACCTCACTTTTGCTGAGTCTGGCTTTGAACTTGCAATCCTCCTGCCTCAGCTTCTCCAGCAGCTGTGATTACAGTTGGGTGCCACTGTGCCGGGCCATCATTTTCTAATTTTTAATGAAAAATAACAAATGAGGCACAGAACATAAATTTCTTAAATGTTTCACAAACAAAATTCTAACAATATTTAGGAAACATTTTTAAATGCAGGTAATAATAAATATTTACAATATATAATTAAGTAAATTCTAGATATATAGCAGAATAAAAAGCTCTTTAGTTACTAATGCTGAATGAATTTCTCTTTATTGAAACTAATTTAATGTCAACTTACCTCAAGCTCATTGGACTACCAGCAATGCCTGCCTATTGGAGTCTTGGATTCCAACTGAGTCGCTGGAATTACAAATCATTAGATGTAGTGAAAGAAGTAGTGCAAAGAAACAGGGAAGCTGGCATACCTTTTGTAAGTAGAACGCAGGGTTTATGGGGATTTAAATATATCTTAAGCATTGCCATAAAATAACAAATGTAGTGAATTTTAGGATATCATATATGATATACCCATAGATGTATATGGTTTTAAAGCTAGTTTTTAATGGTGAAGTCTATTTAATCTCCTAACATAATTCCCACTTTTTTTGAAAGTTAAAAGTATATATTTTCGAAAAGTGATCAGAAGTTATAGAACTGAATATGTTTAACAGTTAACAAAATCACATGATTTTTAAAAATAGACCTGATTTTAGAATTCATGTCTTTGAAAAATGATTTCCTGAACTCTGCAGGTTTTTGTTTGCTGTGCAATGAATATCACATGTATAACCTAATAAAAATCTAGTCATCACAGAGAAAAATGTGAATATTCATTTAAAGCTTTTACTTTTAAGAACTAGAAAAACTAGTTTTCTAAGCAATATCTCTTCTTAGATCATGATATAAGAGATGTTGATTTATTTTTAATAATTATATATACATATATAATACAAGTTTATTGGCTTTAAAGATTGTAATTAGTTGTTCTTTCAGTATGATTGATTGAAACACACTGTGTTAATTTTCAGGATACACAAGTCACTGACATTGACTATATGGAAGACAAGAAAGACTTTACTTATGATCAAGTAGCCTTTAAAGGGCTCCCTGAATTTGTTGAAGATTTGCATAACCATGGGCAGAAATACGTTATTATCTTGGTAATGATAAATTATACATTAGAATATTTTTAACATTTGTAGGTTAATAGGTTTTCTATAGTCTCTTCTTTCTGTTTTTAGGACCCTGCAATTTCTATTGGGAAACGTGCTGATGGAACACCATATGAAACTTATGAGAGAGGAAATGCACAGAAAGTGTGGGTGAACAAGTCAGATGGAATTACCCCAATTATTGGAGAGGTATATTATGATATCCATTACACTTGTGTGACTCCTGTTTTCTGTTAATCAACAGGATCTTTCTGTATGCTTGTGTGTGTGTGTTTGCTTTTATTTTTGGATTTTATATTTTAATTGTGGTAAGGAATTATAGACAGAGAATATATTTTAATAATCTTTAAATAATTCCATCATACAGAAAGTAAATAGACATCACATTTAAAGACTATAATAAAAAATTGTAACTAATAAATTATGATTTATTTATTACTATTTTAGATTCTCACAAAAATACTGAGAGGTCTATTCATCTATTTGACATAAAATAATTGCAAATAAAATTTGAATACTAAGCACCTATAAAATGAGCATTAAATTGTAAAAATTTACCTATAACACAATAAAAATATATATTATTAAAATTCTTTGCATGCGGCAACCAAATTTTAGAAAAGTGAAACGACTTATACAAAGTCACACAACTAATGAGGAACAAAGGCAGAAATGTGCCTAGCTCTCAAATGTATGTATTTAACCCAAATGAATATCCTTTTGGTGGCAATTTTGTAAGACATGTTGAAAAGCAAAACAATATCTAGACACAATAAGTAAGCGATTCCACTTCTGTAACTTAACAAAAAAATAAATAAAATGGGAAACAAAAATATCAATTTAAAAACGTGTCTAGAATAGCATTATTTACTATAATGAAGAATATTCTAGTTTTTTATTTTCTTTTTAGTACCAGTGGACCCAGTGGTTCTTTAGCACTGAGGACCACCTCAATCCTTTTGAAAAATTTATTTTAGAAGAGGTCTCCCTAAATTGCCCACGCTGGCCTTGAGCTTGCCATCCATAGGCTTCCTAATAGCTGGGATTACAGTGTATGTCCCTGAGCCTGGCTCCTATCACTTCTTAGTGCATTTGTTAAATTTTCTTTAGAGAGATCTCCTTGAATAATATGAGCCCATTAGAACCAAGTTTTCCTACACCTGATGCCTATTAATATTTCATGGAATATAATTTTTGGAGATCTATTCTGTTGAGCAATTCAGGAGGCTGAGACAGGTGGGTCAAAGTTAAGGGCCAACCACAGCAACTTAGTGAGGCCCTAAGCAATTTGGTAAGACCCTGTCTCAATATAAAAAATAAAAAAGGCTGGGAATGCAGTTCAGTGGTAAAGCACCACCGATTTCAATCCCTTGTGCAAAAAAAAAAAAGGTTTATCTGTTGGTTATGGCCACATCAGCCAGCCAGTCAGTAGTGATTATTTGGATATAAACACTATATTTATCCCAATTAATTTAAAATTGAATTCTTCTTGCTTAATGTAGTTATTGGATGCAATAAGTAAATTAATGTAAAATAATTTGGAGGAGCATAAATCACAAAGAGGTAGCATAATATGTTTTGTGTTTACCAGCATGGACTAAGGAATAAAATTACCTTGGTTGGAGTTCTTGCTACATTAGTTCTTAGTAGTGTAACTTTGAACAACATGCTTAACTTTGCTGTGCATAACTTTTCTCATCCACAAGGTGAATTTACATATGGCAGTTACCTTACTTGTAAAGTGATGATAAAAGTAGTACCTACCCCACCTCCTAAATTCACAATGAAGATTATATGTTAAAAATTGTAAAAATGATTTAATGCTTGGAATAGTGGCCTAGCATACATTTAGTATCATAGTGACAATGTGGATAAGACATAAATATAAAAGATATTATTTACCTGGATTTCTTGGAAGCAAATTTCTGTAGAAATGAACTATGTGCTTTGTTTTATTCAGATGGGAATGTATTTATATATGTATATATACATATAGTTTGTGTGTGTATGTACTTTTTAATCTAATATACAAGGAGGCTGAGAAATAAATTTAGCTACAGTAAAAGTAGTAGCCTTAGGGTTGGGAGGTGGAGCATAGGAGGATTAGATGAGCTCTAGATATGGCAAAGGGGTGGGAGGGGCAGGGAGGGGACATGGGGGGTAAAAAAGATGGTGAAATGAGAAGGATATCATTACCCTAAGTACATGTATGAAGACACAAATGGTGTGAATATAGTTTATATACAACCAGAGATATGAAAAATTGTGCTGTATATGTATAATATGAATTGTAATACATTCTGTCATATATTAAAAATACAATAAAATAAATGAAAAATAAATAAAAAAGTAGCAGCCTTATCCAAAGTTCTTTTATATTTTCCTTCTTAAATGCCTTATGATATTCCTCTTTTTTTTAACTGTTTTTACTTAAACACATCTAGAAATAGGCCTGAGAATATAATGAAAGCATATCGTGTATGCCTAAAAAAATATACAATATTAAAATTTTAATAATTTTTACAATACACAACTCAATTAATTTAAAAATCCACTATGTATTTGTACTTTTATTTATGTATTTATGTGAATAATGTGTTCATGTAGGTATGGCCAGGATTATCTGTATATCCTGATTTCACTAATCCAAACTGCATAAATTGGTGGGCAAATGAATGCAGTGATTTTTATCAAACCGTGAAGTATGATGGACTTTGGATTGTAAGTAGTCTAAAAGTGTCATTTTGGTCAATGAACATAGAATAATTTAGCTATAAAAAAGCAACAAGCTCTATTTTTCTAATATATTCAACATAAAAGTAAAAGCTTTTAATGTTTTCTAGAACCTGTAAATATTAAATTTGGTATCTTCATAGGTTAGAGAGGAACAATAAGAAATACAAATTGAGATGTTTTTTCTGTAGAAACGTACTTTATAGAATAAATTTAACTTTTTAAATTGAAGTGTTGAATTTTATAGCTAATAATTTATCTTTAAAATGTTAATCAGATTGAGGATAAACCTGTAGAAATTCATAAACCTATCTGCAATTTCAAAAACATTAATGTAAGTCTGCAATAGTCAAGCAGTATCAATCTGAATGTCTTCACTCTTTAGAAACTTTTAGTAAGCCATGGAATAAAACAAATCAGAATTGGCAGTAAGTTGTGTTTCATATCAAGAAACAACAAGAAACAAAATACTAGATGACTTGTGCAGTTATTAAAGGAAAACACAAGTGTTTGGATGTTTCTTGGAATGAAGTTTTATTTCTATAACTATAAATAGCTAGTTACTAAACTTATTTATGGTATAAAGAAATATTGGATGATAGTTAATCCTTAGGTTATGGCAAATGTAACTCCATTATGTGAAAGAAACCATTATGATCCTGAAATTCTATATTTTAGGAAAAACATTTAATGAGCTTGAACATAGAACAACATTGACTTTGTTCAAAAGTATTACAACTGAATGAAATCCTGGAGAGACATTCTGGACCATATGCTTTTTGGGTTTTAGGTCCATAGTATTTCTATGTCCTTGAAATGCTAATTATTTATTTAGTCGAATTTTAATTATAAATTGATTTATTTAATAAATTATTTATTTTGCAAGTATTTATTTGGGACCATCTGTATATCAAATATGTTGGGAAAAATACAAATATGGAAAAATTAGGTGTTTTTCTGATAAAATGGAATTGAGTAAAGAATGAGCATTATCTTTGAATTTCTATGATGTTATTGATAGAATGAAAATAGAGGTTTTTGTTTTTTTCTTTTTTTTTTTTACGTAAAATCAGCAAAATCACACTGCCAACACTTAGCTACAGAAAGTAATAATTTTAAAAAAATCTTATGTCATTGAGCTTTATTTTTCATTTTAGCTATTAAATTATGAATTTAAAAAATTCTATAGATTTTTTTCCTGCATATGAAACACTTTGGTTTATTAGAACCGTAATAATTATAATTGATAATTTAGAAACAGTGAAAGAGACTTTGTGCTGTAGAAAGAAACAAAGAATACTCCATTTTCTATATAATCAGAGAATGGGATTCATCTTCAAAGGCAGGAGAGTATGAAATGGAGAAGATATCAGGAAAAAAAAAAGTTTTTCCAGCACTACTGTTAATATAGGAACATTTAAATTAATCTTTATAAAGATGCTTAGGTTATGAGTTGTCAGAATATGATCAAGCTCACTTGGGGTTCCTTAAAAATCTTCCCATATTCGAGGAGGTTGTACTATTTGAATTAGAATACTGAAGACTTTTTGCATTTTTTTTTCCATTTCCAGTCTCTCAGGAGCAAAGACAGGAACTTGGTCTACACAAATAGTGTTGATAGTCATGTGCTTAGCATATCATAGAAACTAAATAAATGTGATCCAAAACATAATTATGTTGAATAAATTAATGTGCTAGGAATGTGTGTGTAACGATTGAAACTCAAAGAAGACACTCATACAACCATTTAGAAAAAGGGTGAAAAACTTAATATTTAAATTAATGTGTTTCATGTTCAATGAAAATTACTTAAGTGAAATTCATTTGGGTGTCTAAAATATCTCAAGCTGGCTGATATACTTCTGTGAGATGGTATTTAAATTCTGCTTATTTTTAGGTTGGTAGCTTGGATGTACCTCAGGGATAAAAGAACTTTGTGGTTCCCATTGATAAAGTATTTTTTAAAAATCAGAGAATTTTTTTCTTGTGTGACATAGAATTATTTAAAATCTGCTGATTTTCATTTTTATATCCTTTTAGGACATGAATGAAGTTTCCAGCTTTGTTCAAGGTTCAACAGAAGGGTGCAGTGAGAATAGTTTGAATTATCCACCCTTTACTCCTGGTAAATTTCATTTGGTTAACTAGAAGTCTTAATTGAGAATAGTTTTCATGTTAACTGGTAAATTCTAGCATATGTTTACAAATCAAAATCTTTGATCTATTTTTTAAAACATGAAATCAATATGAAATATAAGATTATATTTAAATAAACTTTCTACTGTAGAGATTTAAAATGAGTCTATGAGTATATGATGCATAATATAGATGTGTATGCTTCCATACTCCCATTAATGGCTATTTTTCCATGTATTTATTTGTTATTTAAGTTAGGAAATATTATTTCACTGGCATTTATCAATATAAATGTAAAGCTAATAGTTTCTCCAAGCTCAGTAAGAGTACAGGATAAGGATATAATTATAATTTATTTTAATTCATTATAGTTTTTTTATTTAAGACATGTTTCTTATGTGCTTTCTCTAAGATATTCTTGACAAACTCATGTATTCTAAAACACTTTGCATGGATGCTCTGCAAAACTGGGGGAAACAATATGATGTTCACAGCCTGTATGGATACAGCATGGCTATAGCCACAGAGAAGTAAGTATCATTCATTCAGAAACTCTTTTTGTATTTGTCTAGAAATATATTTTTTGTAATTTATCAATATAGTTAGAAAATAACAAGGGTAAGAAAAAAAAGAAAATAATAATTTCATGCTAAAAATTTGTCAGTAGAAGTATCAGTTCTATTACTAATAGTCATAAATTTGGTCCATAGTTATTCATCACTATGTGGTCTATGTATTTAATTGGACCCTTGTTATTACATCATCATTTGTTGATCAGATTTAAATTGTCCTTCAATATTTTGATTTAGCTTGTCAACTCTAAGTATATTTTTTTAATTTTTTTTTTGGGGGGGAAGGGGTACTAGGGGCACTCGACCACTGAGCCACATCCCCAGCCCTATTTTGTATTTTATTTAGATACAGGGTCTCACTGAGTTGCTTAGTGCCTGGAAGTTGCGGAGGTTGGCTTTAAATTTGCAGTCCTCCTGCCTCAGCCTCTGGAGTCACTGGGATTACAGGCGTGTGCCACTCAGTATTATAATTGTTTTCTAAGCAATTGACTTGAGCCAAAGGTGCTCCTAAAACAGGTCCTTGATTATTTTCTGAAATCAAGTGTTTCAATCAAAATTAAAGTGTAATTTCTAAGTAGTATTTTTCCAAGTACTTTTTTAATGCAATAAAGTAAAAAATTTACTTGATATAAAACTAAGGAAGCAGATCATCATATGTTTAAATATTATATAAGGTTCTATAATGCAGTAGTCAATAAAACATAGGTTCAATTCTTAATATATTCATAATTTTCTTATAATTAAATAACTGTGATTGAGTGTTAATTCAAATCCATGCTTTGCTCATCCCAAATCACACCATAATGTTAAAGTTTTGTACATTATTTTCATAGTGTTGCATTACTTTTGTATTTATACTTACCACAGTATTATATGTTTGCATTATTTAAATTAATAAAATCTATATTTAATCCAAAATAATTAAAACAGTAATGTGGAAAAAGCATCTGGAAATATCATATTTTTTCTAAGGTATCCTGAATAAGTTTATATGTTAAATTAAAGTTTTCTATTTTTTCTCAATAATTTGGCACTAATAAAAAAACTATCAATAACAGGCACCATTAGAGATTAAAATGAATAATGCTAATAATTGTTGCTGGTAGTTAACTTCTAGATAATAAAAAAATTAAAATGCTACATACACATAAGCTTTAACTTATGCTATAACTGCCTGATAACACTTGGAAATGTAAACACTAAGGTATGATTAGTCATTACTCTATAGAAAGAGTATTACATTTAAGTTCAGATTATAAACTTTGTATTTATGAAAGGATTTCAATGATTTTAAACAATATATTACCAATTCAAATATTGAGTAGATGCCATGGGCTTTTGATTTGGTAAAGAATGAGTGAAGTCTTTCAAAATCTCATTGTTTCTAAAAAATATTCTTCTGTATTTGATCACGATATATTTAAATTAGTAAGTATTGATAGGCTAATAAAATTGATATAAACTGTTGAGAAAAATCTCTTAAATATTATGAATTGGCTCAGAGAATATTCAAATTATATTTGAAACTAAAGTTTTAAAATTAGCAAATATCAGTTTTATTTTAAGGTAAATCTTATTAATTTTGTTTCATTTTAAGAGCTGTAGAAAAAGTTTTTCCTAATAAGCGAAGCTTCATTCTCACCCGGTCAACTTTTGCTGGATCTGGACATCATGCTGCACATTGGTTAGGAGATAATACTGCTTCTTGGGAACAAATGGAATGGTCTATCGCAGGAATGCTAGAGTTCAGTTTGTTTGGAACACCTTTGGTAAGGCAGCTCAATACAGTGCTATATATATTTATAAAAGCCAAAAAAATATTAGATTTCTTATCATTTTTCGTCATGATGATGGAATCCAGGAACTTATTTTTGACAGGGGGTACTGGGGAATGAACTCAGGGGTACTCGACCGCTGAGCCACATCCCCAGCCCTACTTTGTATTTTATTTAGAGACAGAGTCTCATTGAGTTGTTTAGTGCCTCCTTTTTTGCTGAGGCTGGCTTTGAACTGATGATTCTCCTGTCTCCTGAGCTGCTGGGATTACAGGCATGCACCACCCTGCCTGACTTGAATCCAGGAATTTGTATGTGCTAGGCAAATACTCAGTCACAGAGCTGCATTCTTAGCACCAGCACATAAACTTGTAATGGCATCTTTAATGCTTTTTTGGTAAAATTATTTAAAAGGATATTACAGGAATAATTTCAATCTTCATTCTTTAGGAATTTATGAGAAAAATGAAATTTTGACATCTATATCATTCAAACCATTACAGTAGGGAAAATGGAATTAACAAAACTTTATTATGGAAACTAATTCAGAAGATAAATATAAATAAATTATGGAAAAGAATTATATTTAAAAGTTTTTATAATCAGTTTAGATTCACACAGAAAATAAAGCTACTTTTTTTACCTAAAAAGATAAAAGAAATTCAGCACAATCTCTAATTATGTCAAGCAAAAATATTATATAATGTTAATATTAAAAATCACAGAGAATCGTTTCATTTAAACATGTAAAGTATATTTGGAGATTTTGGTGAAGTATTTATTCTTTCTTTCATGTGTAGAAATTACACCAGCACCAAAAAGTTAAGTGAACAGTCAATTAAGATCCCCCTACCACCATCTTGCACTTGGAAATTAAAAAGCACATTATCATATTATTCAGCTGAAAACCAAACTGAATGTAAATGCAAAAAAAAAAGCAATAAAAAAGAACCTTTTAGCTGAATGTTAACAATTATGTTTCTTATCAAATCTTGTGTTACTTCAGATATATTAGTGTAAAATAAGAATGATAACCTCAAATACTTAATTAAAAACAAAAAGACTTTGTTAATATTAAGTAGTGATCTAAAGAAAGGTGTATGTAACAAAAATAAGACATATTAATGCAATTAAAGCAAAGTGTTTTCAGAAATAATTTCAAAAATTATAATACAAAGGTGGTTCATTGAAAACTTAAATAAATACATGCATTTATAGCATGTTTTGTCAAAAAGAAAAAAATATTAGAATGTATTTTAATACCAAATGTTATTGATTGTACAAATTAAGAAACAATAACCAGAACAGCTTAGTAAATGAATTTAAGCTCTACCATATTAATTAACAATAAATTCACAATATAAAGGGTACGCATTTTCCCAAATTATAATCAAAATTCAGTGCATGAGAATTTTCCCTACTCGATAATGCAATGGTGTTTACCACAATGATGTGGATGTTCAAATGCATTAATATGTTAAAATAAGACAGAAGCACATGCATATATGTAAATTTGTTAAATGACAGTATTATCCTTGATCTGTGAGGAAAGTGTCAAGTAGTTATATGAACAATTTAACATACTTTTAGAAAACAAAATAAAATGAACCTATTTCTTATACTATGTATAAAAATCAATACCATTTCTATCCCCATTCTCTCCCACTCCTTTTACTCCCCTCTACCTAATCTAAAGTAACTCTATTCTTTCTTAGCCCCCCTCCATTGTGAATTAGCATCCACATTTCAGGGAAAACATTTGACTTTTGGTTTTTATGGATTGGCTTATTTCACTTAGTATGATATTATCCAGCTCCAAATGCCATAATTTCATTCTTCTTTAAGTCTGAGTAATATTCCATCATATATATGTGTATATATATATATACATATATATATTTATATGTATATATATATATGTGTGTGTATATATATATATATCTCATATGATATATATCATCATACATATATATGATATATATATCATATTTTTTTATCGATTCTGTTGAAGGACACTTAGATTGGTTCCATAATTTAGCTATTTCGAATTGAGCTGATGGAAACATTGATATGGCTGTATCACTGTAGTAGAATGAATCAGACATTATTACCCTATATACAAATATAACTATATGACTGGTGTGATTCTACATCATGTACAACCAGAAGAATGAAAAATTATACTCCATTATATTTAATGTACCAAAGTGCATTCTACTGTCGTGTATAACTAATTAAAACAAATTTTTAAAATATTTAAAAAATAATACCAAATAGATTAAATACTTTTGTCTTTTAATATTAACTATTTTAGGAAAAAATATAAAGAGATAAATTTATAACATTATATTATAGGAATTACATTTTAAATAGGACACAAAGGGCAAAAATCATATAGGAAATGTTTATAAATTTGATTACTATAAAACTAAAACTTATCAACAGATATTTTACAAAGGAAACTTTATACTAGGAAATAATATATTCAATTCATATAATTAATAAATGATTAAAATGCAATTATAGTATACTGTAAATCTATACAAAATAAGATCAATAGAAAACATAGTAAAAAGTGTATAGCAGGCAATTCCATAGAAAGAATATCTCATATAACTCAATAAAAATTAGAAAAAGATCTCAATTTCCATAGAAGTCAGAAAAAATTAAGTAGAACTTTGGTGATATATTTTTCATGTAGATAGATGAGAAATGTAAAAGTCTGAAAATATCAAGAACTATCAAGAAAATAAACAGTAGGAACATGTATTTATTGCTAATGCTTATACATTTTTATAGCCAGTTCTGATTAAACAATGTATATTTCCAACAAACCAGAAAAATAAATCTATGTGTACCTAATATTTAATAACAGTACTTTATATGTTCATAAGGAAATATATACATCAATTTCATAGGACTGTCTCTCATCATTATGAGATCCCATTCAAAATAGAACCAGGGTAACTCTGCTCTCTGCTCTCTTCTTCTCTTCCTCTCTTGCCCTCTTCCTCTTCTTTCTCTCCTCTCTCTACCCTTTCTCTTTCCCTCTGCTCTTCCTCTGCTCTCTTTCTCTCTGCCTCTCCTTTTCTTCCCGTTTTGGCAGCCCCCCCAATAAATCTCTTGGTTGAAACAAAAAAAAAAAAAATAGAACCAGAGTAACATTAATATAGTTGAATCTTATCAAAAATGAAAAATACAACATGTCATTTATATGGTTAATAAACATGCAAACGACACTTCATATCATTTATTGATACATATAGTACAATGTACTTACATAGAAAAATGAATAAATGATTATAAATAGAAAGTAACTACATTCAATTTAGTATTTTCTGTAGACATCTTGAAGCAAGTCTATTGGAGTGGAACTCAATTTTCTTTAGAATAATTTATTTCATAATATCAATATGAATACATAGTCACAGGCTTTATTCTATCAATTACTCTTATAATAATAATAAAAATTAAAGTTTCATTTTTTATTAAGATGCAAAATATTTTAACACAATAATTTTATCTTTACACATTGAATTAATGATTTTATCAAAAGAAAATTGATAAAAGTAAACACAGGCTAAAAATGTGTAGAGACAGTGGAGACACAAGTATGTAAAACAATGTGGTATTAGAGGCAAAGATGGAGCAAAAACGAAAAATAGGTTCAAAAAGAAATATGTAAAGTTTAGACATAAAATGTGATTCTCTTGGCAAATTTGAGAATTTTAATGTTATAAATAATACATATATTTGTTATTTAGGTTGGAGCAGATATCTGTGGATTTGTGGTTAATACTACAGAAGAGCTTTGCAGAAGATGGATGCAACTTGGAGCATTTTATCCATTTTCTAGAAATCATAATGCTGATGGATATGAGGCAAGTGACTTTTCTTCTCCACAACTATAGGTCTAATTATGTTCTAAATTTGTCTACAGAAGATATGATTTGAAAGATTACAGAATAATTTGCAAAGAATAGTTAGATGTTCTTGTCTCAATGCCCATTTACATTTATATGTACATATATACACACACACATATATAACTATTATATAAAAATCAAGTAAGGAAATCATGAAGCAAAATATAATTATAATGTAAATATTTTATTAAAGCCTCAGTCATAAAAATATGTGTGTTAAATTGCTAGTATTTTAAGTTAGAGTCAAAGATTTTCGAGTATGGATTCTTTGATTCTGGCAATGTAAGTTTCAGGTAACAGTTTTCATACAAATTATACTATTAAGAATCTCCAATTTTTGTTTCATTAAAGGTAAAAATTAAAGACATTTTGCAAAAAAAAAAGATTTTTGAGTCCCAAATTATTCCATAATAAATAAAACCAGAATAAATAGGTTGGGAAAAACAAAACTAAGACTTTGATAGCATGGTTCTGAACTAGTAGTAGCTCCAATACAAGGAAATGTGGAGCTGTTCAGCCAGCCCAGAATTCAGCATGTCATGGTTCCTCATATGTATATTTTTCAGAGAAGGGTAAAGTTCAGTTAAACAATTAAGTTAATGAAATGTGTGCTGTTTAAGAATTATTCAGTATTTACACATTTATTGCCTGCACTTAATTCTTTAAAAAAAAGATGACAACTCCTCATTTTGGCTTCTAAGGTGGCATGAGGGAAAAGAATTAAAAGGGCAAATTGGAGGTTAGCCACTTCCTAATCCATCCAATGATGATGAGTAGTTCACCCAAATGATACTCAGGAGCAATTCATGTCCATAGGAGATCCTGTTATGAATTATATTGTACTTTGTATTAATTGGTGTTTTCCAAGAAGTAGATGGTATGACAGAATTAATGTGTTAGAGATTCATTGATGAAATACTTGTGAAGGACAACAGACAGGAAGTATAAAAATGGGCAGGAGACTTCAAACCACAATTCAGGTCTGAAGCAGGGAAGTTGTCCAGGAAAGAAGGTGATTTGGTAAGGAGAATCACTGACTGCAAGATAGTTTCAGTTTCATTGAGGTCAGATGGGGATGTTTAAGGCCAAGTTGACCACTGAAAGAGTCCTACATCTCCTAGAATAGGTTGTGCAAAGTATTCCTGTCATGAGCATTCAATGGCTGGGAGCAGCCAAAGTGAAACAGAATTTCAGTGTAAATGTAAATGTAAATGCAGAGAAACAGTGGCTGCTATCTTGACTAAATTTCCTAAACGGAGATCTAAATAGGCTTTCTCACAGGTTATCTGAGGAAGTTAGCTAATCTAGACTCTTAGCTGGGGCTCAGTAGAAATGCTGTTCTTCAAAGTTCAAGAGTGCAGACTGGCCAGGTAGCTCTGCTTCCTATATTCCTGGGCCGGTGGACTACCTGGGTTTATTCTAATGGTCGTGACAAGGCACAAGACAGTAAATCCTCAAGCAAGCACATTTTAATACTGTGCTTGATTATGACACACATACTATCATCCCTCTGGCCTAAACCACTTGAGAGATCTGAGCACAACATCAAGTATGGTAAGAACTTGTGATGGTAGGAACACCCTGCTCAATGATAGGGACTACCCATTACATGGCCAAGGATGTCAGTACAATGAAATATTGAAGCCAATAATTAATTCAACCACAACTAACAGGTGAAACTCCTGTTTTGTTTTTAAAAAGTCATCTTCCCTGGGTATATTTGTATCAGAAATTTCTAATGTAAATCTTATTAAATACATAATCAACTAAATACAAATATTTATCACAAACTGTGATGACAAAATAAGGACAATTTTAGCTTTTTATAAGCAAGCTCATATATATTATTTGTGTTTCAGAAATACATGAAAATATTTCTATATCAATATACATTTACATTTTAGCTTTCTTATTTTAATTTCCCTTTTTATCCTATAGCATCAGGATCCTGCATTTTTTGGACAGAATTCGCTTCTGGTCAATTCATCAAGACACTATTTAAATATTCGCTATACCTTATTACCTTTCCTCTATACTCTGTTTTATAAAGCCCATATGTTTGGAGAAACAGTAGCAAGACCGGTTCTTCATGAGTGAGTACTATGTATAAGAATTAAAATATCTTTTAAAATATACTAAGACACACATTGAAAAGATTAGAAGAGATAAATCAATATCAAGTGAATCTATGTTTGCTTATATTTACAGTTTTATATATATATATATATATATATATATATATATATATATAATTTGACAAATAACATAATGATTTTACTAAACATAATTTGTTGGATGGACAACATTAATTATAGAAATGTTACAACTGAATAAAACTTACAAGAAAAACATACATATAATATGTTAGGGAAATTATATCAGTAAGATTAAACACAGAATCATTGAAATTATATCAAGTGTGCATTGTAAAATCATGTAAATATAGATTATAATGTAAAATGCTTAAATAACGTGAATTGTGCTTATACTTGTATAACATGATTACAATAAACCTTTCCTCAAGAAATGACTTAAAGACCTTTTCAAATACGTTTCAAAACTGGAGATTTAAGATGAAAAAGTTTAAAAGGAAGAGAGTAGAATATGAAAGATTTGTGGTATTTGATAAGACTATTTTACAGGAGAAATAAAAAATAATTTATTACAGACTCAAAGTAGCCATATCACCTATGGAAGATTTTTTTTAATATCAGAACTAATTTCTTTAATTTCTCCCTATTCTCTCCATTCCTTTTAAGTGTGAGATGAATCATAAAGAATATAAGAACTATTGGTTTAAAAACACACCTACTAAACAAGTAAAATGAATAATGATACTCAGGGAAAACTGAAAATATCAAACAAACAAGGAATTTGGATATATTTATTTTGTATTATTTTATCTTAAACATTGTCATTTTTCTTAGGTTTTATGAGGATACAAGCAGCTGGATTGAGGATACTGAGTTTTTATGGGGCCCTGCATTACTTATCACTCCTGTTTTGAAACAGGTAAGTTTTAAAAATTTAATAAATTTATTGCTTAAAGGGAACTTTGTATTATTACATCCATATTTAATTATGAAGCATCTGGGTTATAGATGTTACTCAATGGACTGTTTCAAGATGATAAGTGTTTAATTGAATACTAAAGTGCAGAAGACATATAAAAATTATAAGAATATTAAGTAAATCTATGCTTATCAAATATATAATATGTATTAAAGGCACAGACATTGCATAAAACTAATATTTTCTTGTAAAAGCTTTTTTATTTAATCAAAATCAAGTTTAACATTAATATCAGTGAGCTTTTCATTAAATAAACATAAATGTTGAAATTTTGTTAAAGTGTAAGTAAAGGGTAATCTGAGAACTATCTGATCTTAAGAAAGTGTTCAAAAAATAGTGGAGCAAATTGGTGGTTCCTATTTTTTAATGTCTTTGTGTCTGTGGAGAAATATTCAGAAATGAACGTATTTACATTCACAATGATCATACTTTATAGCAGTATAAGTGCATTCATGCATTATTTTAATTGATACCTAAAATAATTTCATCTTTGCCTCTTTGATTTTGCTTATTTTTTACATTTTGATGAGTAATGCTAGGAAAATGGCACTTTGATTATTATCCATAGGAGATAATTGTGTCAACAAAGAGGAAATTTAAATTTTTCCTCTTGAAAAATGGAAAACCCAATTTATTATTTGATAAGAATTTTAAAAAATTAAAAGTACATATTGTCTTGCTTCAATTTAGGGAGCAGAATCAGTGAATGCATTCATACCTGATGCTACTTGGTATGACTACGAAACTGTAAGTAAATTTAATACACATTTGAGCTAACAACTATTGTATTTTCAAACATCTAGACATGGAAACTTAACTCCAAACATATAGCATACCTATTTTTAAGAGTTCTGTAATTATTATAAAAATAATATTTTGAGAACTGTGTAAAAATTAGTGAAAATATACTTTGTTGCACATGAGCTATGCTTTAATGTAAAGTTCTATTTAGTCTAAGGAGGTATTGTTATTCATTTAAAATGGAATAAAAGAAGTGTTTTAGGATATAGTAGTAGCTTACTTTAATGCTTTTCTATTTTATATATTTAATTGTATTTGATTACTGAAATAATGTTATATATTTGCTTTTATATGGTTATACACTAAAATTTAGTGTAGAACACTAAAACTTTTATTTCTAATTGCACTTTGGTACCTATTACTTAATCTCTCTCTGTCTCATTTCCTCCAGAAAACAATATAGGGGGTTTCTTAAAAAATTAACAATAGATCCACCAAATGATCTATCTATCCCAAAGGAAATTATATGAACACACTTGCACTTCTATGTTTACTGATATACTATTCACAATAAATATGATATGGAATCGACTTAAATGTCTGTTAGCAGATAAATGGGTAAAGGATGTATGTATATGCACAATAGTATATTATTCAGTCCTAAAAAAATGATATCTCTAGCATTTGCAGCAAAATGGATGGAAATGGAGGATATTGTGTTGAATGAAATAAGCCAGATAAACACCACATGTTTTCTCTATCTCATGTGGATGCTAAAATTGTTGATCAGAATTTAAAACTGTGATTACTAGAATCACATTAAATTTAAAGTAAATGGTAGAGTGGGGTTATCTAAAATTATTATTAATTAACATTCAAAGAAAATTAATTTCTCCATATCAATCTTTTGAATTTTAGATAAAGCAAATTTATTTTTTCTTTGATTTATATGGCAAACTAAAGGAATAGAATTTTCTTAAAAAGAAAGTAACATAATCATATTCATTTGGTTGATGTGAATGCTCAGAATAAAAATGTGGAATGGAATTTAAACCTTTCACTGATAATAAAAAGACCTTCCATTTTTTAAAAAATATTAGGGTGCAAAAAGGCCATGGAGAAAACAGCGGGTTGATATTCCTCTTCCAGCAGATAAGATAGGGTTACATCTCAGAGGAGGTTATATCATCCCTACCCAAGAACCAGCAGTAACAACAACAGCAAGGTAAAATGAGTCACTAGCTGAAATCTGAAATTTAATTTGTGTTAAGAGTTCATATTTTTCTTAAGAATCAGAGATTAATGTTGGTTTTTTTCACCAGAACATATTTGACACACAGAGGTAATGCTTAATTATAATCCTCATGGTTACAAAAAGACTTAGTTTTTATATATAATAGCAAATGTCTTGATTCAAAAAATTAACACTATTGGATTAAATATTTTTTCATTATCAAATATTTACTCCTGTTCTCTCTAGAACATAGAGAATTAAAGATAATCTCTGGTTCTTGATAAAAATATAAAATACTAATTCTTGTTATACAATTTGAAGATATGTCAGTATTTACATGTTTGGATTTTTAACACACACTGTCAACAATTTTTTCTTTCTCCTAAAATATTTTACTTTTAATTTGTTAAGTGAGCAGACTTGGTAGCATGTGCATATAGAAGGCTGAGGTGATGGAACTCTGAATTTGAGTCCAGTCAAAGCTATTTAGGGAGAGCCTGTCTCAATAAAACTAAACAAATTTAAAAAAAAATCTCCAAATGCTCCATACTTCAGTATTATATAGGAAGGCTCAATAGTTTGTTGACCAAAAATTAAATATTTTTTAAACATTGGCAAATGAAGTAGATATTTCAGTTTAGGTAAAGTACAATAGAGAAACAGTTTTGTAGTAGGACTGTTAAATATTTCTATATTCAGAATAAAATAAGAAACTTAGCGATTCTGGTGTTTTATTTTGCAGTATTGAGTCCAAGAGCATAGAAGTCTCTTTTAATTCACCTAATTTCCCATTTTCTGCAACGCCTTCCATGACTTACCTTGCTACATTTTTTATAACTGAAACTTTTATATATATGAAAGTATATTATTTACTTTTCTGTGTACCATGTATGTGCATGTAGACTATAAACTCCATGAAAACAATTATGTGAATTTTTTCAATTTTATCTTTCCAATTTTGTATAGTGCCTGGCCCATCAAAAGCTATTTTCTGTATATACTTACTTGAAGGAACAAATTAATGAGAGGATGACTATATGTTAGTAATTAAATTACCTTCGTGTTCTAGAATTGTTTATTCTTATAATGTAACTTTAATGACCACGCTCTCAAAATTGATCATTGAGCTGTATTGAACAAGAGAAACCACCTTTGTAAATGTGTATTGGAATGAATATATTCTGTATAAAACAGTTACTTGGACATTGTATCCTCAGGGGTGCTGATGGTGATATATAACTAAGAAAAATATTTTTATTGATCACATGTCTCATTACTCCTGTTACAATTATCTTTATTTTAATGTTAGATATTTCATTAAAGATATTTAGAATTTTTGACATCATGTCTTCATTATTTTGTGTATAAGTTGTGGACTTTATACACTGCAATTTAGGGTGATGCAAGTTGAATTGAGCATTGATAAGACATCATTTTATTTTCATTTCACTTGAAACCTTATACTGTTTAAATTTTGCAAATGTCATAACATAAAAAATTCATTACCACACCATTATATTTATTTGTTTTATATATTTTCTAAGAAAATAAGTTAGCTCTGCATTCACATAATAATTTGGTACTGAAAAATTTCTAGCATAGGCACTAATTTGTGAATATCAATGATCTTATGTTGCTGAAGAACTACAAAACTATTAGGTTGAAATGGACTTACTTATAGGATATTTCACTTGCGTAAATTTTTAAAAATTTATATGCACACCTACTTTACTCAACAGCCGTAAGAATCCCCTAGGACTCATTATTGCATTAAATGAAACTAACATGGCACAAGGAGACTTTTTCTGGGATGATGGAGAAAGTAAAGGTAAGTTTCCAGGTAACGTGTTTTTTAATGTTTAGTGGGATAATGTTGCATTTTGAATGTACTGATAAAAATAGGATTCATTCTGTTATTTTTATGGTTTTTAGTTATTCCATGAAATTTAACATTATTTGACATATATGTATATATATATATTTAATTGAAATATCTAATTTTGTCTATTGGCTTTTTGTTTAGGTCTTGACAATTGTGTATATCTTTCTATGCCATGTTAATATTTTAAAATTAAAATTTTAATAAATTTCCATATGTACAACTAAATTATGACAGTAGTTCTGAAAATTGTGTAATTGTAAACAAAAAGGGAAACTGATATTTAAGGGGAAACCAATATTTAAATATTTTTTAATTAATGTCAAATTGCTTGAGGTGAGAATGTTTTACAATTTATTCCCATTATTCAGTATCTTAAATTTTGTTTTCAGCAACAAACTGGAGAATTAGTACACCAAAAAGAAAAGTAGAAATAAAAACAGCCATTTTTGTGCTAATATCTAATTAAACCATAATATATTTATGTGTGTTAGTCAACTAAATTATAGATTAAAGTCTATCTCAATCTTAAGATATCTCCAGATTCTATCTTTATCTCTAAAAACTGGAAAGTAATTTAAAAATAAATTAAAAGATAGGTAATAAATTTATGGTATGCCATGTCTTCTACAAAAAACTTGACATGTGATTTCCTAGGTAGGGAATAAGATAAATATCATTAAAATGATAAGCATGTAATTATACATCTTTTATGATTTTCTAGAAACATATTAGCACTTTGAAAAATTAGGCAAATAGGTTTTCTTCACCTTAACTTACAGGGAAATTAAAATGCTAAGATTATTTTGTGTACAGATAATTATGAAACTCAATATAAACCCAAAATTCTTTAAGAATCTTCATTAATAAATTGTATCTAATTTTTAAAATCTTGTTTTATATAACTGTAAAAAAGCAAATAATTTAATTGTACTTTAATCTGAAGATTTGATTATTTTTCATTTCAGACTCCATAGAGAAGGGCAACTATATATTATATACATTTTCAGTTTCTAATGTAAGTATTCTCCTTTAATACATAGTTAAATGTATACTTTGTTAATGTATGGGTCATTCTTTCATTATGAATTATTTTAAAAATAATAATAAATAATTCTACCTCAAGATCTTACCTACATGCAATGAAATATTAATTAAACTAAATTGTTAAATTCAAGTTGTTAAATCATGAACAAATTATTATTATAAAATTTTATATTTAATTGTATTAGATGATTTTTCATACTAAACTTTGCGCACTGAAGTCTTTGGGCTTCTCAGGTATAATGTTGGGTTTTAAGCAACAGGTCCTAGGAAAATAATTTTGATATATTTGAAGATGTTTTAATATATCAGTCACTGTGGTAATAAAGCATATTTTGGTGGAGAATGAAAAAAATCTATATCCAGGTTAAATTTTTATTTAACTAATAGTGATTATTTTTATAGAGACTGAATTTCTTTTTCTTTATATATTCTTGTTGCCCAAACTAAGATATTCTTTATCAATGTGGGGGCCAAAATAAGGAGGGGCACATATGAATTGCATCAGAAGAGATTTAGGTTGTTTCTGAAAATAAAGTTTTATGTCATGTATATGAAAAGTGAAGAGATACTTGCTTGGGGAGAGGTGAGAATGGAGAGGTAGATGATTGAAACTTTTTCTTTTTATATCTTACGTTATTTCAGGTTAGTATATGATGAATCTCTGTATGACATTATAAGCTTTTATTTTCCCCCAGAACAAATTGAATATTGTATGCTCACATGCATCATATCAAGAAGGAACTACCTTAGCATTTGAAACTATTAAAGTCCTTGGGTTGACAGATACTGTTACAGAAGTTACAGTGGAAGAAAATGGACAGTCAGTGATTCCTCACAGCAGTTTTACTTATGATGCTTCCAACCAGGTAAACCTTCTTACAAAATATTTTAGTTGTGGTATACTCTCATATTTATTGTTAAAGAACCATAGACACTTGGTTTTTAAAATTATTTTTCTTCACGAATTCTCCCTCCCTCCCTCCCTTCTTGCCTTCCTTCTTTCCTGTCTCTTTCTCTATACTTCTCATTTTTTTTCTTTAGGTATAGTGCTTGATTGCTTCCTTTTCAACTTGTGTCTGATGCATTTTAAGTACTAGATAAAATTAGGTTAAGAAGAAATATGTATTTGTCCTCTGAATCTGGAAGCTTCCTTCTAAAAAAGAGATCAACTTTTTCCCCCATTATATTCTTCGAGGGAAAGTACATTTACTTTATACCTAGTATGTCTGAGATATTGTACCAGTTGCTTTAAATTTCATATCTAATTCGTTCTGTATAGCACATTCTTTTAGGAACAGCAGAAACTGGGGATATTACAATTATACAGTATTCCCAAAGACTCATTAGCATTAAATGATAGAACTGAAAAGTGATATATTCTATATATGTCAATTAAGTCTAGGTTGTTAATTGTGTTATTGAGTTCTATAGTTTCCTTATTTAACTTTTGTTTGGAAGATCTGTCCAGTGGTGAGAGAGGTGTGTTGAAGTCTCCCATGATTATTGTATGGTGGTCTATTAGACTCTTGAACTTGAGAAGAGTTTGCTTGATGAACATAGCTGCACCATTGTTTGGGGCATATATATTTATGATTGTTATGTCTTGTTGGTGTATGGTTCCCTTGAGCAGTATGTAGTGTCCCTCTTTATCCCTTTTGATTAACTTTGGCTTGAAATCTATTTTATTAGATATGAGTATGGACACTCCTGCTTGTTTCCGCAGTCCATATGAGTGGAATGATTTTTCCCAGCCTTTCACCTTCAGTCTATGTATATCTTTTCCTATCAAATGCGTCTCCTGTAGGCAGCATATTGTTGGGTCTTGTTTTGTGATCCATTCAACTAGCCTGTGTCTCTTAATTGGTGAGTTTAAGCCATTAACATTTAGGGTTATTATTGAGATATGGTTTGTTCTTCCAGCCATATTTGTTTATTAATGTTACTAAACCTGATTTGTTTTCCTCTTTGATTACTTTCCCCCCTTTACTGTCCTACCTCCCACTGTTGGTTTTCAATGTTATTTTCCATTTCCTCTTCCTGTAATGTTTTGCCAAGGATTTTTTGAAGAGATGGTTTTCTAGCTGCGAATTATTTTAACTTTTGTTTATCGTGGAAGGTTTTAATTTCATCTTCCATCCTGAAGCTTAATTTCGCCGGATACACGATTCTTGGTTGGAACCCATTTTCTTTCAGTGTTTGAAATATGTTATTCCAGGATCTCCTAGCTTTCAGAGTCTGTGTTGAGAGATCAGCTGTTATCCTGATTGGTTTACCCCTATATGTAATCTGCTTCCTTTCTCTTGTAGCTTTTAAAATTCTCTCCTTATTCTGTATGTTAGACATCTTCATTATAATGTGTCTAGGTGTGGATCTCTTTTGATTTTGCACATTCGACGTCCTGTAGGCTTCTAGGATTTGGGATTCTGTTTCATTCTTCAAGTCTGGGAAGTTTTCTCATATTATTTCATTGAATAGATTGTTTATTCCTTTGGTTTGGAGCTCTGTGCCTTCAGTTACACTTTTTTCTCAGCAGCACATGGATCCTTCTCAAAAATAGATCATATATTATGTCACAGGGAAACTCTTAGACAATATAAAGGAGTAGAGATAATACCATGCATCTTATCTGATCATAATGGAATGAAACTGAAAATCAAGATAAAAGAAGGAAGGAAAAATCATGCATCACTTGGAGAATGAACAATAGGTTACTGAATGATCAATGGGTTTTAGAAGACATCAAGGAGGAAATTAAAAACTTCTTAGAGTTAAATGAAAACACAGACACAACATAACGGAATCTATGGGAAAAATTGAAAGCAGTTCTAAGAGGAAAATTCATTGCTTGGAGCTCATTCCTTAAAAAAAGAAAAAAACCAACAAATAAATGATCTCATACTTCATCTCAAATCCTAGAAAAAGAAGAGCAAAACAACAGCAAAAGAAGTAGAAGGCAAGAAATAATTAAAATCAGAGCTGAAATTAATGAAATTGAAACAAAAGAAACAATTGAAAAAATTGACAAAAGTAAAAGTTGGTTCTTTGAAAAAATAAATAAAATCGACAGACCCTTAGCCATGCTAACGAAGAGAAGAAGAGAGAGAACCCAAATTACTAGCATACAGGATGAAAAAGGCAATATCACAACAGACACTTCAGAAATACAGAAGATAATCAGAAATTATTTTGAATCCTTATACTCCAATAAAATAGAAGATAGTGAAGGCATAGATAAATTTCTTCAGTCATATGATCTGCCCAGATTGAGTCAGGAGGATATAGACAACCTAAACAGACCAATAACAATAGAGGAAATAGAAGAAACCATCAAAAGACTACCAACTAAGAAAAGCCCAGGACCGGATGGGTATACAGCAGAGTTTTACAAAATCTTTAAAGAGGAACTAACACCAATACTTTTCAAGCTATTTCAGGAAATAGAAAAAGAGGGAGAACTTCCAAATACATTCTACGAGGCCAACATCACCCTGATGCCTAAATCAGACAGAGACACTTCAAAGAAAGAAAACTACAGACCAATATCTCTAATGAACCTAGATGCAAAAAATCCTCAATAAAATTCTGGCGAATCGGATTCAAAAACATATCAAAAAAATTATACACCATGATCAAGTAGGATTCATCCCTGGGATGCAAGGCTGGTTCAATATATGGGAATCAATAAATGTTATTCACCACATCAATAGACTTAAAAATAAGAGCCATATGATCATCTTGATAGATGCATAAAAAGCATTCGACAAAGTACAGCATCCCTTTATGTTCAAAACTCTAGAAAAATTAGGGATAACAGGATCATACCTCAACATTGTAAAAGCAATCTATGATAAGCCACAGGCCAGCATCATTCTGAATGGAGAAAAATTGAAGGCATTCCCTCTAAGATCTGGTACAAGACAGGGATGCCCTCTCTCACCACTTCTGTTCAACATAGTCCTCGAAACACTGGCCAGAGCAATTAGACAGACGGAAGAAATTAAAGGCATAAAAATAGGAAAAGAAGAACTTAAATTATCACTATTTGCAGATGACATGATTCTATACCTAGCAGACCCAAAAGGGTCTACAAAGAAACTATTAGAGCTAATAAATGAATTCAGCAAAGTGGCAGGATATAAAATCAACACGCATAAATCAAATGCATTCCTGTATATCAGCGACAAATCCTCTGAAACGGAAATGAGGACAACTACTCCATTCACAATATCCCACAAGAAAATAAAATACTTGGGAATCAACCTAACAAAAGAGGAGAAATACTTATACAATGAAATCTACAGAACCCTAAAGAGAGATATAGAAGAAGACCTCAGAAGATGGAAAAATATACCCTGTTCATGGATAGGCAGAACTAACATCATCAAAATGGCGATATTACCAAAAGTTCTCTATAAGTTCAATGCAATGCCAATCAAAATCCCAACAGCATTTCTTGTAGAAATAGATAAAACAATCATGAAATTCATATGGAATAATAAAAGACCCAGAATAGCAAAAACAATGCTAAGCAGGAAGTGTGAATCAGGCGGTATAGCGATACCAGACTTCAAACTATACTACAGAGCAATAGTAACAAAAACAGCATGGTACTGGTACCAAAACAGGCGGGTGGACCAATGGTACAGAATAGAGGACACAGTAACCAATCCACAAAACTACAACTATCTTATATTTGATAAAGGGGCTAAAAGCATGCAATGGAGGAAGGATAGCATCTTCAACAAATGGTGCTGGGAAAACTGGAAATCCATATGCAACAAAATGAAACTGAATCCCTTTCTCTCGCCATGCACAAAAGTTAACTCAAAATGGATCAAGGAGCTTGATATTAAATCAGAGACAGGGCATCTGATAGAAGAAAAAGTTGGCTATGAACTACATACTGTGGGGTCGGGCTCCAAGTTCCTCAATAGGACACCCATAGCACAAGAGTTAACAACTAGAATCAACAAATGGGACTTACTCAAACTAAAAAGTTTTTTCTCAGCAAAAGAAACAATAAGAGAGATAAACAGGGAGCCTACATCCTGGGAACAAATCTTTACTCCACACACTTCAGATAGAGCCCTAATATCCAGAGTATACAAAGAACTCAAAAAATTAGACAATAAGATAACAAATAACCCAATCAACAAATGGGCCAAGGACCTGAACAGACACTTCTCAGAGGAGGACATACAATCAATCAACAAGTACATGAAAAAATGCTCACCATCTCTAGCAGTCATAGAAATGCAAATCAAAACCACCCTAAGATACCATCTCACTCCAGTAAAATTGGCAGCCATTATGAAGTCCAACAACAACAAGTGCTGGAGAGGATGCAGGGAAAAGGGTACACTTGTTCATTGTTGGTGGGACTGCAAAATGGTGCAGCCAATTTGGAAAGCAGTATGGAGATTTCTTGGAAAGCTGGGAATGGAACCACCATTTGACCCAGCTATTCCCCTTCTCGGTCTATTCCCTAAAGACCTAATAAGAGCATGCTACAGGGACACTGCTACATTGATGTTCATAGCAACACAATTTACGATAGCAAGATTGTGGAACCAACCTAGATGCCCTTCAATAGACGAATGGATAAAAAAAATGTGGCATTTATACACAATGGAGTATTACTCTGCATTAAAAAATGACAAAATCATAGAATTTGGAGGGAAATGGATGGCATTAGAGCAGATTATGCTAAGTGAAGCTAGCCAATCCTTAAAAAACAAATGCCAAATGACTGCTTTGATATAAGGGGAGTAACCAAGGACAGGGTAGGGACGAAGAGCTTGAGAAGAAGACTAACATTAAACACGGATGAGAGGTGGGAGGGAAAGGGAGTGAGAAGGGAAATCGCATGGAAATGGAAGGTGATCCTCAGGGTTATACAAAATTACATATAAGAGGAAAGGGGGGGGGTAAGAGAAGAATAATACAAGTGGAAGAAATGATTTACAGTAGAGGGGGTAGAGAGAGAAAAGGGGACGGGAGGGGAGGGGAGGGGAAGGGGGATAGTAGAGAATAGGTTAGACAGCAGAATACATCAGACACTTGAATGGCAATATGTAAATCTATGGAAGCGTAACTGATGTGATATAGCAATCTGTATACGGGGTAAAAATGGGAGTTCATAACCCACTTGAATCAAACTGTGAAATATGATATATTAAGAACTATGTAATGTTTTGAACGACCAACAATAAAAAAAAAAGTGAACTCATGTCTGGAATTAAAGATAATAGATTTATTCAATTTTCTACAATCTCTCATATTTACTCCATCTCTGAAGTTTTATTTGCTGGAATTGCATTATGTTTTTCTTCTTTCTCTTCTGTTCTTTAAGTATTGTAGCAAAACTATTAACGTTTATTTTGAAGAATTTCTGTGGCTGTCACATATTGTAAAATGTTAAATATTTTTAATTGTCTGTGGTCAAATTAAATAATTATTTAAATTTTTTTTTTATTTTGTCTCAAAGATTCTCTTAATTAGAAGTCTCAACTTAAAACTTGGAAAAAACTTTACCGTTATATGGAATCAAGTTTTCACTGAAAATGAGAGATTTACTTGTTATCCAGATGCAGACGAAGTAACTGAACCAAAATGCATACAGCGTGGTTGTTTATGGCAAACGGTAATTTTAACTATGACTCCATATGATTTTCATATAAGTATTTCAATGTGAACTTTACATATTACAGTTTTAATTCCATGGCATATAAATAAGATTCATACACAGAATCATGCAGAATTTGAAATCAGAAACTCTGATAATTCTACTTTATATTAATCAATTATTCAAAGACTTACCTTAATAATTCCAAGTCTCAATGAATGTTTAAATTGCTTTCCAGACAGTTTGAATAGTGTAACTTTATTTAATAAAATTGTGCTTTATTTGTGGCACTTTGTTAGATATTGGCTTTAGGAGACCAGCTTAACTGGGTAAGCTAGTTTGCCATTGATGAACAGTCTTTCAAAAGAGTTGTCTCTAGATATTAAAACTTATGAAGGTGTGTGATGGGCTAAAGTTCTGTTCTTTTAAGAGACGATAATATCTAGCCATTTATTTTGGCCATTCTTTCATCTGAATAGTGTTGGTTTTGTTTAGAAGTGTTTTTACCAATACTACAGAAAAGGGATATGAGAAACATGTCCTTTTGCTGTGTTTTTAAAATGCTGGCCTTTTGGTTACATCACCAGGTTTTGGCAGTAGAAATAGTTATTTCCTATAACCAAGGCACTGAATTTATATATTATACCACTGAAATCAAAACACATCTGTCAGCAACTTCCCAAGAGTGTCTGAATTTGTATGAGACAATAAGTAGAATTTCTGCTTCCAGAAAAATTGCCTTCATTCTTCTCGGTTGCTAGATAAAGGAGCATAATCTTCAACTTAGGAAAAAATTATCAAACAATTGAACAAAGAAGTGAGGAGAAGAGATTCTGAGATTCATGAGAGCCAAAGAATGAAATATTTTAATTCTTCTGTGTTCCCTTTAAATTCCAGCTATCCTTTCAAATACTCTCATCCCCATTCCATTCAAAGCATGCTCACTTTCTTCCATTATCAAAATTTGAAGAAAGGTGAGAAAAAAATTTCTAAAGCAAATTTTACTACTTCTCAACAAAATTGTGAAAATTTTTCTGTTTCAAGAACAATTAATATTTTAGCATCTGAAGATTCTTGTATGAAGTAAGTGAAGCTTTAATGGGATGCCAGATGATTGATGCATACATCCTTCCTTTGGAGCATTATGTTTCTTCATTTAGCAAATATGTTTTGGGGACCTACTATGTTCTAATTACTGCTCTAGGTCAACAATTTAAACAAAATCCACTGGTCGTGTTAAGTTTGTATTCTAATATGGGAAAACAAACAATAAGGAAATTATGTGTCTGGTAAGTGCTATGGAGGAAAATAAACAAGAAAAGAAAAAATACCAGTGGTGTAATATGGACACAGCTGTAATTAGGGTAGCATATATACAGTATTTAAAACCAGGTAATAGGATAACATTATTAAGGTATGAACTTGATTAGATAGGAAAGAAGAGTTCAAAGACCAAACCCTTGTTCATTTCAACACTTCATAAGGAAAATGAGGAGGAATTAGAAAGGAGATTGATAAACAATAGGAAAAGAAATAAGTTGAAAATAAAGTATTTGCTGGGTTGGAAAGCAAGTGAATAACACATCGTAAGACAGAAAGAAAAGATCAATTGTGCAAAACATTTTTTTCTAAATCAGTAATATGAAGACTGAAAACCAACATATGGATTTGGCAGAATGAAAGTGATAACATTGAGAAGCAAAATATTTGTGGGTTGTTTGAGGGTAAAGTCCTAAATGTAAGTGAAAATCAAGAAACATATTGCAGATAGTAAGACAGTGAATATTATGAATTCATGTATGTTTTGCTGTAAAGAATACGGAGAAATCGAAAAAGAGCTGAAGAAGTTAGTTTTTTTTTTAAATTTAAGATAAGAAAAATAAAATTAACTAACACTATTAAGAATAACCTATTTAAATGCAATATTTGTTAGAGTGGAGATTTGAGGTATAAATGTCCTTTTTAGCAGAGAGACAGAATTGGGTATACATATGAGAAGATTCTCCTTGAATGGAAGCCAGACATTTCATGTCATTTAACAGTAGGGGGTGCATATGATATCTGGTCATGATTTCATTCTGATTGTTTTTATTTCCATGAGGTGATTATGGGAATAAGGAAAGATGTATTAGTGGGCAGAGAAGACAGAAAAACATCATGCAGCACAGAGTAATGGTTAACAGGATTGGGAAATACAGTTAAGTACATCATTAAGATCAATTACACCCGCCATGATTATAGAATCTCAGGTCTAATATATAGTCATTTTAGTGTCATCAATGACTCAGGCATATCTATGTTTACCACTTGATTTTACTCAGAGTTACATCATGACTTCTGTCATTACATTTGCTTTCCATATATAACAAGAAACATGGAAAGGTAAGGACTAGCCCAGTTTAATCTATTTAGGTCAACATGCTCTTTTAGGGAGCCTTGAGGTCTTACAAAACTCTTGTCAAAGAGACTTGGAAATAACAAGGAGTATATTTCTTCTCCCAACAATATAATAAGTTAATAAATAGATATATAGGAAGAATGGATTTGTGATAAAGCAACTAGCATTTAGTACCAGAATTTATTACTTTTCTTCCTTAGGTTCTAGCCTCCACCTTTTTATAAACCAGTCAGCTCTGAGCTTTGACTGTAATTTCTATTTTAAATTCTGGTCAAGATAGAATTGACCAAGGTGTAAGAACTAGTCATCAAAGAAGGGTTAAATAAGCTCCTTATAAATAGAACAAGAGAACCTAAGCAAATGCCCTTGTGATGGTTGTCACATGTGTGTGATGTGTGTGTGTGTGTGTGAGCTCCAAATTTATTTATTTTTTATTGCTTGGAGCCACTTTTACATGCAAAAAGCAATAGTCAAGTCACAATGAAGAAAAAGAAAAACGAGTTATCAAAATATGAGACTACTATACTTAATTTTTATAAAGAAAACATCTATTTTTTTAATTGCAAACCTATGACAGTTTGTGTTTCAATTCTACTGTTCTACCTTTAGATTCAAATGATATTTTATATAACAATTATAAAACCCAGTGTTTCAGATTGTTTTATACTTTTCCTTTCTAAATCACGCATTTGATTAAATATAAATCTAGCTCAATTTTAAATTTAATTTTAATTTATATTTTTATTTTGAAATAGAGTCTTGTTAAGTTGTTCAGGTTGGCTCTAGACTTGCCATCCTCCTGCCTCAGTCAACCTAGTAACTGGGATTGCAATTATGAGCTACCATTCTCAGAAGGATGCCTTATGTTTTTTAAGAGTTAAATGATCCAATGCTTACACTTTCTGACAATAAACGTACATTGTATTTTTAGGCCTTATCCAGTGCTCCTCTGTGTTACTTTCCTAAACAATACAACCCTTATGTAGTCACCTCAACTCAGTATTTACCAATGGGTATAACAGCCGACCTTCAGTGGAATACTAGAAATGCTAAGATAGCGCTACCATCTGTTCCCATTTCAACTCTGCGTGTGGAGGTGAAATATCACAAAAATGATATGCTGCAGTTTAAGGTATGTTCAATATAAACTATTACAATACTTGACTCGGCTCTTGAAATAAGACATTTTTAATAGATTAAGCATTTGCATTTTGAATGTAATTTTACAGGTTATTAATTAGCTTGATGATGTTTTGATTCTATACAATTTTTTTTCCACACAGCTCGTAGGTAAATGACCATTAAATAAAGCTTCTCATCTTTGCTAATTTTTGGAATTAAAAAAAAATATGCAATGATAGTTTTAAAAAACTAAATTCTTGTTAAATACATAAGTTCAACGCTGAAGAGACACATCACTTGGAATTGTATTATGTTAATATAGATTTGTTTAAATAAATTAAACAAGATGCTTAGTATTGTTCCTAATAAGTGGTCTGAAATTTTTACTAATGCAATATAACATACAAAAGAAATAATTTCTTTCAATATTTATAATTAGCAATTATATTTTTAAGAATTCCAAGGAAATCCATTAATAAAACTACTGGAAATTATAAGAAAGATCAGTAAATTGACTGGATGTAAAATAAAATCTTCAAAATATATTTCTTGAGTTCTGTGTTTCATCATTTAGAAGCTGAAATTACAGTAGATCTTATTAGTAAAATCAAGAAAAATTCAAAAAGCCAAACAAATCAAATCAAAACACCAAACATCATAGGAATTAGTGCACTGCCAATAAAATAAAAACAAATGTTGATAGATACTAATAAGCACTAAAAATCCTATACAGGACTAAATTTTATTTTAAATGTTAGTGCACTTTATATCAATTGTTGCTTTTAAACTATTTCCATAGAAATAACAGTGGAATATTTTTGAGACTTCATGCAATAACCTTTAAGTTGATCTGAAATGATAGACATATAGAAATAGTTAAAATTTTAAAAGGAGGAAAGTTTTAAAAAGTTACTAAACTGAAACAATATGGATCTGGAGCTAAAATTGTCTGATAGATTATGGTAACAAAATGGTACAAAAGCATAAAAGATATGCTTAAAGTATACAACATACATTATGCATGTATAACATATGAATATACTTAGTGCAAAACTTTAATACCAAACAATGAAGAATTGAGAAAATTAATAATGATGAGCTACCCTATTTAATTACTCATGTAGAAAAGTGTTTGCCTCAAAGAACACCCTAAAATAAAATTAAGATTGAGTTGCATATGAAAAATAAATTAAGCATAAACATAAAACCAAATGTAGCATCATATCATCTTGTATGTGGTTAGTAGAGGTCTTTCAAACTAACTACCACGGAACAAATCTCATAGACATCCCATAATGTCTTATATAAAACTTAATCATGGTTTTACATCAAAAAATAAAAGACGCCTTTTCAGGTAAATGGATGGATCTGGAATGAAATAAGCCAATCCTCAAAATACCCAAGTTCCAAAGGCTGAATATTCTATCTGATATGTGGATGCTAATACACAACAAATGGGGGTTTAGGATTTCAGTGGGTTAGACAAATGAGAATGAATAGAAGTGGGAATGGGAATAGGAAAGACAGTAGAATGAATCAGATATAACTTTTCTATGTTCATATATGAATATATCAACAGTGAAACTCCACATCTAGTACAACCATAAGAATGGGATCCTAATTAGAATAAGTCATACTCCATATCTGTATGTCAAATTACACTCACTGTCATATATATTTAAAAAAATTAAAATAAATAAAAAGAAGATGAAAATGAGTAAATAACTGAAAAAGATATGACATTTAGGTCACAATTTCATCTCATGCAACTGAAAAGAATAAGAAAGTCTCATAAACAGATATTTAACAAATGGAGAAATAAAAACTGAAAATAAGACTATTAAAATATTTATACTTTAAAAATTTAAAATTTAAAAATTTAAGAACACAAGTCAAATTAAAAAAGCAAAACATAAAAACTTTGTTTATAAACATAAATAAATGTTGAACAACAAACATTCCCATGAACAAGAAAATAACAGTCATGTGTCACTCAACAATTAGGACACATTCTGAGAAATGCACAATAAAACGATTCTGTCCTCTGAACTTCTTTAAGTGTGCTAACACAAACCAACACAGTTAAAAATATCACTAGGCCATATCATCTTCTGGGACCATCATCATATATGGGGTCTGTCATTGATGAAAATGTCATCATGCAGCACGTAACTGTAATTAATAATTGTTTAAAAAGCTTATAATTTAATATTATTATTTGAGTACTTGTTTCAGTGAGAATATTAATTTCCACAGTAACTCTAGAAAACAGTTTACTAATAGTTATCAAGGACCCTAACAAATGTACAGAGAAAGTAAAGACATGAATAAATATAATTTATTATTAACATTTGTTGTCTTATTACATGTATGACCAAAAATATTGAAACAACGTTTGCATTGTTTATGTGTGAAAGGACATACACATTTTATGGTTTATTCATAAAATGGACCATTTACTTCTAAAAGTTTCATTTTTTATTTCTTCTTTAGAAAATGACTCACAAAACATTTTTTTTTTTTTTAAGATAGAGTGAGAGAGAGGGGGACAGAGAGGGACAGAGAGAGGAGAGAGAGAGAATTTTTAATATTTATTTATTTTTTCTTAGTTCTCCGCGAACACAACATCTTTGTTTGTATGTGGTGCTGAGGATCGAACCGGGCCGCACGCACGCCAGGCGAGCGCGCTACCGCTTGAGCCACATCCCCAGCCCCCACAAAACATTTTTTAAAAGATCCCCAAATTCTCAAATTGGATCCCATTTATATTTGTGCATCTCAAATGCTATGTAAATACAATAGGCCATAGATTTAGAAATAGATATTTTATGCACAATAATTTTAAATAGTCTTTTAGGACAATTACTTAAATTAGTAAATAATATTTGCATGCTGTGTCAGCAATAAGAATAAGCTACATCTACTTTTATTATTTCTCTGCAATAGATTTATGATCCCCAGAATAAGAGATATGAAGTTCCAGTACCATTAAACATTCCAACCACTCCAACAAGTACTTATGAAAACAGACTTTATGATGTTGAAATCAAGGAAAATCCTTTTGGCATCCAGATTAGACGAAGAAGCAGTGGAAGAGTTATGTAAGTGATTAAATCATTTGATGGGAAAGATATTTTAATTTTAGTTGAAGAAAGAAATGGTAGGATTGTTATTTTCATAGCATTCACCATACTAGAATAGTATCACATTAAAAAGTTTTAGTCATATTGAAAAGTTGCCAATTTTAAAATTTTTAAATTAGACAATTAGTACACCTATAGGACTATTATGAAGGACTAGTGTAAAATTTCATTTGCATGTAAATGTGATTAATTTTAATTAATAAATATGATACTTATTCCTTTAAACATCTAGCCTTCTGTTGAAGAACATGTTGTGTTGGTAAAAATAATAATTGAAAATAAGTCGTAGAATTATTTTATTGGAACTGGGTAAAGTTTACTTGGACTGAAATCTGAGAGTTAATATTTTGTCTTCCAATTTTGATGAACAGAAACTGAGATAAAAGATATATATTTATTTTTGTGTCACAGTAAATAAATTTATTTTTGAAATACTGTCTTTATTTTAGCTAAACTATAGTGTATTAAAATGTATTTTATATGTAACAAGCTCACTTTGCCAATCATCTAAAGATTAGATGATTGGCAAATGATGCATCATCAGAATACAAATATGAAAAAAACATGTCTGTACTTACTTAATTTTTATTTTGTTTTGACAAAGTTTTATTAAAAAAACACGAGAAACTATTTTTTTTCAAAGAAAATCCTAATAAAGGGCATTATTTATGGTTATTTGGAAAAAAAATTAATTTCTATTAAGTAGTTTTATGAAATAAGTAATATAAAAACTTTGAAGTTGTCCCAAGTTATTTATAATATTTATGTTTCCTGTCCTGCCAATTTTTTCCCTCCTCCTTTATATTATTCTTGCAAATAACCCAAATAATAATACATTCCTTTAACACATTTTCACAAACATTGATATTAATAACTATAAAAGAACAATTGAGAGCAGTAATTGGGAAGAATTTAGAATTAAAATATTTATTGTGCTTACAGTTTATTGTGATACTGATTTATTTTTGTTTCATAGGTAGAAAAACATTTATAGTGATGATCTCAAAGCCCACGTGAAAAAGATATCATGCCATATCATATTGTGTATTTGAATCACTCTGAACTTCACATTAAATTAATTTAATTATAATTTCTGAGAAAAAGAAAAATGAAGGTTTATTGCTTTGCTAACAAAAGAGACATGCAGGAGATTCCTGTCCCCAAAGCTGTGATTCTGCCCTTTAGCAGGAACAGGGGGCTTTTAAAGAGGTGATACCAAGGCTACATTATCCAGGTTTTCTCTATTGGAGTTGTAATTCACTTGTTAATTTGGGAGAGTCATTTCTGAGATGTTCTGGCATCATCCCCAAAGTCAGGATTACTTCCTTCCTTAGGTGGGTGTGTACTTAAAGACAGAAAAATCTGCCTAAAAGGGGAAGAAAAGTAATTCTGTTTCCCCTGAGTTTAGGGAGGGGGAGAGACCAGGGAGGAGCAGGAAGAAAGGAAGAGAAAGAAACATGTCCATTTTAAAAATCAGTTGCCCTGGCACAGCAGCAAGGCCTATATTCAAAGCATAAAGTGAACTACTGTTACATTTCCCCACTGTGTGGTAATGCCTAATAATAATGGTCAAAAAGGACTTTAGAGTCACAAATTTGTCCAGAATCAATTTTGAGCCTGATCTAAAAGACCTATAAATTTTCCTAACCTCCTATGTTGGTAAACTCAATCTGTTTTCTCTGATATGAGTTACTGTCTTGCTGTTTTTCAGAGACTGGCTGAAATATTAATTGCTTTTGTGCTAACTGTTTACAAAAAAAAATGTAATACTTTGCGGTCTTGTTTATTATTGGCTTAGCATGATTGCTTCCCTATGTGTGCCTCATCTAGTCACCTGTTATCTGCCACTGTGGACCTCTGAACTGCTCTGAAGCTGAATGACTTTAACTGTCCATGCCTCACCTGATAGAGAATAAGGACTTTGTGTTGCTTCCCCCAACTTTGCCCCCTTTCAGCAGGAAGCAGCTTGGAGATACCATCATCTGTTTTTCTGTTGAAATTGACATTAATTTTATTTTTAAAATAATTTTTGCATAAAGATAAATACATGCAATCACATTATACTTCTTATATTTCACATATGGGTATGTGAAACATATTTCACACACTCCTTAACTTAACCAAAAGAAAAATGTGTCAGCATAATTATCTATGTTCATTTAGTACCTGGTACAATTAGGTACATAGGGAAAAATATTTGTTTTTAGATCACCAAGGAAAGAATTCCTGTCATTATTTGTGATACTACTTTGTATGTACTTTTCCAGGAATAACACTGTTTTCTTTTGCTTTCAGTTGGGATTCTCAGGTGCCTGGATTTGCATTTAATGACCAGTTCATTCAAATATCTACTCGTCTGCCATCAGAATATATATATGGTTTTGGCGAAGCGGAACATACAGCATTTAAACGAAATCTGAACTGGCATACTTGGGGAATGTTCACAAGAGACCAACCCCCTGGTGTAGGTACCAACATGTGAATATCTCATGAGGCAACAAAATTCATATTTAGCATTCAGTCCTTTTATTTGTAATCCTTTTATTTGTTCAAGATTGAAGCATATAATTAAAAAGAGGCTAGAGATTATTAGATCTGCTAAAATTATTTTTTGAAAAATAAGTAAACAAACTCACCATAAAATACAGGTGAAAGTAGAGGATAGATAACGACAAGCATTAAAACACCAGATTATGATCCAATTCCTTAACACTTTCAATTGCACAGAAAACACATGGCTCATTCAATGTTCCTGCAAATTAACTGCCTAGATTTCTTGTAGGGTTTACTGTTACTTCTTAGATAATGATTTGATTCTAACTTTTCTTTTTAACCCACAGCTGAAGTTTTGCACTTTTGAGACCAAACTTTTAGTCACATTTTTACAGAATACTTTTATAAACTCATTATTTCCCCCAGGGTTCTGTCTTGTTTAAAGGTACATTTCATGAATAGCTGTGGCATTGTTAAATTTAAAAAAAATTATATATATACATATATACACACACACACACACACACAAATATATGACTTATATTTTTTTCAAACATATCATGAAGAAAATCCATGATAATAAAAACTAGAAAAGTTTAATTCTTCACATATATATGTACCTAAAATATAAATTCAGTAACAGAAGCAAATAAGAGCATAATTGCAAATGTTTTTATTGAGGTGTTCAAAAAACTTTTGCTTTTAAAAATGACTTTTGCATGGCAATAAGTTACTGAGATTGAAGTGTGGAACAATGTATTAAAAGTTTTACAAAGGCAAAATCTTTATTTTTTACAAACTCGTTTTCTTGAAAGTTTAATTAATTTCATCACTTCTAGGGCATTTTTTATGCAAAAATTATTGTTAATTTACAAATAAAATATCATCTATGGAAAGAAATTCAATTATTCTAATATAAACAGCATTCTACATCATTCTAAGACATAAGTTTCTTTATGGGTGCTACATGTATGCATATGAATACGTATGCTTTCTCTAAAGCAGTAATAGTTCAAAGAATAGGGAAATTGTTTTCTAAGAGAAATGTTTATTTAATTAAATCATAAGTTTTGTAAAACAACATTTAAATTCCAAGGTTCAATCTTATAATGAATTTTAAAATTGATTAAATTCATGTTATTTTATTAAATATATATTATGATTTTTTAAAAATTTCAGTATAAACTTAATTCCTATGGATTCCATCCCTATTATATGGCTCTGGAAGATGAAGGCAATGCCCATGGAGTTCTCTTACTCAACAGCAATGCAATGGGTAAAACAATTGTTAGATTTCTCCTAAAGTTTGTGTGACTTTTTAATAAATTAATATCTCAGATAAAAATGAAATATTATTTTGGATTTCCAGATGTTACCTTTCAGCCAACTCCTGCTCTAACTTACCGGACAGTTGGAGGGATCTTGGATTTCTACATGTTTTTGGGTCCAACTCCAGAAGTTGCAACAAAGCAATACCATGAAGTATGATTTTGTATTTATTTTAGAAAACATTTTATCATATTACAAAGTAATTCTCTCAGTTCACCCATACAATTTTTTTTTTTTTTTAGGTAATTGGCCAACCAGTCATGCCACCTTATTGGGCTTTAGGATTCCAACTGTGTCGCTATGGGTACAAAAATACGTCAGAGATTGAGCAATTATATGATGCAATGGTGGCTGCTCGTATCCCCTATGTATGTATACCAACTTTCAAGACACTATTAAATGTGAAATGTATAAATTGTATGTGTATTATAATAGTTATAACAGTGGGATAAAAAATTAAGCACTTCACCTACATGCTTTAAAACATTTTAAGCATTTGGTAATAATTCTTAATTTTTATGTAGTACCTTATGAATTGAATGTGAGATTTTAATAATAATATCTTTATCAGATTGGTAAAGGAGAAGGTATGATACCATTTTTTCTTATTCCTCCTCAATTCTAAGACCTCAAGTTGTATTACTCAATTCTCCATGCACCGGGTTTGATTGCATAGATAGTCAGAAGAATTTCATGTTTTCTCTTTTGTTAGAGTGAGTAGCTGGGTGATTTTAGCTTTGTAATAGATAAAATTCATATGTTACAGAATGTGAAGCTTTGTAAAATACTCTCTTCCCTCAATATTTGGAAAATTAAATATTGTACAGTATCAGTCTCAGTAATTGTATTTTTAGCAAGGTTATGAAATCCCAGGGATATTCCTGATAACATTTCAATATTGAAATGTTGAAGGCTGATTATATAGGAGCTCATTTTAAGAATAATTATGAAGGACATCATTATAAGACACTGTACTTACAGTAAAATCCATTGCTACTATGGACATTATTGTAGGGAAATCAATTGTATAGTTTGATTATACAGAAATATGCAAATAGTAATTCATCATAAAATAAGGGTTTTCAACATTATCCTTCTCAGTGATATATATTTTTTTTAACAACCAGGATAAATCAAGTTCATGTCAATTAACAAAATAACTAACAAATTAGGTATTTAGGGTAAAATCAAAGATTCCATGACAAAATTAAAATGGGTTTATTTAAATATGTTTGTAAATAGTTCTCTGTAAACAATATGGATGTTTATTTAAGCTGGGCTATTATTTCAAAAATAAGGGGGTTATAATACTTGACAAATTGGTGTCCCTTTTTATTTGCCAATTTTAGATTTATTTGAAATTATTCAATGTTACTTTTACAGTTCCCAGAAAGAGTGCAACATTTGTTTAAGCGTATACTCTATGAAATCCTAGTTTTTCATTTAACATAGTTTCATGCTACCATAAAGCCTTTTACTTTTTTGTTTTTCTATTTCCTTGGGAATTACATAAAAAAACTGATTTAGAATTTTTATTTCCAAATCAAATATATTAAATGAACTTTTAAAAAATAGAATATGCATATAAATTTGTTCTGAGACTATTTTACATCTTAACATGTCACTTTTAATTTTGAGCATTGCCATCTCTTGATTAATCCTCTTTAGGATTAACTGAGGAGGGACTAAAGCTTTCATACTGCTGTAACTTTCAAAAGTATGATGGATTATAATACATTCCCAGTTGTATATTTCTTACCCCATTGCTACTACTCTCATGTATTTCAGGATGTTCAATATACAGACATTAATTACATGGAAAGGCAACTAGACTTCACAATTGGTGAAAACTTCCGTGACCTTCCTCAATTTGTTGACAGAATAAGAGGAGAAGGAATGAGATACATTATCATCCTGGTTGGTATTTATTTTTATCTGAATCTTATTATATTAGTTTAATTAATTCTCCCAAAATAAGAGTAGGAAAGATATTTCAAAATAAAAAAGTATTTAACTTTGGTTTCCACTCAAATCTAAAGCTTTCTTCCTTCAGCACTTCATTGTATTGACACAGACTACACAAACTACCATGAACTTTCAGGTAAATCCTTAGAGATACAAGTAGAAGGCACTCTGTTTCTAGTTAGCATCCACTCTACAAACTGGCATCAATTTATAGAATCTTTAAAAAATGTGGTCGATTTTTCTGTGATTATACTATTTTCAAAAAATTTTCTGGGATTGCTTCTGAAGCTTTTCACATTTAAAATGCCATCAGCTTAGTAATACTGTAATATTTTATCAATATCTTATAGGGAGCAGGCTAAGGATCCAGGAATCTCCACCAGAGAAACAAAAGCAAGACAAAAAGTACTAATATGCTTGCTTGACAACATACTAATGGACATTCAAAAATTCTTAGGAGTGGGGTTGGGGTTATGGCACAGCACTAGAGTGCTCACCTAGCGCATGTGAGGCGCTGGGATCAATCCTCAGAACCACATAAAAATAGATATATAAAATGAAGGTATTGTGTTAAAAAAAAAAAGTTCTGAGGAGTTTTCTTCTGAGTAATTTAGAGGACAATCTAGTTACAGCATTGATGATTTTATCCTTTGTCCATGGAAAGCACAGTCTTATTCCAATATAATAATGGGAGAATAAAATATTTCACAGTGACCTTCCAGGTAGCTATACTTTTATTCCACATTCATGTTATTTATGTTTAATTTTAGGATCCAGCAATTTCAGGAAATGAAACAAAGCCTTACCCTCCATTTGAAAGAGGAATGGAAAAAGATGTCTTTGTCAAATGGCCTAATACCAGTGACATTTGTTGGGCCAAGGTACTGAATATGTTGAAATAGAATGATTATGAAAATGCTATTCCATTAAAATCTTCCATTTACATATTAAAGGCATATTCAGAAAAACAGATAAACAAAAAATATAAGGGTTTAATATATGCATTCTTGAGTTCAACCCAATTCATTAGACACAAAGACTACATATAATTCATAAGACCAAATCCCAGACTTATTTTTAAATTGTTATTTCATTATATTTCTTGTTATATTTTGTATTTTATTGTGGAACTACCATGATTAGAAAGGCTGTCCATTATTCTATGCTGAAAGAGCCACTTCAATGTGAGTACTTCTCTTAGAAAATATCTTATTAATAAAATTAAAGCTGTATTAAACAGTTATGCTTATGTTACTAATTTGAACAACAAATATTGTTTGCTCATTTTTTTGTAAATGAAAATATACATATGTGAGTCTATTAATATTTTAGATAAAAATTAATTTGGCTTTCCTATGAATCATGAAAAAAATCTGATAATAATATCTACATTAATAAGACCCACAAAAACCCATGATGGGAAACATAATTCTTCTAGGTCTTGGAATAAAACTAAGATATTAGTGATAAAGATAGCGAGGTGGGACAAAAGGACGGGAAAGTCTACACATCAATCAATTGTATTAATCAACATTAATTGCTAGGTTTTGATAACTATATATGGTTATAGAATATATTAACATCAGGGAAAGCTAGATAAAGAAGGTACATAAAACCTAGATACATTTTTGCAGTTTTTCTGTAAGTCTAAAAATATTCAAAAATAAAAAGGTAAAAACAAAATAGAGATGAACTATTATAATAAAATTAATGAACAATAATAAAATATTAAGAAACTTGCAAGTACATAGTTTGGTGTATTGGCCATCAAGGAAGATCTTTTCTACTTTCTTCTACCCTCCTGTTTATTGCTTTAGAGCACTATTCCTTACAAGTATTTAATCTTTTTTAAATGACTATGTTTTTGAGGGGGAAGTATTTACATTTTTTATAAGGAGCATTCTAGATTCTTCAACATTCAAATTCCTAGAGCTTTCAGCATGAATGAATTTAGGGGCTGTCATGTATTTCTAACTAGAGAAGGATAAAACATTGGTAGACAGTGAGGCAGGGGAGATGAGACAAAAGGAGGTAAAGATTAAGTATCAATTGAAAATTAATAGGATTACTAAACTCTGCCCAACATTATTAAATCACATCATCAGTTCTTTTCAAGTAAAAAAAAATACTGTTTTTACTTTTCAATTGTGGAATAATTCTAGAAATAGTTCTAATATCACATTAAATCAAGGTTGGTGTATGCTTTTCATATTATTTCTTAACCAGAACAATTGCTTACACGTGTTCTTTTCTAAACCACTAAGTATCACAGAAGTTGACATCTCTTTCTTAAAGTTTATCATTAGGATAGACTAATATGGAAACATTAATAGTTTGCAAGATATAAATTTTAGAAAGAAAAACCCTACAAACTGAAGAAAATAATTGAATGGCGTGCAGATGGGAATCTTGAGAACAATATGCTTCTAATGATAACATTTTTTTTCTGTGCATCACAAATAATACATTCTTCTTGTGCCTCATAACCATTATACTGACCAATTCTTCTCCCTTATAGGTTTGGCCAGATTTGCCCAATGTAACTATAGATGAGTCACTTACTGAAGATGAAGCTGTTAATGTAAGTTTTATGTTGATTAATTATATAACCAAAAGAAATCCAGAATTCAGACTTAATGATGATTTTGATCCATAATTAAATTTGAATATTTTCCTCCCTCTCCTCATATGTTGCAATCTCCTTTAACCACCTGCAACTGCTGTGTCGTTTGAAAAAAATTGCATACATTTATGTAATTAAAGTTGAGATCTGATTTTCTTCATATTACTCATAGCATGACTTGTGGATTGGGCATACATTTCTGATTCAGACATTTATGAATTCCTTATGAATTTCTACATGTGAATCTGAATTTTGGTTTTGCAGGCTTCCAGAGCTCATGTAGCTTTTCCAGATTTCCTCAGGAACTCCACAGCAGAGTGGTGGACAAGGGAAATTTTAGATTTCTACAATGACCAGATGAAGTTTGATGGCTTGTGGATTGTGAGTAAGCTTTAAACAATTTATCTTTTCAGGTATTTATTGTGGAGTAATTGTACAAGTCTCTCTGACACTTTAATAATGTCAACAAAACACTTTTTGTGAAAATTTACACACATTTTCTCCTATGGGACTTTCTTAATCAAAGGACTACTAAAATACAGTTTTAAAGAATTCAATATATGTCTAAGGATGTTATTTATAGGACTTTTCCAACTTGAGCAAAGAACCAAAATAACCTGTTTTTATAACTATTAATAAATATATAAACATTTATTTTTATTTAATGTACTAATAATTCTCAACCTAAACTGTCAGTGTTAAGAAATAATCATTCATATATAATAAAATAATTTTTGTAGCAACACTGTCTTTTGTACAATTTCCTTATCTTATATGAAACTTTAAAATCTTACTGCTAATATTTTCAGCAATCTAATTTTAGATAAGAAAAAAAAAGATTTACTTTACTACAAGTAAATATTTAATACAAGAGATTATACATTGTTGAGGGCCACAGACAAGTCAAAATGGCACCTGGCACTTTGCCAGGAGGAGTGGTTTGAGAAGTAACGCCAGCGAGCCATTAAGATGATGGAGATTCCTTAATGACTGCTATATCTAGATGGTGTTAATTACGTTAAGCTGTGTGTAATTACTAATGTTGTATCTAGATGATGTTAATTGAAACAAGCTGTGTATAATGAGTTCGGTATAAATACCTCTGCTATCCTACAATAAAGTGGCTCCCGCTGTATCAACCTTCACAAGTTGCTTGTCACCACCCCATTACTTTGCCCAGCCAGACTGCGGCAATACATAATGTTTCTCTTGATACCTGGAAGTGACATTTCTTACTTTGTTGGGTTTTCCACATGAGTATATTAAATTTATTTTTTAAAGACAGCTTTATAGAAGTTTTTCTATGTGTCTACCCGAAGGATATAAAATTATATAAAGCATTTTTTAAAGTAATGGAAACAGATATACTTTATATACAAATTTATGAAGTAAAAGAAATTCTAAGTATATCCCTGAAGATAATATGATCCAGGGAAAAAGACTTGTTTTCAGATGGAGAAAATCACCTTTAAATAATAGCTAATTCTTGTATTAAGATTATGGTCCATTTGTATGTGGTTACAGAGACTCAGATATGTGTTCAACAGAGATATTCATTGAACTTTTCTATATTTTAAAATTACATCTTGTGGTTCTAAAAGTGAAAGTGGTTTATATTAGGCTCAATGCAGCAGTGTAAGGGAAGGAGGGGGTAAGACAGATACTATAATAGTTTAATTTATGTCTTGGAAATATAAAAATCAGTTTACTTCTATGCATATAATACACAATACTGGGGAAATATGACATTTATGTTTCTCAAAAGGAGGCTTATATCATAAAAAAGTTAGGAAACATTGAGCTAAACTAAATTTCTCAGTGTCATTGAGAAGCTTTATAATTTTATTTTTTAGAATACTAAGTAAGTCTAAGAGTTCAAAACTTGTTTAAGTTTACTTGCTCTGTAATATTGTTCTTTTCAGAATATATATTCTAAATTTATTTTTTAAATCTTTTTTAAATCACTCTCTTTAAGGATATGAATGAGCCATCAAGTTTTGTACATGGAACAACTACCAATCAATGCAGAAATAAAGATCTAAATTATCCACCTTATTTTCCAGGTACAATATTATTATTTTTTACTAAGCATTTTATGTATACCTTAGGATGCAGGAAACAGAATCCATATCCTTAATTTTCACTGCCCACCCACAGCCTGCAACTTTCCTTTACCCATTACTAAAATGTTTAACACTATTTTGAAAAAAAAAATCCAAGATATGTATTTTATTTATATGAACATGACTCTTAAATTGTTTGAAATTTTTACTTTGGACATAATTCTGAAATTGTGTGAAATTTTTACTTTGGTTTTCTTAAGAATCATTCCAGATGTAAAAAATTTAAATAATCTTTGAAATGAAGAATATAAATATTTAAATATTTTTTTAAACTAGAGATAAATGGAAAAGTATTATTTCTCTGTTCCTGTTCTAGTTTAATACATATAAAGTGACTGCAAAAGTCTGAAAAAAGACAACGTATTCTGAGAAAATATGGATCAAAAGTACAATTTCATTTGTGCAGAACTTTAATAGTCTTTTATATTACTGAATATATTTTTAATAAAACTTTATTTTATCAGCATTTTCCACAAAAGTTCCTCAAAAATAGTAGCCATTAGGAGTGAACTTACTTTTTATATTTTTATTAATTCATATAACTCACATATCATTACAGTTTATTCGTTTAAAATTAGCATAAAGCATGCATATTGTTAAATGATCAAGAATTATTTTTAAATTATTAATTTTTGCCAAAAGAATACATAAGTGGATATTGTTATTATTTGATAGAATAATTTCAGATGTTCTGTGATACAATAAGATGAATATAATTAACAACAATGTATTTTATACTTCAAAATACTAAAGAGAGGAATTTAAATGTACTCACCATAGGAAATGATAAAAATTTAAGGTGATGGATATGTTAATTAACCTGAGTTGATCACTACTCAATACACACATTAATCAAAACACCACATTATACTTTATAAATATATATAATGCTGTGTTGATTGGACATTCAATTAAAACATTAAAAATAAAATGTATATAGTTCCGAGCCAAATATTTTAATACAGGACACTATAACATATTAACTTTTTTTTTCATTAATTTTCCTCAGAACTTACAAAAAGAACAGAGGGATTACATTTTAGAACTATGTGCATGGAAACTGAACAAATTCTTAGTGATGGATCATCAGTTTTACATTATGATGTTCACAATCTATATGGATGGTCACAAATGAAACCTACATATGAGTAAGCAATGTTTGTTATTATTCTGTCTCTATTTTTATCTTTTTAAAAATCTTTCAGATCTTAACATTAATGCTACCTACTTTAATAGTTTTGGGGACTATCTGTGGTAGTCCTTTCCTTCCCAATTATTCTATGTAACTTATTTCTTTCTTGATAAAACTCAGATAAAATGTGTTTCTATATGTATACACATATCTACCTATATACCTCTCAACTGTCATCTCTGTTGCCATTGCTTTTAACTTTCAACTTGTTCCCTAAAGAATTCTAGAATATTTTTATTTTGTTTCCCCACCATGAACCTAGCACAATGCCTACAAATAGAAGGTTCTCAAAAAAATAGTGTTGAATGAATAAATGAGTAAATAACATAATTTAATGACACTAACCATAACATTAAATCTTGGTTAAATTTATTTAAGTCCATTATTAGCAAACTAGACATATCTTACTGATTTTTAACATCTAAGTTTTAATGCTTACATGACTCATCTGCAATTTAAAAAAAACTTCTATGCAGGATCAATAAATTTACAATTCTCTTGAGTATCAAGTCTCTATTAACCCTGTTCAATAAAACTTCCTCAAATTGATAGAAATGTTTTAGATTTCTGGGTACCCATTGTGGTATCCACTATTCATTTTTGGCTGTTGAGCAATGTGACTAGTGTTACTAAGGAACAGTATTTTTAAGTTTACTGAATTTTCATTAAATAATACTTAATAAAATGTGAAATAATAGGTGCCTCGTAGTCACCATGTTAGAAGACAGTGTAGCTATGGGTTACTGGCTTTTGACTACACATTTTAGCCACCTGGAGATTTTTAACAAATAATGATTTATTTAATCTCTTCTATAGTCAAAGCACCTGTATTTTAACAAGTCCCAAGATGATTCTAATGAGCATCAGCTTTGAAAATAACTATTCTAGTATATGACTGATGTTAGTAAAAGAATAAAAAATATTTTGAATTTAAAAGTATGAATAAAATCACTCACTTGGTAATACATGCTTGCCTTACTTACCCACCACATTCTAAGTTAATTTAAGACTCTAAGTTAATTTAAGAGTGAACAAACTGGTTTTCAAAATGCCCTTTTGCTGGAAAAAATGCTACTTTCATTGCCCTACTGACACAATTACTATCAACCAACATCACTTTAGTTAAAACTATAGATATTTAAAAATAAGAATTGATTGATGATCTCCTTAGCAAAAATTATGAATTTAATATGAAAATATGCAGTTTAAGATAAATCAAAAAAACATTTTTCTATATTAAGGATAGTAAATTAAACTTCTCCAATATATTACATTGTCTAGTATGATTTCTGACATATTCTATATGCTTAGGAAATTTAAATGACTATATCATTATCCCTCTAGGACTATCAAAATTGTGTAAAAATGTTCAAGGTAGAAGTAGGTAAATTTCTAAGTAGTTCATACATGAAGATAGTAAGAACAATCCAGTTTGGTTTTTGTTTGTTTTTTTATTGGAAAAGACTTGTGTAGGTAATAAGAACCATTAGATGTTACCTTTTCACTGATTTGGAAGTTCTTTTGGTTAAACTTTTAAATTATTAGTTGTAACTCACCTAAGCAGATACTGAACACATCTCTGAGCACATAATTTTCTTAATACTATAGTTGAGTTTAAAATGACTTTAAAATATAAGGAATGGATCCATAAAAAATTTCACATTATTTTCTCAATAAAGGAAGTTTTAAATTTGTACATAATAGAACTCAAAGAAATTTTTTTAGCATGAAAAATACTTATTAACAAATTTCAAAACTAAAATTTCAAAACAAAATCTTATGATCTAATAATGCTGAATGTTTGATAAGTATACAGCAAGCTTCCATTTTAATGGTTCTAAATATATAATACTAATTGTAAATATTTTTTAAAAATAATCCAAAAAGCCAATAAAGCATCTTAATTCCAAAGAGAATTTTTTATTTATAAAGTCAAAGAAACAATCCATAATAATTTTCTTTTCTCTGAGTGACCCTAGCTTATATTCCAAAAGAACTTAATAGCACTCAATAATGAATGCTTGGAGTATAAGTATAAATTAATTTAATTAATAATTAAAAACAATAGTCAAGTGATTAATTTGATATTATTAACTCTAGAAATCATGATTATAACAGAGGTAAGGTATTTATTGTTGAAAGCTTCAAAATATATTTAAATTTTTCAATTTAATGTTTGCTTAACATCTCCAATTTTTTGTAATATATGTATAGTTTTCTAAAAGTCATTATTTTTCTTTTAGAAAAAATTTTTCTCTAGTAATTGAAAATATTTTTACAGTTTTACTAATGCTTTTTAAAAATGTGCTAAAATATGCATTACCAAACCATAACAAAAATACCTGTGTAACAGAATTAATTTTTTTATTGGTTGTTCGAAACATTACAAAGCTCTTGATATATCATATTTCATACATTAGATTCAAGTGGGTTATGAACTCCCATTTTTACCCCAAATACAGATTGCAGAATCACATCAGTTACACATCCACATTTTTACATAATGCCCTATTCGTAACTGTTGTATTCTGCTACCTTTCCTATCCTCTACTATCCCCCCTCCCCTTCCCTCCCATCTTCTCTCTCTACCCCATCTACTGTAATTCATTTCTCTCCTTGTTTGTTTTCCCATTCCCCTCACAACCTCTTATATGTAATTTTGTATAGCAATGAGGGTCTCCCTTCATTTCCATGCAATTTCCCTTTTCTCTCCCTTTCCTTCCCACCTCATGTCTTTGTTTAATGTTAATCTTTTCCTCCTGCTCTTCCTCCCTGCTCTGTTCTTAGTTGCTCTCATTTTATCAAAGAAGACATTTGGCATTTGTTTTTTAGGGATTGGCTAGCTTCACTTAGCATAATCTGCTCTAGTGCCATCCATTTCCCTGCAAATTCCATGATTTTGTCATTTTTTAGTGCTGTGTAATACTCCATTGTGTATAAATGCCACATTTTTTTTTATCCATTCATCTATTGAAGGGCATCTGGGTTGGTTCCACAGTCTAGCTATTGTGAATTGTGCTGCTATGAACATTGATGTGGCAGTATCCCTGTAGTACGCTCTTTTAAGGTCTTCAGGGAATAGTCCAAGAAGGGCAATAGCTGGGTCAAATGGTGGTTCCATTCCCAGCTTTCCCAGGAATCTCCATACTGCTTTCCAAATTGGCCGCACCAATTTGCAGTCCCACCAGCAATGTACAAGAGTACCCTTTTGTGGTTGAAAACTTATTCTTGAAAAATTAATAAAGCTTTTTTACTTGTGACTAAATTTTTTTAATGTTGGAACACTGTTGGGAATAATTAAAATATATTTCTAGTGATGGGAATGTATGCCTTTAAAAGTATCAAGTTGCTTTTCAAATAAATATTTTATATTACACGTCACAAAGAGATTTGTCTAGTGTAAGAGTCTAGATTTCCTTTAGGAGATAATTGTTGTGACAACTTTTAAAGCAGAATCCTTCTTAATCAGTTATTTGAAAAGGAATTTATTCAGTTATTAATTTAAAGGGACATTAGGTAATTTTTTTGCCAAAGTAATACATTCAGCAGATATAAGAGAAGAAATTCTTCAGGAAAATGTATTCCTTGAATGTGAATACATTAAAGAATTTGAGAAAATCCTTCCTTTATATAAATTTCTTTACATTAGTTAAATGAAATAAAATTTGGGCGGGGGATTAAGTAACTCAGAACATATATTTCATCTGGAAATTTAGTTTGATTATATATTATATAGTTCTTTAAATATATATATATATATATATATATATATATATATATACACACACACACACACACACACACTCACAAAATTATCTCCTATTAAATGTCAACAAACATTTATACAAATAATACAAAGATTAATTTTCCTAAACTGGACCCATTTTATTTGTTATACAAAAATAAAGCAATGAAAATGGTTCTCTTATATCATCTACTTAAACTGGAACATAACATTTGTATCAGTCAATATTATATGATATTGTGTCTTTTATCAAAAGATACCTCATATATCATCTCATGTCTGTTTAATATATTTTGAGTTTCCTGTACTTTTGGTATAATAAACTTATTAATTCAAAAATTTCTTGAGCTACCTCTACATGGCAAGTGCTATAGTAAGTGCAAGGGATACTAAAGCATAATGCTTGCCTGCAGAAATTTCAGTTTCATGCATGAAGTGTTATGTACAAACAAATCATAACAAATACTGTGATCCATGCTGTGACAATCAAATTATTCAATACCGATGACAAAATTAGTCTATGATAAAATCTGTTTAATTAGGTATTTGAGGTATATTCTCCTGAAATATTTCTGTGGCTTTTACTGAAAAAATTATTTTTGAGTAATACAGTATAATATTTATTTAAACTAATTTGAGAGTGAATTGTTTCCTATTTTCATACTTTTATAATGAAATGTTCTACATTTAGAGCTGAAAAAAGGGCAAACATGCAGATAATAAAAAATAGTGCTTTCTTCTTAAATTTAGACTGTTTTAAAATGCATGCTGTTAAAAGTCCCTCTCTGAAGACTGAGGAGGGGAGAAAAGAAAAATCAATATTAACTCATTTGTACTCATTTTATTGATTAGATAGATTCTATGCTTAAAATTGGAAGGTTTTCTTTTCTTTTTCTTTTTTTTTTTTTTTTACCTATTAAAACCTTGCTCTCTTTCAACTACCCTCTAAAACAGAACATTAGTAGGGATTCTCTGCAGAGTAATTTGTATATTAAATATTGAAAAACTATAATTGAGAAGACTGGGAGTTTTTCAATAATTAGAGCCTAGAAATTTATTAAAAATAACACTTTGGAATAGAATAAAAATGTTCTGTTTAAGTAATAGTGGATTAAGGTATTAGTTAATTTTCTTTCACTGAAAAAATATACAAATTCCACTGAATATCTGCATTTCAATATTGTAAATGTTAGAAGGGAAGAAACCACTGACTGGGGCTCAGTGTTAGAGAATTTGCATTGCATGCATAAGGCCTTGGTTTTGATCCTCAGCAACTGCCCTCCCCACCCCGCCCACTACCATACTAAAAAAACAAAACAAAAGTCCTTCATACCTGTGAGGATTTCACTGTGGAGTGAGAGAAAGCTAAGAGTTAGTTGTAGTAGAAGACAACATAAACTTCAGAACTCAATACATATATTCCATAAAATTCTCATAAATAAAAATGTTTGAAGAAAATGCCCTATGATAACAATTAAAATCTTTTTTTTTTTCCTTTGTATTAGTGCAGTGCAGAAGACTACTGGTAAAAGAGGGATTGTTATTTCACGTTCCACGTATCCTACTGGTGGAAGATGGGGGGGACACTGGCTTGGAGACAACTATGCACAATGGGACAATTTGGACAAATCCATCATAGGTATGAGCTAATCTGCATCTTTATCTTTGTTTTTTAATTGTGTTCACCTTTGATGGTGATAATTCATAGACTTTTCAAATCCTTAGGATTATGCTTTTGGCATCAAATGTGATGACACAGAGCATCATGAAAGGGCAGTAGTCCAAGAAACAGAATCAAGTTTGCTATGTAGAAATTAATGACACCAGGTAGCTTATTTTGAGAAAATAAATTTCATCCTTTTTGGTCTTAGTTTCTTGGTTGAAAAGGCAGGAGCTGAGAAAGAGTATCTAGAACTAACAAAGAAATGGGTAGAACTGCTAGATTCTAGGCATAAGAGCCACTGAAAGATGCTCAAGAATGAAATGTGTCAAACTAAATTTTGAAAGAATATTTGAACAATATTCAGATAACTGGTAAATTGGACATTATCATTGTATGTGTCTTCACTAATCATAGATTCAAGGAAACAGTGTTTAGAAATATTTCTTGAACAAATATCTGGGGAAACGTGTTCTATTTTGTTTCAGTGATCACTTCTTAGAGATTTTGTTTAATAAAGATAATTCATTTTATTTTAATGGATGAAACTTACAGTGAAATAATTGCAGAAACATCCTTTTTAATTTAAAAAATGAAACTAGAAACTTTAAAAAATCAAAACCACTAATATTTTCTTTTTTCTCTATAATGTCTTCATAAAAGATTTGTACTCTGAATGTGTCATTGCAAATATGGAAGCTCATAATGTCCATTTCTAAACATCATTTGTATTACATAGTCAAAAAAAGCAAGAATATTATAAGAATGAAAAATATATTTATAATCTGAAAAGGGTTCATTTAATTGCAGATTGACATTAAAGAGTGTCTTCATTAATATGAGGAAAATATTAAAACATAAAAATAATTTTCTAAGATTTGTTCTCCTAATTTTTAGGTATGATGGAATTTAGTCTCTTTGGAATATCATATGTAAGTAGATCTATTTCTCTTATTTTCAAAAGCTGAAAATATTTTTAAAAACACCAACTATTCAAAATAAATTATATATAACAATATCTTTTAGACTGGAGCAGACATCTGTGGTTTCTTCAACAATTCTGAATATCATCTCTGTGCCCGCTGGATGCAACTTGGAGCATTTTATCCATACTCAAGAAATCACAACATTGCATTTACTAGAGTATGTTCTTATCATATTCACTTCCAATTCTTTAGTGAACCTTAGAATTTTGAATAGAATGACAGTCATTAATTGACAACATATTTATTGTCACCTATTAAAATGTGAATTATCCTTTGTGTATGTTCCTCTAAACTATGTTCCTCTAAAATAAATCAAATGTAATTTTAATTTGCACTTTTATTACTTAAATATGAATATTATGCCGTATCCCTTTATTATATAAAATAAAAATATTGAAAAAGATTTTGGGGAGAAAGAATGTATTACAGTGAATTAATGTAATTTTCTACTTTTATTGTTCAAATATATATTTGAATATTTTGATTTAAATAGAGATAAGGAATCATGGTGGTTTCACTTTGCTTTGTTTCAGAGACAAGATCCTGTTTCTTGGAATGAAACTTTTGCTGCAATGTCAAAGAGTATTCTAGATATTAGATATACTTTATTGCCCTATTTTTATACACAAATGCATGAAGTTCATGCTCATGGTGGCACTGTTATCCGACCCCTTTTGCATGAGTAAGTGTAAAATTTGTTTTTTTCCTACTACAAAGAGATAACTTTAATTTAATTTAATGAATAATCTTATAGAAAACTCTTTTGCCGTTATGTTAATCAGGCATTTTGTGTTAATAAAACATTTTATAAATACATCTACTAATAGAGTAGTATGAGTCAGAAATAAATGAAACACATAAATTATTTTGGTTTTAAAATAACTACTGTATAATGGGCATTATTCTAAATGTTTTGCATGCAGAATTACATTTCATATATTCAAAATTTCTTGGAGAAAAGTAGCGATTTAATTATTTGAGTTTTAATGCATATAATTAAGTCCACCAAATATGCCTGACTAAATAGCATACAAATTCTTCCAGGAGATATACTGACTGGGTATCCTAGAATACCTTAGACATTCTCATAAGAAATATGTTTTAGATTTACCCCTTAAACCTCAATTTGATTTATGACAAATCTTGAAAAATTCTTTTTCATCATAGAGCATTGTTGCAAACATTTTTGCTTGTTCTAATTTTTAAGGCAAATTCTGAGTCTTGATGTGAATATTACAAAAAAAACCAAACACAATCCAATGAGGAATACAATAGAAGTGTTAACAATTAATAAGGGCTATTCTCAGCATGTAAGATAGACTTGTATTTTATGGCCATTTATATCTCAAAGGCAGATATCCACTGAGACATAAAAGAATCTTGAAGAATTTTAAAACACTTTGAGAGAGCTCTAGTGTAAGTAGGATACACAAATTTTGATTTAAATTGAGATAAGGAGTCACGGTGGTTTCAAAATTTCCAAGTCACCATCCTTACAGCCCAAGTTTGTTTTATGGTTCTTTTCCAGGGTGTTATCAATGTTGCTTCCTAGTTTTTTTTTTTATCATATTCTAGGCAAAGTTAATATTTCTACCTGTAAGACTTCCCTCCTCCAAGGTGGTTTCTCATCTGGTTGGTCTTACATTCCATCACATTTTCTGCATTATATGAGGATATTTAGTGATAGTTGAGATAACTTTTAATTCCAATTGTTGGAATTATCTCTAATGTTTTTATACTTTCTTTTTCATTTTAATCCACTAAAATCTGCTGTAAAAAACACGATTTGAATAAACATTTCATGGTATTCAGTAGAGATAAGATAATTTCACTTAATTTAATTACTTGTAATTATTTTTGTCAAGGTTCTTTGAGGAAAAGCCAACTTGGGATATATACAAGCAATTCTTGTGGGGTCCAGCATTTTTGGTCACCCCTGTATTGGATCCTGTAAGTTCCACCACATATTTTGTTTAAAAAATGTTTTTTTTTTAGTTTATTTTATATGTTTTTAATGATTATATCTTTACTTTAAATTCCAGGATGACACTGTAGAAGGCTACATCCCTAATGCTCGGTGGTTTAACTACTATACTGTAAGTATTTAAAAACTCAGGGGAATTGACTAAAGATATATGCCTAGAGTTACATTGATGTAACCAATGAAGTGTGTTCACTTTCCTCTTTAAAAGAATAACATATGTCTTGCTAACTATATCTGAATCAAATTAACACACAGTGAAGGAGGGTAAATTTTTTTCTGCTATAATTTGTTAAGTAGTCATTGATTTCTTTCTGCAAATACACATGAAAATTGAACATTACTTGAAGTACGGTCTTGTCCTTCATTGGTTATGATAAACAATCATTAAAGGTAATGAGATCCTTCCAGGGATCATGTACATGGAAAGTCAGAAATAGCTTTTGTGACCTTTCAGAATTCATATGTGTTCTGCATATAAGCTTCACAAAAACAAATAGCTATAAATTACTTTCAGAGTTATTATAGAGGATCCTATTTAACTAAGAACTATGGGTATGCTTTAAACAACATGATTCCTTGAATAAACACTTTTGTTATTTTTTAAACTGGAAAGCATATCGTTTGGGTTTATAAATGTATGCCCTCAAGTACCAAAACTGCTGATGATCTATTTCTTATTTCTCTTGTTATTCTTTTCATCTCTTTCATTTTCAGGGTGAAGATATAGGTTTCAGAGGAAAAAATAGTACATTTCCAACTGACTGGGATAAAATAAATCTACATGTTAGAGGTGGTTACATCCTACCATGCCAAGAGCCTGCTCAAAACACATTTTACAGGTAAGTTAACTGTTTTCAGGGCTCTAATTATGTTTTGTGATATATCCTGCTAGAAATGTCTGGAAAGGTCTAAGATTTTTCTCCGATCTACAAGCTAACAAGTTTGCCTGCCATGGTGATGGGGACACTGAGTCAGGAATATCTTTATTAATGACAGCATAGCAAGAAACAGAAAACTTCACATTAACATAAATTTTCCTTGATTGTCAAGTCCCATTCTGGATGACATAAAGTAGACCACACAAATGCTATACATGCATCAGGTTTGTGTCACAGCTGAAGAACCCCAAGTTTAAGGGAGTCTAATGTTTTATTATGGGCCATAAGCAAACCCATCCATCCTTCAAAGAAAGACATCATCTTTATTATACTTAACAATGGTTAAATTTTTTAAAAAATCTACTTTATTGTTCCAGTGCTAATTAAATTTTTATTGTTATTGTCAAATGAAAAAAATTAAAGCTCAATAATTTTAAAGTACCAGTATACAGTTAAAATAATAAAATCTTCTAATTAAACATGAATAAATCTGACAATTCAGACTAAGTATATTTCTATATACATACTTGAAAATACTGTATTTTTCTTTAAAAAGTTTTCCCATGCTCTCTTTTTAAAGTATTTAGTTTATTTTATATTTTCTTATTGGTGCATTATAATTGTATATAATGGTGGAAATCATGCCATATTCATACATGCACATAACAATTTGATCAATCCCTTTCCCCATCACATTCCCTTTTCTTATATTCCTGCCTATCCCTGATCCACTTGCACTACTCTACTGATCCTGCACCTCCTCCTCCTATTATTATTATTATTATTATTATTATTATTATTTAGTGCATCATAATTATAGTCATACATGAACATAGCATAGTAGAGTATATTTTGGGCCTCAGAACTCTCCATTCCTTCCTGTCTTCCCTCTGTCTCAATCCCCTTTTTTCTACTCTATTGATCTCCCTTCTACTTTCATGAAATCAATTTTTATTCCTTTTTAAAATTCTCTCCAGCTTCCATATGTGAGTGAATACTTTTGACTCTTAACTTTCTGAGTCTATCTTTTTTCACTTAGCAAGGTATTCTGCACTTCTACCCACTCAGCAGCAAATGAGATTTTTTTTTCTTTATGGCTAAATAAAACTCCATTGTGTATATATAACACATTTTCTTTACCCATTCATCTGTCAAAGTTGCTGGGGAAACTGGGTATCCATTTATAGAAGAATAAAAAGAGATCATCTGTTTAAGAGCACCTACACTCATTCCATAAATTCGCTACTTTTAATTGTGCCGCTATAAATATTGTTTATATATCACTATAATATGTTTACATTATTTATTGACTTTTCAAATAAATTCCAAGGAATGAGATAGGGGGTCATTTAGTGATTCCATTCCTACTGTTGCCATATGCTTTCTAAAACGGTTGTATTAATTTCCAGTCCCACCAAACAATGCTTACAGCAATTATTATTATTTGTATTCCTGATGATTGCCATTCTAAATGAAGTGAGATGAAATCTCAGTGTATTTTTGATTTGCTTTTCCCCGAATGCCAAGGATATTGAATATTTTCTTTAAAATATCTGTTGTCCATTTGTATTTCTTCTTTTGATAAATGTCTATTTCAGTCATTTGTCCATTTGTTTATTAGGTTTTTTTTCTGGTGTTAGATTTTTGAGTTCTGTATATTGTACATTAATCCCCTGTCAGAAGAGTTATAGGCAAAGATTTTTCCTCATTCTGTAGGCTGTCTCTTTATGCTATTAAATATTTCCTTTGCTGTGTAGATATTTTTTTATTTGACGCCATTCCACTTATTGATTATTGGTTTTATTTCTTGAAATTTAGGATTCTCATTAAGGAAGTCAGTGCCTGTATCATATGTTAGAATGTTGTCATTATTATTATTATTTTTGAGCAGTTGCAGAGATTAGTCTACTTCTTAGGTCTTTGACCTACTTTGAGTTGATTTTTTTTTGAGGGTGAGAGATGATCTAGTTTTATTCTTCTATAAATGGATACCCAGTTTTCCCAGCACCTTCTGTTAAAAAGGCTATATTTTCTCCAAAGTTTGGAGAAAACTTGGTCAAAAATAGATGACTTTTTCCATGTGGTTTGTCTCTGTGTCTTCTACTTCCATTCCACTCACCTTCATGTCTGTTTTCATACTAATATGACAATGTGATTTTTACTTTAGTTCCACATTATAATTTTAGATTAGGTATTGTGATACCTCCAATATCAATCTTTCTGTTGAAGACTGCTTTGGCTATACTGGGTCTTTTATCCTTTCATATGAATGTTAGTAATGTTTGTTCTAGTTCTGTGAAGAATGTCATTAGTATTTTGATGGGTATTGGGTAACATTTGTAGATTTCTCTTGGAAATATCATCTTTCAAACAATATTATTTGTGTCTATCCCAAGAATATGGGCATCTTTCCACCTTCTGAGGTTTTCTTCAGTTTCTTTCTTCAGTGATTTTTAATTTTCATCATAGGCATCTTTTACTACCTTGGGTATACTTTTTACAGTTTTTTCTTTAATACTACTATGAATGGAATAGTTTTCCTAATTTCTTTCTCATTATTGATGCACAGGAAATTGATTGTTATCCCAAAACAGATAATTCGATTTCTTCTTTTCCTATTTGTAACCTTTCAATTTCCTTCTCTTGACTAATTGCTTTGGCTATAGCTTCAAGTACTGTATTGAATAATATTATATAGTTTTTTCAGTTTATTTTTTTATCAAGAATGGGTGCAAGATACAGTTGAAGAGTTTTTATGAAACTATTTAAATGATCATGTGATTTTGTCCATAATTTTACTTATGTGATGAATTACATTTATTGATTTGCATATGTTGAACCAACTTTGCATTCTTAGAATAAAACCTCCTTGATTATGGTATACAGTCCAGAGGATCATTAGGGACTATTTTGAAAACATATTCAAATAAATTCGAAAATCTAAAATATATTGACAAATTTCTGGACTATCTGAATTACAACCAAAAGGATATAAAAAGACCTAAACTGACCAATATCAAGCAAGGAGATTGAGGCAGTAATAAAAACTTTCCCACACAGAAAAGCCTAGGACCCTGATAAATTATCAGCTGATTAACCAATTAAAGAAAAACTAATGATACTCTTCCTCAAATTAGTGCATGAAGAAAAACTAAGGGAACACTCCCAAATTCATTCTATGGAGCTAGTATCACCCTAACACCAAAACCAGACCAGGGCACATCAAGGAAAGAAAAATTCAGATCCATTCTTGATGAACACAGATACAAAAATACTCAATAAAATACTAACAATTTACATTTAAAAATACATTATTGTATATCATGACTAATGCTGTTTGCTTTTTAAATTCTTTGAAACAATAGTTCACAAGAAAAGCCGTGAGTTTTTATGTGAGATATTTAGAAATGCAAGAAACTTATGGAAAATTGTCTTTCAATGAAATATCTAATTTTAAAGTAAGAAAACTTATCAAACTAAAATACAAATTAAAACTTTATGCCCCATGTATATAATATGTAGAAGAATTAATAAATCTTTTCTTTTGAATGACTATCTTAGCTAGGTCCTCATCTTTTACTGTACCTTTGACATGTAGAAAGAACTATCATTTGCTTCCTGAAAACATGAAGTTTTAAAAGTCTTTAGAGATTAATTTTAGGTTTTCACAGAAAAATTATGTGGAATGTCAGAGATTTCCCACATACCTCCCACTATCATAGCCTCTCCTATTATCAACATCCCTCACCAAAGTGCTACATTTGTTATAATTTATGAACCCATAGGAACACATCATTATCATCCAGTGTCCATTGTTTATATTAGGTTTCTCTCTTGGTGTTTTATCTAAATCTGTGGATTTTACAAGGTATGAACCATTACCGAATCATACTGAATAATTTCAGTGCCCTGAAAATCCTTTGCATCCCACCTATTTATTCCCTCCAACACAAAATTTCCACTTACATTTTTACTCCCCTCATAGTTTTACCTTCTCCAGAATGTCATATTGTTAGAATCACATCAAATAGCTCTTTAGATTGACTTCTTTCACTTAGTAGTACATATTTAAAATTTTTGCATGTCTTTTCTTGACTCTATATCTCATTTCATTTTAGCACTAAATAATATCCCATACCATGAATGTTTTAATGAACTTTAAGTCAACTTTGTTTGAAAAACTCCTTTCTTTTACATCTATTTTTTTCCTGTCTCTGCCTCATTTTATCTGCCCTGCAATATATTTTTCAGACTCATGGAAATGTAGATATCCATTGAAAATATCACTATTCAAATTTCTAAGTTCCCTGCTCTCTAAAGGCAAGGAGACCTGACTTTGATGTATTTATTTATTTTTTTGGTACCAGGAATTGAACTCAGGGACACTCCACCCACTGAGCTACATTCCCCAGCCCTATTTTGTATTTTATTTTTACAAATAGTGTCTCACTGACTTGCTTAGCACCTCACTTTTGCTGAGGCTAGCTTTGAACTCACAATCCTCCTTCCTCAGCCTCCTGAACTGCTGGGATTACAGGCAATGCACCACTGAGCCCAACCGGAGACCTACCTTTTAGTGGCTTTACCCCACATAAAGATGAGTTGAGGGACAACATAGAAACTCATTATAACCATGAATTGATCATCATCTAGCCATGATAACTCTTTTTTTTTTCTGTCAGGTCCCCCTCCCTATTATCCTTGTCTTTTTTGTCACCATCATGTCCATTACACCAAGAACATAGGATGATTCTGTTTCATGAGACTGATGTAAGAATCAATTTCTTGTGCCACAATAATTTTTATTTCTAAGACCCTATAGACCCGGCTTAGACATTCAGATTATGGAGGACTCTGTTCCTGTCTCTCTTCTCTTTTCATACTCAAAACACTTTCTTGGTGTCCTATGTATTGACAGGCCATATCTCCTGGAACCACCTAACTTATTTCTGTCAATATCCTGTTCTGACATTATTTGAAAAAAGAGAAAAATGATTTTACCTGATAAGTGAGGTCTCCATGGAGACCATTCATAATTTCTGCATAGAAGATACTTTACTTTTCCTATAAAAGAGGTCAGGTTCTATGTCTCTGCCTCTCTTTTTAATCTATGTGCATGGATTAAAAAGGGAATATAGTATATTTGATATAAGACTTAGGAATACACCCAGGGTACAATGAAGCTTATGGAGTTTTTAATCTCAAGTTTTAACATATGTTGAGAAATTGTGGGTTAAATAAGATTTTTGATATTTAAAAAAAACACAGTTCTGTTTTAAACTAGTGCCTGTTAACTGAAACACACACACACATACACACACACACACACACACACACACATTAATGCTGAGGAATGTTAACATCTTTTAACTAAAAAATATGTCATTACTGAGAAGACTTGAAGACTTGAGCTTTAATCACAGATATTTTAGCAGACTCCCATGACAATATATCCTTCAACATTTGTGACTGGAAAATGTATACCTAAAAATAATTTGCCTGAGAAATCCTTTTTTAATAATATGAGACTTTCAAACCCAGTTACTTTCCATAAATTGCTGTTGAATGAGCACAGGCACAGGTATTTAGTTCATAGTTAGGCCTCACCTTGGGAGGTGTTGTCTATTACATAGATAGAACTTGCCAGTTATTCTACATTCTTATTAATAATTTTTCAATGATAATTGAATGATTTATATATGGAAACATGAAGAAGGCTTAAGTCATAGAAGACTTAAGTAATATAGTAATGCTTAATGGCCAATGACAGGATTAGAGAGAGAAAAATAAATTTATCAATGAACTTTATATGGTTGAATTACTATAAATAAGGCTACTCTTGATAATTTAGAGTAGATGTTATTATATGCTAGTGCTGGGCATAGTAGTGCACACCTATAGTGTGATGGCACATGCCTGTAGTGCCAGTGACATGGGAGGCTGAGGCAGGAGGATTGCAAGTTCAGTCCAGCCTCAGCAACTTAGTGAAGTCCTAAGCAACTTAGGAAGAACCTGTCTCAAAAAAAAAAAAATACATGCATGATATTGTGTATTAAATATGATGAATTTTATGGTTTAATATTTGTAACATTTTAAAGAGAAAAATTCTTTAATTTTCTTTGTCTAAATAATTTGCATTCTCCTTAATTGCTATTCTATTTGTGCTCTTTTGGATACTTTTATGGATGCCACATCATATAAAATGCACTATTCTGCTAGTATGGGTAAAATTATATATTTCTTTTTTGCAGTCGAAAAAATTTCATGAAGCTCATTGTTGCTGCAGATGATAATCAGATGGCACAAGGATCTCTATTTTGGGATGATGGAGATACTATAAGTGAGTGTTCCATTTAGTGTATATATATATATATATATATATATATATATATATATATATATATTATGTTCTTTCATATTTTACTTTTTGCTACCTATTATTATATTTTGGAAGCTGAGTACAAAGCTTTTATTCAAAGCTAAAAGACCTTGAAAATTACTTGAATCAACTTGGATAAACAAAGTTGGAAATATTTCAATACCCCTGTCTTGTTTTAAATTTTTTTAATCCCTAAATTAAATATCTGACTAGTGAAGAGATTTGTATAGTGTGTATTACTAATACAGTGCCATTCACAAAATAGATACTGAGTATATATTAAAATACATAGTACTAAGTATGTTCTCCCAGGGACTCTGGAGGCCCAAAAGTTTGAGGAAAGCATTATCAACTTAGTGAAAACCTGTTACAAAATAAAAATCAAAAACGCCTGTAATCCCAGCAGTTTCGGAGGTTGAAGTAGGAGGATCATGAATTCAAAGCCAGCTTTGGCAATGGACAGGCTCTAAGCAACTCAGTGACACCTGTTTCTAACTAAAATATAAAATAGGGTTGGGGATGTGGCTCAGATGTTGAATGCTCCAAGTTCAGTGCCCAGTACCCCACCAAAAAAAAAAAAAAAAAATCAGTGGAAAAAGTCTGGAGATGAAGAACAGTGGAGCACCTCTGGGTTCAATCTTTAGTGCCATGATACACACACACACACACACACACACACACACAAAGGAGTCTTCTGGGGTCCATCCAAATTCCACTAGCTTGAGGAGAAAATGAGGATCTTCTGCCTTTGAGCAAAATTCCCTCAGGAGATTCTTATTCTGTAGATAAAATATAATTACCATTAATAGTACCAGTTCTCTCAGATGGAGTTCTAAACATTTTCTTGACACAAACTTTAGTCATAAAGACTGTCACCAAGGTGAAGTTGTAGTTTTCATGTCCTACAATTTAAATTAACTGTTCACCGATGATAAATTTTCATTAATAGCAAAGATATGTATCATCTTTTAATCAAGTAAATATTCTAAAACCAAAAAAGATAAGAATCTATTAGTAAATATAAAGCATGCGAGAAAGTTGACATAAGAATTCTATGTTAGCTCAGAGAAGAGTGGTGCATATATGTAGCCTCAGTGACTTGGGAAGCTGAGGAAGGAAGATTGCAAGTTTGAAGCCACCCTTAGCAATTCAATGAGGCCCTCATGCAACTTAGTGAAACCATGTCTCAAAATAAAAAATAAAATGGTCTGGATATGGAGCTCACTGGTAAATCACTTCTAGTTCAATCCCTAGTATTAAAAAGTGAAATGAGAAATTATACCCTATCTGCTTCAAATGTATGATATGTCCAGATCATTGTACTGTCATGTGTAACTAATTAAAAGAAAAAAAAAAGTGAAAAGTAAAAGAGAAATAATTATATACAAGTGAACAATCATAAAATTGGCATAAAGTCCTCTTCATTTTCTGGTTTAGAAGGCGAACCAATAAACCACTATGAGATAAAACCCTTTGGTTTAGAACCTTGACTTTCAATACTATTTTAACTGATGTTCTACTAAGTTCACAGCCTTTCTTTCCCTTATCTTCCAGCAGTATGTACTTAGAATTTACCAATAATTTTCCAGGGGTGTTAAGTTGATATTTGTATAATTGTTTTTCCCCAGCTTTTCCTACTGTACTAAGTTGTAAGTGAAAACTTAGTATGCCCTGTGCCCTATTCAGCTTTCATGGCAGACTTATCTTTAATTGCTGGAAATTACTAATATGATTCAGATTATATTTTTATGATCTCTTTATTCAAGAACAAAAATTGTTCTGGACAATTTTTGTAATCACAACATATTTAAAATAATTAGGTTTTTCAAATAATCCCCTGGAATTTCTTGACTAGACACCAAATATAGTATGCAAAAAATACTTAGTTTCTGAATTTATTAGATTGGAATCTCTAAAGTTATCTTCCACATGGAGGACACCAATCTAAATTGATATTCCCATCTGATGTTATTCTTTCTTTTAGACAAATACATTCAAATTTTGTGATAAAATTTGCAGAACAGTTCTCTCAAAGTAAATTGAAGATAATAAAAATTAACACATCCTAAAACTTGCAAACATAAAGTATGTCTTAACCTTTCTAACATTATAATATTTAATCTTTATTTGCCCTATGAATGTTAATGAAGCATCTAGATATATTTGTGCCTTTGATTATGATCAGAGATGTTAACTTCCTCCTATTCAACAAAACTTTTCATATCTTCCTAGTACTTGTCACTGTGCTTTATTTAATCTAATTCTATGAGTAAAACATTCTGTTAAAACTTCTGCTAAAATTGTAAATTGAAAAGTTAAGACTAAAACTCTTAAGGCATATTGGCACTAATATACTCACAATTCATATTAAATTAGTTATTATATATGTTAGTTTATATTCAGAGAAGAAAGTTTGAGGCTGAATATCAATTTTCTTACAAGAAAATTAGTCTATTAATTTTTCATTAAATTAAAGAATATGATGCTGACATATGTAAGTAGAGAGGGTAATTAAAATATATTGCTTTTTCCATGTTATCCCAATATGTATTTTAATCAGGCATTTGATGTACTTTCCATCTTCTGTATGCTTCTTTGTTTTTTACATATATGCACAGTCAGAGAAGTCAGAGTAAATTTATCCTGATTACAGATGTTGGCTATATTTAATCATTTCAATTTTGCAATTTATTTAACTATTTTAGCACTGACTTTCCTCTATTATACAATGGAAAGTCAAGTACTATATATCTCTAAAGTAGCAGTGATAAAGTGCTTAGAATTTCAAAATAAGAATGTTTAATAAGTTTTAGCTCTAAAATTATCATAAAATAGATACCAGATGAAGTAAAAATCTTATGTTTTGTCAGTTTGACTTTCATTAGAAATGCAGGAATACAACATTATAACGTTTTTAACAGGAAAGAAAATTAGTTATACTAAGAGTTTACTACTGTTCTTTGAAAATAAAAATATATTACTTTTTTTTCTCTCTACAGACACCTATGAAAGAGACATATACTTCTTGGTACAATTTAATTTAAAAGAGGTATTTAAAATTATTTATATACAATTGCGTTAAAGAATGTGTGAAGTTTCATTCCATGTTTATTAGATAAAACACTTACTTTAAATACACAAATAATTTTCTATACTATAATATACATTTTGTCAATTTAATTGCTTTTGCAAATGAAGGGCTTAAACTTTTTTTTTTTACCTTTGTAGAAAACTTTGACAAGCACTATACTGAAAAATGGTTACATAAATAAAAGTGAAATGAGGCTTGGATCCATCCTTGTATGGGGGAAAGGAAATGCTCCTGTCACCGGAGTCAACTTGATATATAATGGAAACACAGTACCACTTAGATTTGAAAACCTAGAAAAAGAGGTAAGTGAGTTAGAAAATGTACACATTCAAAATATGAATATGAACTTCTTATATTTCTCATGCCTAAAGAAACATAACTATGAGTCAACTGTGACATTTCTCAAATGTTCATATTCATTTAACTTCCCATTTTATTTCTTTATTACCCTTAGAAACATTTCACACGTATCAATCAAAATAGTATCTTTTTAATAATTGTTCTGACATAGCAAAATTAATTTACATTAAATATGCATATTGCTATTTCAGTAGTTTTTAAATAAAATATGTTAATTTGGACATTGTGTATATCAGATTAAAATGTCTTTGAAAAAAATTTCAAAATTAATAGATCTACCTACTCTTACTCATGAATACATGTCTGAGTGAGGATACAGACATTAAACAAGGAGTCAGGATTCCTATGTTAAAGTAACATTGCTACAATTAATTTGATTTTTTATTTTGAAAAATTGATTTTGGGTCCTCACTTTCTTTCCAATTAAATAAAAATAAGCAGGTAAACAGTATGCTAAACTCCATCCAATTCTAAATTCTGTGAATCTATGAATTGTTAAGGTGTACTTCAAACAATATATATTCTACAAAATAGTTAAGTTTTTGATTCAAGTTTAGTGTCAGATCTGCACTGCTAAAACTGTGTGTGACTACATAGTATTTAAACAAGTTTAAATTAGTATTTAAACTTGTTTAAACCACCTAGCCATTATTTACTTGGAACTTACAGAATAGTCAGTTTGCTGATTTCAACTTAAATTTAAAAAGACTATATCTTGGGCTGTCTCAGATCTTTGTAAATTTCATAGGATATTAGAGTTAAACAGCGGCTACCAAATTTTTTTTTCCACTTGAAATTTAACACTTGTCCTACTATTAATATGTTTTGTAGGCAAGTTGGATTTCCAATTCAATGTAGAAATCATGTCTTTCTTACTACTTTGTGTTTAAAATATCCTTTAATTTTTAAAAATTTATGCCAAGAGGGGCTGGGGATGTGGCTCAAGTGATGGCATACTCGCCTGGCATGCGTGAAGCACTGGGTTCGATTCTCAGCACCACATAAAAATAAAATAAAGATATTGTGTTGATCTAAAACAAAACAAAAATAAATAAATATTTTAAAAAATGTGCCAAGATTGGGAAATTGCAAGTTGGTACAGGACTCTTCATTAGCAAAAATAAATGTTAATAACTTAGTACCTCACACTTGTTTCCTTCTGAAAATTGTACTGGTTTATAAAATTCCAAGGAATGGAATTCGTGATGTATTTCTCTGGTCTTACATGGCAGACCAAGAAACTCCTTGCAAAGCGAAATAAATTCTCCCCAAATAAAGAGTTAGAGGTTGTAAATCACAATTCAAAATGAATTTTGTCATACTGTCCAATGTTTTATCAGATTAAAAAAAGAGTTTGCCTTACCTATTTTCTTGTTCTTTATTTACTATTATGGTGGCAACTAAAGCTCAGAACTTGTATTCAAATGAAGCAAATAATGTCAAATTATATTTAATGTGTTGGTTATTATTTTGTTTTGAACAAATGTGGCAAAAAAAATAGAGATCATTTTAAAAAGGTTGATATTTCACTGCTTCCAAACATATTCATGAAGAATTTTAAATACTATGAAGAAATTTTTTGATGTTTCATTACACCAATGATTTCAAAAGAAGATATTCATTTTAACAAAATGAAGAGTTGCTTACAAGTGCATTCAATGGGAAAAATTTTTTTGACACAGTTTTTCAAGCATTAATGTAGGAAAGTTATAGAAGAAAGTGAAAGGGAAGCGAGGAACAGGGAGATTGGAGAGCAAGAAATGAAAGAGGAAGACCAGGCAGAGATACATAGGAGAGTTTATTTGTCAGAGCTGACAAATAAAGGGCATATCTCCATAGATGGGTAGAGGCAAAAGAGGCTTGGGGTTCCGGACTTTTATAAGGCAGACTCAGGGATTAGAGTCCTTAAGGGTGAGTTAGGTCTGAGGGAATGGTGAGCCTTTTTCAGAAATGCCCTTGGGCAGGAAAGTAAATTTTTTTTAATGGCATTGTTATTTAAGATGGCTGTCCAGATGTTAATCAAACAACTTAAAGAAAGACAGTCCATTTCTTTCTACACTCATGTTGTCCTTCTACATAGGTGTGGCAACTTTATGCAAAGGATGATTTAATTGCAATATCAATACAATTTTTAAAACATTTTCCTAGAAACAAATATGTCTAGTTGATTTTTGTGTGAGCTACTGTTTTTCTGGTTATAGATATTGACAGTAATTAGTCATTTTACTTTTGCAATTTATCTAACAGTTTTGACACTGACTTTCCTCTGTTATATAATGGAAATTCTAATGATACATATCTCTTGAGTAGAAGTGATAAAGTATTACTAAAGAACTTTTTTGTGTGCAATAGATCAATTTTAAAACTGACTAATAGATATTAAGATAAGTATTTTTTCCCCTTTTAAACGCTTCTACTACTATGGTAAATTGACCCAGATTTGCTTTGCCTCAGTGAAGAATAAATTTTTTAAAGCCCTTAATTGAGTACTTGATGTGTGATAGACACCAGAGAAAGTTGATATTCTTCTTCACTTGCCTATTGGTTGAATCCAAACTTTTAGAGCTAAGGCACAGAGAATCATGTAAGCATATATTAGAGAAAAAAGCAATAAAAATATATCATGATTATTTGACCATAGTTGCTTAGATTATTTTTATGGTTAGTCACTGTAGAGTCTAGCTGAATTTATCTCCAGTAAAGAAAGTGATACTTAAAAAATTGACAATTGAGGCTGGGGATGTGGCTCAAGCAGTAGCGCACTTGCCTGGCATGCATGCGGCCCGGGTTCGATCCTCAGCACCACATACAAAGATGTTGTGTCCGCCAATAACTAAAAAAATAAATATTGAAATTCTCTTTCTTTCTCTCTCTCTCTCTCTCTAATATATATATATATATATATATTTTTAATTGACAATTGGCCATAAAGGATGGATGCCTTTATAACATTTGAGGATTGGAAGTGTAGCAGTTTATGTAGTGCAATTATGAATTCCTCCAAATTTAGGTGTTGTATCAAAAAAATAGATATTAAGATAATTGCCTAGTAGTTTTGGCTTTTTATGTCTTTGACATTCTGCCTCTGGTAATTCATTTCCATTATCTATAACATGGGTAGCTGAGATGGTTTCCAACTGTGAAATAAAAGTTTAGCAAAAAAAAGTGTATCCTGTTTCATGCTAAATAAAATCATCTTTGTTTGAAAAAGAACAAAAATGTGACTTTAATTAAATAATTGCAATTTTACTTTTTTTTCAGGTATTAAAAATTGACCTTACAGACAAAAGTGTTACTCTTGATGAACCATTCGAAATCAGCTGGTCATGAAGAGTGCTACCAATTCAAGTTCTCAAGGAGAAATTGATACTGGATTTAAGTTTCATGGCACTTACAAGTGTCCCTTCTCATTGACTCTTACATTCTGTAAAATATAATTTTCATAACACTTTCCTAAAAATTATTGCACAGTGTACATCAAAAGTAATGCTAAATTTTTGATATTAATGTAGTTTGCATTCAATTATTTAAAACTTTTAATAGGATTTGGATAGTTCTATGTTGAATAGTTTGGATAGTTGATAAGCAGAAGATAGATCTGTACACATAATATTAAATATGTATGTGTAAAACTAAACTATAGTTAAAATGTGATTTTTAAATAAAATGAAACATTTAATTATGAGTGTTATACAATATTTTTTAATATTTCACAGATTTGTTATGTAACAAGTCCTTACAAAATTTAATTATTTTGTACCATGTATATTTAATTAGGAAACAGAAAATAAAAAGTGTGTATATATATTAAAATGGGTACATTTTCCCATTATTTTCATAATGAAATTTGTCTTATTCAGTTTAGGTTGCTATACTAAATTGCCATTACCTGGTGGATTAAACAAGAAACATTATTTTTCACAGTTTGTGAGGCTAGGAAGTCCAAGATCATGCAAAGCTCCTGCAGATTCAGTTGAGTGTATCATCCTTATTTGCCCACGGTGTCTTCATAAGCCCTCCCATCATAGAAAGAGAAGGAAAGACAGTAAATTCTGCCAAGTCTCCTTTCTTTTTTTTAAATATATTTTTATTTGTTCTAATTAATTATACATAACAATAGAATGCATTTTTTACATCATACATAGAGTATAACTTCTTATTTGTTTGATGTAGAGTTACACAGTTCATGTAATCATATGTACACATAAGGTAATAATGTCTGATGCATTCTCCTATTATTCCTACTCCCATGCCCCTTGCCTCCTTTCAAGCCCCTCTGTCTAGTCCAAATTACATCTATTCTCCCCCACCCCTTATTTTGAATTAGCATCCATATATCAGAGAAAATATTTGGCCTTTGTTTCTTTGAGATTCACTTATCTTGCTTATCATAATGTTCTGCAGCTCCATCCATTTACTGGCAAATTCCACAATTTCATTCTTCTATAAGGCTGAGTAATGTTCCACTGTACATATATACTATAGTTTCTTTATCCATTCATCTGTTGAAAGGCATCTAAGTTGGTTACACAGTTTAGCTATTGTGAATTGAGCTGCTATAAACATTGATGTGGCCGTGTCACTGCAGTATGCTGATTTTAAGTCATTTGGGTATAGACCGAGGAGTGGGATAGCTGGGTCAAATGGTGGTTCCATTCCCGATTTTCTGAGACATCTCCAGCACTCTCCATAATGGTTCCACCAATTTTCAGTCCCACCAGCAATGTATGAGTGTACCTTCTTCCCCATATCCTTCCCAACATTTAGGACACTAATCCTTAAATGAGAACTCAATCTCATGGCTGATTACCTTCCAAAGTTCCCATCCATAGGTGTCTATCACATTGATGACTTGGGGGTTTCAACAAATAAATTTTGGTGAAAACAACTATCAGCTCCATAGTAGGAATCCATTTGTTTTTCAAGTTTTGCTTTAAACAGGAGAATAAAAAAAAAAAAAAAACCCACAACTGTCTATTTTTCTTCAGTTACTTGAATAAATCATTCTAGCTAATTCATTCATTAGGACTCCCTAAATCATGGCCTAGGAAAGGTTTCCTTGGTATTTTTAACATTTAGATTACTTTTAAGTTTACTTAACTTATGAACTGTGACTTGATATAATTGTTTTCTAATTATAAAATTAGATTTTTGCTATCATAGACCATTTACGATAATATATAACTCAGAATACAAAGACAAGGGAAAACAATGAGATTGATAATAATGATAAAAACAACAATAATAAATTATTTACTTCTAAGAAATTTTATAGTGTTTCCGGGGAATTGGCAAGAAGATCTCAAGTTATAAAACTTGGTGCTAAGAAGGAATCCCATCACTGCATATGGGATTAAAAGAATAGAGCAGTTTTTTGCTGATGATCATTTGATATTCAGTGAAACCATAATATTCATAATATTACCTCAAATCCAGAGCAATGGAGTTGGACCTCTGGGGACTGAAACCTCTAAAACTGTTAGCCCCAAAATAAACTTTTCCTTTTATAAAATCATTGTTCTTCTTGGGTCTTTTGGTCACAGCAAGAAAAAGCTAACTAAAACACTAATTCAGAATAGGACTAGGAACTAGGTTAAAAACATGTTAAGCTGAAATCTGTCAGGAGTGTGTGTTTTTGCCACATCACTACCTTCCTAAGAATTGTAGCTTAGCATAATATTCTCTAGCTCCATCCATTGACTGGCATTACTGGCTTATTTTTTTTCCATCCATTTTTGGCTTATTTCATTTATTCCTAGAGCCTGGAAGCTGATTCTAACTTCCTAAATTCTCAAGGCTCTCTAGAAGCTCAGCTCTTTGAAGAATGTAACTCAAAAGCTAGTCAACTGGACAGTAAATGACTTGCTTCTGATGAACTCCTCCTTTCAGACCAGCTAACAAGTTAGCTGTCATCTTAAGATACGTCATAGAATCATACTTTTCTAAAATTTTTTGAAAACTTTTAATTTTGACACCCTTTTTACAACACTAGAAAAGTTAAAATAGTAGTACAAAGAATTTTCACATATCATTTACTTAGATCAACAGATTGTTCATGTTTTTATTGGTTCTTTTTAGTTATACTTCACAGTAGAATTCATTATGATATAATTATATGAGCATGCAATATATCTTATTCAAATTAGGACCCCATTCTCGTGGATGTACATGATGATGGGATTCGCTTAGGTATTTTCATATATGTACAAAGGAAAAATATGTTAGATTCATTCTACTGTCTTTCATTACATATCCTCTTCCCTTCCCTTTGTTTCCTTTTCTCTAATCCACTGAACTTCTATTCTTCCACTCCTCTCCCATTATTGTGGTTTAGCTTCCACATATTAGAAAAAAATTGACTTTAGTTTTCTGGAATTGTCTAATTTCATTTTGAATGATAGTGTCTAGGTCTCTCCATTTTCCAGCAAATGTCACAAAGTCATTCTTTTTTTTTATGACTGAGTAATATCCCACTGTGTATATATACCACATTTATTTTTCCATTCATCTGTTGAAGGGCACTAAGGTTGGCTCCATAGCTTAACTACTGTGAATTATGCTGCTATAAACATTGATGTGTCTGCATCACTATAATATATTGATTTTTTAAATCCTTTGGCTATATTCTGAGGAGTGGGATAACTGGGTCAGAGGGTGCATCCAATCCTCGTTTTTTTGGAGGAATCTTTATACTGCTTCCCAGAGTGCTTTCCATAATGGTTGCACTAATTTACAGTCCCATTAACAATATATGAGTGTGCCCTTTTCCCCAAGTCCTCACCATCACTTATTGTTACTTATATTCTTGATAATTGCCATTCTGAGTGGAGTGACATGAAATAGTGTAGTTTTAATTTTAATCTCTCTAATGGCTAGAGATGTTGAACTTTTTAAAACATATTTGTTGATCATTTGTATTTATTCTTCTGAGAAGTGTCTAAGACATTTTCTTGTGAAGTTCTATTGTTGTTTTTTGAGTCTTCTAAATATAGGATCAAACAGACATAGTTTGAACTTTTCTTTTCCTATTTGTATCCTTTCAATTTCTTTCTCCTAATTACTCTTACTAGACTTTGAAGGACTTTTGAATGGAAGTGGTGAAAGAGGGCATTTCTTTCTTGTTCCAGTTTTCTAGAGGGAATGCTTTGAGTTTTTCTCCATGAAAGGTAGCAGAATACAACAGTCACTAATATGGCATTATGTAAAAAAGTGAATATGCAACAGATGTGATTCTGCAATCTGTATTTGGGGTGAAAATGGGAGTTCAAAACACAATTTGAGTCAAATGTATGAAAGATGATATATCATGAGCTATGTAATGCTTTAAACAATCAATAAAATAGTTTGACAAAAAAAAAAGAATCATATTGGCCTTCAGTTTGTTGTATATAGCTTTCACAATGTTGATATGTTCCTTCTTTCCCTAGTTTTTCCAGTTTTCAAAATATGAATGGATTCTATAGTTCATTAAATGACTTTTTAACTTTTCTTTGCATTTATTGAGATAAACGTGGTTCTTTGAGTATATTTATGCAATTTTCACATTTATTGATTTCTATATGTTGAGCCAATCTTGAATCTCTGGGATGACCCACTTGATCATGAGGTGCACTACATTTTAAATGTTAATCAAGAATATTGGTCTGAAGTTTTCTTTCCTTGATATATATTTGTCTGGTTTTGGTATCGGGATAATACTAGCTTCATAGAATATATTTGGAAGAGGGCCCTCCTTTCCTATTTCATGGAATAATTTGAGGAGGATTGGTATTAGTTCTTCTTTAAAGACCTGGTATAACTTGGTTGAGAATCTACCCAGTCCTGGACGTTTCTTTCTTGTGGGTTTTTGATCACTTCTCTAATTTCATTGCTTTAAATTGAGCTGTCTAAATTTTCTATATCTTCCTGATTCAATTTGGTTAGATCATATGTCTTCAGGAATTTGTCACTATCTTCCAGATGTTCTAGTTGATTGTAGTACACATTTTCAAAATAGTTTCTGATTATCTTCTGTATTTCAACAGTGTCTGTGGTGATATTTCCATTTCTTTTTTTTTTCCAATTTTTACTTGTCCTTTGTAGTTGACAATAAAATGTATTTGACATATTATACATGTAGAATGTAACTTCCCATTCTTGTGGTCGTACACCATGTTGACTGATACTGGTCATGTATTCATATATGAACATAGGAAAGTTGTCTGATTCATTCTACGTATTTCCAATTCCCAACCTCCCTCCTTTCTTCATTCCCCTTTGTCTAATCTAATCCAGTGAACTTCTATCCCCCTGAACCCGCAATTGTGTATTAGCATTCACATATTAGAGAAAATGTTTGGTCTTTGGTTTTATGGAATTGGCTTATTTTATTTTTGCTTTTTTTTCTTTTTAGTTTTGTATATATTTTTTGGTTGTAGATGAACACAATACCTTTATTTTATTTATTTACTTTTCAATGGAGTGCAAAGGATCAAACCCAGTGCCTCACACATACCAAGCAAGGACTCCATCACTGAGCTACAACTGCAGCCCCTTGCTTCTTTCTTTGATATAGAGTTTCTCTATGTGGCCCCAGTTGGCCTCAAACTTGTGATCTTTCTGCCTTTGCCACCGAGTAGTTGGGATTATAGCTCTAGTCACCATGTCTGGCTCAAGATGCCAGTTTTAATGAAATAAGATATTTGAGTGGAGACTCTTGGGTGAGTTCATTGGTGAATATTTTATGTTATGGTGTATATGTGTGTGTGTTTAATGTGTTGCTGGGGATCCAATCCAGAGCCTTGCCTCATGTGCTAGGCAAGTGTGTTACTACTGACCAACGAAGTCAGTTCTTGTATAGTGTTTTGTTTGCTGCACATCATAACTATATTTATTCAGATGATAACAATTAAGAATACAAAAAGCTTATTTTATTTGAAAACTAGAAAATAATAATAAAAATATGTGGTGCTAAAACTCAATAGATTAATGAAATAAAACCACCACATACACACATGCTAGAGATCAACATGTAGCATGTTTTTTACTGGAAATGATTTGGGGATCAACATCCATGGAAGAAAGGGAAGGAAAGGGGAAGATACAAACACTGAGCAGAGGGGACCACCTGAGGTAGGGACCCAACAAAAACTCAGCGAGACCAAAGGTCATGTGGCCTTTCAAAATTGCCCTGTACTGAGGCAAAGTGGCCAGGCCTTAATGCCCTGTGGTGATCACTCTTTGGATGCAATCTGTCCCTGGAAGGAGGGAAGACTGATCCCAAATTTAGGGGTGTCTCCCACCCACACTCCAGCAGCTGGGCAGGTAAGTTCTTCATTCCTGTAGGGGAATATGGGAGAGGCCTCACAGAGTCCAGTCTGCAGATCTTAGTGTGTATGAAAAAAACTCAGTGTCCATTGTAAGTAGTGGTCACAAATCAGGGAAATGAAATCTCACTTGATAAGTGATGCTGGAACCATTGATTGTAACTATAGGGAACATATATAGATTAGACTGTTATCTCCTCTTACCTGACATTAATTTCAAATAGATTAAAGAATTGAAAGAAAAAGGAAACAATATACCTAATACTAGCTTGAAGGAGAGGGCAATACAAGTAAACTTAGATGATGCTCATAAACAATTAGTAGATTTGATTACATATAACAAACATTTTACATTCAAAATTTCACACAAAATTAAAAGACAGACATCAAAACTCAGAACACATTTACAATAAACACACCAAAATATTAATGTCTATTAATTTATATTTGATTGGTTCTTTATGTTATCTTATCCTTCCCTCCGCCTTTCTTTATTTTGCACCAGTTTCTGCATTTGACCAAAAACATTTGACCCTTGAGTTTCTGAGTGTGGCTTTTTTCACTTAGCACTGTATTCTCTATTACCATCCATTTACCAGCAAATGCCATAATTTCATCATTTTTAAAAAGATGATCCTACAAATAACAAAGAGAAACCCAACACTTATATCAAAACTACAATGAGTGACCACTTCACACCCATAGGATGGATACTATAAAGCAAAGAACACCAGGAAACAAAAAAAAAATTATTATCAATGTTATCAAGTATGGGGAGAAATTGGATCACTCCTGCATAATTGATGAGAATTTAAAATGGGACAGCTACTGTGGAAAACACTGTGGCAATTTGTCAAAGAATTAAGCAGGTGATTCAGCAATTCTATTCCTGCAGATATACCCAAAAGCATTAAAAGCAAAAACTTGAACAAATATTTGCATATCAATATTCACAGCAGCATTATTTATAGTGGCCAAAAGATAGAAACAAGTGACATGTTCATTGGCAGGTGAATGGATGAACAAAATGGGCCATAGGATGGAATATTATTCATTCTATTCATATATATAGAATGGACTTGTAGTCAGCCTTAAATGAATTCTAACATAAAATGGATAAATCTTGAAAATATTATGCTAAGTGAATTTTAAAAATGCCTTTTAATTAATTTATTTATTATTTTTGGTCTCAAACTGGTCCTCTGCAAGCCTTATAAGTCTTGCAAGATCCGCACATTGTGTGAGCCTCGCAGAGAAAGAGATCTGGCAGAAGCTAAGAAGTGAGGAAAGCTACTCCTCTGAGATTGAGAGGCAGAATACATCCATAGAACATTCCCCCTCCCCCTTTTTTTTAAATCAGTCTCTTAAGGTGTGGTCCTATAGTTCATTTTTATTCCAGAGACCAGTTTTTATTCCCCCAGTTGGTAATCAGGTCAGATCGGATGTAAAAAATTATGAGACTTCTCCTTTGTCTAACTGTGATTAGGGTATTTCCAAGGACTGGCAGCCTATGAAAATGAGGCACTTTTTGAGCATCTAGCTCCCAGAACTTCTAGTAGCCAGCACTTTCCACCTCTCTTTTTTGAGGATGAGGCTACCCTCTAAACAACATGAAAATTCAAATTTTTTTCAGTATGCAGGCTAGTGGTGAAACCGGCATAATTATTAAGTACAAAGTTCCCATCCAGGTTTCTTTCTTTCTTTTTGGGGGGAGGTGGGGGGAGACATCTCCCTATGAGCTTCCGATGGCCAGCAAACCTTTCTCTCACCACATGGTTCTATCAAATTTATTCCTGACTTCACTGGCAGAATGAACAAGGGTCTTTGTTTTTGCCTCATGCCAAAGACTCTGGAAAGTTCAGACTTAGAGGTATAACTGACCTCTCCTGCCACAATAAACTTCCAAAGGTGATAACCCACAAGAAAAAATGAACTACTTGGGGAATATTTCTCTACTTGATGGGCCAAAGGAATTTCTGGAGGGTGAGGAGGATATGTAATTGTTGTTAGATGCTTAACATCCCTTTCCTGGAGGAGTTTACAAAAGGAGTGAATTGAAAACGCCATCCTTTGGCAGCCAAAGAAACTCATGAAGCACAGAAACAAAAATGTTGAGAAGCCAGATAGATTTACAAAGGCTTCATATGCAAACAAGGGAACCCAGGAGTTTCTTTATGAACCATTCCATGTAAAATATCCCTTTCTCAAAGGCTAGAGGCTGATCAGCAAGAGGAGGGGAATTCTTAGGAGGAGTGAGTATGGGAGACTACAGAACTGCTCATCCCAAGGTATGTATCACTGAAGCTTCCACAGAGCACCTTTTCATCAACCTGTCACTAATGATACCCAATAAAGAAGGTCAGGAAAGGAGTCATGGGAGAAACTTTTGAGGTTTACTGGGGAATGACTCCTGACCAGAATCTCACAATTGTTCCAACACTTCGTCCATCTCCACACATTGAAAGGTAGACTGGGAGACCCTGGGTACTCATGCCAGACAAGGTTCAAGCATGGAGATGATAGTGAGAGATGACTTTGGCAGAAACCAACATGCCTAACCTGCATCACAGGTGAATAGGAGCTACATAGGCCATGAATCCTGGCACCTGAGTCTTGTAGAGGGTATCTTGCACTAACTGCATTTTATTAGCTCACAAGTTCCCATTATTGTTCTCCTTATCTACACTGACTGCCCTTTTGCCCTGGTCCCAATGCCCACCAGCCCTGATCTATTTATAATCAATTTAATTTCCTTGACCAGGCTTGACATCATATGCCTGTAATCCTAGTGTCTTGGGAAGCCGAGGCAGAAGGATCACAATTTCAAAGACAGCCTGAGAACATTAGTGAGAACTTGTCCCAGAATAAAAGGACTAGGGATGTACCACAGTTCCCTAGAATTCAATACCCAGTCCAAAAACAAGGGGGGAGGGCAGTACATATGGGCTATGGACATCTGTGCATTTGCTGCATCTTAGCACATACTTCTCAGTCAGTCAGTGGTAGCACTTCTAGATTGAAACTGATGTCACCGTGATCACAGGCCTTTGTAATCACTGCAAGAGAAGCTGGAAGTATTTGGCTATATTTAGCTCCAACTGAGATGGGAAAATGGTTTCTGCCACTCACCCAGAAGAATCTTCCAAACCCAGAGGGTCCCAGTTGCTCAGTAGCCAGTACAATGACACATGTCAGTATAAGAGAAAGCCATTTATTTTTTCATAATCTGCAGCTCAGGGGGAGGCAGTTGAGGGATAGGACAGGGACTCAACAATGTGACTAGTCATGTCTAGGTAGCATGACTTGTTGCCTCAGTTGCCCTAGGTGGCACCTCAGCCAATGGGTCTAGCTTCAAGGCAGAAGGTGGGAAGAGCTCTGTCAAATGCATCACCTTCCCTTTTATTGAAAAGGCAAAAGCTTTTACAGAAAAACTCAATAGACATGTCCCTTTTACAGGAATTGTGTAATGAAGCCCACCCTTGAAATGAGGGAATTTGGGAAGTTATGTAGTTGGGAACATTGCCACCTCTTTCCCCAAACTGAAACTCTGTTACAACAGAAAGGAAGAAGTGGAGATAGGATGAGCAATGAGCACTGTCTGCTTCAATTAGCACTGTGCTTGAAAGGGTGATAAGAATCAGCCAGCTCCTCCCCATGCCATTTCCCTAGAGACTGTATTACCTGCTTTCAGTTGCTCAAACAAAATACCTGAGAATAGATATTTATAAAGACATGACAGAGTCCAAAATTTTGCAGGCCCCACAACTGATCTTTGGTGAGGGTGATCACAATATGGTGAATGGCATCATAGTGGTAGGACATGCAAGGGATAGATGTTGCATGGCCAGAAACCTGGGGAAGAACCCATCTTACTCTTTTTATAACAAACCACTCTCACAGGAACTAATGGGGGCCCATGAGAAGTACATTACTCCCTTCTGATGGCATCATCCCCAGTTACCAAATTGCCTCACACTAGGCCCCACCTCTTAGGTTCTACCACCTCCATACTGAGGATGATGCCTCCAGCCTATGAACATCTGGGAAGTAAACCACATCACATCATCACAAGCTCCAAAGAAGCCAACATCATAAGAGCAGGATGTACCAGTCTACAACACGTGTGTATGTGGGAGCAGGGGAAGGTTGCACTCAGAAGTCACTGGAAGCAGCCAGAGCCCCAATTCTGGAAACTCTGTGATGTCAAAGTTGATGCTTCTTTCCTTCCCTGCTGTTGTCCTGGCACTCCGAGCGGTAACTCAGAAGAGGTCACTAGTGGCTTCATTTCGCTGAGAAGAGGAGGCCTAGTCATGGCATTCTCCAGTGACTTGAAGCCCCCACCCAATATCCAGTTAGACACGCTTGGATTATCCCCAGTCGTTTTGCCACTTTCAACATGCTGCGGCTGCTGAATGTCAGTGGCGTGTTCTGTGTTCTTTGCTTTTCCATGAGTCTCCATGCAAGCTGTCAGGTTTCTTACAAAGAGAAGGGAAAATAGACAGTGATATAGTGCAGAGGCAGGGAAGTGGAGAGAGAGGGTCAGGAGGGGAAGAAGGATATATTGTTAGAAGCACAGAGGTCTAGAGTTCCTGATGCATTTAGGGAACTGTGGGAGGTTGGTAATGCTGGTTACATTTTGTGGTGTCTCCAGGGTCTGTCTCTAGCCTGGATATTTAGATCTGTCCTTGAGTCTGACCTCAGGTGGTCCAGGCCTCATGGGAAGCTCTGGGTTGCTCCAGATTAAAACTGAATCTGCCTCTGGTTTCAGATGCAGGAGGCTTGCCCTGAATGGGGAGTGGGGCTTTTCCCTGATTACTGGCTTCCTCTTTCTGGTCACCTTTGGCCACCTAGTATCGCAGAACTTCTCCAACCCTGGCATCTTGCATCAAGATAAGGCTTTAGACCCCTGGAAGAAGGAGGTGGCACCCCAAGTGCTGAGGCCTATAGGGGTGATTTCTAAAGTGCTGGCCCCACCTATGGCTCAGGATCCCTTCTCTCCATGTCATCATTACTTAGGCCCTGGCACTTCATTTCCCAAGCCACTGAAAGGTGAAAAAAAAAAAAAAAAAAAAAAAAACAGAATCCTGAAGGTTTTCCAGTTGCTTTAGTAGGGAGGATTGGGCAGGCTAGCAAGAGAGGCCAGCAGGCTCTTCCAAACCATAGAGTTCCCTCTTCTTCCTTCCCATTTTACACCCTACTTCAAGCACTGATCACTATTCCAAAGGGAGGAGCTCTATAGAGAGTTCTTGTGGCTGGAAATCCCCTTCTTTTTGAATGCCTGCCCATCAGAGTGGCCAGCTTGCTCAACAGGGACTGGGATACCCATGCCCAACTCCTCCCCACCCTTTTCTTTCCATGTGATGCTGTGGAGCTGCCCCAAGCAGCTGTGTGATTGAACGGCCTCCTGCAAATGCCCAAACCTCTTCCCATGCCAGCTTCCTTCGAGCAGGACCCTAAGACAGCAGACATCATCTGGATGTATCGATGGTCCTTTCTGACACCTTGGTGTCCCCATTGCTCCTTCCACCACCCACACAGGTCCTTCCACTGTGAATGTTGTATCATCTGTGTGGAGGTGAGAACTCTACCTGTCCACTTACCAACCCATCATGGGGCACCTGACCAGGACCAGGAACTCACAGTGTAAGTGGGTCAAGGGTGGGTATGAGACCATCTTCCCAGACTGCTAAAAGTGGTTCTCAGCCCCTCTTGGTCACTTACATCTGTTATTGCCTGTGTGTCTGTACCAGTCCTGAGAGGCTGGCCCTGTGTGCACAGGTGCTGACCTGTAAAGGACAGAGTCAGGGGGGAAAAAGGCAGCACCTGTCCCATCCCTTGGCTTGCAGATTTTATATACCCAGACCCTTAGGCCAGATGCTGGAGATCTTTGCTGTCTTCATCTGGGTGTCCAAGTTAGAGGGTGTCCTGGGTTCTGAGTGCTCTTCTCTCATGTGCACACAATGCACGGATTTCCAAGTGCAGAAGGCTGGCTGGACCAGGGAGGTCTTTCCATCCTCATCCAGCATCTGAGAAAACAGAGGCCCAGAGTGATTCTCTATCCTGCTGTAAGTGACACCAAGCAGGTCCAGTCCCCAAAGACCTCATTCATGCCAGATGACCTGATGAGTCAAGGAGTCCTAACTGTGCTCTAACAGTGAAAATGCCAGGTTCTCCCTGAGATGGGAGCCCATGTGTAGGGCCAAGAGCAAGATGCCTACAGTCTGCTTTGGGGAAGGCCTGAGCATTTGGGGGTATTGGAGGCCAGGTCAGATTGACACTCAAAGCCTGCCTCCTCTCCCCTAGGATTTTGACCATCTCTGTACTTGGGTGGGCAGCTCCTGTCCCTTTGCCTGTACCTGGTTGCCCAGTTGGTGACATGTGTCATCTTCCTTGTGTGCACCAGAGAGATGCCATTCTCCTTGGACAAAGCCATGATCATTTCCACACAGTCCCAAGGGCCCACACTGGGAATAACAGCAGTAGTGGGGAGGGAGAGAGCCAAAGGGTGGCAAAGAGCCAAAGGGTGGGGTAACCGAGGGCAGGACTCATGTGGGTGGGGCTAGAGGAAAAATCCCCTGGGGGGGACCTGTCAAGGACAGGTGGATGGGGTCTGGCAGGTAATTGTGGAGTTAAGAATCATTACCCCTGCCACAGAGATGGTAATGAAGGTAGAAAAGGGACAGGCAGGACGACAGCTGGGTGGGGTGAGATTTCCCTTGGACTAACAGTCCAGTTCAGAGAGGAAGAGCAGATGGGTGGGGTCAAGTGAAGACCAGGCCAGTGAGGGCGGAGTCGGGTCAAGGGGCGGGGCCAGGGAGGAACTGTCCGGTGGCTTGGCTTTTTAACGGCCACACAGCTTCATAGTGACTGTACCCGCCACTGGCTCTCTACTGCCACTCATCTTGGGGCTGCTGATCCAGGCTGTAGCAGTGAGCACCGTCACGCGCCCCTACAAGGGCCTAGATTCTCAACTAGACAGGTAAGCGGGGCCCAGTGCCTGTGCTGGGATACAGGGCTGTGCAGAGGCGTCTTGCACCTCTACCACCTGCTACTTTCTGTGCTTTCTCCGCTGCCCTTGGCTCTGATGGTGCTTCATTAGTAGACCCACCTCTTAAGATGCAGCTCAGATCTCTCCTCCCCCTGGAGTTCAGTGGTTATTTTCTCTCCTGAGTGCATTGCTTCCAGAGCCTACTGTGTGCTAGGTTGCATGTTATTTGAGGGATGGGTATAGAAGTGAGTAAGTACATCCTGCCCTTGTGTTGATAAGCAACCTGAGATCAGAATAACAACAGCAGACACCCAGGAGCACTCTTAGAGGGAGTTGGTCCTCAGTGGTCTAGCAGACAGGAAGAAACTGAGAGTTTGGTGAGGCCCGCATTGTAGAGAAGGACATGCCACTCTAGGGACCTAGGTGTGATTGTAGACAAGAGGGCATTGCCTGTGAGAGGTACACCTGTGCAAAAAGGCACAGAAACCTGAAATTAGAATGTTAAGTGAATGATGAGAATACAGCTCTAATACAAGCACAGGGTGGCACAGGCAATGATGTTGACCCCATGGGGTGCCAAGATTAACAAGGCCCAGAAAGTCAAGCATGGACTTTAGTTCGGATGAAGTGAAAACCTGGGAGCCAAGGTAGAATTTTTTTTTTTTAAATCTTATATTGAGGAATAATTATACCCAGTAAAATTCACCCTTTTTTGGTCTATGGTCATGGATTTTGACAAATGGATACTGTCCTGCACTCTCCATGGTAATCAAGGTTAGACCAGTTTCATTACCCCAGAAAATCCTTTCATCATCTTCTGTTGTCAGCTTTTCTCCCTAAGTCCTTCTGGTTTTTCTTTGTCCAGAATCATGAATAAATAAAGTCTTTTCCATTTTAGTCTAGCTTCAGTCAAATACAATGTATTTGAGATTCATCCATGTGTTGCTCCTATCAGTAGTTTATTTCCTTTTATTGCTGTGTAGTACTGTATGGATGCCTACACATTATTTATGCATTCACCAATTTAATTATTTTTATATTATATCTAGTTTTTCCACGCTGTTTCTGCTTTGTTTTGTTTGTAACAGAGATTGAACCTAGGGTACCTAATCCCAGAGCTACATCCCCCTCCCTTCCTGCCCCCTTTATATTTTCTTTATTTTTTTTTCCTTTTTCAGTCAGAGTCTCACTAAGTTGCTTAGGGCCTCACTAAGATGCTGAGGCTAGCTTTGAACTTGCAATCCTTCATTCTAAGCCTCCCAAGCCTCTGGGATTCAGGTGTAGACCACTGTGCCCAGCCAGATTTTGGCAGTTATAAATAAAGCTGCTACAAACATTGGTGTACAGGCATGTGAACATACCTTTTCATTTCTCTTGGGTAAATTTTTAGTGGTGGCTTTGCTGAGTCGTAAAGTAACCATGTGTGGAACTTTTACAAGAAATTGTTAAATATATCTTCCAAAACCACTGTACCATTCCTAATTTCTACCAGCATTGCATGAGAATCCCAGTAGCTCCACATTTTCCCCATCATTTGACACTGTCATTTGTTTTTATTTTGTTTTGTCTTTTCATTGTAGCCTATCTAATAAATGAGTAGTAGTATCTCATTAAGCTCCAGATTGTGTTTTCATAATATGTAATTATGTTGAGCATAATTTGCATGATTTCTTGGCTATTGGTATATATTTGATAAATTGTTTATTTAATCTTTCGCCCATTTAAAAAAAAAAAGGATTCTTTCCTTACTGAATTTTAAGAATTCTCTAGACAAGATTCAGATCTATGATTTTGCAAATCTTTTCTTGCAATCTGTGGCTTGTCATTTCATGTTCTTGGTAGCATCTTCCAAAGAAGCTGAAGTTCTTAGTGTTGTTGGTTTTCCAGTGCTAGGGATTTAATCAGGGGTGCTCTAACACTGAGTGTTGTTGATTCTACTTGGAAAGTCATGTCCTCTGTGAAGAACCGTTTCCTTTACCTTACCTTCTTTCCAATCTGTGTGCCTTTATTCCTTTTTCTTTTCAGTGTTGAATAGGAATGATAGGAGTGGGCGTCTTTGCCCTAGGATTCCTTTAGTATGACAATCAATTGACTAAAGGCTCTTTCAGGAAGACTGGCAGGCAGCATCAATGGGGGAGGGGTAAGCTGCAGACCCTGAGACAGCTGAACAGACAGAGGAGCCTCTCTGTTCCTCACCTCCCATCCTTTTAGTCACCACCCCTCCACTGCCATATCTGGTTCCCCTCCCACCTGTGACTCCTGTGCTTGGCCCTTATTCCTCAGCCCTGTGGTCTGCCTGTCTTCTCCTCTCTCCAGCTTCACTCCATCATTGAGTTTGCCTGGCAGCCTTTTCCCTTCCTCCATCCTGTGGTTCTTCCAGCCCCATCTCAGGCCATAGGCCATTGCTCTTTATCCTCTACTCAGAACCAGGCCCTCCAAGTCCAGGATCCCTAGTCTCAAAGGACCTAAATGTGGCCTGCCCTCTGGGATTCACCAGACAGGGCTCTTTTCCCTTACTTGGAGCACCCACTTCAGGCACTGATTACATGCTCCCACTTTCATTCCCTCCCTATTCTGTTCCCTGACTGCAACTCCTCCTGGAGTCATTTGCTTGGTGGTTGGTAGCAAAGACTCTGAACCAGACCACTGGAGTCTAAATCACAGCTCTACAACATACCAGCAGGGAGACCTGGGGTGTGCTACTTAACCAACTGGACCCAAAGAGGGAGGTTTGGTCTAATTCACAGAAGACACATAACAACAGTGGCTGGGACCAGAAAGTGCCCTACGTGCTGCTGTGACAATTATGATCCCATTCCTTCACATCATCATTTACAAATGTTTGTGCCTCATCTTAAAAGCCAAACAAGCCCCACCCTTAATGTACCAGGCCTCTACTCCTCCTGTTGTATCCATTGTGACTTATTCTATGAAAGAGTTGACACTGCTCACTAGCTCCACCCTTCATTTCCTGGCCCATATCAGAGAAGCCCCAACACTTGTGTCATGATGATGATCTCACGAATGGCCAAAGCCAGCAGACATTGTTCAGACCATTCTTTCTGGACTGGAAACAACCTGTAAACTGGAATTACCTAAAATAGCCCTCTTGCATTTCTTATTTTTTAATTCTCTAGGTTTCTACTCTGCATGTACCTGGATGCTGTGGGCTGGGTTGCCTATACTTTTCCCATGATACACTGTTTCTGCACTACCCTGGCCACTCCCCAGGGAGCTCAGGGCCTTGTGGTGTTGCTGACTTCATCACACTGAAAGCAGGCTGGCTGTTCTGTTTGCAGTGTCCTTTCAACCCCCAATGCAGTGAATGGACTTTATTCTTTTTGCTACTGTTTATTGAACCCCGGGGCCCTTTACCACTGAGCTACATCCTCAATCCCTTCTATTTTTTTTTTTTTTTATTTTTGAAACGTGGTCTCACTAAGTTGCTGAGACTTTTCTCAAACTTGCCATGCTCCTGCCTCAGTCTCCCAAATTACTGGGATTTCAGGAGTTCACCACCATGCTGGACTTGACTAAGACATCTTTGATGCCCTGAAATATTTCTATCTGGGGATGTATCTGAGTGGTAGAGCATGCAAAACAACAAACAAAAGAATTAACATTAGGGGATAGAAGAAAAGAGAGAAAGGAACAGAGAGCAGACTGATGCACTGATCCCCACGGGATAAGGGGAAGAAGGAGAGGCAACAGGAAGTTGGGCAGAAGATGGTGCAAGAGGAAGATGCCACTTGATTTTGGTCCTGTGGAGTGTGAGGGCATTTGAGAGACAGAATTGGAGGAGGAGCCCCAGGGGTGGAGCTAGTGAGAGAAGCTGGTCTGGGTGCTTCAGAGCTGTTAGATTCTATTTGTGTCTGATAGGGTTTCATGTGGGTAGAGAAAGGTATTCAAATTTACTGCTCAGTTCTTACAAATTATTAATTATTATTCCTTTGATGATTATTCTAGATCTTACGTACAGTCAACATTTTTTATCCTTTATAAACATCTAATCAAGAATTCTTCCTCCTAATTTAAGAATCCTGCAATTATTTTTTTATATTTTATTTTATTTTTTTTAATATTTATTTTTTAGTTTTTTCGGCAGACACAACATCTTTGTTGGTATGTGGTGTTGAGGACCGAACCCGGGCCGCATGCATGCCAGGAGAGCGCGCTACCACTTGAGCCACATCCCCGGCCCCCTGCAATTATTTTTAAACTCTGCTGTTCATTAAGTTTTTCTGGTACTAGGGATTGAACCCAGGGGTACTTTACCTCTGAAGCTGCATCCCTAATCCTGTTCTATTTTGTTTTTAGATAGGGTCTCACTAAGTCGTTAAGGGCCTTGCTAAATTGTTGAGGCTGGCCTTGAACTTGTGATCCTCCTGCCTCAGCCTCTGAAGTTACTGGGATTACAGGCATAAGCCACTGCACCTGACAGGATATTAGTTTCTTAAGTGTTGTGAACACCTTAAAGGTGGTAGAATCTCATAGAGCCCAATGGTTTGTTTTGCTTTTTGGACGTGGTGGGATATTCCAGGGCTGTCCTGATGTAGAATCTTTGTTTCTTAGTTTCTTCTAGTGGATAATAGTGTTGAAGATCAAAGTCTTCATGCTTGTGCCATGGGAAAGTTAGGGGTGGACAGAAGTGCTGCTGGGTCACATCCCATTTTTTTGTTTCAGAATATTTGCTAGCTAAAGCTCTTGAAGCTGTGGTGAGCCTCAACTTGGTCTGAAGGAGAGATGGATGGAGTAGGGGGAAGGAGAAAATGGAATAGGGAGAGGAGAAGCCAGTCAGTGTTCAGGGGAGGACCTGAACTTTGAGCTTGATCTTTACTGCTCTGTGTACTGAAGGCTTGCAGGCCATATTTTCCTGGACCATGTGATTTTTGACTAGGAAAATGTGATTGGGCACTCCCTCTGCCATTGCTCTCGTGGATAGTGAAATTCAATGAAGTCACAAGTTTAGGAAAAAGAATGAGAGGTGGGAAAGTGAAGTGGGAATAGGGTGATAGCACTGTCTTTGGAGCAGTTGGGAAGCAGCACAAGGAAGAGCTTATAAGGCATCTGGAAGGACATGGTGGGAGGACAGGTGTGGCCAATGGAGACACAGCAAGGATGCTGCAAAGGAGGTACAAGGTGATGAGGAGCCCTGAGAAGGCAGGAGGGGTGGGTACAGTATCTGTGCATCTCTGGGACCCAAGTGAGTTAGTAAACCAGAGACTCAAGTAGTGGAACTTGGGGGTGGTGGGGTGAGGTGAAGCTGGGTCTTCTTCCCTGGTCCCTTACCCAAGCATCCAGGCCCTGGCACTCACTGTTCCTGTACTACCGCCCATGCCATCCCACAGACCTCCCTGGGACCAAGTCTAAATCCGTGGATATCCATTCAGATGGGCAGCACCCCTCCCCCTCCCCAGGGAGAGGCAAGGTTAAACCTATTTAGGATGTGAGGAGTAGCAGGTGTACATTGGGAGAGGGGTATGTGTGGTTTGCACATGTGTTGGGGAGGCCCCTGAGGTGGGGCTGGCCCTGAAGCTGAAGCATTTGAAGCTTAAGAAGCAGGATTATACACCTGGGAGGCACAGGGTCCAGGTCACAGAGCTTCAGACACACCCAGATGTCCCTGGATAGACAAAGAAAAAAGACTGCACTGCTAACTAGCTGGTTGGCCTTGGGGAAATCCCCCACCTTCCTCAGTCCTAAAGGCTAGTTCAGTAGTTTATAATGTTTTAAGGAGTCTTTTTTTTATTGGAAGTTTTAAAGTCCTATGTGAAACATACAGAGTGGAGCATTAGAAAATGCAGTGGTGTGGGTAACCCACAGTGCTCCCCAAGGGCACTTTTAGTGACTTGTGGTGCCAGCCCTCTCTTTGTCTGTCCTCCAGGGGCCCAGTGACTTGACTGTGAGCTGTGGGGTGGAGGTTAGGGACAGCTCCCATGTACTGACTTCATGTTTATCTTCCTATCAGCCCAGTGCTGCAGCAGGAGGCCCCATCCCACCCACTGATGCCAAGATGTGAGCCCCAAATGGAGGCCTCTTGGGCCTGAGCCCTCACTCACTCCTGTTGGAAGTGCCATGCCCCCATGACAGTTTAATTCTTATAAATATATATATATTTGCTGCTTTTTATGGCTGTCTTTCATGTCCTAGGTTTAGAGAAGAGTTTCCTGTGGGTGTGGGGGAGGCTCTGAGGGGCTGGGACCAAAGCCTCCTGTGAGGTAAGAGCATTGCTCTCTGGGGACCCAAGCTCAGGAACCAATGCTGTCTGGCTCTTTGACCTTGGGCAAGACACTCAGCATTTCTCTCATCCTTAATATGTGGCAAGAGTAATAATCACAGCAACTGACCTGGCTGGCTTTCTGACAAGGGCTGGAGATTCGAGGACAGAAAACCAAGCAGCCAGGATTATACCAAGTGCCCCTCAAACTATTCCACAAAATAGAAATTTATTTATTATTAGTTTAATAAACTCATTTATTATTAGATCTAATTGTGTGGGTGAACATATGTGTATTCTTTAGGATTGTGTGTGTATGTTTGTGTGTGTATGTGTGTGTGTCTGTGTTTGTGTGTGTGTGTGAGAGAGAGAGAGAGAGAGAGGGAGAGAGAGAGAGATCAAATCAATCCCAGGGCCTTATGTATAGTAGGCGAGCCTTTTATTAGGTTGAGGAAGTTTCCTTTTATCTTTTTTTTAAATTTTTTTCTTTCACTATTCATATGGTGCACTACATAATTGATATTATTCCAAGATTTAGTGTTTAATAATTAATAGTATGATTGACCAGCCCCAAGACATGAAGACACTATGTTAAAAAATCTGAGAGAAAAAAAAATCACTCTATAAACTAACTCCATAGTATGTGATAAGAATCTCCATTATACCATAAAACCATTTTACACATAGTCGTTAGCTACAAGAAACCATTCTTAGCTTAGGAAAATGGTGTTCCAGATTTCAGTAAAAACTACTAGCAACCTTCAACTCTTTTGTGTGGCAATATCTTATTTCTGTTTTCAAACTGTTCCACCCAGCCCGAATTATGAGGTCTGGAGTATTTTTCTCCAATCACAGATGTGATTACCAATATTGTCAATTCTTGCAATGATCTGATGAGACGTGGTCTGATATGTATCTTGTATTCATTGCAGAGCATGTGCCCACCAAGGTGGGAATCCTGCATGATGTTGGAGTCACTCTTGGTCATCTCCCTGTTCCCAGTTTGGTGATAATATCTCAGATATTATCAACTAAATCTATGAAAAGAAGGGAAGGAAAGGCGGAGATGCAAAACTGAGCAGAGGGGAGTCATCTGAGGTAGGGGCAAAATAAAAGCTCAGTAAACCCAAAGGTCATGTAGCCTTTCAAATTTGCCCTGCTTTGAGGCAAAGGGGCTGAGTCTTTATGCCCTGTGGTGATTACTCCTTGCATGCAATCTGTTCCTGGAAGGAGGGGAGCCCCAAATTTGGGGCTGTCTCCCAACCACACTCCAGCTACTGAGTAGATGAGTTCTTCATTCCTGGATGGGAATTTGAGAGGCATCTCACAGGGTCCAGTCTGCAGTCTTAGTGTATATAAAAAACTCAGTGTCCATTGTAAGTTGTGGTCACAAATCAGGAAAATGAAATCTAACTTGATAAGGGATGTTGGGAACATGGTTTATAATTATGGGGAACACACATGGATTAGACTGTTAGCTCATCTTACCTGACATTGATTTCAGATAGGTTAAAGAATTGAAAGAAAAAGGAAACAATATACCTAATACTTATGAACTGAAAGGAGAGGGCAACACAAGTGAACTTAGATGATACTAATGAAATGATTAATAGATTTGAGTACATAAAACAAGCATTTACATTCAAAATTTCACATAAAGTTAAAAGGCAAACAAAAAAATTGAGAACACAATTGAAATAAACACATCAAAAATATTAGTGTCTATTAAGTTATATTCGATTGGTTCTTTATGTTAGCCTATCCTTCCCTCCCCTTTTCCTTTATTTTACTTTAGCTTGTGCATTTGAGAAAAAACACTTGACCTTTGAGTTTCTGAGTTTGTTTTTATTTTTACTTAGCATGATATTCTCCATTAGCATTCATTTACTAGCAAATGTCATAATTTCATTATTTTTTAAAAAGTAATCTTGCAAATAACAAAGAGAAACCAAACACATCAAAATTCAGTAAGCTACCATTTCACACCCATTAGGTTTGGAATCGGTGACTGAGACTGGAGGTACTTTAGGAATGTTTCTCTGCAGGGGTTCAGGAAGTCCATCCAGTTACTAAGGTGATACCCACCCAAAGAGCCTCTGTGCAAGAGTCTTATTGGTCTCCATCTTGATCTAAGGCACATAGCTACAGAGTATAGAAAGTATAGAAGAATTCTGTGCATGACAAGACAACTAAAATATTTTACCAGCATTGCTACTTCTGAGCCTGACCACTTAACAGTAACTTTGAACAATGATTTTCTTGAGTGCTGCAGGAAGCTCAAGCATTGCAACAGTGAAATAGCTACAAGAATATTTCTAGCCCTGTAACTTTAGTGCATAAAGAACAACGCCTCTATAATCCTTTATTTCTTGATGATGAGACCCTATATAAGTAAACTTGCTGGTCCAGCTCTTCAGTCACTGTTTCTCCATCAGAGTGCACTGATTCACCTGATTCCAACTTTTCCTCAATGTGTCTGTGTGTGTTTTGTTTAATCCTCCATCACCCCTCAGAGGTTTCTCACGTTCAGCTATGCAGGTTGTGGCATTATACTATGCTGATATTTAAGTCCTTTGGGTATATGCCTAGGAGTGAGATAATACACCATTCCAAGTTTTCTTAGGAATCTCTATACTGCTTTCCAGAGTGATTGTACCAATTTGCAGTCCCACCAGCAATGTATGAGTGTGCCTTTTTCCCCACATTCTTCCCAACATTTAAGACACCAATCCTTAAGTGAGAACTCGGTCTTGGGACCTAATTACCTCCAAAAGTCCTCATCCTCAGATATCTATCACATTGGTGACTTGGGGGTTTCAACAAATGAATTTTGGAGGAAAACAACCATCAACTCCACAGCAGAAATTATTTTTCAAGTTTTTTATTTTCTGCAGGAAAAAAATACTGCTGCCTATTTTTCTTCAGTTACTTGGAATTAAATCATTCTAGCTAATTCATTCATTAGGACTCTCTAATCCATGGACTAGAAAATATTTCCTTGGTATTTTTAGCATTTAGATTACTTCAAGTTTACTTAACTAATCAACTGTGATTTGATATAATTGTTTACTAATTATGATCTTAGATTTTTGCTATTATAGAATATTTACGATAATATATAACTCAGAATACAAAGATGAGGAAAAACAATGAGAGTGATAATAATGAAAATAATAATAATAAATTATTTACTTACAAGAAATTTTCTAGTGATTCAGGGCAATTGATAAGCTGGTCACAAATTATAAAACCTGGTGCTAGGAAGGAATCCAGTGACTGCATATGGGATTAAAAGAATAGAGCCATTTTGACTGATGATCATTTGATATTCAGTGAAACTAAGTTTGCATGTTCTCTTTTACCTTGTGTCCCAGCCCTGAGAAACTCTCAAAGAGGCACAAAAAGTATTAATGATAGTTACTTGTTAGTGAGAAAACAAATTTTATAGATTGCTGTCAGCTTGTAATTGTCTTGATTCTAAAAGCTAAGCCCTGATTTTTTTTGGTGTTGTTGAACATAAAAAATCGAAACAGAATACCAACATCATACATCTGTAAACACTATGGATTAAGACAAAAACAAGACTACTCTCTAAACACATTTGAAAATAGAAGTAAATCCACAATAATATTAATGACTTGCTCTCTTGTATTATACAAATATCTGATTATTTCACCAATTCCATATTTACCTATTTTATTTCTTTTCTCTTCTTTAAAATATATACAGATAACTAATCATAAATTTTTCCCTTTTTTTAATGCAATTCATGCTTTCACAAACATTTCCCCATTTCTCATGGTGCAATCCCTATTCTAATAAAACCCCTATACACTTCTTTCACCGAGATGGTCTAGAATTTCCAGGCAGTTGTGGATTCTTGCTCACTGCAAACAAAGAACTTTGACTATGTATGTGTTTATAGTGCAAGCTTCAACTTTGTTAGCAAATATATGAAGATAACTCTCATTAGGACACCTAAGGACAATACTCTTGTTGGGCCCAAGCCATTTTGTAACAATAAATATTTTTATCATCATTAAATTACTTAAAACATAACTAATTTCAAATACAGGACTGTGTGATACAATATAAATATTGGAAGAGCAATTTTATTCAATTTTCAATGTCACATTTCATATGTAAGAGTATGAAGGATTTCAGTTATTCATTCTAAGATATAATGGTAGATTATTTGTGCTTTGGTAGTTCTCCACACAAAAAATGAGATTCCTATATTTATCTCTCCAAAGCAGCCTGAAGGAATCTGTGTGTCTGTCTGTGCAACTATTGTTATAGCTTCTAATACTTCTAAGAGATTTCTAACTTCTGATTTGCTTTGAGGACCTTCATACTATCAATAAAACTTCATTCTATATTAGTGTTTATATTGCTGTGTACATTATTCAGGGTTTTATAGAGGAACAGCAATCACAGTATGTGTGCAAGGAGGTTTATTAGGTTGGCTTATACAATCAGAAGCTGGATAGCACCTCAATGGCATCTGCATGTTGAAGAGCTGGAACAACGAGTTGCTACCCAGTTCAAGAAGCTAGAAACCTCAGAAGAAGAAGGTCCAATGATGTAGCTCTTCTGATACTGAAAGCCAGGAAGATCCCTGGAGAATACTAGTAAGAGTCTGTATAGGAAGAATGAAGAAGCTAGAATCTGATTTTGGGGGTGATAATAGCAGCAGCAATAGATGCAACCACTCAATAAGAATCAACTTTCCATCTGATATGACTTATTTAATTTTTGCTCCACCCAGGTCCCTAGTCTCTTGGACAGTGTCATACACATTTGGATGTTGATCACCTCAGCTTGCAGTCCTACATACCTATTGTCTTTGCAATCACCAGAGACACACTCAGAAGACTCTTAATCCTAGGTATTTCTTACCTCAATCTACTTAAGTTGACAATCCATGTTAACTTTCACACTATGTAACAAATTATCAGAAATTTATCAGTTTAAAATTATTTTACAATTTCTAGTAGTCATAAATCTGAGCATGGTCTAGACAAGTCCTCTACAGAGAGTCTCACAAGGTTGCAATTGAAGGATCAGCTAGGTATGTTTTCATCTGGAGACTAGACAGGGGATGAAAACAAAAGTTCACAAAGGATTGGCAAAATTTTCTTACAGCTGTAGGAGTGAGGATTTTACATTTTGCTGGTCGTCAGCTGGAAGCTGCCCTTAGTTTATAGATATAACTCTCAGCTCCTATAATCTGCCTAGGGTTACTTGCCATATGTATGTCATTATTATGACTACCTACTTATTTATTCAAGGAAGTAAATAGAACAACTAGAGTGAGATTGATAGGAAGATGAAGTCATATATGATGTAACATAACCACAGAGGTTAACATTTCATCAACCATACTCTATTAATCAGAGTTATGGTTACTGTTCACACTCAAGCACAGGAAATTACACAAGGTCATGAATACCAGCAGGTGAGGATCATAGGTGACACATTAAGTTCAATTTTTCATAACCCCAAATTTACCTATGTACCAAACCACAGTTGAAGTGCCAAACAGATTCTTGCTCTTGGCAACAGACTCCTTTTTCTTTCATTATGTCTTGAGTAAATAGGAAGCAGCTGCAGAGTTTACTAGACTTTATTCCCAGCTGTGTCCTCTACGTATAATGTCTATTAGAAAAAGTAATAACTTTCTTACTTCCGTGGATTCAAAAGAAAGACACTAAGCATACAATATTCATTACTTATGAAATAATCAATTGAATTTAACCTTGTGAAATACAGATTTTGCTGATATCTTTTTCTGTATGTTGTCTTTTGACTCTATTATTTCTCTTCCTGTGCAGAAGCTATTGGTGTTACTGATAAGAGATGGAACATTTAAGAGGTTGTTTTGGTTACTTATTTCATTCCTGTGACCAAAATACCTCAACATAACAACTTAGGGAAGAAAAAGTTTATTTGGGGCCCCTGGGTTCAAAGAAATCAGTCCACAGACAGCTAACTCCAATGCTCTGATATGAAGGTGAGGCACTGCATCATAGGAGAAGAGCCCAGTGAAGAAAGGGTCAGGAAGGAGAGAAAGGGAGAAGGTGGGAGGTGGAGAAGAGCAAGGAGAAGGAGAAGAGGAGGAGGAGGAAGAAAAGGTGAAGAAGGAGAAACAATCGAAAAAAGAAGGAGAAGGATATGAAGAGGAAGGAGGAGATAAAAGGAGAAAAACAAAAAGGAGGAAGAAGAGGAGAAGGAGGAGGAAGGAGAAGAGGAGGAGAAAAGGAGAAGGAGAAGGAGGTCATTATAGAAAGGAACAATCCTTTCTTCCAGGGCAGCCCCCAGTAAGCCACCTTCTTCAGCCATGCCCCACCTGCCTACAGTTACCACCCAGTCAGTCCATTCAAACTAGTAGAGACTCTTTAGGTTGTAGCTTTCACATCTAATTATTTTACCTATGAATACTTTTGCATTAACAGAAGCTCTGGGAGCATACCTCATGTCCAAAGCTTTACATTGGTGGAATAGAGTGATAGGTGATTAAAAGAGAAAACCACTGTTGAATGTGATTGAGGCTCATCTAATAGGAGTCAATTAGGTCTCTTTAGACTAGGTTGTTTAATGTGAGAATGTAGGAAGAACAGTGGAATGGATCTAACATGACTTTCCTGTGTACACATATGAATACACCACAGTGAATCTCCACATCATGTATATCTAGAAGACAGGGATACTAAATAGAATAAGATATACTTCATGTTTATATAAATATGTCAGAATTGATTCTATTGTCATGTATAACTAAAAAATACAAAACCAAAAAGCATGTATAGGTATAAAGTGAGTTTGGATTTCTTGGATGGTTCTCTTTTTTTACTATCTTGCCATAGAACTCTCTCTTGTACATGCACCTACAATGAGATGATATCTTCCAACAAATCACCAAAAACTGATTCTGGCACCATGATCTTGGATATCTACAATTTCTGCTATTTACAAAATATTGAATCTTGGGTATTTTGTTATAGTTTCATAAAACAAAATAGAAAAGTTACTGAATTCCAAGTTCTAATAAGAGACCTCTCCTCTAAGATGAATACCCACAAAGGTTACACTGACCATACATTTAAAAAATCTCCTTTGTGACAAATCTTTTATAATTGTATAAATGTGAGTGTAATGTATAATGAGTGATATAATATGCATAATAGGTAGCAAATAGACATTTCTATTTTTTTTAAAGAAATGTCCTGTACAGATTATTTGCCTTAATTGGGTTACTGATTTTAGGCTTATTTTTTAACTACATTAGAAGACTACACACACACACACACACACACACACACACACACTATATAATGGCACCATGAGCTTGCATATCTATTACTTATTATATATCTTAATCTTCTGTGAGCAGAGATAATTCAACTTATTTCCTTGTTCTTTGAATGTCTTTCCTTTCCTTCTCTTGCTTAATTTCTGTACTTTACCTTTCAGCACTATGTTGAATAAAATTGGCTTTCTTGTCTTGTTCTAAATCCGTTTTTCACCTCTTATTATGATACTGGATGCATTTTTGCCACAATCAGATTTTATTAAAATTGCTCTACCCATACATAATTTGTACAGGTTTATCATAAAGAGATGCAGAAGTATACAGACTGCTATTTATACAACTAGAGATAATCAAATATTTTTTGTTCTTCTGCTGATATGATGCTTTATCTTTGACTTGTGTATATTGAAATGTCCTTGCATTCCAGGAAGAAATATCATTTGGTCGTGGTATATAATATTTCACTGGCACTTAGAATCAATTTGATAGTGTTTTTGCTGAGAATTTTTTGCCTGTATATTCACTGGGGATATAGGTTTTCTTTCTTTTTGCTGTCTAGTTTTGCCTTCCAGCTAATGTCAGTCTTACAGAATGTGTTTGCAAGAGTTCCCTTGTTTTCAATGTTTTGGAGTAGGTTGAGTAGAATTGGTTTCAAATTTTTGAAAGTTTGTTAAAATTCAGCAGTGAATCCATTTGGTTGTGGACTTTTCCTTGTTAGGGGTTTTGTTTTTGTTGTTGTTTTATTTTGGTTTTTTACTGATTGAATTTTGTTACATGTTATTGGTCTGTTTAGGTATTCTATGTAATTATGGTTCAATTATGATAAAATGTAATGTCCTCAAAATTTATCCATTTCTTCTAGGTTTTACAATTTGTTGGCACAGATTTTTTTTCATAATATCTAAATATTCTTTATATGTCTGTGTTGTCAATTTTAATGTCTCCAATTTTATTTATGATTGCATTTCTTTTGAGTCTTTTCATTTTCTAAATCTACCTAAGGGTTTGCAAATTTTGCTTTTTTTAAAGAAATACAATTTTATTTTATTGATTATTATGCTGTGGGTTTTTTAGTATCTCTTTCATTTATTTGTTCTCTGATAGTTTATTGATTTCTGCTATTTTGGGGTTCACTTATTCTTGCTTTTCTAATTTCTTTAGTTCCATAGTCTGTTCATTTGAAATCTTTCTTCTTTTGGCATATTAAAAACATCCACATACTGCTTTTTCTATATCCCATACAAATTTTAAAATATTTTATAAATGCATTATAGTTATACAGAATTGTAGAGTCATTTTTACATGTTCACACAAGCATGAAATATGATTTGCTCCATTTCAAACTCCAGTGCTTCAACTTTACCTCCCCTCCTCTCTCTCCCTGTTTCCCTTCCTTTTTATTCCTTCTACTTTTTATTGTGTTTTTAATTGGTGCTTTATAGATATAAATAAGATGGAATTTACCATTGTATATTCATATATGTATATAGCATAATGTGTTCTTTTTCATTCTGTAATACCTCCCTTTTCCCATCTGTCCTCTCTCCCGTTCAATTCCCTATTCTCAAAATTCATGTTGAATATTCCCTGCCTTCATAGTCTCAAAATTCATGTTGAATATAAGTGATGGGAGTGAAAATCCTTGTTTATGATTTTAGAGGAAATGCTTTTTTATTTTTCAATATAGGATCCTTCATGGCATTGTTTTTATTTCCTTATTTCTCTCTATATTCTGCATCTGAAAGAAAATATTCAACTATGACTTGCTGAAACTTATTTATTTCACTTAGCATGATTCTCTCCAGAACCAACCATTTACATAACGTGCACCACTTCTTTATGGCTAAGAATAACTCCATCCTATATACCATATTGTCTTTATTCATTCCAGTCTTGGCAGGCACCTGGGCTGGATCCATAACTCTGCTATTATGAAATATGCTGCTATAAATTGATATGCTATACTATGTTAATTTTTGTTCTTTTGGAAAAAAAAACTAAGGGATTGGAAATATGGATCATATACTGGTTCCATTCCTAGTTTTTGATAAATGTCCTTTCTGCTTTCAAAAGAGGTTGTACTAATTTGCAGTCCTACGGACATAATACTTTTTGATATTATGTCCATTTGTACAAAAATGTACAAATGTACTCTACCCAAAAACATCAGTGACATTTATTTATTTTTTTTTATGATTGTCATTTTGACTGGAGTGAGATGAAATCTCTGAATGTAGTTTTGATTTGCATTTCCTTGATTGCTAGAGTTGTTGAAGATTTTTTCATTTATTTGTCATTTGTATTTCTTTATTTGAGAATATCTGTTAATTCTTTTGCCTATTTATCTATTGGCTAATTTTTTGTGTTAATCTCTTTGAGTTCTTTACATAGTCTGGGTATTAATCTCCAGTTTTAAAATTAGCTAGCTATTTTTTCTTTCCCCCATTGTGTAAACTCTTTCTTCATGAAATTGTCCTTTGCTGGGTAGATGCTTTCTAATTTGATGTTTTTCCACATATTGATTCTTGGTTTTATTTCTTGAACTTCAGAGGTTTTGTTAAGAAAGATGGTGGTTGTGACAGTATGTTGGATTATTGATCCTGTTTTCTTTTAGCAGTTGCAAAGTTTCTGGTCTCATTCCTGGGTCTTTCGTCTACTTTCAGTTGACTTTTGTTCAAGGTGGAATATAGGATATAGTTTCATTCTTCTGCATATAGATATTCAGTTTTCCCTGCACCATTTGTTAAAAATGTTATTTTTCTCCAATTTTTGTGCACATTTTTCAAGGATAGACAATTATATTTATATCAGTGGGTTAGTTTCTGTTTCCATCAATCTCCATGTCTGTTTCTATGTCAGTATCATACTTTCTTTGTTACTATAACTCAATAGGAAAATTTAGAATCAGGAATTGTGATGCCTCTATCATTTATCTTACTCAGGGTCATTTTTGCTTTTCTGAATGTTTTATTTTTCCAGATGAATTTTAGAACTGTTTATTTTTAATTTTTTTTCAGTTCTGTGAAAAATGTCATTGGTATTTTGGTGGGGATAGCACTGAATATGTATATTGCTTCCTGGTATTATGTCCATTTTGACAATATTACTTTGAGTATTGAAGAACATGGGAGTTCTTTCCATCTTCTAATGTCTTCAATTTCTTTCTTCATTGTTCTATAGTTTCTATTGTAGATATCTTTCATCTCCTTTGTTAGATTTATTCCCCTCTCCCTTTTTTTAGGTTATTGTGACTGGGATAGTTTTTAATTTTTTTTTTTCTCAGCAGGTTCATTATTAGAGTATAAGAATGTCATTAATTTATGTATGGTGATCTTGTATTCTGTTATTTTGCTGAATTTTTATAATCAGTTCTTGAATTCTTCTAGTGGAGTTGTTTTACGTCTTCTATATAAGGAATCATATCATCATCAAAGAGAAATAATTTGACTTCTTCTTTTCCTGTTTATACCTTTTTGTTTCCTTCCCTCACCCAATTGCTCTAGCTAGAATTTCAAAATTCATGTTGAATATAAGTCATGAGAGTGAAAATCTTTGTCTTGTTTCTGATTTTAGAGGAAACGCTTTCCATTTTTCTCTATTCAGTATGAAGTTGGCTTCAGGTTTGTCATATATTCTTTACAATGCTGAGGTAACTTCCACTTATCCCTTGTTTCTTCACGGTTTTTACCTGAATGAGTGCTAGATTTTGTTGAAGGTTTTTTTTTTTTCAGAATCTATTGAAACACTAATGTGATCCTTATCCTTAATTCTATTCATGTGGTGAATTATATTTTTGATTTGCATATGTCAAACCAACCTTGTATCCCTTAGATGAAATATACTTAATAATGGTGTACAATCTTCTTAATGTGTTTTTTAATATGGAATAAAAATTTTGTGTCTATGTTCATTGAAGATATTTTTCTGTACTTTTTTGATGTGACTTTGTCTGATGTTGGTATCAGGTAGCTTCATACAACAAATCCTAACAAATTAGTGATTGTTCTCTCCTTTTTCTTTCATAGACTAATTGTAGAAAGATTGGAATTAGTTGTTATTTAAGGTCTGGCAGTATTTACCTGAGAATCCCTCTCATTCTGGGTTTTCTTTGTTCAAAGGCTCTTAAATGCTGCTTTAATCTTATTTATTAATATCAGCCTCTTTAGGTTTTCTGTATCCTCTTTGCTATGTGTCTAGAAATTTATCAATATCTTCTAGGTTTTCAAGTTTATTTGAGGACAAATTTCAAAAATAGTTTCTAATCAGATATTTTTTTAAAAAATTTTCAACTGTATTTACTATTGTCTTGATCTTAATTGTTTCCAGTCTTCTACTCATTTTGGAAGTAGTTTGTTCTTGTTTTACTAGGGCCTTGCGATATAACAATAGATTATTTGTTTGGGATTTGACTTCTTTTCTAATGAAGAAAATCACGACTATCTTCTTCCCTCTAAGAGCTGTCTTCAGAGTCTCCAAGACATTTTGATGTGTTGTATTTCTCTTCTCATTTGTATATAAGAACTTTCTAATTTTCCCTGATTACTTCTATAATCCACTTCTCATTTAAAAGCAAACTATTCAATCTCCTTATGCTAAAATCCTGTTTTTATCTTGTTATTGATTTCTAATTTTATTGCATTAATATCTGATACAAGGAATTAGCTCTCATTTTTTGCTAAGACTTTCTTCATGTGTAAAAAGTCTCTTCATGTGTAGCTGAGAAAAAAAGTGACTTTGGTATTGTATGAAACATTCTATAGATATCTGCTGGGTGGATTTGATTAATAATATTTCTTAGTTATAAAAAGTCTTTAATTTATTATTTCTTTTTAAATATTTTTTTTGGTTATAGATGGATACAATATCTTTATTTTATTTTTATATGGTGCTGAGGATCAAATCCAATGCCTCACAAATGCGAGGCAAATGCTATCCCTCTGAGCCACAACACCAGCTTCTTTAATTCCTTCTTATTTGGATAACCTACAAATTGATGGGATTGTTGAAATCACCCAGCATTGGTGAATTGGTGTTTATTTGAATCTTTATGAGTAGGTTTTGTTTCTGTACATAAAATACAACAAAGTTAGAGGCCATAAATATTTACAATCACAATATCTTATTGTTGGATGGTTTCTTTGACCAATATGAAGTGAACTTCTTTGCTACTTTATTGTTGGATGATTCCCTTAATTGGTATGAAGTGACATTCTTGCATCTTCTGATTAATTTATACTTGAGTCTATTTTGCCAGCTATGAGAGTAACTGCTTCTGCTTTCTTTCAGTCTCCATTTGTGTATATTTTCATCTTTAGCCTATAGATGTCTTTGCCTATAAGGTGAATCTCTTGTAAGCAACATATTGTTTGATCTTTTATTTATTTATTTAGTTAGTTAGTTTTAATTCATTGCCAATCTGTCTATTTTAATTCCACAGTTCAGGTCATTTGGATTCAGTATTATAATGAAATGGTTTTTATTTCCTGCCATTTTGATTCTAATGTTTAATGCAGTCTAATTGACTATCATTTAGTGAAATTCATTTATCTGGTCACTCTGATGTTTATTTTTCTTTCTTCTCTATGCAATATTTCATTAAATATGTTTTGTAGTGATGGCTTAGAAACTAAGAATTCATTTATATTTTCTTTATTATGAAAGGTTTTTATTTCTTCTTCAAATTAGAAGAATCGCTTACTATGTACAGCAATCTTGGTTGACATCCATTATCTTCCAGGGCTTGGTACATATTAATACAAGCCCTCTTAGCTTCTAGCATCTGGGTTGGTAAGTGGAAAATTTAATTGGTTTACTAAAAATATGATCTGTCATTTTTCCCTTGCAGCTATTACAGTTCAATTCTTGTTCTGTATGTTAGATAATTTAATTATAGTATATATATTTTTTATCTTGTCCATTTGGGCTTCTAGAAGGCTCTTGCATTTGAATTCCCATTCCTTCCTAAGTTTTTTTTTTCAAGTTTCCTGTATTTTTTTTATTATTATTTTATTGTTGGTTGTTCAAAACATTACATAATTCTTAATATACCATATTTCACAGATTGATTCAAGTGGGTTATGAACTCCCATTTTTACCCCGTATACAGATTGCTGTGTCACATCAGTTACATTTCCATTGATTTACAAATTGCCTTTGTAGTGACTGATGTATTCTGCTGTCTATCCCATTCTCCACTATCCCCCCTCCCCTCCCCTTCTCTCTCTCCACCCCCTCTACTGTAAATCCTTTCTTACACTTATATAATTTCTCTCCTACTCCTCCTTTCCTCTTATATGTAATTGTGTATAACCCTGAGGCTCACCTTCCAATTCCATGCAATTTCCCTTAACTCTCCCTTTCCCTCCCGCCTATCATCCCTGTTTAATGTTAATCTTCTTCTCCAGCTCTTCGTCTCTACCCTGTCCTTGGTTACTCCCCTTATATCAAAGAAGACATTTGGCATTTGTTTTTTAAGGATTGGCTAGCTTCACTTAGCATAATCTGCTCTAATGCCATCCATTTCCCTCCAAATTCTATGATTTTGTCATTTCTTAATGCAGAGTAATACTCCATTGTGTATAAATGCCACATTTTTTTAATCCATTCATCTATTGAAGGGCTTCTAGGTTGGTTCCACAATCTTGCTATCATGAATTGTGCTGCTATGAACATCGATGTAGCAGTGTTCATGGATAGGCAGAACTAACATCATCAAAATGGCGATATTACCAAAAGTTCTCTATAAGTTCAATGCTATCCCAATCAAAATCCCAACAGCATTTCTTGTAGAAATAGATAAAACAATCATGAAATTCATATGGAATAATAAAAGACCCAGAATAGCAAAAACAATGCTAAGCAGGAAGTGTGAATCAGGCGGTATAGCGATACCAGACTTCAAACTATACTACAGAGCAATAGTAACAAAAACAGCATGGTACTGGTACCAAAACAGGCGAGTGGACCAATGGTACAGAATAGAAGACACAGTAACCAATCCACAAAACTACAACTATCTTATATTTGATAAAGGGGCCAAAAGCATGCAATGGAGGAAGGATAGCATCTTCAACAAATGGTGCTGGGAAAACTGGAAATCCATTTGCATCAAAATGAAACTGAATCCCTTTCTCTCGCCATGCACAAAAGTTAACTCAAAATGGATCAAGGAGCTCGATATTAAATCAGAGACACGGCGTCTGATAGAAGAAAAAGTCGGCTATGATCTACATACTGTGGGGTCAGGCTCCAAATTCCTCAATAGGACACCCATAGCGCAAGAGTTAACAACCAGAATCAACAAATGGGACTTACTCAAACTAAAAAGTTTTCTCTCAACAAAAGAAACAATAAGAGAGATAAACAGGGAGCCTACATCCTGGGAACAAATCTTTACCCCACACACTTCAGATAGAGCCTAATATCCAGAGTATACAAAGAACTCAAAAAATTAGATAATAAGATAACAAATAACCCAATCAACAAATGGGCCAAGGAGCTGAACAGACACTTCTCAGAGGAGGACATACAATCAATCAACAAGTACATGAAAAAATGCTCAACATCGCTAGCAGTCAGAGAAATGCAAATCAAAACCACCCTAAGATACCATCTCACTCCAGTAAGATTGGCAGCCATTAAGAAGTCCAACAACAACAAGTGCTGGCGAGGATGCGGGGAAATGGGTACACTTGTTCATTGTTGGTGGGACTGCAAAATGGTGCAGCCAATTTGGAAAGCAGTATGGAGATTTATTGGAAAGCTGGGAATGGAACCACCATTTGACCCAGCTATTCCCCTTCTCGTTCTATTCCCTAAAGACCTAACAAGAGCATGCTACAGGGACACTCCTTCCTAAGTTTTGAAAGCATTTTTTATATTACTTAATTGAAATTGTTGTACATTCCTCTCATTTGTATCTCAGTGCCTTCTTCTATGTAAAGGTTCTTAGTTAACATTAACAAATCTCTTAATATTATCCTAGATCCTTAAATATTCTGCTCATGGTCTCTTAACATGTGGGAGACCAACCTTACACGTGACTGAGTCACACTCCCCTGCTGGATGCTGAGGCGTTCAGTCGCAGAAATGTGGCAGAGCTTTCTCGACCCTTCTTGGGTTCAAGGGTCAGTGTCTCATGCATGGGTGTGTCTTGCTACAGCCCCATGAGTGAAACTATGCTCACCTGTTCCTTTGTAATATAACCCCTTGCCCTGTTTAGGATAAAATCTCCCACGGAAGCCTTGTGTGTGTCTCCTTATCCTACTGTGCCCTTGGGTGTGGCCTACCCAGGTGTCAGTCAACCTGCTGACAGTGGACATCATGAAGATAGACTCAGCCCCCAAAACCTGACCCCTTGCCTCATTTGAACAGCTTCTCCTTAATAAAAGGAGTCAGTGTGCACTCTCACACTCTTGCTCTCTCTCTTCTTATAGACCCTTAAGGTCAGAGAAGCCGTCACAGTGACCCCAAAAGAAAAGGTATTTGTGTCTCTTGTGTGGTTATTTTGTGCAGCCCAGTCAGCCCAATTACCTGGAGTGACCCCTGAGCCTTTTAGTCTCGAGAATAGTAACCCGGCATTCACATATTTTTATTTTTTACTTTATTTTCAACATTATAAACTTTGTTTTTGAGACATGAAAATCTGTCTTTGGTAGGTACATTACTATTTTTGTAGCTTTCAGCAGAATTTTATATTTGATTTATTGAGTCTTTCATTGCAGGACATATTTTGGCTTTTTTTTTTTTTTTAAGAACCTCTATTTATTAAAATGCTCTTCCACTTCCTCTATTTTCTCTCTTAGTTTATTCCTTACATAATTTTTTAGTTCATTGAATATTGTATCTATAAACCTTCTAAATTTATTTATTTGACAATTCCTCCACTGTAGGGTCACTCAGTTGTTGAAGTGTTGTAGGATCTTGGGGGTGACTTGTTCCCTTGCTTTTTCTTATTCTTTGTATTTCTGCCCATGTGCTGGGATGATTATATAGTGAGCTAATTTCTTTTAAGTGCTCCATACTGGGTGAATATAAAATTATTAATACTTCCATTCTATGTATACCTGTGGCTCTGACTAGTATTCAGTACCACTTTGAGAGAAGATGCATACTAAACCCTATAAATAACAATCATTTCAAATCAAAGCCATGTATTAATATCTTAGAAAAAATATTGAAAATGTTCAAGACAATTCCTCTAATCCAAGTATAAAATCAGGTAATATTCTTGAGTAAGTTGGGAAATTAGATAGTAGAGATGGTAAAATTATTATTAAACTACACAGTGGTTGAAAAGGGAGAAAGAGAATAAATGGGTAGCAAAGAATAAAAAAAAAACAGAAAAGAAAAGAGAGGAAAATAGTAGATACTAAGATAGATAGAAAAAAAATGGAAGGAGGTGGATTTGAGACAGGAACTAGTAATGTAAGTGGAAAAAAAGGGACTAAGAACAAGTGTAAACTTGAGTTAGGAAAGCTGAGATAGACGATTCCAATTATTGTTTTAAAACATTACAAGAAATATAATCAATGGGGTTGAGGATTATAATATTGAATAATAAGGAAACATCTGTTTTTTCAGTATAAAATTAATTGACATTATAGCAACTTATGATATTCCACACCAAAATACTTAAGGTGGGAGATTTCTTATTGAGTACTTTTGATTTGGATTTAATTAGGATTGAGGATTTTTAGAAAATACCCCCCACATCTCAAGTTTACTTTCGAGTTTCCCTGAGTGTGGAGGTAGAGATCACACAAGCAAAAAGAAAGAAGAATTCCTTACACTCTGTCCATTGGAAATTTTTGAAGGAAACTGATTTTCAACATCAGCCCAACATGAAGATTGGAAAGCAATAGGCAAGCAAACAGAAGATCTAGTTTTCATTTGACAGTTCTTTTAGCCTTTTGTGATTATAATGTCCACTTTATTCACTGAGCTAATTGAAGAGATCTACCCCAAGACTTCTATTCAGAGACTTCAAGAGATTTTAGTTTGGAGAACCTATGGCCAGTCCCCCCAAAACAAAGGCTGAATGTTCTTTCTGATATGTGTATGCTAACCCACAAGAAGAGAGGGTAAGGATGGGAAGAGTAGAAATTCACTGGATTAGACAAAGGAGAATGAAGGGAAGGGAGAGGAGATGGAAATGGGAAAGACAGTAGAATGAATTGGACATAATTTTTCTATCCATATATATGAATACACAATCAGTGTATCTCCACATCATTTACAGCCCCCCAAATGGAATCATAATTAGAATAAGTCATACTTCATATGCGTATGTTATATCAAAATATACTCTATTTTCATATATATCTTAAAAGAACAAATTAAAAAATGAAGAAAAAAAAAGAAACTACTAGTAACAGCAAACACACCCACACACACACACACACACACACACACACACAAACTCAGATTCATGAAATCTGGGTGGAAGGAATAGACTCCATGGAAGAAAATACATACAAGTATGAGATAACTGTATTTGTGTGCGTATGACTTTGTGCATAAATACAGTTATCTCATCCTAGACAACAGTGCTATAAACATACATTGGAGAAAAGTTAGCCTCTTCAACAAATGGCATTGAGCGAACTGAAAATCCACATGTAGTAAAATGATCTCTCAGTCTGCACAAAGCTCAACTCAGTGGATCAAGGACCTAGGCATTAGACCAGAGATCTTGTGCCTACAAGAAGGAAAGGTAGGCCAACTCTCCATCATTTTGGCTTAGGAGCTGACTTCCTCAGTAAGAGTCCTAAAGTGCAAGAAATAAAATCAAGGATCAATAAATGATATGGTATCAAACTAAAAAGCTTCTTCATAGCAAAGGAAACAAGAATTTGAAAGAGAGAGCCTACAGAGTGGGAGAAAATCTTTGACACCTGTACCTCAAATAGATATTAATCTCCAGAATATACAAAGAACTCAAAAAGCAAATAACTCAATCTGTACACGTGGAAAAATAAGAATTCATACCCCATTTGAATCAAATGTATGATATATGATATGTCAAGATCATTGTAATGTTTTGAGCAACTAATAAAAAAAAGCAAATAACTCAAATAATAATTGGACAAAGAAACTAAACAGGCACTTCACAGGAAAAAGGATATAAATGGTCAAAAAATATATGAAAAAATGTTCAACTTCTCTAACAATTGGCGACATACAAATTCAAACTACATTGAGATTCCAATTCACTCCAGGCAGAATAACAATTATCAAGAATACAAGAAACAGTAAACATTGGCAAGGATATGGGGAAAAATGTTCACTCATACATTGCTGGTGGGACTGCAAATTGGTGCAGCCACTCTGGAAAGTATATGGAGATTCTTTAGAAAACTTGGAATAGAACCACCATTTGAACAAGTTATCCCACTTCTTAGTTTATACCCAATTAACTTAAGGTCAGCATACTATTGTGACACAGCCACATCAATTTATATAGCAGTTCAATTCACAAAAGCCAAGCAATGGAACCAACCTAGGTTCCCTACAATAGATAAATAAAGAAAATGTGGTATATATCATAATTTAATATTATTCGGCCATAAAGAAGAATGGCATTATGGCATTTTCTGGTAAATGGATGGAACTAGAGACTATTATGCTAACTGAAATAAACCAGTCCACCAAAACCAAAGACTGAATATTCTTTCTGTTATGTGGAGGCTAATCCACAACAAGAGAGGGTGAGGAGGGAAAGAATAGAAGTCCAATTGGATTAGACAAAGGGTAATGAATGGAAGGGAGAAGAGATGGGACTGGGAAAGACAGTAGAACAAATCATGCATTACTTTTGTATGTTCATATATGAATATACAACTAGTTAAACACCACATTATGTACAACCACAAGAATGGGATTCTAATTAGAATAAGTTATACTCCTTGTATATATAACATGTCAAAATACACTCTACTGTCATCTGTACCTAAAAGAAAAATAAATAAACAAAAGTAATTCACATGCAAAAAGTGGGAAATTGATGGAACTACTTTTCTTGATAAGCTACCAGATTTCTGAAGTCTATATTGTTTTCCCTTGGCTTTGCCCTTTCTGTCTTTACCTCATTTTTGGTACTGAAACTCAGTGCCTTCTTTGTATTAATTTCACTAGAGTTTATATTTAAAACATATTTTTTTAAGATCATGAGTAGGCTCATTTTCTTGATTGTAGTGATGGTATCACAGGTGTATTTGTATGTCCAAACTCATGAAATTGTATGCATTGAATATGTGCAGGATTTTTAAAACTATTTTTGTTTTTTTTTAGATATACATGATAATAGAGTGTATTTTGATATATTGTACATATATGAAGTATAATTTATTCTAATTGGGATCCCATTCTTGTGGTTGTATATGATGTGAAGTTTCACTAGTTGTGTATTCCTATATGAACATAAGAAAGTTATGTCTCATTCACTCTACTGCCTTTCCTATACTTAAATATGATAATTCTATTGGCAAATTCATTTATACTCTATATATCCACCAATTATCCATCTAAATGATTTGAGGTTTAAGAAATTATATCAACAAAAATATATAAAAACAAAAGAGGTAATTTGGTAGAAATAGATCCATACAACATGAAATTAAATTTGATGTATTTTTTTACGATTGTTGGATTATCAAAATTGTGAATTTTCATTTGACATAAATAGAGATAGTTTTTGGCTAGAAAACAGATTAGGAAAAAAATAGGACATTAAGTAAGACAAAAACAAAAATGATATTGTTTTACACTGATTTCAAAAAGTCATGTTAGGTGGGAAGAAAAGAAAGAATAGGGGAAGAGCAAGTTAATCAGTATCAATCATGATCTACCAGGAGGAAATGTCTTTACTTTAGACTGTCTAAAATGTATATTTTTATTAGCATCAAAGTTGTGAAAGCAGATGCACACCTCTCACAAAATACACTTTCCCTGTGAGGGCTTTGGTTCAACCAGATAAGAAATATTGAGACTCAAGTTTTGAGTAATTTGAAAGGTTGAAAGAAGATTGGAATGCTTCTCTCTTTAGTTCATTACAATTTCTCATGGATATGTTTCAAAATTAACATAGCATGCATAGGGAAAATAAAATATTATTTTAGTAACCCATATATGTTTATTATTTATCTACTTGGTACAATTTTAGATCCCAGATTTTGAATGAAGTGATAAGCTAAAACAACAGATTCTCTCAGAATCTTTCTTAAGGGTGTGGTGAAGAATGCCTGTAATCCCAGTAGCTCTGGAGGCTGAGGCAGGAGGATCAAGAGTTCAAAGCCACCCTCAGCAAAAGTGAGGTGCTAAGCAACTCAGGAAAATCCTGTCTCTAAATAAAATACAAAATAGGGCTCAGGGAATGTGGCTCAGTGGTTGAGTGCCCCTGAGTTCACCCTCTGAAAAAGATTATATGTAGCATCTTATGGTTACCAGGCACTAGAGTTTGTAGTTACTTGTTCATATGCCTTTTTTTAAAAAAAAAAAATTTACATCCTTAAAATTTTTCTTTTTTTCTTAAAATTTAAATATTTTTTTCCTCATGCTTTTTTTTTTTAAACAAAATTGTTGTACTTTTTAATTTAAGGCTTGGTTAAACTTTAAAGAAACTGTTCAAAAGAATATTATATTCTAAAAAGAATATTCTTTCTCAGTTTTTACATCCCCCTACAAATATATTTAGTTATTTCAATAATTCTGAACTTTTTCTGAATATTTCTATAGATGCTTTTTTTTTGGTAAATTCACACATGTATAACCTGAGAGAGTATTAGTCTGCCAATCATATAATTAGTTCCTTAATCACTTAGGTCTTTCACATTTTATTTCTCGTTTGTGTTTCTGCTGTATCTCTAAGTTGTCGTACATGATGTTGTTTCTTTCTAGAACCTCAGTCAGTATTTAAAAGCTCTTTGATGTAACTTTCTGTTTACCATAAATATAAACTCTGGTTTACTTTTGATATGAAAATCACCCTATGCAGTGATGGCTTACATCATTTTACTTTAAAATGAGAATGCAATAACATAAGTTTAGTAAAAAAGGGAACACGTTACTTTGCTTTTAGTTCCATTATAACTGTGAACTTTGTACTCGTTATAATTGCGTATCTTATTTCTCAAGAGTGAATTTGAAAAAAAAATGTAATAGTTTACTTAGGTGAAACTCACACTTGGAATACATGATTGTAATATAATATTCAAAGAACTCACAATCACAATATATGATAATTATTTTGGCAAACTAATTATCTAGAAGTTTAGTATTTAATAGAATTTATCATATGGTTACCCTAAAATGTCGTTTGATCTACTTAGCTAAATATGACCCTTATTATCAGTACACTGAAGTTAGCCAAATACTAAAAGTTTGGAAAATTAATTTAGAAATCAAGATGTAATGGTTAGGAATTAAAGACATTCCCCACTCTCTAAAGTTTCCTGCATCCTTTTCTCTGCCACCGATCTTTAATTCTAATCCTGCTAATGCTTCTCTGATACTCTAGCTCCAGAGTGAGTAAATGCCTTTATCTTCAACTTCTCCAAATGTTCCCTCAATACGTTTTATTGTCTTTCACATCTTGGTGGTTGATCCCCTATGGCACTGATCCACTGATCCTTTGGGTGCTTATTATTTCAAACTTCAGCAAGCTTCAGGCTAGATCCCTGCCACATGGGTTTCATGCCTGCATATCAAGCTTCTCCTTTAAACTAGTTCCTTGGATATCTCCACCATCACTTCAAATGTGAATTTTTCAAAACTGAACTAGAGAACATCAAGCCAAGCCAAATAAGTCAGAGAAGTCACATGTTGAATGTTTTCTCTCATATGCAGAAGCTGGAGCAAAAAATGGTGTGGGAGAAACTAAGAAAATGGAAGAGAGATCAATGGAGTGGAGGAAGGGGATTGACTGGATGGCAGGAGGAATAGGAGAGAAGAGAAACTGTGGAATTTGGCTGGACAAATTATGCTGTGTGCATGTATGAACATACCATGGTGAATGCCACATTTATATGTAGTTATAAAGCACAAATTTGTGAAAACAATAAATAGATAGGATGGGGAGGGGCAAGCCAGAGGAGTAGAGAAAAGGGAACAGGGATAGAAGAATAAGGGGAGGAGGGAAGATGTACTGGGCACTGAAATGGAGCAAATTACATTCCATGCATATGTGATTATGTCAAAAAGAACCCCACTGTTACATATAGCTACAATTCACTAATTAAAAAATATGAACTCATGATCAAACCCACCTCTATAACTCCACTTTATCTACTAAACTATCTTCTCCATTCTTTTTTCAAATTATGACAAGAGCACTCTATAATTTATTAGAAACCGTAGTGATCATCCTGGTATAGTTTTTTATTTATTCCCCCAGATCTTATATATCAGTGCACCCCATTAATTCTAGATTTTAGTCTCTCTATTTTTATCTCTTTATCTTGCTTGCCACTATCATAACATAAACTTTCATTATATCTGGGCCATTACAATAGACTTATTACTCTGCTTTCCTCAATTTTCTTATTTCTTCTTCCCTCCCATCTATTCTCTGTAAAGAAATCCAAGTGCTTATTAATAAAAGCACAAATACAGTGATATCACCACTGTGCTCACTAGTGACTTCACTTTTCTCTGAGGGCAAAGAGAAAGACTCAGTGTGAGCTCAAGGCTCTTCCTGACCTGGCCTAGACCTTGCTCTACACATTAACCTGAGCCACTCTTCCCTTTACTCTTTCTTCTTCAATTATACCCACCTTCTTTGTGCTCCCATAAATTCTGTGCATTTCTATACTTGAAGCATTCTTGAACTCTTCTCATTCTCTAGGTAGCAACACATCTGGCTTCCTCCCCTCCTTCAGGTCTTTGCCAAATGTCATCGTCTCAAGATTATCCCCAACTACCCTCTAACACATTTCCATAGTTCACCTTCAACATTTGCCACTTAAAATGTACAGACATGCTATATATTTTAATTACATTTTGATATACATTTAATTGTATATTTTGATACATACATATCACTTGTCTCTCAACCCCGGAATCTGAGTCCTTTGAAAGCATGAATATGTTATTTGTTCTCTAGCATTTCAAAGTGCTGAGGGCCATTACCAAGTAGGAAATTTCCTTGCCAGCGTACCCCATGTTAATTTCGCTGTTGACATTGCATGTTAGGTGACCCTGCCCAAGGACGAGGGTGGATCCAGGATTAGGGTGTATCCTGCAGTTTGAGGAAGTATCCCAATCCTTGGGTTTAGGGCGTTCCCGGTTTAAGACAAGTTTAAGGCGTTCCCAGTTTAAGACCTTGGATTTTAGGGAAGTTCGATGTTGAGGATTATTGCTGCTGGAATTAGGGCATTCCTGCTGCCTAAGCTCCTGTTGAACTCTCGTGAGATTCAGAGAGATTTTGGGAAATAAGCCTCGTGGGTAGGTGTATTGGGTGGCAGCAGAACTGGGATTGCCCCAGAACGTGTGTGGAGGCCGGCGTGAGTTCGGGAATAAAGAATTGCTGTTTGAATCTACAAAGCTGTGTGGTGGCTCGTGATTCTGTGCCCAGCCGAGACTGCGGCATTTGGTGGCCCGTACGGGGAACGTCTGAAACTTGGAGGTAAGTGAAACTGCTCGCCCCTGAGGGAAGGCGAGAGAATGGGTGACCATTTCAAAACGCAGTGTGTTCTTGTTTTGATTTATTTTGTTTTTGTTGCAAGCTGCCTGTCCCTAGAAATTTCTCAGGCAAACTGGGAAAAATGGATGGCTGAAGGTTTGAAGTTTGTCAGCCCAGAGAAAGAGAAAATTGATACAGCGAATTTTTATTCAGTTTTTGTTTCATTCAGTTGCGGTTTTGTTTTGTGTTATCTTATTGGGTTGCGTTATTTTTATAGAAGATTAGAAATTAGTAAAAAAGAAACCGAAAAGGTGTTAAGCAAAGTGTTAGAGATTCAGACCATTCAAGCAAAAGAGAAGGTCTCTCAAGCTAGTCAGACAGAGGAAGAAAATTTAAAGGAAAAGGGGTTATTAGGAAACAGGCCACAACAAGAGGCTGTTACTAACTCCGTTTTATTACCAGAGGGCGTAATTCAACCAACAGCCCCACCGATGGAAACAGCTGAGTGGCCCTCAAACCCCGTAGTTGATAAGTGGGATCCTGAGACAGGACCTCAAAGATTAGCATGCCCTGTACTTGAACAGGTAGGAGGGCAGCGAATTCACCGTGCTTTAGATTTTAAAACAGTTAAGCAGTTAAAGGAGGCTGTAACAACCTACGGTCCCCAAGCTCCCTTCACGGTAAGCATGGTCGAATCCATTATTAACTTGGACATGACACCAGCAGATTGGGCTAGCATGTGTAAATCTGTGCTAAATGGAGGACAATATTTGTTATGGAAAGTTGCCAATGAGGAATTTTGCACGGAGACAGCTAGGCGAAATGCAGCAGCCGGTTACCCTCAAAGAAATCTAGAAATGCTTTTAGGAAAAGGACCTTATGAGGGTCAACGGCAACAAATTGAATATGATCCTGCTGTATATGCACAAATTGCTATAGACGCAGTTAGGGCATGGAAGACTTTACAAGGACATGGAGATTCACAAGGTCAGCTATCTAAGGTAATACAGAGACCTAATGAACCTTACGCTGACTTTGTAGATAGGCTTATTCAAACAGCCACCAAAATTTTTGGGGATACAGATCAAGCAATGCCATTAATAAAACAACTTGCTTATGACCAAGCGAATCGTTGCTGCAGAGAGGTTATTAGACCATGGAGACATGAAGACTTAAATACATATATTAAACTATGTAGAGATATTAATGAACAAGGGCAAGTCTTGGCAGCTGCAGTAAAACAGGCTTCAGATGCCAGGCCAGAAACATGCTATAACTGCGAACAAACAGGACATTTTAAAAGGAGTTGCCCTATAAGAGGAGGTTTTAACAAAACTAGAAATCAAAGGAATAAAATACCGGGTATTTGCCCACGATGCCGTAGAGGGAGACATTGGGCTAATGAATGCCGTTCTCAAACCACCATAGAAGGTACTCCGTTATCAAAAAACGGACAAGGATCAGGTATTTACCCACGATATCGTGGAGAAAGGCATCAGTCTTCATTGCCAAAAAACGGAGTGAGGGGCCCAATGCTCCGGGGCCCAAAACCACAAATATACGGGGCAGTGGAGGAACCCAGCAACACCATCAGGGTGGTGCCCAGGACACATTGTCCATTAAATCCCTCATCAGACAAACCCGAGGGAGCGCAGGGTTGGACATCTGCGCCTCTGCCAGAGCAGTATTAACTCCAGAGATGGGAGTTCAAATCATTCCTACAGGAGTAAAAGGACCTCTTCCCCAAGGAACAGTAGGCTTATTATTGGGACATAGTTCATCTACATTAAAAGGACTTATGATAAGTCCTGGGGTAATTGATCCCGATTATGTAGGTGAAATAAAAATTATAGCTAGTTCTCCAGGAGGTATATCAGTAATTTCACCTGGAGATAGAATAGCACAGTTGTTAATAATACCCAGCCTACATAATAAGTTCTCTAGTCATAATGTAGAAAGAGGTTCTAAGGGATTAGGCTCCACAGGTGTAGATTGGGCTATGTTGTCTTTAAATTTAGATTCTCGCCCGATGCTAAAACTAAATATTCAAGGGCACGAGTTTAATGGGCTACTGGACACAGGTGCTGACCTTAGCATTATATCTCGTCGAGAATGGCCAAAACATTGGCCATTACAACAAGCCACTCAAACGCTTCGAGGCCTAGGAGTGGCCACTAATCCCCATAGAAGTTCTATGGTATTAGATTGGAAGGATCCTGAAGGAAGTGAAGGAACTATACAGCCATATGTTTTGGATCACCTTCCTATTAATTTATGGGGACGAGATGTCCTGGATCAACTAGGTTTGATGTTAACAAATAACATCAATTCTAATGCGCCCACTACTAGGGCAAGACAAGGTGTTAAGAAAGAAAAAAGATTAGGAAAACAAGAACAAGGTTTAGCAGCACCAATTCAATTAGATCAAGGAACAGACAGACAAGGGTCGGATTTTCAGAAAGGGCCACTGAGACAATCAAAATTACTTGGAAATCAGAAAGACCAGTGTGGGTTCCTCAGTGGCCCTTGACTAAAGAAAAGATACAAGTAGCCCATGATCTGGTCAAACAACAATTAGCGGAAGGAAATTTACAACCTTCCGTATCTCCCCATAATACTCCCATTTTTGTCATCAAAAAGAAATCGGGTAAATGGAGATTATTGCAAGATTTAAGAGCCATTAATAATGAGATGGTTATTATGGGACCTGCTCAATCAGGGATTCCTCAATTGTCTGCTTTACCAAAAACGTGGCATGTTTTATCTATAGATATTAAACATTGTTTTTTTTTCGATTCCAATTCATCCCGAGGATAGTCCACATTTTGCATTTACTATCCCTGCATTAAATCATGAAGGTCCTGATGAGAGATATGAGTGGAAAGTACTCCCTCAAGGTATGGCTAACAGTCCAACTATGTGTCAAATCTATGTAAATAAAGCAATCCAGCCACTTAGAAATCAAAATCCTGAACTAAAAATATTTCACTATATGGATGATGTATTATTAGCACATAAAGATAAAAACACATTGCTGGAATGTTATGCCACACTTACGAACTTATTAAAAAATTATAATCTAGAGATAGGAATAGATAAAGTACAATTAAATTTTCCAATTAATTATTTAGGAGTTCTATTATCCTCAACCATGGTCCGTCCACCGAAAATTCAAATACGAGTAGATCAACTCAAATCACTCAACGATTTTCAAAAGTATTGGGAGACATAAATTGGATAAGGCCTTATCTAGGCATACCAACAGGAGAGTTGGGACCTTTATTTGATATTCTAAAGGGTCCATCAGATCCTAATTCACCCCGAATGTTAACTCCTAAAGCTAGAAAGGCATTAAAAATTATTGAAACTTATATGGAAAATATGCATTTAGATAGAATTGATATAAGTTTGCCTTTATTATTTATTGTACTACCAACAAAAAATATTCCTACAGGAGTATTTTGGCAAGAAGGTCCATTATTGTGGATACATTTATCTTATTCTCCTAACACTATTCTTACCAGGTATCCTAAGGCTGTAGGACAATTAATACTCAAAGGAATAAGAGCAGCAAAGGGAGTGTTTGGAATTTCTCCCAATAAAATTATTACTCCATATACTATGGATCAAATTGATGAGTTAGCTAATGAGTTAAATACTTGGGCAATAATCATGTGTAAATCTAATGTTTCATTTGATAATCATTTGCCATCGAATCCTTTGTTGTCTTTTTGGTCTAAGCATCCTGTAATTTTTCCAGAAATGACAAGAAAAACACCAATCATGAATGCTCCAAATATATTCACTGATGGGTCTAATAATGGTACAGCAGCTGTAGTTACCCCTGATCAAACTTTTACATTTTTAGTGCCCAAACAATCAGCTCAAAAGGTAGAGCTTAATGCAGTTTTACAAGCTTTTGTGATGTTCAAAGATTCTGTATTTAATTTATTTTCTGATAGTCAATATATAGTTAATGCTATTAATTCCCTTGAAGATGCTGGTAGGATTTCCCCTTCCTCTACTGTTTTTTCTTTGTTTTCCACTATACAAAGTCTAATATGGGACAGAAAAGATCCATTCTTTATAGGACATATTAGGGCACATACAGGATTGCCTGGAGCCCTTAGTTTGGGCAATGATTTAGCAGATAAAACTACACATGACGTACATATTTTCTCTACATTAGAAGAAGCTACAAATTTTCATAAAAGGTTTCATGTTAATGCTAATACTTTACAAAAGCGTTTTAAAATAACTAAGGAACAAGCCAGGCATATAATAAAACAATGTCAAAATTGTGTGACCTTTCTACCACAAGTTAATCTTGGAGTCAATCCTAGAGGACTGATACCTAACCATATTTGGCAGATGGACGTCACACACTTGCCAGAATTTGGAAAATTAAAATATTTACATGTTACAGTTGATACTTCTTCTGGATTTTTGATGGGCTCCCTTTATGCCGGAGAAAAAACTAAAGATGTTATAGCTCATTGCTTACAAAATTTTGCCACTGTGGGTGTTCCTAAACAGTTAAAAACTGATAACGGTCCTGGTTATACATCTGCCTCTTTTAAACAATTTTGCTCATCATTCAGTATTACTCATATAACAGGAATCCCATACAATCCACAGGGACAAGGTATAGTTGAAAGAGCTCATCAAACTATTAAAACGTACCTATTAAAGCAAAAAGAGGGAATTGGTAAGGGGTATATATCCCCCAAAGATAAACTTAAAATAACCCTTTTTACTCTAAACTTTTTAAATTTGGATTCATCAGGACTTAGTGCTGCGGAAAGACATATGTATCTGAAAAATGTACATAAGCCTAAGGTACTTTGGAAAGATGTTCTAACAGGACAATGGAAAGGTCCTGATCCAGTTATTGTCTGGAATCGGGGTTCCGTCTGTGTTTTTCCGCAGGGAGAACAGCAGCCGATTTGGATTCCAGAGAGATTAACTAAAGCAATTTCTACAGAAAAAGAAGATGATTTGACTCAAATCCATAACAGCTGATATCCAGAGCTCCAGCTTGGCTATTCTTACATCTGCGACAGTGATTAACCATGGTGCTTTTTTCAATATCTATTTTATTATTGCATTTTTCCCACATTGTAAAGTTCTATTTTATTTTTGAGCTCATACAAACCTAGGTTAATGTTTTTCTGATCAGTTTTATTTTTTGACTGTGTTTTATTTTTGACTGTGGAGTTTTTAAACATTGCAATGGAGATTTCACCTAGGTAAAACTACAAGGCTTTTATTGTCTTATGTGTTGTATGTTATGTGTGCACTGTTTTGTGTTGTATGTCTGTATGTGTGTATGTCCATATTTCATATATGAGGAGCGCTCATGAAAAAATGGATCCGAATTTTTTTTATTCACGTGATTTAAATGGTTTAATTTAAATTAGGTAAACAGCTGTTAATGATTGTTTTTAAAGGTGGTTAACAGATCTGTTTGCTTACTAATTTAAGTTAGGTAAACAGCTGTTAAGGATTGTTTTTTAAGGAGGTTAACAGATCTGTTAGTTTACTTTCACCTTTCCTTTTCATTATATTTAATAATTCTGTTCAGGATAATGTCTCTTTAGCATCATTGCCAGAATTCCCATCTCCATCCCAGTGCCGGTGAAGACTAAGATAAAACCAAACTACAGCTTCTATGATAGTCATCACAGTAAACTGCATAAACTGATGCATCAATGAAATTAACTCAACAAGTAATGCTCAATCAAGGACTCGATTTACTTTGGGAAGAAATGGACATATTGATAGACTCCTCCGATTTGAACTGCTTGCAGAACTTGCCTGGACTATATATCAGTTGCATGCATTGTGAACTATCGTCTGATGCAGCGAATTGTGGTACTGCTGGCATATCTTTGCTGATGGTGTCACCAGTGATGCAATTTCCTTGCCAGCTCACCCCATGTTTATTGTGGTAATACTGGCATATCTTTGCTGATGGTGTCACCAGTGACGCAATTTTTCCAAAGGAGCTGTCAATTGGCTTGGTGTCGTGGCATTTCTGTATCCTCCTCCCTTCTACTAGTGATGGTCTAAAATTTGGGGGCCAACAGAGGTGAGGCAAGAACCTCACCCCCCCACTGGCACCAAGGATATTTGGGGGCCAACAGAGGTGAGGCAAGAAACCTCACCCCCCCACTGGTGCATAGGCCTTTCCACAAGCTTGGCTGAATGCTGGACCGGTAGTCAGTGACGGGTTGATCTGATTGCAGTGGATTCAACCTAAGACAGGAGGCTGACGCCTAAAGGTCAGTTTTCCCATGACGGGTAAGAACCATATGTTGAATTGGACAACCTACCAGGCACGGTCCTTAAGCCACATTGCTTGTTGTTTAATTAATCAGAAGGGGGGAGATGCAGAGTCTGGAGATGTGTCTGATGGTTAGAGTTTATTTTTTTTCATGGAGACAGCCAAGAAGTCACATATAGAGAAATAGTTTAGCATGGACTAAAAATTGTTATTTTATTCTGCTGCCTTTCCTAGTATGGCAATATGTAAATCAATGGGAGTGTAACTGATGTGATTCTGCAATCTGTATACGGGGTAAAAATGGGAGTTCATAACCCACTTGAATCAAAGTGTGAAATATGATATGTCAAGAACTATGTAATGTTTTGAACAACCAACAATTAAAAAAAATAAAATTAAAAAAATTGTTATTTTAAATATGTCTGAATATACTATTGGAATAATAATAAATGCAAATGTCAGATAGACATGAATTTAAATGCTAGTTATTGTATCATTATTTATATTTATATTATTACCACTTACTATTTGTATTATAGGCAATTTTCCAAATTGTTTAATTTTCTAAACTTTACTTTCCTTAAGTGAAAAATAGATATGTTCATCTATGAGTTAATAAATGGCTGACATATTCAGTGATCAATATTTTGCAGTTAGTGCTATTTTTAGAATGTAAATATTGTTTTTATAAATAATAAACATACATCTGATTTATATTTTTTATTAGATAAATTAAACTTCTTTGTCCACCAACAGATATAAATATAAAACATGCTCTGTGAAGCTAGGTTCTGATTAGATTTTTAAGTCTAGCTTTATTTTGAGAAGGGATGTTAAAAGAGATAATTAAGAGCTTTGCCATTATTAAATCAAACAAAAAATTGCAATGAGAAAATAATTGTAAATCACTCCATAATATACCACATGGAAATGATTATTCTTCAAGAGATCTCAATATTTATATAGTCACAAAAGTGTCAAAAATGGTTTTGGTAGAGTGTTCAGTATTAAGGGCTGAGTGCAAAAATTTCAATAGCATATATATCTCTGTTTTTGTACTTTTTTGTTTGTTTCACAATTAATGTTAGAAGAATTGTAATTATAAGGGACACCGTACTGTACTTTCATTTAAATTTGTCATTTCTAATGATTTGCTTATAATGTCTCTACAAAAGTATTAAGAAAAATTTATTAAGATTTCTTTCTTTAGCACCTGTTACAATAAGACAAAGCCACTTTAGATTTGATCTTGTCTTTAATACCATAAAATGATAGTTTTCTTATTACAACCTAGCTCTTTGTTTCCAGAGAGTATAATTATTTTTTGTCTTTAATATAAAATGAAAATTTACAAACCCTATTCCCTAGGCTTCAAATCTCAAAATTTCATATATGTAAAATAAAATATTTAGGTACCATTTTTCAGAGACATGGTAAATTTATTGAAGGGCAAACACAAATGGAGGAGAAAATTATATTGAATATTCGATTCTATGTAGCATGTTTTATTCTCTTCTCAAATAAATGTCTCTCTTCTACAAGTAAAACTTCCAGGATATGCATGATTAGATTTGATGCCATGACAAGCCACAAATCAATACCAAGTTGTCCAAACCAAGAATGCAAATGAAAATGTTTTTAGAATTCCATCTCAGATATTTATATTTTCATTTCCAGTTTGAATTTCCAGGAGTTGCTTAGAATTATTTAAAGAAGGCTATAACTATTACTTTTCAGACAACTTAAGAAAGATAAATCCACTTGTGTTGACTCAATTCAAATTGAGTTTGTAAGATGGCTGGGCAGGTTCTGGTACTTGGCAGTTTCAACAAGGCAGCCCTCACTTATGGCTACACATACTGATTTCTCTGAATTGCACATCTCTCTTTATTATAAATATAAAAATATGCATTTCAATTTAACACTTAAACTTTCAAATGAATTTATTTTTCTGTTTGAGAATAGAGACTGCTAGCTCTGAAACTAATACTATGTGTATGTTTTGAATTTTTAGAAAACATTTTGACACAGTTGTTCTATATTTTATTTTGTACTAATGACAGTTCCCATGGTAAGAATGATTGCAGAGCAAAGATGACCAATTGCCCAAAGAGCATCAAAAGCAACAGCAGTAGTAAAATCCATTTCAGTCCAGAGAAGTACTGGCTCAGTGAACGCTCACGTGATTTTGTTATGTGGCTTGGATAAATGGAAATACAGTGACATTGTCAACTGAAATATTGAGGTAATAAAGTAGGGATATGTGAGAAAACTTGAAAATAAAAGAATAATTCAAAACAGATTTTGTTCAGGTGATTTATTTCATCTGGCAATTATATTAACAGTTTGACCGAATGAAATTTGATTTTTATAGCAAATGTTTAATATAAATAATACTTTATACAAATGTTTCTATAAGTAGATATAGGTCACTTCTTTAAAATAAAAATTTTAATAGTATTGAAGTAAACTGCATGTTAACACAATAGGAATAATAAATAAGAATTAGATTATTTTTAATATTCAAAATGGTTAGAATAGAAATGATTATCCCTTGAGGGATGGAATTTCAATATCTGAGTGATGTCAGGTAATACTCATTCTTTCTAATTATTGCTTATATTATTCCATTTTACTTGAGATGAATTTTGTATAGTGGTTTCTTTAGTCTAGTTTCTGTCTTCTATAAGAACTTATCAGAGACTTATCTGTGTCTCAGTTTTGAAGGTTGAGAAATCCAAGATTGATGAGCTGCATCTTAATGAGGATCTTCTTGCTGCATCGTAGCATAGCAGAAGACTTCAGAGAAAAATCAGGAAACAGAGCAAAAGGAGAAGAAGGCCAATCCCCCATCAGTTACAACCACTCACTCCAATGACAACTAACTTACTCCCATGATAAAGACTTTAATCTATTTAAAAGGGTGATGGTCCCATGACCTAATTATCTCTTTAAGTTCCTATTTCTTAATGTTTTCATGATGGCAGTTAAATTGCAACTTGGTTTTAGGTGGATATTCAAAACAAAGCAATGGTGAATTAGATATATAAGGCCTATTAGATATATAAAATAATATATATTATTAATTTTAACAATATTTAAGGAAAAAACAATTTTCCTTTTTAATGTTTTTCACTTTGTAATTTTTTTCCTCCTTTGATCATAAAACAAAAAAATCCCTTTCAATATATCTACATGATTGATAAAGTTATTAGAATAAAGGTTTTACAAGGTAATCTGGAATATAATTGAGAAATTATATGTGTAAACTTCTTTATGGAGATTGAAATTTTTATTCATGTAAAATGTACTGTTAATTCCTGAAACATTAAATCCTGTTCAGTTTACACAGTGATATCCAAACTTCTGTATTCATTAAATTAATTTCCATAATAATGCTTTTAATATCCAGTGACACTATTGTCTTGAAGAATATAATTAATACAGCATTAATACAGCCTTCTTATTAATTACCCATAGATTTCAGTTGTATGAATTTATAGGGAAGCAAAGCATTTTCTGAGACTCTTGATTTAGTTCCTAGATTACACAGATATTTTCATATTCAAATTTTATCAACCCACAATTGGGATTTTTCAATGAGCTTCATTAACGTATCATGATTCAGAATATTGTTTTTCAACTTATTTATATATATATATATATATATATATATATATATATATATGTACTTGGTTAAATATATTGCTTTCCAATTTTACAAATTGAAGGGTAATTCTTCTTGGAGTAACATGATAATGTAATAAAATATTTTAAATTAAAATATATTACCCTTAATTTCTATTGTATCCTGAACAAAACTTCCCATCTGTTAGACTCAAATGATTCTTTGGGATATAAAAGCAATAATTTTATTCTGATATTTTAGTATTGTTATATGAATATGTTATAATATGAAATGAATGAAGAGTTATATATTTTCAAATATTGCTTCACTTTTTAACAAAGAAAACAAATGCAGTTTAAAGGCTAAAGTTTTTTTAAAATTAAGATTTCTGAATAGTTTGAATTTATCTGCTAATATGTATTTGTTTCCAGCTGAAACAGTCTTTCAAATTTTGAAAAAAGTTATTGTTGCCCAATATTACTATATTACTCTTATAAACAAATTATGCATGGTTTTAATTTAGTTTTGCTAACTTTTCCATAATATAACTGCATTGTTCAGAAAAAATCAAGTCTAGATATTGTACTCCATAACCATTAAAAGTAGTGTTTGTTTATTTTTGCTTGCCTTATCATGTTATTTTTTAAATTGGTACATAAAATCTTATGGATTTATCACATACAGTGTGATGCTTTCAAATGTATATAAATTGTGGAATGACTAAATCTAGCTCTTGACATATACATTACCTTAAAAGTTATCATTTCTTGTGGAGAGAACACTCACTGTTCACTCATTTAGCATTTTTCAAGAGTACACTTTATTGTTATTAGCTGCAGTCACAATGTAAAATAGGTTTCTTGAATTTATTCCTCATATGTCATAGAAATTATGTATCGTGTGACCAACATGTCAATTTGCTTTATCCAACTGCCCTAGCCATTGCTGACCACTATTCTAAGCTCTGCTTCTATAAGACAAAGTTTCTAAAAGTTTACATAAGGGTAAGATGTGTCTTGTCTTTTCATGTCTGGGTTGCTTCACTTAGCATAATGTCATCTTCCTCAATACTGTCACAAATTCAGGGTTTCCTTCTTTTTATGACTAAATAGTTTCCATGTTTTGCCACAAATTAGCTATAGTATGTCAGAAATGTTATACATGAAATATTACTTTTCTTTATCAATTTGTCTATTCAGCAGATACTTAGGTTGAATAAATATCTTGTTTATTGAGGATAATGTTGCAATATATATGGGACTGCAGACATCTTTGACATATTGATTTCATTTTTCTTTTCAATATACTCAGTATTGTTTTATACATAGTAGTAACATTTTTTAATATAACTAAATTGTTTGATCACTTGGTAGTTGCATTTTTTAATTTTTTTGAAGGAACATTCACACTGTTGTCCACATGACTGAACTAATTTATATTCCCACCAACACTGTGTTAGGCTTCAACTTTCTCCACAACTTAATCACTTATTTTATTTTTATTTTTAATATCTACTCTAACTGCTATGAGTAATGTCTCATTGTAGTTTTGATTTGCATTTATCTGAATTATGATGTTGAACATTTTCTCATATACTTTTAGCCATTTGTATGTCTTATTTTGAAAATGTTTATTTAGCTACTGTGGCTCATTTTCAATTGAATTTTTTTTTCCTACTAATGAGTTGTTTAAGCCCCTTACTTATTTTGGATATTAATGAATTATCATAGTACAGTTATATATTCTACTATATTATTACTCTGCCATTTATTTATTTTGCTATGAAGATGTTTTGATATAATCCCATTTGTTTAATTGTTTAAAAATATTTTTAGTTGTCAATGGACCTTTATTTTATTTATTTATATGTGGTGCTGAGCATACAAACCAGTGTCTCACACATGCTAAGCAAGTACTCTGCCACTGAGCCACAACCCCAATGCCTAATTTTGTTTTTGTTGCATTTGTAACAATAAAAATAATCATTGTCAGTTTCAATGAATTTTCACTCCAATATTCTTTTAGTATTTTTCCAATTTGGAGCCTTCAGTTTAAGCCTTTAATCTATTTTGACTTGATTTTTGGTAAATGTTATGTTTTAATGGTCTAATTTCACTCTTCTCTTTATGTATGCTGTTTCCTCAACACTGTTTATTGAAGATATAGAACTTTCCCTATGTATTCTTAGCCACTGCTATAAATTGGTTGTTGAATGTTCTCCACAAACCCACATATTAAAGGTTTGGTCACCAGCTTTTAGCACCATGCTTTTCCACTTTGGGCTATTCAAGTGAGCACAGAAGTCCAGAGATCTCTTCTCAAAAGCCTTTTGCCCAGAAAGTCTTTGACATCAATTTGTACTTTTACAACTCTGAGCCTGTGATGGGTGTTGTCTTACCAATTCCTGAGGTGCCTTGGAAGCATTTTTCATATGTTGTTTGTGCAAATCACTTGACATCTTTTTAATGGCACTAATCTTGCACACTCTTTAGTCATACTTTTAAATTTTCTCCTTTTCTCACCAATATGGGAATTTTTCAAGTCTTTCTGCTCCAGATTCTTACTGTAAATCTGGAGAAAAGCATAACCATGCGACTGCCTATAGGCAGTGTTAACTTATAATTACCTCTGCCATATGGTTAATTGTTTTCTACATGTTTTGTTGATCTTTTGTTCCTTTTTTTCTGTCCTGTTGTTTTTCTTAGAGATTGTTAGTTTTACAGTGGTTTATTACATTTGTTCTTAATTTTTTGTTCCTATACTATAGGATTTTGCTTTGTGGTTATCATTTGGCTTGCAAATAATGTTTTATACTTGTTAAAAATTATTTCAAGGGGCTGGGGATGTGGCTCAAGCGGTAGCGTGCTCGCCTGGCATGTGTGCGGCCCAGGTTCGATCCTCGGCACCACATACAAACAAAGATGTTGTGTCCACCAAAAACTAAAGAATAAATATTGGAATTCTCTCTCTCTCTCTCTCTCTCTCTCTCTCTCTCTCTCTCTCTCTCTCTCTCTCTGTCTCTCTTTCTCTCTCTCTCAAAAAAAATTATTTCAAGGTGATAAGAACTTAGTTTGATAACTGAGAAAAGATTCTACACTTTTATTTAACTCCCTAACATGATATTTGGAGATCACAATTAACATTGTTTTTATAAGTGAATTGTTGATAAGTAGTTTACAAGTTAGTTGTATCTTTCATAATCATTTTGCCTTTGAATATACCTGAATTGTCTTTTTAGGGAGATACCTCACATCCAAACTGTAACACTGGGGTTTTTAAAAAGGCAACAACTATAGACATATCTGACTATGTGAAGGGAGAAAGCAATGTGAAGATGAACACAGAGATCAGAATGATATGTGCATTTATTACCTAAACAATTCTAAAGTTTGCCAACAAATGATCAGAAGCTAGGAAACAGCCATAGAGCATACAGAGCCTCTGAGTGCAAAATAAATTGACTTTGCCAATACCTTTATCTTAGACTTCTAGGATTTAGAACTGTGAGACACTACATGTTTGTTTCTCTAAGCTATTTTTTTTAAAGAGAGAGAGAGAGAGAGAGAGAGAGAGAGAGAGAGACAGAGACAGAGAGAATTTGTTTTAGTATTTATTTATTTTTTTTAATTTTCGGCGGACACAACATCTTTGTTTGTATGTGGTGCTGAGGATCCAACCCGGGCCGCACGCATGCCAGGCAAGCGCGCTACCGCTTGAGCCACATCCCCAGCCCTCTAAGCTATTTTTTGCTGCTTTATTATTGTAACTGTATACAACTAATACTACATATTTTAAAGAGGAAACATATGGTCTTTGTGTCATTAATCAATGACAAATCATTTTAGTGCTCTAATTTCTCTTTTCACATATATATTCAACATCTGGATCATGTACTTTTTTTAGTATTTTTCATATATAATCTGAATTCTGGTGGTTTTTCGTAGCTGCCATTAATCCTAGAAAATAAAGTCATAAGTAAGTAACTAATTACTGATTTTTTTAACTATTATTGTTGGACAGATGCATTAGTACTTCAATATTATTTGGCTATCACAGACATTTATTATCACAGAAGGCCTGCTATGTTCAGAATGTCACTAAAACTTGAAATATTTTATTTAAAAATAAAACATAAATTTGTTTCTCCTTTTGTTATGGGCCATGCTATATGGACAATGACCAAACAGGCTCCATTTTGCCCTGAGACTCCACATCATGTAAGAAATTCTTCTCCCATAGAAAGCTCTGCCTCTGTACCCATCAACAATTGCTTAGAATTGCATGTTTGCAAACACAAAATGGCAATTCTTATACAATGTAAAAATGTTCTCTCTTTGGTTCCTGTTTTTCTTGGACAGTGTACCCTGTCAGAGATTGATTGTCTAAATGTTAGTAGCCATTCTTTAACTTGTACACAACTAGGGATGTTTTGGCCCACTCCCTTTTCTGCTTATGACTTTAGATCTGATGATGTTTGTTTATGGGGTTTGAATCATAGCAATAGCCACTTATGCTTTAATATGGTTTTGAACTATAAAAAGTATACTCAAACTCCAGGAGGGGATTGAAGGGTGTAGACTTGCAGCCTATCCCTTGGTCTGCCAGCTGGTGGATTCAGACCGCCAACTGGTGAATAAAGTTTCCATCTCCTACTTTAAGACTGACTGGGTGATTTATTGCAACTCGCCTTAACACTTTCACCTACTAAAGACCATCTTTGTAACGTCCAAGTTTTTGTAATAATGAGTAAAGCTGCTATGAACATAAGTGTGCAGGTTTTTGTATAGACATAAATTTTCAAATTTTTGAATGAATATTGAGAAATCTGACTACACATTTCTTTTGCACAGTATCAATTTTAATTTTAATAAAGCTCTGTTTATCAGTTAATTTCTTTCATGGGTCATGCTTCTAGTGTTATGTAATAAGTCATTTCCAAATACAAGGCCACCTAGTATAAACCAATGCTATTCTCTAAGGAATTGATAGTTTTTAAGCTAATTTGTGTGAACCATATAAAAAATCAGTGCCAAGATTTATTTATTTTTGTATGCAGATATCCAGCTCTGCTAGGACCATTTTTGAAAGGACATTCTTTCTTCCATCCAATTGCCCTTGCTGCTGCTGCTGCTTTTTGTTTTTGTTTTTGTTTTTGCACTTCAATAAAACATTTTTATTGAAAAGTAAGAGAATATTTTATAACTTTTCTAAAGCTGCTATACCCCACATTTTTATTGGTTCTGTTTAATGGTATAAGATAGTAGAATCCATTTTGATATTATTATACAATCATGGAATACATCTTTTTCTAATTAGGACCTCAGTTTTGTGTATTTACATGCTAGTAAGATTCACTGTGGTATATTCACAAATATACATAGGAAAGATATGCCAGATTATTCCACTGCCTTTTCTTTTCTTGTCCCCCCACCCTTCCCTTCATTCCTCTTTGTCTACTCCACTGAACTTCTATTCTTCCCCTTCCTCACCCCTTATTGTGGGTTAGCTTTCACATATCGGAAAAAAACATTCCACCTTTATGACCTTTGTTTTTTAGGGATTGGCTTATTTCTTTTTTTCTTTTTTATTATTATATTTTTATTAGTTTTTTGTAGTCATGCATGAGAGTAAAGACGATTTTGATATATTTATTATAAACATGGAATATATCTTATTCTAATTAGGATCTCATTCTTGTGGAAGTATATGATATGGAAATTCACTATAGTATATTCCTACATTTGCATGGGGAAGTTATGTCAGATACATTCCTTTGTCTTTCCTATTCAAAACATCATCCCTTCACGTCATCCCCCTTTGTCTAATCCACTGAACATCTATTCTTCCAGTTATACTAATTGTGTGTTAACATCCATATATTAGAGAAAACACTTGACCTTTTTTTTGAGATTGGCTTATTTCATTTAGTATGAGAATCTCCGATTTCATCCATTTACTGGCATATGTCATAAATTCATTTTTGTTTATTGCTGAGTAATACTCCACTGTGTATATATACAATGTCTTTATCCATTTCTCAGTCGATAGTCATCTAGTTTGGTTCCATGGCTGAGCTATTGTGAATTGTGCTGCTACAACACTGATGTGGCTGCATCAGTGTAGCATGCTGATTTTAAATCCTTTGGATATATAGTGAGGAGTGGGATAACTGAGTCAAATGGTGGCTTCATTCCTAGTGTTTTGAGGAATCTCCACACTGCTTTCTGGTGTGGTTGCATCAATTTGCAGTCCCACAACAATGGATGAGGTTACCTTTTTCTGCACACCCTCACTAACATTTCTTCTTTGTCAGAATTGACTTTATTTATAGGACTCAATTTCTGAGTATTCTATCCTATTACTTGACGTATGTTTCTATTCTTCCACCAGTGCTACCTTGTCTTGATTACTATAGGTTTGGTGGTAAGTCTTAGAGTTAGGTAATGGCAATCCTTCATGTGAATTCTTACTTCAAAACCATGTTCGCTATTTTTTATCTTTTACCTCGCATGTAAACTTTAGAATCTGGTCAATCTTGTCAATATCTACGAAGAAAACTTACTGAGATTTTGATTAGAATTGCATTGAGCTTATAAATCAGTTTGGGAAAAACATTTCAATAATATTCAATCATAATATGTCTCCATTGATGTATATTCTTTTTTCCATTTCTTTTTGAGTTCTGTGATTTTCCTCACATAGAGCCTTAGTTATCTAATACATATATTTAATTGTTTCATTTGATTTTGCTACTATAAAATTTCAATTTCCAATTTTAATTGGTCATTATTGGCATGTAGGAAAACAATAGACTTTTATAATTAATTTGCATGGTGCAACTTTGCTGCAATCATTTATTAGTTATAGAATATACTTTATTGTTTTTGAAATTTCCTCAAGGTCAATCATTATCTTGAACAAAGACAGTTTTGTTTCCTCTTTCTGACTCTGTACCTTGTATTTCATTTTGTTTTTTTATTGTACTAGATAGGATACTGAATCTGGTATTCTATATGTACAATAAAATTAGACATTCTGTTTTTGTTCCTGATTTTAGTGAGGAAACAACCATTTCTCACCAAAGTATTACCTTATATGCAGGGTTTTTTCTTTTTCTTTTTTTATATTTTATTTATCAAGCTGATAATGCTCCTCTCTCCTATTATTTTCCTGAGAATTTTTTTTTGTCGTGAACGGATGAGGGTAGCCCATAAATTTTATATTTTCTTAATCCCTGTGTACAAATTCATATAAAAATATAAAACTCTCTAAATCAGTTTAACTTTTATTTTGAACCATAATTTTGGCTATTTTGAAAAGAAAATTCTCAATTTTTGCTATCCAAAATGTTATATGCAAGATCTGTAGACTTTGATTTTGTGAAGGCATTTGGAAGTAGACCCATATGGTATACTATATATCATGTGACCTTTTAGCCACTGTCTCAGTCGTGCACATACCTTAAGTCTTGTGTGAAGAAAGCACCCTCCTAGGTATTCTTTATTACTCTCTCTTTTCCCATTAAGATCTGTTCAGTCTCTTCTATAGCTTGCTATTTTTTCTTAATCATAAAAGAATCACTTGTTTTTGCTATCATTTTACAATAGGACTAAGGATATCTAAGAGGGTTTTTTTATGTCACACTCTCAGCACAAAAATAATCTCAGCTTTTGAAATTTACTTGAGATTCTGTGGAGTAGGTCATCAGATTCGAACTTAGGCAAGATTTTTGTTATGGTCCTGAGGCAGAAATTCTCCAGTAAACACCAATTTTATCTCTTTAGTCCTTTAAACTACTGGATAAGGCTCACCACCATTATTGAAAATAATAGCATTTACTTAATGCGAAATTCCTCCAATGTTAATCATATTTACAAAACATCTTTACAACAGTGTCTAAACTGGTGTACCATCAAACTGGCTACCATAGCCTAGCAAAGTGGATGCATAAATTTAACCATCACAATGTTGTTTAATTTTTTAGTAAAATTTTCTCCAATATTTTTCAATGCTGTATTTCACGTCCAGAATTGAAATTTCTAATACTTTTTACTGTTTTCTTTCTACAAAGTATGGTATCTTTAATTTATGAAATATGCTTGGTGGTGATAGTTCTAAGGAACTTAGTTAAAATCAGAGCAGATTGTACTAAAGAAACATATCTTTAATTCTAATTTTAATTGAAACACATTAGTATTTCATCTCAAACATTTCCAAAGGGTCTGAATTTGATTTTTTGGAGTGATCTTCACATATATTATTTCTATGTGTGTGTGTGTGTGTGTGTGTGTGTGTGTGTGTATAATCATGAAATACACTTGTATTTCAATTCAATGAATAAACATTTTTAACCTATATTTTATTAAAAATCAATTTCAAACACACAGATTTATTTATTTGTTCATATTAGGGATTGAACCTAGGGCCTTGTGCATGTGAGGCAAGCACTCTACCAACTGAGCTAAGTGAAGTTAGCCAATCCCAAAAAAACAAACGTTGAATGTTTTCTCTGATATAAGGAGGTTGATTCATAGTAGGGTTGGTGGGAGGAGCATGGGAGGATTAGATCAACTCTAGATAGGCAAAGGGGTGGGAGGAAAAGGGAGAAGGCATGGGAATAAAAAAGAGGGTGAAATAAGATGGATATCATTATCATAAGTACATGTATGAAGACACAAATGCTGTGAATATAAACTTTATATAAAACTAGAGATGTGAAAATTGTGCTTTATATGTGCAATATGAATTTCAATGCATTCTACTGTCATATATAACAAATTAGAATGAAAAATAAATTTAAAATAAACAATTTTATAGTAATAAAATAATTTTTGATGATAGCACATATAAAGAGTAATTAAATTAATTATTTATATTCTCTACAGCTGAATTATGAGAGGTTCTTCCCATGGCATGTTTCTTTCACCCTTAACTATTAATTTACCAATATATTCTGTGATTTTTTGCATTTTGCAAACCATAATATATACATAACACTACCTGCTTTTGCATGAAGTAGCTGGCAAGGGCAGCAGTTTGACACTTTGCATTAGAGTCTGAGACTGGAAGAATTTGATGTATCTAGCCATTTGCATCTGTGGACAATTCACTTTGTTAACAAATACATACTCTGAAAATGTGATTTTCATTTGTTTGTATTGAAAAACCAAAGGAAAATTAATGAAGATTATTGGTGGCCATCATTCATTATTCTGATTTGGATGTAAGGTGACCACTAGAGCTCATGTGTAAGACAATGCAATAAACTTCTGAGGTGAAATTATTGGGTTATGAGTGTCTTAACCTAATCAATGCATTAATACACTGATTTGGATTAACTGGATGGTAACTAGAGACAGGTAAGGTGCAACTGGGAGAAGTAGATCACTGGGGAGTGCCTTTGGGGTTTGTGCTTTTTCCCTGATGAGCAGACCTTTTCCTGCTTCCTAATTGCTGTGTCCTCAGTTGCTTTCATCTGCCAGGCCCTTCTGCCTTAATGTTATGCCTCATGTCAGACTCAGAGCTAAGGAGTCAGTTGATCATGGACTGAAACTATGAAACCAAGAGCTAAAGTTAACTTTTCCTTCTCTTTGTTGTGTAAAGTCTTTTGACTACAGGAGTGAAAAATCTAACTAAAATATTCCTATTCAAGTAGATACTAAAATGTGAATTCTATTCACTATATATAAATCTCACACTCTGATAACAGCAAATAATGAAAGTATACATTAATATCTACCAAATCTTTTCTTGTGTTTGTTAGTGCAAATATTAATGCAACTATACTAAAGAAATTGAAAAGTCTGCAACAAATATCAAAATGGGATGACATGTTAGGACAACAATTTTTAACTTGGACCTAAAAGCCTTTGCTCACTCTAAGCATAGGTATAAATAAGAATGGTGTATTGAACACAAGTTTTTGCTTGTTCAAAAATGGAGATGATGTGGAATAGACAAAAATTACCAGATACACCCTATAGAAGACTTGTTTGGGTATTTAGAAACTGGCTTTGACAGAGTGGAGTACATACTGTGAGAATTGAGGATTGATTTTGTTTTAGAAATAATGGGAAAGAGTTAAGAATAGGCTTGATATCCAAGCAGATAGACTTGCATTATAATATTAAATATGAGTTACCTGAAGGAGGAAGAAGAAAAGAAGATGAAAAAAAGAGGAGGAAGAGAAAGAAGAAAGAAGGAGGAGGAGATGGAAGAGGAGGAGGAGAAGAGGAAAGGGAAGAAAGTAGCGGTGCTAGAGAAGGAGGATGTGGAGGAGAAGGAACAAAGAACAGGAAGAGGAAAGGAAAAGAAACAGGAGGTGAAAGGAGTAAGAAGAAACACTGTCTAAACTGGTATTCTGTAAAAGTTGTCCATAAGATATTATTTTTTTCTGTAGCAACAAATGTATGAAAGTAATAAACTGTTTTGTAAGATTCATATCCATCTATGGGAAAAGGAAAAAGAATGAAATGATAAATTTAAGTATTCTGAATTCTTTCTCTCTGTTTAAATTACTTGAGATAGTACTAAAAAGAACATCTCTTTACTGACTCACAGTTTGGAAGCTGGGATGTCTACAGTCAAGGTGTTAACAGGGTAGTAATCTGCTCTATCTATTCTTTCCTTAGAAGATGGTGCTTTTCATGGTAATCCTGCAGAGGATAGGAATGTTGGGTGGATACAAAGAAGAATGCCAAGGAATCAAGAGGCAGCCAAACTCACTCTTTTAAAGTGGGATTAATCCTATAAATGAGGCTGAATCCCTCATGGCCTAATGATCTCTTAAAATTTCTGCCACTTAATACTGTTTATGAGCAATTAAATTTCAACATGTGTTCTAAGGAAGAGAAACATTCAAACCATACCACTCTTTCATCTTTTAAAATCTATTTTTAATTTATAAAAAAATTTTGAGCAATAATAATCTATTCCTACTCTATATAACTGCAACTATTCTATATATTGTAGTATTTTTGAGAATTCAACAAGTCAATACACCAAAAACTAGAATACTTTCCATATATTTTACTCAGTATAAATGCAAAATATAAAATATTGAAATATGGAACATGCTTACTTTAAAATGAGCTTTCACAACGTTTTCTCACCAGTAAATTCTGAAGATGAAATGATACATAAATTTTAATATTTTATGTAGTTTATTTATTGAAGTTGAAGATATTAAAAATAATTCTGACAATAGAAAGTAATTAGAAATACAGCAATAAATCAAGTAAGATGTATTGTCTTGATCCATGACAAGAGCACATATTTGGGTAAAAAAGGACAAGGTCAACAGTGAAAATCAAATACATTCCACAAATGGAATCCTCCTTAAAAAACAGTAAAATATATCTTTTATGTGTAGTAGTAATTATCTACAGCATTTAATGATAGGGAACAGATAATGTTGGAGAAGATAAAAAGTGGAGTGCTCTGATAAAGCAACAGAGCATTTTCTAAAAGTTAAATGTATTTAAGCATTGCTTTATAGGTTATGTAAAATGAACCAGGAATGCAAGCCACAGATTTAAACTTGATTCAAATATTCACTCTGTGATGCAGGTTAAATAATTTCACATCTTAACTATTTGACAAAATAAGGTGAAAATTGGAATAATAAGAGGGTTTTAGGACAAATAAATTTGTATTGATTGTGATAAAATCTAGACTTGAGAAAAAAAACTGACAAGAGGAAAGCTGATGATTAGAATGAACATAAATGGAACTTAAACATCAGAAGTTGGAGGGATGCTATCATAATTTAACAAGCAAAATTCATTTTTGTGGATCTGTAATCATGCCACATGTTTTTTCTAAATCATATCAGTGGCTATTTAATTATCAAAATGTCATTGCTGACTCGGCAGACTATATCTTTCATATAAAAAATGCAAGGTCAATTAAGAATTGAGGATTTTCCACTTAGTCATTCAAATAGGTCATAAAAAGTAGTTCAAGAATTCAGTGGAAGCTATTCCTAGGAAGGAATTATCTATCTCTACCATTTAGGATAATATTAACTTATTTTCTAGTTGCTTGTGATCATTTTAATATTTTTTTGTAGATAAAAGCAACTCTGAATTTCATATCTGTGAATTATTTATTGCTTACTTCTAGCTCTAATCTGCCAAATTAAACCATAATAATTTCCTGCCTCCAGCAGAAAAATATTTTTTACCTTATTTTTTAATCATTTTATGATCATTCTCAGGACATGAAAAAATTATTGTTATTACTGGAATAGCACTGAGCTGCAAATAATATGTCTGGAATTGCCCCATATTTTCATTTAGAGGATTTTTATTCCATTTAACATGGGTAATTCAGAGTGCACTACCTTAATGAAGAATTCAAAGCATCAGATTGTTTTAGAAAAAAGTGAAATAGCATTGTTTCTTCTCTGTTACCAAAAAAAGCACCATCTTTTTCTTTTGGCTTCTTTGATGTTCATATATTTTAAGTCATACTAAAATTCAGAGTTACTGTTGGGAGGGTGGATATGAAGAACGTACAGGAGGAATATGTTCTTCTCAGTTTGCCATTGTTTTGTGCTCGATTTTATAATAGTTTTTCTTCTTATATACCTTTATTGTTGTTAGTGGCAAAGAAAGATATATTCAAAATAGAAAAAGAGAGAAAAATAGTGTTGAAATAGTTTGCCAAACAAAAACATTGCACACCTTTACTTTAATTGTAAAATGTTTTAAATGTATAAATACACAAAAACAAGAAGAAAAGAGACAATGTAATGTTAAGGGTATAAGAAGTTTGGGATGATGTGAAGTAAATAAACAGATCATCACACAGTTAAGAAAGCATAAAGACATTGGATATTAGGATAGAATTCAACCAATGAATCATAAGAAACAATAGGCCCAAATTTCTGAGAAAAATCGTTTTATACAATCTAAGCTCAGAAAACCAAAATTAAATGTTAGAGTAGAAAAACATGTTTTCAGACCTATGAGGACTCACAAATTTAGTTTTTTGGACTATATAACAAATTATCATTAATTAACCAATTTATACCAACACACATTTATTAGGTACAGATCATGTAAATTTTCTAGACTCCATAGTAGAGTTACAAAGCCTACCCATTTAATAACTTGTAATAATATGATTTAATGAACCAGGTTATTTTTTCTATACATATCATGATTCTCTCTGTTTACATCCTTCAAGGAGTCTGCAGTCAAGTGGGATATATAGTCATGGGTAGCATTTAATTTAGAACTGTGTTGTGGGTCCACATAAATAGCAGGTGAATTTTGTATGGGAACCAGAAAAATAAAGAGAATAAATTGCTATATCTCTAAGAATAGCTCTTCTGAAATGTGCTTGGTGACTGTTAGCCTACATGGAATCCAATTATATGGCAAAAAAAAAAAAAAAAAAAAAAACAATCCCACATAAGTACCAGTGTCTATTTCTAGGATATGAGAAAAACTTTTTTTACTACATCACATTATACCTTTTGTATGGATAACTGGGAAAAGATCTTCTCTGTTTCTATATGTGTAATTTTTCTGTGCCTTTATACATATTTTTATCTCACTGAAAACGGAACTTGCATTTTAGCAAAGTAATCCCTTTCCAAGTTGTTAAAGGAAGGGTATCAAATGTGTACCTATCAAAGTAGAAACACAGAATGCTGTTGAATAAATTTTAGATTTATGTCTGATTCTCCTTTGCCCCACCCTGGTTTTTCTTATATATTGAAATTTGTGGAAATCTGTCCATTTTGCACTTATATATCTACACTTTATATATGTATTCATATATATTTGTATTAAAATCATACACAAAATAAAGCTACAACACTATAGAAATATTAACTAACAACCCAACAAGCATTAAAATGTGCATACTGGATTCATATAAGTGAGCTGCAGAAGGCATGCCCAGAAATATTTTTAGGAGCATTGTCCAGTTAGTTATAAATTTTGTACTTTATCTTGAAAATCACAGATATTTTTATTCTGAAGAGATAATAATGTTATTTATATAATGTATTTTAAAAGGTATCCCCTATGTAAATATGAAACTTTTGTATGGGTGTTTAAAGCTGAAGTAAGTGACTTTGTTAATATCCTAGAGTGAGAAATCTTCCATACTAATTCAGTATCAAGTCTGTGAAGGGGAGACATTCAATTTTAATTGAGTTAATTAATTATATAATATGTCAGACCTTTCAAGATGTAATCATGTTTTCATGTAAATATCCTTCTCAATATCCAAATCAGTGAGACTCTACTATTATCAAAGATTTAAGGATGGAATGATGCACTAAATGAAAATAGCTGAAAGGACATAAGCACCAAAATTTTTGAAGTATGATTATAAAAACATCTGTGTTCTCTATAAATATAAAAAGAAATTTGTATAAAAAATAGATCAATTCACTCTCAGTCAACAAACACAAACATACATTCTGTGGAAGAATTTCAGTTCTATGTAGATTGAAAATTTTGCATGTAGTTATTCATATTCTTTGGTGATTTTGATTTCTAGGAGCTGTTATTTCATTTTATTCCAGCTCATTTTAAAGTGATTTTGAATTGACAAATTCAGTTGTATAAGATTTTTAGCAATATAATATTCATTTTTCTTTACTTAAAGACAGACTAGCAAAACATTGAAAAAACCTAACTCTTTAAGGTAAACACATCACTTTTTTAAAGGCCATGTCTTTTTTATATATACTTTTAAATTTATTGATTCTACTTAATTACACATATCAGCAAAATCCATTTTGAGATAATTATAGCAGCATGGAATATAACTAATAAGATCCATTAAATATATTAGATAGATATATTAGATATATTAGCCAGAATCTCATTCTTATAGCACAAGATGGTGGAATACACTGTGTTGTTTTTATATATGTATATGGGAAAATTATTTCAGATTCATTCTTTCCATTTTCCTCCTCATTCCACTTTTTTTCATTTTTCTTCTAATTCCCCCACCCCTTATTGTGGGTTAGCTTGCACATATCAAAGAAAATGAGCTTTGAGTTTTAGGGGACTGGTTCACATCATTTAGCATGATAGTCTTTAGATATGTTCATTTGCTGGCAAATGTCATAAAGTCATTCTTCTTTATCACTGAGTAATAGTCATATATATATATATATATATATATATATATATATATATATATCCTTATTACATTATTCATATATATATATATATATATATATATATATATCCTTCTCACATATATACATATATATATCACATTTTCTTTATCCATTTACATATTGAAGGGCACCTAAGTTGGTTCCATAGTTCAGCTATTGTAAATTGTAAATTGAGTTGCTCTAAACATTGATGAAGATGTGTCACTGTAGTAGGATTATTTGAAATATTTGAAATACTGAGAAGTGGGATACCTGGGTCAAATAGTAGTTCCATTCCACTATGTGGAGAATTCAAATGTCTTCCACGCCTGTCTGACCAGATCTTGTACCTCACTTGTGCTAGTGCACTGGGGAGGTAGTAAGACCCTAGCAACTAGGGCTATGTGACACATTTAAGGAAGACAGACATCATCAGTCACAGGAGATTTCAGTAAAGCAGAATTTCTTCTTCAACTAAAGGGTCTTAGCTTTCTAGATGAATAGTACCTCTTGTAGCCATGTAACCAGACTAGCAACTCAGAGATTGTTTTACAATACTCCAAAAGTTTAGTACAGTTCTGGGAAGCAAGGGATGCTCCAGAAATGACTTAAAAGTATTTTATATCAGTCAGACAAGTTAGAGAATAAGGGGTATAGTTAAGTTATTTAAAGAAAAAATATTTAATATAAATATGTGTGATACCTCTACAATAGAAAGCCAGAATTTTTACTCTAAACACCCAATGTATAACTCAGTATTTTCTTTTTTAAGCTTTTTTTCTTTCTTTCTTTTTTTTAGATATACATGACAGTAATGTGTATTTTGACATAGTATACATCCATGGAGTATAACTTATTCTAACTGGGATCATATGCATGTGATTGATTGTACATGATGTGGTGTTTCAATGATTGTGTATTCATCTATAAACATAGGGAATAACTCAATATTATTAACCAAACTTGAGCAGGCAGGAGGGCAATGAATTCACCATGCTTTAGATTTCAAAACAGTGAAGCAATTAAAGGAGGCTGTAACAACCTATGGGCCGCAAGCACCCTTCACTGTGAGCATTGTCGAACCCATTACCAACTTAGACATGATGCCAGCAGATTGGGCTAACATGTGTCAATCTGTGCTAAATGGAGGACAATATTTGTTATGAAAGGTTGCCAATGAGGAATTTTGCATGGAGACAGCTAGGCGAAATGCAGCAGCTGGTTACCCTCAAAGAAATCTAGATATGTTATTAGGAAAAGGACCTTATGAGGGTCAACAGCAACAAATTGAATATGATCCTGGCGTATACGCACAAATTGCTGTAGATGCGGTTAGGGCATGGAAAACTTTACAGGGGCATGGAGATTTACAAGGACAATTTTCTAAGGTAATACAAGGAACTAATGAACCTTACGCTGAATTTGTAGATAGGCTTATTCAAACAGCTTCTAGAATATTTGGGGATACAGTACAGGCAATGCCATTTATAAAACAACTGGCTTATGACCAAGCAAATCGTTGCTTCAGAGAGGTCATTAGACCATAGAGACATGAAGATTTAAACACATATATTAAATTATGTAAAGACATTAATGAACAAGGGCAAGTCTTGGCAGCGGTACAACAGGCTTTAGATGCCAGGCCAAAAACATGCTATAATTGTGATCAAACAGGACATTTTAAAAGGAGTTGCCCCATAGGAGGAGGGTTTAACAAAGCTAGGTATCAAAGGAATAGAATACCGGGTATTTGCCCACGATGCCGTAGAGGGAGACATTAGGCGAATGAATGCCGTTCTCAAACCACCATAGAGGGTATTCCGTTATCAAAAAATAGATAAGGACCAAGTATTTACCCACGATATCGTGGAGAAAGGCATCAGGCTCCATTGCCAAAAAACGGACTGGAGGGTCCAATGCTCCGGGGCCCCAAACCACAAATATACGGGGCAATGGAGGAACCCAGCAACACCATCAAGGTAGTGCCCAGGACACATTATCCATTAAATCCCTCATCAGACAAACTAGATGGAGTGCAGGGTTGGACATCTGCGCCTCTGCCAGAGCAGTACTAACTCCAGAGATGGGAGTTCAAATCATTCCCACAGGAGTAAAAGGACCTCTTCCCCAAGGAACAGTAGGCTTATTATTGGGACACAGTTCTTCTACACTAAAAGGACTTATGATAAGTCCTGGGGTAATTGATCCCGATTATGAGGGTGAAATAAAAATTATAGCTAGTTCTCCAAGAGGTATATCAGTAATTTCACCAGGAGATAGAATAGCACAGTTATTAATAATACACAGCCTACATGATAAATTTTCCAGTCGTACTGTAGAAAGAGGTTCCAGGGGATTAGGCTCCACAGGTGTAGATTGGGCTATGCTGTCTTTAAATTTAGATTCTCGCCCCATGCTAAAACTAAATATTCAAGGACATGAATTTAATGGGCTACTGGACACAGGTGCTGACCTTAGCATCATATCTCGTCAACAATGGCCAAAACATTGGCCATTACAACAAGCCACTCAAATGCTTCAAGGCCTAGGAGTGGCAACTAATCCCCATAGAAGTGCAATAGTATTAGACTGGAAGGATCCTGAAGGATGTGAAGGAACTATACAGCCCTATGTATTGGATCATCTTCCTATAAATTTATGGGGACGAGATGTCCTAGATCAATTAGGTTTGACATTAACAAATAACATCAATCCTAACGCGCCCACTACTAGGGCTAGACAAGGCTTTAGGAAAGAAAAAGATTAAGAGAACAAGAACAAGGTATAGAAGCACCAATTCAAATAGATCAAGGAATAAGTAGACATGGATTGGATTTTCAGAAAGGGCCACTGAGACAATCAAAATTACTTGGAAATCAGAAAGACCAGTGTGGGTTCCTCAGTGGCCTCTGACTAAAGAAAAGATACAAGTAGCCCATGACATGGTCAAACAACAATTAGCGGAGGGACATATACAACCTTCTGTATCTCCCCATAATACTCCCATTTTTGTCATTAAAAAGAAATCTGGTAAATGGAGATTATTGCAAGATTTAAGAGCCATTAATAATGAGATGGTTATTATGGGACCTGCTCAATCAGGGATTCCCCAATTGTCTGCTTTACCAAAAACCTGGTATGTTTTAGCTATAGATATTAAAGATTGTCCTTTTTTTTTTTTTCAATTCCAATTCATCCTGAGGATAGTCCACATTTTGCATTTACTATCCCTGCCTAAATCATGAAGGTCCTGATCAGAGATATGAATGCAAAGTACTCCCTCAAGGGATGGCTAACAGCCCAACTATGTGTCAAATTTATGTTAACAAAGCAATCCAGCCACTTAGAAATCAAAATCCTGAACTACAAATATTTCACTATATGGATGATGTGTTATTAGCACATAAAGATAAAAACACATTGCTAGAATGTTATGCCACACTTACAAATTTATTAAAAAATTATAATCTAGAGATAGCAATAGATAAAGTACAATTAAATCTTCCAATTAATTATTTAGGAGTTCTATTATCCTCAACCATGGTCTGTCCACCAAAAATCAAATACGAGTAGATCAACTCAAATCACTTAATGACTTTCAAAAGTTATTGGGAGACATAAATTGGAAAAGGCCTTATCTAGGCATACCAACAGGAGAGCTAGGACCTTTATTTGATATCCTAAAAGGTCCATCAGATCCAAATTCACCCCACATGTTAACGCCTGAAGCAAGAAAGGCATTAAAAATCATTGAAACATATATGGAAAATGTGCATTTGGATATAATTGATATGTTTGCCTTTATTATTTATTGTACTACCAACAAAAAATATTCCTACAGGAGTATTTTGGCAAGAAGGTCCATTATTGTGGATACATTTATCTTATTCTACTAACACTGTTCTTAGTAGATATCCTGAGGCTGTAGGACAATTAATACTCAAAGGAATAAAAGCAGCAAAGGGAGTGTTTGGGATTTCTCCCAATAAAATTATTACTCCATATACTATGGATCAAATTGATGAGTTAGCTAATGAGTTAAATACTTGGGCACAACAATTACTAATAGGGCATTAAGTAAAATTGTGGATGTGTAACCGACGTGATTCTGCAATCTGTATTTGGGGTAAAATTGGGGGTTCATAACCCACTTCAATCTAATGTATGAAATATGATATGTCAAGAGCTTTGTAATGTTGTGAACAACCAATAAAAAAATTAAAAAAAAATACTTGGGCAATAATCATGTGTAAATCTAATGTTTCATTTGATAATCACTTACCATCTAATCCTTTGTTGTCTTTTTGGTCTAAGCATCCTGTAGTTTTCCCAAAAATGACAAGAAAAAACTCTATCATGAATGCTCCAAATATATTCACTGATGGCTCAAATAATGGTACAGCAGCAGTAGTTACCCCTGATCAAACTTTTACATTTTTAGTACCCAAACAATCAGCTCAAAAGGTAGAGCTTAATGCAGTATTACAATCTTTTATGATGTTTAAAGATTCTGTATTTAATTTATTTTCTGATAGTCAGTACGTAGTTGATGTTATAGTATCCCTTGAAGATGCTGGTAGGATTTCCCCTTCTTCTACTCTTTTTGCTTTGTTTTCCACTATACAAAGTCTAATCTGGGACAGAAAAGATCCATTCTTTATAGGACATATCAGGGCACATACAGGATTGCCTGGAGCCCTTAGTTTGGGCAATGAATTAGCAGATAAATCTACACATGACATACATATTTTCTCCACAATAGAAGAAGCTATAAATTTTCATAAAAGGTTCCATGTCAATGCTAATACTTTACAAAAGCATTTTAAAATAACTAAAGAACAAGCCAAACAAATAATAAAACAATGTCAAAATTGTGTGCCATTTTTACCACAAGCTAATCTTGGAGTCATTCCTAGAGGACTGATACCTAACCATATTTGGCAGATGGACGTCACACACTTGCCAGAATTTGGAAAGTTAAAATATTTGCATGTTACAGTTGATACTTCTTCCAGATTTTTGATGGGCTCCCTTCATGCCAGAGAAAAAAACTAAAGATGTTATAGCTCATTGCTTACAAAATTTTGCCACTGTGGGCATTCCAAAACAGTTAAAAACAGATAATGCCCCTGGTTATACTTCTACCTCTTTTAAACAATTTTGCTCATCATTTGGCATTACTCATATAACAGGAATTCCATACAATCCACAGGGACAAGGCATAGTTGAAAGAGCTCATCAAACTATTAAAATGTACTTATTAAAACAAAAGGAGGCAATTGGGAAGGGGTATATATCCCCCAAAGATAAACTTAAAATAACCCTTTTTACTCTAAACTTTTTAAATTTGGATTCATCAGGGCTTAGTGCTGCGGAAAGACATTTGTATCCAAAAAATGTACATAAGCCCAAGGTACTTTGGAAAGATATTCTAACAGGACAATGGAAAGGTTATGACCCAGTGATTGTCTGGAGTCAGGGCTCTGTTTGTGTTTTTCCACGGGGAGAACAGCAGCCGATTTGGATTCCAGACCAAAAAGAAGATGATTTGACTCAAATCCATAACAGCTGATATCCAGAACTCCATCTTGGCTATTCTTACATCTGCGACAGTGATTAACCAGGATGCTTTTTTCAATATCTATTTTATTATTGCTTTTTCCCACATCATAAAGTTCTATTTTATTTTTGAGCTCATACAGACCTAGGTTAATGGTTTTTTTTTTTTTTTTTTTTTTTTTTTTTTTTACCTATGGGAAATATAATCCTTTTCTCATGTCTTTACATGAACATGCCTTTACATCCTTTGTCCTCTTATCCTTGCTGTGGAAATTTTATCTGTTTTTTATGTCTGAAAGTCCTTTTTTTATTGGCACCATAAGTTCTAGCATCAGGATTTTATAAATAAACTGAAAAGAGAAATTGTGTTTATAACCTTTTTCTTGAAGTCTATAAGGGTTTGAAATATTACTTTTGGTTCAAAAATAAAACCATTTTGACTATTATTAATACAAAATTCCTCAAAGTATCTTAACTATATCATGCATTTTATAATTAAAAAATGTTATGGATATGGATTTCTTAATAAGCTTAAAGAGACCCCCACCAACTTGTGTATCTGTGAAAGAATATGATAGGTATTTCAAGAATAAGATAGAATTTACTGTTAATTAAACTCTTAGTTTTGACCTTTAAAAGTTTTTTTGAGTTTATGTATTGTTCATACATATAAGAGGATTAATAAAATTTTGTCATGATACTGAGCACTTATTCTTTACTTAAAACTTTACTGTTATATCTTAAAACATAATTGTATACCATAAGAAGAATTTCTAAAAATGTGTGTGTGTGTATGTGTGGGTGTATAGAGTGAGCATCTGTGCAAGCCTAGAAAACTGTTATGTTCTGTCTCTTTTTTTTTTTCACTTGAAAGCAAAAAATTGGAAATGCCTTACTTTCAACCATTGTTTTTCATTGAAGATGTTGATATCTGTAACATACACCAAAATTTTACTGAGATTTTGCAAAAAGCACTAGTGTTGGCTTAATACTATTTTATCAGGATTAAAAGAATACAAGTACAGTTAGTTTGAATAAGACTTTGTTACAGCATTATGTTTGATAATTTGATTATCATCTCATGTGACTTAGTTGTATTTTCACAAGAACTTGGGAACTAGCAATTTAATTCACTTGATTTATTTAAAAAGTCTCTAACATAGCAGGATAAAACAGGGTGAAAGTCTCCAACAGATTAAAACAGTCTATTTTCAAATATTGTCAAATTCATTTAAAGGAACAACATGAAAATTAATGAGAAATAAAGAAAAATATGAAATACCTCTTGCTAGATAGATTTCTAAGAGTCAAGAAAAATATTTATTCATCTAATTAAATCACATTTACTCTTGTGAAATAAACAGATCATAATTTTGTTTTACATTACTTATTTTAAAATAATACATTAGAATTATTCCCTACAATTTTTATACTCTTTTGAGGAGAGATGTGTGATAAGATGCAAAACCAGTTTGATACAAATGTGCACACATTTTATCCCCTACCCACGCACATATAATGAAGAAAAGTTTTAAAATGTAGAAGAATTTGAAGAGAAACACAGAAAGCAAAAAAAATATAAAAGAGGTACTTAGATTTTTACAATGATAATTCTTATTTCTGATTTATTCTTCTTTTTAATCTCAAGAAGACTTTCAAAGAGCTAAATACCTATTGTTTCTTAATCTTTATGATTTATCTTCATTTCAATTTTGACATGTTATACAAGCATATTTATATAAATTTCTTACCTATAATATTTCTATTATATTTATTAAATAAAGTTCATTTTTATTGTTAATTAAATTATGTTCTATAAAGATGAGAGTATAGGAGAGACTCTATATAGCTGAGAACCTGGCTCTGAATACATTTCTTAAAGAAAGAGATGTGCAAAGATTAATCACTAGTGGTTTAATTGATTATTACTTATAATGGATAGGATGATAAATACAGACCATTCAGGCCAGTGTTTTGTAAAAAATTGCAGAAATGTATATATTCCCAGATGTATGTGAGGTTTGTTATAATGATAAAAGTTTCTTAATCACTCACTTTATCTCATGTACCAGCTCAACATTTACAGGTATTACTATAGTTAATACTAATCCTAACCAATTAAGGTAAAGAAACTTTATAATCCATTTTTATATCTACTATTGTTGGATTAGATATTTTAAGTAAACTACTTATATGCTAGTGTAACAGATTTGAAGTTCCAGTTCTTGGCTCTCTGCCTAAAGTTTTCTTTATTCTTTTTCTTTTTTCCCACCACTAAACATTGCTAAAATTCATGATAAAACACACTTTTGGGGGTGTATGTGTGTGGATAAAGGCAGTGAGAATTTTCATTGATATGAGCCAGATTAAGTTTTAAGTGAAAATCTGAGATTGACATAAAGGAAAATAATACAATCTTTGTAATGCTTTAACAGGCAGCATGGAAACAGTATGGCTGCTGTTGGCACACACTAAACGAATATTTTCTTCCCTGGTGCTTCTTTGTAGTAAATAATGGCTGTAAAGTTGACTGAAAGACAACAACAAATGTTTGTAAGGCAGGTTTTTCTCTAAGAGCAATTTTTTCTTTATTATACAACTCTATAGTGGTGCTCATAAGATACCCATACCCCTGCTCTCTCTTTTAAGGGCTCAAGTGAAATTAAGCAGGGTAAATTCATGTACTATTTGAAAATGATTTTTACCAGTGTGTATCTAACAGCACAAGTTAGAATACCACTCATTTTTGTTTCAAGGTTTATTTGAGACTATTCAAATTATAGTTTTGTTACATGTGCAAATTATCTACAACAAAGCTTCATTTATATCTTTGATTAATAACATGTTTTAAAGAACAGAGAGTTTGTGAACTCTGTAAACGGAGCTGAACCACAATTCCGAAAACATAAAAAATGTAAATAATCTATGTTAGATTTGCTTCTCTCTCTCTCTCTCTCTCTCTCTCTCTCTCTCTCTCTCTCTCTCTCGTACATTTGTGTATGTATGTAATTTCTAACAATCTGAGAACTTAATAACCGCTATAGATTTTTCTCAAAAATATTCAAACAATATTTTTCATAGTGTTTTATGGATATTGCTGAAACATCCATCAAATATTCTCTAGTTGAAATATGTTGGTTTAGTCTCATCTAACTTTAAGCTAAGAAATAAATTTTCAAAGGGTAATATGCCATTCTAAAGTTAGGAAAAAGATTTAAAATGATTCCCTATATCTTAATCCTAGAACTTTTGCCATTCTGCCACAACTATTATTTTGTAGGCAGAGAATTGTATTTGCATAAATCTGATAATACTTTTCTATTCAGTGTATGTGTTTTAACAATCATGTTATGTGTAGACACTCATACTCACCCCATTGATACCTATTCTATGCTTAGTGGATGGTGAACTTAATAAATAAAGCAAGATAACATTTTAAATAACATAAATTTACCTTACCATCTTTTATTAAAAATTAATAATCTTGGTATTCTAAAATCAAATATATCTAGAAATTATAATGCTTTCATTATGTGTAGTATGCTAAACCATTTAATAAAATATTTGATCCCTAAATTTACTAAGTAAAAACTTTAAAAATGTCAGACTAGAAGCCAACATAGTGGCACTCACTTGTGATCCCAGTAACTCAGGAGAGAGAGAGACTGGAGGATCACAAGCTCAAGGCAAACCTCAGCAAAATAGGGAGGCACTAAGCAATTTAGTATTACCACTGTTTGAGTCCTTGCCTCCCGGAATGCTGAGTATAACACCAGAGAAGCACCTGAGGCAAGTGTAGAGTGGAAAGTGGAAGGCTTTATTAAAGGACAGTAGAAAAGACTTCTCCCTGGAGGAAGAAGGGGACCCAGAAGGTGGAATCAGTGGAAGGGGGGGTCTTCCCTTTTTTATAGCTAAGGTCTTTTAGTTTTTCCACATTCATGTCTTTTGTTTCCCCTTATATTGCAGTGATAGAATGCAGGTGGGAAGGCCCAAAAGGTGGGAGATAGGTAGGCAGAAAGAGGAATCTCATTAGGAAGAGCCTGGGGTGGCTTTTGATTAGCATTTCCCTGTTTGCTGGGAGCTGTTTCATTAATAGTTCCTTAGGATGGGTTCCAAGCCTTGAGGACACTAATATTTCAATTTTCCCAAGTGCTGCTCTACTTTCCTGGACTCCATTCTCTATAAAAACCTCCATTTTATTTATCTTACTCAATATTAGATCTGATTTACCTAACTACACTAACTACTTATCTTTAATTCTGGCTTCATTAGTGAGACTCTGGGTTCAACCTCGAGTAACAAATAAATATATAAATAGATATTGTCAAATTATATGACCCATATCAACATTATAACTTTAATGTTGGGGACAGGAATTAAACTGAAGATTAATCTGAAGATAAATAAGGGAAGTTACAACAGCAATTTAGATTATTATATTTAAATGCTTACAAATATTTATTTGACCATTTCAGGCAATGGAGCTGTTGTTCTAATAACATAAATCTATAGACTTAGGGTTTTATTAACTAAAAATTATACTTTTAGATTGACCAATAAATTAGAAAATACTCATTGACTCTGCCATTGTAAAAACATTTTAAAAATTGCAATGTTTTTATAGTTTTACTAATGTATTCTCTTAAATAAAGTAGTCTTCAACTTGCTAATTTTTCACACGATGTATGTCAAGTGCTTGTTTTTTTAATTAATAGTATTCAAATATTGGAAAATAACAAATGTCTATTGCAAAATAACAAATATGTGTATTTACTTGTGATATGTATTATGCATATAATATTTAGCAATTTTATAAGTAATTCCATATTTATTACAAGTCAAGGACCCCAGCCCCATAACCTAAGGCCCGATTATGAAAAGTAGAAAGTATGCAGTAAACAGGTGAGCTCACCACATAACCTGTTAGAAAGGGCACCCTGCCCACATCACAGGATATGCTTGAGCAAACTGGGATCATAAGCGGGAACAGGGAGGAAACAAAATGTAAACCTGTGAGATTTATGAGTTTTTCGGGAACCTATAGTGAAAAACAAGTTTATCATAGTGAAAAACAGGTTTATCATAGTGAAAAACAAGTTTACCCTTTAAGTGACATGTATGCTGGATTCAAAAACACCTGTTATTGTGCTAGGTGGAAAACAACTCCTTTTTCCCTATAAAAGATCTGTACCCCAAAGCCCGGTGTGCCAGTTCACCAAAGCTTCGGCTGAGGTTTTGCTGTGCACCCGCAGGTGCCTGTGTATTAATAAACTTGCCTCTTGCTTTTGCAGCCAGTGTGACGCTAGTTCTCTTTTGGACGGGGGATTTGAGGGTCTGGGGGTCTTTCACAAGTAATTATTATTTTTTAGATTACCAATCCAGGTTACAAAGATATAAATTTCCTCATTAACATACTAAAGAATACCCTGGACCAGCTGCGTATTCTGACATCCAGTATTGTGAGAAAATCACTATCCATCCATGCAGCATTAAAATTGATCAGAAAGAGTAACAATAAATTTTTCTAAATAATTTTTAATTTGACATTTCTCTACTTTTAAATATGTATTTGACCTTTATTGTTGTCATTCAGAAGTCAAATATAAAAAAGATACAAGTTATTTTACTTTCTGATAAATTCTAAAAAATGAAAGATTTTATTATTTCCTAAACATACTTCTATATAAAACATGAAAATCTGTCCATATTATTCTTACTGTAATGTTTTTGCCATTTAAATCTTATAATAATTGTTGCTAGAGAAAAAAAAAGCCAAAGTGAAAGTGAGAGATTTAGATAGAGATAAAATCATCAGTACAATATAGGAATGCATTTAAAAAATGTCATTTATTAAATGGTCATCTCTATGTTTATATGTTTATTTTTAATTTTTTTTAGTTGTAGGTGGACACAATAATTTTATTTTATTTATTTATTTTGTGTGGTGCTAAGGATCAAACCCATTGCCTCACAAATGCTAGGCATGTATTCTACAACTGAGCTGTAACCCTGGCCACAAACTTCTGTTTTTTTTTTTTTTTTTTTTTTTTAAACCCTTAATGTCTTAAACGTTATGAACACACCCTGTATAAAAGTGGGTAAGAGGGACAATAAATAAACAAAAAGTCTAAATTTTGAAATAAATTTTTCTTAAAATTATAAGCATATATTTTATAAGGATTTTCCTAACTCTAAAATACCTGAAGATTTATCAAGTTTATAATACAGTCAACATAATTTACTTCTTTTCACTCCTAATTTAACTCAACTTTACCCAGTCCTACTGCATTTGTTTTTCTTTCAAAGTATTGCTTTCAGTTTTAAGAATTCAAACAATGGCAATAGCCTAGGGGGCCATTTACATTTTAAAAGTAGCTTCTTGTCCAAATCCTCCTGCCAAATCTGTGCCCTCCCCCCACACACAATTAGAAATCATGACTACAACAAAGTCCTGATCTTTTTTCTCAGGTCCTGACTGATTCTTAAATGACCCCATAACCTAGAAATGTCCTCTTTTATCCTCCCTTTTCTTCCATAGCATAAAGTGGCAGAGGAGGTTTCCCTGGTAAGAGGACACCTGCATTGTGACTTTTGAAATGTGAAATACTTGAGGGTCTGTATAAGACAATTTCCAGAGACAGTGATCACCTAAACCAAAGCTGGGACTTTAAGAGATCTTTGCTTGATAAAGATAGAGGTTGATAGATAGGATGACCAAAAAAAGTTGGGCAGATAGTACTGGTTAGTGGAATTCATTTTAAGGAGTTGTGACTAATCTGTTTCAATGGTTAGGAACCATCTGTTTATGGGCAGACAAGTGACATCCAACATTTATGTAAGAACAAATTTCAATAAAGCAAGGGTGCAAGCAGCATAATAGATTGCTATTGCGATAATCAAAGTTGATTGATTAAGGTAAAGAAATAAGAATTTGAAACCTGAATATGTGTGTGTGTGTGTGTGTGTGTGTGTGTGTGTGTGTGCATGTATGATGTTGTAAGGGTCCGGCGAAGCGTCGGAGAAAGAGACCACACGAGACTAGCTCCATGCAATGGCAAGGGGGATTTACTGGGGATCCGTTCCAGCGCGCTGGGGCTCCGTGCTCACTCAAGAAGGGAGAGCAGCCCAGAGCCCAGAGCAGAGGTCAAGCAGAGCTTAAGTACACTTTTTGGAGAGGGTGGGGGGCTTTGCATACATCAGAACAAATCATCATGAGGCGCGGGAAAATTGAACAACAACTCTGATACATGATTAGTCCATTCATTGGCGGGAACAGGCTGGGCAGGGGTGATTGGTCACTTCTAAACTGGGTACACATTCAAACTGATTGGTTCGGGCCCTGTGACAAACTGCACAGGGCCCTAGGCTGAATGGCCAGTAGGGCATTGTCTTAACTATCTCAGGAATCTGGGTGTAACAGAGGAATTTAATAACACCTAATCTTTTACATTTTAATTCAAGCTTTCCAGTTTAGGAACTTTACCCTTTCATTCCCCACTCCTTTTTCTGACTACTTTTAATCTTAAAAGTAATGAATCATAATTATTGGGGAGTCTCATTTTCCATTCCCACCAGTGGAGCATATTGTTGTCTGATTACCATGAGTTTCACCTGTCCAATCTGAGCCTGGAGGAAAGAAACTATGCGGTTAAGCAAACAGGGACCCACAGTTAGTAACAGTATAAGAATGATCAAGGGTCCAGCTAGAGCTGATAGGAGTGTAGTTAACCAGGGGGACTGGGTAAACCAAGACTCAAACCACCCTTGTTGAGTTTCTCTCTCTCTCTGGCGCTCTTCAAGGCGTTTTCTTAGTTTAGTCATGGATTCTTTTACAACTCCAGTATGGTCAGCATAAAAACAACATTCTTCCCTTAGTGCTACACAGAGGCCTCCTTCCCTCATAAAAAGAAGATCTAACCCTCGCCTATTCTGCAAAACAACCTCAGAAAGAGAGGTTAAGGACTCCTGAAAGGCTGTGATAGAGGTCTCCAATGTCTTCAAGTCCTGATCTATTGCTGTCTCTAACTGGGCCATTTGTTGTGACCCTCGGATCATGGCAGCAGTTCCTGTTCCAACTCCTGCAACAGCTCCTATCCCCAATAGTATGGCCAGAGTGAGGGACACTGGTTCCCGACGGAAACGGGTTATTTGTCCCCCTGCTAAAACTTCAAATGATTCTGCATCATGAAAAAGCACCCTGGGGAGTACTTGCACCATCACACAATAGTTTACTGATCTGTCAAACACCTGAACTGAAATGCAAGGAGTTAGTCCTGAGTCACACGCCCACCAGGTTCCTTCTTTGGGGACTAAAAAGCCCTGCGTGACATTAATTTCTCCTTTCTGGGTACATATATGTTGTTTACTTTTGGGGGGGGACCCTATACATAAACCTGCCCTGGTTATTTCTGGGAGAGTTAACTTTGGATTTTCACCCCAACTGCAGGTGAAACTCTGCGTTTTTACGGCGTAACTCCCATTAACTGCTATCCCTTCATAATAAGGGGGCGCAGCAGAGAGGCATAGCCAGCAGGATTGGGTGAGGTCTGGCCGTGTGGAGTTCAGTACCGAGAAGGTTCCTTTAATTAATTCCCAGGGGGAGGAGTCAGCGGTACTCTGAACTGGGGAAGTAGGTAAAGATGGAAACCGGGAGGAATGGGATAGTAGAGGGGTTCTGGTAGTTCTAAGCAAAGGGGGTGTGGGAGGCTTAATTTCTGGCTTAAGGGAATTGGACCCTATTGCCGTGGGATTTTCTTCCTGCTTAAGTCTGATGGTGAACCAGAGACCAAAGTCATAGGTGGGGCCATAAACATAGAATCGCATTCCCCAGGTATTACCCATAAGCCAGGTCGTCCTGAGGTAACCCCTTGCTTTGGAGGTAAAAGTTATGTTGAGGGGGTTACACAGACTAGTTTTTCCACAGCGAGTGTTCGACACTCGGCTAGTTATACAGTCTCTAGGATTTATCCAGGCATTATTTCGCCCTACCTGAATCATGCTGTCTAGGGAATTCGGTTTCCACCATGCAGCTCCTGTTTGTTCACAACCCCAAGATTTGCAATAAAAGTCGTTGGGCCCTCCACAGGTTCGGGCCTGTTTGCGACTTCGGAAATCAACTGGACACACATAATAATCAAGACTGGCTAGTCTACACCTATGATGTGGGCTATGACATCCATAATGCATATGATTACCCCGTGGGGAATGTTGCCCTGGTTTGGGGTTGAGCGGGATCTGTGTGGGGTCCTCTATGTCAGGGATGTCCCAGTCAGAAAGGCCTATGGCCAGTTGACAAATGTCCGGATGGAGGGATGGCCACCAAGTCCATAAGGGAGCTATATGTGAAATAGACCATACTACTTGTCCAGTGGGATTTATAATTTGCCAATGTTGTTGAACAGGCTGATGGGGATTAGGGCTGCAGGTGGTCAGGGGAAGAATCCATAGCCCTACCCACACGACGGACACGCAGCTTGAGAGGGTTACCAGTCTGTTCCAGTTTCCAGCCGGAGTCTGGACAGGGCGCAGGCTTGAGATGGGAGGCATGGATCCAGGAAGCGATCCCATCTACTTTTACCACTGTAGGCGTTATAAACAGCACCTGGTATGGCCCTTTCCAGCGTGGTTCCAAGGATGACACCTGATGTCGTCTCACGTAGACGAAGTCTCCCACTTGATATCGGTGTGGGATTTCCTTGTCTCCGGGCTGATAAGCGGTGGCCAGCCGTTTCCACAGGTATCGCTGGGTGTGTTCAAGGGCTTTAAGTCTGTTAAGCAAGGGGGTGTGAAAAAAATCATTAAGTCTCAGGGTAGGGGTCAGATCCCTGATTGGAGGAGGGGCACCATAAAGAATTTCATAGGGGGTGAGGTTACACAAAGAAACGGAGGGGGTATTTCTTGCAGGAAACAGGGCATAAGGTAGGAGCATAGTCCAGTCTTTTATGCCGGTCTCCAAGCTTAATTTTGTTAAGGTCTCTTTGATTGTTCTATTCATCCTTTCTACCTGTCCTGAACTCTGGGGTCTATAGGCACAATGTAACTTCCAATTAATCCCCAGGGTCCTGGCCAATCCCTGACTTACCTGGGCCACAAACGCCGGTCCGTTATCGGACCCCATTACCTTAGGCAGTCCAAATCTTGGAAAGATGTCTTCCAGAATCTTTTTGACCACCATCTGAGCCGTTTCTTTCTTCGTGGGGAAGGCTTCTACCCATCCTGAAAAAGTATCTACAAAGTCTAGGAGATACTTAAGTCCACACCTTGCTGGCTTGATTTCAGTAAAGTCCACTTCCCAGAACTGTCCGGGTCTGGTCCCTCGCAAACGCTTTCCTACTGGAAGCTTGGATGGGTATGCATTAACTAATTGGCAGACTTGACAAGCTCTAGTCACCTGCTCGGCTATTTCTTTCCTCTGTGAGTCAGTCAACGTTAAGTCCTTTCTCTTGTCTTTCAAGATTGCCTGTAGCTTCTTTGAACCTAAATGGGTAAGCTGGTGTACATCTTTGACGTAGAGTTGGGCTTTTTGGAATTGTGAACTTGGCTCTGTGGGATCCCGGAGTTCAGTGTCTGTGTCCCCAGGCCATAAGCTACCTGAATGGTCCTGTGCAGCCAAGTTTCCTGGTTGTTGTTCCCCCGGCGTGGAAACAGCTAACAGGGTCACCCCGTTTAGGGCTGCCAACTTAGCTTCCTCATCTGCCCATCTGTTTCCGACTGCCACGGGGTCATTCCCCTTCTGGTGTCCCTGGCAGTGCACTATAGCTAGTTCTTTAGGGCCTTTTACTGCAGAGAGAAGGTGGAGGATCTCATCTTTGTTCTTTATTTCCTTCCCGGCGGAGGTTAGTAGCCCCCTTTGCTGGTAAATGAGCAGTGGCGAAAGCATAGCGGCTATCAGTGTATATGGTGGCTCTTCTGCCTGATGCTAGCTCCAGCGCTTTCGTCAGGGCAATTAGTTCTGCTTTTTGAGCTGATGTTCCTTCTGGGAGGCTAGAGGACCAGATAACATTAGTTTTGCTAACTACTGCTGCTCCAGCCCGCCGCTTACCTTCCTGGAGGAAGCTGCTCCCGTCTGTAAACCATACGACCTCAGGGCAGGGCAGTGGCTGATCCTTTAGGTCTGGACATACACTGGTCTCTTCTGCCAGTATGTGTTGACAATCATGAGCGACAGGTCCTGATGATTCTTCCGGCAGCAGTGTAGCAGGGTTAAGTGGAGCAGGGGGTCCCAGCGTTATTCTGTCTTTGTCAAGCAAGAGACTCTGGTAATGAGTTATTCTGGAATTTGACAACCACCTGTCTGGAGGCTGACGGATGATACTTTCCAAGGCATGGGGGGCTATGATGGTTAGCTTCTGTCCCAATGTTAATTTACCAGCATCCTTTATTAGAAGGGCTGCCACTGCTATAGCCCTTAGACAATGGGGCCATCTGGGTCCAGTGTCTTTGATAAGTATGCCACCGGCCTTTTCCAAGGTCCCAAAGTCTGAGTGAGCACTCCCCGCGCTATTCCTTTCTTTTCTTCGATGTAGAGAGTGAAGGGTTTTTCTACATCTGGGAGTGCCAAGGCCGGGGCAGATAACAGCGCCTTTTTGATATTATCAAAAGCCTGTTGGTGCTCAGGAGTCCATTGGAATTGGACATCCCCCTTTATCAATGGGTATAAAGGGGCCGCCAAAGACGCAAACCCAGGAATCCATAACCTACAAAAGCCGGCAGTCCCAAGAAACTCTCTGAGCTGTCTCTTATCAGATGGGGGCGGTATCTGCACAACAGTGTTTTCTAGGCTCAGTAAGCCATTGTTTGCCACCCCTAAGAGAATAACCCAGGAAGATTACTTCTTGTTGACAAATTTGGGCCTTTTTGGCAGAAGCCCTATATCCGAGCTGAGCAAGCTCCGATAATAGTGCTTGGGTCCCAGACTCACAGTTCTCCTTGGTGTTGGCTGCCAGCAGCAGATCATCCACATATTGGAGTAGGGCAACTTTGGGGTGTGCAGTTCTGAAGCTGTTGAGGTCCCTGTGGAGAGCTTCATCAAAGAGAGTGGGGGAGTTTTTGAACCCCTGTGGGAGTCTAGTCCAGGTTAGTTGGCCAGATGTTCCTATTTCTGGGTCTATCCATTCAAAAGCAAACAACAACTGACTGTCCTTATGTAGGGGCAAACAGAAGAAAGCATCTTTTAAGTCCAGCACTGTGTACCATATCCGCTCCGGATTCAGAGTGCTAAGCAAATTGTATGGATTAGGCACCGGGGTGAATGTCCTGCACTCTGTTGTTGATCTCTCTCAGGTCTTGAACAGGACGGTAGTCCCCAGTTCCTGGCTTTCTTACTGGTAACAGGGGGGTATTCCAGGCCGATTGACAGGGCCTTAGGACCCCCAGAGCCAGGTATTTCTGAATATGGGGTCTTATCCCATCCCTAGCTTCTTTGCTCAGAGGATATTGTTTAACACTGATTGGAGAGGCAGAGGCTTTTAATTCTATTACTATTGGAGTTTGTTTTGCGGCCAGTCCCAACCCAGCAGTTTCTGCCCAGGCATCAGGATAATCCTTTATCCATCTCTGGGGTAGTCTACCTGTTTGCTCAGTCCCAGAGGCCGTGAAGACTTGATGTTCATCTTCTACTGACATAGTCAGAGCCATGACTATAGGGGCCTTTACTGAAGGGTTTAGAAACTCCACTTGGGGGCCATCAGGGTTGAAGGTTATTTTAGCCCGGAGCTTGGTGAGTAGGTCCCTGCCCATTAATGGGGCCGGGCATTCTGGGATTACTAGGAAAGAGTGGTGGACTTTTCCCCTTCCTAGGTCCATTGTCCTCTTTGTTGTCCAAGCCCGATATTTACTGCCATTAGCCCCTTGAACTAAGGATCTTTTATTAGATAGAGGGCCCAGTGGGGCCTTGAGGGCTGAATATACTGCTCCTGTATCTACTTCAAAGTTCACTGGGGTCCCCTCCACTTCAAAAGTTACCCTGAGCTCAGGGAGGGGATCCGAGCCCCAACTTTCCTAGTCATCTTCTAGAGTCAGCATGGCAGGCCGGCGCGTCTGTTTCTTGTTGGGGCACTCCTTAGCCCAGTGTCCCTTTTCCTTACAGTAGGCACATTGATCTGAGGCCAGGGGCAGCCTTTGGCGTGGGCCCAGGCATCCCTTTCTGTCTCCCTGCCTTCCAGCTTCTGGCCTATTTGTGGCTGTGACCAGGACCTTAGCCAATGCTTTAGTCTGCCTTCTGTTTCTCTCCTCTTCCCTGTGTTCCCTTTCCTTCTCCCTCCTCTGTTCCTTTTCTTCCTCAGTTTCTCTCTTATAATATACTTTCTCAGCCTCTTTGACCAAATCTCTTAAGGTCATATCTTGTAATCCATCTAAACATTGTAACTTTTTCTTAATATCTAGGGCAGCCTGCCCAATAAAAGCCATTGCAACAGCTGCCTTTTGGTCCTCTGCCTGAGGATCAAAGGGAGTATATCTCCTATATGCTTCCATAATCCTCTCCAGAAACATGGAGGGAGATTCATTGGGTCCCTGAATAATCTCTCTTACCTTGGCCAAATTAGTTGGCCGCCTAGCGGTCGCTCGGAGACCCACTATAAGAGCCCAGCGATAGGTGGACAGATGCTCTCTACCTTCAAAGGTGTTAGGGTCCCAGTTGGGTCGGTTTAAGGGTAAGCCGGCTTCGATAATGTTAGGAAGCTGGGTTGGTCTCCCGTCTGCTCCAAGAATATTCTTTCTGGCTTCCAAGAGGATTCTCTCTCGTTCCTCTGTTGTGAAGAGAGTCCCCAAAAGCTGCTGGCAGTCATCCCAAGTGGGCTGGTGTGAGAACATCAGTGACTCAACTAGACCTGTAAGCCGGGTGGGGTCCTCAGAAAAAGGGGGATTGTTATTTTTCCAGTTGTAAAGATCTGAGGAAGAGAAAGGCCAGTACTGGTAAGCCTGCATCTCTCCCCCGTGCCCATCATCTATTGTGGGCCCATAGGGACAAAGAGGAAGCATCACCGGGGCTTCCAAGTTTTCCATTATCCACCGTCTGCGGGTTCCTTTAGCCAGTCCAGTTTCCTCCGGTGGGGGAGGGGCTGTTGGAGCTGGCATGGGAAAGTCCCCGGGCGGGCTTGGATCTGATCCCATCACCTCTAACTGCGGGGTGATCGAGTCAGTGGCAGGAGGGTCACCTAGGGCGAATTGGGGATTTGGGAGCATGGGTAAAGGATAAGGAGGGGGGGTGGTGTCCAGTAAAGCTAAATCCTGCGACTCAGGGAGAACGAAGGGACAAGGGGGAGGAGCAGAAGATTTGAGGGATAGGATTGAAGGGGAAGAGATTGGAACAGGTGTGGGAATAAGGAAAGGCTTGATCCACATAGGAGGAAACTTGCAGAGGTCCTGCCAGGTTAAAACATATGGCTGTTGGTCTGGATGGCCACACGGCCCTGGCTGAAAGACAGAATCTCTGACTTTATGGATTAAAGGGAGGTGGAAAGACCCTTCTGGAGGCCACCCAACTCCGAGGGTGGGCCATTCTGAGGTGCAGAGTGTCCGCCAGGTCCTGCGTTTCACTGAAAAAGAGAGATTCTGGGCCCTTGAGTGAACATCCATCCAATGATCAAGGGTCAGGGACAGAGGTGTGGAATGGCTTTGTCCCATACTGGGAGTTACTTGAACAGAGACAGAGACAAGACAATACAAACGAGACACAACGAGAAGCAATCACAGACACACAGTAAGACGTTTAACACAAGTTCAGAGGCAAAAATTACAGACAGACAGTGAATTCAACAGAAAGAGTTGCCGGCAATACCAGACGGGTTGGCAGCAAAATACACAGACAAGGGTTCATCCGCCCCTCTACCTGATGGGGGGCACCTCCGTCCCCCCCCCCCCGAGTCCCCCAAAGCGTCCCTTGGGGGCGTGGCCTGTGGCTCCCTAGACACGTCTGCCTGCCACCGCCAGGGGGAGCTTAAGCTCTCCACTGACAGCCACACACACACACTGCCAACCCCACCCGAGGCTCTGAGAGATTATGCCCTCTGGGGACTTACGCCCACCATTGAGCCGCCAGAGACCAAACCTGAGTGATCGCACAGAAAAGGAGAAGAAGGAGAGGAGAGAGAGAGAGAGAGAAAGAGAGAGAAAGAGAGAGAGAAAGGCACCTTACTTACCCCCGAAGCAGTTCGTTAGGTCTCCCTGTCCGGCAATGCGCAGTTCCCGGCCAACGCACCAAATGTAAGGGTCCGGCGAAGCGTCAGAGAAAGAGACCACACGAGACTAGCTCCATGCAATGGCAAGGGGGATTTATTGGGGATCCGTTCCAGCACGCTGGGGCTCCGTGCTCACTCAAGAAGGGAGAGCAGCCCAGAGCCCAGAGCAGAGGTCAAGCAGAGCTTAAGTACACTTTTTGGAGAGGGTGGGGGGCTTTGCATACATCAGAACAAATCATCATGAGGCGCGGGAAAATTGAACAACAACTCTGATACATGATTAGTCCATTCATTGGCGGGAACAGGCTGGGCAGGGGTGATTGGTCACTTCTAAACTGGGTACACATTCAAACTGATTGGTTCGGGCCCTGTGACAAACTGCACAGGGCCCTAGGCTGAATGGCCAGTAGGGCATTGTCTTAACTATCTCAGGAATCTGGGTGAAACAGAGGAATTTAATAACACCTAATCTTTTACATTTATTTCAAGCTTTCCAGCTTAGGAACTTTACCCTTTCAATGTGTATATGTATGAAAGTATAGCTGGAAGGAAGAACTCCCTGAGAGATTATTGTGGATAATACATCAAGGAGTTGGTTTCAGAGTTTTTTTTTTTTTTTTTTTTTTTTTTTTTTTTTTTTTTTTTTTTGCCAGAGAAACTGAAACAATGTCAGGTACTGAATTGTAGAAAACTTGGAAAGGAGCAGACTTCATTAGGCAAACAGATGAGAACAGAATTCTAAAGTAGTTGATACTTGTTTTGTTTATATTTTATGTTGAAATTTTACATTAGTGTTTTGTCATCTTTTTTACTGCTCTGATCAAAAGATCTAAAGAGCTCAATGTTAGAGGAGGGAAAGGTTTAGTTAGTGCTCACTATGTAAGACATCTCAGTCCATAGACTGCCAACTTCATTTCTCTGGGCGCAAGGTGAGGTAATACACCTTGCAAGCTTGTGGAAGAATAAAGCAGCTGAGGACACAGAAATCAGAAAGCAGAGAGAGCTCTGCTCACCAGGATCAAAATACATACCTAAAGCATGCCACAGTGACCTACTTCTTCCAACCACAGCCTACCTACCTATGATCACCACACAGTTAATCCGTATCAGTGGGTTAATGCATTGATTAGGTTAAAGCTCTCAGAACCCTATTGAAGCCAGATTTAAAGATAGGTAGTTAGTGTAGTTAGGTAAATCGGATCTAATATCCAGTAAAATTGAAAATGAAGGCCCTGTTGAGAATGGAGAAAGTAGAGCAGCACTTGGAGAAATTGAAATGTTAATGTTCCCAAGGCCCAGAGCCCATTCTAAAGAAATGTTAATGAAGCAGCTCCCAGCAAATAAGGAGGTGCTAATCAAAAGCTGCCCCAGGCCCTTCCTACCCAGATTACTCCTCTGGCCCATCTGCCCCTCACCTTTTGGGTCTTCCCACCTACATACTTATCACTGCAAGTTAACAGAACAAAGACAGGAATGCTGACAGAAATGCAGGAAAGCTGAAAGAAGACCTTAGCTATAAAAAGAGGAAAACATCACCCTTCCACAGATTCCACCTCTTGGGTCCCTTTCTTCCCCCAGGGAGAAGTCTTTTTTGTTGTCCTTAATAAAGCTTCTACTCTCCACTCTAAACTTGCTTGGTGTGCTTCTCTGGTGTTATACTTACTTCAGCATTGGGGAAGAAGCAATGACTCATCACCGGTAAACAGCGGTAACAATATCATTTCACCTCTAAACTCTCTTGCACACATGAACATTTAGGGAAAATCTAAACCATAATATTTAGATATTTGGCATTTGAGGAAGTGTCAAGTAAAATAAGAGAGAAATCCACAAGTAGAAACCAGAGTTAAGAAAACAAAGAGCAAGCAAATGATTCCAGTTAATATTTTAAAACATCAGAAAAAATACAATCAAATATATCAAGGTCAAATGTTGGCTTCTAGGTCAAATCAAAATGAAGAGTGATTTTATACACACACACACACACACACACACCATCTCTCTCTCTCTCTCTCTCTCTCTCTCTCTCTCTCTCTCACACACACACACACACACACACTGGACTATTTATACTAAACCATGACAAAGAGAAGTGAAGAAATTCTAATTGAGTCTTGGTTTGACTTCATCAGGATTTGGGACCTTTAGAAGACTTGCAACATTCTTTGCCTTTGGATCTCTCCAGAAGTTCTGAGGCAGAGGAGCTGTCCCCCCCCTCCCACAACACACTTAGTTGCTATGGGCCTCCCACCAGATAGTCCTCATTTGTCAGCCTAGCATCCTGAGGCTGGCTACTGAGAGAGTTCAAAGTTGTATCTGTTGAATGATTATATAATGCACAGGAGCTCAGAATGCAGGATTGTGAGTATATTATGCTAAAAGATATATCACTTCTTTATAGTTGTTGTAAATGCTTACCCATGAACATAAAAACATAGAAATCTCATTCATATAAATTACAGGGCTGTGTGAGAAATTTATACATATGTTGATTTTCAGAGCTTTTTCAATTACTATCCATTTCCTGGGTTCTTGCCTACTATAAATGTTACAAATTCCTTAAGGACATCCATGACTCATGACTTTCATGCTAACAAAATTTATATAGGTTTGAAGTAAATTTTGAAACAGAAATTTGCTAGGAATGGCATTTATTAGATAGAGGACAATGCATTTTGAATTAAACAATAGGCCGAATTCTCCATGCAGAAGTATACAATAAAATATTAGGACTTTATAACACACTTCAAATGTATTGATATTTCCTATGCTAAAGATGGGAGTGAATTATTGGTAATACATGGCAATCAGAGCAACAGTATAAAAATTTCTCACAAAACTGGGAATGGAACCACTATAGAAACAAGCCGTCTCACTCCTTATATGTAATCAAAAGAATACAGCCACATCAATTTTTATAGCAATGTTTATAGCAGCACAATTCACAATAGCCAAGCTATGGAACCAACCTACGTGCATGTCAGCAGAAGAATGGATAAAGAAAATGTGGTACATATACACAGTGTAGTATTATTCAGCCCTAAAGAATAATGGAATTATGGTATTTTCCAGTAAATGGTTGGAACTGAAAACTACCATTCTAAGTGAATAAGTCAGAGCAAGAAGGTCAAAGGTCAGATGTTTTCTGTGAGAGTGGAAGAAAGATGTCGGTGGAGTAGAGGAAGGGAGTTATGGGGAGGCAGGAAAGATGGGTAAAGGAATGAATGGTGGAATTAATATGACCTAAATTTCCTATGTACATATATGAATATGCCACAGAAAATCTCATCTTTGTGTATATACTTAAGACACTACTTAAAAAACAGAAATATAAATAAATAAATAGAAGAAATTTCTGTTGATTGGAGGTAATGGAACAAGGTAGGGAAAGGAGAAACACTGGGTACTAAATTAAGGTGAATTATATTTAATTCCTGTCTAATTATGTCAGAAGTAACCCTGATAATATGTGAAACTAAAATGAATTAGTGAAAAAATAGCAATTATTAAATAACAGTAAGGAATAGGCTACTTTTAAATAAGTTCATAATTGTTTTATTTTTATTTTAAAACATTTAACATATATATATATATATGTACATACATATATATATATATATATATATATATATATATATATATACTCAAATATTAAGTATTCATCTTGATTTACTTTTATATGTTAAGATCCATATAACCATGAAAATGCAACTACTTAAGTCACAGTTACATTTCCAAAACTAGATTTCATGGGAAGTTGCAAGCACCAATTCCCAGATGATGTAATGAAAGATGCCTAATTGTGTTATACAATTGAACTGTAGTCCATGTGGCTGTTCTTTTGAGGTTTAAAAACTGAATTAATTTCTAGTGAAGTATCATCCTCTTATAACTAATATTGATGAAAATTAAGCAGTTAAATATGGAATTCTTTTAAAAAGTTGCATGTATTGCCTTTGAATGAGAATAAGATTTGAATATTAGAATATTCTTTACAAAAACTTCATTTGATTGCTCTCTAGTAACCCTAGATGTATAAGAGATGATTTCCAGTTTACTATTGCATAGCTTTAAGGTCCACTCTGGGGTTAATGAGAATTCATCTGTGAGCTAAATTTTGCTGATTAGCTTCCAAAATAAAATGTTAAGTAAAAAATAATATTGTTGATGGTTACCAAGGTTCTATCTGCACTATGGACTACTGGATCCATAAGCAGAATATCTTATTGGACTCAGAATGAACCCAGAAAGCATTGGGATCTGCCCTCCATTTATATCTGTGTATCTGATTGACTTCATCTCCTAGGTACTCTTGTGAGAAAAATACAGATTCCAACCATAAATTCTCTATGTATTGAAAATATAGGGTTGGGGATGTGGCTCAAGCAGTAGCGCGCTCACCTGACATGCGCGGGGCCCTGGGTTGGATCCTCAGCACCACATTAAAAAAATTAAATAAAGATGTTGTGTCCACCGAAAACTAAATAAATAAATAAATATTAAATCAATCTCTCTCTCTCTCTCTCTTTAAAAAAAGAAAAAGAAAATATATGTATAGCAATCCTACATGTCCATGACACCTCTGATTCAAACAATGGTGACCGAGGATCCAGGTTCAGGTGATATACATTTGGCTACTTGTTCTTCTGTGTGTAACTGGTACTTCCTATTGTGGTGATAGTTGTGAGATGTGTGTGTGTGTGTGTGTGTGTGTGTGTGTGTATAAAGAGAGAATTTTTTAATATGTATTTTTTAGTTTTCGGTGGACACAACATCTTTATTTTATTTTTATGTGGTGCTGAGGATGTAGCGCCCAGTGCATGTCAGGTGAGCGCGTTACCTCTTGAGCCACATCCCCAGCTCAATAGTAGTGATATTTTAAAAGTAATGTAAAACTTAACCTTCTAGACCGTTTAGTCATCTTTGCATTGTTGTGGCTGAAATACCTAACAAGAACAACTTAGAGGGGTAAAAGTTCATTTGGAGCCTACAGTTTCGGAGGTCTCAGAGGTCTTAGTTCGTGGATTGGCTGACTCCAGTGCTCTGGGTCCAAGTGAGGCAGAACATCATGGCAGAAATGTGTGATGGAGAAAAGTTGTTCACCTAACAGCAGCCAGGAAGCAACGAGAGGAAAGGAGGAAGGGGCTAAAGGGAAGATACACTCTTCTATGACATATTCCCAGTGATCCACCTCCTCCAGTCACATGCCCCTTCTACAGTTACCACCCAGTCCATTCAAACTAAGATGGACTGAATAGGTTGTAGCTCTCATTTTACCTTCAAGCATTCCTGTATTATCATAGGTGTTTTGGTGGAGCACCTCATATCTACACCATAATATACACTCAACCTACTCAACCTCAGGAAAGCTTAATTTGCAATGTGCTAAATTTAACAAGGATACCTTCAGGTCTATCTTGCAAAAATGTCCTTGCCTTTCAATTATATATTATAACTTCAGAGACAAGTTGACTTATTTGTTTACTAATAATAGTTGATTATCAATTAAATTTTATTATTGTTTATTTGTTGCATTATTTTATGGTTTGGGCTATAAAAATTATATGGTATAGATGCGTTTCTAGTTAGGACACATCACCAAGGAAAACATAAATATTCCTTTCCCCTTGTAGCTTACCAGAGAAATATGTAAAACATTGCTCAAACAACTATGACTTTACCTAAGATGTTTTTTTTCTAAAAAATTGGGTGACTTTTCAAAATAAAACAACCTAATGTTCTATTCCATTATTTATTTATTAAAGACTTACATAGTGCTAATGAATTTTAAGTTCAAATTGACATGTGGCATGTTGCTTTTATGCCTGCTTGTTGGTGGCAGTAAATAAGCTGGGCCTAGCCCTACTTTATATTTTCTTTTTCATTTCAGTTTTGTTATTATTATCTTTGTGATTGAAAAGCTTAACAAAACATCTATCTTTTAAATAATTTTACATGTATAATATAATTTTGTTAACTATATACACAATGTTTTACAGGAGATATCTACAAGTGTTTCATTTTGCATGATTGAAACTCTATACTTATTGTAAAGCAAGAGCCCAGTTCCCTCTGCTCGATCTTTGGCCATAAACATTATTTTCTCTCTCTATGTGTTTGAGTATGTTCCATATCTCCTATAAATTGAATCATAAAATATTTGCCCTTTAGTGATAAGCTTGTTCACACTTAAAATTTACTTCTTGTTGATTCACATTGTAGCATAACATGATTTCCTTCTTTTTAAGGTTAAATAATATTCCACTCTTGTGTGTATGCTGCTGTATTCATTCATCCATCAATGAATATTTAAGCTCACCCCATGCAATGGGGTTACTGTGAATAATGCTGCAATAAATGTAGAACTGAGATTATTTCTTTGGGATCCCATTTCCAATTATTTTTTACATAAATATCCAGATATTGTGTTGCAGAATCATATAATGATTCTAATTTTATTTTTTTGAGAAACATCTATATTGTGCTCTATGGAACCTGTAAGATTGTGCCGCAGTCTTGGCTGGGCACAGAATCACGAGCCACTCAAGCAGGAACAAAACTTTATTTCGAAAAAACCGCCCCCGGCAAGCCAAACCCGGTCCTCCCACGCGGGCGTCCGGAACCGCGCGTCTCCCGGAACCCGGGGTCCCCCGGACCTCCCCCGGAATTTCCTCCTACTATCCTTCCCCAACCAATGGGAACTCTCCAAGAGTCTGGTAACATGAGTCCGTAACATGAGTCCGGTAGCAGGCCAAGGTGAACAGCGGGAGTCCAATTTCCATATGAATGTAAATCTTAACATAATCATCTCAGTGGCTAGCTGGCGTCACTTTACAACCAAAGGTGCCATACATCGTATATTTGCTTGTGGCTCCTAGCAAGATTGTACATTTCCAAGAGTTTGCAAAGATTCCATATTCTCCTCATTCTAACACTATTTCTTTTCTTCTTTGAAAATGTTTTTTTTTTTTTCTTTTTAATAATGACTTTTAAGGTGTGAAATGACATATCATTGTGGTTTTGTTTTTCATTCCCAGATGATTAGTAATGCTGAACTGCTTTTCATATACCTGTAAGCCATTTGTGTGTATGTGTGGGGGGTGTGTTTTCAAGTAAAGAATGTGTGTTTCTTTGTAAGCATAAAAAAAAAAGAAAGAAAAGAAAAAAACAGAATGCTGGATGAATATTCCTTTCTTCTCTCTGGGAGAGACCACCCAGCTTAAATTGACCTCTATCAGCTTTGGATCCTTTGAATGTTACCAAGCTGCCCAAATCTTCTGATTCTCAAGGACCAAGAGTCATCTAGAGTGCCTTAGGTCCTTTCTTCACTCAGAGACAGATGAAACAGAAACTAGTTTTTTAGGCCACCTTCAGAAAAGTCAGAACACTGGACATACTTCCCAACATTTGCTACGCCCAAGAGACACTAAAAGTTAAAGAATTCTCTAACTCTTTCTGCACGGAGTTGAGGTGGTAAGGACTTTGTTATGTCAGGTCATATAATCCAAATATATGATTTTGTTATCAGAGGTCTCCTCTTTTTTTCCCCCCACACTCATCAATTAAAGAAAGGACAGAGGAATTTTATATATTATTAGCAAATGACTATCATTTTAGATAGAAATATAAATAGAAAAAAAATTACTTAAACAATTGTATAACGTATTTTGTACTAAAAATGGGGAAATATTGGAGCTGTAAGACATATATATCTCTATTTCTATCTCAATACCTATATCTATGTCTATATAGATACCAGTTAAAACAAAACTATTTCCAAAAATTTTTAATGGATAACTGTTTCTACATTGCCATCCAAATTCTGAAGAAATTTGTTACTGTTTAAAAATATCAGAATAGATCTTTTATGTTGTTGTTGTTTTGTTCTTAATTTCATTAATCTGGGCTCTGATCTTAATTATTTTCTGTCTTCTCCTGGTTTTAGAATTAATTTGTTCTTCCTTTACAAAGGCCTTGAGGTATAACATCAGATGATTTATCTGCGATCTATTTTGTTAATATAGGCACACAATCCTATAAACTGTACTCTTAGAACTGCCTTCATACTGTCCCAGAGATTTGGGATTTTAGTATATTATATCTCTGTTCTCCTTTGTTCCTAAGAATTTTTTTTTAAATTTCTCCCAATTTCTTCTATGATTCATTCCTTATTCAGAAATGTATTATTTAATCTTCAGGTATTAAATGATTTCTGCTTTTTATTTTGTTATTGATTTCTAATTTCATTCCATTGTGATATGATAGAATGCAAAGAATCATCTCTATTTTTTTTTGTATTTGCCAAGACTGCTTTGTGTCCATGGTATGTTTTAGAGAATGAACTATGTATCATTGAAAAGAAAGTAAATTTCTTTGTTGATAGATGAAATATTCTATAGAAACAAGTATGACTATAACACAGTGCATTCCTGTTTCACAAATAACTACAAAGCACCAAGTAAAAGGCAATAAATAGTTAGATGTAATACCAGTAGGACAGAGGAATGAAACAGGGAAGTGTGGAGGGGAGGGAAAGAGGAAGTACTGGAAACTTAAATGGAGCAAATTTCATTCCATGCATGTAGGATTATGTTAAAATGAATCCCAATATTATGTATATCAATAACACACTAATGAAAACATTTTAAGAATATCAACATAATTATACTCCTGGGGTTCTGTGATTTTCATAGCTATTTAGTAGAACTAAGTCAATGGGTATATAGAAATATGTTAAAATATTTTCCAAGGCTGTTATCTTTGTGCATGTTAACACAACTATAGAATAAGGAGAACAATCTAAAGAAAGCCCTTCTTTTTTGTACATGACAATTGCTTATTATGTTCTCATTAATGAATGGTCACCTGAGGTGATTTCTATTAACTATAATCCCTTCAAAACTAGAGACTTACTATGTATATCAAGTTCTACTAGTATGTGTTATTTGTTTATTTAATCTTGATAAAATTCAGAAAGTTTGAACTAAATCTCTTAACAGAATGTTACACATAGAAAAAACAGTCAACTTTTGAAATTATTGCACTTAAATTATTCTTACATTTCATGATATGAATTAATGTCAAACATTGTTTAAGGATCAAGCAAAGGAATTAATGATAACAGTCTTAACTATACACCTTTTACACCTTGTAAGGGATCATGAAGAAAATTTCCATTTCAACTATAAATAATGATTATCTAGATATCAAAAATCTACTTCCTGGAATAAGCACTTTTGTAAATAATATTTTTAATGTATAAAATGTTTCCATCTACAATGGATACCTTTGTGATTTTTCTTATAGTATATACTATTTTGAAAATCATCAATAAAAACAACTTTGGGGAAAATATAAAAGGCTTTCTTGACTGAAGTTAATTTAATTATAATCATGTTTTCCTCAATATTATAATTATTAAATAAGAGTATTTTTTAGGAAAACTTAAAAGAAAGTTAACTATAAATAGTATTAGATCTGAAAAAAAAAACATAAAATTCTCTTTTGTTACATCTCTGTCAGCAAACTTTATCTGGGAACCAGTAAAAATCTTTATTGGCATCACTAATCTCATTCCCCGTGCTAAAAATCATAGTCTAAGACATTCAGTCAGTACACAGTGGTTTGAGCAAAATGGTTGTTAATTTGTCTAATAATTTCCAAATATTTAGATGACTAGCTCAAATGCTCTTGACAGTTGCAGCTGCCTTTGGCTTATACTCCAAGACCTTTACTCCTCTTAATGTTTCATTCAAAGGATGTAGATGGAACACAACGAAATCCTGCTTTAAGTTTTGTTTGGCAGCCATGCTCATTAGGCACTACCAATGTCATACTGGTTATCAAATATTAAACATATCCTGTGCACAGGAAAACCCTTTAATTTTTTATTCCAAGTGCAATGTCTACCAGTTAGCAATACATCATGAAGTAATTACAAAACTATGTTTGTGTCCATCATGAGAAAAATACAATAAATATGTAACATATTTTGCATCATTATTAAAATGCTTAAAATAATACAATTCTAGCCTTAAATACAGTTGAATAGATTATTCTTTAGCAATTATGGTTAAGTCCTTGATGACCAAGAATAGTAAGGGGTATTTCTTTAATTTTAGAAGGGGAATTTTACTGCTTGCAAGTAAGGTATTTGAATTCAAACCGATATATCTTGAATTCAAACAAATGTAATTCTGTTTTTCAGGATGTTGGATACCATATAGTTTCTGCCAAGAGAGAGGATAACAGTGAACTGCATAAATATATTATAAAACAAGCAATATTACCTCTTAGAAATGTCAATAAGTTATTATTTAATCATGCATATTTCCTATAATTATGCTTCACAGTTGTGTTGGGGGAAAATATAACAAAACTCTGAATGAAACTAACATACAAATATGTCAACATAGCTTACAAACACATACACACAGAGACATTGACAGGTTGTTGCAAAGAATTAAAGAAGGTCTTTTGCAGAGGGATTTACCAGATGCTTTAATCTATTAAAATGTTACTGTAACAATATGTGTTAAAAATTTTCAAGAAAAGGCACTGTGTCTATTTTAACAAACACATATGATCTAAAGATATTTTTCAAGTCACCCTTTTAAATATTTCTTAAAACAGAATTCCCGGCTTAAGTTAAATAATTAGTTATTTATAACTTTATGGATCAAAGTATGCTTAAAATATACAAGTAACAAATTTTCATTAAAAAATTAATACCTAGAATAGGTTGAGATGATTGCATGACATCTTTCTTGTCTTTCCTCCTTTCTGCTCAGTGTCACATTACAGGTTTCTCATTGTAGAAGTGGAATAAAATGAGAGAATGGCGATCATAATACTTAAAATTAAAACTGGATTTTAAAAAATTAAACAATAATAAATATTGAAGCACAGGCATTTAATTTGGTTGGCACTATATTTGGATCTTAGATCAAAGACCTATGTGGAAAACTTTGGTACCCATTATGGTACTGTAGGGAGGAGTTAGAACCTTTAAGAGATGGGGGCTAGTTGGAGGTCTTGGGTCATTGGAAGCTTGCTCTTTAAGGGGATTTTAGGCATCTCTATGTCTCTGTGGCTTCTGTTTTATAACATTGGATGATGTGTCTGTTTTTATGACAATATTATGAAGTTTTTGTTGTAACTCTGTAGCGTAATTTTAAGTCAGGTATTGTGATCCCTCCAACATTTCTTCTTTGGCTTAATATTGCTTTGGCTATTCCAGGTCTTTTATGCTTTCATTCCTTTATTCTAGTTTTTTTTTCTAGTTCTGTGAAGGAATATCATTGGTATTTTGATGGGGATTACATTGAATTTGTACATCACTTTCGGTAATATGGTCATCTTAACAATTTTAATTTCACCTTTTTTGTGAACATGGGAAGTCTTTCCATCTTCTGAGGTCTTCTTCAATCTTTCTTCTATGGCTAGTTTTCTTCAGTGTTTTTACCAAGAATCATAACTTAATTTTGTCAAAGGCCTTCTCTGCATCTGTTGAGATGACTATGCATTTTTGTACTTAATTCTATTTATGTAATGAATTACATTTATTGTTTTGTGTATGTTAAACCATTCTTGCATCTCTGGATTAAAAATAAAATTGGTGATGATGTACAATCTTAATTTCTCCCCTGACTTATCACTCATTAACTATTCAGATGTGTATTGTTCAATTTCCCTATGTTCATGTAGTTTCTGTAGGATTTTTTGGTGCTGTTCTAGTAAGCACCTACTATGAAGCCTAGGGTGTACCTACCAGAATGTGAGTAAAATAGTCACAGAGAAGAGTGTCCCCAGGTGGATTCAAGTTGGAAAGAAAAGGAGAACCCAGATCACTTATTCTTTGACTCTGGTGGCTCCTGTGACCAGCTCAAGTGGGCTAAGAATCTGACCTGTCAAGATTGTGTTTGTGGGCAACATAGTGCGGATCCCCTGCACCACAAGTAGAATTCTTGGGAGGCTCCTGACTTTACCTCTCAACCACCTCCCAGAGATTGGCAACCGCTAGGCCTTAGGGGTGTGTCCATCTCCCCAGAGCAGATACCATTCAAAAAACTTCAAGGACTGATTATATCTGTTTCAGCTTTCATAACTCCTTCCACAGACCTCCACAGCAGCCCCACACTAAGAATACCTGGATGTGGTCTGTGCAGACAAAACTCCAGAACCATACTTCCCATTCCATTCTACCTTATGCTGGTAAAAAGGGAAACTGAGAGTTATTTGACCAGCTTCACTCTTTGGACATTCCAAATGGCAACTCAGCCAGCAATACAAAATAGGAAGAGGTTAACATCCAAGTCTAGCATGTACATATTCACCCTCTTCCAAGAAGAAATGGAAAAGAAGACAGTTGAGTATAGACAATGATCATCCATTCATCCATTCTCATTAACTATTTTTACCCTCCTTCATTTTTTATTAAGTCAGTCTCTCTCTCTCTCTCCTTCTCTCCCTCTCTCTCTTCTCTCTCTCTCTCTCTCTCTCTCTCTCTCTCTCTCTCTCTCTCTCTCTCTCTCTCTCTCCTCTCTCTCTCTCTGTTGTCTTGCTGTGCCATGGACTTAAATACATATTTTTGTTTGTTTCTTTTGTTTCTATTTTAGCATTTTAAATGTAGTTATTTTTCCTTGCTTTATCTTTTGAGGGTTAGGGTTTTGGTATATATACCAAAAGGAGAGCCTCAGCCCTCTACGGCCAGTTAAACATGAAGCACTTTTCAAACACAAGCTCACAATACAGCCTCTAGATCAGCTAAGTTCAGGCTGCTTTTCTGATATCAAGTTTTTCTGTATCGAATTTGTTCATTGTGCTTCTCCTGGTGTATCCTTTACCTGTGGTAAACTAGTGGCAGTGCTGCTGCCACTACGGTCTGGGCTCCAATTTTTTTGTTCTATGTACCCAAATTTCTGAGTCTCTAAGACACTCTAACTTCCCAATACTGAAGTTCTGGGAAATGCCTTTTTCACCTACCTCACTGAGAAGCAGCACTTTATCTGCTTGAATCCTGACCAATGGAACAACTAGGACCACAGCCTTCTTCTAATCCACATCTTGAATTTCCTATTTTGATTGCAGAAAATGTGTTATTTTTCTTCAGTGTTTTTACCAAGAATCATAACTTAATTTTGTCAAAGGTCTTTTGATTGCAGAAAAGGTGTTATTCCCTCCAACCCCCCCCCCCCAGGATTAAACTCAGAAGTGCTATACTGGGCCACATTCCTAGCCCTTTTTATTTATTTATTTATTTTTTGTATTTTGATACAGTGTCTTTGCTCAGTTTCTTAGGACTTCCCTATCTCCCTAAATTGTTGAGGCTGCTCTTGAGCTTGTGATCCTCCTATCCCCATCTCCCAAGTGGCTGGGATTACAGCCATGCCCCATTATGCCCAGCCAGAAAAGGTCTTCTTATGAAAGAAGCACAATCTATCCATTATTTTGTTTGTCAATTGTGCTTTTGTTGATGTATCTAAGAAGTTTCCACCTAATCTAGGGTTACAAAGATTTACTTATATGTTTCTTCTAGGATTTTTGCAATGTGAGTTTGTACTTTAGGCCTATGACCTATTTTCAGTTAACTTTTATGTATAGTTTGTAGTAGTCTCATTTGCATGAGGCTATCAGTTGTTTTAACACCATTTGTTGACTATACTATTCTTTTCTAGTTTTATTTCCTTGATACTCTTATAGAGAAATAGTTGTTCACAAACGTAATAATTTTTTTCTTGACTTTTAATGCTATTTATGTATCTATCTTTATGAAAGTACAATTGATCACTTCAGGGTTGTAGTAAGTATTGAAATGCAAAATATTTCATATTTATATTTGATTCTTCTTTATGCAAATTATTTTGGCTGTTTTGTATTATTCACATTTAATATAAATTTTAAGATTTGCTCATCAATATTTAAAATAAAGTCGGCTGGGATTTTGACAGGCTTTGCAATAAATCTGTAGATCAGGAAGCCCTGCTATCTTAACAAGGTTAAGTTATCCTGATCCTTAAAATGAAATGTCTTTATATTTGTTTCAGCTTCCTTAATTTCTTTTAGTAAAAAAAGGAACACACACATACACATACAAAAAAAAAAAAAAATACAACCAACCCAACCAAACATAGGCAAAGAATTGAATAGAATCTTTCCAAAGAAAAACATAAATGACCATCATATATATGAATAAGTGGTCAATATTACTATAATAAGGGAAGTGAAAATTAAAACCACAGTGAAGTATTACCCCATATCTGTTAATAATAATAATAAGTGTTAGTGTAAGTATGGAAAAACTGGAGATCTCACTGCAGGCAGGAATATAAAATGATAAATTGACTATGAAAGCCAATATGGAGGTTGCTAAAAAAAAGCTAATCTTTAATATTAAAACCAATTTTAAGCTAGAATCATGAAATTCAGAAATCTCAGTTTTAGCTATACATCTAATAGAATTGAATCCAGGACTTTAAAGAGATGCCTGCTATCTCACGTTTATTGCAGCTACACTGTCTACTTCCTACTTATGTGATACAGCAGTGAATTAAGTTTCCAGAAGACCAAGGAAGACAATGGAGATAGGATATGAGATACAGGTTTTATTGAGAAATACTTACATAGGAAATCCATGGTGACTGGCTAGACAGATGTACCTGTGATGTACACAGTGCCTCTAGTACCTCTTCGGAAATCCCAGTGGCACTGGATAAGACAGTACCTCTGGTACATACAGAGCCTCAATAACTCACCAAAGTTGTACCTCCTATCCCTCTCCATGCTTTCTTCAGGGAAGTCACCTGGATGAACATTTTCCTCTCTATGATGCTCTGGCCTGTTCCAGTTACCACTAGGCAGGGCTTTTATAGGTTGGGATACAGAATCACCATCAGCTTGGCTTGCTTTGTCCTAGTGAATGATGAGCATTCCAAGAAGGAACTGTCTTGGCATGCATACAAGAAAGTAGTTTTCTACTGATAACACTAACTTGCACTAATTCCCAGAATACATGAGACAGAGCCAGTGTCTTTCCACATGATATGTATCTGAAAATTCCATCCTAGATCTACTTTCTTTGTACTTTCTCTTGTCTAGGATTTGGGGAATGCAAAGGTGCATTCAGGGACATGGTGCTTAGTGGTCCCTGTTTTCTGGCTGACACATTAGTATTACTTAAAATAGTCAAGAGATAAAACAACTCAAATGTCTGGCAACAAGCTAATTTCAAAAAGAAAATATGATATATTATTCAGTCTTTAAAAAGAAGGAAATAACTGACACATATGACAACACTGGATGAACCTGGAGGACATTATACTAATTAAGACAAGCTGGTTATGGTAAAAACAAATTTTTCATGATTCCAAGTATAGGATATATTTATATAGCTGAATACACAGAAACTGAGTGTAGAATGTTGGTTGCCCAAGGGTAGAGGGGAGGAGGATATGGGTAACTGATGTTCAACTGTTATAAAGTTTCATATATATAAAATGATTTAAATATAGAGGTCTGTTGTACAATAGGTGACTATTTTTAACAATATTGTATTGCTCACTCAAATGTTGTTAAGAGGATAGATTTAAGAGGATTAAATAAAATATAGCATTGAAATTTTTAGGAAGAGAGTTAATCTCATATTAAATATTCTTACCACAATAATAATTTGCAATGAGTGAAAGACTTATATACAGAAAATTATACTGTTTCTAATCAGTTTTAATCTAAACAGTTTAAAAAATTTCAGAGTTTCAGAGTTTCAAAATTCACATTCCAAAAGTTGAAGACACATGCTTCAGGTTTAAGAAATTCAAGTTTTACTTTTGAGACTGAATTATATACAATGTGTCGTATTTAATTACAATTCTTTTTTTCTTATCTCTGTTTGACTAGGTTTTCTTAGATATAATAGTATTTGTAAACACAGAGTTTTTCATAGCTGCAACATATAAAATAGGGTATGAATGTTGGAAAACAGTCTGGTAAATATTAATACTGCTAAAATTTAGCTGTGCTCACTAGGAAAAAAATGAAAAATTCCTTTATCTGTCATTGTTTCAAAGTAAGTAGATATTTGTTTTACTTATTAATTTTGTTTTATTTTCAAAGTTCTGAAAAATGTTTTGAATAGGAGAGGCTTAGGTTTATTCAATCAAATTTGCTGAATCTGGAAAATACCGCACATTCATTGAGAGACAATGGTCATTTGTGAGCACATATGGGATGGTTATTAACTGGCTTGTTGGAATTCAGTTTGTTTTGGATATAGTGCTAGTATAAAATCTAATAAATAACTTTGTGATTTGAAGTAACTCTATATTCTTGGCATGGTTGTTTTAATAATATCTAGTTATCAGTGTTAATTTGCCTTTTGAAAAGCATTAGCAATTTCATTCAGTCATTTCACTTATGATTTAATCCATATCCTGATGACTAAAAATATATATTTAGCCATTACTTCTGCCTTTAATTTTTTATTTTTATATTCATTTGTTTTCCACTTATAAACACATGTACCATACACCTTTAGAAGTCTATATGTCAAAGGCAAAATCATTACCAACTTCTCCAAGACTTATTTCATCCCTTGGTGTTTTCATTCATCTTAAGTGATTTGATAAAATCCTAGATAAAGTAGAATGACAAGACTCTTCCTTAAATTCTTCTCTTCTTACTCTCCATTTCAAATTTATTGCTGTATTTCCACTCATAAGAAAAACTTGAAAAAATATACTTCTGCCTGTACTTCTTTTTTTGACTCAGATTGCTTGTTTCCTGAACTATTTCAGCATTTTACTACCATTTTTCTATCTAGTTTTCTGCCTTTAGTCTTATTTCCATAAATTTATTCTCCCCACTGACATCTGAGTATTCAAACTGTAAGCACACATATATAACAACACTGTCCCTGGTCTCAAATCTATTCAATTGTTTCAATCTTTCCTTCATTAAAATCTAAATGCTTTTATTCAATTTCCAAGAACTTCAATCCAATGACCTGGCCTTTACCTACCTCATTAGCCTCCTGCTTCCCTCCTTCTAGTGCTTTACATTGCTTTTATATAGAACTTCTTTTAGTATACTGAATACATCATGCTCTATTTTATTACTTAGTCACTTTTTTTTTTAAAGAGAGAGTGAGAGAGGGAAAGAGAGAAAGAGAGAGAGATAATTTTTAATATTTATTTTTTTAGTTCTCGGCGGACACAACATCTTTGTTTGTATGTGGTGCTGAGAATCGAACCCGTGGTGCTGAGAATCGAACCCGGGCTTCACGCATGCCAGGCGAGCGCGCTACCGCTTGAGCCACATCCCCAGCCCCTTAGTCACTTTTTGTTACTGGCATTAGTTGGCACATTGAATTTTTAACTTACCTATTTCTGAATTGACTTCTACCCTCTCAGAAATTCACCACCTTTAATTTGTTATTGTTATTGTGATTTTGGTATTAGCGATAAAACCCAAGTGTGCTTCACCACTGAACTACATCCAAGTCCATTTATTTATTTACTTATTTATTTTTATTTTGATACTGGATCTTGCTAAATATCTGAGGGTCTCACTAAGTTGTCCATGGTGGCCTTAAATTTGAGGTCCTCCTATCTCAGCCTCCTTAGTCATTGAGATTATATTGGTGCATCACCATGTCTAGCTAATTGATTTATTTTTTATACTTGGATACTTTGGATGGAGAAAGGGTAATCATTAATAATTATTCTGAAATAACAGGACAAACTTGGGCTCTCTCAGGATAACTAGGAAATATAGTCACTCTACCTATGCTTTATTTCTAGGGAAATTTTTTCAAAGATAATATGAAAAATGTGCTTCATGGTTGACTTAAAAATCATTCAATACTTTTCCGATGCTTACAAGTTACTTTTTTTCTCATGATATACAAGGTTATCCAGGTCTACTTTTCCATCTAACTTTCACCATTGGCCTCCTCCTTTGTAAGAAGTCACACTTTCTTGCACCTGAATCCTGCTTCCTGAAAAACCTCAAACACTTATTCTTCAGTTAAATTCCACCTTACTTGCAAACCTTATTCTCTATTGAAATTATACTTCACATTCTTGGCCACATGCTCTTTCTAAAGATTAAAATAATAATGTTCTCCAGGTGGATATATTCATCTAATTAAATTTTACTGAGGTTAAGATACTCTTAAAGGTTGTGAGGATAAAAGAAGTTATGAATTCCTTCCCTTTATGTGACTTACATTCTAATAGAGGAGACAAACAATAAAATAGCTGTAATGTAAATAATATAATTTCAGAGAAAAATACTTTGAAGTTAAGGAGATTGGTCTGGTACAGTGGAAATATTTTATAGAGAGGGATAAGAAAAAAGCCTCCTCATCTTGCAATGTAGTCCCTAATTAGACCAGGCTTTTTGAGGATAGAAAACATAGTCATAGCATTTGTTTTGTTTTTTTCTTCATCCTTAGTAAGTAACTTAGTCGAACTACTTTGTAAATTGTCTCTAAATGTCTCTTAGTGAGTTATTAATTACAATGCAAATATACATAAAGATAGCCTAATGTTTTTCTTCAAATATTGCATTTGATTAAAATATTTTTTTCGCATTTTATGATTTGATAAAAGTCAAATTAAAGGTGAAGGGAAGATAGAGTTATGAAACAGTGTGTCTCAATACAAAAAGGAAAAATCAAAGAGTGGAGGAAAGTTGACAATTTTTAAAACAAAACTGTAAATTAAAGAAAATAGGAATATAAATACTTAAGAATAAAGAAAGATATTGTAGTCTTTTCAGTACGTATTGCCCAAGCTATCGCAGGTATAAGTTGGTAACTTTATGTTACCACAGAAGTGCTTTCAGAGGACAACATTTTATACGTTTTTTAGCAAATCACAGTGGTGGGAAAATTGCCAGCAAATCCTAAAGCTTTAATTAGCAAATTTTATTGAAATTTCTCAAAATCAATAAATCATGCTTAGTTTAAATGATTATATGTTCTGTTGCATAGAAAAAGTAACTAAAGCATAGTTAATAATTATAAGCATAATTGAAGCTAAAATTTTTCTGCTGCTTAAGAAATAATTCATATAGCAGAATCCTAATCAAAGAAATGCATTGTCCACTAATTAATGATGATAGAACTCTTCATTTTAATTGTGATATGGTTATATCATTAGACACAAAAAACTCCTACCTTTGATTTTCGTGACTCATCCCCACTTTAGTCCCTCAGCAAAGTGGTATTATCTGTGTTTATAAAGAAAAACGTAACTGAAAACAAGACTTTTAAGTGGCTTGTATTCTTTCTTAAAATATTTTTATTAGTTGTTGATGGATCTTTATTCTTATTTATTTATTTATTTATTTATTTATATGTGGTGCTCAGAATTGAACTCAATGCCTTATACATGCTAGGCTAGTGCTCTACCACTAAGCCACAACACCAGCCCAAGTGGCTTGTATTCTTAATGAAAAGATTTCACTCCTTAATCTTTAGACATTTTATTAATCATGGTTTCACAAATGTTTAAAATCATAGTGGGTTTCTATCTTATGTACAGTAAAAAATTAAGCATCCATATGTCATATAGTGTATATTTAGTTTCTTCTTAAACACATTGGATAGCACCAAAGTAGCAATTAAAACCACATAGAAAAATTTTAAAATATAATTCCTGATAATCATTTTTGTGTTAAAATGCATATCACATCTGTTTCTTAAAAGGTTAACTCATTTACATTTTTAAATAAAATATGAATGAATTCTTAAACATTGAACAAAAATTAGCAAAATAATTCATAAAATATCCTGTTTGATGCAGAGAATATTATCATTCTGATATCATTTTTCTATTTAATGTTTTTTGCCTCATGATTAATATTTTTAAAATTACTTTAACAGCTACATACCATTGTCTTTTCTGTACAAACTGTTTTATAATTCCTCTGTAAGTGAAAACATATTATCAAGGCCACTTCCACAAGGGTGAGTCAAGTATTCACATATTTTTTTCATTTTCCTGTATATTGAGTTACCATTTAAAATATCACAGGGTATTTATTGTTTGAGATTTAAAAGTAAAAAATAAGTAAGCAACTGTTTTTCTTAAATTAAGAGTTTCATTCAACAAATTGAAAATAATCAACCACCAAATATTGCAGATATTACCTAAAGATACATAACTATATTTAAGATAACATTTAGGTCATTATAATTTGTAAACCTGTAAATATTATTTTATAGTACAGTATTTTTTATGTATGCATATTTATACTTGTGCATACACATATAAATATATTGGATGAAATTGCTTTACATTTATAAATATATATATAATACATAATGCATATATAAATCTATGGAGAGATTTTATTTCAAAATCCTGGTTGGGAGATGTAGCTCAGTGGTACGGCACTTGCTTCTCAAGTGATGAAGCCTAGGTTCAATCATTTACATTTTTTAAATGATTATCGAAAAAATTAATTCCAAGAAGATTCAGAAAGATTTTCTTAAGACATTTCAACAGTTATAAATTTTATTAATTATATCACAACACAATTTTACCTAACTGTAGTTTTTATCCTAATCCAAATGCCTGGGTTGAGCACAATTTTCATGTGGTATAGCATTCTTTATCACACCTATCCTCAAACATATAAGTTTTGGAATACTAATTATATTTCCACAAAATAATTATTAATCTTTTTTTTTTTACTTTTCTTGTTTTTACTTTTTTTTTTTATTGGATGTTTACAACATTACAAAGCTCATGACAAATCATATTTCATAGATTAGAATCAATTGGGTTATGAACTCCCATTTTTACCCCAAATACAGATTGCAGAATCACATCGGTTACACATCACATTTTTACATACTGCCATATTAGTGACTGTTGTATTCTGCTACCTTTCCTATCCTCTACTATGCTCCCTCCTCTCCCCTCCCATCTTCTCTCTACCCCATCTACTGTAATTCATTTCCCTCCATGCTTGTTATCCCCTTCCCCTCGTAAACTCTTATATGTTATTTTGTATAACTATGAGGGTCTCCCTCCATTTCCATGTGATTTCCCTTTTTTTTTCTCCCTTTCCCTCCCGCCTCATGTCTCTGTTTAATGCTAATCTTTTCTTCCTACTCATCCTCCCTGTTTTGTTCTTAGTTGCTCTCATTATATCAAAGAAGACATTTGGTATTTGTTTTTTAGGGATTGGCTAGCTTCACTAAGCATAATCTGCTCTAGTGCCATCCATTTCCCTGCAAATTCTGTGATTTTGTCATTTTTTAGTGCTGCGTAATACTCCATGGTGTATAAATGCCACATTTTTTTTATCCTTTCATCTATTGAAGGGCCTCTGGGTTGATTCCACAGTCTAGCAATTGTGAATTGTGCTGCTATTGGTACTGGGGATTGAACTCAGGGGCATTCAACCACTGAGACACATCCCCAGCCCTATTTTGTATTTTATTTAGAGACATGATCTCAATAAGTTGCTTAGTGCCTCACCTTTGTGAGGCTGGCTTTGAACTCATGATCCTCCTGTCTCAGCTTCCTGAACTGCTGGGATTATAGGCATGTGCCACCACACCCAGCAAGAATTATTAATCATAAAGGTAAATACTGCCCAATTTTCTATAATGATTCATTCTGGGTAATTTTAATTTTACATGGTTTAGTTTATTGATATTTATACATATATAATGACTGTAGCTAATATTCTTATACAATCTGAACAAAATATATAAGATATCCAAATATTTTTAATTAATCAGTTAACAGAGAAAATATTATCAGCTTCTGCCATCTTCCTAATTTTAGAGACCCACTTGTCACATTTCTCCTAAATATCATGCTGGGCATTTAAATTGTAAATAAGCAAAATTGCTCATTACTTTATCCTTGTTTTGTAAATACTGGATTATGCAGACCACACTGTTCTATATCATGTTTTGCAACCTAAAACACTAAGGAATCTTTTCAGGTTAATAACCTGAAAAGTTTTAAAAGTCCTCTAAATCTCACATATTAATATTTCACTTCCTATCCTGAAGATCATCTTGAGTATAACCTTGAGTTTATGATCACCCAATGCTTAGCATAAGTTTTCAAATATATATATATATATATATATATATATATATATATATATATGTGTGTGTGTGTATATATATATATACATATATATATATATATATATATATATATACTGTTTAGGATGACACCTGAGAAAAATTCGCCTGTTCCTTCAAGATAGGTGAAAAATGATCCTTAGATTCAGCACACGATCAGAGACCTGCAACTTAAAATCATGTGTTTGCATTTGCTAAACCCTGCCTCAGTGTGATGCTACACACATCTCCACTTTGATGCTCTTGGTTGTATTTTCTGCAGTCCCACCATTAAAAACAAACTTCTTTATGTCATGGTATGATAATTTATCAGAGGATTTCTAGGGGAAGTTTGCTTCTGCTCATCATCTAACTTCTTTTTATCTTAGGCACATAAAACAATTTAACCATGTCCTACATTGTGATTGCTGCTTACTAAACATCAAAGATTTGTGATTCTCTTTTAGTAGCTTTTTACAGTATGGTTATAAGTAACATGAATTTTAAATTCTAACACTAAATGTACGAGTTTTCCTTCAGCTGATTTTCCTCAGTTATATTTTTACCTTCCTATATATACTTTATAAGCTATTTCACATGCTTTTTATATAGAAGTAAGGAAGAAAATTATATAAAGATATAGATAAGCTAATAAAAGGAGTTCACTTTTCAAAGAAAAGGATAATTGGAGAGTTAGGCCCTTATTTTGGCTCTTAGGAATTAAAACTTACAGAAATTTGTGGAGTAGGCATGCATTTATGAAGTTCATTTGGGATTACTGTTAGTGTTTGTCATTATTATCACAAACATGTGGACTTTTAAATGTTTTGCAGGGGATGGATGAAGTTCTAATGTGCTACCTATGTAATATATTTTAATTAACTTGCCATCACATTTAATATTCTATGAAAGACAAAACTTCCTATTATATTATTCAAATTAATATTGATTAGAGAACAATATTTATCTAAGAATTCAATTTATATTATTACTCCTAATTTCTTTGTTTCGTTTTCATTTTGTTTCAGTGCCCACTGTCAGTCTCTATAAATCTGATGAAGAATAGTATGATTATAAAGATAAGAGATTTTAATCGATAATGAGATATAGTATTCATAATAAATTTTCAATAAAATAGCGTTGAATTATATCTCAATTTATGCCTTCAAAATATTTTACTGTTTTAGGGAATAGGGTTATGGCTCAGCAGTAGAGATCTCGCCTAGCACATGTGAGGCCCTGGGTTTGATCCTCTGCACCACATAAAAATAAATAAATAAAATAAAGGTATTATGTCCAACTACAATTAAGAAATAAATATTTGAAAAAAATTACTGTTTTAGATTCTTAAGGGTGCTCAAACAATATAGAGCATGCTATATCATAAAGAATTCAGAATGTAAATTAAAAGACCTTGATCACAAAGCTGCTTGCCTTCAGTGCAATCTTGAAGTAAGTTTCCTCAATTCTACAAAGCTGCAAATTCTTAAGCTGCTAATAGAGAAAATGGTATTTTTTTCTTGTATATTTCATTAAGTAGTTTCAATAAGTAAATTATTGAAGTTATTGATCAATATACAACTATTCAATATTGTTACTAGTATTAATAATATATCTAAAATACTGTTATGGTTAATTGATATTAAAAATTAAAAATGACTCCAAATTAATATTATTTGTATAATACTGTTTATCTTCTTGTCTTTTTCAATATAGAAAAGGAAGGGTATATATAACATTTTCTACTCTACTTTTGATATTTTTTGAAATGCACATGAAATTTTAAAACTTTCTGAGAAAACTAATCATCTGTTTCTTATAAACAGCATTGTCATAAAATAGCATTACTTCCATGGAATGTTTCCAACAGCCAACAGATGTATTTGCATATTTCTGTGACTTTATGTTTGACTTCTAAACTCCTGCTTCTATTCCCTGCAATACTGAATTTGCATATTCAATTGAGTCTGAATCTCAGTGTTCCCTAGGAATCTCAAAATATTACATGTCCCTAAAAGCATTTATTCTGAAGAATGGCATGAAATTCACATTCATAAATATATGTTTAGTTTATTAATAGAGGAAGATTATAATTTTCCATTTTAGGGAAGCTCTGTACATTTATAATTTTCTTAGAAGGCCAGTTGTAAATATTTATTTTATTTATCTGGTGTCTTGGGAAAAAGTGATTGTAAGGTCAGACAAAATATTTCCTTTTTGCATGATGAAGTCACCAATTCGGATTCAATTTTTCTAGTTTGCTCATGGATTTTGGAAATTACTTTTGTTTCTTAGAACTATTATACATCTCCAATGCTAAATCTAAAAATCATGACATTTAAAGAGGTGAAGCATCTGTTTGTTTCCTAAAACAAATTTCTGTCCTCCTGTAAACATTTTATTAATTTAGTCACTTATTTTTCTATTAAAATATTTGAGCAATTATTTATAATTGTATATGTATAATTATGTATAATTGTTATCACTGCATCGTTAAATTTCTTTTATTTTATCATCAGAATACTCTGGGGCTCATAAAATACAAAGAGATTTCATCTTGAATAGGAAAGTATCTGAAGGTAGACATTCATATTTAAAAATTCTACAAATACAAGAGATAAGTTGAAATATGTCAAAATAGTCTAAAATAGAGCTAGTAGCCAACCACAATCATTTTGCTTTGATCTGAAATTAAGGATGACTGAAATATAAGTAAAATTTATTTTATTTGGGGAAGCTAAGATAAAAATGTCATAATAGGCAATTTTTATGACTGTGTTCATACAAAGACATGAAGATGAAAAAGTTCAAAGTCAGAATTAATAGGAATACAAACTAAAAATAACAGTTTACCATGTTCATACATTTGTATACACAAAGATGAAAAACAGAAAGAAAGAATAAGAACAAACATAACAAAAAATGTTTTAGGAAAGTATTCTTTATAAGTTCGTATAATGTTTACTGAATGCAGCATAAACATTTATCTTTGGTAGTTTAGGAAGCCCAAGGAAAGAGAAATAAATGATTCCATGAAACATTCAATACAGGTGTCTTAAAAATTAATTCTGGTTCAAAAGGCCTGGTAAACTTGGGATGAAAGCTTAAATTCCTTAGTTCTTCATTGTTTTTGTACCATACCATCTCTGATTCATGACAGTAATATATTATGTGACAGTATGAGTAATTTATGTGAATTAGCAAAATAAATAAGAACTAAAAATCAATAATAAATTCAAACTTAGAAAACCAATTTTTTGCATGCATTATCTCATTTGATGCTCACAGTACCCTTGAAATATAAACTTGGTGACCCATCTGTTATATTGTTATATTAGAATCAAAGAATCAGAATTTGTGTGATTTATCCAAACTCTAAAGATTGATAAGCAAGACGGAAGGAAATAATATCCAGAGACTTGTCTTACAAATTAACCAAATTTTTATTAATTTATAGTTTTCAATATTATAACACATTAATCAATTGACTAAGTCATTTATTCAATAAATTTTTGTTGAACACAAGTAAACATTAATTATAATCTGAGTGGAGAAGCACACAATTATATTGAGTCGATTTCCACTCAACAATAATTCATAGTATATATAGAAATTAAAAGACCACTAGTCATTTTAATAACCAAAGTTAGTTCACCAAGTAGTCTTGTAATTCGTTGGGTTTTTGTCATGTAGTTTTTTGGCTCATAAATGCTGTCAAATGATAATTCACAGAAATTTAACTAAACTAGCACTACTCTAGAATAATTTCTGTTTCACTTGTTTATAATGTATGAATCTTGCTCATCATTGAGCACAGTTTACTGGCTGACACTGTAAAAACTATTAGTAATTATAAGAATAGAATTTTAATAGGTACTGTTATGGTTTAGATATGGTACCTGTCAAAATCTCATGTGTGAGACATACAAGAACGTTTAGAGGTGAACTGATTATGTTATGAGAGCCTTGATCTAATCTGTGCATTAATCCATTGATAGGGATTAATTGGTTGGTAGTTGGTAACTGTAGGCACGTAAGGTGTGCCTGGAGGAGGTGGGTCATTGCGGATGTGCCTTGGAATTTATATTGTGTCTTTGTTGAGCGTAGTAAAGTTTCTCTCTTTGCATCTTGCTGCCATCTTTGAGCTTCTTTCCTCTGCCATATACTACTGCAATGATGTTCTGCATTACCTTGAGTCCTGAGGAATGAGGCCAACCTTTTATTGACTGAGTACTCTGAAACTGTGAGCCAGAAAATAAACTTTTCCTCCTCTAAAATTGTTCTTGTCCTGTATTTTGGTCACAGTAGTAAAATAGCTGACTCAAACAGATATTATAATAGTGAGAAACACTAATGAGCATTCATGTGTGCTACAATTAAAGATCATCTTGGTTAAACAAAGTATGCCAAGTGAAAAGTTTTCACAAAGAGATCATTTCTGCCTGGTGCAGCAGCTCATGCCTCTAATCCCAATTACTGGGAAGAGGTAGAAGGATCACAAATTCAAGGCCAGTGTTAGCAACCTGTGAGACTCTCAGAAACTTAGCAAGAACCTCTCTCAGAAAGGGCTGGAGATGTAGTTCAGTGGCAGTTGTAGAGTACCCTGGGTTCAATTTCCAATGACAAAAAAAAAAAAAAGACGATTTATTTCCCCTATCTTTAAAATAATAATATTGAGAATTTCAGAGGTGAAATAAGAACCATTTTGAAATGGATTATAAGGATTACACAAAGTACAAGACAATATTAATGTCACACTTTGAAATTTGCAAGCCATGTCCTAGTCATGATGTATACAAATATAGATTCAGAATTTCTTTTCCAGTAGAATACAAAGCACATTTACATAAATGTTAGGGAACTGGTTACCTGCACAAGATCTGCAGGGTTTTTTTTTTTTTTTTGGGGGGGGGTCTTTCCTTTTTTTTTTTTAGTTCCCATCTTCATTTTTCATGTTATAGCATCTTTTCCATTTTTTTCTCATATTCAACTACGTGATCAGGACAGTATTTGGTTCTAGGTAAACATTTTGGAATTAAAAAAAGGTTCAGTTGAAATTTGGGACCTGATCCAAATTAATCATGTGAGAAAATTATATAAACTTTCTTTGACTCTCTTATCAGTTTGTGGTTTTAAAAAGCTGTATATTTATTACAAAATCTCACTTAGCATTTGTAATACATATATCTCAAGTTTTAGCTGTAATGTTTATCATCATTCTCACAGTTTTAACAGTTAGATCGAGGCATATGAAGTTACTTGAGAGAATTTTTAAAAAATGAAACAATGGACATTATTATCAGAAGTACATGTATGAAGACACGAATTGGTGTGAATATACTTTGTATACAACCAGAGATATGAAAATTTGTGCTCTATATGTATAATATGGATTATAATGCATTCTGCTGTCATATAAATAAAAAAAATTTAAAAAGTATACAAATAAAAAAAATAAAAAAAATAAAAAAAATGAAACAATGAAGGCATATGTTTCAATATTCAGTTACTGCTAGGTTAGGTGAGACAGACACAGGGAGAGAGGAAGACCATTTCTCTTCCTCATAAAAAATAGAGTTTCATCTTGAAAGAAAAGGCCAAAATTACAGAATGGTGCATTTAATTTTGATTAAACCTATCCACTTAGTAAACTTTTCCAAGCTCATATCATATAACTTCCCTCTTAATAATCTCTTAATAAAAACTAATTCATTCTTTGATAAATTCTCTAGACCTATTTTGAAAGAACATTTATTTCTTTTTCCTTTTTGTATAAAATGTTTTCTGTGTAGCTTTCTATTGAAAAGTTTTGTACATCGTACTATGTATACTCTCATTAAATATGTTGTATATTTTTTTGCCATAAAGTGAATATGAAATTGAGCTTTCTATGTTTATTGAATCAAAGTCAGTAAATTAATTATGAATTCATTCATAAAGAAATATCATTTATTCCCTTAAGTTTATATGTATTTTAGCTTACTACATAGAAAAAATAACTACTTAGAAAATTCATTTAAAATAGGCAAAATAATTAAAGGAGGATAAAAGACAAGGGCTATGATGAATTATTAATGAAATAAATTAAAAAGCTTAATTTTAAATTATATGTAAATAGTCTCAGAAATTTTTTTTTTAAACTAGCAGATAGTGACTAGTTATCCTTTTATCTTGAGAAAAAGAAAAAGGAAAAAAAATCCTGCCTTAGGTTAGCTCTCAAGGGAATTGTATGAAAAGCAGAGATGTGGCTGAATGAAAACACTGCACTGTTGATTTCTGCATCCTGGTTGGTTTTTCCATAAGGTGGAATATCTGAATTGCCCATTAAAGCTGTATATTTATTACAAAATCTCACTTAGTATTTGTAATACATATATCTCAAGTTTTAGCTGTAATGTTTATCATCATTCTCACAGTTTTAACAGTTAGATCGAGGCATATGAAGTTACTTGAGAGAATTTTTTAAATTTAACATCTGTCTAGTTAATGTATAGTTAAATTTATGATATCTAACTTGTTTTCCAATATTTATTATAACATAAAACCTCTATCTTGAGTCAAAGTCCAATTTGTTTCCAGAACATTTTTTTATGAAATACAATTTTGTAAGTTTTGTTGAATTTTTTAAACCAGGATCCAAACAATTTTTAGAGATTACAATTGCTTTATATATTTTATCTTTTAATATATAGCTCTCTTTTATCTTTTATTTTCAATTTTAAAATACATTTAATGAAGAATGAGTAGATTATTATGAAAATTATGTGCATTTCTAACAAAAGTAATATACAATCTACTTACACATTCTACTTTAGATCTAAATTCATTCTTGGGCAAATCCATATACATTCTTTGGTCATTTATACTTCTATCTGCCCTCCCCCCAATTTTACCCATCTTTCAAGATATAGCTTTGATAGTTCAGCTTCTGATTCTCTTGGTAGTTCTAAAAGAAATCATATATTCCTTATTTTAAGAACTTAAGAACATTCTTATTGTTAGTTAGAAAAGTTTATGATATCAGAATTCCTATTTTTCTTTCAGTAATCATGTAGTATCATTCAGTATCATGTAGTACAAATTTAGCAAGTTTTATTAAATGACAAACAGTTGACTAGATGAATATTCTGCACTAAATGGTGAATATGTTCCTTCCTATTTCAAACATTTCTATGCAGCAGAATGAATCTAGACACTGAAATATATTAGGCATAAGAAGTTTTAATATAGTCACAAAACAAGTATCACTTTATAACCAGAAAATACAAATTTGATTTTTCTTCAATTTTATATTTATCCCTCCATATGTTTTGACACTCCTCACTTGATATATTATCCCAATTTTCTTTCTGCTTCCTGTTTCAGTTTCTTATTTCATTAAGCTGTCTTATTCAACTCCTATATCTGATGCACTTATTACCATTCATCAAATTCTATATTGTGAAACTGTTCCAGTTTTATGTGACACTTTTCTCTTTGAAACAAAGTGTTTGGATATGAAGTATTCACGAGATAAATTCATACTAGAAAATGCAGAATGTACAGAAACAAAATCATCAGATTATGAGAGCCATAACCTAATTAGTGGATTAATCTGTTTGATGGATTAATAATTTGAATGGATTGCTTGGTGGTAACTATAGGCAAGAGGGGCATGCCTGGGGGGAGTAGATCCTGTGGAGTATGCCCATGGGGATCATATATTGTCTCTAGCTCTTGATGCTCTCATTGTCTCTGCTTCCTGGCTGACATGAACTGAGCAACTTCTTCTGTCATGCCCTTCTACCATGATGTTCTGCCTCACTTCAGGCCCGTGGCAAGAAAGTTGGCTGACTATGGACTAAGACCTCTGAAACTGTGAACCACAAATAAAGTTTTGATATGAATACCACAAAGAAAGAACAATCATTTTGAATTTCTTATATTAGAGAATGTATTCTTTTTTAAAACATTTTCCATTCTACAATTCTTAAATATCTCCAAAGAAGATAACTTACTTTCCTCTTATTTTTTCTGCATGTATTTTCTGAAGTTATCAAGTCCAATGCCTTGCACAAAGGTATCTATTGATAATTTTTTGTTGAAGTGAAACTGTGCATAAATATTTTGCTTTTGATATGAATGCCTATTTTATTCTGTTTTTCATTTCTGTGACCAAAATACCTGACAATAACACCTTAGAGAAGGAAGTTTATTTTAACTAATACTTTCAATGGTTTCAGTTTATGATTGGCCCAATCCTTTGATATGGGCCCAAAGTGAAGAAATGTCATAGCAGAAGGGTGTGGCAAAAGAAAGCCACCCAGCTCCTGGCAGTCAGGATTCACACACACACACACACACACACACACACACACAGAGAGAGAGAGAGAGAGAGAGAGAGAGAGAGAGAGGGAGTGAGGGAGGGAGAGAGACTGAGAGACAAGTCTGGGGCAAAGTATAATCTCTAAGGACACACTCCCAGTAAAACACATCCTCTAGCCACACCCCATCAGCTTGCAGTTGCCATCTAGTAATTCAATTATTAATCTATCAAGTAAAGTAATCCATGGATTAGCTTATAGCTTTATCATTGAATCATTTCACCTTTGAATATTGTTACACTGGATATTATGTTATATATACATGAATTTTTGGGGTATATTTTATATTCAAACCATAACAGCATCTTTGCTGACAGGGCATTGACAGAAAAACTATGATGAATTGATGAGATTTTTATTTGAAACAGAAAATAGATAGAAGATAGATAAGTTATTGTCACTTTTTTTTTCTGGAGTAAGGGAAAATAGAAATAAATGAATGACTTAAAGAATGGAATTACAATATCAAGACTTCTAAGTCTAATGATCAGGCCACAGAATTCTTACTTCTCTGGAGGCATATTTTTGGTTAGGAGGCCTTCATAAGTATTTTGTTCTATTCCCATTAACAATACATTTTTTTCCTATAGTTCAAATTTGAGTAACTACATTGAGCTGTGTTCATAGTACTTAGTATCTGAAGTACAGACCAAAAAATATTCACACCCTAATCTCCAAAGCCTGTGACTGTGTTATCAAACATGGCAAAAGGGACTTGGAAGATGTGATTAAATTAAGAATTTTGGGAAGAAAGACTATCTTGAATTGTTTCTGCTCCTCATATTCACAAGGGTCCTTAGAATTCAGCAAAGACAGCCAAGAAGAGTCAGAGTAGGAGATGTGAAGATGGAAAGAGGGAGGGAGGGGGGGAAGGGAGAAAGGGAGCAAGGGAGGGAAAGAGAGAGATAAAGAGAAAAAGAGGGTAGGAGAGGGAGAGGGGAGGTGGAAGGGGAAAAGGGGAGGGAGAAGGGGAGGGAGGAGGGGGTGGGAGAGGGGGAGGACGAGGGAGAGGGAGAAGGAGAGAGAGATGAAGTTGTTAACATGTTGGTTTTGATAATAGAGAAAGGGACCATGGACCAAGGAAAAGATGTGGCTTTTAAAAACTCTAAAGATAGGGAAACCAAGTATTATGATATGTCAAAATACATGCTACTGCCATATATAGCTAAAAACAACAAATAAAACATATTTTAAAAGACAAGGAAATGAATGCTTTTCTACAAATTTCAGGAGTATATCCCATGAAAACTTTGACATCAGCCCCACGAAACTTCTAACTCCCGAAAGATTTGTGGTAATTAGTTACAACAGCAGCAATAAATAATACCTATAACAGAAAACCAATTTTAAAAAGGCCAAGTGGACAGATAATCTATATAAGAAAAGGGAATGTAATTGGAATAAGGGGAGATGATTTTATAAATCAGTAAAACAGATACTTTTTCTTGGAAGCCATTAACTTCTTACTAGTTTGTCTTTACTAGAAGGCATCCCCATCCTCCAAAATTTATTATCTACTCACATTAAAGTATAAAGAGATGTGATAGTAAGGTGTTATAAGACCAAACTATTGTTGCCTTTTATTTTTTTTATTTTTATTTTTTAAAGTTAAAACATTTTGGTACATTTTAATTATAGCCAATAGTGGAATTTGTGGTTACATATTTGTACATGTGCACACACACACAACACGTAACAATACAATCTGGTCAATTTCATTTCTCAGTCCTTTTCTTGGTGCACTTCCTCTATTCTACTGGTCTCTTTTCTACTTCATGACTTGGTCTTTGTTGTTTGTGTGTGTCTCGAAATTTATCCATTACTTGTAGGTTAACCAAGTTTTTGCATTCAGTTATTCACAAGAGGCTCTTGCTGTCCTTTGTATTTCTGGGGTATCATTTGTAATGTTCTCTTTTTCATTTCTTTTTTTTTAATTTTTGGTCGTTCAAAACATTACATAGTTCTTAATATATCATATGTCACAGTTTGATTCAAGTGGGTTATGAACTCCCATTTTTACCCCGTATACAGATTGCTGTATCACATCAGTTACACTTCCATTGATTTACATATTGCCTTTCTAGTGTCTGATGTATTCTGCTGTGTATCCTATTCCCTACTATCCTCCCTCCCCTCCCCTCCCCTCCCCGCCCCTCCCCTTTTCTCTCTCTACCCCCTCTACTGTAAATCATTTCTTCCACTTGTATTATTCTTCTCTTACCCCTCATTTCCTCTTACATGTAATTTTGTAAAACCCTGAGGATCAACTTCGATTTCCACGCGATTTCCCTTCTCACTCCCTTTCCCTCCCACCTCTCATCCCTGTTTAATGTTAATCTTCTTCTCAAGCTCTTCGTCCCTACCCTGTCCTTGGTTACTCCCCTTATATCAAAGCAGTCATTTGGCATTTGTTTTTTAAGGATTGGCTAGCTTCACTTAGCATAATCTGCTCTAATGCCATCCATTTCCCTCCAAATTCTATGATTTTGTCATTTCTTAATGCAGAGTAATACTCCATTGTGTATAAATGCCACATTTTTAATCCATTCATCTATTGAAGGGCATCTAGGTTGATTCCACAATCTTGCTATCGTGAATTGTGCTGCTATGAACATCGATGTAGCAGTGTCCCTGTAGCATGCTCTTATTAGGTCTTTAGGGAATAGACCGAGAAGGGGAATAGCTGGGTCAAATGGTGGTTCCATTCCCAGGTTTCCAAGAAATCTCCATACTGCTTTCCAAATTGGCTGCACCAATTTGCAGTCCCACCAACAATGAACAAGTGTACCCTTTTCCCCGCATCCTCTCCAGCACTTGTTGTTGTTGGACTTCATAATGGCTGCCAATCTTACTGGAGTGAGATGGTATCTTAGGGTGGTTTTGATTTGCATTTCTCTGACTGCTAGCGATGGTGAGCATTTTTTCATGTACTTATTGATTGATTGTATGTCCTCCTCTGAGAAGTGTCTGTTCAGGTCCATGGCTCATTTGTTGATTGGGTTATTTGTTATCTTATTGTCTAATTTTTTGAGTTCTTTGTATACTCTGGATATTAGGGCTCTATCTGAAGTGTGTGGAGTAAAGATTTGTTCCCATGATGTAGGTTCCCTATTTACCTCTCTTATTGTTTCTTTTGCTGAGAAAAAACTTTTTAGTTTGAGTAAGTCCCATTTGTTGATTCTAGTTGTTAACTCTTGCGCTATGGGTGTCCTATTGAGGAATTTGGAGCCAGACCCCACAGTATGTAGATCATAGCCAACTTTTTCTTCTATCAGACGCCATGTCTCTGATTTGATATCAAGCTCCTTGATCCATTTTGAGTTAACTTTTGTGCATGGCGAGAGAAAGGGATTCAGTTTCATTTTGATGCAAATGGATTTCCAGTTTTCCCAGCACCATTTGTTGAAGATGCTATCCTTCCTCCATTGCATGCTTTTAGCCCCTTTATCAAATATAAGATAGTTGTAGTTTTGTGGATTTGTTACTGTGTCCTCTATTCTGTACCATTGGTCCACCCACCTGTTTTGGTACCAGTACCATGCTGTTTTTGTTACTATTGCTCTATGGTATAGTTTGAAGTCTGGTATTGCTATACCGCCTGATTCACACTTCCTGCTTAGCATTGTTTTTGCTATTCTGGGTCTTTTATTATTCCATATGAATTTCATGATTGTTTTATCTATTTCTACAAGAAATGCTGTTGGGATTTTGATTGGCATTGCATTGAACTTATAGAGAACTTTTGGTAATATTGCCATTTTGATGATGTTAGTTCTGCCTATCCATGAACAGGGTATATTTTTCCATCTTCTAAGGTCTTTTTCTATATCTCTCTTTAGGGTTCTGTAGTTTTCATTGTGTAAGTCTTTCACCTCTTTTGTTAGGTTGATTCCCAAGTATTTTATTTTTTGGGGGGATATTGTGAATGGAGTAGTTGTCCTCATTTCCGTTTCAGAGGATTTGTCGCTGATATACAGGAATGCATTTGATATGCGTGTTGATTTTATATCCTGCCACTTTGCTGAATTCATTTATTAGCTCTAATAGTTTCTTTGTAGACCCTTTTGGGTCTGCTAGGTATAGAATCATGTCATCTGCAAATAGTGATAATTTAAGTTCTTCTTTTCCTATTTTTATGCCTTTAATTTCTTTCGTCTGTCTAATTGCTCTGGCCAGTGTTTCGGGGACTATGTTGAACAGAAGTGGTGAGAGAGGGCATCCCTGTTTTGTACCAGATCTTAGAGGAAATGCCTTCAATTTTTCTCCATTCAGAATGATGCTGTCTTGTGGCTTATCATAGATTGCTTTTACAATGTTGAGGTATGATCCTGTTATCCCTAATTTTTCTAGAGTTTTGAACATAAAGGGATGCTGTACTTTGTCCAATGCTTTTTCCGCATCTATTGAGATGATCATATGGTTCTTATTTTTAAGTCTATTGATGTGGTGAATAACATTTATTGATTTCCGTATACTGAACCAGCCTTGCATCCCAGGGATGAATCCTACTTGATCATGGTGTATAATTTTTTTGATATGTTTTTGAATCCGATTCGCCAGAATTTTATTGAGGATTTTTGCATCTAGGTTCATTAGAGATATTGGTCTGTAGTTTTCTTTCTTTGAAGTGTCTCTGTCTGGTTTAGGCATCAGGGTGATGTTGGCCTCATAGAATGTATTTGGAAGTTCTCCCTCTTTTTCTATTTCCTGAAATAGCTTGAAAAGTATTGGTGTTAGTTCCTCTTTAAAGGTTTTGTAAAACTCTGCTGTATACCCATCTGGTCCTGGGCTTTTCTTAATTGGTAGTCTTTTGATGGTTTCTTCTATTTCCTCTATTGTTATTGGTCTGTTTAGGTTGTCTATATCCTCCTGACTCAATCTGGGCAGATCATATGACTTAAGAAATTTCTCAATGCCTTCACTATCTTCTATTTTATTGGAGTATAAGGATTCAAAATACTTTCTGATTATCTTCTGTATTTCTGAAGTGTCTGTTGTGATATTGCCTTTTTCATCCCGTATGCTAGTAATTTGGGTTCTCTCTCTTCTTCTCTTCGTTAGCATGGGTAAGGGTCTGTCGATTTTATTTATTTTTTCAAAGAACCAACTTTTAGTATTGTCAATTTTTTCAATTGTTTCTTTTGTTTCGATTTCATTAATTTCTGCTCTGATTTTAATTATTTCTTGCCTTCTACTTCTTTTGCTGTTGTTTTGCTCTTCTTTTTCTAGGATTTTGAGATGAAGTATGAGATCATTTATTTGTTGGTTTATTCTTTTTTTAAGGAATGAGCTCCAAGCAATGAATTTTCCTCTTAGAACTGCTTTCAATGTGTCCCATAGATTCCGATATGTTGTGTCTGTGTTTTCATTTAACTCTAAGAAGTTTTTTAATTTCCTCCTTGATGTCTTCTAAAACCCATTGATCATTCAGTAACCTATTGTTCATTCTCCAAGTGATGCATGATTTTTCCTTCCTTCTTTTATCATTGATTTTCAGTTTCATTCCATTATGATCAGATAAGATGCATGGTATTATCTCTACTCCTTTATATTGTCTAAGAGTTTCCCTGTGACATAATATATGATCTATTTTTGAGAAGGATCCATGTGCTGCTGAGAAAAAAGTGTAACTGCTTGATGTTGGGTGGTATATTCTATATATGTCAATTATGTCTAGGTTGTTAATTGTGTTATTGAGTTCTATAGTTTCCTTATTTAACTTTTGTTTGGAAGATCTGTCCAGTGATGAGAGAGGTGTGTTGAAGTCTCCCATGATTATTGTATGGTGGTCTATTAGACTCTTGAACTTGAGAAGAGTTTGCTTGACGAACATAGCTGCACCATTGTTTGGGGCATATATATTTATGATTGTTATGTCTTGTTGGTGTATGGTTCCCTTGAGCAGTATGTAGTGTCCCTCTTTATCCCTTTTGATTAACTTTGGCTTGAAATCTATTTTATTAGATATGAGTATGGACACTCCTGCTTGTTTCCGCAGTCCATATGAGTGGTATGATTTTTCCCAACCTTTCACCTTCAGTCTGTGTATATCTTTTCCTATCAAATTCGTCTCCTGGCAGCATATTGTTGGGTCTTGTTTTGTGATCCATTCAACTAGCCTGTGTCTCTTAATTGGTGAGTTTAAGCCATTAATATTTAGGGTTATTATTGAGATATGGTTTGTCCTTCCAGCCATATTTTTTTTTATTGGATGTTCACAACATTACAAAGCTCTTGACAAATCATATTTCATACATTAGAATCAAGTGGGTTATGAACTCCCATTTTTACCCCAAATACAGATTGCAGAATCACATCGGTTACACATCACATTTTTACATACTGCCATATTAGTGACTGTTGTATTCTGCTACCTTTCCTATCCTCTACTATCCCCCATCCCCTCCCCTCCCATCTTCTATCTCTACCCCATCTACTGTAATTCATTTCCCTCCATGTTTGTTATCCCATTCCCCTCATAACCTCTTATATGTAATTTTGTATAACAATGAGGGTCTCCCTCCAATTCCACGTGATTTCCCTTTTTTTTCTCCCTTTCCCTCCCGCCTCATGTCTCTGTTTAATGTTAATCTTTTCTTCCTGCTCTTCCTCCCTGTTCTGTTCTTAGTTGCTCTCATTATATCAAAGAAGACATTTGGTATTTGTTTTTTAAGGATTGGCTAACTTCACTAAGCATAATCTACTCCAGTGCCATCCATTTCCCTGCAAATTCCGTGATTTTGTCATTTTTTAGTGCTGCGTAATACTCCATGGTGTATAAATGCCACATTTTTAATCCATTCATCTATTGAAGGGCATCTGGGTTGATTCCACAGTCTAGAAATTGTGAATTGTGCTGCTATGAACATCGATGTGGCAGTATCCCTATAGTGTGCTCTTTTAAGGTTTTCAGGAAATAGTCCGAGAAGGGCAATAGCTGGGTCAAATGGTGGTTCCATTCCCAGGTTTCCCAGGAATCTCCATACTGCTTTCCAAATTGGCCGCACCCGTTTGCAGTCCACCAGCAGTGTACAAGAGTACCCTTTTCCCCACATCCTCGCCAGCACTCTTTGTTGTTTGACTTCATCATGGCTGCCAATCTTACTGGGGTGAGGTGGTATCTTAGGGTGGTTTTGATTTGCATTTCCTTGACTGCTAGAGATGGTGAGCATTTTTTCATGTACTTGTTGATTGATTGTATGTCCTCCTCTGTGAAGTGTTTGTTCATGTCCTTGGCCCATTTGTTGATTGGGTTGTTTGTTTTCTTATTGTCTAATTTTTTGAGTTCTTTGTATACTCTGGATATTAGGGCTCTATCTGAAGTGTGAGGAGTAAAAATTTGTTCCCAGGATGTAGACTCCCTATTTACCTGTCTTATTGTTTCTCTTGCTGAGAAAAAAAAACTTTTCAGTTTAAGAAAGTCCCATTTGTTGATTCTTGTTATTAACTCTTGTTCTATGGGTGTCCTATTAAGGAATTTTGAGCTCGTCCCCACAATCTGTAGATCGGAGCCAACTTTTTCTTCTATCAGACAGAGAGTCTCTGATTTGATATCTAGCTCCTTGATCCACTTTGAGTTGACTTTTGTGCATGGCGAGAGGAGGGGATTCAGTTTCATTTTGTTGCATATGGATTTCCAGTTTTCCCAACACCATTTGTTGAAGATGCTATCTTTCTCCATTGCATGTTTTTAGCTCCTTTATCAAATATAAGATGGTTGTACCTTTGTGGATTAGTCTCTGTGTCCTCTATTCTGTACCATTGGTCCACCTGCCTGTTCTGGTACCAGTACCATGCTGTTTTTATTACTATTGCTCTGTAATATAGTTTGAAATCTGGTATCGCTATACCACCTGATTCACACTTCCTGCTTAGAATTGTTTTTGCTATTCTGGGTCTTTTATTTTTCCTTATGAATTTCACGATTGCTTTATCTATTTCTACAAGAAATGCCATTGGGATTTTGATTGGCATTGCATTAAACCTATAGAGAACTTTTGGTAATATTGCCCTTTTGATGATGTAAGTTCTGCCTATCCATGAACAAGGTATATTTTTCCATCTTCTAAGATCCTCTTCTATTTCTTTCTTTAGGGTTCTGTAGTTTTCATTGTATAGGTCTTTCACCTCTTTTGTTAGGTTGATTCCCAAGTATTTTATTTTTTTGAGGATATTGTCAATGGAGTGTTTTTCCTCATTTCCGTTTCAGAAGTTTTGTCGCTGATATACAGAAATGCCTTTGATTTATGTGTGTTGATCTTATATCCTGCCACTTTGCTGAATTCATTTATTAGTTATAATAGTTTTTTTGTGGACCCTTTTGGGTCTTCTAGGTATAGAATCATGTCATCTGCAAATAGTGATAATTTAAGTTCTTCTTTTCCTATTTTTATGCCTTTAATTTCTTTCGTCTGTCTAATTGCTCTGGCCAGTGTTTCGAGAACTATATTGAATAGAAGTGGTGATAGGGGGCATCCCTGTCTTGTTCCAGATTTTAGAGGGAATGTCTTCAATTTTTCTCCATTCAGAATGATGCTGGCCTGTGGCTTATCATAGATTGCTTTTACAATGTTGAGGTATGATCCTGTTATCCCTAATTTTTCTAGAGTTTTGAACATAAAGGGGTGCTGTACTTTGTCAAATGCTTTTTCTGCATCTATCGAGATGATCATATGGTTCTTATCTTTAAGTCTATTGATGTGGTGAATAACATTTATTGATTTCCATATATTGAACCATCTTTGCATTCCAGGGATGAATCCTACTTGATCATGGTGCACAATTTTTTTGATGTGCCTTTGTATCCGATTCGCCAGAATTTTATTGAGGATTTTTGCATCTAGGTTCATTAGAGATATTGGTCTGTAGTTTTCTTTCTTTGAGGTGTCTTTGTCTGGTTTCGGAATCAGGGTGATGTTGGCCTCATATAATGAATTTGGAAGAGCGCTCTCTTTTTCTATTTCCTGAAATAACTTGAAAAGTATTGGTATTAATTCTTCTTTAAAGGTTTTGTAGAACTCCGCTGTATACCCATCCGGTCCTGGGCTTTTCTTGGTTGGAAGTCCTTTGATTGCTTCTTCTGTTTCATCTATTGATATTGGTCTGTTTAAGTTGTGAGTTTCCTCCTCACTCAGTCTGGGCAAATCATATGACTTAAGGAATTTATCGATGTCTTCACTATCTTCTATTTTATTGGAATATAGGTTTTCAAAATAATTTCTAATTGTTTTCTGTATTTCTGAAGCGTCTGTTGTAATATTGCCTTTTTCATCCCGTATGTTAGTAATTTGAGTTCTCTCTCTTCTTCTCTTCGTTAGAATGTCTAGGGGTCTGTCGATCTTATTTATTTTTTCAAAGAACCAACTTTTTGTTTTGTTAATTTTTTCAATAGTTTCTTTTGTTTCAATTTCATTGATTTCTGCTCTGATTTTAATTAATTCTTGCCTTCTGCTACATTTGCTATTGTTTTGCTCTTCCTTTTCTAGGGCTGTCCTCCGAAGGCTGGACCACGGCCTCAAGTGCCTCGGTCGCCTGTTCCCTGCTGTACCTTGGGGCAGAGCCTGCTCTGTGGTCGTTCGGCATCCCCCTGCGAGGGGACCCGTGCTCCGGAGGAGGGGGCTGGAGAGGCGCGGCGGAGCAGCGGAGGCCGCAGCGGCGCTGCTAAGGTCACGGACAAGCGCGGTGCCCAAGAGCGCGGCCCAGAGGTGGAGGCGATGGCAGCAGGGTTTCAGTTCTAGAAAACTGAACTGGAAACAGAAGCAGCAGTTTGTATAACCCGAAGATCTTGCTTATGCCAGGAAACTGTAAGGGTAACATGAATATCATTGAGGAGGTCTAACATGGCGGCAGGCGCGGAGAGATCAAGTCTCTGACCTCTTCAATTGCGTGGGCATAGGGAGCTGTAAATTATCTAAAGCCTATTTGCTCAGGATCACTAGGCAATGCTGAGCTGACGTGGAGCTAGGGCGTACACTTTGGGCCCCTCAGAAAACACACACTGAGCATGAATCTGCTGCATTTAAGCCCCGGATTGCCTGCTTCTCGTGACTCAGCACTAACGAACCCGCTGAAATAACTAGTCGACCCACCTGATCTCACAGAGGTAAAAGCCAACTGAGCACCATGGCCAGACCCAAGGAATCAGGAGTGACGTGGGACTAGCTGCGCAGAACCCCCGGCTATCACTCCCACCAGGGCTGACAACAGAGGTTCCTTGCACCAGCTACCAGGGGAGTTGCTACCTGAGGGCAAACAAATTCGCTGGGGGTCCTCAGCCTCAAGCCCTACAAACTTAGGGTCCGAGGGAGGCAAACAGAAAGGGTGTGCTCAGGCATTCATGGAAACAGGGCTCCCAGGGGCAGCAGACCCGGCGTGTAGTCAGTATTGTGGTAAGCGTCACAGGTGAGTGGGGCCTGGATTGAGGAACCACAAGAGAAGGACCTAGGCACTCAAGACTGGAGACCCGCACAGTCTGGGAAGAAGAGCTGAGGCACAGTGATTGGTTCCCACCTAACACGAGGAGAAGCCTGGCCCAGTGGGCATAGCTCCACCTACTGGAAGAGAAGTTTATCGAGCTCTATGACTGCATTTATTATTATTATTATTTTTTAATGATTATTATTAGTATTTTTTTTATTTTTTTTATTCTCACTTTTTGTAGTTGATGTTGTTGTTGTTCTTTAACTTTCTTATTAATGGTTTCAATTTTTTTAATTCTTTTTATTCTATTATTATTATTATTTTTTAAACTTCAATTTCCATTTTTTTATTATCATTATAATGTTTTTTGTTTGTTTTAAATTTTTATTTTTTTGTTTTTTCTTTCTTTCTTTTCACTTTTTTTTCTTTTGTCTTTTCATTTCTTTTCAATTTTCTTATTCTCCCTCTCTTGAATTCCACCTGCCTACACTCACTCTCTTTAGTCACTTCTTCCCTTCCCTTCTAATACCTCTCCTCCCAAGCATCAAATAAATTTATAAGAGTAACAGTAACTCATCAGTCAAACAGAACAAGAAGTATCATGAGCATAAAAAAGCAAGGAAGAAAAGGAGTACAAACAATGGAAGACAGCCTAAATATTCAGGAGGACCTGGAGTCATCAGAAAAATGGCCATATAAAGAACTCAAGGAACACCTTAGACAGATGGAAAGGAACCTTAAAGATCACATTGAAAATGGATTACATAAACAGATAAAAGAAGAAGTTAAGCATCTTTATCAGGAGATAGAGATTATAAAAAAAATCAAACAATAATTCTAGAAATGAAGGAAACGATAAAACAAATTAAAAACTCAATCGAGAGTATCACTAACAGAGTGGAGCAAGTAGAAGCCAGAACGTCAGATAATGAAGACAAAATATATCATCTTGAAAAGAGTCTAGCCAACTCAGATAGACTGGTAAAAAATCATGAGAAAAACATCCAAGAGATTTGGGATAACTTAAAAAAAAACAAACTTACGAGTCATTGGGATACAGGAAGGCACAGAGATTCATGTCAAGGGAATGAGTAACTTGCTGAAGGAAATAATTACAGAAAACTTTCCAGAAATAAAAAAGGAAACATATTTGTTTATTAATGTTACTAAACCTGATTTGTTTTCCTCTTTGATTACTTCCCCCCTTTACTGTCCTACCTCCCACTGACAGTTTTCAATGTTGTTTTCGATTTCCTCTTACTGTAATGTTTTGCCAAGGATTTTTTGAAGAGTTGGTTTTCTAGCTGTGAATTCTTTTAACTTTTGTTTATCGTGGAAGGTTTTAATTTCATCTTCCATCCTGAAGCTTAATTTCGCCGGATACACGATTCTTGGTTGGAACCCATTTTCTTTCAGTGTTTGAAATATGTTATTCCAGGATCTTCTAGCTTTCAGAGTCTGTGTTGAGAGATCAGCTGTTATCCTGATTGGTTTACCCCTAAATGTAATCTGCTTCCTTTCTCTTGTAGCTTTTAGAATTCTCTCCTTATTCTGTATGTTGGGCATCTTCATTATAATGTGTCTAGGTGTGGATCTCTTATGATTTTGCACATTCGGCGTCCTGTAGGCTTCTAGGATTTGGGATTCTGTCTCATTCTTCAAATCTGGGAAGTTTTCTTGTATTATTTCATTGAATAGATTGTTTATTCCTTTGGTTTGGAGCTCTGTGCCTTCCTGTATCCCAATGACTCTTAAGTTTGGTCTTTTAATGTTATCCCATATTTCTTGGATGTTCTGCTCATGGTTTCTTAGCAGTCTTGCTGAGCTGTCTATGTTCTTTTCAAGTTGAAATACTTTGTCTTCATTGTCTGATGTTCTATCTTCTAAGTGATCTACTCTGCTGGTAGTATTCTCAATTGAGTTTTTAAGTTGGTTTATTGCTTCCTGCATTTCTAGGATTTCTATTTATTTGTTTTTTATTACCTCTATCTCCCTGGGTAATTGATCTTTTACTTCCTGGATTTGTTTATGTAGTTCCTTGTCAAAGTGATCTTTCATTGTCTGGTTTTGCTGTCTCATGTCTTCCTTGAGACTCCAGATCATCGGAAGCATGTATATCTTGAACTCTTTATCTGACATTCCATCTGTTGCAGCTATTACCTCTTCTAAAGTTGAGTTGACCTGCATTGCTTGTGGTCCTTTCTTTCCTTGTCTTTTCATACTGCTCGCGTTTCTTTCTGCTTGGTGAAACTGTTGTGTTTTTGAAAATTTCCCCCTATTTATTTATGTTGCTCTTGTATAGTTGGAAAATCTCCCTTGCAGGGCGGGTAGTGGCTGTGCTCCTCCTCTAATTAGGGTGATCTGTCTACCACGCTGGTCGGTCGCAGGTCTGCCCACCCTGCGGGCGTGGGTGGCAGCTCTGCTCTGCCCGCACTCCAATTGTGGTGACGTAACTACCACTCCCTCACTCAGGTCGTTGGTCCTGATCCAGATGTGGGCGGCGGCTCTGCTCGGCCCCTACTCCAATTGGTGTGACGTGTCTACCACGCTGGCAGGCCTCTAGGCCTGTTCCGCTGGTGGGTCACAGGTCTGCCTACCTTGCGGGCTTGGGCAGCAGTTCTGCTCAGCCCCCACTCCCAATGGGGGTACCTGACTGCCTCTCCAAAGGGTCACTGGGCCTTTTCCGGACACGGGCGGCGGCTCTGCTCCACCCCCACTCCAACCAGTGTGACGTGACTGCCTCGGTGCTACGTGTCCACCACGCTGGCAGGCTACCAGGCCTGTCCTGCCAGTGGGTCACAGGTCTGCCTACCTTGCAGGCTCAGACAGCGGCTCTGCACAGCCCCTACTCCAAATGGGTTGTCTTGGCTACCGCGCCGTCGGGGTCGCTGGTCCTGTTGAAGGCATGGGCGGCTACTCTCTTCGGCCCCAGCTGCAGTTGGGGTGTCATGATACCACGCCGGCGGGTCACTTTGCCTGGTCTGGGTGCAGGCGGCAGCTCCACTCTGCCCCCCTGGCCCCCACAGCACCCAGCAGGACCCGGACCGAGAAGCAGTCACCGCAGGTTCCCCAACCCTGGGCCAAAGCAGCTTTGGGAGCCAGAACCTGGCCTCTCCAATCCCGGCTCACGCTCCGCTAGGAGCAGGCTCCAAGGAGCGATCCCCGCGGGTTCCCCTGCCCCAGGCCAAAGCAGCTCCGGGAGCCAGAGCCCGGCTGCTCCAAGCTCTCCAAGCTCGGTGCACGCTCTGCTGGGAGCAGGCTCAAAGACGCAGTTCCCGCGGGCTCCCCAGCCCCGGGCCAAAACTGTTCCGGGAGTCAGAACCCAGCCGCCCCGAGCTCAGTGCACACTCCACTTGGAGCTGGCCTCAACACGAAGTCTCCGCAGGTTCCCCAGCCCTGGACCAAAGCAGCCCCGGGAACCAGAATCCGGCCACTCAGAGCCCGGTGCACGCCTTGCCAGGAGCGAGCCCCTAGGAGTATTCTCCACTGGTTCTCCAGCCCCGAGCCTGAGCGATCTGTCTGTGAGACGCAGGCAAATACCAGCCTGAAATCACCTGTTCCGAAGCTGAATGAGCTGAGATCAATAGAAAACAGGGATGATTACATCAGCTCTCCATGATGGCGGCTGCTGTCCTCCTCCCTATTGTTGCCTTTTAATAACAAGTAATTCTAAAGTCAAGTTAATGAGGCTTTAATGGTATAAGGTCATAAAAACCCTCACCATTTGAAGATAATTACTGAGGAGCAGATGAGCTTTCTGCATATTCCAGAAATTATGAGTTTTACTTGGTCACTAGTTTCACATGCAGTCAACTTTGTTCTAAAAGGTAATTTATGACCTCTTTCCTCATTTACATTTGCAATCTTTTTAAGGAAAGTGTTCATAATACTTCTAAACTTGCATCTACTTATAAAAGATCCATGAATAAATTAATGTTTTTCTTAATTTCCTGGTTTCCTTGCTCTCGGGTCACCAAGAGCTTTCGTGTCACCAACAGCTTTCACTTCCAATCTTCACAATAAACTGACAGTAACTTCCAAATTAAAGCTTTGTTACAATGTTAGAGCTTTTCTAACTCATATAAATAACTTCTGCAATCATCTTTCTTGAAATAATATCCCCTCATCCATTTGTCTCTCTCACTTCCTCATTCACCCTCCTCTCACTTCTTCATTCACCCTAAACCTCTTTTGTTCTTCTTTGTAACACTGAACCTTTCAACCCACTTGACTGGCTGCCTTCTGCCTTCTAACCATTTGATTGTAATCACTCAGGTGCTTCCTACCTTTTAATTTCTTCCCCTTATCGTCAACCAACATGCATCGCTAGATAAGTCACATCAATGTGCTAACTAGGTGTCCAAGACTAACTTTTTTTAAATCAAACATTGCTTAGCACTCTTTATATCCAATGTCATTATATTTTTTCTCCTAAGTTACTAAAGTTAACTTTAATTCTAGGTACATTAATTTCATGCCCCAAATCTCCATTCTCAACAAACATATCTCCTGCTAATCTTCCTTCTTTTTAAATGCCACAATTACCCGGAGAGAGTAATCCAAAATCTAGAAGTCATTGCAGATGCCTTTCTTTCCTTCAATCCCAAATCAATCACTGTCACAAGAACTATCATTCATACATCCAAAATGTGTTTCAAATCTGTCTGTTCTTTTCATATGTACCGTTACCACCCTAGTCTAGGGTTCTTAACATCATCCTTCTTCCTCTTATTCTTATATCCAAGCTCTTATTTGCACAATATTCCTTGCAATTTTCTTACAATAAAAAGATCATCTTTAAGTTTTACTTCAAATTCAAATTGTGTTCTTATTGTCCCAAGAACAAAATTTAAATTCTGTTACTTGTTATACAAAGTTCTGCAAGATCTGATCCTTGCTTACTTTTCCAGCCTCATGTTATGTTTTCACTTGATCATTTGTTTCCAGGCTTATTCTAATCATTTCAGTTCTTCTGTATGATAAGGCCTGTTCTACAAGAAAGCATTTACTATTTGTAGGGTCCTCACAAGTAAGTAATTTCTTTTCATTTTTTTACATTACAAGTTTCATCTTCAAACCTCATTTCCAATTTCAAGTAGCAATTTAGTTTTGGGGATTGGCTAAATTTACTTAGCATTATCTTCTCTAACTCCATCTATTTACCTCCAAATGCCATGATTTTATTCTCTTTTATTGCTGAGTAAAATTCCATTGTGTATATATGCAATGTTATTTTTATCCATTCATCCACTGAAGGGCATCTAGGTTGGTTGCAAAATTTAGCTATTGTGAATTGTGCTGCTATAAACATTAATGTGTCAGTGTGCCTGTTGTTTGCTGTTTTTAAGTCCTTTGGGTAAAGACCAAGGAGAGATAGCTGGGTCAAATGATGGTTCCATTCCCAGTTTTCCAAGAAATCTCCATACTGTTTTCCACATTGGCTGCAACAATTTGCAGTCCCACCAGCAATGTATGAGTGTGCCTTTTTCCCACATCCTCACCAAAGTTAGCAAAAAAAGAAATTTTAAAGATGAGGAGAGGAATAAATAAACCCAAACTAAAATAAACTACCAGAGATGCATGAAATAAACTTAGATTGCTGAAAATGAATAAAACAGATGAAACTTTAGTCAGAATAATAAGTAAAAAAAAAGAGAGGAAACTAAAAAATAAAATTAGAAATGAAGAAGAGGCATTATAATTTATACTACAAAAATATAAAGAACCATAGGTAGCTACTTTGAAAAAATTCTATACCTATTAGTAGAAAACCTGGAAGAAATGAGTAAATTTATAGGCATAAAAATTTACCCATGTTTAATTACAGAAAATTAGAAAATATTAAAAAGAAAGATAATGAGAAATGTGATAAAATTAGTAATTAAATATCTACCATTAGGGACAGATTCAGGACATGAGTTTTCATAGCTAAATTCTCCAAAATCTTTAAAGAAGAGCTGCTTGCAATTAATATTAAAGTATTCCAAAAATTTTTAAAAAAAAGGAAAGGAAGGAACTCTGACAATCTATCTTTTCATGAGTACAACATTATCCTGATAAGAAAGCCACACAAAGACAAAAGAAAAAAAAATGGCAGGCCAATATTTCTGATATAAATGCAAAATACAAAATACCAAAAAACTGAATGTAGCAACACATCAAAATTATCTTATACCATGAATAGGTGGAATTTATTCCATGAATGCAAGGATGGTGTAAATTAATAAATCAATAATGTAGTAGATCACATTCAATAGAAGAAAAACAAAAACTATTTGATTATTGAAATAATTACAGAAAAAGCATTCTATAAGATTCAACATCCCTTTATGATGAAGCCAACAGACTGGATGTAGAAGGAGCATAACTCCACACAAACAAATATAACAAAGCCAGAGCCATACTGACCTAGAAAACAATGAAAAGTTTTTTTTTTCTAAGATCAGGAAAATGACAAGGACGCCCAGTTTCAACAGTGTTTTAAGTTAATTTTAAACCAATACTTAAAAATAAAATTTTACTTATTTGTAGGTTACTATATAATTCTTTGAAATATGTATATATTATGCAATGTTTACATCAGATTAAATATGACTCTTCAAGTGTCTATCATTTCTTCTTATTAATATTTTTGTTCTTCTTGCTCTTCTAATTATTATTGTTAGAAATCTTTCTTTTTTATTTTTTAATTGATAAAAATTGAATTAATTCTTCTTTAAATTTTTAGTTTAGCTCTAAAGTCACCATGTCTTGGACTTCCTAATGGAAAGACTTCTTTGTGTTGCTAGGGATTGAACCCAGGACATCATTCATGATAAAGAGATGCTCTACCACTGAAATGCATCACCATCTCCAATTACAATTTCTTTATTGTATAAATATTCAAACTCCTTTCTTCTAGACTTAATAAAAAATGTAATACATACTCATTATTTCTAGTTACCCTACTATGAGACAGCACAATAACATTCCTACTCAATATAGTATTGAAATTTTTAGCAAAAATTATTAGGCAAGGAAATTAAAAAATGAAGATCATCTAATTTGGAAATGAGGAAGGCAAAATATTCATGTTTTCAGATAAATATGATTTTATATATACACCTTTTTTATATATAAACACTTTCCTAAACTTACTGAAATTCATAAACAAATTTAGTGTATTTTAGGATACAAAATTAATATATAGCTATTATTATAATTTTTAGACACCTACAATGAACTCATTTAAAATGAATCAAGGAATCACATTCACAGTAGATTTAGAAACCAAATACTGGTAATCATTTTAACCAATAAAATAAAATATCTCTAGAATGAAAATTACAAATGACTGATGAAAGAAATTTGAATATATGCACAGTAAAACAGAAAGATACCAATCTTCAGGAAATAGAAGAATTGATATTGCTAAGATGTCAACACTTCCCAATGCACTCTACAGAGTGAATACAATCATCATCAATTACATTCAGGACATAAAGTAAACACTTGAAAATTCTTATGAAACCACAAAAGACCCAGAATAGAAATATTAATTCTGTACAAACAAAACATGAAGCTGAAGGGATCACAATACTTGATTTCAAGATATGCCTGAAAGCTATAGTAATCAATATAAACAACAAAAACCTGGCACATAGAAAATGGAACAGAACAAAAAATATATATCAAACATATATCAAACTGATTTTTGACAAAGACACTGGGAACATACATTGGAGAAAGAAGAGTTTCTTCAATGGTGGTTGGAATCCTAGAGATAAATTACAAATTTTATATATATATATATATATATATATATATTTAAATTACATATTCATGTTTTCAGATGAATCTCAGATTAAATTATATATACATATATGTAATTTAAATATATAATATTTATGTAAAATATAATATGTATATGTAATTTAAATATATTATATATATATCCTTACCTTTTACTTGAATGGGAGAAAATATTTGCAAACTATCAATCCAGCAGAAGTGTTGGGCAAGTGATATCTATAGACAATCTTAGAAAGAAGAAAATTAAAGGGTCTACATGTATATCAATAAATGTTTAATATCATTAATCATCAGGGCAGAGAAGATCCAAAATGATGATATAATATCTTACCCTAGCTCGAATGGCCCTAATAAAAAATGCAAACATTAACTAATTGAGACAAGGATGTAGAGTAAGAGGAAATCTTATATACTGTTGATGGGAATGTAAATTTTTAAAGCCATTATGTAAGAATGTATAGAGATTCCTTAAAAAACTCATAATAAAATTTCTAAATTATCTCACAAATTAACTAGATAAATAAGCAAAGGAAATAAAATCGACAAACCAAAAGGATACAGGCATTCCCATTTTTTTAAAAAGTTTTTAAAGAGAAAAACTCACATAAATACAGTTATCTCATACTAGACAATGTCACCATAAATATACATTGGAGAAAAAGATAGTCTTTTTCAACAAATTGTGCTTGGAAAACTGGATATCTGTATGTAATAAAATGAAATTAGACTTCTATCTACTTCCCTGAACAAAACTCAATTCAAAGTGGATCAAAGACCTAGGCATTAGAACCGAGACCCTACTCTTACTAGAAGAAAAAGTAGGCCAGAATCTCTGTCATGTTGACTTAGGAACCAAATTCTTCAACAAGACTCCTAAAGCACAAAGAGTAAACTCAAGAATCACAAGAGCTAATCTATGGACCCAACCTAGGTCCCCTTCAACAGATAAATGACTAAAGAAGATACGGTACATAAACACAATTCTCCTGTCATAAAGAAGAATGAAATTATGACCTTTGTCAAGGGTAAATGGACAGAACTGGAAACTATCATGCTAAGTGAAATAAGCCAATCTCCGAAAGACAAAGGCAAATGTTCTTTTTGTTATGCAGATTCTGACACACAATAAGCAGAGGGTGGGTAGGGTAAAATAGAAGTATTTTGGATTAGACAAAGGGGAATGAGGGAAGGGATGGGTGATGGAAATTGGAAAGACAGTCAAATGAATCAAACATTACTTTTGTATGTTCATAAATGAATATATGACCAGTTTAACTCCACTTCACATACAACCACAAAAATGGGAAGTTATATTCCATGTATGTGTGATATGTCAAAATACATTCTAGTGTCATATACAACTAAGAAGAAGAAATAAAATTTTAAAAAATAAAGTGTCCATCAATTAATAAGAAAATATGTTGCATATACACATGGAATATCATTTAGTCATAAAAATTATAATCCTGACATTTATAGCATCAAGAATAGAACTGGAAGACATTAAGCAAAATGAGACAAGCACAGAAAGATGAATATTACATAATCTCATTTATATGTAGAAACTAACAAATGTATGATATGTCAAGATCATTGTATTGTCATGAGCAACTAATAAAAAATAAATAAAAATAAATAAAACAGTCAAAAAACAACAACAAAAAAAACACAACAAATGTATACTATAGAAGAATAGAATGGAATTGTTGTCACTAGAAACCAAGAAGGGAAAGGGGATGAAGGAGATAAAAAGAAGTTAGATAAGGTGTGCTGTGTTAGTCAGCCTTGTGTTGTTTTGACCAAAATACCTGATACAGTTTGTGATTTCAGAAATTTATTCCACATTCTTCTTAGTTCATTGCTTTGGGCTCAAGGTTAGTCTGCACATCATGACCAAAGGGCTTCCTAGAGGAAACCTGCTAAACTCATGGTGGGTTCACAGAGAAAGAGGAGGGGGAAGATGCACCTTTCCAGGGCACACCCCCAGGGACATTCCTCCACCAGGATGCCCTCTGCTACCTATAGTTATCACCCAGTCAGTCCATTCACTGATAAGTTATAGCTCTCATAATTCAATCATTTCACCTTTGAGCATTTCTGTGTCAACATAGGAGCTTTGTGGGGAACACCTTATATCCAAAGCATAACAGAAAACAAAACAAAGATGAGAGGAATTAGTTCTGATGTTCTTTAGCCTAGTACAGTAAATACAGTCTACAAAAATCTTTGGTATATTTCTGAATAATTAAGAGTGTCCAAACATTTTCTACAAATAATAAACTGGTTAATGTTTGAAAAAGGGAAATCAGGAATTACCCATAGTTGATCATTGCACATTTTTCTGTGTGTGATAGTATCATATTATAATCCATACATATGTACAAATATTATATTATTATATGTCAATGAAGAAATATACAGAATAAAAAACCAAAACAAAACAAACAAAGGCAAACTAGGTAGAAATAATTAATAATGTACCAGACTTTGATATCTTTTTCTAAAATGTACAAAATGAGATCTTAAGTGCTCTGTTCACATGAAAGAATATGAGACTATCAATGGACTTCTCATGATCAGTGCTAGAGGAAAGTTCATCCCTAATTTTTATTTAATGTGTTTGACAGAATTGCCTCTTACCAGACAATTGAAATTGTTCATCATCAGACATTTTATATTACCTGGATTAAAGATACTGAATGAATTGTTGGAATCAAGTTTTATACACATTTACTACATAGTGGTAAAAGTAAATAAAATGTTTATACGTAAACTATGTGTCATAAAGGTATTATTCCAATGAGCAATAGTAAATTTTAGTATGATAATAGTTTTTAGTTTGTTTGTTACTTGAATGACACATTTTATATATTAATTGGTGAGGCATAATAATTCAGAAAAATAACATAAGTTTTGGTGCACATTAATTTTCTTATAATAATTTAAATTGACCATGAAAAGTTGCCTTTTGTCCAAGAAAAAGAATTAGTCCTATATTAGCAGGCAAAGTATGGTTAATAAAGAAAAACAAAGTTAAAAAATTGCAGAATAAACAATAAAAAACTAATGCTTCTAATGCACAGATCATAATATATTATTTATTATTTGTTTCAATGCTAATTTATTATTTTATTATTAGTTTCCAATTAGTTATTGAAATGTTAAAATATTCAGGACTCAGGTTTCATCAGGAAGTATGTTTGTTTAGAGAATATAATAAACAATGCAATGAGTCTTGCTAAAATCTACATGCATGAAATAAAACTCCCTTTATAAGTGTTTATCGATAGTTTAAAGCATAATTTCTTAACCCTGACTGCACATCATCACTCTCTTGGGAGATTTTAAAAATATGATTGCTGAGGACTTAGTCCCAGGGATTCTGATTAAATTGGCCTGGATGGCACCTTAGAAAGGCAGTTTATAAAAGCTTCCTAGGAGATTGTAACGTTCAGTCAAGAATGAAAACCAGGTGTTAGAATTAATAGTATGGAATATTAGTCACTATTAGCACATATATAAATATATAAGTTGATTTTATTTTATCCTTTAAAATATGCACAAGCAAGATATGGGACAGGACCATACCATTCCTATCATATTCTTGCTTCTGCTTGGATTACCATTAATGTCTAGGAATTCAGTGTCTGGCATCTCACAGTCAATCAAATAAATATTTATTGAATTGTTTATTAAGCCTTCTGATATTAATATTCTTTCTAGTGTTTTTAAATATAGAAAACCTTTCCCAATGAACAATCATCCATATTTTATACATTGTCTTGCTATATTAAAAACTAAATTAGTTAAATTTTATATTTTTTTCAGTAATTCTCAATTGCCTGAATTTTTTTGCATCTTTACCTATATAATAATTTTTATAATAGACAATTACTTTCACTTTATCACCATCTACATAATGCTGGCTAAGAGTAAAAACATTCATTATAACCTTGCAGAAAATATACTTTTAATGTGAAATAAAAATAAAAGTTATAATAATAAGAAAATCACTGGTTATTTTGTAAGTTCTTATTTTGAATATTTTTAAGTGCAGATTAAATAAGTCATAGGCAAGGAGGAAGTGCTCCATATTGCTATGTCCAGCCATTTGTCCTTCCATATTCAGCAGAAAATAAAATGCTAGAGAAAATAATTCACTCTTTTATACTAAAACAGCAATAGAATTAGTCAAATGAGTGACTAATTCTCCCCCGAGTGAAATAAAATCTATTACCAAGTTCAAGGTTGTTGGTAGAATTATTTAATTGCAGTTACATATTTGAGGGCCAAATATTTTATCTGGTTGTCACTTAGAAGCTACCTTCTACTTCTAGAGGCATCCCACAATTTATTGTCTTATTTGTTTCTTTGACTTCGTTACTTACTTCAAACCTGAAATGTGTATCTATCTCCCATCTGATAATATACAGTCTTACATTACAGCAGATGAGGTAGAGAGGGAAGATGGGAGGGGAGGGGAGGGGGGATAGTAGGGGATAGGAAAGGTAGCAGAATACAACAGTCACTAATATGGCATTATGTAAAAATGTGAATGTGTAACGATGTGATTCTGCAATTTGTATTTGGGGTAAAAATGGGAGTTCATAACCCACTTGAATCAAATGTATGAAAGATGATATGTCATGAGCTTTGTAATGTTTTGAACAATCAATTAAAAAAAAGAATGTGACATCTTATACCTTTTATCATGTTATTCATTAGAAGATACTACCTCTTGAAGGCTCAAAAGGAGAAGATTACACAAAGATATAAACACTTGAAATGTATAAATCAATTGGGTTACCTTGGTGTATGTTTTTCAGAAGTCCCCATAAACTCAAACAATCATTTATGAAGAGAGAGATGCTCATCCTAATATGAAAGAAATGCGAAGAATACTAGAGCAGGAATTATCAAGTTGATAGAATTAATAATATATTGTTATCCCTTGTAGATAAAGCTAGTAGAAATTGTCCCATGTGGCATTACAAAGGAAGACAGTAGTTTTTGGAAATCATTTTGTCTACCTTCTTTTTCCTCTATATATCCTTGAAATATTATCCTTTTTGTACAAATCTTCTTAATTCTCATTAATGTCCAGTATGTGTTATAGTTTGGATTGCAAATGTTCCCTAACAGTTCATATGTTGAAAGCTTTGTCCTTATCTGGTGATATTACTGAGAGGTGCTGGACAATTTAGGAGGTAGGCCCAGTTTGAGAAAGTAGATCACTGAGGCCATGTCATTGATGAACTTTTCTTGTTTCTAGCCACATCAATTCTCTCTCTCTCTCTCTCTCTCTCTCTCTCTCTCTCTCTCTCTCTCTCACTTTCTTTACCTGTTTCCTGGTCCCTTGAGGTGAATAGCTATGCTTATGATGTGCTGCCCACCATGGTGCTCAAAGTTCCAAACATTGACTGAAACTTCTGAAACCACAAGCCAAAATAAATCTTTCCTCCTTTAGTTCAATTTTTTATAAGTATTTTTCTATAGCAATGGAAGGCTGACTAACAGAAACTGGTACTGTGAATGGGACTGTCACTGTTGTTATACCTGTTTGTGGTTTAGAAGTTCTGGAATAGGTTTTTTGGAGGTACTTTGAAAGGTTTAGAGAAGTAGGAAAAAGTATCTTTAGAAATGTTGTAAACAGATCTTAATGTGTGATTTCTGGTATGATTTCAGAAGATCAGAATATTGACAAGAAATTTTATAATAAAGACTGTAATCGTGAGGTAAAGGAATGAGGATTCTACTGGGATTTGTTTAGAGGCAATTCTTGTTATATTCTCACAAAGAATTTATCTATATTTTTGTCCATGCCTTAAAATTTGTGTGAGGTTAAATTTAAAGGTGACAGACTAGTATTTCTGGTGGAGGAAATTTCAAGGCAGCACAATATTCAGGCTCTGTCATTAGTATTACTGGTTGCTTACAGCCAGAATTTCAGAGAGAAATGGGAACAAAAAGCAAAGCAGAAAGAATTTAAAAACTTGTAGTGTGGCCAGACCCAGTGGCTCATGCCTGTAATCTCACAGCTCAGGAGGTTGAGACAGGAGGATTGTTGAGTCCAAAGCCAGCCTCAGCAAAAAGCAAGGTGCTAAGAAACTCAGTGAGACCCTGTCTTTAAATAAAATACAAAAAAAGGGCTGGGGATGTAGCTCAATGGCTGAGTGCCCCTGAGTTCAATCCTCAGTACCAAAACAAAACAAAAAAACCTTGGAGTTTGACCAGAAGGGAAAAAAGTGTAAAATTAGGGATAAGGAAGATATGTTTCCTGATGAGAATAACATTATTAAAAAGAAATCAAGTGCATGATATTTGAATAAGAGAAAAGATGCATTGAGGGTATCTTAGGAATTGGCTAGACTGCACCAACTTCAGGCTCAAGGGTATAAAAGTGTAAGTTTGTTTGAAGAACTTTGGTTTAAGAAACAGGACCAGGGTGCCCTGCTTGCACTGGACTGTCTAGGAAGTTGCTTTTCACTTCACTGTACTCAACTGTCTAAGTATCTTGAGGCTGTTGCATTCATGGTAATAGTGGACCCAGATACTCCTCAAATTGTGGTACATCTTATAAATGTCCACATTATTCTGATTTTGCAGAAGTGCAGAATGCAATAGTTGTGGGATCATGGAGGATTCCTCCCAGTTTTAAAAACTAAGACTGAGAGGTTAGAAAATGTGTGACTGTGTTGGAATACCTGCATATCTCCAGATAATGTGAAACATGAAGCTGTAAGCATAAATTAAAAGCTACGTTGGAAATCTTAGGAATTTAGAGACATCGGCAACATGAAACAACATCCTAGGAAAACTACAACAGGCAGTGAATAGAGGCAGCCCAAGAAAGAGTTCACATGGGCTGCAGCTAGAAAACCCAGGATAGATGTGGGGATGCAAAAGCCCTTTGGAGTTCAAGTCTTGCCACCAATGTGTCCTGTGTATCGGACATGGGCTACAAAATTTAAAGTTGACCCTGATTGGTTCAATCTTGCTTTTTTCTTAAACACCTTAATATTCTCCTATTCCTACCTTTTGGAATAGACTGTTGTCCCTGTGTCATCTTCTTTTGGAAGTATGAAAATTTGTGTGTGTTTTGTTTGTTTTTACAGAAACTTATAAATCTGAAGACATTTTGTCCTTGGAGTTTGAGAAATGCTGGAACTGATAAGATAATTGGAGTTGAGATGAACTCATTTTGCATTGTGGGATGGGCATGAGTTAGAGTTAGTAGGTTAGAGATAGAATGTTATAGTTTTGATATGGAATATTCCCCCAAGGTTCATGTGTTAAAGTCTTGGTCCAGGACTGTGGTGTTATTGGGAGGTAATGGAATCTTTAGGAGATAGGGCTCAGTTTCAGGAAGTCAGTCACAGGGGTGTGCTCTTATATATCTTGCCTCTCTCTTTGTTTCATATCTGCTATGAGGTGAATAACTCTGTTCTGCTTCATCAAAGGTCAAAAACAGTAGGACCAATTAACCTTGAACTAGAACCTCTGAAACCATGAGACAAAATAAATTTTTCCTCCTTCAAATTGGTTTTCTCAGGTATTTTGACACAGTAACCAAAAGCTAACTAACACAATTTATGTTTGCTTTGAAGTAGATGAGCTGGTATTCCTAACAAAGATTATGTTAGGCTCTGGTTACATATTGCCTTTTATTGAATCAAAGGTTTAAGTCTTGCTTATGCTATATGTCAATCATTAATCATCAGGAAATTGCCCTTCGTGCTTTCCTCATTTCAGGTCCCAAGATGCAAGAGAGAAGATATATTGAAAATGATTGGTTTCCTGATGGGAAAACAAAGTGCTGGGTACATTGTACACTAGCTCTTAAAGTTTCTAGAGGAAATTTATGTTACCTCTGCTAATGTTGACCAAACTAATTCACATAACTACACCAGACCTCAAAGAAGTAGGCCATGAGTAAGAATTGTAAACAAATTATGAACCGGACTAAAGATTATTAAGAAGGAATTTGGGGTTCAGGACTGGTTATATTACCACAGATTGACAGTCAGATTACCCTCCAGGCTGGACAAATGCAAACATACATTGTCAGGAGTTAAGTCCACTGAAGGTTAATTAATAAAATCTTTTCATTTAATTTTATTCATAATTTAATTACAGAGTTTGAAAAGCTCAAGAAAAAAGGATTTCCTTGTTTCTAGCATGGTGCTCCTGCAAAATTCCCTTCTTCTAACATATCTGGAAAACAACATGGTATGATTTATGTGCCAATGCTGCTCTCATATTTTTTTAATATTTCTAGTTCACCCAAATATTTCTTTTCTTTCTTAGAACATTATATTTTCTTGCTTAGCAAAGAAATGATATATGTAAGACAATACCTTTATTTCATGAATATAATTTTAACTTCCATAATTTTAACTTAGAGAAAAGGTCATATACTTATGTCATGTTGTGTATTTATATAGAACTTTTGAGAATAACCAGAGAAAATTAGATAAAGGTAGATATGCACATGCATACAAACATATATAAAGAGAATGAAAACTAAGCTGAATTCTAATACTATACTATTCTCAAAGTTCAAAGCAGGATTCAGACAATGGGAGATTTTAATGATCAGAATTTTCACTTGTTTCTTTCAGGGAAACATACATATTTTATTATTGGTTCCCTCCCTGAGGATTTCCCTTCTATTATAATAGCAGTTGCAAATCATTATCAGTAAAGCTAATGCTGAAAAAACACATCATATTTAAGAAGTTAACCAATCTTTAAACAAATAATAAATTTTTCAGATAAATATGTCTACCTGGTTTTCAACATAATGCAATGCATACATGTATTAAGCATTATGTGATCACACATATATATATATGTATACTTTTTATGTTTTATATATCAATAAAATAAATTAAAATGAACCATATACTTATAAAATGTAGAAGAAAAAAAACTTTGAAAGGTTTTAACATAATGAAGTGACAAAGATTTTATGAAATAGACACATTAGTTACCATGATTTAAAATACAATACAATGTGTAAATCATCAAAATCTCTTATGCCCCCCTTAATATGCATTTTTTTTTTGTTTTTACTTATCGGTTAAAAAGTGATTTTAATTTTAAAATGTGGAGTATATTTTAGAATTGAAGCATGGGTAAATTATCACATTAAAAATGATGTTTAAGCCAGGTGCAGTGGCACACACCTGTAATTCCAGTGACTTGGAAGACTGAGGCACCAAGATCACAAATTTGAGGCTGGCGTTAGCAAATTAATAAGGCCTTCAGCAATTTAGTGGGACTCCATCTCAAACTAAAAAATAAGAAATGGTCTGGGGATGTAGGTCAGTGGTAAAATACCCTTGAGTTCAATCCCCAGTACCATAAAGGAAAAAAAACAAAAAAACAGATGAGTAGTGAAACAAGTTGATAAGTATGAATTACTTTGATTTATATGATATAACTCAGATTATGAAGAACAAGAGTTTTTTAAAGGTAGGATTTGTTATTAATTTATATTTCCATTTTCATCCACAATCTAAAATTAATTCATTCTAAATATCAGAAAACACAAACTAAAAGTCATTTTTATCTTATGTTTATAGAGAAAATAAGATATAATGTACAATTTTAATTTATAAATATATTTATACTTATTATTTTCCTGTTCATGTGATATTTTCACTTTACTAAAGAAAAATATTCATATCATTTAAGTGTATGTAAAAAAATAATTGATTCTACTTTCCATGAATCATAAATTCTTTATTACTGTATGTATTTTTGAAATAATTTTTATAATGGGAAAACTGTCATTTCTCACTGATGATAGTTTTTACTCCTCTTGGATGACCATCCTGGCTTTATCCTCTGAATTTGAGGGAAACTCTAGGGATATTAGAATTGCTTTCAGGACTCAATAAATAATGAGAGAATAGGAAACACAATAATTCCAGGTATCCTGAAAACTATCTTTTGTCCAAAGTATTTGAAATCTAACATTTTTCCTCACATTAAATGTTGAGCCCAGGATAAATTTAAATGGTATCTCAGAGTTTCTACAAGTCTAAGGAAACTGTTATATGACACTTGTTGTAACCTATTGAGTTCTAACAGATTCCTGGTGAGAACCTAGTACCCTTAATGCACCCAGATTCCTAGGAGTGCTGATGATTGAGCTCTCAGCTCAGCCCCTCTCAAGAATTGTCTTTGGCTGCAAGATCTTCCATGTTTTTGTCCATATTCCCTGTCCATGATTAGGCAGCATCCAGTGACATTTTTGTCTCAAGACAGAATGATTATGTAATCTCTAGGGGTTATTATCGCTGACATTTTTGTCTCAAGACAGAATGATTATGTAAGGTTATCTTGGCTTCAGAACTACTCATAGGTTTTACTGATAACTTTCTTGTGACTGCATTTCTAGTCAACTTCTTCCACTGCCAAGCCTGTTCTCTTTCTCTCATATTTCTTGATGCCTAAAGTACTGAACAATAAAGCTACTGCATAAAAATCTCACTTTCAAAGTCTGTTTCTCAGAAAAAAAAATGCCCCATTACATGGCTGTAAAAACAGACAACAAAAGTACAAATGCCAGTTTATACCATGCATCTAAAAAAAGCCATCCTTAAGAATAACCTCAGAGTTAGCATGTGTTGAGTCATCAGAGAGAGAGACATCTAGAGATGTTCAAGTGCATTCTGATGATTTATTTTCAATCTTGCTACAGAAGGTCAACAAATAAGGATACAGACTGTGTGACCACATCTATTGTTTCTAGAAAATAATCTGCAAAAATAATAGCTCCTTCCAGAATTGAGCAAGCCAAATATAATTTTGCTCAAATAGCTCTTCAGCTCTCAATTGTGGAGCTCTAGTAATAAACTTACAGGTCAGAGTTTCAGGTAGTTGCAATAATGAATTCTTACTTCTCCAGAAAATTCTTGAAAACTTGATTCATCAAGCAGCACTGATTCCAGCACTGAATACCTGGTAGCTTTGGGGGGTCAAGTGCATACCCAGGATTTATAGGAACATTAGGTAGCTTGCATTCATGTTATATTTTGTATACAAAATAAAGAAACTGGATAAAGTAAAATAAACTACTCTCTTTAGGTATTTTCAGAGCATATCCCAATAGCTTGTTTGAAGTGAACCAGTGATTATGCTCCTAGAGCACATTCCATTGTCAAAAGACAGACATTTTTTATTGCTTCACCTTGGAATTGGAGATTATTAGTATTTCCATCCAGTTTGTACTAACATAAGAAAACATCTGAACCTAGAGATATATCTAAGTGGTAGGGCACTAATCTAACATGTGTGGGACCCTAGAGTTTTATCCCCAGCAACACACACACACACACACACACACACACACACGCAACCTAAGGCAGAATACTTTATAAAGAAAAGAGATTTATTGATTTTACGGTTTCAGAAACTAAACTGGGCATTCACATCTGATGGGAGCCTGTGGTGTGTCACAATATGGCACATGACATCACATAGTGGGAATGTATGCAAGAGATCACATCAGAGAAGAAGCATAGAGTAGGGAGGGCGAGGCTCTATCTTCCTTAGCAACACACTCACTGGAACTAATCAGCCTACTAGAACCACTTAGTTTTTTCCCAGGGCGGTGGCCTATGACCTAATAATCTCTTTGAAAGTCTTCACCAGATTAATACAATTTCCTTGGGGGATTAAGACTTAACAAGATCTTTGGTGGAAGAAACCTCATTCAAAATGAAGCAGATGGTATTGATATCCAGTGGGTTGAGGCCAAGTGTATGGCTAATAAACCTTCAAAACAGAAAATTATCAGATATAAAATGTTGATAGATTGAGAAATTCTGCCAAAAAGCACTTAATGATTAAGGAAAGGGTACATCTGTTGTGCTCTTTTTTTGTACAACTAATAGCTCACTCAAAACAATTTTTGCAAACATTAAGTTGATTTTACTTCTGTTTCTTAACCACAGACTTCCCAAGATCATTGATTTCCATTATTCAGAACATTGACAATTAAAATTAAAAATTAATAATTAATAAAATTAATAAAAATTAATAAAAATTAAAATTGCAAAAATGTACAATACTGTGTTAATGTTTTATGACTTGTAGGTGTTATCTTTGTGTGTTTATGTGTGTGTGTGTGTGTGTACATGGCATATATACATGGAATAGATTTAATCTGCAATGTTCCTCAAAGGCTTAAGTGTTAAAGGCTCAGTCCTTAATTTGATACTGTTGGAAGAAGGGGGAAAGCTACTGGGAGCTCCTAGGTCATTGGGAATTTACCATTACAGGGGATTGTGGAATTCTAGTCTCTTCTTTTCTATTTTTGCTTCCTGGGCAACATGAAGTGAGGAGTTTGCTCTTCCACACAGTCCCTATCATGATATTCAGTCTCATCACAGACCCAAAAGCAGTGAGTCTACCCAACCATGGACTGAAACCTTAAAAATTGGGAGACAAAATAAACAGTATAAATTAATAATATCATGTATTTTGTCATGTAATAGAAGCTGGCTAATTCAATTCACACATTTTTTGTAGACTAGAGAATATATGAAATTATTACCATTAGTAAATAATGTTTGCAATGTGACCTCAGAGAATGTCTGATCATTCTTTTCAACATTCCTTTAGAGTAAAATCTCTGCTAAAATTTAACTCTGACAATTCAACTTAACAAATGTTTATTGTGCGTACCATAGATACTGTCATGAAGGTTGCACTGCGTATCATATTAATGCCTGGAAAATTTACATTTTTCTTCACAGTTAACAATTTGGAATCACGACTAATTGGTCTTACAACGTTTGAATTTTATTTCCTTTTTTGATAAGCTGCTTTTAAAGGAACAAAAATGGATACTTTATTTTTCTAGTTTAAGTCACCAGCACCACAGGATGAACTTTAGAGGAGTAAATTTAGATGGGTATGTTTTCTTATTGTTTCAAATCAGTTAAACTTACAGAAGTTTTACTGATCAACTAGTTAGAAAATTTTGATCTATTCATTAAACTGGAAATTGATTGACATTGTAAAATAATTGATAATGGTTTAGTCTATTTATATATTAAGTCATATTGCAAGGTAGAAAGTACTTAGTCTAATTGTATTACAGGGACTAAAGTAGAAAGTACTTAGTCTAATTGTATTACAGGTTTAATGAGTAGATTGTTTCTCTCCCAGGAACAGGAACCATCCCTGCCAGTTCCACCACAAGTTATAATACTGTGACCTAGATACCAACTCTCTGTCACCAGGGGTTAGATATTGTTCCTTCTGAAATTTCTAATATCCAAGACATGAAGAGAATGCTATTTTTAAAAAATGAAGTGCCCATTTGTGACCTTAAAGATACTTTAAAAGTCACCTGAGTATTGACTATGTCACTCTCTTTTTTGTTAACTGTCTGTAAGTTCTTGATTTTGATTAGTTGTTATTTATTTACTTTTTTTCAGCTTTGAAAATACACATCATGCAAAGCAGAAAGAGTCTTCAGTTAGAAGGAAAGTAGCTTGGACAAGAGGCAAATTTGCAGTAGTCAAGCAGAGATATCAGCTCATCAGAGAATGGCAATGGAAGAAAACTAAAAATGTCAGAAACTTACAGAAGGAGAACCATAGACTTGGCAGGTGGAGAGACTTTGTCAGGTTCTAATAGGTGCCTGCCCATAGATCAATATCTACAATGAGTGCTAGCAGGACAACACCTGAAGTTCTTCATAGGGAGTAGGTGATCCAAGACCTCCTGCCTTCAAGTGTCAACTCTGCCACTTGCTAGCTATACAGAAAAAGAAAAAAAACTTACCACTTCTGAACCTCAGTTTGTTGTTTTGGGCAAATTCAGAATATAACAGTACATATCTGTTTGTTGAGAGGAAACAAAAACATAACGCTGCTGCTGCTATAGCATTCTGTAGGTCTGCTACTACTATGGAAAACGTGTAAGCTCAAAAAGCCTGTGAAGTCAGAGAAATAAGATGTGTTTTAATTTTCCCAATTGTTTTCAATTTTCATTTTTGTATAGAAAATAAAATGATTCTAGTTACTGCCTTAAGTCAAGGAACAGTTTATTAAGAACCATTAGGTTTGATAATTTTTTTTTCTGATTTTAAAATGAACTTTAGATATCAAGCTTTTATTCGTGTCTTTTAAAATGGTTGGCCTAAATTAAATAAAGACATAATTGTTTAGTGTTTCTTAAAAATAGAGTTGCATTGCATGTGAAAGCAATTTACAAACCATGGAATTCTAATATAAAGACCTTAGCATTGCATGGCACAGTGACCTGTAATTCTGAGGCAGGAGAATCACAAGTTCAAGGTATCTGGGCAACTTACAAGACTCTGTCTCAAAATTAAAAAGACTGGGGGTATGTCTCAGTGCTAGAGCATTTGCCTAACATGTGTAAGACCCTGGATTCAATACCCAGCACCACAAAAAAGAAAGGAAACATAAATAAAGAACTTGTTTTTAAAGCTGAATGTACAAAATAAAGAATAATAAAATTCAGTGTGTTCATCAATATCATTCAGAAGAAATTTAGAATAAAATTTTAAATAGGTTGCATGAGAACTTCCATAAATTATAAATAATGCAGCAAAGAATTTATGGATATTTGAATTACTTAAGTATATTCTATACTTTTTTAGGATAACTGAATTGAACGGAATGATAATTCATTTCTAAAAAAGTCTTATTGCTCCTGTTAGAGACAAAATATTAGCCCAAAATTATTATTTTAGATAAACAGGATGATGACCATGCCTATAGAAATTATTACTGAACACAGACCCACAGCATAATGTAAAGTTTGAATCAGAGTTAGAGTGCATGTCTGGGTTTGCTTCTTCTATCTATATGAGTACAAATAATTTATTTTTGTGAAACTTCTTCCATGTAGAATGAATAATAATATTTATGTATCTTTCTGAATTTTAGTTAATACCAGAAGAAAACACATTAATGTCTTTGCCAACATTAAAACCTTATCAAATATAAATAGTTGTTATCATCATCACCATTATCATTTTGCCTTAAGAAGTCAGAGAAATCAAACTATTTGGTTCATCACCATGATTATTTTTATACAAATCACATCTATCCTAGAACACTTAATAATAAATTTTAGTGTATACAGCTTAAAGATATTGTTCTGATAGTATCTTGTTATACAACCAGGTTTTAAATATATTTCAGTTAAATGGAAAAAAAATAATACTAAATGCATAATTTTCTTAAAAATTGAAAACATGTATTTAAATTTAAAGTATAAAATTTAGAGACTAGTATCACATCGAGTTGAGGAACAAACAACATCAGTGAAAATTAAGATGGTCCACACTGATGGATAAGCTATGTCCTAAGACTATGGAGTATTTTTGGAGAAGAAAATCTCCATTCAGTGAGTTTAATATTAACAGATGTAAATTCCCATTTTTTTCTGACATTATCCACTAACTTTCATAAGATTAACTTTGTTTCCTTTATACAGTTATTTTACGGAAAAGAAAGTTGTTAAACATGTACCTAACGATTCATTTTTAAATAAAACCTCCAAACCAAAACTTTGCATATGAAAACCAAAAATTGAGATTAAGTTAATGATAATTATTGAGTTAGATAAGGTTCTTCCCAAATTATTTTAAATTAATTAGTCCTGAGAGTGAGAAGAAATTTAACCCTGCGTGTCTGTGTAATTTTCTCTAAAAATCTGTTTTTTATAAAACTTTTGAAACCAACATACAAGTTTGTTTTATGAACAAATATTTTTTTAGCAGTGCACACCCCAAAATGTGTTTTGCTTCTCTAAAGCTTCTCAGTGGTCTCTTCCTCAGTGTGTTAGACCTATTGTTCCATCTCCCTGTTGTGTTCTATTTCAGTGTAGCTACCAGGGTCCCCACTGAGCTGACAGTGAGCCTTTATGACCCTCTTCTCCAATGTCAGTAAATTCAAAAGGAGCAGATATTGATTCACTCTTGTCCCTTCTGATTTTCTGGCTATGGAGCTGGCACTAGAATAGGAAAATCTTGGCCAAAGAAACAGAGAGAGCAATAGAAAAATTATGGAATCAGACTCAGAACACACCTGAGAGAAAAAAAAAATAGCTATCTATAGAAAGAAATCCTTGTAGATTTCCAGTCCCAAAGTAAGTCCCAACTGTACTTTCTGTTCTTGGTTTAGTTAAGGTGCCCTTTCTCTCATACTAAAGTCCTCTTTACTGCTTGGAGGATATAGCATTGCATTCATACCATTGCTTTGGGAAGGAGGATATCTTTGAAATATAAAAACATTATGTACAATAAGTAATTTATTTATTAAGTTCTAACAGAAAGAAAATCAAAGAGAGAGAAATTCGCTCAACTCATTCATTGATTAGACTTTTTACTAATTTTCCTACAAGGAAAGACTATAGATTCAGAGTACAAGAAACAAAAATCCAACCAACAAGCATTTTTAGCATCTTACAATCAAGATAAAAGACTTCTTAAAATCCAGCTGTGTGTTTCTTTTAATTAGCTCACTTACTCAGTAAAACATGCATCGCAAGTTTTCCTTCTTGAATAACTTTCTTGAATAACACAGCTGGGAGCATACTCAGTTGAGCATTGATGCAGCTGGCTAGCTGAAATGATGAAAATCAAATGTGAATTCTGATGAAGTAATTTCATTTTGAGCCTTTCATATTTCTTTCCCCCTAAATTAAAAAGAAATGAAACCTCAAGTTCAGCTAGTTCACCGCCTACTCCATGCCAATTCACATTTTCAGATAATAAGAGTATTTTGCCCAAAATGAATACTAAACACGAAATTCTATTTTCTCATATAATATAATTCTTTTAATGTATGGAGCCTATGATAATTTGCTCTGATAATATAATAACTGACCTGCTTTGTGAAGTGAGGTGAACATTGTTATTATTGCTAAACTAGTTAAATGTTGCTGTAATTATTCATTATGAAATATTATCTGAATTTACAGTATGTTAAGTTTCAATAAATATTCTATTGTAAAATAAGTGTAATGATTAATCTTGGGTAATCTTTCCATTGTTTAATAAATCACTAAGTTTTCGAAGACTTTTTTTTAAGCTTGCTTACAATGTAATGAATATCCTCAGGAATTTAATCAGTTGATCATATCATCATTTCACACAGTAAACCTGTGAAATTCAATTAATGTAATGGAAATATCTCCTTATTCTAATTATATATATGACACAGCATTTTGTAGTATGACTTTAATTTTAGTTCTTCATTGCTTTGTGTTAATGTATTTAATTATGCCAGATTTAATTTTTTTTATTGGTTGTTCACAACATTACAAAGCTCTTGACATATCATATTTCATACATTAGAATCAAGTGGGTTATGAACTCCCATTTTTACCCCAAATACAGATTGCAGAATCACATCGGTTACACATCACATTTTTACATACTGCCATATTAGTGACTGTTGTATTCTGCTACCTTTCCTATCCTCTACTATCCCCCATCCCCTCCCCTCCCATCTTCTCTCTCTACCCCATCTACTGTAATTCATTTCCCCTCCATGTTTGTTATCCCATTCCCCTCATAACCTCTTATATGTAATTTTGTATAACAATGAGGGTCTCCCTCCATTTCCGTGTGATTTCCCTTTTTTTTTCTCCCTTTCCCTCCCACCTCATGTCTCTGTTTAATGTTAATCTTTTCTTCCTGCTCTTCCTCCCTGTTCTGTTCTTAGTTGCTCTCATTATATCAAAGAAGACATTTGGTATTTGTTTTTTAGGGATTGGCTAGCTTCACTAAGCATAACAGATTTAAATTTTTTTAAATGCTATTTTTTTTTCATTTATATATTTACTAATGTATCCACCCAACAAGTATACATTGTGGTGCATTATTTTCCAGATAATATACAAGGCATTGGAATACAAAAATAAATAATGCAGGTTTTGGCATTCAGTTCTACAGAACACTCATAAATATACTTATGATGGGCTGAAAAGTGACAATGCTAAATACTGGGAAAGATGTGAAGAGATTGGATTATTAATACATTGCTGGTGAGTACAGCCACTGTGGAAATCACTTTGGCAGTTTTTATACAATTGAATATGCAACTGCCAGCAGTCATACACCTGGAGATTTGCCACAAAGATTTATGTTCATACAAAAATCTGTATGCAAGTGTTCTTAGCAGCTTTACTTTTAATATCCCCAAACCTAAAACATGTCAAATGTCCTTCAAAAGAGCAAGAGTTAAACATTTCATGGTATATGTGAACCACCACGGAATACTGGAATACTACTCAGCAATAAAAATTAACAAGTTATTCATGCAAGCAGTAACTTGGAAGTAATCCCAAGAATTTTTTTTTTTTTTTTTCGAAAAAAAATCTTTATTATTATTATTTTTTGTTTTATTCTGGTCATTTTTCTTTTCCTTCTTACATATCTAAGTATTTTTTTTATTCTCTACTTTTCTGTTTTTAATTATAAGAAATTTCCTCTCATTCTTTTTTTTTTAAATTTTTTTTTATTGATTATTTATCGCATTACATAGTTCATGATATATCATCTTTCATACATTAGACTCAAATTGTGCTTTGAACTCCCATTTTCACCCCAAATACAGATTGCAGAATCACATCTGTTACATATTCACATTTTTACATATTGCCATATTAGTGACTGTTGTATTCTGCTACCTTTCCTATCCCCTACTATCCCCCCTCCCCTCCCCTCCCCTCCCATCTTCCCTCTCTACCTCCCCTGCTGTTGTTCAATTCTCTCCCTTTTTTTTTCCCTCCCCCTTGCCCCTCATAACCTCTTATAATTTTATGTATCCTTGAAGGTCTCCTACCATTTCCATATGCTTTCCCTTCTCTCTCCGTTTCTCTCCCCCCATTCGTCTTTGTTTACTGTAGTCTTTTCCTCATGCTCTTTCTTCCTGTTCTGTTCTTAGTTGTTCTCTTTATATCAAAGCAGACATTTGGCATTTGTTTTTTAGGGCTTGGCTAGCTTCGCTTAGCATAATCTGCTCTAATGCCATCCATTTCCCTGCAAATTCTATGATTTTGTCATTTCTTAGTGCTGCATAATACTCCATTGTGTATAGATGCCACATTTTTTTTATCCATTCATCAATTGAAGGGCATCTAGGTTGGTTCCACAGTCTAGCTATTGTGAATTTTTTAAAAAACTAAATTTTAGAAATGAAGTTCAGAAGAGTAGCTGGAAAAGGTCAAGAATTGGGTCAGTGTGTGGGAGAGAGGGAGGTTTCCTTAGGAAAAAAGAGTGTGAGGGATCAGTTTGGTGTGATTATTCTTTAATATCTTGACTGACGTTCTGCGTACATGAATGCACAGACTTGATAAAGTTATATAAAATAAATACATACTCATTCTTAAATAAATACAGGTAAAAAATGATGAAATCCAATTATGAGTGGATTGGATCAATTGTAATATCCTGCATTATTATGGAAGGTATTTAAAGCTATTAGAACAAACTGAAGATTTGATTCACTTGACAGTGGAAAGTCTAATTCTTTTAAAGGAATTCTAGTATTTGAAAGTTATATTTAGGTATTCTAAATTCCTTACTTAATTCTCATTCCATTATCATAATTTGTAAATTTTCACTTTTCAACAAATATTAATTTAATAACATTAAGTTCTCTGAAAACTTTTCTATAATTGACAGATTTTGAAGAATATGCTCGCTTTAAATTGATCATATATGACCAAAGTATGTATAAATTTATACATTTTCCACCCAAATGACATGAAATTATTTCAATTTCTAGAAAAGTTTATATGACTTCAAATAAAATACCATTTTCACTATTGTTACACTATGATTTTCCTTACCTTTAGAAACTTGGCTTCCCATTGAGAAGATGAATGAAAAAATTGTTATTTTCTTTTTATAAAATTCAATAAAATGTATTAAACTTTTAAATGTCATGATATGGTTTATTTCTGTTTTTCTGTTCTTCAAGTGTTAAATATATCACAAATCTTTCCAAAATAAAGTAATAACTTAATTGTTTTGTTTTACTTCTATATTTTAATTAATATTTTCTCATTTTTGGTTCAACTTTAAAAATGTGATATTTTCTATTGTTTTTCTTTCAAATTTTAAAGAATATTGTAAATAACACTCCAGATGCTTGTTATAGTTGACCTTGTTATTATACTTTTAATTAACATAAAATGCACATGTTTCAATATTTTTAGAATGAAAGTCAATGAGGAAACCATTCATTTAAGATTATGCATAAATGTTAAGGTATATCCAACTGTACCTAGTGAGTTCTTTCATGCCAGAAAACTTTTCAAACTAGACTTTTTCTTTGTTTTTTTGTTTTTTCCTACATAAAATTTAAAAGGCACACTTGGTGGTATTAGCGATGTTTCAAAAACATACCGCTAAATTACAAAATAAGAATTATTGGTGGAAGAGAGTAACTGGACTCTGGTCTTTCAGCAAACAATTATCAAGTTATCACTATGTGTTGGTGATGGGTAAATAATTTGATAATGGATAAGTTTCTCTATGAGGAAGCAAATATCATAGTGATAATTGAGCCTTTACTATTATTTCATATGTTCTGAAATAAGCCAAACTTTCTAAATTTACATCATCTATGTTAAAAAATTAAACCATTAATACCTAATGTCAGCCTACTTTTCCATAAATTACTGAAAACAAAGAGATTAAAAATACAATATTAAATACATACACAAATTTCCTTATGCATTTTATTTAGTTCATCACATTAATTCTGTGCATAGGGCACAGGGAAGAAAGAATAGCTCATTTCCCATTTGAAAGAGTAGTTATTTTATTTCCAATAGTTATATTATTTTTAGGAATTATTTATTCTTGATGAATGAGATTTAGTAGAACCTGAGAGATGGAAAAGAATTCCAAAATTAGATTCAATCTATTTCAATAAAGTAACAATTTTCTTCAAAAACTACATTTGATAAACATGTATTCAGATAATTTTAAATAATGCTAACCACAAAATTTAGATGCATGCTTAAATAGTGACAGAATTTCTTTGCAAAGTACCATTTTAAAAACATTTACAATTTTTATATTCATCATGTTGGGAAAATAGGATTATACATCTCAGGACAGGCCACTCTATTTTCACAAGATACATTTGATTTAAGACATATAATTTACATACACCAATGAAACTATCTCAACCAAGTACTACAGTAAATATACCAAGCAATATTGTCCTCTTTGGAGAAGTCTTAGAATGGTAACAATATTTAAAATCTTGTTCTAATGGAAATTTCTGAGTCTCCAAAAAGAAGTGACAATAAGAAGCTGCTTACATTTAGAGCATTGTGTTTGTGGTACCACCTCATTACCTCTATTATCTATTAAAACACCATAATAACATAAGGATAGCCTCTGAACTGCAAGCAAACCAATACATAATCTAAAGTCTACAAACTATACAACCATCTGAGAGGTATTCAAGGGGAAGTTGGCAGGGTTACACTTTACAGCATGTCTCTGGCAAGGTTGCAAACTCAAGTATCAGTAAGGCCAAATAGTATTTGTTATAATGTTTGCAATTTTTGAAAAATATTTTGTATAGGTAGTGTAATACCATGTATTTGTATGAGCACGTATGCACATTAGTTCAAATTATAGTCAAGTGAATTAATTTTCTTAGGATGACTAATTAACATTTAATCACAAAGATCTGATGTGCAAGGTGGACTTTAAGTTTTTCAGGCTGTCCATTCATCTATGATACTTTACTATTTTTCAAAAGAGATGATACAATATTCATGTGAAATTGTTGGAATCCATGTTTTGCAGATTGACTAGTACTTTCAGAAACATGCCAGGAAAGTGGTGTTTCTTGTCATGCACCTCACATCCTTTATCTTTCCTCTACTTTCTTAATAGCCACTGAGTAAACACTTCATAAAGATTCTATGCAGTTTAAAATTACCAAAATTTGTTTTTTAGGGATTGGCTAGCTTCACTTAGCATAAAATGTCATCTTTGATATAAGGAGAGCAACTAAGAACAGAATAGGGAGGAAGAGCATGAGAAGAAGATCACCATTAAACAGGGACAAGAGGGGGGAGGGAAAGAGAGAGAGAAGGGAAATTGTATGGTAAAGGAAGGAGAGACCCTCACTGTTATACAAAATTACATATAAGAGGAAGTGAGGGGAAAGGGGGAAAAAAACAAGAGAGAGAAATGAATTACAGTAGATGGGGTAGAGAGAGAAGATGGGAGGGGTGGGGAGGGGAGGGGAGAGGGGATAGTAGAGGATAGGAAGGGCAGCAGAATACAACAGACACTAGTATGGCAGTAGGTAAAAAAGTGGATGTGGAACCGATGTGAATCTGCAATATGTATACAGGGTAAAAATGGGAGTTCATAATCTGCTTGAATCAAATGTATGAAATATGATGTGTCAAGAGCTTTGTAATGTTTTGAACAACTAATAATAAAAAATAATAAAAAAATAAAAATAAATAAATAAATAAAACTCTGTTTTCCATGTAAAGCAGATAAAATTAACGGAGGGTGGCTATTATCTATTGCTTCAAACCCTTATCAATTAACGATTAACCCTGTATTAGATAAGTTCTTTTGGTTTCAATATTTCTCATATGTTTTTGATTGCTGTATAAAGTTATAACGATAGAAAACCTCACTTGTTGGTGTTCCAAATGAGATTAAAGAAGGTCAGGAAAAAAATAAATAAATAAATAAAATTACCAAAATTCCTTTGCCCTTTATTTAGGTCAAGATGAAAGTCTGAGAAAGAAATATCATACATTTAAAAGACACATCTATATTTAGCAGACTGGTGATCAGTGAAACACTGATTTCTGTCAGCTATTCATTTTGTTTTACCCTTTACTCATATTTGTTGAGAAAATATAACTTAAACAAAAGTTAAGAATGCTAAAGCATACAGACAAGATAGAAACTTTATTGTGCCAAAGAATACTTTGAATCTTGAGAAAGGGTCTCTGCAAAATTATACAAATATATGTGTGTGTGTACTCCAAAAACCCATAGAAGGCAGGAATTTATAATAAGATGTTGACAGTGGTATATATGGGGTAGGAAAGAGACAGATAGCTTACTCCTATTCTTCTAGGTTCTTTGACGGGGCTACAAATTAAATTGACATAAGAAAGATTAATAGGGGCTGGGGATGTGGCTCAAGCAGTAGCGCGCTCGCCTGGCATGCCTGTGGCCCGGGTTCAATCCTCAGCACCACATACCAACAAAGATGTTGTGTCCGCGGAGAACTAAAAAAAAAATAATAAATGTAAAAAAAGATTAATAGTAGATAATTTTAATTACATGCATACATACCTGAATATACATGAGACTCTAATATGAGACATTAAGAAGGACCTAATGATGGAAACTTGTATAGGATCCTGTGCTATAGAAAGGAATAACATCTTAGAGTTTCTGGAGAGTGGTAGAGACACAAGGGAGGGTGTAGGGAGGAAATATATGATGAATACAAATTGTATTTTGCACATCAGATCTCAAGGAAAGCAAATTTCTAGAGTAGCTCTATGTCTGACATGGGTAAATTTACTAATGTGGGTTTATTTTATAGATATAATTTTATTTCACCAAAGGAAATCTTTCCAGAGCTACTTCTAAATCTGCAGTTTCTTAGAATAACGTATTTAATATATGTCATAAGGGTATATTCTGAGGTAAAATATCTGGTCTCCCACAGTCATATTTTAAGGTGCTGTTATGAGTTAGATATAAGGTATATCCCAAAAACTCTTGTGTAAGGCAATATAAGAAAGTTTAGAGGAGAGTTGATTGGGTTATGAGAAGCTTAACCTAGTCATTGCATTAATCCATGATAGGGATTAACTGGGTGATAACTCTAGGCAGGTAGGGTATGGCTGGAGGAGGTGGGTTACTGGGGTATGCCTTTGTCCCTGGAGCATAAGAGCTCTCTCTGCTTTCTCTCTGCTCTCTCTGCTTTCTTGCAGTCATACTCTGAGCTATTTTCTTCCTCTACCCTTTTTGCCTTGATATTCTGCCTCATCTTGGGCCCAGAGCAGTGGAGCTGGCATCCATGGGCTGAGACCTCTGAAACCAAGAGTCCCCAATATCTTTTCCTCCTCTAAAATTGTTCTTGTCAGGTCATTTGGTTATTTTAAATAAAATGCTGACTGAAACTAAGGTGGTGGGTCCTGAGTCCCAACAAAGGCAATACATGGCTATATTGGTTTCTAGTTTATAAATTCTTAACATGGGCATGTACTGTATTTAAAAAAAGGAAAAAAATGGTATGTATTTCTATCTCCCCATACTCATAGATTTACCATTTTTATTTTCCTTGTCAGTAAAATAAAATGATGCCCTTAAGTTTGAGTGCATTCTATTTAATCATTGCAGAAGGATTTTGTTAAGCCCTCAGAAAATAAACTAGGATTTTTCCTGGATTCTTCACAAAATGAATTTTTGAACATATGAATTTCTTGTTGGCAGAAAAACAAATGATTTTCTGAACATATGCATTTGGAGCCTATGATGCCTAATTACAAGTGAGGCCTATTTGATTGCCTTTCGAGAACAGTTGAGGATCCTTGGAAGAACAAGAAGGTTATAACTACCAGTTTAGCAAAGACAGTGCAGTAAGATATCAGTGAAACACAGAAGCTCCTTTCAGAGAGTGTAGAGTTAAATCGTACCACATCTTGGATTTTCTTTTTAACACATTTGCAGGTAGTGCCAACTTTCTCTAATTTCCTGCTCAAAACTCCCTAAAACAGAATTAACTAAATTATATTTATCTTCTCAATTAACTAATATTTACATCTTAAGATATGACTTCCTAATTGTAATCACTTTGCCAATATAAGAGTCTTATGTTAGAGAAACTAGGATAGGACTATAAAGATGACAACCACATTTAGCCATCCTCACTAATGTGGATAAAGAATACAGTCAGTTCACAATGTTTATCTCTTTTCCTTCTGTGGTTGCCTTTCTCTTCCCACAAGTTTCTTGCTTTGAATTAATGACTTGTACAATCTTTCTGAATTGTACAGTCTTTCCTGAATTGTACAATCATTCCTAAATATGCTAATATATTTCCTTAGAGAGATTTGGTATACTCAAAAATATTAATATTATAATACATATTTAATATCTTATATCATTTCTGCACATAGTCAACTTTGATGCCTTTCATGAACTCTTTAAATAGATGAACCAGTTGCCATCACTCAGAGATAGGAAATTAGGCCTGAGGAACCTTCAGTTGGTTCAATAATCTTCTTTGGTTTAGATGCATATATTTTAACAGGCAAGTAAATTCTAATAGTCCTAAAAACAAACATATGTAATGTATGAAATTATTTTATTTGTAATGAAGTGTAGATATAGCATTATATTATTGATAATTTGAAAACATAATGAGTTATTGCAAAAACTCATATCCTATATAGTATGTAGTATATAAATTGCAAAGGCTTCCTCAAATTAAAAAAATATTTAAATGTCAATGCCTTATCTAAAATAGCTTTGTGCTGTGTGTTTTTCTTATTAAACTTCGTACTATTTTCTAAAATAAAATTTCCAGAAATTTGTAAAAAATATCAGACTAAGACCCTTAATTTAAATATTAGTTGTTCCAAAATTTGCTCATTTTTCATTGTGAAAGACAATTACTTACTTATTGTATCCAGACACTGCCCATTTGGAGAAACTATACATTTCATCTCACAGTGCCTAAACCTGACACATTAGATGTTGCAGCTGTAACTTGATTCAAACAACCTATCAGATAATTACAACACAGTGGCCATTGCCTGAACTCTTTTTATAATATCACACATGGCTGGAACGGGGTGTCACTGATTATTGGAATTAACAGTGCATCAATTTATGACAACATGAACTATTTTTGCAAAGGAAAGAATACAGTGAATGAACAGATGTAATAATAATTTAATTCTAAAGATTTTGTTATGAGGCAGACTTGTTAAGAATTTGTTGCATTAAAAATAAACATTTGCTTAATCCTGAAAATGCTATATTTAATTATCAAACATATACTGAGCCTAGAGCAAGAATAATTTTTAGGGAATCTGCTTTAATGAGTTTAAACACACACACACACACACACACACACACACACACACACATTAAATATTAGTCTTCATAATCCAAAAGTGTAAAGTTTAATAGGGGTAGATTATGAATAATACAACTAGGAAAATGATGGCTTCATTATAGTAGATATGAGAACAATGTTAGTAAATAATCAATTAATACAAATTCCAATCTAGTCTTTTTTTTACTCAATTGTCAGTTGAACTATACATGTTGCACATGTAAATATATATATATATATATATATATATATATATATATATATAACACATTTGTATGAATGTGCTTGAAGATGCAGTTTTAGAGAAACACTTGGAGGTATACTAGGTCAACTGGATAATTTGAAGTACCATCTAGATTAGAATATTTGTCTACCGCTCTTGGATTCTTTCCACTGATTCCCTCCCTACAATGTAATCGAGCACAAAAGTTTTGTCATCTACATTCAATTGCAATACTATAGCAATGGCCTAACAAGTGGGTAAAATTATATATTTTGAGAATGAAAGAAATTGTATGTGGGAAAGCTACCTAAAATTATAGAACTGTTTATATTCAGTATAGAATTGTTTATATTCACCAATAAAAAAATCAATAAATAAATAAATGAACAAAAGGAAGATCAGTAGAGTCAAGGGAGAAGAATAGAGGGAGGGAGGAAGGGAAGGAAAGTAGAATAGTAGTGGTGAAAGGGACTGAAATGGAGAAAATCAAATTTAATGCATATATGATTTTGTTAACAGAAACTCCTATGGTGCTCTAGGGGTGTACCTATCATCTAAAATTAAAAACTTGAGTTTTAAAAACTTGACTTTTAGGATATTTTCTATAATGATGATATGTAAGAAAAAAAATTGTCTCAAGGAAGAATGATGGTTAATGAATAAGGATAGGGAGTTGTGGGCCATTCTTGAGAAAGCTTTGCAAAAGTGAAAGCATTTCTAATCTGTAAATAATATCAAAATTTAAAGACCAACCTGTAAAATTAAATAATTATAGATATAAATGTATTTCCCAAAATGGTGTCAGTACTATCCTTCATGGGAACAACTATTAAAAGCTATAGAGGTTTCTCTGGGGGATTGGCTGAAGGTTGAAACAGTTTAGAACATTTTGATTAGGGTGAATTGAAATTATGTGTTCTGTTCAGAGTGGGTTGAAGTGATAAATACAGGAAAGGTTGTTTCAAGATGTTTCCAGGAAAAAGAACAAAACTCAGAAAACAAAATGGGCTGTGGTATGAAAGTAGTAGTAGTAGTAATAATAATAATAATAATAATAATAATAATAATAATAATAATACCTTGAATAACATGATTAAAAGAAATCTACTGAGGAAAAAAGTGTTTAGTTAAAGGGTAAAGCTTTGAATCGAAAGTTCATGACTTAAAAAAGACTTTTTAATTTCTCCCTGAAAAAAGATTAAAATATATTTGATGTTGTTTCTTGAGAAAATAGTCTCACACACACACAAAAAAAGCAAAAGTTCATGCAATGAAATGATCATAACCCTCTCTTTCTTGCTAATAACCACTACTTCTTTAAGGTGGTTGAGGAGTAAAATTAATTACATGCCCCCCAAATCCAACTTGTATTCACAACAGCATGGACAATTCTGATTCAGCTAAGCAACATCCTGCCACCTCATGGAAGACTCAGAAAACTGAGAGATGGGGTCTTACCCAGTCACAGAAACATGGAATTTTCAGTTTTACTGTTTTTTTTTTCCTTTTGTATCTTAGACGGACATGGATTATTAGTACTGTGGGCTAGGGATCCGTTTATGTCATCCAAACCTAACATTCAAATTATTTTCTTCTTATACTGTGAGGATTACTTTTGGTTTTAGTCAGCTTGTCAGTCCATGGCTTTTTAAGGCTCATATCAATACTGTTGAATTCTTCCATGGCAGAATTGAACACTCTATGATGATCCAACAAATTTACACCATAGTTTAATAATTCCCATTCTCAAAGAAGTTTATGCCTTACATAAAAGTTTGGCTGTCAGTCTTACTTGACCACTGGCAATTGTGCATTATCATGCAATTTCCTTACAGAAAGACCCCATAGTGTGTCCTATTCCCTTCCATAAAAATTATAATGCCCTCTTTCCATAATTTCATGTGTTTCATTTTCTATCTTGAGCTAGACCACATTTTTTAAAACAAATTTAATTATTATCTATTATCTGTTTGATGCTCATCTATTTTGCATATTTTATACAGAATATTCCCACATAATATTTACTATACTTTGAAATATAAAAAGATTATTTAGTAGACAACTTATTCTATACAAAGAAAAGGGTGAGGGTTATCAAGTTATATTAAGGAAAAAGAAAAAAATCACTCTTTCTCCCTCTCAGTTTCAAACAGAGAAGAACCATTGATTAACATCAGTAGATTTGAGTATGTACATATTAACTTCAATTCAAAGTAAATTATTAATATCTATAAGTAATTAGAAAATATCAAAATAGGTGTAGAACACATATTATCTTCCCTCAAACCCAACAAGGTAAAGAGCTAATTGCATACCTACTATACTTCAAAAATACAGAAGCCAAACGGGAGCTTGGCTTGGATGTAAGAAAAAAAATATTGGAGTAAGCAGGAAGGAAAGACTTAACCACATTAACCCTTCTTCAACTCCAAGCAGTACAAAGTGGAGATATATGCCACATTATGTTCAGCATTAAGTACAGTGTTAGTCTTGGGTGTCAGCACTAGCCCCAACGTGGTAAAACACATCGCAAGCTGGAGCCCCATCGCACCTACTTGTAGACTAGTACCTGCAAACTGAATTGCAAGAACTGCTTTATTAATTTGATCATTGGATTTTCTTTTTTACCCTCCCCCTGACATTAGGCAGCATAACCATGACCAGGAATACCTATGAACAGCATGACACAAAGTTAGCACAGGTCTTTGCTTTGGAGCTTAGTGGCAGATGGCAGTTGTAAGACTGTTAGGTAGTAGTAGATACCAACGAGCATTGAAAATTGAATTAATAGTATAACAGGGTCATGGAGTTTCTTTAAAATTGGCTTTAATGGCCAATCAAGTATCTTGTAAAACTACAGGTTTACTAACCTTGAGAATAAACCAGTGGAAACTAAGTCAGTTAAGAAATACATCAAGAAAGCAAAATCAATAGAACTAATTCTTGCAGGTTGGTCTTCTGAGGTTATTTTAAGTTAGAATTTATAGCCATATGTTTTCAATATATTTCAGAGGACACATTTCTTTAGTAGCACAGGTACACTCAGGTAAACTCTGTCTAGCAGTGACCCCAATAGTCACATTAACATCGAATTGACTTGTAGATGAAGCTCCTGAACAGTAGGCATTGAACAACTGATTGGCAAAGAGTACAAAAGGTGGACCCCAGTCCACAAGCAACATAAACATAAAATAGAAATGAATTTGGAAATAACACTGCTTCCTTTGTTGTTCTTTGGAAACATTGACTCTCTCTAAAGAATGCTTTTTTTTTGCTTGATTCTTATTTTTACCTATAATAATGTACTTTTGGTTGTATTTTTGTGTCTGACTTTAAATTTTCTTTTATTGTAAACAAGAATAGAGTGACTGTCTCCTGTAACAGGAACAAGCACTAGTTAAAAAATAAAGGCTTTTATATTTAGACCAAGGTTCACAGATGAAGCCTCTGGATTTATTCCAGCATCAAGTGAGGACCAGTACACAAGTTGGACAGTTTATTGTTTTGATCTGCATTATTGCTAGGCTTGAGTGGCATTTGGCACTCACACACAGATAATGTAGATCACTGTGGCTGTGAGATTCACGTGTGACCCAGCTTAGCATCAGCTATGGCAGCTAAGGGACTGTCTTCACTGCTCATACTCCTGTCTTGGGCAAAACAGATAACATTAGGCCAGTTTTGTTTGTAGGTAAAGTCTCCAGAAATGCTAAAGTATCTGAAGACATCTGTATACTTGTGTTCTGGCATGTAATGCCAATAGTCTCAATATAGGCCTGGGTAGAGCCTAGAGATTGTGCATATGATACTCAGACATGACCTCACTTAGCCTAAGCCTCTGTTTTGCCAAGGGACCATTTTTTCCAACATTTTTCCAACCTCATGGAATATACTATGCAGTGAGACTCCATTCACAGAAGGGCAGGACAGAGTAAGCTCAGATTTGCCTTGGAACTCAGTGCCACATGACTGACATTAAGACTTGAAAGATCCTAATAGCCTTAATCCTAGGTTTGCCTGCGGATAGAACCTTTGGAAAGGTGTTGGTGCCAGGGGAATATGTAGCCCTCGTCTATTGGTCATTTATTCTATTAGTAATGTCTATGGTTGGTTCTAGCAGTTAGGGACCAAAAGTAAAACTCAACTTAGGCAGCCCATAATATTGTGTGCCATGATCCTATCTTATCTCATGACTATGCTGGCCTAATTAAGATATTTGCTCCAGATTCAATACAAAATTTCAAAATTCATGATCTCATGCATTGCACGTGGGCCTGAGGGTGGTTCCTTCAAGGTGAGTCTGCTCATAGCTGGGAAGAATCCTTCAGTGTCTTACCATGGGCCAGTGGATATGAATGGGATATGTAGGAATAGATTGATTCCTGGGAGAGGCTGAAAAGGGAATGGACCATCCTTTTTAGGTGCTTTTTGTTCAAGCTTAATAACATACCAGCTGAAGATTTGTAACAAATATGAGCTTGGATTACCCACTAGAACTGAAATAGTGGCAAAACACTAAGCTCACAGCAAACCTGAATAATGGACTGAAATATTGGAAATGACTACATTCTCAGAGAAAATTAGAAGCCTGCTTAGAATTCTGGAAATAAAAGCACCAACAAAGCTAAATTATAATGGCTGTAATACATATCTCATCAGTTGGTGTCCAGACAACATCACTTACTAACAACTATCATGAACATTTAGGGAACCAAATGAATCATCGAACAGTAAACATTAAGTGCCAGAAACCAACCATATAATAAACAATATTGATGAATCTTCACTGAGAATTTGAAACAGCTGTTTAATGGAAGCTCCAATGAGCTGGGAGAAAACAGATAAATGATTCAATACTGCAAGAAAGAAAACTAACAGAGATGGTAGCATTAAAGAATAAAGCAAAAATCCAAGAGCTGAAAAATATACAAAGTGAATTTAAAACACAACAGAAGGCTTTGATAGCTCACTAGACCAAACAGAAGAAAGAATTAGTGAACTCAATGATAAGATATTTAAAAATACTTAGTTGAAGGAGGAAAAAAGACAAAAAAAATGAAAAGAAATAAAGAAAGATTATGGAAACTTTGAGACAGTTTAAAAAGAGCAAATATACATATTACTGGAGCTTAAGGGGGGCTTAAGGATGGCTATGATGTAGAAAGCTTACTCAGGAAAAGCAGAAAGTTTGCCGAATTTACAAAAGAACAGAAATATCCAGGTAAAGGAAGTTCAAAGATCTCCAATCAGATTTCACTCAACCATGTCTAATTTAAGATATCTTACAATCAAACTCTCACAGGACCGGGAGAAGAGAAGATTGCCAAGACAAAAAGAAACAAATAGCCCATAAGGGTTTTCTAATTTGCCTGACAACAGACTTCTCAGCATATACCATTATAGGCAAAGAGAGAGTAGTGTGAGATTTTCACAGTATCAACAGTATGAAAAACAAAAATAACTACAACAAAGAACCCTGCCATACAAAAATACTGTAATCATTTCCTTCAGAAATAAAAAAAATGAAGACATTCCCTTGCCACAAATGCAAAAATGCTTTAAATTACAAAAAAAAAGGTTAATGAGCAAGAAGAAAGTGTCAGAGGATTTAAAACTCACAGGTAAGAGTAACTATACAGATAAACTCAGAGGCTCTGATATTATAATTATGATATATAAACCATATCTTAAGTATAATGATTGAAAAATAAAGTAAAATAATTACATTGACATGATGTAGCCAATAAAAGAAAGATGTAAAAGTGACATCAAAAACTCAGAATGTGGGGAGAATTATATTCCAAGTATATAATTTTTTTAAATTATATTTTCTCTTTTTTGTAAGGGATGGGTATCAAACTCAGGGCTTGAACATGCTGGTAATCATTCTACTGCTGGGATATATTCCTGGCTTTCTGTACATTTTCTTACTTATGATTATATAAAATTACTATCACTTAAAAACTATTTATTATTGTCTAATAATATTTATTTGTCAGCCTTATGATAATCAAGAAGTAAAAATCTATAATAGATAAACCCCAGATAAGCAAGTAATTAAGGCCTAACACCAGAGACAATTTATCTAAAAACAATCTAAAGGAGAAGGAGAAAGAAAGAAATTACAATAAAACCAGAAATCAACTTGCAAAATGGCTGTGTTAAGGCCTTACTTATCAAAAATTACATTACTGATCATAAATGTACATAGATTGAATTACACGACAAAAAGACACAAACAGCAGATAATAAATGGATGACTCAACTGTGGGTGGCTTGTAAGAAACTCACTTCATCTCCAAAGTAACACATAGACTGATTGTGAAGGGATGGAATAAGTTATTCCTTGAAAATACAACTCCAAAGAAAATAGGAATAGTCATACTAATATTAGATAAAATATACTTTAAATCAATATCAGTAAAGAGAGACAATGAAGGTCATTTGTCCTCTTTCAAAAATTACATGAGCTTCACCTTATTCTTTTTGTTGATGAAAGGAAATCTACGACATAAATTGCCTAAATTTCTGCATAGAAAAAAACAACTGAGGTTTTATTATATGTATATAGAAAGGCTGCATCAGACAATTTCCTCATTCTCTGCCATTTTAGAATAGATTTTCACCAAGTAGGTCTCTGGACTCTTTGATCTTGCTATATTCATGAGAAGATCTCCTTAGTTATCACTCATGTCCTATTAATATTATAATAAGTTAAAATAATTAAATATTTTCCTAAAGTTACTGTTGTAATGGATTGCTTAATTGGAGAGAATGTCTCAAAAGCTTTAGAATTTAAGAAAATAATATTGAATAAACATTAACATAAAATATCATTTCCATTATAAGATCAATTTCACTAGGCTAATAAATTAAAAGCTAACAAATTTAAATGGATTATCATAAATATTGTAGACTGGCAATCTCATGTATCATGGCAACCCTTTGAAGCAACTGTCATAACTTGGCATATATTAAATAAGTTAATTCAATATATTTCAATATAATTTGCATATAAAGTTTATTTTAGAAATTCATTTAGGGATTTTCTACTGCCATATCTATTGCAAGTTGATTCTCTCCCCTCTTGTATACTTATCCTGTCATATCAAATAACTTTCAAAATGTCACATCTTCCATAAAGCTGTATTTAATATTTTACCTTAAACTAGGATTTTCTACCTTGAAAACCCATGGCATTTTTATTACTTTATGACACTTTTTGTGCTACTGCTTTTGAGTTGTTTTTGTACTTGTCTTACCTATGCCTGCTTTTTAAAACTGTTCTTTCAGTGCACTTTGCCTCATTATCTAGCTTCTCCCCTACAAAGTATTGTCTACAGTGCCCTAAGAATTTAAGAAATCAAAGTCAAAATACAAGCTTATAATGTTTATACTTTCTTTCAACATATGCATTATGCTCATTACAAACAAAAAGTATAAAGGGTAAATGATTGATTGGCTCAATTAAAATTAGTAATTATTCAGGTGAAATCACTTACATAATAGAATAGATATACACATACGTAGAAGGAAATACTAAGGAACTAAAGACCCAAATCATTCCTGGTAAATATCTTACACTATAGTTGTTAAATGTAAAGCAGTGGTCTACATTAATGTCAGAAGATCGTGAGGTATGGCTTGGGCTGCAACACAGGGCAGTGAAACCAGAGCAGGAGATGAAACTAGATTTTTGCTTCTGCTGGCAGGTGGGGTCTGCATAAACTGTAAGAATCTGCAGCTGAGAAAGCCCATATCCCCTGCACTACCATTGAGTAAGTGTAGTAGATTTGTATGGTGGGGCTATGCCCTTCAGTGTTGCAGCAGATCCCAGTGACTCACCAGTAATTTCTTCTTTCCGGGTTGTCTCCCAAATTTGAATAGCCAAGGATGAATGAAAGTTAAGAGGAGCACTTATTCAAGTGAGATAAGAAACAAACTCCTGCAGATTCAAAGAGAGCCCAATAAGGTTGCTGCCTGAATGTGCTAATATAGGGGTTTATATAGTACTTGAGTAAAATCTATTGGTCAAAATTTATGTTAATCTGGACTTGGAGAAATATTAATGCTATTGGTTAACTCTTAAAACTGAACTTCCATGCGGGTCTACCCAACTTTCATTTTCTCAATGTTTATCAGAAAATGGAAGATTGAGGTCCTGCAGTTTGGTCCCTCACCACTGATGTAAGGACAGATGAGGCTGGTGTTATGGTTTGAATGAGGTGTCCTCCAAAAGCTCATGTATGAGACAACGCCGGAAGGTTCAGAGGAGAAATGATTATGTTATGAGAGCCTTAACCAAATCAGTGAATTAATTGCCAGATGAGATTAATTGAGTGGTAACTAAGGCAAAAAGGGTGTGGCTGAAGGAGGTGGGGTATTGAGGGTGTGGCTTGGAGTATATATTTGTATCTGGTGAGTGGAGTCTCTCTCTGCTTCTTCACCATCATGTGAGCTGCTTCCGTCCACTACACTTCTCTGCCATGATGTTCTGCCTCACATTAAGCCCTGGGGAATGGAGCCGGCCTTCTATGGACCACGACTTCTGAAACTGTGAGCCCTGAATAAACTTAGGCTTCTCTAAAATTGTTGTTGTCAGGTCTTTCAGTCACAGCAATGAAAAAGATGACTAAAACAGTTGATGACCTGAGGAATTTTCAGGAAGCAGGTTTGTTTAAGCTGCAGGGGTCCAGAGGGTCTAATACCTAAAAATCTTTGGACCCAAAGTCTGGAAATTTTTTTAGATTTATATTCAGTGGGGTGGTTACATGACAGTGGGTGGGTACATAACAGTTACTCTTTGTCCCATGTTCTTAGGCTAGACAGAAATAAATAAATTTACTTTTACTTTTTTAATTGACACATAATAATTGTAAGCATTTAATTATCACATTTAAGTGATAATTTTATACATGTATACAAAGTATAACAATGACACCAGGATAATTAGCATTTCCATCTCTTTAAACATATATTATTCCTTTATGATGGGAATCTATTTTGAAAGTCACTTTCCATCTGATGATTTCACTTTTGGTCAAGGTTTCCAAATTATATTGTTTTGCCTTGCACATAAATCATAGAATATAGAACTATTGTCCTTTATAAACAATGTGTTTTATTTATAAGTGTGAGAATGAGTCAGTCTTTAAAAATAGTTGTATGCTTTTTATAAAGTGAGGTCTAATGAAGTATTATTACCTAATTGAAGATGGGAAGAGAGAAACTATGGATAAAATATAAAATAGATTTGGACTGTACAAAATGTTTTGGAACTTTATATATTTAGTATTTGTAGATTTTTTCATTCATAATTTCAACTAGTCACAAATGAGCTTAAGTGCTCATGTAGTAATTTATCACTTTATAGAGATGAAATTAAGGGTCTGATATATGGGTAGTATTTATAGTACAACTTTAGTCTAGCAATGACTTCAGCATCTGCTTTGCAAGTCAAATTTTTATTTCTTTCTACTTATTAGGATTTGAGCTTGTTTAATACAAAGAAAATATTTGTTACTTATGATTCATATATTTGAAGATATGAGACCATCATACATGCCCAGAATGTCAGAATTTGTTATAGTATTTCCCCAATTTTCTAAACTCGATATGGAAAAAAAAAAAACTAATGAAATCAAATTGTTAAAGAATGATGCCAAGAATTACTTATCATATTTATATTTCAAAATGTAATGAGGAACAAAACATTAGGCTAAGGGAAAATGTGTGTTCTTTCCCACATTTCTTATGAAGAGGAAGTATACTTCCCTGCAAAGTGAGGATCAGATGAGAGAGTAATAGAATTAAGGGATGACTTTTGTTTGATCATGAGTGTTATGGAATCACTTTAAAATCTCCTTTAAAATATTGATCAGAATGTCCAAAACGTTAAGTAATGACATTGTATAATTGAGTTGGAATGCAAATTCACTTCAGGTTAATTATTTCTAATAACAGGAGTAGTTAATTTATTAAATAGGTGATATATGCTAGGCTTGTGCAATCTATTGATTGCAGGTAGATTTGAAAAATAGCATTTACAGTTCTACAGCTCAAAGGACCATACTAAAAGCCATTAGAGCTTGTAAATGGATTCTGTAAATTTGCAGGATTACAAAATTAACATACAAAATTAGTAATATTATTATGTGTTAACAATTGATTATCTGAATTAGAAATCAAGACACAATCCTATTTAAGATGGCTACAAAAATTTTAAGAAATAAACTTGTCCAAAGAAGTAAAATATCTATATACTGAAAACTATAGAACATTCATGAAAAAAAAAAGTGAAGTGGGCATAAAATGTTTTAGGTTAGAGAAAGTCATCTCATGTACATGAATGGAAAGATCTCTTATATAGTCATCTGCAAATCCAATGCAATCTCTATCAAAATACCATGTCGCTCTTCAAAGAAAATTTGTTTAAAAGTTCCTAAAATTTATATGGAACAACAAATAAATCTAAATATCCAAGGGATTTTGAGCAACATGACAAAAGTGGAGTCATTATACTACTTGACTTCAAAATTTAGTACAAATCCAAGCAACCTGGTATTGACATAAAAATAGACACATAGACCAGTAGAGCAGAAAACAGAGCACACAAGTAAACCTTTGAACTTATAGCCAACTTATTTTCAGCGAAAGGGCTAAGAGCATGCATTGGAGAAATGACAGACTTTGTAATCAACGATGCTGGGAAGTTGGTGAACCATATACAGAAGAATGAAACTAGACCCTTATCTCTCATGAGTTAAACATCCACTAAAAATGGATGAAATATTTAAACGTAAGGACGAAAAATATGAAACCACTGGAAGCAAATATAGGATAAATACTTTAGAACATTGGAATAGATAAGGATTTTTTGAAGTCATCAAAGTCACGCCCTCCCCCCAAAATAGAGACAAGTGGGATTACATAAAATTTACTTATACAGTGAAAATAACATACAGAATCAGAGAAAATTTTGCGAACTCTTCTTCTGTGTAATTGTTAATTTCCAGAATATATAAGAAACTTAAAACATTTAACAAAAAGTTATTAAAAATGGATACACAATCTGAATAGACATTATGAAAGAGAAGCCATGCAAATGAACAAATACATGAAAAAATACCCATAAATTTTTCTACTACTCATTAGTGAAATGCAAACTAAAACTAAAATGAGGTTCAGCTTGATGGTGCACACCTGCAAGTCCCAGCTACTCAGGAGACAGAGAGATCATGAGTGTCAGGTTCATCTGGGCGAATTAAGGAGACCCTGCCTTAAAATAAAGTTTAAAAAGTGCTGAAATAGACTTCATTGTTAGACTGTTTGATTAATATGTGTAAGCCCAAGGGTTAAATCTACAGAACCATAAAAACAATGAAACAACAAATAACACCTCAATTGAATAAGAATGGCTAATATCAAAAATCGAAATGATAACAAAGTTGGGTCAGATGTGGAGAAAAGGGAACTCTTGAACACTATAAGTGGAAATGTTAGTTTGTACAGTTATTATGAAAAAACAATGTGGAGATTCCTAAAATAATTAAAAATAGAATTACCATATTATCCAACAATCCCATTCATATATATATATATATATATATATATATATATATATATATCCTTTATACTCTCTTATTTATTTCAACACTATTCACAAATTGCCAAGAAATGAAAACAACCAAAGTATCTATCAACCAATGATAAAGAAAATTTAGCATATGTACACAATTAAATACCATTCAGCCATAGAAAGAATGGAATTCTGTGACTTGCAGCAACATGGATGAAATTGGTAATCATTATTTAAGTAAATCCAGGCACAGAAAGACAAGTACTGTGTGGTTTTACTTATATATGGAATTTTAAAAAGTTGATCTGAAACAAGATTAGAGTAGAATGGTGGTTGACAGAGGCTGTGGAGAGTAGAAGCCGGGCATGGATCAGTGAGTAAGTCCCATTTAGAGAGAAGCACGAAAATATGATGTACTTTTCACAGGAAGGTGGCTATAGAGAAAAGCAATGTACTCTACATTTCAAAAAGCTAGAAGAAAGGATTTTGAAAGTTTTCAATATGGAGAAATGACAAATGTTGAAGAAGATAAATATGTTTAATCTGATTTCAACATTATGCAACGTATATCATACATTGTAACCCACTCATTTGTATAATTTTTGTTTCTGTATTAGTCAAAATTAAAATATGATCTACCTTGTCTTACAAATAATAATAAACTTTCAATATAAATTTTAAAAATATATTCTTTCATGAGATATGAAAATATCACCAAAATTATTCAAAAAAGACTATTGCTTCAGTTTAAAAAAATGTTTATAAAAGATGAAAATATACGGAAATAGCATACAAATAGCATAAGTGAAATTCTTCAATGATTTTTATTAAACAAATGCAATCAATGATCAATTCACATTATTTATGTGCTAGGTGATAGGGACACAGTGATTAAAGAGATTTTACTTGAAGTCTAGATATTAAAATCAAGAGAGTTTCAATAATAAGTGAGTATGATAATGGCTGCAACACAGAATGTTTATTATCCTGGCAGGTCTGAGTAAGAGAAGCACACAAGACTCTCTGTAGTCTTCTAAGGGAATATCATTCTATGGGAACCTATACTAAGGATAAAATCTGAAGTACCATTCTGCGGTCTATATGGGGCAATATTATGATGCATAGAATTTGATTAATATTCCAAAGATTAGTGCTCTATCTGATGTGTGAGTGGTAAAGATTTGCTCCCAAGATGAAGGGTCTCTATTCACCTCACAGATTGCTTCTTTTGCTGAGGAGAAACTTTTTAGTTTGAGTTCATCCCATTTATTGATTCTTGATTTTAAGTCTTGTTCCACAAGGGTCTTATTAAGGAAGTTGGGGCTTAATCCCAAATGATGGAGATTAGTGTCTACTTTTTCTTCTATTAGATGTAGGGTCTCTTGTTTTATTCCTAAATTCTTGATCCATTTTGAGTTGATTTTTGTGCCTGGTGAGAGATAAGGGTTTAATTTCATTTTGTTGCATATAGATTTCCAGTTTTCCCAGCACCATTTGTTGAAGAGGCAGCTATCTTTTCTCCAATGCATGTTCTTTGCACCTTTGTCTAATAAAGATAATTGTAATTTTGTGGGTTAGTCTCTGTGTCCTCCCTTCTGTACCATTGCTCTACCAGTCTGTTTTGGTGCCAATACCATGCTGTTTTTGTTAATATTTTGCTCTGTAGTATAGTTTAAGATCTGGTATAGTGGTGCCACCTGATTCACTCTTCCTGCTAAGAATTCCTTTAGCTATTCTGGGTTTCTTATTTTTCCAGATGAATTTTATGATTGCTTGCTTTTTCTATTTCTAGAGGAATGTCATTGGGATTTTGATTGGAATTGCATTAAATCTATATAGTGTTTTTGGAAGTATGGTCATTTTGATAATATTAATTCTGCCTATCCAAGAGTAAGGTGGATTTTTCTATCTTCTAAGGTCTTCTTTGATTTCTTTCTTTAGGGTTCTGTAATTTTCATTATACAGATCTTTCACTGCTTTCATTAAGTTGATTCTCTAGTATTTTATATATTTTTTTGAGGCTACTGGAAATGGGGTAGTTTTCTTCCTGTTCCTTTCTGAGGATTTGTCACTGATATACAGAAATGCCTTTTATTTATGGGTGTTGATTTTACATCCTGCTACTTTGCTTAATTCATTTACTCATTATAGAAGTTTTCTGGTGGAACTTTTAGGGTCTTATAGGTATAGAATCATATTATCAGCAAGTAGTGCCAATTTGAGTTCTTCTTTTACTATGTGTAACCCTTTAATTTCTTTCATCTGTCTAATTGCTCTGGCCAGTGTTTCAAGAACTATGTTAAGTGTTACACAGACAACAAATTACTGAAAACATACTTATATTCAATACAGTATTTGGTTTCATTATCTGATTATTGTTACCTTAAAAATCATCCCTTTTTCCTGAATATGATTCTGCACAACAAATTGTTCATTCTGTACATTGATAAATTGTTCTAGACAAGGATGCATTAGAACATAGAAGGGAATATTCTGCCTATAGTTACCAATTCTTTTTCCAGAGAAATTCTTCAAAACCCTCTAAGTAAGGCAAGGCTCTTGAGAAAGACCATCATAATTCACTTACAGCATACTTAAAATTTTGAAATGTGAATCAGAAACACATGAACACTCTTATAGGATTTCCTGCACATACAGTAGCTGAGTTTCTAGATCTGGTATTTGAGTAGATAAGTCTCACCAGAAGCTGATTGATAGAGAAAAGGCAGTCAATGTTGTGGTCAGTTCCATGCGAGTATCTTATCTTTCACTTTCAGAATACAGAAAACACAAATATTAACATTCAGATATCAAATAAAGATTAATGGACTTTTCAGAAGTTTCCCAACAAAGAATCTCCAAAGATGGAAATAAAATCTGTAGAAACATTTTAAGGAAATTCTTTCTAAAATAGGGAAAACATTAATAAAGAGGCTTATCAACCTCAAAAAGGATATATGTTATATATATATGAAAATCTATTGATGCTAATCAGAAAATGCCATAGTTAAAAAAAATTAAAATCTCCATGAAGAATCTATTCATTTCACAAATATGTTTGGGTGTTTAGTACATGCATATAATAGATCAAGTTGTGGAAATCTGGGGGGGGGGGAAGAGATTGAGCTGTGGTCCAGCTCAGGATTAAAAGAGGTAAGTAGACAGTTATAAAAAATTAAGAGTTATAATGGAGAATATTTATTATGCTGAGGGAAATTATTTTTATTATTTATTTATTTGTTTATTTATTAAAACCTTTCACTTAGACTTTCTGGAATCTCAAGTCAGGCATCCTATTATAAAAAAAAAAGATACTTATGTTGAGACTTGTGTGTCAGTAGGATTTATACATTAAGAAGTCTGAGATGATTGTTTCAGTCACATATGAAAACTTTGGAATGAAATATGCAAGGAGTTCAATAAACTGAAAACATTTAATTACATAGGCTTAAACCACAACAATTGAGGGAAAGAGTAGCAAAAATCTCAATTCATTTGTTTTGTACTTTAGCTATAAAATATTAAAAGCTTCAGAATTTAATTCTTATGATTATTCTGAGCACAACCTAATATGTTCAATTCTCATTTTAATCATTTCACAATATTCTGGTGTGGATGGCTTTATAATAAAGTACATTATCAAAAGAAAATGAAGAATCTTTGAGAGGCATTATATGGGTGTATCTTAGATTTTCAATTTGTAGCACTTGGTTGCCTGGTAGAAAAATAAATTAAGGCATAATAATAATAGAGGGAACAAGTCTCACTGGGAAGTTCAATGGAAGCAATACAGGGAGCCAGAAATAATAGGGAGTCTGAATGACATGACAAAGTGGATGGATTTGAGAAAATTTTAGGAAAATCTATAGACATGATTTAGTATTCAACTTTAGGAAGACCTAATACTGTCATATTCATTCTTGGTGTGAATAACTGGAGAGATGAAAATACAAAAGATAAATAATAAGTTTTTTGTTTGTTTGTTTTGCATTTCGCTTTCTTTTTAGGTGGAATTTGCTCTGTTTCCCAGACTTGTCTCAATCTTATGATCATCTAGTAGTTTAGGTTACAGGAAGCAGCACCATGCTCAGATACTAAATAGAATATCTATAAGTAAACATTTGCTCATTTCAGTTTTGTAAGTTTTGCTTTGTGTGATCAGTGAATAATGCAATCAATATATATGAAATAGAAATTTTAAAAGATCATCAAATTTGAATAAAACAGAAACCCCTAATTAGGAAAATTCTATTGCCCTATGAATTATTATCATATTTTAGTTAAAGAAGATATCTGACTTTTAAGAATACTCCAAAAAAGATTCTAAAATACAATCACCTCTAAATCTGTCTCATCTTCTATATATATACTTACAAATCAGTTACTCCTCTTCTTTTGGCAGGGTGGGGGTGGTACTGGGGATTGAACTCAGGGGCACTCAACCACTGAGCCACATTCCCAGCCCTATTTTATATTTTTAATTAGAGACAGGGTCTCACTGAGCTGCTTAGGGCCTCCTCATTACTGAGGCTGGCTTTGAGCTTGCAATCCTCCTTCATCAGCCTCCCAAGTTGCTGGGATTACAGGTGTATGTCACTGTGCCTGGCTACTCTTTCTCTTTTAGGAAACTAAAGACCAAAAATAAAATGTTCAGTAAATTCTAAAAAATAATCTTTTTTAAAAATGCATTTGCCAAACATTCTTAGATATGTCTGAATCTCAACTTTATTCTAAAATGCTTGGTATACTAACAAATGAAATGAAGCTATCAAATACAACTATAATCCAATATGAACATTTTGAAACGGATTCATGGTTATTCTATATGAGTCTCAAAATTCTATTGCATGCAGAGCTATTTTATTTGACGTTCTTCAAGTATTTATTACCTTGAAAATATCCATGTCGGGGCTGGCGATGTGGCTTGCCTGGCATGCGTGTGGCCCAGGTTCGATCCTCAGCACCACATACAAACAAAGATGTTGTGCCTGCCAATAACTAAAAAATAAATATTAAAAATTCTCTCTCTCTCTCTCCCTCTCTCTCTCTCTTAAAAAAAAAATCCATGTCACTGAAGTTGTTCATGTTAGTTTCTCTAGCAATAGTGATAAAAGTTACTGTTTTTTTCTTTACCTTTTAAGAATAGGTAAAAATGTTAGTCATTCTCTACTTGCCATTCTCCCCATACCCTTTGATCTCTGGCTACCTCTCTTTCTCTATTTTTCTCCAAACTGACTGGCTGCTGCTTCTCAGGATGCTCTACATTTATTCTTCTCTGGGTTGACCTATAAATAGTGGGGAATTTTAGGGAAGTTTATTTTTAGTTTCAGCCTAGGTGATATAGCCAAGATACATAGCTTTAAATAACTTTTATCTGATGATAGTGTGTAAATATTTTTTTATATCCCTGATATCTGTAGGCATGACTGATAGGCATTTCTAACTTTCAATCTTAATTTTCCCAACACAGAAATCTTGATCTTGCTGTCCCAGGCCCGATCCTTCTTTAATCTTCTCCTCTCAGTAAAAGCCATCACCTCCCATTCAGTTTCTTAAACAAAAATCCTACAAGTCATCCTTGATATTTTAATGATGTGTTTTCTGAATTTTTCTCTTTTTTCATTTGTGAGTGAATGTTTGATTTTTTTTTTTGTTTTGATGGCTTATCAAAATAACTTGAAGGGAACCTGACTTTATGTACACCAGCTAATAAAATAATAATTCAGAAAATATTCTCAAAGGTTCAAAAAAAAAACTGTAACTTTTCTTGTTGATACTCTGACAGATGACATACCAGAATCCTTTATTCATAGAAATAAAGATGCTGCAAAGAATGACAGTTTCTGCTCAGCTAATTGACAACTAGGGACATAAATACATCAAAGGAAATACATTAGGATGTTACTCAAGGGAACAGTCTGTTAGAAAATGTGTAATGTTTATTAGCTGAAAATGAGAATGTATTTTTGAATTACACTATTGAACAGTCTGTTTCCTCTTATAAATGAAAACACTAGCTGGGAAAATAATGATTGTCCAATTGTGCTGTTATAAGACAGTAAGGTGGACATAAAGAGCCTTCTCTTGAAATATCCAAGTGCTTCTATTCAAACAATTTAGCAGGGTTTTGTGTATTATATTAAAAAAGATCTTAAAATTATAATAAAATTTTATTGTATAGATTTTGTACTTAATAATTTCATTCAAATACAAGTATCACCAATTTTTAAATTCCTATATAAATGTCATCAGAGTCATTATTTTCACCCTTATTGCTTTTCTTAGTAATGCATATAACAACAATTCAAAATGAGGTGCATTTTCTCAAATAAAAATTATCTGATGAGACTGTAAATATTAATAAGAGAATAACAGTTCAGTCTCATTATTCTCTATAATATGTAACAAGAATAACAATAAGTTTTTATATCTGCACTTGTCTGAAGAGTGAGTAGGGAAATTTTAATCTTTCCAAAGGAAAACAATTCTTCTCCTGCAATTTTTAAACTAATTGTACTATTTGAAAGGAGAAGAAATAATCTGCATTGAACACCTGCTTTATGGCTTATATTTTGCTGAATGTATATTGCTCTGTTCATCAGGATATACTCAGAAGTCCAAGTAAAATGAGAAAAGCCAGTATGCAAAATAGTTTTTTTTAAAGTTAATTTTTTTTAAGTTCATAAGGTTCTAATTTTTTCCCAGTCTATATAATTTGTTGGGATTAAAATGTTTTCTGTCACTAAATGATAGCAAAGATATCTGTGAGATTTGATTTTGTTTTTATTTGGAAATTATAAAAATCCTACAAGAGTATCTGGAGGATTTGAAAAGTGTTATAATTTCATGGAATGCAAAATTATTGGAACTACAAATGCAAGCACAGGATCTCCTGATAGTGTTTATCATTATTTCAATAAAATAGGTGATAAAAACAGTGTTAAGAAATAATCAACTTTATTAAGATTATCCAAATATTAATGAATAAGGGATAGCAAACTCAATGAGAAAATAAAATAAAATCATTTCGGATTTTATTACTTAAATTATAAACTACAAATGATTGAACTACTTATGGGTACTATTTCCTCTCTTAGAAAAATATAATAATCTTTAAAGGCAATATGCAGAATAATTTTGAAAATATTTCTTGAAGGCAGTTATTCATACCGAAATAAGACTTCTCACCTGATACTTATAAAAAATGCTTAATTCAATGAAGTAGCCAAAATTATGTGTTGGAGAAAATCTGGCATCTTCAATAAAAGGTGCTGGGAAAACTAGATATCCATAGGCAGAGGAATGAAACTTGCCCTGTGAAAACAACTATTTACATTTAAGGCCTGAATTTATTAAACTATTAGAGAAAACAGAGGAATAACTTTAAAACATGAGTTTAGGTAATAATTTTGATAAGATTCCAGAAGAACAGACAAGAAAATAATAAAGAGAAAAATGAAATTGTATTAAACTAAGGAACTTCTTCACATAAAGAAAACCAAGCAGCAGAGTAAAGAGACGACCAACAGAATGGGAGAAAATAATTGCAAACTATAAATTCCAAAGGGAATTAAAATCTGAATACATAAAGAATTCAAAAATTTCAAATACTAAAAATAAATAGTCCTATTTAAAATGAGCAAATGATATGAAATTGACATTTCTTCTAAGAAGATACATAAATGACCAACTAATATATGAAAAAAATAATTTGTCATTTGCCAACAGGAAAATGCTAATCAAAACCTCAGTGAGACATGATCTTACCCCAGTTAGAATAGCCATTATATTTAATAATAACAAAAGTTGGAGAGGATTGGAGGAAGCTAAACTCTTATACACTGTTGATGAGAATATAATCTGTACAGGTATTATGAAGAACAATAAAGAGTTTCCTCAAAAAAATAAAAATAGATCTTTATTATTTATCTATGCCACTTCTGGGGATATATTCAAAGGAAATTTTAAATTTTACCTATGTTTATTGCATCACTATTAATTGTACCTAAAATGCAGAATTAGCTTAGGTACCCAGTAAGAGATGAATGGATAAAAATTTTCATCCACATATACAAGAGAATGTTATTAAGCCATAAAGAATAATGAAATTCCCTCCCAGCAAAATGTATAAAATCGGAAGTCATTATATTAAATGACATAAAAAGACAAGTACCACATCTCCTCTCACATGGCAATGCTAAAAAAAAAATAGACCTTAATATAAAAAAGTGATTACTAGAGACTAGGAAGGGTGGAGGAAGGGTAAAAAGTGGGCAGTTTGGATTGAGTCAGTGTATGCTGGGTGCATGTATGAAACCTCATTTGGATATATAATTAACATGTGTTGATATTTTTTAAAAACATGCTCAACATCACTATTCTTTAAGGAAATAAAAATCAAACTACAATGAGATTATCTCACTCCAGTCTGAACTGTTTTTATCAAAAAAGCAAACAAAACAAATGAAAATAAGAGCCCACATACACCAGTTAAGATGCAGATGAAAGCCAGCTCTTATACAGTGTGAGTATAAATTTAAATTATTATTGCCATTATGGGAAACAATATGGAAGTTCCTCAAAAAACTAGAATTAGAACTACCAGGGCTGGGGATGTGGCTCAAGCGGTAGCGCGCTCGCCTGGCATGCGTGCGGCCTGGGTTGGATCCTCAGCACCATATACCAACAAAGATGTTGTGTCCTCCGAGAACTAAAAAATAAATATTAAAAATTCTCTCTCTCTCTCACTCTCTCTCCTCTCTCACTCTCTCTTAAAAAAAAAAGAACTACCATATGATCTACCCATTTCATTCTATCTTTGGTATATATATATATATATACAAATGAAATGAATTCAACCTCCTAAAAAGATAGGCACATTCCCATGTTTATTGTTACTCTATTCATACTATCCAAGGTATGAAATCATAGGAGCTGTCACTGATTGATGAATGGATACAGGAAATGTGGTATATGCACATAACAGAATATTGTTCACCCACAAAAAGAAATGAAATCCTGCCATATGTGATAAAATGGATGAAAGTGAAGGATATTATGTCAAGTGAAATTCACCAATTACAGAAAGATGAAAGCTGCATGTTCTCACTCACATGTGGAAAATAAAATGACTTCATGTAAGTAGAGAGTAGAACAATAGTTACTAGAAGTTAGGAAGGATAAAGTAGAGAAGACTGAGGGAGTCCAGATAAAAAGAACCAAAAAAGTGTTGGACAGGAAGAGTGCTTCTAATGTTCTGCAGCCCAGTAAGATGAGTATAGTTTAGAAAAACCTGTCCTATATTTTTAAAAAAAAAGAACTAGCAGAGAGGAGTTTGAAGGTTTCAAACAGATAGAAATAATAAATGTAAAAGGACATGAAAATGCTTATTACCAAGATGTATGCATGCAAATATGGATATATCACTCTATACACCTAAGTATGTACGATTATGATGCATTAGTTTTAAAAGTTTTAAAGATTATTCAAGTAAAAGGAAGGTCAAAATACCTGTGAAGAATTTGAAAGGGAAAAAACCAACACTTTCAGATCAGAATTAAAGAAATGTCAATATATATTATTCATTTTACAATAACTCCTAATGATTTACTAAACGAACAATTCTCATAGAATTGTAAAACTGATAGATGCCAATTATCAAGAGAAAAGATTAGAAAAAAACTGACAATACAAACAACCTGTCTTTTTTATTTGAATTAGACTCAACCCAAATCTGTAGTATTCATAAATTGAAAATATAATATTAAAACACAAAATAACCAATTTTAGACACAATTTATTAATGTTTTATAGATGTTTTCTACAGAATTTCACATTAGAATCTAAGTTATATTTTCCATTTTCAAGTATTTCTTCTGGTGGTTAGTGTTTCAATGCATGCATACATTCTGCAATTATATCTATGAGAGAATTCTTACCTTGCCTATTATAGAAACTTCTGTGTTGCATGGTTTTGATATTGGGTTCCTACTTAAGCCTACAAACTTTACAAGACAAAATGATGTAGTCAGCACTTCTTTTCTATTCTAAAATCCCTTAGATAAATAAATGTATATGCTCTTGAATTAAACAGAAGCAATTTTTGATATGACCACATATCCATTTTTTTTCTGAACATTCATCCCTTATAGAAAATCCACCATTATAAACAAAAGAACATTCCTTCTTTTGGTTTTTTCCTTTTGATTTTACTTTCCTTCATGGTAACAGTTAAAGGAAGATTGTAAATGTATTCCTATTTTCAGATTAATGTAAAAAGTTCTGGGAGAAACTAAGTAAATATAATCACCATTTGTGTTATATAATATTGATATTATATAACATATATAATTGATACATTTATATGTAACATTTTTTCTTTTTTGATAGTAATTATAGACTTGAAATGTAGAACAAATATTGAGATTTAGAGGAGGAGGATAAATTTTGGAAGCACAGAATAGCATTTTAATCATAATTCTGTCATTTGTTCATACATGTAATCTTTTAAGAAATACTGAAATATTGATTTCCTATTAATAAAGTTTCATTAGCAATACTTTCCAAAATTATTCTCATGTTTGAAAATAAAATATATATCAAAGCACTTACTCAGTACTTGGCTTAATATTGGAACTTAACTAATTGTTCCTGGGAAGGCTGCAAGATTTAATTCATGATCAGATATTATCAAAGGTAAAATCTATTTGCTGCTTATATTTTCAAAATCTAACTATATTTGGAGATACATGAGACAATATATTTAACAAATTCACCAGAGTGAGCCATCCAAAGAAGTGCAGTCACCCAGACTATACTCTATCTTTTGAAAATAGCAATAACTTTATCTTCAAACCAATTAAAATGAAAGTTTGGGTGGTATGATCAAGCTCTAGTTTTCAGAAAGATCAGAGAATTAGATGGGTGATCAAAATTCATTTCTTTTATTTAATGAGTCACATAAACTGAATGCTTTTCTAAGAAAAAATTATTCTAAGTTTATTAAACAGTGGCTAATAATATGCATTATTTTAAGTACTTAAAATATGTTTATTTGTTCTACAAAACAGAACTGAGAATTTTCTAGAATTATTGTAGTCAAGAAAAAATGAAGCATGGAAATATTAGTAACATTCCCAGGTGTGCAGGTGATGTTGACAGAGTTGGATTTCCAACCAGGCAGTATGAATATAAAGTCCATGTCTTAACCACTTCACCCTACAATGCCTCCTGAGCTGCACTTGATTTGCATACATAATAATATAGATAATATTAATAATGTAAGAATTGTTATCAACTTCAAAATTTCCTCACTTTTGGCACTGAACATCTTATTATGTGTAACTAAAATCCAAGTGAATTAAATATAATTATTAATTTATAGATTAGATTTTTGAAAATGTAATTATATAACTCTTCAAATACATATAAAATAGAGATCCCTTGTCTTCCTAATAAATTTAATCTCTATACGACTCAGATATAATTTGTGTGTAATTGTGGGTATAATTATACTATTAATATCTTGTACATTTTCTTTTTGTCTTCTTTAAAATTGTCCTATATCTTTTCTTAATAATATCTAATCTTACTGTGTTACATTTTTATGGCACATCCACTCATTTTGTTTTTGGAAGAAAATGGAATATAAATAAATAAATGTCTCTACATTATTTTGACATAAAAAATTGAATCAATCATATAGGAGCATATCCTACATTATGACAATAATGTAGAGGAAAAATTCTTAATGATGAAAATTTTAAATTATTTTCAAGTGGCTTGGTATCAATTTACAATTGAATGTTTGGTTCCTGTAACTGAGTCAGGCTTTTTATATTTGCAAATAATAGAGCCATATTTATGTTGACTCATTAATGTGGCAAATTATTTGGAATAACTTATTATTCATTTATCTTGTTCTACTAGAGAAGTAACTAAAACTCAGGAGTTTAGTTGAATTAAATTGCTACAATCTGTGACTAACAAAATTAATGGTTCAGTACATAATATTTTGATCCTAGGACAAGCATACCTTCTGCTTTTTATGAGTGTGGATAAATTTCTCATCTGTGTTTTTCTGTGACATATACTTTCCTGATGCTTGTAGAGCCTAGAAGAAACTTCATGCGCAGAACACAAAAGGGTCCAAGAGATAAACATTAGGTTAGAATCTATCCATTACAAGTAGAAATTATGCAATGGTGAAATGGTGACTATACTGATGGAAGTTAAAATTATAAATGACTCGAAGAATCAATCATTTTTGAGAGATTAACCAACATGATATAAATAACTGTGAAAATTGCATGCATATACTGACAATTCATTTCAAGAAAACAAAGTCAAAACATAATACCTCCTTCTTCCTCCCCAACATGGTATTTGAGAATCATCAGTTTTGTGGATTACTAATGTTTGTTTATTGAGGCGAAAGGTCTAGGTAGAGTCACAATTGAATCTAGAACATTTTCAGATTTCAAGATTGGTGATAGCACTTCCTCAGAAAAATCTTTCACCCTGTCTATATGAAATATCATAAATATAACATAAGAGCTTTGCACATAGAAAATTGTTAGGATATATTTTATCAGTTTTGTCCAGATAATCTTCTAATGGCTTTCTGTATGCTTATTATGTTCTTGATCTCTTTCATTGTCTAATTGCTCATATGTAACTTTCTGATCCATACATAACTTTCTAAAATAAGAGTTGGGACAATAATTGAAATCAAGTGAGGTTATTTCTCAGCTTAAATTGATAAATTCCTTCCAGAAAGTTCAGGAAATTTTCCCTCATCTGTATTATTTGATTAAGTAATAGCCAGTATTGATATTTTTTCATATTCTCACAGTGAAGTTCTCATCAATTAATGTGGATTTTATCTTGTTAGGAATATATTCAGATTGATAAATTCATCATCATAAAAAAGCAAATTAAGTTTTAAATTAACTGAATCAAAAATGACCTGCTATAACAAATTCCATAATAAGTGTGGCCAGAATATTTCAATAGAACTGCTATTCTTTTAGCTATTAGACTAGAAAATCCTCTTCCCTTTCAATGTTGAGATAGTTGCTGTTTTTGCCAACTTCCCAAGCCTGGTTTCTGATTGTGTTAGTCATCTTTTTGTTTCTGTGACCAAAATACCTGAAAAAAACAACTTAAGGAGGAAAAGTTTATTTGGGGTTCACGGTTTTAAAGCTTCAGCCCATGATCTGAGGTAAGGTAGGATATTATGGTTGAAGGATATGACAGAGGAAAGGAAAGTTGCTCAGCTTATCACAACTGGGAATTGGAGGGAGGGAGGGGAGGTGAGGGGGAGAGAGAGAGAGAGAAAGAGACAGAGAGACAGAGATGTGTATGTGTGTGTGTGTGTGGGGAGATCCAGGAATAATATATAATCCCTAAGGGGATGTCCCTCAGTGACATATTTCCTCCAGTCACAACCTACCTGCCTATAATTACCACTGTAATTCATTAAAATTTTTATTCCATCTAATGGATTAATTCACTGATGAGGTTATAGCTCTCGTAATCTAATTATTTTACCACTGAACATCCCTGTATTGCTTAACACTTGAGGTTTTCAGAGGACATTAAAGATCCAAACCATAACAATGGTAGATCACCATGCTTTCCTATCATAAACAACTTTGCCTCAAAATTGAAGACAGTTTTATAATCGCTTCACATCAACTACAATGGCACTGAATGAATAGTTTTCAGCTTTATAGGCATTTTGCAACTTCAGCATGACTAGGGTTTTTGTTTTTTGGTTTTTGTTTATTTGTTTGTTTTTAAGTTCATTACCTACTTGTATGTTGTGTATGTACATAAAAGCCACAGCTGGTTTTTCATTTAAAAATAATTGAATATAGAGAGTTTTGGCCCTTAAAAAAAAAGATTAATTACGACAACTTGAAGAGAAATTTGAATTCATTCAAGTGACTGTGTTATTTTGCTATTTTGTATATAAAACTGAATTTTTTTGAAGTTTCATATATTCTGAGATACCTGAAAGTAGAAAAAGGGCTGTAATCATCTCTGCATCTTTACTGCCCAGCATGAATGCTTTACATAATATGCAGCTGAACCTTGTTCACTGAATAATTGCCTAAATAAGTTATACAGTTCTCAAAATACTACTTAGAATTTTTACCTTTGCATGTGTATAAAATAATTCCCAGAAGAAGTTCTAATATTTGTTGCATATCAAGTGAACAAAGGATAGAGGGGAAACGGTAAAAATGGGAGTTCATAACCCACTTGAGTCAAATGTATGAAAGATGATATATCATGAGCTTTGTAATGTATTGAACAACCAATAAAAAAAAGAATAGATCTTGATGGCTTTGAGGAAGATAAGTCTGCATTTGTGATGGTATCTATAGAACAGGGATAGGAATATCCAATGCCCAGAAGAATATTTATTGTATGAATATACATGGTACATGCAAACATGTATGTATATATCATGTGAGATTCTTATTGCTGCTCTAACAAAGCACCATAGATTGTCTTTAACCATATCAAATTGACTGTCTTATAATTCTGGAGGTCAGAAGTTGGGAGAGAATCTCAGTAGGCTAAAATTGAGGTGTTGACAGGGTTGTATGCCTTTCTGGAGGCTTCAGGGGAGGATCTGCTTTCTTGGCTTTTTCAGCCTCTTTAGGCTGGTTAAACTCATTGCTTTGTAGTCTCCTTCCCTCTTGAAAGTTAGCAGTGGATGGTTAAGGTGTTCTCTCTCACTGACTCTTCTTCCTCCCTCTAAAACACTAAGTGCATGTGTTGTTATATTGACCCACTAGAATAAGCCAAAATAATCTTTTATTTTAACATCAACTGTTTGCATCCTTCATTTCATGTGCAACCTTGATCTCCCTACAGCCATGTAACACAGTATATTCATAGGTTTTAGGAATTAGGGCAACCTGCGTGGGAAGTCTTTTTTTCTGGACAACTGGGTATTTTTTTTCCTAGTTAAGGATTGGATATTAGGATGGAAATATAGAACTGAAGGTACTTTCCATCTGAACACAAGAGGGATCAGGACTTGGTTGTCTTAAAAATTTGCCCCATTGTGTATTCTGTGTGCCATGCTGAGACAGAAATTGTGCAGATAAACAAGTGGAAAGTGTCATATAATATATAAGAAGGATAGGTAGAACATCCTGCATACTTTGTGTGTAGGAAAGGCAGAAGAGTTACCTTTGCAATGTGTACATCTTCCAGGGTCTTATATGTACCACATGCTAGTGGCATGCTAATAGAATAATAATAATTTCATTATTAGTCTCAATAATAAGAAGTTATCTTTAGGGAGCACAGACAGAATCCATTGGGTTAAGAGATTTAATCTTATAGAGGTCACATCAGATAAAGTCTATGTCAAGGGCCAACTGATAGCATGTGCACCTTTAGGTAGCTCATGTGCACCTTTAGGCAGCTCATAGGTATGCTGTATATCATTTCATCATCTATAAAGTAATCCTACTAATATCTGCTCTGTCCCCTTTACAAGATGATGTAAAGACCAATTGTACCCATGAATACAAATGCATCTAGAATTATTTTTAGAAAGCAAAGAAGTAGATATTAAATTGAAGTATTTTCTTGTCCTAAGTATAATTCTGAACAAGAAATAGGCAATAAAATCACAAAATATGGAATAGAAAAGCCTAATTTAGCATTAAGCACAACTTACTTATTTTGATTCCTATGTTATAACCTTATATAGCCTTTATCAGGTGACTCATATAGTTATTGGTCCCAAACAAAGAGAATAAAGATGTTAGCAGTGTTAATTTATTTTAATCTTTAATCCACTATATTATGTAACCCATATTTGGTTACTCAAATAGTTAATAGAGATGCCAAAACATAAAGGTGTTGCAGGGCTGACTTATTTGATTCATTTCATCACTTTATTGAGCATTTATTATTTATAAGGAATTGCAAAAAAAATGCAGAGATAAATAAGATGCAGTCTGTGCCTTTTGAGAGAGCAATTTACAAGTGATAATAGGGATAAAATGTGTGTTTACAAGACCAAACGTATTAAGTACCGTAAGAGAATAGCTTCAAGTATTCATAGGTGGTAGTGAAAATATGAAATGGAAAACTATATAAACTAACAATCTGGATGTTATCTTTAGTAAGAAAAATCACAGTTTAAAATCATGCAATTTGCAGGAAATAGTGTAGGGGAGGGTATTATCAATTTATTGAAATCTCCTAAGTTGTTTTATAAGAAATAACCAATGCTACTTGGAAGATTGTGTGGTGATTTTTTTTTCATAGCAACATTTACTGAGGTTTATGAAAATTTAAATTTCTCTTCTGAAAGTTTTATTGTGAAAAGTAAATAGTTTTGAAAACATGATCAGTAGTTCTATGAGTAAAATAATGTTATGATAAAAATGTGTAACCTGGAGCTTATGATAATAAAAAAAAATGTCTAACAAAAAAAGAGTGATCTAAAGACAACAAAAAGAAGCATCTTTTCAAATAAGACCATATGGCATAACATCTGGAACTTTTAGATACTTACACAGTAGCTCATCACATTTTCAGCAAAGATTTTATTTATTAAAAGTGTTTGTGGTTAAAAAAAGAAACTTACAATCATCACTATCTACATTAATTAAAATTTGGAAATAAAAACAATTAAAATGTATTTTTTTAAACAGTATTTTTTTTTAAACAGAGAGTGAGAGAGGAGAGAGAGAGAGAGAGAGAGAGAGAGAGAGAGAGAGAGAGAGAGAATTTCCAATATTCATTTCCTAGTTCTCGGCGGACACAACATCTTTGTTGGTATGTGGTGCTGAGGATCGAACCCGGGCCACAGGCATGCCAGGCGAGCGCGCTACCGTCTGAGCCACATCCCCAGCCCAATTAAAATGTATTTTGAAGATATTTAGCAAGTAATTTGTAACTTTGGTACAATGTCTTTGTGATAATATAATTTATTAATAATTCTATTTCTTTCTAAAACTTTCTCTCAAAGTGAATTTACCCAGGATAATGAACCCATAATACTACTAAGTCTAAAACATTGAATTTTGTAGGATAACTTTGTAAGATATTTTATTGTTAAATTTTTGTTAATGATATGCATTTTGTTAGTGATGTGCATTCTGTTAGCAATAATTAAATTACACTCCTGTCTACTATTAAAAATAATCACTTAAAATTTTCTTGTAATTCATAGTACCAGATATTGTAACATTATATTAATACATTTTGAGCAGATTCACATTATTTGATATATGATGAGGCAATCAATGATGCCAGATGGACAAGGACAAATCAACAAGGGCTGAGGGTATGTAATAATCATGTAGAGGAGGAAATATAATTTCAAATTATAATTATATTTAACTTGAGTTTCTCAAGGAAATGAATAAAACATAATTGCAGTTTAAGTATATACTTGTAGCTAATGAAAGTTGTTTCAAGTGGAGAAAATATGAAGGGATATTTTACACTAAGTCCAAAGGCAAGAAAACAAATTAACATAAAGAAAGAAATTTTTGGCAACAAATGAGGTCTTAGATTAAAACTGCTCATGGAAATGCCAGTGATGTTGCAAACAATGGTTTATCACTAGACTCTAAATAGGATCTAGGATATGTAAGTATTTATATAAATGGAATAAAATACATAAGTTGATTTTTTTGCTAAGCAGAATATTTCACAAATATTTAAACATTTTCTATCACATGAATCCATGGAATTTTAATTTTGTTATAAGCAAAATCAAGTGCCTTCAAGAAATGATGAAATGTTTAAATTGTGAAGCTTTTGCATATTTTGATTTTTTGAAACCAAAAATATGAAAAAAGTTAATTAAAATTCTACAAAAATTTTATTAAATAATTGTTTTTATCAAAAATCCTGAAAAATTTTTCTTCTTCGTGCTGGTCTGGAGAGAAGCAGTAGCAGCTTCTATATATCCATCTCCTTCATCTGTGCTATTGACAAACAAACAAACAAACACAAAAAAACTTATATTCAGAGATGAAGACAATAAAAATGTTGCTTTTGTGGCACTATCAAGAACCTGTTGCCTCTGTGGATATATAATAAATAAATGGATGGATGGATGAATGGATAATTAGAATGATAAATAAACATCTCCTCTAATTGTGGGAGAGAGAAGGAATACATGTGAATTCCAGGGTTATAATCAGAGAAGGGGAAGACAGATATGAAAGCCATATACCCTAATCTCAGAGACACAATGCCTTTCTAAACCTCAAGTTTAATCCAGATGTCTGTCTGAACACTCCACCCTTATTTACAGGCCACCATGTTTTAGATGAATACAGATACGGCAGTTACAAGAGACAGATATTGGCCATGAGGTACAGTAAAGAGAAAGGGTGGAGAAGATATCAAGGAAAAAAAATCTGGCTAATTAACTTCCATTCTAAACACAAATTTTCACTAATGAAACTTGATAACTGTATAGCACTGAGGGTAACCATAGTAACAAAAATTATCAAGTTGAGCTCTTGATTAAATTAATAAAATCTTCATAGTAAACTTCAAAATTATTCTCATTCTCTATCATCCTACACAACATGTTTTATTAAGATAAAAAATAAGAACAAAACAACAGCAAATATTAAATATTAAAATATTAAAGGCGGTTAAAAATAAAAGAAAAAATATTAGAATATAAACATGAGAATTATTAAAAAAACTTCTCTTTTATAGCTAGAAAATAATAAAATAATATCTTGAAAGTACTAAGGCAAAGAAAAAAAAATTGTGGCCTGTTATTCTGAATCTACAAAAGAGGTCTTTCAAAAGAGTATTTTAGAAAACTCATCTTCTGTGATCAATATGTAATTGTAAAGGTGGCAGAAATGCAGGTGGCACTTAGGACACAACCTCAACAGGTCTTTGATATCAAAGTTCTGGCTGTGGTGGGAAAGTCATGCATCTTGAGGTGAAAAATGGAAGTATTTAGTTGGACAATACCAAGAATTTGACTATGACTTTTCTTTTTATCTTGCAGCATACCAAAATGACACTCTTCCATTTCCTAGGCCCCTAACCTCTGCTTGCATGGTAATCATGCAGTGGCTCAACCTGAATATTCTAGTATTCCTCATTGTTTCCTCCACCATCCTGCCTTTAGACTGATAATCTGAGTCAGGTCTCAGCATAAACCTGGATGGAAGCACCTTCTCTGCCCCAGAAGGAGCAGAATTTTACTCCAAATTAAATAAAAACCAAAAGTGCTTAGAAGAATTCAGGAGGAGGGCATCTTTAGGTATTAGAATGGGAAAGAAGTTATCAGAGGCTGGATAGAACAGACTTTATTACTATGAAGGTATGCACCCAGGAGTTGGACTTTAATATTCCAGCAAAACTATCTAGAATCAGACTTAATCTATTGGTTTGGCTCATTGAATTCTGGACATAAATATGGTTTATGGCAAATGAGATAGATTTTGGTATAGTTTTGAGAAAGTGGTCAGTAAGTTCATGGAAATGGAAATATTAGGAAATGTTATTCTCTAAGTTGTCCGAACCCACTACCCAATTATGTTTTCAAAATTGTTCCAGAGGACACAGGGTTTTATTAAGGAAACAGGGAATTCCTGGAAAGGTCAAATTGTTATGTTTGAGAATTTTGAAGACTGCTTCCTATAGAATTCAGTTCATAGTCAGAGAGGTTCCCATGTAACTGGGATTTCCAGATGCAATAGTGATTATTTTGAATTCTGAGATGGTGGAAGTTGAACAGCAGCACTTAATCACCAAAGACAAGATGAATGTAAACACTGTAATGGGTAGTTAGGTAGAAATAGCAATCCGTAAGAATAGTTGGCAAGTAGTTAATACATCATGGTGTTCTTACAGGTGTGAGAGATGGATAGCTGACTAGGGTCTTGCTTGACTTGTATAATAACATTTGTAAAGAAAAATCAATAGCTGACATCACCTATCACAATAGAAAAATTGAGTCCTTAATCCACTTTTCTGATCTAAGTAAAATTATAAAACCAATGAACATTAAAGGGAAGTCTAGGTTCCCATGAGGAAAGATTCAGTAATTTCATGGCAATTATAAATATCTCTCCAATCTCTTCTTACAAGCCTTAGAAGCATTCTCCAGGGTGTTTGTGCACTGATTAAAGGGAAATACCCAGAGTTTCCAAGGACAATTTGATAAGAGGTCTGAAATAATCTGAAGATTACACACTTCATTATAGTGCTTTAAAGTGGTAGCATATGGGAATCATTTGCTACAGATTTACCCCAAGACTATCTCAGAGTAGATAGTTATTTTCTAAGTTTTGCAAGTATATTCAAAATAGATTTACTTAGTAACTGGAAGAACTTTCATGTCAGCAAAGATGTCTACTATGAGTTGTGTGTTATTTTCACCAAATTATAAGGTCACTTGAAAACATGGCTTTTAGTTGTACAAAAGAAATGACATTTAGAATTTGGGATGGGTATTCCTATTAAAGAGCTAATATCTTTTTGTCACATTTGAAATGGGTATTTGAGATCTATTCTCACAATGGCCTGCCTAGTGATGTTTATTTTTGCTTTATATACATTGATATATTTTCTAGGGTCTTAAGCTTCATCCTAAGAAAATAAAATACTGGTATTTATGGAATACTTTTTGTTTTAAGAAAATAAAATGGAAATTATTTGTATATTCAGAAAAAAATGTGGAAAATAGAAAAGTAAATATATTAAAGGTATTTGCCTTTCACAGGCCCACCTCCTCCCTTTACAACTGGCCCAGTTCCCTCTGTTCCTCCTGTATTGTCATCCCTCACACCTCAAATTGACTCTGGGCAAAGGAGAGGTGAAGCTCTTCTGAATGGGTCATTCCCCTTATTAGTGGATTTCCAGAAAAAGCATGAGAACAGAATTTCATTAGCTGGTAATGAACTATCTGCTCTATTTGAGGACATGGGTGTGTGTGTCTGGTAACCTAACCCCAAGTTTACTTTATGTCTCAACCCAGATTTCACCTCCAAGAGTCCCTTTTATCACAATTGAAAAGAAGAAATGATAAAGAGACCTGAGCAGGGGATAATGAATAACTTTGTCCACATGTGAAAACAGAATGGAATGTTGGCGTTCTAGTCACTGAGAAAAAGGTACATGAATAGGGTGTTAACCTGGTGAATGTCAATATGGGAAAGAAATTAAAATTCTATATAACTGCCATTTTTATTGTCTCAATCTGTAGAAAACCAGCCCCTTCCTATTTGGATCATTAGCAAAGTTGATGCCATTGAGGAGCTACCCAGGATTCCTGTGAGTCTTCGCCATCTCTTCTTCACAGCTGATATTACTTATTTACAAGCCTCTTTTCCTTATGCCCTGGAATTTCACAGAACTATTCCAGAACATGTTTTTATTCCATAGGCCTAGTCATGGAGATGTGCATGGCTAAGGTGTGAGATTCTGCAACCTGCAGACTTTGCTCCATTCATAAAGGGAGCACATTAGGTTCTAGAAGATCACCAGTGGAGGCCATGGGAAGCTATTTACAACCTCCCATAACTAAGTAAGAGCTTGGGTGTTAGAGGCCCACCAAAAGTGGTTACTAGTGAGATCAGTTTAGGTTTTCTGGTGAAGTGAGCAGGGAGAAGCAGCAGCAGTTTACTCAGAGTATGGGTGAAGTTTCCAATGTTTGGCATTAGTGGTTTATTGAGGATTTCTGAAAATTGAGTGGCAAGGATCCTTGGGAAAATCAAAATTGTACTCTCATCTTAGAAAAATTCAAGTCAGCTCTCTTGTCATGTCTCTCTCCCTATAATATTGCCACATGTACAGGGAAGAAAGAGTAAGAAAGAGTAAATTTCATAAAGATGGCCAACCATTATATATATTTTTATACAAAAATTTAAGCCATTAAACTCTGTAATCCTAACCCTGCAGATATTTTGAACTATTCCTACTTCTGACTTTGGTAACACTGCTTGAAAATTTTATTTCTTCTTTTGATCTATGTTCTGCTACCTCTCTCTCTTTCCTTCTGAAAAGCCTCTCTGCCTCCCTTTCTTCTTCTTCTTTTTTCTCTTCTATTTCTCTAATGGTTTATTACAAATTCTTATTTTCCTTTTGTTTACAGATTCCAGAGAACACCTCAAAGTTTTCAGGACTCATGTTATTTTCTCTTGTTATTTACAAAACAAAGATGGCTTCTTAGATTACTACAGTATTAAAGACAAAATATTTCTACTTTGGCAACAGCAGACAAAATCTCTGATGGAATAATTGTATGACAATTTTCCAGTCCCTTTAATTTGTGCCCTAGAATGTTAAAAGCCTTTTACAAAACCAAAATTGCAAATAGCCTTTTCCCCAGCTTTAGGGATATTACATTTTTAAAATCTTGACCTGATTTAACTGATATTCCTGTTTATATTGCATATTTGATAATGTTTAATGATGAGTCATGTACTTTAGATAAAAGTGGCTCAGTTAAGTCTTCTTATGTCTCGTTTACTTACAAAAATCTTGAAAGATCACATTTCAACTGGAATTAAATCTTCACAAACAGATGAGTTAATAGCAGTCACCAGAACTGTAATACTAGGTTGAAGATTTAATATAAATATAAAACTACTAATAATTATTTTGGTATCCGTCATGCAATACAAAAAAAAATTTAAAGAAAAGGTTTTCTACCTAAAATAAGAACTGAAAACACCTCATGATAAATAGTTGTTTTGTCAGAGGCTTTACAGGTTCCTGCTCAGATATTGGTGATTAATTGTAGCGCTCATACAGAATAAGTTTCTAAAGGCAATAATTTTGCTAATAGAGCTACAAAAGCTGCTGTTATAACACAGCAGACAGCAAGCATAGAAGCTACACTTTTGATACAATAAGAAACTTTTGTTCATTTTTAAATATATATTTCAAAGGGAAAATGAACAAATTGTTTATAAAAAGCACAACAAATGAAATTGAGAAAACAGAGGGAGTTACCTAAAACAATTCTTATACTACCATTGGTTTTAGCTTGATTAATGTTGTTGTGTCATCAAAAAAAAATCTGAATAAAACAAAGACTTTATTAGACTCTTATTCTGACTACAAAAGATAAGATTCAAAAGATATGAGAATTTTTACTTGCTAGTAAGCATTTATGAATCACCACCAAGGTAAGCACATGAAGTTTTCCTTGAACAACCTCATCGGGAATTTGCAGCATTTGGATTTCATAGAATGAATGCTTGTAGGAGAGAAGCCACAATTTATGAAATGTATAAAGTGCATGATGTCTGCCACACCTACAGTTCGTCCCTCTTCAAAATCTGGGACTCAGGGCTGGGGATGTGGCTCAAGTGGTAGCATGCTCGCTTTGCATGAGTGCGGCTCCGGGTTCGATCCTCAGCACCACATACAAACAAAGATGTTGTGTCTGCCGAAAACTAAAAAATAAACACTAAAAAATTCTCTCTCTCTCTCTCTCTCTCTCTCTCTCTCTCTCTCTCTCAAAAAAAAAAAAAAGAAAAAGAAAAAATCTGGGACTCAGAATAAAGTTCCTTAATATCCACTGTAGAACATCAAAGCATTTGAATTAGACAGAAAAGCCCTTTTAGTCCTTCTGTGATCCAGGAATTATGCCAATGTGTGCAAACTCCTATGCCTTTCTGCTATGCACTACCAACCAACAATTTAGATATCAGTACTAACATCACCAATTATGGATATTTTTATAGATGTTGGATAAAATATATTTTCAAATTTATTTTAGCTGCTTCATGAAGCATAAAAATATACCTGTTTACAGGGTAGCATGCAATCTTTTGATACATATATAGAAAATTTCATCTTTTCTCCCTAACCTTATACTTGAATTCTGATATATATATATATATATATATATATATATATATATATATATATGTGTGTATATATATATATATATATATGATGTATATATTTTAAAATTTGTATGCATAATATGTAATTAAAATTTAAAATATAATTTTAAAAAGATTGTTAATTAATGATTAGGTTTATGAATGAATAATTTTTAAACTATAATATATTAGTATTTTTAGCACCAAATCTACTTATTTATCAATGGGGCTATGATAACAGACATCAATTTTAAAATTAATAACTTGAATCTGTAGGAAGTGATTTGGAAGAAAAATGCATTGAGTTATCCCTTTGAAATTGTATGTAAGAGGTATATTCTTAACTCACAAGTTTTTTACAGATGGTGATTTGATTGTTCTATCATCTAACTACTATGCTGTTTAAAGTGACATGTCGTCAGATTTTTCACTTTCAATTCAAGGAGTATTTTCAAATGTTCTCAGAGGTTTAGGGGTTGATTTATGCTTACTGTGCCATGAATTATTTTATACTTCATTACTTTTTTTTTCTGTGTTAGATAAAAAATTCGGTTTCTGTGTCAATATTTTGGTGCATGTCATTCCTTGCTTTCCTGCTTGGTCTTGTTCACTTTAATAAATATTTGAAATAGATAAAAATCACTATCATCATCATGATCTCAGATATATTGCTTAAATAAGTAGTCAGAAACTGGCTTTTTAAACTCATATTTAATAGTGAAAGGAACAAGTTCTTCTTTCATGTTGGGGGTGGAGGAAGTTAAAGTAACTTTTATCCTCAGAAATTCTGGTCGTATTTTTTCTGATGAGAAATCAACCTCTATTGTTAGAAAAAAAAGGAGCAACATGAGGCTTTTAAAGTCTTGGGCATAAAGACAGAACCATAAGTACTACAGAAGTAGGACAAAAAAGGAGGGAAAGGTGATTGTGCGTAGGTTCCTAGAACACCTAAATCCAAAACTCATAAGTTTCAGGCCTGCCTTAAGGTCTAGAAGCTCTATGGAGAGTTTGAAGAACTAATATAAATCATTTTGGTAGAGACTGGAGTGGCTACTGTCCAAGAGAGTCCACCAGAGTCTGAGCATAAGTACTAATCAGGCTTTGGATCCTTGCCATTAAGTACCACACTTTGACATGGTGAGTCATAAAACACATATTTGTGAAATTCTTTCCATGAACTATGCTCTCTAAATTTTATCTACCAATATGTTAAATTTTTGTATTTAAAGAAGGAAATGTTCAAGCTGAATCACATCATCACAAAATGTTAAAATATCAGAAGTAAAGCAAATATTTTAAATATATAAAATTTTTTAAAAATGAGTTTGTTTTTTGCTTTGTGTTTCAGTTCCTCTTTTGTACTGTTTTGTCTTCAAATTTACTTTAAGATACCTATAAATCTGTGGCTTTATATATTAAAGTGCATTGCAAGTGCTATAATTTACATCAAAAATCTATACTTATAAGATTTTGCTTTAAATATTTTTTGCTATCCTATGGTGAGAAAACACAGAGTCGGCATGTATTCTCTTTCTTCAAAGTCCCCAATGGAATTGAGTCACACCTGTTCCTAGAAGTCATTTGCCAAATCAATCACAAATACTCAAATATTTTGTTAAGATCTGTGGGAATCCTTAAGCAATGACATTTTACTTTTTTAGTGCATTTAAGATTTGTCTACACAATTTGTTTTTCACAGGATTTAAAGTGTTGCATAACTCCTGTTACTTAAAAATCAAGATTCAAGTTTTACATTGACAATGTAGCTTTCCCGGGAATAGATTTATGTACTTCAGTGTCTTTCCTTTTCCATTTGTGTACTACAAAATGCAACAAAAGTCAACTTAATGACCAATATGATGTCATTTTTTTGTTGTTGTTCCTTTCATTTTTTTTTCCTTTAGAGTAAAGTCAAAAGGCATGTGTATCATTTAGAAATCAATAAAGCAGTTCACAGTACAAGGCTTAATGGTTTCAGATATGTGAAATATGAATTCCAACTGTCATGAAACATCTTTATATAAGCACTTACTTCTACCCCATGCTTTTGAAAACTCTAGTCTATTTTTTATCATTTCTTGCACTGTCCCTCTCATTTCAACTCTTAAGTTCTAAAATTTTAAAATCAATTTTAATGCGTGGTGTGTATGCACTCTTCTTTTTCATCAGTTTTGGCTATTCATAAACACTTATTACTCTGTATTAAATTGTTTACCAATTCATCAAATCAAAAATAACAAAATGAAGGGCTGGGGCTATAGGTCAGTTGGTAGAGTGCCTGCCTCACGGTGCACAAGACCCTGGGTTCAAATCCCAGCACCAGAAACACACACAAAAAAGAAGCCTTAATCTTATATAATAAATATGAAATGAAGAAAATCTTCACACCTATCTGCACTTTGAAGCTTACCTTATGAAATAATTTTGAAGGTCAGATAAAATGTAAATATAAAAACTCTTTGAAAAATGTATCACAATGTAAAAATGAGAAACACTGTTTCAGCTTTGTTGAGTTAAACACTAATTGCTGTCCTGGAAAGCTTTTAGGAAAATAAACAATAAAAAAATTTATAATGAAAAAAAATGGAGAGGGGAAGCTGGCCACTTCTTTTATCTCCAATCTTTAAGTGAGGAACAAAGTAAAAAGTGTCCCCTTAAAACATCTGTGGAAGTATGCCTGCACAGTGGACATGCTACCTATCCTATATATGTCCCCCTTTTGTAGGTAGTGTGTCCCTTCATTGTATCCTGGCCTGCAGCCACTAAAGAGTAACAACATTTCAGAAACCTCTCCAATGAGTCCTCCACATTCTCTATTTGGAATTGGTAAACAGTATGTTCGGGACATTTGAAGCCCTGGGGCTTAATAAACTACTGTTTTAAGGGACTAGAAGAAAACAAAATATTGAAAAATCTTACACAAACTGAACTTAAAATTCATAGTACACCAGGCTATATTTTGTGGTAAATGTGAACACAGTGACCTCTACACATTGATACATTATCTATTGTAAGATGTGGAAGGAATGTGAGAAAATGAAGGAACATTAAGTTTTAGAGACTTGTGAACTATTGGGAACAAATGACAGATGAAAATTGAACCCCAGCTCTTTTACTGTACATTTTCTAAAAATGTATTTGCTCTACTGAATCATGAATGTTTTGTAGAGCAGGTAAAATTCAATATTTTAAGTAATTCTTCTTAAAATACAATTTGTTCTCATTTTTGTAACAGGAGATGTTTATATTAGGCAATCTAATCTCTTACTTCAGGGATCCCTTGCTTTTCCTCTTTGAATCACCAAGGAATTGATATGTCACATGAAGAAGGGGAATGCTGAAATTTCTTTTTCAATTTTTAACTTCTATTATTTATTTGCATCAAAAAAATCTAAGGTTTGAAGATGGATATACACCTTCTGTTGGTTCATTCATTCCAGTTAAGAATGCATACCATTAAGTATTGTAGCAGCAATCAAGCATAAATAAGCATGTGCTTCACAATATACTTATTGTCAAGTCAGCCAAAAAAAGGAATTTGAGCAACACATGTGAAGCATTTGGAGTCTGATTTTTACTGAGCACAGGATTCTCCCTATAGAAAAACAAATGTCAGCTGCTGAAATGTCAGGTTGTTTTCATTTTATAATAAACAAGAAACAGGCACCATGATTAAAACTTTGGACGACTTGGAATTGAATAAGTTAAGGAAGGGCAGGCTACCTTAGGATACCGCCACCGCATTTTTTAACTATTAGGAGGGATCTGCTGAGGTTGAAGGTGACTTCCAGTAGGCAAAAATTTGATTACTGCATTTTAGAGCACTATCCTTGATTTGGGAATGTTAATAACTTTCTGGGATGAGCATCTGGAATATTAGTCTAAATATCACAAAATGGTCAGAGGTCTAGGATCTAAACAGCAATTTCATAATTTCAGCAATTCTATTAGGCTTTTGGTATTCTTTGGGTTATGAATTTTAGATATGTTCTGCCTTGTTCTTTGAAACAAAATGTTCATAGATTCATTTCATTATTTTCTGTGGATCTAAGTATCCCTTAATATAAAATGAGTGAATTTTTCATAAGATACTTTACTGCAAGGAAAATCACATTTCTAGATGAAATTAAATGACTCAAGTAGGTAGGCTAGAAATCAAAACTCATCAATTTTGAGAGCCTCTATTCTTCACCTTGATACCTAGAACCCTGTGCCAAACATATAATCTGTACCATTTCACATACAAAAATCCATTATTGCAGCAAATTCTGTGTGGGCATTGACTACTTTCATGCAGGTTAATATGCAGAAAAAGTAAATTTAGGTCCAGGACTTGGGACTGTTCCTTTCACCCTGAGTTTCTTAGTTCACATGTATTCTCTCTCTGAATTTGTCTTCCCTCATGGAATATTTTTGTCAGCATCCCTGTTCTGGTCTTCTGAGGGTTTTATAAGTCTAATCTATTTACATGGCTTTATTTACACCATTGACTGACCAAATCATTCATTTTATGGTAAAAGGTGATGAATCATATCAATGGCCATGAGATCCACTGGCATTTTCATTTATCCCAATACCCAGATATAGCTGATGAAATAGAATATGGAAAAACTTATGGACATTTGGCTAAAGTTGCAGCTTAAGAATACTCTTCAGCTTGGGATGCTATCCTCCAGGATCATGGATGTTTTGATGAAACGATATGCAATATATGTTATTATATGATGCACGTGATATTTTTTGTACCTAGGATACATGGAATATAGAACTATTAATTTTTTTTGTAACTTTTTTTCTTGGTTGAATTATTTTTTTTCATATGTAAAATATAAGCACAGTGGATCTTGTCATCCAGTTTATTAGTATTAAAGCTTCCTATCAAAGGGAATTCAAAAGCTTTCACTGTACCTTGGGGTCTTGATATTGAGATGGCACTAAAGATACTGAGAGCAGTGCTTATGTTTCTGAAATTTGTTATGTTTATGCTTCATGGGGACAGCCTTTAACCAATAGTGTGTAACTCTCCTTTGTTTCCCTGATGACCAGTCCTGAGAAAATTTCCTGATGACTCTTCAGGAGTTCTGGTCAGAATAAATCAATAGTTATTGGCCAACTGCTGGTTTATTCTTTGTATTGGTTCTCTTCTCCCTCCCTTTTACATCACACATTTTGCTCACTCCTGCACCTCAGATCACATTTGCAATAAATACGTTTAATTTAGGTATTTTATATATTCTGCTTTCTAGGAAATCTGGCTCCCATAAAACCAGGGCATAGTCAATGTAAATTTTTTGACAAAGTGCTCTGTTCCTTGTTCCTTAAAAAAAGAGTACTAACCTGCTCATTGCCTGGTCTTTTTGGCCTATTGAGGTTTAAGTGGTTCTACTACTCAAAGTATCTCCTACTTCCACACATCGATCTTGAAACCAGAATATACACTAAAAATAAAGTGTTTATTGATCAGTTTCCAGTAATCACAGACTCTCAACCTTCAGGCCAGTGTCCTTTGTGGTAGTAGAATACCATCCCAGCCACCCCTTGCATCTGCATCTTACTCTATGAGAATTCAACTTTCTCTGAGTTCTGGCCACTGATTCTTGCTCATTTCTTGGCAGCACTCAAGGAAAATCTTAGCGCATTGCCCTGAGCATAGCCTTTAAAATTTTAAGCACTGTAGAATCTTTGCTGGGCTAATAAATGTCAAAATTTCCAAGACTTAAAGCCTTGACTACACTTCTATTTTCCTAAAGATCTTTAGCTGAAAAATTAAGATAGCTTATTTCTCATCTAACTGCTCTATAAGTTGTTTAGGGAAAAAAATTTTATTTACTTTTGATGAGGTGAGGATAATAATGACTTAGAAAACTAAATATGGTATTGATTGTCAGTATACTAAGTATAAGTCATTGAACAGGCCCTAGGCCTCAATTTCTTCATCTCCAATATGGGAATAAAAATCTCTATAAGATTTATGTGAAGATAATACCCAATAATATTTGTGATAGTAATTTGGTCATAAATTTTAGACATGTGAGATATTTCCATTTTGCTATGGCTACTCATGTTGACATAGCGCTTTCTATATCCAAAATATTTTTTGTCATTAAAGTAGTTGTATGTTAAATTCAAATGTATTCACATATAAGTTAATCACATAGACTCTATCTCTATCTCACCTAAAATGACTAGATATTGAAAACATTCAAAACGGCCTAAACTATATGAGTATAAAAAGTGCTACTGAAAAAGTTAGGAATGATTTTTCTATGTCATGTGAAGATAATTTGCATATCAGTATGCATTATATTACATAACATTGTATAGTTTTTATTGCTCAAATAAAAATATATGTGAGTAAAAACAAAACATATCTTCTTCTCTATAGTAATAATCTTATGTTTTTCCATCTGGTTAGACTTTATATTTACACTTAGCTTACATATCTATAAAATAGGAATGAAAACTATGCCTAAGATGAACAGTTGATTTATCCTAAATAAATATTCACACTGAGAAATGAAATAAATCCTTAAAAGAATGCTAAGTAAGGGGATTTCTAATAAAAATTTCAAACACTACCAAATTCTAAGAAAATATTTCTTCAATTCATTGTTTTATGATTGAGAGTTTTTAAATGGGATCATGGAGTAGAGTGTAGAATCAAATTTAAATATAAAGCTTTTTACTTCTACATTTATTTCTCATATATGCCACATTTTCATTAGATTTGACCAATAACTAATTCAAAGGAACAACCTCAGTAAAAGTGATTTCTCACATTTGTTGACTACACACCAGTAACTAGCCTTACTGCTTGAATGCATATGTTTATTCTCATTTTCTTTAATAGTTTAAGAGTAATCCAGATTTTCATGGGTGAGAAATGAAGTTAACTACTCTCTTGAACTCTATAAATTATCTAGAATTGGATGATTTGTGCATTGCAAGGAGCTAATGTTGAAAGGCAACTTTCTTCATCCATTAGGGGAGAAAAAAATATGCCTTTTTATTAGAAACAAAATTAAATTTTATTCTTATTTGCCATATTCAAGCTACTGTAGAGAAATATTTTGTTTTAAAACATGATACCATTGTATGAATACCATTATTCCATGTAGACAAGGACATTATATTTTCTTCTTTATTAAAGATTTTTTTTTAAAATGTAAGGCTTTCTACAACCCTAGAGGAAGTACAGACAGAATAGGTACTCTGGCAATAATATTTTTTTTTCTCTAAAAACTTACATATTGCAAATGACTGGAAATAAAACTGTCAACAACAATTTAAAAAGAAATTTGCATCATTTCAAACATTAATGCATTTACCTCTTATGATTCTGTTTGTTTTTTTTATTTATTTGATTTTATTTTTGGTACCAGAGATTGAACCCAGGGGTGCTTAATAACTGAGGCACATTCCCACACCTTTTTTTAAATTATTATTTTGAGATGGGGTCTTGCAAAGTTGCTTAGGGCCTTGCTAAGTTATAAAAGCTGGCTTTGGATTTACAATCTTCCTACCTTGAACTACCATGTCACTGGAATTACAGGCGTTCACCACTACACTCAGCATGTTTAAGTTTTTAAAAATGTTTTTACTTTGAAATCTTATTGACTTACAAACAGATGCAAAACAATACAGATAACTCCTATGAGTACTTTTTCCAGATTCACAACTTGTTTTTATTTTGCCATAATTGGATTTTTATTGTCTACCTACGTACACAGATGAAAACATTATTATTATATATTATGATCATCCCCAGAATTTTTGATGAGGGTCAAGAGTTTAGGAGAAATGTTTCACCTTTGTGGATGAGAACTTGTTATTTGGTTAACTAGCTAACATTGTCTCTTTGAATCACCTGATAAATGTTAGCTAGTCAACTGTGTTATTATTTACTTGTCTAAGTCCATTTTGTGCTGGTATAGGATAATACCTGAGATTACATATTATCTGACATTTTTGGACAATCTAAGATCTTGGGCAATCCAAGATCAATGCACCAGCCTTCATTCTGCATGAAGACATGATGGAAGGCAGAAAAGCTTTTATAACAGCATTAATCCCACTTGCAGGGATGAAACCATCATAAATCTGTCACCTAACAAAGGTCCCACCAGGACAAGTACAACCAAATATCAAAATGACTTTTGGAGGGGTTGGTCACTAAAACCATAACATTACTTAAATTTAAAAAAAAAAAAACTATGGTTGATAAACTATTTAAGTATTTGATATGAAACGTTAATGAAGGCTTCTCTAATTTTTTTTTTTTTTTTTTTTTGGTACTTGGGGTTGAACTCAGGATCACTTACCACTTAGCTACATACTTAGCCTCATTAATTAATTAATTTTGGCAAGTCTCTGAGTCACTGAGACTCCTCTTGAACTTGTAATCTTCTCATCTTAATCTATCAAGTTGCTGGAATTACAAGTTTTAGCAGCCCCGCCTGACCTTTGATTGTATTGATTTCTATAATTGGCATATCCTTTGCAACAACTCTGAAAACACTGCTTATGGAGTTATTATAAGACACAGTGGGCCTGGGTCATCTGACTTTTATGCCAGTCAAATCCTGCTCACTCCTGAATGGATCATGCCTTTGGGCTGTTGAATTGCAAGAAGGACTCCTTTCTCAGAGCAATGGCTAACACTCAACTTGCCTGCAAGCAGTGGTTCCTACCCTGTATAGCCTATGAGAGTCCTGTCAGACTAAAGGTCTACTTGATTCTAAAGTGCTTAGGTAGAATTACAGTTGCACATATCATACATTCATATTTAAATTTTTAGTGTGTCTTTCCTTAAACAAACAATTTCCTACCAGCTGCAATGCACTTAAATTCAGAAAATTTTAAATTAGCAGAATCATTTTTTTTCTAATTTATAATCCATATTCCTTTTTTTCTAGTGGCTGAATAATGTTCTTTATTTTTTAATCTATTTACATTTTTTGTCTTTTTTTTTATTTTTTATTTTTATCTGGAACAGTAATTCAGCCAGCTTTTTCTTGTCAGTCATGACATTGATGCTTCTGAAGAACATAGACCAGTTATATTATCAAATGTCCCTAAATATGAGTTTTTCTGATCTTTTCAGTGTTAGATTCCCTATATGTCCTCAAAAAGAATAGTATAAAATTAATGTTGTGTCCAATATTATTAAGGAGTCACCTTTGGAAGCATGTCATGCTCCGATCATCTGTTCAAGTTGGTATTTGATTTCTCCATGAATAATTACTGTTATTTCTCCTTGAAGTTAAGAAGCAATATATTGCAATATCTTTAAGAACCAGCTTCAGTCCTCACAAATACTCTGCTATCCATGAAAATCTCAACCTTCCCATATGCACAAACCAAGTATTTTTCTAAATTTTTAAATAATGATTGCACATTATTTACTTTATACACACATATATTTTACTCTTTTACTTATTTAAAATTACTAAGGATTTATGAATTTTTACTTTATTTGAGGGTATAATTGTCTGCAGGCCTAAATTAAGAACATTCCACATTAAATATTTTCTCAGAACTCCATAAAGAAATTTAAAGAAAACCATACTTTGTTATAGCTTATTATACATGCTGAATACTAAAGACAAATACAAAACATTGAAAGTGTCTAAAGAAAATAGCTGTCAAACAGTATTTTATATTTAAAAAATATGCCCACAGAAACTCCAGATAGTCTGTTCCTTATCCCCTCCTTCTTTTCTCTACTTCAGTGTCACCTTCAACATAAATCAAATATATATGTTTTTATTTCTCTTTTTAAAAAATTTTTATTTTTGTGGTGCTAGGGATTGAACCAAGGGTCTTGTGCATGTGAGGCAAGCCCTCTACCAACTGAGCTATATCCTCAGCCCTGTATTTTTTCTTTCACACTTTTCTCCATTCCACTGGCCAAGTTCTCTTCCTTCACACTGGTGCAAAACATCTGAGTTAGTTTAGTTTTATAATAAATTTTATATCTGTGAGTGTTTCATCTCAATTTTAATTTCTTTTTCAAGATCGTCTGATTAGTGGAATTTTTAGGCACTTGTATGGTGACAAATCTTGTTTGCATCTTGGATTGACTTCATGAGTTGCTCTGATAAATCAAATGTGGAAGATGTCATTACTGTGTGGCTAATGTGTCCTTGAAAATTTTACTATTGATTCCTTGATAGTCTTAGTATGCTTTTACAAAACAAAATATTATAGATACATCAAGGTATTTCATGTCTTTAAAATTTTTATAGAAATAAAAAATATTGTTTAATTTAGTTTAATGGAACACTTCTGAAGTTGAAACCTGAGGAAAAAATACATATATTTGTGTGTGTGTGTGTGTGTGAACACATATGATTTATACACACACACACACACATATGCATAAATATCTGTGGAGCAATTAGGAACCTTGACATAACATTGTTAAGGTACTAACTCATGTTTTTATAACAAATGTTCAGAGTTGGTTTATGTATATTTAAGAAAGACATAAACGTACCAAGTAGAATATTTGCTATTGCAAACTTAAAACTTAAAATTCAAAATAGAAATTCAAAATTGAAATTCTAATTTTCAAGTTAGAAAAAAAATACTAGGCAGATAGAAAACAAATGTGAGGAATTCAAAGGTATAAATCTGTAAAGACTCAGGAAGACCTAGGAGTCGGCTTCCTATTGCAGTGCCATCTGTCTTCTAATGCCTACCATAAAGCTTTTCAATAAATTTAACTAGGCACTTTGACACACACCTGTAATACCAGCAACTTGAGAAACTGAGGCTAGAGGATCACAAGTTCAAGGCTAGCCTCAGAATCTTAGGGAGACACTCAGCAACTTAGTGAGACTTTGTCCCAAATAAAATAAATAAAAGGACTGGGGATGCTGCTTAATGGTAGTAAGAGTGCCCCTGGGTTCAATTCCCAGTACCAAGGGAGGGGTATGGAGAAAGGAAAAAGAAAAAAAAAATGAACAAGATAACCCAATAAATTTAAATAATATTTTTAAATGGCTAACTGTCGCAATGCAATTTTCTAGTCAAAGCCTTTAATCATATTTAAACAGAATGAAACTATCTAAACCAACATTTCCTAATATTTTTCATAGTATCATACATGAAGAAAATAATGGTAATTATATAAAACTCTGTGGCAAGCAAAGGGGCTATTCTAGGCTGGTAGTGACAGAGCAGTTGATACAACCATCTCCAAGATTTTTCTTTGTTTTCCCGGGTGGATGAAAGAGTCTTTCAGGCATACCAGTTTACAAACTGCTCTTTCTTCTCTTCAGGTGCTCAAACAGCCATTTGCAATAACCTAGACTTGGGTTATTCACACTTACATTATTACTTTTTTTCTGACAAGAATTTTTCACTATTTTCTTTAAATATCTTATAGGTAATTTCTGTTTGGAAATTTCTTGATGGGACGAATCCTTTCCACATTGTCTCAAAATATTGATACGGTACCTTAATGCATGTTCATTTAAATTAATTAATGATTAACTCTCTTGGAGTCCTGTAAATGTAAAACTGTTTGAATAAAAAATATCATGCAAATAAAATTAATAAAACTTTCTCATATACTTTATTTCCATCAAGAATCAATACAAAGATTCTACTGTATATGTTAGTTCAATTATGAGGACATCTTACATTTTACCTTAAGTCTTTCAAATGGCATATCCAACATAATATAAATGCATCCATAATCATCTTTTCAATTATTTTCATAGCACCCTGTATGGTGCTTGCATATAATAAGTACTCGGAACATGGTTGTTGACATATTGAATCAAATCTGATCTTAATTGCTAAAGTCTAACAGGACTGAGAGTTCATGATCTTTCCAATAGGAGCCTACAGGGAACTTATTAGTATTCAAATCATCAGTATATAACTTGAGTCAATTAAATTATATCTTTCATAATCTATAAAAGGGATTAAAATTCAAATAACTTTATAAAGCCATTAATAATTCAAAAACATGTTTGAAATTTTTTATCCTCTGAAACCAAAGGATGGTAAATACCAATTTAATTACATTCAGAAAATTTATATTACGCATATGCTACATGCAAAGTTCTTAGCTCTACATTTTGAAGACTATTAAACTTAAAAAGACATAGTGCTTATAATAACTCCAATTTGGTAACATTCTCTATACCAGTCTAACAAACATGCATATCCATTAATTTATCTATTCATTGTGCAAATATTTATTGAGTACCAAACATGTGTTGGGTACTATTCTGTTCTAGGATTAATAGAGGAAGCAAAGCAGACTGAATGTTTGCTTCCATAAATGTTCTACTTTGTGAGGGACACAATGAATTAATAAAATAGGAAGTATACAATATCTCGACATAATCATTTTTATATGCTCAATTATGAAGTGCTAATCAACAGTTCTGAAATTATTGTCCCTCCTATTGACTTCAGATATGGCTCTACTCTGGCTATAATTCTGCTGTGAGGTACTTTACTCATTGTGAAATATAAGCTAAAGGAACTACTCTAATCTGGGACAAAGGATTCTCATGGCAGAATCAAAAGTGCAAGAAACTGAACAAATCCATGTGATGGCTACAAACCTTTTGTTCTAAATTTATTCATTAAACAAGTCAGATGGCCAAGTGTAATTTCAGTTTTTCTGGCAAGTATATTTCTCCTGCAGAGTGGAATACATAATTCTCTTACATGGGATGGGGTGAATAACTGGGGAAAAAAAATCTTCTCATTTTATAAGTGAAAATGGAGCCAGGATGGAGGAAGACTTTTATTTTTATATAGAATGAGTGAGAAAAGCTTCAGTAACATATGAGCAGAAGCTGCAGAGTAAAGGATTGAGCCATTCCAACACTTAAATGTATCCCAGGCAGATGAAGAACAAAGGTCAAGTGTCTAGAGAAGAAGGAATGAAAGGGAATGAAAGGGAAGAACAGTAGGTTATTTTACTTCTGTAAATGCCTTAGCATGATAATTAGAGACTGAAGAGGAGGGTGAAAATACAAAGTCAATTTAAGTGATCCTGATTTGATCTTTATACATTGTGTACATCTACCAAATTATCACACTGTATACCATAAACATGTACAATTAAAATGATAATATCTATGTGATATATTTGAAAAACGTTTTTTTTCACAAACTGTTTATAATACTTAAATAAATTTAAGTTGATGAAATTGCTTTGGTTTTGCTGAATTATTAAAAAAATGGGCCACAGAAAATCAATATTTTTAAGTATTTATATTTTATAAAATGACACATTGATATTTTAAAGTTTAATGTAAATTAGAAAATTATTTAGGATGGGGTCTTGCTGTGTTGTTTAAGGCCTCCTTAAAGTGTTGAGACTGGCTTTGAACTTGTGAGCCTCCTGTTTCAGCCTCCTGATGTCCTGTAAATCAATAAACTTTGAAATATAATATTTTTAGTAAAGAATAACTATTTTTTAATCACACACTAAAATTTTCATGTTACACTGTGTTGAACTTGGGAATGAAACAGCAAATCATGTTATGTGCATATATGAATATTTCACAATGAACTCCACTGTTATGTATTATTATAATGAACTAGCAAAAACATAATAAAAATATTAACATTTTCACTTAAATTGCCTAACCAGACCTCTACCCTGTAGAACTTTAACTTTAACAATATATATTTAATACCTAATTAGTAGTTCATCCATGTTGAGTCTCTAGGTTTGACAGCATTTTTAGGAAAAGTTACCTTAATATTCAAATGACCTTCCACCAAATTAAAATTGCTGCTCTATATCTTCACTGGAATTTTGGACTGTCTTGAAAAGTAAAATCTACCATATATTCCAGCTTTAGTTACTTCAGTGTTTCTTTATTTTCCTAAACTTTGATAACTATTGTAATATCCTTCTCTGCATCCCAGTCATTGAGAATTATGCTTGTTTTAATCAGCTTTTTCACTACTGTGACTAAAAAGGACCAACCAGAACAACTGTAGAGGAGGAAATGTTTATTTGGCAGCTCACAATTTCAGAGGTCTCAATCCATAGTAGCTGACTCCATTCCTCAGAATCGAGGTGAGAGGAAACATCATGGCAGAAGAGCATGGCAGAGGGAAGCAGCTCACATGATGATCAGTAAGCAGAGAGAGATTCCACTCACCAGATACAAAATATATACCCCATAGCCATGCCCCCAATGAACCACTTCATTCAGCCACGCACGCCCCACCTACCTCTAGTTACCATCCAGTTAATCCCATCAAGGATAAATTTACTGATTAGGTGAAGGCTATAACCCAATCATTTATCCTTCGTACTTTCTTACATTGTTTCACATGTGAGCTTTTGGGGGTCACCTCACATCCAAACCATAACAATGCTCTTACTTCTTGCCTGTGTTCTCTGGGTTGAGAACCAATGTCTGACCTCAGACCCTGTGGCAAAAATTCTCAGTTGCTGGCTTGCTATCCAGTCTAGTTTCTGCCTATTCTGAGACTTCCTGCTGATAAGCTCTGTTAGCATTAACTTTTAAGCATTTTAACTATTTTTTGATCATTTTCTCTTAAGTATTTTGGACATTTTATGTATTATGTTTGTCTGATTTCAATCTATTTTCTGACATGATCCTTTCTAGATATGATTTTCAGGCAATGACAGGTGATCCAGGTTCCCAATTACAATTACATGCTATTTCCCCAAAATATGGAGTACTAGTTCTCAGAGACTTCTAAGTGACTCATTTCATTGCTGTTTATCATCTCATGCTATGAAAGATTGCATTTTTCTATTAAAAAAATCATTAAAGAGACCATGTAAGTGACTAAAATGGATGCTTCTTAACCCAAATTTTAGGATTCCTATCCTTAAGTTTTGATAAAAATATAGTGATAAATATTAAAAATTATGATAATTAGATCAGTGTTTGGGAAGTTTTACTTATATTCTGTTAAGGAAAAATAATAAATATCCAACATCACAAATACATAGTACAATTTTAAGAACTAATCTTTTATTTCTTCAAATTTAAATTAAGGCACTTATGCCCTACAGAAATTGATAGAATATAAATTCCCTGTAGAAACAGTGTGACCAAGGAGGAAATTTTTAGTCTGACTTTCCTTTAGGCATTATTTTCTTAATTTAAACTTAGAATAATGAAGGATGGTTTGCAAATTGATTATGTAGGTTGCTTGTTTTAACATCGCATCTAAAAAATCCCAAATGACACCTGCACAGTCAGCACAAAGTTTAGATAAATACTGTGGTGTTGCATAAGTCTGAATAACCCACTTATTTAAGCCTGTAGAGAGCAATGAGCAAGGTATTAGAGAATACTATATACAAATAATCTCTTAAAAATGCCCTTGGTGGTTCATAACTATGAAATTTTATTGTTATCAATAATAAAAATGGGTATAGATCTTATTAAAGTTATACAATCAGTATATAACACTTACTAAAGTCTATTCTTTGACTTGTTATCTTATTAATCTTTATACCTTAAAAGGGAAGAAGGGGTCTAGCTTCTTAAAAATTGGTTTGACTTTTAGATAACATGTTCTAATATCTTCTGATCCACCTACACAGAAACTACTATAAAAAAACCTTTTAGAAGCCTTGTTAACTTTATGTTAAATGCATGTGATTATGTAAATTTTATGATAATCAGATTTTTAATATGCATTATCTCTTCAAGAAGAACACATTTGAATTGGTTTAAAGGATTTTTTTTTGAGGTGTTTTTTGCAAAAAAGTTCATTTCAAAGACAGAGATTAGATTTTAGGTAATAGTCAAATTAAAAGTATATAAATCATCATACTGAGAAACTGCATAAAAATGTTACATATTCATAAGGAATTCAAGTTCAAGAGAAATCTCTCTCTTAATCTTTCTACTTGAAAAGTTCATGTGTGAATCTGAGATGTCCGGCAGAAGTCAATTTTGTCACTGTGAAGGAGTCAAAGCAATTATTTTTGTACACGTTTGCCTTGAAGACACAAGATAAGACCTTCTTTCAAAGAAATACATGGAAAGTTAAAGCTTCATTTGATTTTAAATTTCCCTGAAAGCCTAAAGTTGCCAAAGCAACTTGATGATGTCTTTAAGAAGAAAAAACAATCAGTGGACATATGGGTAAATTATTTACAGGAGCATAATTGGTAAATTGTGATTCATTGAAATGAACTAAACTGTAAAGAAAAGATCAATTGTACCTATGGTTCCTAGTAGTGAGGGGGTGTGTGAGCTCTCTCTTGTCCAGTGAGGAGGTCCACAGAACAGGGTAGAGGAGAGTGTGGCTGCAGAGTCACTAATCAAGACCTCTGGAGACCAAGCTGGAAGCAGGTCTGATTTTATGGTGAAGTTACCATGTATACATACATAAGCAGTAGCTAAGCAGATTACAGGAAGCCACCAATACAATTTCTAGCCAACTGTCCTTGCAGTGACCAATTGAGGAGTGGGTTATGGAGAAAGCTCAGGGACTACAACACCTGGCCTCATGCCCAGGGCTGTGCCTACTGGATAAGCTTACTGCCCCTACCTCACCTAGCATGTGGGGAGTAGCCTGCCACTCAGATGCCCTTAATATATGCCATGTATGCAGTACTCCATGCACTTGTCCCTACAGGGGGGATGGGAACTGAAAAGGGAAATCACTGTTCATGTTTAAGAGAAACATTTTATAAAGTGGTGGAAACAGAAGCCAAGAGGCAGATTTAAAAGAAAATGAATACAGGTATGTTCAGTCAACAGGCTTCATGAGCAAATCATGATGAAAAAATTTAAAAACATACTTGTTTTGTTGATAATGATCTTGTGGGCAGAAAACATACAAAAGGAAAAATGATTAATGATGTCAGAAGAAATAAAATGCACAGTTTTTGAAAATATGAGGGAAAATGTTTAATGGGAGGAAAAACATCAATGATATTTTGAGATGGAAATGAAAAACGTTAAGAGAACTTACATGAATTCTCTGATTATCTGCATAAAGGAAAGATTGAACTATTTGAATGTGGGAAATTAATTAAATAAGTTATGGAAAATAAAATGCATATTCCAGGAGAAATCAGAGCCAATGTGACAGAGCTGTATTTTAAGGATTGCAGACTGTTTTGCTTCAACATCTTCAGTGTGGATGTTTTTTGTTGGTACTTGACACCCACTTGAAGCTTATATGTTTGGTTAGATATTCATGAAGTTTGATCACAATTGTTCTTTAGATAAGTATATTCAGCTTACATTGACTAGATTTTCTCAGGTCACTCATGCTGTGTTTGAGAAATTTATAGATGTGAATATTATCTTTACTCAAGCTTTAGAGTATTATAAGTGCTCAATGGAGCAGTACTTGAACTCTTTGTGTGATTTGAAGAGTACAGATGAGAATGTGATGTAGCAATTTAACAAGATAAGGCCAAAGTCATCCAGGTTGATTTTGAAAAAGATACAAAAGACCTACAACTTTCCTAATGAATAGAAGAACATCTTGAAAATTTCTTATAAGTGTGACTGGTGCATCAATGAAGTGTTAAGAGAAAGGTTGAAAAAAATCTAGAAAACTGAGTTTCCATAGCACAAAAATCTTTGTAAGGAGGAATTGCAGTAAAGCAAAACTAATAATATTGGAAAGAAATTTGACAGTGTTATAAAATGGGAGTAAGATCTAAGCAAAAAAGCCAAATGAATTAATGAGATTTGCAGTAGTCTATAGAGAAAACTGACATCCTAAAAAGCAGAAAATTTAACAGTGGCACATGGACAGTTCCATAGCCTGTGATCCATCTACCTTGAAGCCAGTTGCATCAGAATAGGTAATTTGCTTAATCAGTCTCAGAGAGGTAATCAATGAGCAATTATGCTCAAAAGGTTTAAAAATATCGAGGGACTATATGACTGGATTATTGTTGCAAGTTCTTTTACTACATTTTCAGAATTTTCTTATTCAAAACTGTTTCTAAGTTGCAACTAATAAAGTTGAGTATTTACTCCCAGAGAATAAGAAAGCTTTCCCTAAAATGTTCTAATTTACATATATAGAGACAGTATATTAGATTATAATATTATACTGATAATAACAAAAGCAGTTGTAGTGTATCAATCAAAATGAAAAGTTTAAAGCAAAGAAACAAACAATTGTAAGAAAGTAAAATAAATACAAAATAATAATAAGCATTTAATTAAACGTTAATCTCTTATTATATTTAGTATTCATTGCATATTTCTGTAATTTTGACAAAAGTATTTGGACTTTGGAAATACTTAACACATATTTTCTTGGGCCTCATTCAAAATGATATTAATTTCAATATGATGTACAAAGAGTTCATTTATGGGATAATTTGAAAAATATTTTGTTTTTTCACAAATTATAATATTTAAATACATGAAAATTTTTGAAATTGCTTTGGTTTTGCTGGATCATTGAAGAAATGGGCCATCAAAAATAAGTATTTTAAAATGTTTATTTATTTTTTTCTGAAATAACACACTGATATTTTAAAATTTAAAATTAGAAAAATTTTACTTAAATGGCTTTCTTCAGGTATATTTTGATGTACATGAATTTAATTCTTTTAAAACATTCTTGCTTTTTGCTTACTGTACTTTAAGTTGCATAATTTACACAAATATGTTTTGATATTTACTTATTCTTTTATCTGGCATCTGTAGCCTATCTTGCAATCCATTCAGTATATAATCCTACAATTTCAGATATTATAAATTTCTATACTATAATGTCCACCGATTCATTTTTATATTTATTGGATCTGTAAGATTTTCAATCACAGTTTTTTTGACCACAGTTTCTTTTCATTTTTATCATAATAAATCCTTTAAAATTCTTGTCTGCTAAGTTCATCTGTGCTCTAAGATCAAATTTTCCTCTCTTCATATGTTGAAAATTTTTGTTGTGCTTTGTTTTTATTGAATCCTGAACATTATGTGATGGTGTAGAGTCTCTGATTTTTATTATATTTAAATATGCTAATTTGTTCTGTGGTTTTTTGTTTTTTTTTTTAGAAGATGATCAGCATAATCATTTAAATTGCATACCCTGTATTTTGGGCAATAGTCCCAATCTTGATTTTGTTCTTTAATCCTTACTGGAATGCTTTGAGTTGTCCACACATATTAATTCTTATCAGTCAGAGATTTGGGAGACATTTACAAAAAGAACTTGGAGTATCCTATTTCTTCTTTTCCTCTTGGATTCTTCTCTCATTTTCCCTTTGTTTCATTCACTTTAGTAAATACTTTCACCAGAAGCCAAAACCCCATTAAAATATTCATGTTTCTATTTATTCTCTGGTTCCTTCAATAATATCTTCTCAAATTATTGTCACCATTTGTAAAAATTACCTCGGGTCCCATGTTTGTTATGCCAGAAGATGAAATCACTTTTTATAAAACATGATTATTTTTGTTAGAAAATTTATTACCCTTATGCTACTATAATGATTATAAAGGTGATATTTTGGCAATAGAAGCCAATATAGTATACTGAATTTTGGAAATACTTTTGATACATTTTAACATTATAAATATAGCTAATTTTTCTTCTAAATTTGAGAAAGTCCAAACAATTGACTAATTATACAATTTAAAGTACTTACAAATTAGTGTCTTCAAAAAAATAAGTAGATATCCTTTATTAAGTTATAAACACTTAATTAAGAGCAGGAAGGAAGGGAGTTTAATTGATGTCTTCATTTGTCGATATCCTCTGCTTTGTGCCTTAATATTCCATGATTGGCAGCTCCATCTAAAGAATCCCTACACTAGAATTTTAAGCACTTGTCAAGTACTTATAGAAGCCATGCATAAACACTAAAGATGATATTCTGGTTTTAAGAATTCAGATTTATTGGTAAGTGAAACATGACAAATGTTGATCCTAAATCCAATCACATCTTAAAGATAGTCCCAAGATACTACACAATCAAAGAAAAGGCAAATGTTTAGCAAAGTGCATTAAGTTATTAAATATCACAAACTACCCTATGCATAATACAAAGGTTAATCTTAAAACAAATGTCAAGGAAAACTAATATAGTTTGAACTCTGAAAGATCACTCATTTCACATGTCAGCTTCAAGTTCTTTGAGGCAGGAACTGGTAAAACCCCTGTGAACCCAACTTTTGAAGAAATTCCAGGATTTAATATTTAAAAATACTATCAACCCAACAATATCCATTATAGAAGTATGTCTACAGGAAATAAAGGAAATTATAGTAACTTCAAAATTGTAGCCATAAAACATATTGACAAATATTTCACTGTATTAACTTACTTTTTAGAGTGATTATATATTCATTGCCTCTTGGCAATTAATGATTTTCAACATTGGTTTGTGATCAAAACTATCATCCATGCATATATTTCTTTAAAAGTGTAAGTATTAAATTATTTTGACAAATAATAGAATTATAAATCAATATAGCAGAGTAATAATTATTTGTTAGAACAAAGCTATTTAAAATACAGTAATGAAAACCCACAGTATAATTCATTCTGAGACTGGGATTTCAAAAATTGAATAATTAATTTTTAAAATTAGAATCTTTATTTAGATTTACATTTTAACAGATGATACAATATCTATAGACATTGATATTGTAACAAAAACTATTTAGGGTTTCAATGATAGCATTGAAAATACCAAAACAAGCAAACAGGAAATTAGCTATATTACTTACTAGACAGTACATTTACCAAGGAATTTAGTCAGCGAGGCTTGAGAACTAAGATCTGAATCCTCCTTTCTCTGTTCCCACTGAAGTTGTACCTGATCAAACAAAAACTTATGAACTAAATAACCAAGAGTTATTTCTGCTTTTTTACATATAATTTATTTTCACTATTCAAAAGAAGGGAACACTTTTTGATAACACATTTTTTTGTATAACAATATTATTAATAAAAAATTTCAATTTAATTATCCTGGTATTCATATAATACCAGAATTATCCTGGTATTCATCATAATATTGGTATGTAGTCACATAGTTTTTAAATTAGTACAATTAAATTAGTCTGGAATTTAATTATTCATACATATATATATGTATATCTAAATTTTTCATTTTCAATGATAAAATGTTTATGATCACCACTTGAAATCAATGATGACTTTCTGTTGTTTTGGTCAAATGCAAATATTATTTCCTAGTATTTTGTATTTTTCCAATAAAACACTTATCCATTAGAATAGCCCTCACACATTAAAAATTAATGAAACACCTATATTTTGTATAGCAATGCTTTTATTATTGAAGATGAAGATGGTAAAGATGATGACATGTTCTAAATAATAAAGCATTATATATTTCTGATAGTCAGGAATTCTATAGAAATGAATTTCTTGCATTAATAAAAAGAATGTGCTGGGTATCTTCAAGATAAAGTTTTTCTTCGCTTATATATTTTTCCAGACATACGTTTGTTATTATAAAATTACTGACAAAAAATAAAAATACATTAGAAACTATTATACATAAAATATTTTGTTGTGATTTTTTTCCTAAAATGTACTTTAATCTGAGTCTTAATGTAATCATTAAAAATATTTATTAACAACCTAATTGAGTAGGACTTGGGGTAAGAACACTTCTGAAAAAGTGAACTACGTAGACAAGTATCTGTCTATACAGAACCATATGAATTTACATGTTTTATAAGTAAAAAAAAATGACTTACCCCCCAAAATTACATATTAAGTATGAAGTGAAGAACTCTAACTATACAGTTGAGAAGATCAGCAATATCTTATCAAATGATCAAGACTGACAACATTGATAGGGTGCAGGACATGGTGTTCTTATAGCTGTGTTATAGAATAGGACATAAGAACACTTTTGCAGCATTTGAGCCCCCAAATGCATAACTTTAATTTCCTCATGGACAACAGATAAACTCAAATTGGGAGACACTCTATAAAATAACTGGCCTGTTCTCTTAAATAATATTAAGTTTATAAATGATAAAGAAAGTCAGAACTATGCCCGATAAAAGCAGATTAAAAAAAAAAAAAAAAGATATGGCACTTAAATATAATACACACTCCTTAACTGGATCCTTAGTGGGGGAAAATGCTATGAGGGATGCTATTAGAACATGACACAGATTAACTGAGTCAGTGTTAATTATTCAAATCTGATATCTGGATCTAAATTATTCAAAGATCTGAATCTGGTGATATTGAAAAAAATCTTTATTATAAAAATATATTTATTTATTATTATAATAAATAATGTTTTATTTATTATTATGATAAATAAAATATCAAGTTGTCAAAGGACATGATTATGTAAGCAACCCTTGTAGTTTAGGAAAACTGTACATACTTACTGTGAAAAGAGCTAAACCAAACAAAACAAGATATTAATAATTGTTGAATATTGGTAAAAGGTGATAAGCATTCTTATTACACTCTTGCAAATTTCTATAGTTTAAAATTATTCAAAATAAAAAGGTTAAAAACTCATGGACAGCAGCAATTTTTAATGATCCAAGATGATTATCATTTAAAACTGAATTGTGCACGCATGCAACTTTCTGAATTAAGTGTTAGAAGTCTTCTTTTTAGTCCAGTTTATAAACCTGAAGCTTCATGTTATACAGAAGCTTTTAATACTACCATTAGGTAGAACCATACAGAACCTCGGCACCCTTAAGGTCTTAACGATTTTTTTCTTCTTCTTCTTACATAGACATAACCTTGATGGGAATCTATAATGTCTTTTGATTCCAGTTACATGATTTCTCATAAAATTAAAATGTAATTTATTATATCAGAGTTTGAAGCTTATAATTAATATGAAGCTTCAAGCATTTCTTATATAAGACTAATACATCTTCCAATTTTATACCAAATAACAAAATTCCCCTGTGCAATACTCTCACTTATTAGGATAAACTCAATGCTTCTTGTAATAATTTCATGAAGAATAATATTATATATCTGGGAAATTTTTTGACACATGCTTCACTACTCTCAAGGAAGCAAGGAATTCCAATATATTTGGGAGGCAGCTTGACACATATTTCTGATTAAATTCAAGCCAGACATGTATGTCAGAATGAATCAACATCCATTAACCATTTAAACTCTATGATGCCTAATAACTTAATGTATTCTGACATTGGTAACAGCAAGCTTTATCACAATTCACTCCACAAATCTCCCTAGCGCTTCCATCCCCCAAATAATTGTTCTCTTCACAATTCAAATAAATAGGAATGCAACATTTTCTATTACTGAGTAATCAGAAAGGAGATAGGCATGAAAGAAATTGGTCTAGGGTTTTAAAACTAATGATTCCATCATAAAATAAACCATGTCAGAAATAATAATAGGAGGCAGAGAAGTACATGCATACATAGCTTTATAACTTTAATATTTTCACCAAATATTAGTTTAATTAATAATTGTTTAACAAGAAGATGCAGCAGACTTAAAATATAAATAACAGAACAATTTTAATGCCATTGCACCCTGATTCTCTACCAAGGCACTGGAGTAGATTTTGTTCCATGCTGTTTTATCTAGGAAACCCTCTTTGTTCTCTCTGAAATCTGTAGTTCTGTGGGATAATATTATTCTTTAATCGAGACACACTCTCTATTATTCAGATACATTATACCCAAGTGTTCACTTTATTTGAAACATATGCACATTTATAGCACTAGATCAGTGTATAATTATAAAGATACAAATTTTGCTGACAGATTTTTGTAGGATAAACTAAGTGAGTCAGTCAGAAATATATTCCGTATTTGATCCAGTGGTTAAAAATGCATCTGAAATGCCTAACTTCAGAATATTTCAAAGAAATTTCTTATAGTTATTAGCTCTACTTGAACTCATTCACCCATAAAAACAAATCCAACTGAGATGGAGTGAAAGTGTTGCTGCAGGTTCACCATGATTTGAAAACCACAATGGCAAATGATTTGTCAGAGCATATGAAAAAACAGAAACTTCAATGACAATCAGTTATGTTCTTTTGTAACTCAAAGTGTATTTTGCTTTATGTTTTTGATAAAGTTGTAAAGTGTATTAGTCTAACAAATGCTTTTAGTGGGACTTATAAAAACAACCTTTCCTATGCAATTGAGGACAAACTAGAGTTTAAGAAGTAATCTTCAGTGATTTGAGAAGAGGAACAGAGCAAATAGATGATTTCATAATTAAAAAATGAAAATGCAAAATATCCCATTGGAAATAATATAATGCTTTGTTATAGTTGCTTAATCATAATCATAGGTGTCCTGTCATGTCAGGAGATCTACACAGTAAACCAAAGGAGCTCTAGCTTTTGTCCTTGGCTTCTGAGGCAATCTGAAAGCTCTAGGAATGTCTTGCCTGCCAAGAGTGTTTTAGCTTACAGGTTGACTTCTAGCCAGTATCTGTGTTAACAAGTTAGTTTGCAATGGAAACTTTGGACCACTTGGTGTCATCCTGAATTCTGCAGGTTTTGAGGACCAAGCCCCAGTAAGAACTCTAGATTTCAAGACTCAGGTGTGCTTCCCCATGCATATTGCCACACATTATTGCTGAGAGAGATTGGTATTTTTCTGCTGTACTTTGCTGGAGAGGCAAGTGGACACTTCATGGCTGGAACTTGTATTATGCGCTTCTTCTCTCTGCCAGTTTTAATCTGCATCCTTTTACTAAACTCTAATTGCAAATAAAACTTTTTTTTTTCTTCTGGGTTTTGTGAACGATTCCAGCAAATTAGCAAACCTAAAGGTGTTTGTCAGTATTTTAAAACTTGTGATTGGATTTAGATACAAGAATGGTTTTGAGAGTCTTCTTTTTGGAGAGCTGGGGAAGAATATGAAGTTGATTAGCCACTACTCAAGCTCAATTTTCTTGTCTGTGGGATAAGAATAAAAATATGTCTATCATATAAATATCAATGTTAATTAATTTTTTAAAAATAAGAAAAATTTTTATCAAATAAATTTGGCATATTCTTTGAAATCAGCAAAAGTATCTAAATCTTCTATCTGACTTTATTTATTAATGTTATAGTAGTAAAATTTGCTTCAGAAATGTTCGTAAAAAGGCAATCACAGGGCTGGGGTTGTGGCTCAGTGGTAGAGCTCTTGCCTAGCATGCATGAGGCACTGGGTTCTATTCTTAGCACTGCATAAAAATAGATGAATAAACTAAGGGTCCACTGACAATTAAAACAATATATTAATTTTTTTTAAAAAAAGAAGGCAATCACAAGTGATGAAAAGCAATCGAATATTTAATTAAAACAGTTTTGTGCATAGTTCTATGTTTTGCTCTATCAAGTCTCATTTGTAATGTGTAAGTAGAATAATACACATAAACAAATATTCAGAAGCAAAGAATTTTTATTTTTTTGTTCAATTTATTTATCATTTAATAATCTTATATTACAATATGATTGTGATGAGGTGATAGTATAGTAAGAAAAAACATGATTTAATATACTACATTCTATAGAATAAAAACTGTAAGTTTTGATTATATACTTTAAAATATTCAAAACTTTGAAGCAGCTTGGATTAAAATAATATATACTAGAAAAATTCATTGGGTTTTATTATCAACTCCCTTTGATTTGTACTAAAAAGAAAAATATTTTCCTTATATTAGTTTTAGTTTCATTTATTTTACTTAAGGTATTTAATTGAAGTAGAAAAATCAAAGTGTGTATGTACTTCTGCATACAGAAATAGAACTAAAATACTTCAGTTTTTTCTAGTTTGCTGTTTCTAGGACTTTCTAGTGAGTCTATGTATCTACATAACAGAATTCTGTTGTTTTTGCTTTTGAAAGACTTTAAAGTTATATAAGAAAAAAAACTATATAACTCTGTGCAGCTCTGAGACCTGCCACGATTGTGCTGGGAGTTATTTACAGAAGATCTATTTCTTCTGTTGGGAATACATTGCACTAGTTTTCCTTATTGTTCTGGACATCTCACCCACTAAACCATTCGTTTTCTCTGAGGACAGAAGTAAATAGCACAATTTGTTTCTCAAAGACGACTAGCTGTTTCTGAAATGTGAGAAAGCGCATGGTAAATGGGCAGAATGTTAGGAATAAATAAGAAAAATGGTGCAGCAGAAATAAATCTTGTATGATGCCTTCTCTCATTCATTTATATGAAAGCAGTCTTTTGATACAGGTACAGGTTACAAGAAAGAACAGATATTACCATGTTAAATTTCTTGAGAAAATTAATTCCATCATTGGTATCAAATGATACTGATGTAGACCTTTTCTAAAAGTTGTAAACTGAAGATTTATTTGTAAAGAACTGTGACTGATGTGCTTACAGTCCTGGTAATGTTATTTTATTAATATTAGATTTAATTCTTATGACACTGCTTTTTCACACACGCAAACACACACACATTTTTTGCAGTAAATATTATACGACTCAGACATGATAAATGAAGTGAAAAAAATATTGTGATTTCCAAAAATTTCAGAATGGCTTTCCCCAAATGTTTATAGCTGTGGACTTAATCCATCTAAAAAGATCATAGCAAATTGTTTTCCAAAGATGGCCCTGCCAATATACACCCCATCAGACATGCTCTTTCAATGTGAAGGTTATCACCTATCCCTTTGAATGTGGGCTAACCATAGTAACTCGCTTCTAATACATAAAATTCAGCAGAACTGATTTATGTGACTTCTGAAGATTACTTGCAAAAGATAATAATTCCCCTTGTCTTCTTACCTGAAATCATGCTCACTTGATGTTCAGTTACTGCTGTGCTGCAGACATCACACTGCCACATGAAAATGGAACAGCTATCTATTGGCAGACCCACATGTTTAATAACTCTAAGTGCCAAACACTGGAGTAAGGGAATTTCGATGATTTTGGCTCCCAGTCTCCAAACCTCTGGGACCATGTGTAATAGACATGAACTGCCCTCATGAATGCCTAACAAATGACAAAATAAATGCTGTCATTGTTTTAAATCATTGCATTTTGGATTTTTTATCTAGTAATAGATAATAAAAACCTGTTGAATTTAATGTAAGTTTTGAGGTAAAGTTCATCTTGTTTTTCATTCACATGGTAAAGATAATATATCAGATTAGAATTACTGCAAATTATGATTGTCTATACTAACAGTCATGAATTTTGTGCATATTTGGGCATAAACAATATTAAGTATACAAGACCTCTTATGAGCAAACAATATATACAGAAGCAACTAAGGAAAATAGTAACTTATTTGATAATTATTAGGTAACATATTAAAGAATAGAAGAAAAATATAGAATAATCTTCATATATATGAACAGTACCATGTAAAAATTAAATATTATTTATTCTGTTGAAAAGTTTGTTGACTTTATTAACGTATTTTGAAATAATTAGCATAGTTAATTGATTTTACTAAGAATATAGACAATTTTAACTTTTTACCTTTAACTTATAACAATAATAGTTTTTCAGAAGCGAAAAATAACCAATCCTATTGCAGTTGCCATTTCAAATGATGAAACATTTCATTCATTATTTTTAAGTCAAACAAACTCTGAAGGTACTGTCTGCCAAAGATACTAATATGGCTTTACTTAAAGTACTTTTTCCTCCTTTTTATACTCAAATGAGAATTACTTATTAAAGAAGATAACATTGAGTGTGCCTTTACATAATCACTGTCTGAGTCCCTTACATAAAAAGAAAGGAGATGCCTATAGGTAGTATAGGAAATGTCACCTAAATCAAACCTTCTTGCTTTACCCATCAATCCACAAGATAACAATGCTTTTCCTTCTTTCCTTTTTTCTTTTTATTTAGATGTTGACACTATATATAAGTGAACAACATGAACTTTTACAAATCTTATTCTAGAAGAAAAAAAAAAAGGGTTCATTCTGGGACATTATATGTACATATTAAATCTTATCCAGTTTCTCTTTGGGCTAAGAGCTTCAAAAGGGCCCATGACCTAATAGAGAACTCAATTTCTGCCCTCAGAAAAGGGGCATCATGCTCCAGAAAAGGTAGGGTGCTGTAGGATGAGTAGAACTACAAATTATAGGCAAGAGTGTTTCAGTTCCTATTTATCTCAAACAAAAATTAAGAGATTCAGAGGATTCTGCCTATATAGTCCCATGAGTATCACTGACAAAATAAGTATAGCCCACTAATAATATCACTGGATTCAAATTCAGATAAGACTTTCCAATGAGATCAGATAAATTCATTTCCACTTAAATGTTCTCAGAGGTTTCTGCAAAAATAAATAAAAATACTTTTCCTCTTTCTCCTTCTCCTCCCTTCTCCTCCTCCTCCTTTCTCCTACTTCTTCTTATTACATTTTTAAATATAAAGGCTAAATAAGGAATTAAAAGGATTCCTGGAGGAATTATCATGATATGGCAGTAAAATATTGATATTTATTCAGAGAGTTGTGTGTTAATGGCTTATAATGTATGAATTACTCATTTTTTTTTTTTGCCTTAACTTCTTCTGAATTCTTTTTTAACACCTTGTGTCTACAGAAGTTAAATTAATGTATACTATGTCAGGCCCTTAGATTCTGGAGATACCAAAATGGTCTAGATATTCTTTCAAAGTAATCACTATATCTATTGGGGTAAAAATTAGCTAGACATCTTTAGTAAAATAGTGTAAGCATCTTATTAACATATATGAATGAGGTATCATGAAAATATATGGGAAAGACTGAATAACTCTGTGAGATACTGGAAAAAAGGCAAGGAGGAGAGAGTCAAGTCAAAGGGGAAAAAAATTGCCATTAAAAGAAAGGTTGACCATAGAGGAAGGGGATCAAAAAGGAAGGAGGAGGGAGTACCTGAGAACAAAATCTAACAAATAATGCTATCTCCATGTACAAATATGCCACAGTGAGTTCTTATTATTATAATTAAAATAATAGTAATGAGGATATAGAGGGAATAGCAGTAGAGTAGAGGAAATGACTTTGGAGAAGGAGGAGGAAAAAAAGGGGAAAGAGATTCATCAAATTATGTTATGTGAATGTACAAAATATGGCATGTTGAATCTTGTTATTATGTATACTTATAATGCACCAATAATAAAAATATTCTTTTTTCATCACAGTTGTTAGTAATTTGAATTTTCTCTCTCTTTATCTTTGTTAGCATGGCTAATAATTTATCAATTTTATTTATTTTTTCAAAGAAACAACTTTTTGTTTTGTCATTTTTTTTCAATTGTTTCTTTTGTTTCAATTTCAATGATTTCAGCTCTGATTTTAATTATTTTCTGTCTTCTACTGCTTTTGGAGTTGATTTGTTCTTCTCTTTCTAAGGCTTTGAGATGTAATGTTAGGCCATTTATTTTTTGACTTTTTTTTTGTCTTTGAAGGAATGAACTCCATGCAATGAATTTTCCTCTTAGAACTGCCTTCATAGTGTCCCAGAGATTTTAATATGTTGTATTGGTGCTCTCATTTACCTCTAAGAATTTTTTATTCTCCTCCTTGATATTTTTTGCAACACATTGTTCATTCAATTTCATATTATTTAGTCTCAAAGTGTTGGAGTAGCTTTTATTTTTTATTTTATCATTTATCTCTAATTGCTTTCCTTTGTGGTCTGATAGAATGCGGGGTAGTATCTCTACTTTCTTGTATTTACAAAGATTTGCTTTGTGACATAATATATGGTCTATTTCAGAGAAGGATCCATGTGCTGCTGAGAAGAATGTGTATTTGCTCTTTGATAGATATACAAATTCAGTGAAGTCCCAAATCAAAATCCCAATGACATTCCTCATAGAAATAGAAAAAGCAATCATAAAATTCATCTGGAAAAATAAGAGACCCAGAATAGTCAAAGAAATCCTTAGCAAAAAGAGTGAAGCTGGTTGCATTATTATTCCAGAACTTAATCTACACTACAGAGCAATGGTAACAAAAACAGCATGGTATTGGCACACAAATAGATCTGTAGACCAATGGTACAGAATAGAGGACACAAGAGACTAACCCACATAACTACAGTTATCTTATATTAGACAAAGATGCCAAAAACATACAAATAGTACTGGGAAAATTGGAAATCCACATGTAACAAAAAGAAATTAAACCTCTATCTCTCATCATGCACAAAAGTCAACTCAAAGTGGATTAAGGACCTAGGAATTAAACCAGAGTCCTTGCACATAATGGAAGAAAAAATAAGCCCAAATCTCCATCATGTTGAATTAGAACCCAACTTCCTTATCAAGACTCCTATAGCATAAGAATTAAAACCAAGAATCAATAAATGGGATGGATTCAAACTTCTTCTCAGCAAAAGAAATAATCAGTGAGATGAATAGAGAGCCTGAAAAATGGGAGCAATTTTTTAACCACAAGCACATCAGGTAGAGCACTAATCTCTAGGACACATAAAGCACTCAAAAACTTTAACACCAAAACAAACAAACAAACAAACAAACAAACAAATAACCTAATCAATAAGTGGGCCAAGGAACTGAACAGACACTTCTCAGAAGAGGATATACAATCAACCAACAAATATATGAAAAAGTGTTCAACATCTCTAGCAATTAGAAAAATGCAAATCAAAACTGCTCTAAGATTTCTTCTCACTCCAGTCAGAATGGCAGCTATCAAGAATACAAATAACAATAAGTGTTGGCAAAGATGTAGGGAAAAAGGCACACTCATACATTGTTTGTGGGACTGCAAATTGATGCAGCTAATATGAAAAACAGTCTAAAGAATCCTTGGAAAACTATCCCACTCCTCTGTTCATACCCAAGGACTTAAAAACACATACTACAGGGACACAGCCATATCAATGTTTATAGCTGCACAATTCATAATAGCTAAATTGTGGAACCAACCCAGATGTCTGTCCTTCAGTAGATGAATGGATAGGGAAATATGAAAATGTATAATATGAAATGTGTAATATGAAATGAATTGCATTCTGCCATCATGTATAATAAATTAGAAGAAACAAATAAACAATTAAAAATTAAAAATAAATAAAAAAATATTCATTCTCTTTATTTGCTGATTCCATATTTGTGAATTAGCTCCCGAGTCAATGTGTATGGTGATTTAGTGGTCATTTGAGGTTGTGGGTAGAATGATGTAAAATTTGAGATGCCTGACATGGATGTTCACAATTGTGGTCAAACAAGATGATGCTGTCTTGTTGTTTCTGTTCTCATGCTGTAAACTGCTTTTTATTTTGTGGTCTATTTAGAGATATAAGTTTGTGTTTTTTCTGGTAATTTCACTGTTTAAAATTGCCCCCCCCCCCAAATCGTACTAAGTTCCGTCTTGTACTTCTAAGTTCCAGAATGCTGTGGTGTGCATTTTGGAGAGACTATCTTTGTTAAATAAGCTTCATTTAGGTGTGAATTACAGTCCTATTGGCAGTATTATTAAATAAGGTGTTTTTGAGCAGTAACACACATAAAAGAAGGTTATGTAGTCATGGGTTGAAAAAAATGTTTGACCAGAGACTCAAAGGAATCTAACAGTGAATTTCCCCTAGGAACAATGATTCAATATTTACTAATTTAGTGTTTGAAGTAACTTGAATAAAACACATCTAACATGAGTCACATTAAATACCTGGATGTGGAATAGTGGGCAACAAATAGAGAAGAAAAGTGAAGGCATTCTCAGCAAAGAGAATATTCTCTAGAGATCTGAAGTATGAAATAATGATTTATATCCAGGGAAACAGAACACCACTCAGCTACTTCTCAGTAAGTATTCTGTTATGGTTTAAATACAGAATCCCCCAAAAGCTCAGGTCAGAGACAATGCACATAGGTGCATGAAGCTCAAAGGTGACATTATTAGATGATGAGGGTTGCAATCCAGTCAGTGTATTAATCTCCTGATAGGGATTAACTGGGTGGTAACTTCAGGAAGATACGGAATGACTGGAGGAGATAGTTCATTGGAGAATTGCCTTTGGGGTATATATATTTTATTTCTGTTGAATGGAGCTCTCTTTCTGCTTTCTGATTGTCATATCCTGAGCAGTTATCCTCCTCCATACTCTTCTACCATAATTCTCTGCCTCACCTCTGGCCCAGAGCAATGAAGTTGGTCACTTCTGGACTGAAAACTCTGAAATTGTGAGTGCCAAATAAACTTTTCATCTTTCAAAATTGTTCTTGTCATGCCTTTTGGTCACAGTAATGAAAAACCTGACTAAAACACCCTTCCTTTCTGTCAGTCAAGACAAGGTATCTTTCTCACACATATTTAACAGTTTATTTTTTTTTTATAAATCTTTTTGACTTGTATTATTTTGGTTATTCTCTCGCCTCATCTTATTGCTAATAAACTGGCCAGTGGATACTAGTAACTCAATATAATTGTTAAATGTTATATATACTTTTTTCTGGATCAAAGTAAAGGGTTGGATAGGAATGCTGGAGGGAAACAATTCCTTATGTTATTAATAAGTGGTTGGGTTTTTTTATATAAATTCTCCAATAATTTTTCCTCTTTGAAATTTTAGAGATATTGTACTTTTATTGCAAACTACTTTGCTTAAAAGCCCTTAGGGAAATCAATTTTATAAGATAAACTGCTTAAAACACATGAATTTTTGTTGGTTTGTTTTACAAATTTGAAAATGGTGAGATAGTCCTGTCTAGTTTGATGATTTTGATGGTCATATTTTAGTTTTCATTATTATCTTTTCTATAATCAGGTCAAAATCTACTTTTTCCTCTCCTAAATTCTGTTCATAGTGGGTAACCCCGTGGAGAGAAACAAAGTTAAGTGAGGAGTCAAGGGTAGAAAATGCTTTTCATTGGGTCCAGTCACTAGTATTGCTACTGAATCACTAGGCTTTTTCCTTATTTATTTGCTTCTGATTTCCATCAGATTAAAATATGCTATGTTGAGGGGTTGGGGATGTGGCTCAAGCACTAGTGCGCTCGCCTGGCATGTGTGCAGCCCGAGTTTGATCCTCAGCACCACATACAAACAAAGATGTTGTGTCCGCCGATAACTGAAAAATAAATATTAAAAAATCCTCTCTCTCTCTCTCTCTTTAAAAAAAAATAAAATAAAATACGCTAAGGTGAGATGGTTTTCTTTCCTTTCTCTCTCTCTCACTCACACCCTCCCACACCCACTCACATGTATGTGAAACTGTTTATTAATATAATGATAATACACTTAAAGCAATAATTAATTCCTTTTTGTTCATGATACTCTCGGTTTCCTTCACTTCTTGGCTTTAAGCTCTAAGTCAGTTGCAAATTGCTTCTTCCTTCAATCATTCAAGGATTTAGGCTTAAGGTGCACTGGCTACAGATAAAAGGAGCATAAGAAATCAAGCTGAAAAACAAAGCATACAAAATAATCAGAATGCCTGAAACCTTGGAGTTCCAGAATATTTAATTCATAGGAAAGTATATGACAATATTATGAAATACTAGTAAACATTTAACATGTGTATATCATTTTATCTATCTATAAACATATATGCATATATAAACATATGGTTCTATACTCATGTTTTGTGTGTATATAAAACATTTTCTCATATATGAATTAAAAGATATTTCAATAATTTACATGTGTATGTTGCATGCATATCTATATCTATTTAAATGCCATTTCCAAAAGGTAGTTTTTCTTTAAAGTTTAAAATTGCTTTAAAATGCTTATTTTATTTTCCACTGAAAAAACAAACAAAATACAACTATTTTATATAGAACTTGATATGACCTGAAATAGTGGTTTGTCAGCCAAAATTCTAATGATAAGGACCAGATGTGTAATGATTTAGAAGAGAACATATTATAACACTGTGAGTCATTAGGCCTTACTGAAAATCACCTATTGCTAGCATTGTCTCATATTTATGAACAAGAAGGTTATGTACATTTTCACTTGGTATTTCTTCTACCAGAAATTCTTTACACTCAGATATCCACATGATACTTTCCCTAACTTTATTTGAGTCTTTGTTCAATGTCATTTTCTAGCAGAGGTCTTTTATAACCACATTTATAAAATGGTGCTGTGGTTAGATTCTGTTTTGTTTGTTCTTACCAGGCTTATCACAAGTACATATTGCATTGTATTTTTTTTAGTGAATTGGCATGCTATAATTAAAATATATATACTATGAGAACAGAGATGTTTCCATTTTATTTATTCAGGTATTAAAAATGTCCAGAATAATATCTGATATATAGTTGGCAATCAAGAAATGTAAGGTGAATAAATGAATTATATCTTTGAGTGTTAGCCATATAATGATAAATCCATACGGTAAATTACAAGTTAAGAGACATTGGAATGAATATGACAATCTGTATTTTAATTTTCTCTGGAATTTTGATTTATCTTAACATTATTTTAACCATAAACTATATTCATCAATTACTTTTATGCCTAGGACTTCTTTTTTTATTTTTATTTTTCGAGAGAGAGAGAGAGAGAGAGAGAGAGAGAGAGAGAGAGAGAGAGAGAATTTTTTAATCTTTATTTTTTAGTTTTCGGCGGGCACAACATCTTTGTTTGTATGTGGTGCTGAGGATCGAACCCGGGCCGCAGGCATGCCAGGTGAGCGCTACCACTTGAGCCACATCCCCAGCCCCCAGCCTAGGACTTCTTAATGTAAAATATTCTACTGCTATTTAAATGGTAACAGTTTGCCCTCAAGAAATGTGTTGCCTAAGGATAACAAATGTATTTGAGGCATATTTAAATAAGCATATGAACAAATCTAGGAAAATGTTATATTAGTGTAATATTTATCACAAAGTATATATTAAAGCCTAAGACATTTTATTTAAAGAATATGAAGAAAATACTAATAACTTTTCTATTATATTATGACTTTTTAGAAAATATCCTTAAATTTAGTATTAAATTATATCAAATACACAATTTCATATTTCATACATTCCACATAATAGATTGATTAGATTAACCGATGTAATTTCTGAAATAAAGAGAAAATAAAAATCTAAGCCTTAACTCTTTCATCAAATTTGATATTTCTATTTAGTAAAATGGATTGCTTAGCTAACATTTTGAAAATTAATAATTCTTATGACTTAACTCATGTAAGTACAAATAATTATACAAAATTATAGTAATTTATAGATGTGAAGTGAAAGTACAAAAATTATGAAATTAGGAAAAAAAGATGCCAACAATTTCTCCTGTAAATCAGTGGTTGAATGTTTCTCTGCCTATGTTGGACAGAACAAAATAGGCTCCCACTGCAATCCCATAATAGAATTAATAAAAGTAAGTAAGTAAAGAATATATATTGAGACTTCTGAGTTAATGAAAGATGAGCTTTGCTATTTAGGATTTCTTCTACTATTGCATTAGTACACACATATGTCAAAAAGAAAAATCTCTATTTTTAAGAAGAGTAAAATATTTATTATTAAAAAGATTTTAAAAGAAAACATAGTTGTTAGTCACCATTATCCACAATTCAGAAAAAATGTTATATTATTCTGTAATTGCTTTATTTCTTGTATTTTCTCTAATAAGATATTTTGTTTTCACTTTGTAAAACACAGTGTCTGTTTAAAGAAAAATCTTTTTTTTCTCAAAAGGAAATATTTTCCCTCAAGGAGTATTTATACTTCTCCTGGCAACAAAAAGTTTGCTAGAATGCTATTCTTTAGCATCATTTTCCCTTTGAAAGGGATTCTCAGTCTCCAGTTGTTCCCTCATTGTAAGCAAGTTTACTTTTCAATGTTCCACTCTAGTTGGACCATTTTTGTCAGCACTAATCACTTTCATCAGTCTGAGACACTACAGCCCCACTATGGACTGCAATTAGCATATGCTTGCCCAGAACTTTTCAAGGAAACTTTTTCTAAAGCACTTCATGAGAATACAGATCCCAGCCCAAAGATTAATATAACAGAAAACCTGCTTTCTTTCTACAAAGAACCTCACCTCTCCCTTTTTCATGAGTCATATCTCTATTTTTATGCATCATACCGCTATTTTATGAGTATGCATTAAAAATTAAAAATAAAGTATTTATAATATAAAAATGAATATATTTATATAAATAATAAATAATGAAAATATATAAATAATGAAAAAAGGCATGACGAACAATAATATGCATTTCTCAGAACTGAAAATTTACCTTGATGTCTTCCTACTGGATTTACAATTTAAATCTGTCACAAAGAATTCTGATTTCCCTAGATGAAATATTAAAGAAATTTGGGAAGTAAACCAACTAGATGCTTCTTTGGGAGAATGTCACCACAGTACTCTAAAATAAAGTGAGCAATGAAATCACGGTTCTGTTTTTGTGTCTTTTTTCTTATTATCTTTTAGTGAAGAAAAATAATGAATTACATCAATTATTTCATACACAAATTATTTAAGTCAGAGTTTATGTAGCCAATTTTAAGAAAGATGAGGTAAATCAGAGAAATTTTATGCTTTTTGTTAGATATCGTACTCTTTCTGTAATTTGCTCTATGATTTTGTTAGCTGTAAGACAAAACATTTTTTTTAGTTTATAGGAAAAAATCCCTAAATATTAAGGTAGCAAAATATGATTGGTTGTTAAAAATATTCTTGTTTCAGAAATATCTAATTATAAAAACATTAACTACAGACTTCATGCAATATGATTTAACCTTTTTGGTGGAAAACTATGCCCAAATGTTATACAAAACAAAAACAAAACAAAACAACAAAAAACAAGAACTCCTTCTTTAGTTATAAAATAAGTAACTCACTGTTAAATGTTTCCCTATACAGTAATTTTTTTCTGGTTATGTTTTTCAAATTACTTTGAGTTTAGAATATGGATGAGACATTTTAACAGAAAAATCTAAACAACTTTCAAGTAAACATATCATATTGACTTTAATATTTACAGCATAGTGTTGATAACTTTTCATTCTCACTTCTCCTTTATTGATTAATAAAAGGTGTTTTAGTGGAAAATTACAATTTTGTAAATTTTTTAAATTTTGACTCATTTCATCTTTTAACCTGATATAACAGTATTAATATAATCACCACACTATGTATGGCAAATTGAAATTATTGTTCCCTATGCTACAGAAATCAAGAACAAACAGAGCAAACTATATCTTCCCTCTTAAAGTACATCTTTACTTTTCTTCCCCTATGAATCAATTTCAAGTTAATAGCACTCTTAATTTTAGGTTTGATTTAAACACTGCAAGGAATACAATAGAAAATTTGAACTTTAGTTACACATTCAGAATTCTACATGTTAGTAGGAAAAGTTAAATATTTCATGGAAAATAACAAATGAAAAAATAATGTATCATCTAAGAAAGGGCTAAGAAGTATGATTTTAAAAAAGAAAAGTGAAAGCAAGTGACAAATAAGCTAGACTATGAGCTTCCTGAGGTAGTATCAGGCAGCTGGGCCAATTGCCAAGTGAACTGCTAAAATGTTCCACAGATTCAATGAGGTCCATCTCATGCAATGGAAAGATTTGTCAAGTCAGAAAGTGTGCAGATGCTAGTTGTTGCCTCCTGGTTGGGCTTGACCTAAGAAGAAACACAATACTCCATGGCCTAACAGCTGCTTCAGTGTCTATTTCTGTATAGATAACAGGGTGTGAGCAAAGAAAATCCAGCTGGCCCAAGATTCACTTAATGTGATTTTTTTCTTTTCCCTCCCTCCCTCCCTCCCTCCCTCCCTCCCTCCCTCCCTTCCTTCCTTCCTTCCTTCCTTCCTTCCTTCCTTCCTTCCTCCTTATTTCTCTCTCTCTCTCTCTCTCTCTCTCTCTCTCTCTCTCTCTCTCTCTCTCTCTCTCTCTTTCTTTCTTTCTTTCTCTCTTCTTTTATGTGGTGCTGAGGATCTAACCTAGTGCCTCACAGGTGCTCTAAAACTGAGCTACAACCCCAGCCCCATTTAATTTGATCTTGAATCCATCTCCCTCCAAATGTAAGCAAATTGTCAAAGACTGTCACATCATTAGAAAGTGAGAATGTCAATATAAAAAGGATGTATTGGGACCCTGCTAATAACACGTGCAATTGTTTTCTTGTGGGTAAAGTGGGTACTTTTAGTAATATTTTATTATGGTCATCAATTTGGTTTTATAAAATAGCTGAGAATCTTCAGTATCTGGTGTTATATTGTTGTGGTTCAGATATGTGGTGTTCCTCAACAGCTCATGTGTGGGATAATGCAAGAAGATTTAGAGGTAAAATGATTGGATTATGAGAGCCCTAACCCAATCATCGTATTAATCCACTTATAGAGATTAACTGAATGGTAACTGAAAGCAGGTAGGATGTGGCTAGAGGAGACAGATCACTAGGGTGAGAGGAAGTACTTGGGGTTTATATTTTGTCCATGAAATAACTCTCTTTCCTTTTGCTTCCTAGTGCAATATGTTGAGCTGCTTCCTTCAGTCACACTCTTGTGCCCAGATATTCATCCTCACCCTATAGCCCAGAGGAATGCAGCCTGCTCTCTGTGGACTGAGACTTCTGAAACCATGAGCCCCCAAATAAACTTTTCCTACTTTAAAATTGTTCTTGTCAGGTCTTTTAGTAATAGCAACAACAACAACAACAAAAAGCTGACTAAAACACAGATATGTCTTCATCATTTTAAAAGGAAAATTCTCTTGGAAAAAAATCCTTTCACCTTTCTGTCTTGCCCCATTTTTTATTTATATTTTGAGAAAAAAAAATGGTTTTCAGTAAAAATAAGTTCAAGGCCTATATCAAAAAAATGAGACTTGGGTAGGAAACATTAAAGAATAAAAGGTGAAAAATATAAAAAGTAAATCAAAATCTTCCCCATATTTTCAGTCATTAGCTCTAGAAAAACAAGTCTGGCTTATAAGTCCAAACCTGGGTTATCTAGTATTAGTTTTCAAATTTTGAATGGGTTTTCCCATTAGTGTAAGGTTCAAACTTGCTGAGTCATTTTTTTCTTTTATTCTCTTGGAAGCCACGTATGAATCATGGATTTCATTTGAGCCATTAAAGAAGGGAAGCTGCCTTTCTGGGAACTCCTTCGTGATACACCCTGGTTTGAAAAAGTCCAAATCATGCTGGCATGATGCTTTTTACCTCAAAGAACTAGGTTCAAATGCAGCCACCTGGAGATGAACCTAACCTACCAAGCACCAAACAGCCTGTTTTCCCCACATTTATCCTGTTTTCCTAAAGAAGTCTGCCACACTGAAACATTTTGATGCATGTCCCCTTAAATAAAGGATTGGGGTCTTTTTCACTTGTTCAGTTCTAGTTCCTATCAGGGCTGGAAGATCCACCAGGAACCCTTCCCCCTTTTTGAATTGAATTTCTGACTTTGTCTTTTATTCCTCACTGATTATTTTCAAACATTTAATTTCCCAGTCCGTTCACACCTCCAAGCAGAAATCTGCTTTACCAGGGTGCTGGTAAACTGGCATAATTACATTGTGGCTATCAGCTCATAAATGTACCTATTACATACATTTTTAATTGGAACGTACTAAATAGATTGCAAAGAGTATAGAAGAGTGAAACTGAGAGTTCCTATGAAAAAGAAAAGTTCCACTATCTTATGATTATATTCTCCCAATAATGGATCAGAAACTGAATAGCTATTTTCTATTAACCCATAGAGATGAATGGCTGTCTAGTGGATATTTTATTATCAAGTAGGTATTAAGATATAAATCCATTATAATTCCAAGGTGGTGCAGCCAGATTTAGGCTTATTTTTGAGAGTAGTTCTCCCAAAATGTTGCCCATGCTGGCCCCTAAATCCTTGACTCACATGCTCACATGATTTTGCTCCTGCTTCAGCCTCTTTCATGTATATCATGATTCAAGGTCATTAGAGTAGTTCCCTCTTATCTGTGCTCGTACTTACCTATGGTCAGCCACAATCTAAAAATATTAAATGAAAAATCCAAGAAATATATAATCCATAAGTTTTACACTGTATGCCATTTTAAGTTTCATGAGGAAATAACGGGCCATCTCACACTGTCCTGCCCAGGAGGTGAACCCTCCCTGTGGAACATTCACACTGCATGTGCTGCCCAATCAATCACTTGGCAGCACTTTCATTCCTCAGGTGGATTTTCATGGGGTCATAATGCTTGTGTTAAGGTAAACCTTATATTAATTAATGATAACCCCAAAGTGTAAGAGTACTAAAGCACATAAATTACCAGGGCATAAAACTTGGAAGAACAGATTCTGGTACTAAGTGGCAACATTGTAGGCCAAATGGGAACAAAACAGTATACATGGGGTTCAATACTATCCATGGTGTCATACGTTCATTAAGGATTTGCAATATAATCTACTATGGATACAGAGGGTCTACTTAATGTCTATTTTTAGATTCCCTCTGTTATATGCTTTTCAGGAAATCTCTTTGATATTGGTGAGTATACTGACTGCTGGTGCTTATGTTTCTATTGCCCCTGCAGTTGTTTCTGAAAAAAAAAATGCATTTGGCAAAAGTTCTAAGAAACACTGATTAGTTCATCTGGTTTCAAGGGTCCATTAGTGAACTGATAATCATGGCTGAGGGCTTTACAACAGAAGGCAATTTGTTGTGGAATTGTAGTAATAGGAAGCTTCTCAAATAAAACAGGGATTAACTGTGGGTATACATTCCTTTAATGAGTGTGATAAGGTCTGGTAAATCATACATGTGGAAAGATACAGAGAAAATTTTTCCAAGGTTCCAATTAATTACATGCATATTGTTTATATGTATTAATTGAATCTGCAAGATATCAAAATATCCTTTACATAGTGCTTAGCCCACTGGACTGTGCTATTATTTTTGTGCCTGTGTACATGTTTCACATGCTTCTGTCTCTTACAAAATATATGCTGAAACTTTGTCTTCATTATGGTGGTAACAAGAAGTGTGACAAACTGTGCATGGTGGCAAACACCTGTAATTACAGTGATTCAAGAGACTGAGGTAGGAAAATCACAAGTTTCGGGGCAGCCTGGAAAATTTATCAAGACCCTATCTTAAAATAAATACCACAAAGTATTGGGTGTATTTTAGTGGTAAAGCAGTTTTGGGTTTGATCCCCAGTACCATATACACACACAAAATGTCATTTTTATATGAAAATACTTATTCACATGAATAAGTAATGAGATCTCTAAATAATTAGTGACTTATAAAAGGAACAGAGAAAATTAGCTTAGCTCCTCTTTGCCCCTCCACCTTCTGCCATGTGGAGATGCTGCCTGGACAAGACATCATTAATTCAGCAACCTCTCAGCAGACTCCATGCCTGCAAGCACCTTGATCTTGTATTTCCAAATCTCCAGAACTGTAGGAAATAAATTTTTCTTTGTTATAAATTATCCAGCCTCTGGTATTTTTCCTGAAGCAGAACAAATAGACTAAGACACTCTGCTAAAGTTTATTCATTTTTAAATATATCAAATCACCTAACTACTTATTTCTCACATTGCAGACCTTGCTACGTATTTGCAAATGAATAAAATGATAGGTATTTGCTGGGTAGCAACATGAGATTTTTTTTTTATGAGGATGTTTCCAAAACTAAGAATGTAAGTGAAAGTTTTTTAAAAAAATAAACAGGGCTTAAAATTTCATCTGAAAAATTTGTAACTGGACTATGTGATTCTCAGTAATTCTATTTTGATATCTTTGAATGTTTTGGATTATTATTTCTTCCTTCTTCTATGCATGGTATACATTTCTGGAAGCTAAGCTCATGACAAAACTGAGATAGAAAACAAGTTTTGTTAATTTTTTTTTAACTCAAGGAAAGTAAGCTAGAAACTCTGAATTACCACTGATAGGCAACACTAAAAGAAGAGGCTAATTTTGACAGTGCAAAATAAACATTATAAACTCTCCACCTGAAAGGAAAATGTGATGTTTAGAGTACTTTCATTCCCCTAAAGAATTCAAGTCCTTTTACCCTGCGCCATAGAGCCCAGCAGAGCAGAAAGACAATTACCGAGCAGAAAGTGCTATGTTGCACAGCAAAGGTAACAGAATAAGTGAAGAGAATCCAAGAGAGAGAATAAGAAGGGAGAGGGAGGTTCAAAACAGAAATGCTCCTACCATTTCTGACAGAGGTGGTCAAGGGATGGCACAATGTTTAAGAAAGTGCAGAAACAGACTACTTGGGTAAAAGTTCCAATTTTGTTACTTGTAATCTTTTGTATTTTAGGAAGCTTACATAATTCCCTTTTGCTTCAATTTCTTAATTTGAAAATTAGGCTTCAACCTCACTCAATTGTTGTGAGAAATAACTGTGATGAAAGATGGAATATATTGAGCACTATTTCTGGCATAATCTAATAGTCAGGGTAGGTTAGCTACTATAATAGATCCAAAATTCTAGAGGGTAATAGTTATTTAATAATTAATTTTTTTTTCTCAGTTCCACCTGAGTTCAACACAGATGGAGATAAATGCTTTCTAGAGTATGGGTATATATCTCACTGGACCTCATGACTCAGACTATGCTTAAATTTGTGTGCACCTGTCGGTCACGAAAATCATACTCAGGTGAGGGAAAACACAGAGCATCACGTGGGGCAGCATTAACAGGTTGTGTGGAAAAACAACTCTTAATTCCACTCAGATTTCATTTACCAGTGTCCAAATGGCCAAACTAATTTTAAGGTAGGCAGAAAATCCCTGTTTTATTGTGATTTATGAAGGAAAAAGAAAACAAAATATTAGTGTTCATTGCCTATCAATTCTGAAACATACATCTTTAGCTTTTTATACAAGTAAACTTTTATTATTTCTATTAGAATAAGGTTCTAATTTTCACTGAAATAAGACAGAGACTTATACTCCATTTGTGCTCTCTCTTACAAAAGGCCTTAATTTTTAATCCAAAGTTAAAGAGAGGAACAATGTTGCATGTTCTGAAATGCTTCGTTGGCTAGTTAACAGTATAGGCAAATTATTATGAGTTGTATTGTTCATGTCTTGCATGATTAAAGGTAGATTACAGTAAAGATATTTTGTTTGTGATAGATCATTCCAATATAGGTAATAACAGTAAGAAATTATGTAACTCTCAGTGACTATTAAGAAGTCTCAGCATAAAAACACCAATGGGATCAGTGATAGTGGCAATGTGTGCAAGCAGATGAAATTTCTGCAGATGGGATGTAAAGCAAAGAAGAAAAGAGAACCCATACAGCCTTGGTAATAAATAATAATTTGTCTACTTACAAAGCATTTAATAAAACTTAACTGCTAGTTTGTGCTAAGGATCTATTGATAATATGCATTGGCTGGTTCTTTTTCTTGGTAATTATGATATGGATTTGTCTTTTTATGTAAGGATGAAACAACATAGGATTTGGATTTAGGCTTGGCACAGAAATGAGCAATGCAAACTATTTATCCTGTTATCAGTAGTTACATTAATTTTTTTCTTAAAGAACAAAACCAAATTCTACAGTGGCTGATGTCATTAAATTATGTCATTCATCTCACATACATCATCTTTACTGTCAGATCTTGGATACAACAATAACTATCTCCCAAACACTGATGATTTGGAGAAAGAGAAAGACCAAGATATATGTTCTCCTTTAACATTTCTTCATTTAAATAATACAGGTCATTCCTGCTCACCTTTTTAAAATCATTTGAGACTGATAATAAAGGGTAGATATGTGCAATCCTCTTTAGATGTACAATTCTGCTTATTACTTAGTTCCTTGAACAGTAATATAATCGAGCACAAATCATTTTCTTGGCCTTGAACATCTATTAGACTATACCATCTACTTATGTGCCAATATCTACACATATAATTCTTTTGAAACAAACTTCCCTTCCTCTACATTTAACTCTAGCCTGTTAAGTTTCCCTTATAGAGCCACATCACCATTTTTTTTCCTTTGAAGCGTTTTATAAATTTTGGAAGATCTATTAAACACCACTTAAATTTGTGTTTAACATGAATTAATCTGACTTTTTTCTTGCTCAAACATATCTGTTTTATCTGTTATTAGGTAAGCAGAAGAAACAGTTCTCTCTTCCAACTTTCCAAATCTCTAATTTCTAGAATGCTTCTGATTTTTTACTTCTTTTAGTTTTATTTTCATCTTTGTTTTTAGAGTGCATTTTTTCATGTTGAATACTAGCCAAAATGACCAAGAAACTTTCCTAATATCTTATTTTCTAACCTCTTTGAAAAATTCAGAAATATCTTGAAAATGTTGCCTACCTTCTAAGTTATTTCAAGTAACACCAAATAATATAAATTAGTATCCTTATAGCCTCCATCAACAATTTTTTAAACTCCAAAGATGAATTCTTGAAATCAAAGGCTATTCATTGAAGTTTATTCATAACCACTTTCTGTATTAATTAGCCCACAAACATAATCTGCTTTTTTTTTTTTTGTATAAACTCTTCCTCAGATTAGGGAAAAGTAGAGCTCTATAATATAGAAGAAGTTCAGTAAATCAGAATAACTATTAAAAAATGACAATGGTAAATGCTCATCCATCAATAATTACTTCAAATGCAAATTAATTCAATTTGCCAATCAAATGACATATATAGCCTGATGGATTTAAACAATTTTTAAAAGAAAACCAACTATCAGCTGCCAACAAAAGACCCACTTCTATATTAAGAAAATACAAAAGTTAAGGTAAAAACATAGAAAAAAAACTATCCTATAGAAATGGAAGCCAAAATAGAGCTGGAGTGCCTATACTTAGATTAGACAAAATAGACTTTTAAATTAAAAATATAACAAAAAAGAACAAAGAAGGTCATACTTAATAGTAAAGTACTACATCTATCAAGAGGACATAATGAGTACAAGTATAACAAACCCAAGGCTACGACTTTTACATACATACACCAAATATTAATGGAACTGAGAGGAGAAGTAGGATCATTATGACAACAATAGGAAACATTATTACCGCATATAAAACAATAGATCATCCAAATCAAAACCAAATGTTAGTAAGGAAGCAACAGACTTGAGTAACACTATACACAAATTATCTAAAGATATAATCAGCATATAGTCAGTCTATTCAGCAACAGCAGAACACATGCTCCTCTCAAGTACAAGTGGGCATTCTCCAGGTTATATAAAATGTTACACCACAAACAGCTCTTAATAAACTTGAGACCAAAATTGTGTCAAGTATCTTTTCTGATCAAAATATTAGGAAAAAAAATAACAAGAAAAAAATAACATGGGTAAAAATTGGTCAATATGTGGAAACTAAATAAAACACTACTGAAAAAACAATGGGGCTAAAACAGAATCAAAGATACCTTTGAGACAAATGAAAATGGGAACACATTTACTCCACTGAAATGTATGGCGTAAAGCAAAAAAGTCCTAAAACAGACATTTATAACAATAAACAACTACACTAAAAACATAGAAATAAAAAGGAAAAAAAATAAACAAAAGAAAAAATATAATGGAAGAGAAAAATCTCCAGTGAAAATTATTACTTCAAAATGAAAGTAAACAGAAAAAGAATGACCTAAGCCCAGAGTTATCAGAAAGAATGAAGGAATAAACATGAAAGCAGAAGGAAATAAAATAGAGATAAGGAAGAAAAAAAGATTTAACAATTTTGAGTGTTTTATTTAAAGATCTAATTAGAAAATTTTACCAAGAGTCAGGGATAAAAGAATGGATACTTAAAATCATAAATGAAAGAGGAGACAATTACAATTGATGTTACAAAATACAAAGGATCTTAAAATAACACTATGTAGAATTATATGCCAACAAATTACATGACCTAGAAGTGATTGAATTCATAGAAACATATAACCTCTTCAAGCTAACCATAATGGAATAGAAAATCGGAGAAAATAATAAGTAGACTGAATAATCAAACATCTCCTAACAAAAACCTGACCAGATGTCTTTTCTATTGAATTCTTTCAAACACTTAAAGAAGAATTCCAGCCAATCCTTTTCAAATTATTTCAAAATCTGGAAGAGAATGGAACACTTTCCAACTCATTCTAAGTCTGGCATTATCATTGTAAAACAGCCAGACACTACAAGAAAAGAAAATTAGAGGTCAATATTCCTGGTGAATATACTTACAAAAATCTTCAAAATGATACGGGCAGAACAAATTCAGCAGAACATGAAAAGATTCATACACCAGGATCAAACACAATTCATCTCTGGGATATAAGGATGGTTCAACTTATAGAAATCAATAAACATGACATGCTGCATTAATTAAAGGAAGAACAAACATCATAAGATCATCCTAACAGATACAGAAAGAGCATTTTACAATTGAATACCCTTCATGACAAGTGGACTCAACAATCTATGTATAAAAAGAACATACTTCAGAATAATAAAGACCATATATGACAAAACAAAAGCAATATAATAACTCCATCACAAAAAACTGAAATATTTTCTTCTAAGATCAGTAATACAGTAAGGATACTCATTCTCACCTCTTCTATTCAACATGGTACTAAACTCCTATTTAGAACAATTAAAGAAAGAAAAAGTTGATAAAAGCCATCAAAATAAAAAAGTAACAAAATTTTTCTGATTGAAGATGGCATGGTCCCACAGTCAGAAAACCCTTAAGACTCCACCAAAAAACACTAATAAACAAATTGACAAAGGTGTGGGAGAAAATATCAATATAGTTCGAGACATTAAAAATAAAATATCTATAAAATGATTCAAGACAATATTTCATTTATTATAACAACAAAAAAAGAATATAAGAGGCATAAATTTAACTCAGGAGGTAAGAGGCTTTTACACTGAAAACTATAAAACATTGATAAAATAAAGTATATACAAATAAATGGAAGAAAATAATGTGTTCATAGATTATAAGTATTAATATTGTTGAAACATTCCATAGTACTCAAAATGGTCTTCACAGTCAATGCAATTCACATCAAAATTTGAATAATATTTTTCACAGAAATAGAAAAAAAATCAATCTTTGTATGGAGCCACAAAAGACACATATCTTGAAAAAGAAAAACAAATTTGGAGACATCATGCTTCCTGATTTCAAACTGCATTACAAAGCTATAATAATTAAAACTCTATCATTCTGGCATAAAACTAGACACCTAAACCAAGGGAACAGAACTAAGGAATCAGCACACCATCAAAAAAAAAAAAAAAAAAGTGGGAAAAGACAGTCTCTTCAGTAAATGGTATTGGTGAAACTGAGTGGTCACATGCAAAAATTGAAATTGAATCTTTATTTCACACCACACACAAAAGGTATCTCAATGGATTAAAGATTAAAATATAAGAACTGTATCTATTAATCTCTTTGAAATAAAATTTTTTAAAAAAGCAAGAAAAATTTCCTTGCCATTGATCTTGAATTTTTTTTTTTTTAATAAGATACTGAAAGTACAGGCAACAAAGGAAAAGTAAGCAAATGGAACTGCATCAAAATGAAAAGTTTCTGTGGAGCAAAGAAAACTATCAACAAATTGTTGAAAAGGCAGCTCATGGAGTGAAAAAACATATTGTAAACCATACATATGATAAGGGACTGCTATGATTTAAATAAAGTTAGACTCCGGCTGCCAAGTGTTCATGTGGAATTTAAACCCCATGAAAGACAGTAAAATGATAGACACATAACCTGACAATGGGGTCTATAGGTCAGGCCTTTGGAAATTGATTAGAATTATATAAGGCCATCAGGGTAGAGCTCCCAGGATTTAATGAATACTGGTAGCTTTATAAGAAGTGGGAGAGACCCCAGTGTAAAACCACATTCACATTCTCTATTCTTGCATGTTATGCTCTGTGCACTTTAGGACTCTGCCAGCAAGAAGGCTGTCACCAGATGTAGACATTTGATCTTGGATCTTGAAAACCATGAGTCAAAATAAACCTCTTTCCTTTATACAGTTACTCAGTCTCAGTAATTTGCTAAAGTCATGTAAAATGGACTAATACAGAAGCTAATATCTTGTATCCTAGAATTTATATAGCTCAATACAAAAAAGGGGGGTGGAGTAAAAAAACCATCTAAAACAGTCAAATGACCCCAACTGACATTTTTTTCCACAAAAGACTTACAAATGGCCAATTGTCAAAATTCTAATCATCAGGAAAATGCAAATCAAAACTGTTACAGTCTGGATATTAAGTATCACCCAAAACTCCTGTTTTTATGCAAGAATGTTTACAAGTAGTGATTAGACTGTGAAAGCTGCAACCTAATAAGTCCGTCCTAGTTTGAATGACTAGAAAATGATAACTGTAGACAGGTGAGTGTGGCTAGAGGACATTGGTCACTGGGGGTGTACCCTGGAAGGGCTCATCTTCTCTTTAGTCCCTTTCTTACTTCCCTTTCTCTCTGTGCTTCTGAAGCTGCCATGAGCAGCTTTCTGCAACTGGGTCTTTCCCCCATGATGTGCTAACTCACCTTCGGCCCAGAGTAATGGAGTGAGCCACCTATGAATAGAACCTATGAATGAGACCTCTGAAACTAGAAGCCTCACATAATCTCTTCCTCCTCTAAGTTGTTCTTCTCAGGTATTTTGCTGACAGCTATACAAAAGCTGACTCAAACAAAAACAAAAATGTTGTTCTTGCCTGTAAGGTTGGCTATTATTAAAATATCCAAAAGATAAATATTGGCAAGTATATGGAAAAAAATATTGATGGGAACAAAAATAGGTATAATTATTATGAAAAACAGAATGGAGGTTCATCAAAATTTTTAAAATGCAGTTACTGTATAATCCATTAACCCCACCTCTGGGTATTATACAAAGGAGTTGAAATCAGATTTCAAAAAGATATCCACACTTCCATGTTCACTGTAGCATTATTCACAATATCCAAGCTATGAAAACCACCTAAGTGTCTGGAGTGATGAATGAATAAAGAAAATATGATAAATAGTACAACATAATATTATTCAGTCTAGAAACAAAAGTATACATTGCCATTTAAGACAACATGGTTATACTGAGGGGTCACTTTGATACGTGGATTAAGCCAGACACAGAGAGACAAAATAAAAATTATAATCTTATATCTGGACTCTAGCCGACTTGTAGAGAGTAGAATGATATTTGCCATGGAATGAGGCAGGACTTTTGTGGGAAGAGGAGATAAACATTAAAGAGCACAAAGATTCACACAAGAGCACAATATAGTTCAGGAAATCTATAATACATCGTGCCTATACTTAAAGACACTGAATTGTATACTTAAAATCACTGAGAGGATATATCTTCAGTGTTCTTATAAACAAACAAAAAATCTCCAACCCAATAATAATAATAAGGTAGGCTGAAGAAACATTGGATGTGGTTGGATATGTTTTAGTCTGGAAGATGGTACAGATAAATATCCATTAATTCATCAAGATTTTAATGTTGAATATATATAGTTTTTTTTCATATATCAATCACACTTCAATAAAGAGGTTTTTTTTTTTTTTTAAAGTTCTTCTCTAGGTAGTCTAACTTAGCTCTACAACTCTGTAGACTGTTTGCCTTGTCTTTTCTCAGTTCACAAATGCTTGTTGTTCAATGACATGGAGCAGCTTAATATCTTAATCTCAAACAAGCATTCCCAAAGAGATTCATGCACTGATGGACTCCAGATCAATGACTCTTAAGGGAAGGTGCAAATCTGTGAAAATGATTTTAAAAAAAAATAAAGCTGTTTTAGAGAAATGCCACCCACCTTGATCCTGAAAACATAAAATAAGGTTTATGTTTTAATTACATTTAAAAATTAAATTTTTTATTTTGACAGGATGATTTTTTATCTATATATGACATTGAATGCATTACAATTCATATTACACATATAAAGCACAATTTTTCATATCTCTGGTTGTATACAAAGTATATTCACACCAATTCCTGTCTTCATACATGTACTTTGGACAACAATGTCCATCCCATTCCACCATCATTTCTAACCGCATGACAGGATGATTTTTTAAAACAGGTTTTTTGTTTCAAGTTCATGGTTTTGTTTCCTGCTGCTTATTAAAATAATGCCAAGGCAATCATCTACTTTGTTAAATATCTTCATATTAAAAGAATTAATTGATTATTGTATCAAAATATCAATGTACAGATGTTTAGAGAAAAAAATGTCCTTTTTTCATATTAGTAGAAAATATTTATCTCATATGTTTTATCAAGTATATTGACAAAATAATATTAATTATATTTAATTTTTATAATAATCCTAAGAAGTAACATAACTCCTTGTTTAGCTTGATCAATGAGTAAATTAAGGTTCAGTAGGATTCATTGCTTTGCGTTTATATAGCAATAAGAAACCTTCACTTTTTGACTGTAGACTCTTCTCCAGTGTTCTGTCATTCCACTGACTTGCCACTTAAATATATTAACAGATATAGGCCAATTTGCTACAATCATGGGAAAATTAGATAAACCATAAGGCAAGTGACTATTACACATACTCCATAGACATTTAATGTCATATCGTCTAAATTTTCTTAACAAGTAAGTTAGTTCCTACCTATAACCAATAAATATACATTAAACAAATAGATAAATGATTTCAATCTAAGTCAACAAATGTAATAAAGAGTTTTAGTATTTTCATTTACTAGGTTAAGAAAAGGTGATATTTCTTTTTCTTTCTCTCTCTCTCTCTCTCTCTCTCTCTCTCTCTCTCTCTCTTTCTTTCTTTTTTACCAGGGATTGAACCAAGGGGTGCTTAACCACCAACTCACATCACCAGCTCTTTTTTATATTTTATTAGAGACAGGGTTTTGCTGAGGTGCTTATGGCCTCCTTGCTAAGTTGCTGAGGCTAGCTTTGAACTTGGAATCCTCCTGCCTCAGCCTCCCAAATCACTGGGATTACAGGTGTGCACCACTACTCCCAGTGGAAAAGTTGATAATTTAAGGAAAATTTTGTTGCTATTTAATCTCCTTTGCATTAAAATAAATTAGATATTTAAAATTAAAACTAAACATTTTGATTGACTAGAAAAAAATAATTGAGCTACATCCAGTGCTTAAGGAAAATTAATTCAATAGTGTAATACAATTTACACAGTTAATTTCCTCAGAATAAGCAGAAAACATTTTTTAAGTTTTGTGGAGATTTAATACTTTAATATAAACTATTATTTTTGCTGTTTCTCATCCAGTGATCTGGCTGCTATTGACTCTTCTTCAGATATAATGAAGACTTAAATGACTCCAACAGATACTGCATTGCCTTGAATCCTCTGTCTATAGTGACACATTGTTCAGAAATTAATGCAATTCCATAAATGAATAACAATTAAATGAATACTCCTAATAATTGTTAGTGTACAAGGGTTTTCTTCTTCCATATAATCTGAAAAATTGATGTAGCTATGGCTAGATTCGCATTTTTTTTCAAAGTTATCCAACACACATACTAACAACAAAGAATAAAATAAACAAAAAATAAAAAAGATAAAAAGTTATTTTAATATGTAAATCAGGATGAAGTTTAAATGATGATACTCAGATTTTTCCATGTCCTTTGATATGAGATTGATAAAAAGAATTTTTTTTTAAATTTTTTATTAGTTACACATGACAGTACAATGATCTTGACATTTCATACATTTGAATCAAATGGGGTATAATTTCTCATTTTTCTGAGAAATTTTGGGTTTTTAGCACCCAAATCTGTAAAACTATCTCTGGGGAAGTTATAATTTAAATGATTATGTTAAGCATAATATGTAATTCAAGAAATAACAATTTTATCATGTATAAGATTACTTTTGCCACAGTTATCAAAATCATAAAGAAATCAATGTAAAACCATATTCCAATTAGATGTGATTTGGGAGAAAAACATGGTTCATATGCTATGGTACTGCCACTTATGTGTTCCTCAAATGTTGTGTGATACTATCTTTTTTTTGGGGGGGCAGGCTCATAGAAGGTATTGGTAACATACAAAACAAATAAATAAATAAATAATACTCCATTGTTGAGGAATTTGTATCTACCAGAGAGTCTAAAATGTTAAAAACATGAGCATTAAAATATACACTGTGTTAAAGTCATGTTATAAGAAGTAATGGAAGATCTAACTGGTTCAGTTTTGGGAAGACTAAGGTTACTGGACTATCATAACCTGTGTGATCCTGTGTGTGCTTTAATCTGTCTCCTCTTCCTTTTCTGGATTATTTAGGTTTCACCCTCTCTACTCCATGTGATACTTCTGACACTTCCAATTTCTATATTCCTCTATCACTTGTGCGTGAGCTTGTGACCCAGAAATCTCAAGAAGTTCCTCAACTCCAAGGCCTTTGGTGTGATCTGGTATGGTCAGTTCTATCCAAGTCTTCTCTAGGGTTTGAATAGGAATTATGAAAACTGGCAAGGAGCTGATTTTCATAGTGTTGAAGAAAATCAGGGCTGAGTCCTGTTTCCCTGATGTTGAAGATCTAACACCAGAGACATGCTGAGGCAAGCGTAGAAAGGAGGTTTTATTTAAAGAATTGAACAAAGGTAGACTTCTCTGAAGAGAAGAATTCCCAAAGTTGGGTGTCTAATGAAGTGGAGGTGTCTGCCTCTTTTATACATTTTAAGTCTTATTTGTTCTCATGCTCTCTCTTCCCCCATCCAGCCTACGCATCCCAAAATGTCTATGGATCCAAGGGCAGGAACAAAGCTTTCCAAAGGGTATAGGTCTGAAAGGAGTCACTAACTCCAGGTGCAATTTGGCAATGGCAGGAGTGCTCATTAACTCCTTGCTGGGAGGAATAATTCCCGGGAGGCAGGAAACCTTGACAACAGGTGGTGGAGGAGGAAGTACTCTATAGGTATTAGTACTTTTTATATTATTATTATTTTTCTTTCAAACCAGCCCTCATCTTCCCAATGTGACACAATTATTTATTACCTACACTGATTGTCCATTTGCCCCCCAGCCTCAATTTTTCTACATGGGGATATTGGGAATATATTTTTCCAGGAGATATTTGGCCCACACTAGACAATGACATCAGAGAACAGCAGACAAAATTCCCCAGGGAGAGTCTTCTAAATCTTTCCCCCCAAAGCCCAAGCAGAATCAAGCTTACCAAAAAAATGTAGATGAGTTTCTGAATATATGTCATTCATTCTACCACAACTTGGTTTTTAAAGATAAATTGTTTTTATTTCTTGATTAAAATGTCCTGCTGTTGTTCTGAAATTGGGTAAAATGATAGTGAGGAAAACCTGCTGGAGGTGGAGATATTCAAATTAAATTTTAATGAAACAGATAATGTTTGAGTGGGTGTGGGTATGTCTATAAGGGAACAAAATAAAACAGTTTGCATGGCCAGGCAAGGTGGGGAACATCTGTAATCCCAGCAGCTCAGGAGGATTAGACAAGCACATCCAGAGTTCAAAGCCAGCTTGAGCAAAAGGGACACTAAGCAACTCAGTGAAACCCTGTCTCTAAATAAAATACAAAATAGGGCTGGGAATGTTGGCTCAGTGGTTGAATGCCCCTGAGTTCAATCCCCAGTACCCCCAAAACAAAAAACAAAACAAAACAAAACAAAAACAACTTATGTAAGTTACTAAATAAGAAAGAGAAAAATACATCCAGGAATGCATGCATGATGTGGATTTCTAGAAAACAGTGCTGGTGCTGGACACCCCCTTAATAGTTTTTCATAAACATGTATCTAGTATAGTAATTTGTAGAAATGTGTAAACAAGGCCTCTGGCCTTGAGCTGGGACTTCACAGAGATGTGTACACTTCTAAGATAAGTTACCAATTGGGCTCCATGGTAACAGCTGGCAGGGGGAGGAAAGAAAGGGGAGAAGAAGCTCTCCCCTTCTCAGGTGTTGTCCTTGAAGGGTTAACTTGCCCAGAATAGTGAAAGAAAAAAGAGCTTTTATGTGAACTTCTACAGACTGTGAACTTCTGAGCCCCTCCCCTTACATGCTGGGTATAAAATTCTGAAACTACCTGAACTTGGAGTTCAGGGAATTGATTGATTACAGCAGAAACTGGGCCCTCTGAGCCTGGCTGCAGTCAAATAAAACTGTTTCCTGCTATCTTTGGTGCCTTGTCTCATCTATCCCTACAACAGGGGAGTTAGAATTTATGAAGAAATTATCAGAAAGAACTGAGGATTTAATGAGGGTATCAAAGTTATGAAAATTATATTCTAAGATGATCTTACACTAATATGATAGAGAAAAAATACTAAAGCAGTGAAGCCAGAATTAGGCAGTTAGTATAGATAGGTAAATGGAGTCAGGTTGGATCAAGGAGGCCAACTTTGAGTCCTGGAAGTTGGAGACTGTCCCCTGAAGGATTGAAATGTTAATTCCTTCCGAGTTCTTCTTCCACCATCAAGAAACTGCCCCTGCTCCAACCTGTTGTTAAGGTAACCTGTCTCAGGAATTGCCCCTCCCTACAGGGAAATAAAGTTGTTAAACGTGTCCTGGGTTGCACCATACTGCCCATCTCCCTTCAACCCACCTGTTTCCCACCTTTTGGCCATTCTACTGAGCATTCCTGGGCCTCATGAGCATCACTGGGCTTAGCCAAGGTACTCTGGAAGGAGAAAGATAAGAGGAAGAGGGCAGGAGAAAAAAAGGAAGCCTAAGACATACAAAAATGACTGAACACCTCACTTCTTGAGATACCGGGACACCTGCTATGGCTCCCTTCTCCCTCCCAGGATAAGTCTATTTTACCCCTTTTTAAATAAACCCTGCTTTATATGCTTGCCTCGACATGCTTTTCTAATGTTCAAACTTCAACCTGTTAGGAAGCAGAATTCGTCACCAGCAGTATCAGCAGGAAACTACATAAAAGTCTATTGCAATCTATGTGAGAATAATAAAGATTTAAATTAAGGTATTTGCCAGGACATTTTAGTAGGAAGAGTCTATACTATTTGGTGCCAACACCATATGTGCAGTGAAGATAAGTGTACCCTAACATGACTACCGCTTCTCTTGGTTGTGCAAAACAGATGACTATAGTGTTATTTACTGAGATAATTATACAAAGAAATGAAATACAAAGAATGAAGAATTGTAAATTGCAAGTGATAAATAAATCCATTTAACTAAAAATTGTGTGTCAGTGATTCTTTTTGCCACCCATCAGAACACTCCCTGTAAATCTCCATTTAACTATATTTGACATTTCTCAAATATTTCCCCGTCAGCTATCATGTTTTAGTAACTTATACCTTCAAATCTCCTTGTTTCGACTCACTCATTGGATAGTCTACAAACAACATGTGTGGCATTCTGTATCCCATGAAGTGCAGATTTTCTGTGGTTTCCTGGCACGTTAACTTTTTTGTTCAGATATCCATTTTGCTTCCTGTAGATGATGCTGATTTTTTCTAGCAATTGCCAAACTGTACTAAATCTTCCTGTTCCTGCCAATATTCTGGATATCTCAAGAATATCTGTTGAAGCATTATTTTGCACTAAATTCATGTTCTATTTGATGCAGAAGTTAAAAGAAAGTGTTTTCTCCCTCTGAACTTGAATCCTCCAGTTAAGTATTGAAAGGCAAGTGACTCACCAAGAGATTTTATTTGGGGGAGGGGGGAAGGGCTGCCCGAAGGGGAGGAAAAGAAGAAGAGAGCAGTAACCTGAAGAGGAAGGAAGGGAGAGGAAGAAATCAGACAAGGAGAGGAAGAGAGCAGAGAACAGAGAGCAGAGAGCAGAGAGCATGAGCTTGCAAGCTTCAGCTTAAGAAGGGTTGCTTGGAGATTTGGTGGGTGCTGATTGGCAGGGTGACTCAGGAACGGGAGAGCAGACACTGTCCAGCTGGGATTGGTCTAGAAAACTTTTGACTTTGTCACCCTTCAGAAAGGAGGGGGAGAGTTAAGGGATTAGGTGATGTTCTTCTCACCAGACAGAAACTTAACTTCAGAGGGGAGAAACCCGATGGGGGAAACTAAACCAAAAGGCAAGGTCTCCCACACACCCAACAAGTATCAAAAGGAATGTTTCTTATAGGACTAATGTATTACAGAGTTTTAGTGAAAACTTAAAAAAAATTAAAAAAAAAATAAAAACAACAACAAAAAACTTTTGTTTTCCATTTTATTTACCCAGACCTACTATTCCAAAACCAGGGCCCAGGCTGGATAACATTTTTTATGGGTCACCAAGTTGTACCTTTATGTCATTTGATATTTTAATTAATCATCTTGTTTGCTTGGATTTCTATGCCTGAAGGAGTAAGTCTCACTAGAACACTTAATTGAATGGACTTCCCTTAGCACTTTGCCACAGCTACTCAGAACTCTCCAATTTGACTAATAAATTGTCAGACACCTGAGGATACTGCTGACTTCTTTTGACTTTTTTTTTTTTCTTGTTTTGATACTGGCCCCACCCAATTGAAAAACGCTGAGGCAAGGATAAAAAACAAGTTTTATCTTGAGACAGAAAGGAGACCTAGACTGACTTCTCCGGAGAGAAGGTCCAGGGAACCCAGAGCCTGTGGGAGTGGAGGTGTTTTGCTTTTTTATAGACCCCCACCTCCTTTCTTTCCTGGGGATGTGAGAAGAGACAGTCAAGAGTAGCCCCAGAGGGTAATTGCTTGAGTGGGAATGTGTGATGATCCTTCCCCTCCCCCAGAGGTGTTAGCAACCTGTTGTGTTGTTGAGGGGTGGGAGGTAGTACTATTCTGAGGTTAGCTGTTAGCAACCCATTTCCTTTTCTTTGAAGATTAGTCCCTATCTTTTCAATCCAGTTATGTATTATCTACACTGACTACCTGTCCTTTATCCCTGTCTCAGTTCTAGGGAATCATTCAAAGTGCTTTTCTCCAATTATCCATAGTGAATCCTGGCAAATAGATTTATATGTTCTATAGAATCTCAAACGGGATTTTTTTTCCAGGAAAGATATGAAGAAATTATTTGGAATTAAATTAGTTTTTCTCTATTTTGCTCAAATAATCCAGTTGTCTTAAAATTTTATGGGATGGGTTTTGTATAAATTTCTTCTTTAAAGAAATTTGGCTGGGCTGAGGATGTGGCTCAAGCGGTAGGGCGCTCGTCTGGCATGCGCGGGGTGCTAGGTTTTATACTGAGCACCACATAAAAATAAAATAAAGATGTTGTGTCCACCGAAAACTAAAAAATAAATATTAAAAAAATTCTCTCTCTCTGTCTCTCTTTCTCTCTCTCTCTCTCTCTCTCTCTCTCTCTTTAAAAAAAATAAATTTGGCTATAGTTTAAATCACCAAATTCAACTTATAATAAGGAGTTTTATTTGAAAAGTTTCTGGGATTAATAGGAGTAAGCCAACCCTTCATAGTCTGTTCAAGCTGATTCAATACTAGGTAATGTACTAAGTTCAAGGCACTTTACAATGCAGTGGAGGTGCTGCAGGTGAACAAAAATGGCATAAAAATAATTTAAATTTCACTTTATCAAGAGACCAATTGCTTCCTGCACTTTGGCATACAAACATAGTGTTTTTTTACAGAGATAATTTCAATATGGTCTAACTTAAGAATGACTTATTTGTTTAGTAATATTCTCTTAGCTAGTTTATCCTTTCCTGGAATAATCTTTATTGTAAATCTCATAGTATTATTGTCATTCATAGGTGTTAAAAATTAAATCCACTCAAATATTTTTTTTTAAATAAAAGCTAACATTTAATTCAAGGTTTAATCTCCTACATTGAGGCCTGTTTCACTAATTTGCTCTTTTTATCCATTTCCTTCATTTTCTAGTTTCAGTGGGTAGTAAAATGAGAAACATGAAACAAAGCCCTACTTAACTTGTGCTGTTGACACCTAGTTTTAGTATCCTGTGGATAAAGTATATTCTAAAATTCTAGCAGATGGTCTTCAGATGCCTGTCATGGGCACTGCTGAGAAAGCCACTTGGAAGAGCTAATGGCAAACACAGAACTTCCTGGGATTTCCACCCAGAGCTTCTGATTTTCTACATGCTCTGGGTTAACCCTTTACCTCCATTTCTGTGGAATATGACACGTGCTCTGTCTCCACTCCTGAGGTATTTTAGCAAGTCGAGACACAGAAAATGATTACTATTCCCACAATATCCAGCAAGAACTATTCCTATAAGAAGTACCAGAAGGACGTTTCTGTTCACCTTCTCTCCTGACTCAAGAACATCTAGATCAGAGACATTAACACTGAGGGCCAGTGCCAGCCCCACCCCCCACATGTGCATTAACATTCTCCAGCACACCAAGACTGTTGGCTCTAGGATGCAATTCCAGAAGTTCTGAAACTGGGGGCCTATCTACTCCCCCAAATTAAATAAAGTAATTTTTCCATTCAAACAAAAAGAAAGAAAAAGGAAATTCTAAATATGTATTTTTCTTTTTGTTTTCTTTTGTGAGTTGTTTTGAGAGTTTTATTTTATACTTTCTCTGGGTGAAAAATATTTAACTGTGGTTTTCTTAAAGTGAGAAATCTCATCTTCTGGAACAATGTGAATTGGATATGGCCATACTTCCACTTCCACTTCCCAACTTCAGTGGCTTCCCTCTACTCTTAGACTGAAATTGGATTTCCTTGCCACTGTCTCTGAAAAATGTTATCTGCCCCTGCCACCCTCCAACTATAATAGCTGCCTCTTTACCCACTTTATTTTTGGTCTATGGACAATGCTTTTTCTAAAATATTACAGAGTATTCTCATTCAATTTACCTGAGTTTCCAAACAAAACGTGAATATACTCTGTTTTTGATTTTCCATCTGGATGTGGATTCTTCTGTGTCTGTATTTTTTAGTTATCAAAGTGCCAGGCCTGGAGGAATGCTGCTACCATTAATGCAAATGCATGTCCCTAACTCAAATATATAGAAGTAGAAATTGTGGGGACAGGACCCAACATTCTGAGACCTCACAAGGCCTCCAGGTGATTCTAGCATGAGTCAAATATGAGAACTTTTGTTAGAATATTAGAGACAATTCTTATACAAAAAAATTTACAATTTATTAAAAAAAATAAAATCATTAAAGAACTAAGAAATGTCAGCAACTACTACAGCCTAAGGGAGAAAAGAATTGTGACTCATGGAGAAGAAGAACAATACTGAAATAACACAAGAAAAAACATAATTACGTGTTTTAATAATTTTGTATTAAAGCAAGTACAAGTTGCTAAAGTTTTTGAAAAGTGTAATTTAATGGTTAGGGGTATAGTTCAGAAGTAGAGTGCTTGCCTAGCATGTGCAAGACCCTTGATTCAATTCCTACTTTAGCAAAATATATATAAATAAAATGTAATTTAGATTCTAAGATCAGAAAAAAAGTTGTTCTAGAAACTTATACTTCCCAGATGACCTGAAAAATGAACCCAAACTCCCCAGCAGTAGTAGTGGAGCACTAGGAAAAGAGACCTTTCAATAAGAAGAACATAAAAAAAAAAACATGTTAAAAAGCTCTGACTTATTGTAATGCATTCTGCTGTCATACATAAATAAAAAAGGAAAAATAATAATTAATTATTAAAAATTCATCAGCATCAGCACTGTCCTATCACCAAGTAAGTCACTGGGAAAGTCACAACTTGCAGAGCCTCAGCTCACCTGAAAAAAAACTGTTTATCTGTCAAATGACATTCCAAGGGTTTATTGCCCTATCTAGCTACTACTGCCTCAAGGAATCATTTGTACTTGAATACAAGTTGCTAAAAACTTAATTTGGCTCTTCTTCATGGTGCTTTTGACAGACTAAATTGCAATTTACAAAGACAATTATTAAGGTCTAAATAGGAAGTGTTTAAATTAAAGATATCATATTCAAGCATTGTCCGGATTGGTCCATTAAACAGCAGCCTTGACTTGCCAGGGGCGGTGGCTCACACCTGTAATACCAGCTGTTCAGGAGGCTGAGGCAGGAGGATTGCAAGTTCAGAGCTAGCCTAAGCAATGGCAAGGTGCTAAGCAACTCAGTGAAACCATGTCTCTAAATAAAACGCAAAAAGTCTGGGGATGTGGCTCAATGGCTGAGTGCCCCTGACTTCAATGCCCAGTACCAAAATTAACAACAACAACAAAAAAACTCTGACTTGAGAGAATGTCTTTTAGAAAATGACTTTCAGTGGCTGACTGCCTAGCTTCTATGTGCAGGGTCTAGACAATGACAATTCCCTTTACCTCATTTGGGACAACTCAGAAGGCTACCTAATCTCTAGAGTTCAGAAGAAGCTTTTGTTTTAAGTGCACCTCATTGAATTTTTGCCTAATCCTGCGTCTTCTTTCACTTCCTCACAACTTCAAAGGAACTTCATAATAAAGCTCCTGAGTCCACGACTCTTTCTCAGTATCTGTCCCCAAGGAAGTTGACCCCAGAGAGCAATATGGCCATTGTAATTCCAGAGTACTTAGAAAGGGGTAAAGTGATCTCAGATGGGCCTGGGCAGTTAGACAAATAAAGATCAGATTAAATATAATGTGTTTGATTATAGTAAGTGCAATAGAAGTCCTGAAAGAATTTTAGATATGATGAAGATGATCATTCTGGCCACTGAAATAGGGCCCAATTATCTTCCCCTTGCTAATATGAAATAAGAGATTTGGCTTTCTTTTCTCTCATGGTGATATTCCAATCTTAACACTACATTGTCTTTCATCTTTAGAGTTCTCAATCACTGCCTTTCATAGAACAAGAATAAAATTATGTTGTGAGATTTTTAAGTTCCTTGAGACTCAAGAGTCTAAGTTTTCTAAGTGAATTCTCAGGAACAATTAGCATGATTCTGAATACAGAGTAAATGCTCAATACTGAAGTTGAATTAAAAGTTGCTCTTGGCACATGAGCTGCAAGAAAGGCTTTCCCTAGGCTGCCTCATCTGTCCTCATTATTTTCGAGTGTTCGTCACAGCTGCCTGCAGTCAGCTCTTTAGGTTTGGCAAGCACAAGGACTGGATGTATCAACATACTAAGAATAGATCTGTCTCAGGAGAACAGGCTCACATTAACCAAATCCCCAGAGACAGATGTTTAATGCCTGAACTCAAAGGTAGATCATCACATTTTCTCTTCTTCAGCAAACTACACTGAAAGCTCAAATATGACTAAGATGGTGCACATACATATGTTAGACTAAAAGTTAAATTACAATCAGAAATGTGTTTGGTAAGCATCGAATCAGAAAAAAAGAAAGTCACTATGTGATTTGAATGTGTAAAAGCATCATTTCACTAATGTAACCTGGTTCATATATATCTCGAATAAGTATTTTTCTCCGTTCTTAAAACTAGAAAACAAGTTTCTTAGTTCTTCAATAAACATGCACAAAATTTATTTTCTTGGTGTTTCTAGCATCAAGGAACCATCTTCAAAGAAAGACACATTTTCTTGATGTTAATTACTTTACTGAGATGGTAGTTAATTCCTCCTAGAGTACTCATATGCTTTTAGAATAATTTTCTACTATGTCTGATAAGACTGTATATAAATGATTTATTTTATTTCTGTCATATGAAGGTAGTGGAATTTTTCTGTCAGATTAGAGCTTATTTTTACTATTTTTAACAATTGTATATCAGATAATACTTCATGAAAGCCTTGTGAGTGAGCATTTGAAGTAGGATATAATGTTGGGTAAAATTTTGTTTCTTAATATTATTGAGTATAATATTTTTAATATCACTTAATTTAATATTACAGAATATTCTCTATTTGTTAATATTGTCATTAAAATAGAATGAAAATAACCTTTCTCTAGAGTAACAAAATATTTATTGAATGTTATCTCAATTTGTTAAAAGAACTGTACAAAACTATGACAAGGCTGAGAAATATGTGTAGGTTAAAAAATACAGATTCCAGTAATTTTTGAAAATTTTAATAATTGTACTGTAGATCTTCTTTGCTTCTAAGTTTCCTTCCATAACAAAAGTGATGAAACTGACGAGGTTCCAGTATAGTGTATATGTTTTTTCAGGATAATAATTAAATTATTTAATGCAGTTCCCCTTTTCCCAGGTTGTATATACATAATTTCATGCATCTGAGCTTAGACAAGATGTTTCATTCTCAATTAGATCAATAATGAATTCTGACAAGTGCAATATTTCAATGATTAATTTTAATTTGGTCCAGAGATTAAAGGAAGAAAAGAAGTCCCTGGTGAAAACAAAGCATTAGGAGGAATAGCTGTATGGTATAGTTAAAAAAAATGAGAAATTAGTCTAGTTCTGTGATGAGCAGATAATAGGAAATTACCCAGTGTTTCTGATATAAGAGTCCTCATTTATGAGGAGAAGGTAATAACACATGGTCCCCACCAGACAAGTAGCTTATAGAGGTTAATTGAAATAATGCATGCAAAAGTAGAGGCACGTGAAGCTACTTAAAAGTTTTACTATTGTTTCTTAAAAGTATTGTAAATATAATTATGATATTCATAAATTTTACTAATAAAAATGATATTCAAGCAAGACATCTAGACAAGACATCTTTGGTTATATTTGGTTCCAGGAAAGTTAGATAAAACTGAAAAATAAAAAATTAATATATATCCACTTTCTTCTCAATCATCACTGACAAGTATTTGAACGTTAAGCTTCTTGCTTTTTTATACTTGCAAAATCAGGCATATTTAAGATAAAAAGACAGAATAGTTTTTAAGTTTAAAATGTTTTGTTGTTTTGTCATAGGTTTACTTTGAAGACACCTTTATTTCTTTGGCCCTCCATTTTCTTCAGGCACAGGCACAATGATGTCAACTTTAATATAAATGTAGAACAGATTTGTTTTATGTAACTCTGCTGCCAAATGTACTGGATGCAAAGCCTTTCCTTCTTGGTTCACTGCTTATGTATAATGCAAATGCTATGATAGCTCAGCAAGATATCATAAGGCATAAATGTCAGATTGATTCAATTGATAGTATTTATAATGTTGGATTTTTTTTTTTTGCATTTGAAAGCACAGATGATGAGATGTTCAAAACATGGCTGAGTCAAGCAGCAACCTCCAATAGAAACAGTCCATCAACAGCTCCATGTAATTATTCCTCTAGTTTCATCTCACATATCCACAGCCAAAAACAACTTTCTAAACACATTTCAGCCCACTACTCTGCTGCTTACAAAGCTACAATTGGTTCAAACTGCTTACCACTTCAAGTTACAAATCCATCTTTCATTTATTCATCAACTCAACAAATGTTTATTGCACTTGCGCCCTAGAAAGGAGCTGTTCTAGGGGCTGTTAATACTCAATATTTATGTCCAATAGACTTGCATTCTATATATCAACTTCTCCAGAATTTTCATCTAGTACACTTAAGTTAATTCTATTATGGAAAGGATATTTGTTTCTTTGTGTATCCTGACTTTTCTCCTCCTACTCAAACTACTGGATTCCTGAAATATGGCTCATGCTGGTGTCTACATAATTTTTAGGTCTTTACTGAGAATGAACCCAATGAACATTTCTTTTTTCTTTATTTGAGAAATAAATGTGCATTTCTTAACTTTATTATTCAGGTTGAAAACTTAATAGTTAAGGTACGACCTGCTCTTTGTGGGAAAAACAATTGAATTGATCATATAAACTGATTATTTCTGCCAATGAATTTATTTTTTGTCAATCACCATTTTGTTTTCATGCATATTCAAAAATCACATTCATAGGCCAATATGAGAAATTAAAGAATACGTAATGTGAACATATATTTTACAATTACTAAAGTGTATGTAAAATGGACCATTATTAAACATTTTATGAATATTTCCCTATCACAAAAATTGCTCTGCATGCAACAAACCTATCTAAACCTATATTGATTTTTGTTTTCAAAACTGAGCGTATAAATGCATAAAATGTACAAACAACTTCAAGAAGAATGAATAAATAAAAATTTTATTTTTCAAAATATTGAATATTTTGTTTTGCATTTGGAAGAAAATAATAAGCAATTGTTTGAAACAATGAAGTTCTCATCTAATTCTAATGTTTATGTGTTAGAAAATTATTAAAGACATATATACACAAAAGTGAATATCTGACCCTGGTGACTACATCTTTATCCTTGAATTTGTAATGACATAATAAAATTTAAAATAGTTTGAATAATTTCTGACTATAATACATCTTCAAAGGAACTAATGTGTGCAGTCTGATTCATGACCATTTTATAATTTTTATTTGCACTTCTTTCTTGTAAGTTATATCTTTGTCAACATATAGCCTAACTGGAACTTTCCTGTTAAATTGAGTCACTAGGCAGATATTAGCTACAGAAGAAAGTAGAAATGAGGTAAGAAAGTTAAAAAAAAAGTGTTGTGGAGTTAATTTACCATGGAATTCTTTATTGGTAGAAAATTGCCAGCCTAAAAGACATACTAACTTTTCTAAAGCCTTGGTTCAAGGATTTTTATTCTATTGTGCTTTTAAAAACATTCCTTGCAGCATTTATAGTACATTCTATCTTCCAAATAGTTTGAAACTGTCAACAAGCTAGTCCTCACAACACCCCTTTGAGGCAGGTAACCATTATTATTCTCATTTTACACTTGGAGAAAAAAAATAGTAAAATGTTTGAAAAAAAGAACAGTTGGTGACTCAACCACATGGTGAAGCTGAATTCTATCCTATTACACAGGTCAATCTTTAACCAAAGTCTTATTCTACTAGTTATAACCTTTATAATTATATAGCTTTAGTCTATTCAAATATTAGTGGATAATCATTGAGTCACTACTTCATACAACACTTATTTTCTGGATAGACTTTTCTGCTATCCACTAAGAACTTCAAAATGAATAGATGTGTATACATGAGCACACAAACACACAGGCACGGGTGCTGAGGTGAAATGGAAATCCATAATTATCATTCTCAACAATGTATTTTAAGCAGCAGAGGAAAATGTGGGTGATTCAAAAGAAAGATATTCTTTCTATTTTCTTTTTCTTTTTTATTTGTTTTAATTAGTTACACGAGAAAGATATTCTTTCTACCTAAAAGTGACCAAAAAGTCTTAATGATTAAGTATTTTTATACTACCCTTCAAATACATATTGTAAATTTTTCTCCTTAACTCCAAATGCCTAAATCATTTCATCCAATTATTCTGTTAATAAAGTTAAGCCCCCTTTATTTTTCTTCTTCATATTTGCCAAAGGCAATATCTAGTAACCAAATTTATGTTGTTCTAGTCATATTTGTTATTAGACAAATTTAGAAAACTGGATCTTGGATGATAAAAATCTAACTTATTTTCCTTGACAAAGTCACCCTGTTCTTTTTCTTTGTCTCCAGTTTCATTGGTCCTTGCTCATTTAAAAGCACTGGGTGCTCTCACCTTGTGCTTGTGCATGCCTTTATTATAGCACTTTTAAACTCTACTGGGATTATTTGTTTACTAGTTCTTTCCCAATCTAATCTACCAGACATAGACCTTTCCACAATTTCCTCCCATAGTAACTTAAAAAAATAGCTATGTCATATTAACTTGAAGATTGAATAATCCAATGGAATGCAGAAATTTTGTGCATTTCAACATGTGTGGAACTATTCCAAATAAAGGTCCTCAGAGATTTAAAAAATGATGGAATTAGAACACAGCTCCTTTGTAGGAGCTCTGGGTTTGAGTAGAGGAAAGAAAAGACAAGGAGAAGAGGTTACTTGGGATCAGGTCATACAGAGTTTTGCAAAGGTGATCTCCATTCATAAGTTTTCATTTTTTTTCTGACCCATCCTCTCATTTACTTTAATTAAATTATATTCCTTAGAACACAAGCTATACTAGAAGATTTGCAGCCATAATTAAATTATTTTCCCAACCATGCATTCCTCCTTTGGTTGGGTAAATATTTCTTAGATATGGCATCAAAATTATCCATGAAAGAGCAAATTGATAAATTATACTTTAACATTTTAAAAGATCCCTCAACAACATTATTTAACAAATGAAAAGACAAGCTACAGTTGGGTGTGGTGGCACATGCCTGTAAACCCAGCAGCTGAGGAGCTGCTTAATGTAGCCTACATGTAAGAGGCAGGAGGATTGTAAGTTCAAAGCCAGCCTCAGCAAAAGCGAGGCACTAAGCAACTCAGTGAGATGCTGTCTCTAAATAAAATACAAAATAGGGCTGGGGATGTGGTTCAGTGATTGAGTGCCCCTGAGTTCAATACCTGTTCCCACCCCGAAAAAAAAAAAGCCATATTATGGATGAAAATATGTATATATGTTTGTGAAATATTTGTATTTGGAAAAAAAACCAAATGGTACAAAGTTGTATCAGCAGATCAATAAAATGAAGGCAATATTTAAATATACATTTAATCAAAGAAGATATCTGATGTCAAAAGGACTATGCAAAGACATTTGACACCATTATTCACAAGGAAATTGTAAATTAAAAGGACAATGAGAACCACTGGACAGCTATTAGACTTATAACTTTGAAAAGAGAAACAAACTCTCATACCCTGATATAGAAAGGAATATTATCTTCTTTTTGCTGCCTCAAGAAATTGAAACAGTAGCCTAACACCCTACATAAGTTGGCACATTTATGAGAATTAATGAATCAAATGTAGGATTAACTAATGTTTATATTTTATTAAGATTTTAGCAGTTTTCTTTAATATCTTTCGAACCACATGCCATCCAGGTTATGTCATTTAGTAGTCATGTCTTGTTAGGCTCCTTAGGTTTTGACAGTTTCTTAGACTTTTCATGTTTTAATGACCTTGACATTTTGATCATTAGTGGTCAAACGTTTTGTAAAGTCACTCTTAATTAACAATTATATGATGTTTTTTCTTATGATTAGACTATAAGAATCGTTCTTGTAGGGGGAGAACACAGCAATAAAAGGCCATTCTCATCACATCAAATTAAATCTCTGTAGTATACGATTTAGCATAGTTGATGTTAATCTTGATCCCCAGGATTTAGGTAGTATTCTTAAAATTCCCCCACTCTCTGACAATTTTTTTCCTCCCTCTTACCATCATCTATTGTTGGAAGAAAATCACTAATGTAGCCTACATGTAAGAGATAAGGAGGAATGCTCTACCTCCTTGAGAGGTGGAGAATCTCCAAAGATTATTTGGAATAAAATGCTTTTAAAATCAATTTGTGATACTTTACCTTATTTATTAAAATATTTTCTTCCATTTTTTTCTCTCTTATTCTTGTAGGACTCCAATGACACATACGTTGTAATACTTAAGATTGTTACACACATCACAGAAGCCTTATTTTACTTCAATTATTTTTTTCTTAAATAGACTAAATAATCTCAATTGATCAATCAGTAAGTACACTAATCTCTGCTGTCTTGTATGTAGATTTAAAATAACCTAGAGATTTCTTTCTTTTTTTTTTTGTTTCTTTTCACTCAGTAATTCCCATATGATTTCCATTTTTAGTATTACTCTGTTGAAATTTTCTGTTAAGTAATTATCAATATATTTCATTTTAATTATTTGTATATACTTATATACCCACTTTGAATACTTTTATTACTAAATCCAATTATCTGTGCTGCTGGAAATCAGTTTCTACTGACTGCATATATTCTTTAGTGTGTATTAGATTTCCTGTTTTGCTTTCACCACTTATAATTGAAAATGTGTAATTTTAGATAATATGATCCACATAATACATGTAGATTCTGTTTTCATATTATTTAACTATCTCACATGGATTCAAACTATAGAATTATTTCCCCCATGTTATATAATTGCTGAAGTCTTTGCTCTGATTTTCTTCTCATTATTATTGTTTTCTTTTAGCTGGGCTTACCTTTGATTATCTGCTTAGTGCTCACCCAATGATTGGGTCAGAGAAACACATTAAGTCTTCTTGTGGTTCTCATTGTCAGGATCTTTTTGCTAATCTTCTGAGGGTTGGCTGCTTATCCCAAGCGGGACTGCTATCTTAAGACAGTTTTTTTAATCGCATTCCTGTTTAAGTACTATTTGTCACATTTATTTATATTTATTTATGGATTTTATCTTGCTGGGAATCAAGCCTCATTTCCTACAACCTAAGCATTTGCTCTACCACCAAATTACATCCCCAGTTACATGAAAACACTTCTGAAGTCTGGGCTTCCCCACAAATCAATTGTACTTCTCTAGAAGCAAAGGTTCTGATCTCCTTCTCCTTTAGTCTTTATCCCCAGACATCTGTAACTTCATAAAGCAACTTTCTTCCAACTGAACTAGAGATGCTAATGAGAGCAGCAGAAGGCAAGATCCATCAGAGAACTGGTCTTATCCAAAGCTCTGGTAGTTTTCTAAAAAATGGTTTTCTCTCTATTATTGGACTTTAGCAATTTGCATAGCCTGAAAGAATACTTCTTCAAAATTTTGCCCAGGGTTATTCTTTGAGTGTTTGTAGTAAAGATTCACAATTATCTTCACATTGTCTTCTTAAAATTTAGTTTTAATTGACAAAATTAAATATGTGTATTTATGGGATTCAATGATATATTTTGATCAAAGTATACATTAGAGAAAGATTCAGTGAAACTAGTTAATACATTTGACACCTCACCAATTTATCATTTTTTTGTGATAAGAATGCTAAAAATCTATTTAGGCAATTTTAAAATATACGTTATTATTGATTATGCTCACTATACAGTACAACAGATCACAGAATGTTCAGTCTAGTTGAAACTGTACCCTTTGATCAAAATCTTTCTTTTCCTTGTTACTCTCATCACTACACTCAGGCTCTGTTATCTACCTTTCTACACTCTGCTTCCATGAGATCAATATTTTTAGATAATACATGTAAATGACATTTCACAGTTTTTCCTACATGTGGCTCATTTCATTTAGCATAATGTCCTGTGGTTCCATCTATGTTGTCTCAAATGGCAGGCTTTCCTTCTTTGCTAAGACTGAATATTTATTTGTGTATAACACATATTCTTTGTCCATTCATTTATTAAAGACCAGATTTCTAAATTATGAAAATATACATTTGCATGACTTAACAACAACTGCAGCTCATGTAAGGTATGATTTATAACTGAACATTAATAACACATTACACAGTATTTTTCCAGACTACAAATTATTTTAACTTATTTAGTTGAATATCCCAATTATTGATTTATTAATAAGTTGTTTATTTATATTTGTTATGAGAACTCAGTAACTGAGGAATTGATATTAGTTTTATATTAAATAGAGCATATTATGTATTTTAAAATATTTATTTTTGATTAGTACATACATGAGTATGGATATGCTCCAGAAATGCTGATGAGTAGGTGAGAATATGAAAACACAAAATTCAATTTATATAATTCTAAATGACAAGAAAATATGATTTATTACTTCAGTCCTCTGTCATTTATAAATTTGCCTAGAGCAGTGGCACTTGAGTAGGACAATCTGCCCAATTTTTGTTTTTAAAATATATTTTCATTATCTAGGTGGAAAACTCTCATGACAAATAAAACATTTTATGTCAAAATAATAAAAGTTTTATACCAAACCATAAAGTTTGAGCAAAAACATATGTTTTAGTAATATGTATAAGATGCATATGACTATTACATTAAATGCTTTATATACTTCAAATAACTCCTTATTTATAAATTTATTTGAGAAGAATATCTCATGTTTTTCTAATAGCATCCTGTTAATAATGAAATATCACTTTATGAGCAGATTTTGGGAGTGTGTATGAATACATTTGATTTATATGGGTATATAGAAGAACATCTGCTTCTTTATGGATTTTAGGGTTAATTAACAATCCATAATGAACAATTCATTCATTTAATAGCTAATAGCAAGGCTAAATGGACAGTTTTTTTTATTTTTCTTTTTAAATTTTTTTCTTTAGTTGTAGATGGACACAATCACTTTATTTTATTCATTTGTTTTTATGTGGTGCTGCAGATTGAACCCAGGGCCTTACATATGCTAGGCAAGGGCTCTACCACTGAGCCACAATCTCAGCCCCCAGTTTTTTTTTAAATTAATTAATTATTTATTTATTTTAAATTTTTTTAGTTCCCAATGGACCTTTATTTTATTTATTGATACGTGGTGGTGAGGATCAAACCAGTGTCTCACACATGCTAGGCAAGCACTCTGCCACTGAGCCACCACCCCAGCCCAAGTTTTTTATTTTTAATAGGACATATTTAAAATACAATTAGTTCAGTGCCACATTGTAAGCAATCTGACAACAAAGAAATAGTCCCTTCATGAAAACTGTATGTCTTCAAGTTATCTATATCTGGGGAATAAGAGTTTGAATGCTTTGCTTTGTACACTGACTTGAACTCAGTAAATCTGTACAGGAATTAAGTTCAATGTAGGATCATTTGGGTTTCTATTCCTCAGTAAAACTGTTCCCCCCAAAATTGTTTTTATCAAAGAAATTTGAAAAAATGTGAGATAAACCATTTACTAAAATATATATTTTTTCTATTTAAAAATCAAGATATTCTTTATAATTTAAAGTTTCCTAGGGCTATAATTGGTGGCTTTTTTCCCTCAGAGGCAATCAGCATTCAACCAAGAACAATTTCGATTAAATATAGATTGTGTAAAATATGTGCCCAATATGAAAAATAAAAATGTGGCTAAGAATATGAGAATAAGCATAAAGGACACTGTATGATACAGCTGAACTCCTCTGTATAAAATGATGTAGGAGTTCAGGGGTAGATCATCTGAGAACTGAGGGAGAAGAAACTGTTCAAGCAAAATGGCAGTAGGGCCAAAGTACTTTTAAGAACAAGAATGTCTGTGAGTGTGAGCCCTAAGAGGTAAATGTCTTCCCTAGGTGAAGAGGGCCATAACCAAGTTCAGGTGAGCTTGGTGTTATGGCTTCTGTAGTCTAGGCAGTGAGACTACCCTGACTTCCAGGTAACCCTGGCTCTTGGGGCAAGCTTCACAGGAGTACCCAACCCTGAGGATACCTATGTCCACCTGTGGCTCCCTCCAATCCAACAGCACCCACAAGATAGTATGTTGGGACATAATCTATGTTGTTAATGGGTGATGCTTTCCTGGCTCCTGATCTCTGAATGTAATAACAAATGGAGGGCAGTGGGTAGTGAAGAAGGTGTGTGAATTCTCTGAGGGAAGATTTTATACCTATTCTTGGGAATAGCTCATGATGAAAAGAAGAAATTGGGAGGAAAATTACCTCTACATAGGGAATAGGGGTGGGAGGGAAAGGGAAGGAGAAGGGGAATAGCTAGGATGGTGAAGAAGACTCTCATCATTATACAAAATACATGTGTGAAGGTGTGAATTTGGTGTCAACATACTTTATATACAGAGATATGATAAATGGTGGTATAAAGGTGCATTAAGAATTGTATGCAAAAAAAAGAAAGCTCATGAATAATGGCATAATTTGGTTTGAACATACTTTATATACAGAGTTACAAAAAATTGTGTTATGAATGGATAAGAATGAATGTAATGCACTCCACTATTGTCATGTATGTCATTTTATTTATTATGTAAGAAATAAATAAAAAAGAAAAAAAATTAAAAAAGAAGAAGAAACTGAAGTGCAAATGAAGAATTCTTGTGAACTTCATTTCAAGAGACATAATTTCTCAAATGACCCACAAAAAGATATTATATATATATATATATATATGTGTGTGTGTGTGTGTGTGTGTGTGTGTGTGTGTGAGAGAGAGAGAGAGAGAGAGAGAGAGAGAGAGAGAGAGAGAGAGAGAGAGAGAGATGCTGAGAAATTCAAGGTTAAATGCAGCGGACAGTCACTTATCTTTGTTTTTCCTTAAAAATCTCCACTAAGGTGACAATAAATGAATAAACAAATACATAAACACTGAAAAACAGAGAATGAGAGTAAAGTTATAGTGAAGATATTGCTATTTGGAGACTGAGGATGGAAAAGGCAAATGAAAACTGACATACTAATGAGGAATGAAGGCCAAGTCTGTAGCATACAACAAACAAGAAATGAATCTGTTCCAGGAGCCAATTGCTGTACCTCTTCTAGGACAGAATAGGTTAAAAATAGAAAAGCTTTAAGGTTTTCAGAAACTCGCAGGCTCCCAGATCTCTTTTCCACCTCAGTGGAAAACTGTAGTTTTGCTTTGTTTATTTGAGATACCAGGAAAAAGAAAGAAAAAAGAGTGAGTTGCTGTATCAGAAAGGGAAGTTAAATGAAAGTTAAAATAGCCAGCGATGAGACGTCCCTTACCCTCCCAGGATCTTAGCATCCAAGACTGTATACTCACGGACAACAGGTGGATAAAACACTAGTTAGGTTAAGGAGATGGTTCCTCATGTATGAAGAACTGTGATCAATAGTTCTGTGCGTAATTCTTTTTTTTTTTTTTTTTTTTTTTTTTTTTTAGAGAGAGAGAGAGAGAGAGAGAGAGAGAATTTTTAATATTTATTTTTTAGTTCTCGGCGGATACAACATCTTTGTTGGTATGTGGTGCTGAGGATCGAACCCCGGGCCGCACGCATGCCAGGCCAGTGCGCTACTGCTTGAGCCACATCCCCAGCCCCTCTGTGCGTAATTCTTTAGTGAACATCCCAGGGTCACTTAAAATAAGAAAAAATTTCCAACATTAAAGACAGGAAACATGAAAAAAAAAAAAGGAAAAAGTGCAAAGAAGAAAATGAGGTTGATGAGAAGGATAGAAGATGATCACCAAATAAAAACAACCCAAAATCTCTCAAGACAATAAACCCCAAATAGTGAAAGACATATCATCTATATTCTATGAGATAAAAGAGAGAAAATAGAAAGGAAAGGAGAGCAAACAAGTACAAAATGAGATTTTTAGAGAAAAAATAAAAAAAACTAAAAATGGAGAAGAGAAAATTATCAAAGAAATAATAAAAATTTACTAATCCAAAGAATATGTTTTTAAATTATGAAGGTCCAAAAAGCATAAAACAGTGACTATAGAGACTTATATGAAAACGAGTTAACTGTGAAATTCTAGGATACTGTTGACAAAGAATTTATTAATACCTTCAGATGAAAAAACAAGTCCCATACATAATATAAAAGCTCATGATTGCATGAAATTACTATCTAGAGGAATTGGAAGTTATATGTAATGGCAATGCATAAATATTCCTTCTTTGTTTATTTTATTTGTTCTTTGTATTTATATATGACAATAGAATATATCTTGACATACTGCTACAAACATAAAATATGTTTTATTCTAATAAAATCCCAGTGTCTTGTGGATGAATATGATATGGAGATTCACTGTGATATATATATATATATATATATATATATATACACACACATATATATACACATATATATACACACACACACACACATATACATATACATAGGAAAGTAATGTTAGATTCATTTCAGTATCTTTTCTATTCCTATCCCCTCTTCTTTCGTATAATTTCTCTTGTCTAATTCAATGAATTTCTATTCTTACCCTCTACCCCTTATTATGTGTTAGCATCCACATATCAAAGGGAACATTGACCCTTTTTTTAAAATTTTTTGAGATTTGCTTAATTCACTTAGCATGATAGTCTTTAGATACAATGATCTACCACCAAATGTCAGAGTAATCTTTTATGGCTCAGTAATATTCCATTGTGTATATATGTCACCTTTTCCTTATCCATTCATCTGTTGAATGGCACTGAGATTGGTTCCATAGTTTAGCTATTGTGAATTGAGCTGATACAAACACTGATGTGGCTGGGTCATTGTGGTATGCTGCTTTTAACTCCCTTGAATATATACCTAGGAGTGGTTTAACCGGGTGAAAAAGTGTTTCCTTTCCCAGTTTTTTTTTTAAGGAATCTCCATATTTCTTTCCAGAGTGGTTGTAAAAATTTGTGGTCCCACCAGCAATGTGTGAGTGTATCTTTTTCCCAACACCCTCACCAACATTTGTGATTACTTGTATTAATAATTGCCATTTTGCATGGAGTGAAATTAAATATTAGTGTAGTTTTATTTTGCATTTCTCTAATTGCTAGAGATGTTAAACATTTTTTTCACATATTTTTTGAATTATTTCTTTTTCTGTGAAGCATCTGTTCAGTTCCTTTGACAATTTATTGAATGGAATATTTGCATTTTTTCGGTGTTAATTTTTTTGTGATATTTGTATATCTTGTAGATTAATATTCTATCTGCAGTGCAAGTGACAAAGATTTTCTTGCATTCTGTGGGCTTTCTCTTTATTGTTTCTTTTCCTGTGAAGAAACTTTATAGTTTGATACCATCCCACTTATTGATTCATGATTTTACTTATTGAGCATTAAAAATCTTGAGAAAGTCAGTTCCTAAATGGATATGATAGAGATTAGGACCTACTTTTACTTCTAGTAGGTGTAGGACTTCCAGTCCAATTTCTGATCCACTTAGAGTTGAATTTTGTGCAGGATGAGAGTTAGAGGTTAAATTTCATTCTGCTACATATGAATTTTCAGTTTTCCCAGCACTATATGTTGAAGAGGCTATTTTTTTTCCAATGTGTATTTAGGGCACCTTTGTCTAATATGAGATAACTGTATTTATATGGGTTTTTTCCAATATGTGATAAACATGTCTCCGACTTCTATCATGTTTCATCAGTTTTCATGTCTGTTTTGGTGCCAAAGCCATGCTGTTTTTGTTAGTATAGCTCTGTAGTATAATTTAATTAATGTCTGGTACTATGTCTATTTCTACGAAGAATGTCATTGGAATTTTAATAGGAGTTGCATTAAATCTGTATAGATAGCCATTGGTGGTAAGGCCATTTTGAAACTATTAATTCGCCAATCCAAAAACATGGGAAATCTTTCCATCTTCAAAGGTGTTCTTCAATTCCTTTCTTTGGTGTGCTGTAGTTTTCATTGTGTGGTCATTTACCTCTTTTGTTAGATTGATTCCCAAGTTTTTTTTTTTTTTATTATTTTTGAGGCTATTGTGAATGGGATGGCTTTCCTAATTTCTCTTTCAGTTGATTTATCACTGATGCATAAGAATGCAATTGTCTTATGGGTGTTAATTTTTATATCCTGCTACTTTGCTGAACTCATTTATGAGCTTTTGAAATTTACTGGTGGTGTTTGCTGGATCTACTGAATATAGAATCATGTCATTGACATAGAGACAGTTTGAGTTCTTATTTCTCTATTTGTATTCCTTTAATTTCTTTCTTCTAATTGCTAAGGCTATAGTTTCCAGGACTATGTTGAATAGAAGTGGTGAAAGAGGGAATCCCTGTTTTTTCCAGTTTTTAGAGGGAATGCTTTCAATTATTTTTCATTTAACCTCATTTGATTCAAATGTATGAATTGTCAAGATCATTGTATTGTCACGTGTAACTAATAAAAAAAAGAAAGATGTTGACTTTTAGTTTAACATACATAGCTTTTATGATGTTTAAGAAAAAGGACTTATATAAATAAACTACATGGTTGGGAAGAGGATTTTAGGTTTTCTGCAAATATGAATGTGGGAGTAATTAGAATAGTAGATTCATTTCCAAAAGAGTTATTATAAAACTGGAACATTGAGAAAGGAATATATAACAAAATTACTTAAAATTATAAATATCTGAGGTAAATAGCAGAGTAATGGATTTAGAATTTAAAGTAGCTAGTTTGGGAGGACAGTAATTAGGACTGAAGAGAGTTGGTATAGAGGACCAAACAATGTCTTTTAATAAGTTAGATTATTTATATAACAAAACTAGAAGCATGTACTGTTTTGGTACAAATTGAATATATACCCCACCCCCCGAAAAAAAAAAAAAAACAAGATTGTTTGGGATATAATTACAAGTGATGATGTTGGAATAACAATTCTTTTCCACAATATTTTTAACAAAGGTTAGAGTCACAGAAAGGTTGGTTGGATGGCCTGCCTGCTTCCCTGTCTGCCTGCCTGCCTTTGATCCTTCCTTCCTTCCTTCCTCCCTCCCTCCCTCCCTCTTTCCTTCCTTCCTTCCTTCCTTCCTTCCTTCCTTCCTTCCTTCCTTCCTTCTTTCCTTCCTTCCTTCCTTCTTTTTACCCTCCATCCTCCCTTTTCTTCCTCCCTCCCCTCCTTCCTTTCTCCCTTCCTTCTTTCTTTCCTTCCTCTTTTCCTCTTTTTTTTCTTTTTTCTTCACTTTGGAAGACCCTGAGATGTTACATTAAAATTTGTATTTGGGTTAGTAAAAATTGCTGTATGGAGAACAATAAATCAGTAGAATCAGGATGTGCAAACCTGAAACTACCTCAATAATTCCTGAGAATTCACAGAAAGTTTGAGAAGGGTTTTTAACTTTTCAGAGGTTTGATCATTTTTAAAGAGCAAGAAGGCGTCAGGAGACAACTGGGTTACTATGTTAATCAGCAGTCTTTACTCAAGTGTAAAAATTAAAATTGAAAAAATTTCACCTCATTCAACCTTCAAACTAAAAGAAAGATTTGTATTATACCTAATTAATGTTTTCATGGGTAATGAGGGGTGAGAATCTGGACACTCTCAGTTAATAAATGCAATCCTCATTGCATAACATTAAAATTAACACACGAATTAGAGCAGAGAAAAGTGTCTCCTAAGACAGACTTCTTTTCAATACCCAAACAATATAAGTTCATCAAAGGACTAATAGAAGGATGAAACAGTGATCATTTAGCCTTGGAAGTATAAAAACAGTAATTGACAGAGGTCAAAGGTGATAGTAACTTTGAGCAAATCTTGACTAGAACAGAAGTTTGGCTGAATATTATGGTTTCCTTGGTTGCTGAAAGTGTTTTAAAGTACTCCAATAGGGAGCCAAAGCTGACGACTGTCACCTGAATAGCTAATTCTGATTCAGTTCTCACAAAAATATCTTTCTGAGTAATAACTTTTTACACAATTTACAAAAAAAAAAAAAAAAAGAGGGGAGGGGGTGCTCTGAACAAAATGATACAAAAGTTTCCTTGAAAAATTTCTCATTGATATAATGCAAGTTACAAAGTTGGTAATCTGGTTGTAATTTGATTTCTAGCTGGTAGGGAATTAAACTAATATATTGTCCTTCTGGCTCATGAAGCATATCATTATGTGCTTAGTATTGTGGTGGTTGGGATGAAGATGGCACACGGGCATTGCCTTTGTTCCAAAACATAAGATTTCAGCATATTCAGTGCTGAGTGACAATCAACACTGGAATTTGATGAGTCAAATATATAAATTATTTTTAGTGGTACTCTGTTTTTGAAGCCAGTGTCCTCCTAGTTCAGGGAAGTGAAAATTGAAGTTTCCCCAGATCTCCCTGTAACCTTTGATGTTTTCAAAGCTTTGGGGAATTGAGAAGCATATTCCCTTTGAGGGTAACAATTTTCCCATATTCACGCCTATCTTTCATTCTCCCTATGCTAATTCCTTGAGGGGAAAAAATCACAATGTGTGACCCTGTGTTTTCCCTCAAAAAGATCATAATGGATAAAGATCAAAACTGGATGGGATCACAAATTCCAAATGTTCTTGACAATTCACAACTATCTTGCAATGCTGACGCACTCTGTACTTAGTTTTTTAAAAAAGCTCAAGTACATTGCCTTTTCTTTTGTGCTAATAATTTTAACCTCATTGTCTAGACTGTCACCTATCAGATATTGAACAGTGTGCATTTCAGAGAATGTGGTGGAAAGCATGTCAGTCTCTTTTATGGTAGACTTAATGCACCAAGGTATGATAACAGACAGGGTACTTGGCAACTGACAAGAAAGAAAGAGACATATAGAAAAATGAAATACAAATTGCACCTGCTAAATTTTTCTTAATTGTAACTATGCTTTTTTAGTAATTTCTCAAATATAGAGTTATCCAAGTAGCAAAACCCTCACTCTTACCTTAAATCCCATCTAGACAATCAAGGTGACATTCATGGGAAGGAGGTAAATTGGGTGCTGAGAATTGTCCTTCATGTGAGAAATTTGTGAAATATATCACTGGAAGTGACTGGTATGTGTATATCTGGTATAAAACACATTTTGAAAAGATTGCAAGGTTTTGCTTTTGATTCATGTCACAGACTCATAGAATATCTATATTGTAATTTAAGAAAACTTACGCTTCATAAATATCAATTTATTTAAAAAGAACCAAAGGGCAAGAGGATAGGAATGACGTGGAATGGGTTAGACATCATTACCCTAAGTACATGTATGAAGACATGAATGTTATGAAAATACTTTGTGTACAATCAGTGACTTGAAAAATTGTGTTATAGATGTGTAATATAAAATGAATTGCATTCTGCTATCATGTATAACAAATTAGAATAAATAAATAATTTAATAAAAAAAGAAAGATACTCATAAAAAACCTGAAAAAACAAAATAAAAAGAGCCATATAAAATTTTTAAAAGGAATCTAATAAAAATGTTTTATCCAGGTATAGATTTAGAATATATTATCAGTAATTCTAAAGTATAAAGAACTTGTTCTGAGATAAGTTTTTCCTAGCCTGTCACGTGATAATTCTTTACCTGGACTAATATGAGTCAATTAATAGTGTTCATTGTAGTACCACTTATGACTTTTCATGTTTTGCTGCAGTAATACATATACATATATATATACATATATATATATATATATATATATATATATATATATATATAACATTCTTATTTGAGACATACTAATTATACATTTATATGGGATACCATGTGATGTTTTGATACATGTCTACACTTTGAAAATATTTTTTGGCAGTTGTAGTTGAACAGTATGTCTTCATTTTATTTGTTTATTTTTATGTGTTGCTAAGGATCCAACTAGGCATGTGCTCTGCCACTGAGCTACAGACCCAACTCAGCATGTATACATTTTATTATAATGTTCAAGTCAGAGAAAAAAAAAATCTCTCTCCTCAAAAATAGATCACTCATTTCTAGTAAAAACATTCAAAATCCTTCTATCATTTTGGAAATATGCAATATTATAATTTATAGTCATCATACTGTTTAATAGAATACCATAGCATATTTATCTTATCTATCACATATTAAGTTTGGACACCTTTTCCTCATCCCTTCCATCTCCCTACATTTCCTAGCCTCTTCTTACAATAAACTATTCTAATATTCTGCAATTATACCCTCATATTCTACTAGATAAACCTTTTCGTGTTTCACATATGTGTGAAATCATGAGTATCCATTTATGTGTCTTGGCTTATTTCACTAAACATAATTTGTATAGTTCCATCTGTGTTATCAGTGATCAACCTTCATCCTTTTAATAGCTGAATAGGGATGTGTGTGTTTTGTGTGTGTGTGTGTGTGTGTGTGTGTGTGTGTAACATATCATTGCTAGATCATACCATAGTTATGTTTTTAATTTTTTGAGGTTGAGTTGTATAATAGCTCCTGCCTTGTTCCCTTTGCTCAAAATCATAAGATTGTATTAGCTTTCAGGGTTTGTTAGGATTCCATATGGATTTTAGAATTTTTTCTAGTTTCTAAAGAACATCATTAATATTTTGATAAGAACTGCATTGAGTCTATAAACTTCTTTGGATAGCATAAATACTTTAACAAAACTGGGGCTTTCAATCTATGATTATTCATATAATTGTCATTAATTTGTTGTTGAACACTTAGTTGGATTCCACTTATTGGTTATTTTAACTAGGGCTATAATAAACCCAGGAATGCCTGTTTCTTTGACATATTTATTTCATTTCCTTTGATGTAACCAGAAGTGGATTGCTAGATCATATGGCAGTTATATTTTTTTAATTTTTTAGGATCTTCAATCATGACCTCTATATGGTTCTATTAATTTACATTTCCATCAACAATGTATAAAGTTTCTATTTTCTCCATATCCTCACCAGCCATTACCTTTTATTTATAATAGTAATTCTAACAAGAATGAAGTAATATCTCATTTTTATTATGATTTGCATTTCCCTGATAATCAGGAATGTTGAAAATATTTTTCACACACCTGATTGGCCATTTGTACAGATTCTACTGATTCCACATATGAGCGAGATCATGTAGTATCTGTTTATCTGTCATAGCCTATGAAAGGGATACAGTCCCTTTAGGTGTGTTACCCATTTTAAAATCTTGTTATATGTTTTTTGCTAATGAGTTTTTGGAGATCCTGATATATTCTGGATATCAAGTCTGTCTTTTATCAATTAAATTATTTTATCTCTTTTGTTTCAGAGATCCTATTCAAAAAATATCTTTCCCCTTCCTATATCCTGATGCATTTTCTCTCTTTTATTCTAGAGTTTGTATTTTGTGGATTTATATTTAATTTCTTAAACCCTTTTGAGTTGATTTTTATATACAGTGAAAGATACGGGTGTAGGTTCCTTCTTTTTCATGGAAATATCAAATTTTCTCAGCATTATTTGTTGAGGAGATTCACAGAGACTGTTGGCTTCTTTCTCAAAAGTCCCTTAACTGTTAACCCATGGTTTATTCCTAGACATTATATTCCTTCTGTTGCTCTATATGTCTGTTTTTTCCAATACCTTGTTTTTGTGATTATTACTACTTTTTAGTATACTTTGAGTTTGACTTATGTAATAACTCCTGCCTTATTCCCTTTGCGCAAAATTGTATTAGTTTGGGGCTGGGGATGTGGCTCAAGCGGTAGCGCGCTTGCCTGGCATGCGTGCGGCCCGGGTTCGATCCTCAGCACCACATACCAACAAAGATGTTGTGTCCGCCGAGAACTAAAAAATAAATATTAAAAATTCTCTCTCTCTCTCTCTCCTCTCTCACTCTCTCTTTAAAAAAAAATTGTATTAGTTTTCAGGGTTTGTAAGGAGTCTATGTAAATTTTGGAATTATTTTTCTAGTTTTCTGAAGAACATCATTGATATTTTGATAGGGATTATACTGAATTTGTGGACTGCCTTGGATAATAGACATTTTAACAAAATGGATCCTTTCAATTCACTATCAAAGATCATCTTTCCATTTTTTGTGAATTCTTCAATTTCTTTCAATGTTTTATACTTTACATTACAGAGATCTTTAGTCTCTTTGGTTTATTGTTTTCCTAGGATTTCACTTATATGTAGTATTGCAAATGGTAGGTTTTTTTTTTGTTGTTGTTGAACTCATTTGCAAACAGTTCATATTGGCATGTAGCAATGGTAGTGATGTTTGTATATTGATTTTTGTACCTTAAAACTTAGATGAATCAACTTATTAGTTCTACTGGCTTTTAGGTAGAGTGTTTGGAGCTTTATAACATCATGTCATCTGAAAATAGTGACAAGTTGACTTCGTATTTTCAAATTTGTATGCCATGTATTTTTTTTTCTCTTGGTTGATTTTTCTGCCAAGGACTATTATATATAAAAAAAATGTTGATTGTGAGCATTATTGTCTTGCTTCAGATCTTAGAGGAAAAGCTTACAGCTTAAGGCAATTTAGTACAATCTTAGTATTTGGCTTGTATGTGCTCTGTAATATGTTTAAGTATGTTTCTTTGTTCAGCATTTTTACCACAATTTTATCAACAAATTTTAATGAAGGACTTTTCTGCATCTATTGATATGATCAAATTGTTTTTTTCTTTTATTCAGTTGATGTTGTATTATTAGTATTAGAAGTGTTTTAATCAACACACTTTGAGAAACTCTTGCATCTCTGGAATGAATCCAATTTGATGATGGAGAAAAATCATTTTGATAGACTCTCAGTTTCATTTATCTAATATTTCACTGTATTTTTGTCCATATTCATCGCAGAAATACACCTGCAATTTTTCTTGTATTCTTATCTGGTTTTGTTATTGGTGAATGCCAACCTCATAGAATATGTGTGGAAGAATTCTTTTCTAATTTTGGAATAGCATAATGAGAATTGGAATGAACTCTTTTTTTATTTTTTATTTTTATTTTTTTGAGAGGGAGGGAGGGAGGGAGGGAGGGAGAGAGAGAGAGAGAGAGAGAAAGAGAGAGAATTTTAATATGTATTTATTTGAGCCACATCCGCAGCCCGAATGAATTCTTTTTTAATGTTTATAGAATTCCTGGATTTTTCTTTAATTGGATTCTTTAATTCTGATTCAATATTATTACTCCTTATTTATCTGTTCAGATATTCTATATCTTCATAATTCGAACTTGTTAGATGTGCCAAGAAATTTGTTTCTTTCGCCTAGTTTATATAATTTGTTGATGCACAGATGTTCAAGATAGTTTCTAATGATCTTTATATTTCTTTGGTGTCATTTGCAATATTCTCATTTGTGTCTCTAGTTCTGTTTGTTTGAAATTGTACTCTCTCCTTTTTTACTTAAGAAATGTATTTGATTATAAGTAACTACTTTATCCCTGTTGGAATTGTTAAGTAATATATGGTATGTTCATTGTTACATAACATATTAAAACACACTAGTTTCAAAACCCAGTACACCTTAAAGTTTTGAACCCAGGACTCTAAATCTATTGAGCAGAAGAGGGACTAGAAACCAATCTTTCTGATCCTTAGATATATACCTTTCCTGTTACAGAGAACTACCTCCCATCCAAATCCAATCATAAAATTAAAAACTTATACCAATAACTGGAAAAAATAGTTATTTGCTTTTATTATCCTTAGTAGTTGATTCTTTAGAACTCATTGCATCCCAATTGATACAGTTAAGTCATTCTTGAAAATCATTTGTGCTTTGTCAACCTCAATTTAGAAATAGTAATGTGGACCATTTCTGGCTAATTAATATTAAGATGAAGTATACTGGTTATTCTGGGAAAATCTTGGCAGATTTTGCCAAAAAAAAAAAAAAACACAGAAAGTGGGTAACTTTTTCTTTTCCATTTGAAAATTATTATGATATGTATGCTAACTGTAACTGATCAGAAAGATATAAGCACAGTAATAATAAAGAACAAAACTCAAAAATGAACATGAGGGAGTACTGAAGTGCAGTCTGTACCTTTAATGATATCAGTAATATTTCGATGGAGTCAGTTTTGGATCACAACCACACTCCTGGATTTCTTGTCAAGTGATATACAAGATTATTATATTTTTAAACCAACTTATTTATACTTTTAGGTAATTTTGAAGTTAAGTCATTTAAACACACAATTATATTAATATCAGTGTATACTTTTACCATTTCCCATGTAATATGGGTTATGTATATTTGATTATAAGCCAAAAATAAACACTAAGTAATTAATATCAGAAAATATTTACAAAATATAACCCTTGGAAAGTATTTTGAATATGCAATATTTTAAGAAATAAATCATTAGAAATTCTGAATGCCAGAAAAAAGTAAAAGGGTTGTTTTAGAGTATGTACAAGTAATTTGCTGGCAAAGACTCAAAGCAATTGATCTATTTAAGGCTATAATTATCTTATATTAGTATTAGAAGTGTTTTGATAAAGACAAGCTTAAGTCTATAAAGTATTTTAACATATATTATATACATATATTAAAAAGATAACTTTAACACTGTCATATTTCAAATCTTAACAGAGTTGTTCTAATATACTTTCAAAAATCAAATAGCAGGAGACTTAGTGTTATGGTATAGATGTGAGGTGTCCCCTAAAAGCTCACATGTGAGAAAATGCAAAAAATTGAAATAATTGCTTAACTGAGTCAGTGCATTTATAACCTCGATGCGGATTAACTGGGTGGTAACTATAGGCAGGTCAGATGTCACTGAAGGAGGTGGGTTTCTGGAGGATGTGCCTTTTGGATATATATTTTGTCCAAAATGAGGGAAGTGTTTCTCTTTGCCTCCTGGTGTGATGTTATGGGCTGCTTTCCACTGCACACTTCTACCACGATGTTCTTCCTCACTTTAGGCCCCAAAGAATGAAGTTAGCTATCTATGGATTGAGACCTGTGAAACCATGAGTCCCCAATAAACTTTTCCTCCTGTAATTGTTCTGATCAGGGCTTTTCATAACAGCAGTGAAAAGCTAACTAAAACACCTACAATCATTAAATACAGGGACACACAACACAAATGTGAACAGGACCAACTAAACATATACACCAATAAAGCAGGCTGGATGAAGAAAATGGCATTATGGTGAATGCAAAGCCCAGATAAAGGAAGCAGCTAGTTTGTGGTTTATACAGAGATTCCCATTTGCTCTAATATTTCAATAAGACTATTATTCCAGTGGCTTCTAATTAATCTAATTTTCTATTATTTATGCCAATGTGAAAATCTACTCCCACAGCAATTCATGAATTTTACATTATGACTAGTTTGGGGCAACGGGATAGTTTTGTGATGCAAATAAAACAATAATTGTCAAGTGTTTGTACTTTGAGGTTTTTCTCTTAGAGGACTTCTTTTTGTACCCTCAGTGTCATGATATATAACAGCCCAAAGAGTTCAGTGGAGATGACCACACAATAGAAAACCAAAAGATCCAGTTCATGACCCCAGAGGAGTTCCTAACCTCACCTCCAAACTACAGTAGCTGTCCTAGTTTCTTTCTATACTATCTACAGAGAGCAATTTCCATTCAAATACAGAATTATTAAGAGGTAACAAATTGGTATTTTCATGCACTACACTTTGGGATGCTGTAAAACATAGAAAAATAGGTAATTCAGATATCCCTTGGATTCAGAATTTATGTGATCTCTTAAAAAAAAAAACTTATTCTGAAAATACAGAGGCTAAACAGGACAGATAGAAGACATGTACATCTCTTTTATTCATTCACTCATTCCACATTTTACCTAAGAAACTGATGTCTAAGAGGTCAGGCACTAAGTCTTTAAGTAGTTGAAATGCTAGACTGTTTGCAAATTTCAGTTTGAAAATCTCAAATTACTACCTCATATATATTAAATAATGTATATGAAGTGGATGGATTTATTGGCCAGTAGGAGTTTGGCCATTTTTGAAACACCAGTGAATTTAAAAAATACATAAACAAACAATTAATGTACACTGTGATATATACTGTACAAAAAAAAAAAAAAACTATTTCAGCAAACTTCCCATTAACTAATTCTCACCAAGTTGATTTTCTCAGCTTGTTTTGCAATAAATAAGAAGACTAAAGATGGTTGGTAGAATGCTGAAGTCAAACCTACAGCAGAAGTATGATGTATTTACATTAAGTTATTTGAAAGATATTCTTTAAAATATTCAGAATTAGTTTAATTTAGGACACATATGTTCCATCTCATGCTGTGTGCCATATTTGTGTTCCTTAAATAAAGAAGAAAAATAAAACTTATATGTGTGTACAATTCTTTTAGGAAAGAAACTTTTTTCAGAGTAACAATTCTAAATAATACACTTCCATATGTATATTTCATTTTCAACATTCTTCTGACAACTAGATGTAAATAATTCTAAACTTCTATCTCCTTCACTGTACTGAGTAGCTGCTTAAAATAGTCTGACAGTCAGCAAAAACTGTTATGAGACACAGGAGGAGATTAAAGCGCAGCCCTGTCAGTCTGTAAAAAAAGAACATGTTGCTCATAGCTGGTTATTCTCTTTTCAGAGCACTGAACTTGGCAGTGAAATCAGTAGAAGTAAATGGCAGAGGCATGGGACTGGCAGGGATATGGCAGCCCCTGTGGAGAAGCTGTCTTCAAATGACATAACAATAACCACAGGATCCACAGGGCAAATGCCTTGCATGTGAGTTTTACTGGTGAAACTAATCAAGTGTTAAGAATAAAGTTTAAGTTTTCAAAATAGAGGTGCTTGGTTACTCAGATTTAGAAAAGGAGAAATTAGAGGAAGAATATTCAATAAAATGTTCAGAGATGCATATCTCAGAGCACATAAAATGAGAGACAAAGAATATGAACATTTTACAGACAAAGAATTCCAAATATTTTATTAAGGAATTGATTAATGAACGTGATAATTTATTTTTCCTGTTTTTCCTTTAATTAGTCTTGGATAGATTAGTTTCTTAAAATCTATTTATTCCCTTCATATTTTATTCTTATTTCAACTAGAGTTATTTGAAATAGACTAAAATATAAAGTATGTTGAAGATGTCAATTTGAAATAACTTTAAGAATTATTTGATCAGGTTCTATGTTCATTAAATACCACTTTCTAGCAACAATGGCATAGTAACATGAAGTCTACTGAGCATGGAGCAACCCTGAAAGGTAATGCTTAGGTACATTCATTTGTACCCTAGAGCACTAGACATACAACTAACTTTTCATCTGAGGCTCTTATATCACTCTATTTTATTTGCAGAAAGTCTAGCAGGTTTTATCTTTGTTGGTAGTGATAAGGGAATACTAAATTTTATAAGGAAATTCAAAGGAACCGAAAAATCCAAAATGACTTTTAAAAAGTAAATATTAAAGACTTCCATGAATCAATGAAAAACTAAAAAAAAAGGGGGGGTGGGACAAAGCAATATTATCAGGAAAGGATAATCTTCTCAAAACATAATGCTAGAAGTATTGTATAGTAATGTCATTTGAGGAAGAAAGAACCTTCTTCTAATTTTATTTAATTTTTGATTTTTTTATTTGTAGATGGACACAGTACTTTATTTATTTATTTATTTTATGTGGTGCTAAGAATTGAACCCTGTGTTTTGCATTGCCAGGCATATAAACATTTACTCAAAATTAATTATAGATTCAAATGTATTAGGTAAAACTTTAAAATTTGAAAAAAAATATTGTCCAAAAATTAGTACCTCAGGTTTAAAAGATATATGAAATAGAAAAAATATATATATAAATGGTATAATGAAAAAAGTCAGTATATTGAAATTCATCAAAACTTTTAAAAATCTGGCTTTTCATAATTTATTTTCTTGATAATGAAAGGAAAGCCACAGATTAAGAGGAAATGCTTACAAAAAAAATTGTCTAAGAACTTGTGTTTAGAATGTATAAAAACTATTTATAATTTAATAGTAAAAATCTAATATACCTATTTTAAAAGGGGACAATTAAGGATTTTTGATAGATCAAGTATATGGAATTAGCAACCAAGCACATAATCAATATTACTAATAACATTAAGAAAATTCAAAGGGAAATTATACTGAAATATCACAACTCATCTACTAAAATTGATCACAACATTAAGACTGATCATATCAAGCTTTTACATGAATATGGACCAACTGGAACATTTTTTCCCACTTCTATTGGGAATATAAAATGTACAAGCAACACGAAAAATATATTTTTTTTGTTGCTTAGATATTTAAACATACTACACCATATAGCCCACCAGTAATGTGATGGTATCTGAGATCTTTGAACAACTTCCAAACAATACATATAAGCAAGGCAATAGTGTGTCAAAATCTTTTAGGAGCAACCCCCCACCCCCACACACACACACACCAAATAAAGGGCCTTGGACCTACTGATTTTGTAGCAATGCTGAACTCTTAGTAGGCAATATTTGCTTTGAGTCCTCCTGATGGGCTGGTTGAAGTTTTGATAAGTGTGCAGTATAATCTAATGACCCTTTCTTCACTTTTCTTTCTTAAGCTATTCCTCCTTTTTACATTGACTGCACTGTATTAATTCTCTTTTGCTTCTACTCCCTAGAGAACTCAACAAGCACAGATCCATTTACTGATTAGTAAATAATAAATATTCATATAAAGGAATACTCCCCCACACTAAAAATGAAGTACTGATAAATAATCAAAATAGACAAACATCATGAATACTTTTTGATCAAAATGTGTCAGACACAGAATAATACGTAGCATGTCATTTAATATAAAGTTGAAGAAGTGGTAAACCTAACCAACCGTGGTAGAAATCAGAATAGTTGTTACTTATGGTTTTGGGGTTGAAGATTATGTCCCTCCAAAAATGCATATGTTAAAATTCTAATCCCTAATGTGATGCTATGAAAGGGGAGGCCCTTGGCTTTTATGAGTAGGATTGTAAAAGAGGCTCAGAGCCAGCCATAGTGGCACATGCCTGTAATTCTAGTAGCTTGGAAGGGTGAGGTAGGAAGACTGAAAATTCAAAGCCATCTTAGAGAGGCCCTAAGCAATTTATTGAGAACTGGTCTCTAAAACAAACAAAAAATCCACAGAATGGTCTCTTCTGCATTTTGTTATGTAAAGTCAGTGAGAAGAAACCATCCACAGGCAGGAAGCAAGTCTTTAACAGACCTGCAAACATGGAAACTGTTGGTTTCTTGATCTTGGACTGTGAGAAAAATAGTTCTATTGTTTATAAATCACTCAATTCATGGTATATTGTTATTACAACCCAAGCTAAAACATGTATTCCCCATATTAATGTTTTAAAAAAGAAAACTCTGAAAGGATTATTGAAACAGATGTAGGCCTCACGTTTCATGTAATTTAATGAAGTCTACTTCAAATTCTCAAAAATTGTTGAATAGAAGCAATATCCTCAACTCAAATATTTTAGACTCAGAGACAGGTATCTTACAGACATCCATAGAGAACAACAAATATTTTAGTAAAAAGTTGAAAGGATCATCTTTAAAATCAGCAAATAAAAAACAGTTATCACCACATCTGTTTTGATTTACATATAAGGTGTTTCCCAAAAGCTCCTGTTAAACATGAATATTCAGAAGTACAATTAGATTATGGGAGTTGTAATCTAATCAATTTACCTTAGTTTGAATGGACTGAATTGTTACTGAACATATGGTTGAAGGAGGTGGTTACTGGAGGCATGCCCTGGAGTGTTGCATCCTTCCTGGGATCCCTTCCTTCTTCATCTCTCTGTTTACTGGCCTGCTATGAGCTGCGAATTTTCCTTTGCTGGACCCAACCCCCATGCTATGCTGTGTCATCTTAAGCCCAAATCCATGGAGTCTCTTCTGTATAGACTGGCCCATGAGCCTCAAATAAATTTTCTGTTCTTGTCAGATGTTTTGGTCACAGTGATGCAAAAGCTGACTAAAACAGCTTCCATTCATCATTTTGCTGGAATTCCCCACCAGCACCCTTCAAAAAATAATAATAAATACATAAATAAATGTAAGAATTAGAGTGGAAGAAATAAAATTGCAATTATTCCCAGATGCTGTTACAAATTAAAAGTCCCTGGAAATTATTAGTATCTGTAGTGAACTTTAGCAAGTTTTCTGGACAGGCATAATATTGGTACAAGAATATAATTTGTGTTTTTGATGACAGCAACAATATGTAAAAACTAATTAGAAGAGGGACACCACAGAAAATGGCAGAGTGAAATATTCAAGTAATCATTTTTTCCACAGAGATAACCATAAGCAAGAAAATGTCAATAATCATGTTTTTTTGGTGTCCAAAATATAATCCAAAACTCACGGAAACCAGGTGAATGATTAATGAAGGAAAGAGCTTCTGAATTTCACTCAGGGAGTGTTGTTGTATTGCCACTCACCAAGTTACCACCACTCCCCTCAGTTGCCAGTGGCATGTGGCTGTAAGGATGTCAATTTCCTATTATATTTTGCTGGTGCCAGAGGGCTAATATGAACCTTGTCTGCAGTCATAAGTTTTACTTGTTTGATAGTTTCCTAAGGAACAAAGGAAATAACCTTTGGTTCACTGTCTCCCCACCTCCCTTGCAGACAATGGATATCAGAGTATTGGAGGTGATGTCTGTTGAAAAATTTAAAAATATATAAATTTTAATATATTTATATATATATATATATAAATCATGCCTGCCTGAGGGAGGGAACAACAGATGGTGCAAGTAGCAGCCAGATTTAAGAGCCTAGGTAAAAGGAGTCTGAGGAGGAAATTTCTTTCAATAATGACTCAGAAATTACAATGTACATAACAGGGAGAATTGAGTATATGGTGTGTCTGCCCAAGGTTCACTGCAATGTCAGAAAAGACTGAGAGTTGTGTCAGGCTTAGCTGAGCTGCAAAACTATATAAATAGTGGTTTTTTTTCTTTTCTTTTGTTATAAACATTAAGCAAGTCTCTGTCAAATGCTTAGGTAACCATTAAAATAGCAAAATAGATTAAAATGACCACACACAAGAAATGCAGCCTTTAAAAGCAGGTTTGGAAAAGTCACTAATACATGAGAGACTCCAGTATGAAAAGTCAACAACAGAATACTCTGAGAAACATAGATAATTTGATTTCTTGAATTATCAAGCTATAATATCCAAAATATACAATGTTCAGCCCCAGGACTACAAGTGCGCCCAAGCACGCTGGTTACCAATCATGAAGGGAGAAATTGGAGGACTGAATGAAGAGGTTTTGGACACTTGATTACTTGCTTTTTCTTTAGTAATGGTAGGCCAGGATACAATGGAGGGCTGTGCTATGCCTACAAGATGGGAGAATATATACGCTAGGTTGCATGCTCCCTGCACAGATGGCTTTCTTACTTTATGAGGGCATTTCTTTACAACCAAGGTCATTGTCTTCAGAACCTCTCCCAAGGACTGGAGATAAGCTGAGTGGCCAGTTCTCTCTTCTCATTTCAATCTTAGTGACCTTCTCTCACTTCAAACTTTTCTAGGCACCTAACTCCCAGTATTCAAACAAACAAACAAACAAAAAAACAACAAAAATCAAAAACAGGAAACCAGGCCCATGCCTAGGAAAGAAAGAAATCCATATAAATTCTATGATGAAGCAGTTTGGACTTAATAGGCAAATTCTTTAAATACAGTGTCTTAAATCTTAAATATACACCAAGAGGTAAAGACCACAATGGATGAAGAACCAGTAAGACAACATACAAAGAAAATTAGTTTATGAATAAAGAGATAGGAATTATAAAAAAATTAGAAATTCTAGCTCTAAAAACTACAATAACTGAAATGAAAAAAAAATAACTAGGGGGATGAATAGCAGATTATGAAAGATTCAGCAAATTTGGAGATAGATTGATATGATCTATGAAACCTAAAATATGTTAAAAAAAACATGGTACATACTGAAGTAATGTGAACAGAACCATTGGGAAATGTGGAACATCATAATTAGGAAATGAGAGAAAGAAACAGAAAATACTTTCAAGATATTATGGGAAAAACCAACTCAAATTTCTTGAAAATTACATTCTCTACCTTCAAGAGTTATAATAAATTTCATATTATCATGTGCAAAGAGCCATATATTACAGTTATATCATAACAAAAATGCTAAAAGAAAAAAAAAAAGAAAGCATTTAAAAGCATCAAAATATTTGCCACAAATAAATACAAGAGAACTCAATGAATGCACTACATGATTGTCATCAGAACCTCAAAAAGCTGTTGAATGAAATATTCAAGGTGTTAAAAGACTAAACTGAAAACTCTTTTTTTCTTTATTTTATATTTATTTTAAATTTGAGCATGTGATTTTTGAGACAGTCTAAGCAATACTTTCGTTATGCATTCTTCTGTGTTCTTAGGTTCTTTTACCTCAAATAAAGATAGCATACTTGAGGGAGAGGGAAAGGAGTTAGAAATAATGGTGGAATGTGAACTCAAAACTCTCAAGGATCCTATATCCAACAAAACTAACAACAACAAAGGAAAACACAAAGAGAAATACTATCATACCTGTGTTGTAAGAAATATTAAAGAAACTTTTTCAAGCTTAAATAAAATGACACCAGAGAGCAATTCAAATCCATATGAAAAAAAAAATAGAATACAAAAATTACTGGTAAAGGTAATTCTATAGGTAATACGAATGATAGCAAAATTTCATCTTTCTTTTTCTTACTTCTCTTACTATATTAAAATTAATTATATAAAACAGTACTATAAAATTGTATTGTTAGATCATATAAAAATGTAATATATTTGACAATTTTGATGAAGCTTTACTGAAATGAGGAAATAACACTAAGAATAAATTGAGTCTGTCAAAAAAATGAAGAAAATTTGAAATGGTAAATATGAAAGTTAATATAAAACTTCTGTGAATAAGTACTTGCTGTTCTTTACTCTCTTGCCTTTTAAAAAAATTAATGTTTTACAACACTGCAATATAGTGCAGGGTTTTTAAGGGCAATTGTTTCACAACTGTGTAAATATACTGAAAATCTACTAAAATATTCTCTTTTGATTTTTGTAGTACACAAGTTAAATCTCAATTTTTTTTTTCCTAAATAAAAAGGAAGCTTTAAAGGCTGATATTCCCTGTAATGTGCAAGAACTAGCAGATGTTTTATAGTAGTGAAAATCAAGGGAAAGTGATTAATAGACAAGGAATAAAATAGAAACATGTCATTTTTATCTTTCTCCTACTGGCTAATTCCTTTCTCTCAATTTAGGATTTCTCAAAGTTATGTTAATACAAGAACACGGAAAAATTAGAGAGTGAGAGGAACTTCTTTGTTGCTCCTGAAACTACATTATTTTTTAATCTGGATTAAAATCCTTTTTGCATTTAGCTAAAAGTGATTCGGATTTATATATTCATAAGAAGGTTAAAATACAATGGGCCAAGCCCTAAGGCAAAACACCTAGCAGATTGCTGAATTATAAATAATAAAATTATTATCATTCTCTCTGGTGTTACCCATGATTAACTCTTTACACTGATACTAAACCTGCCATGTATGGGCAGACTTTAAAAAAAATCCTATCATCATGCTTATTTTGAGAGTAAAAAATGAACAGCATAAGCTAACGGAGGTTCTGATTAATAGTTGTTAGATTATCTTAGTTCTAATTTCTTCAGATAAATACCAGATACTTATGTTGAAGGAATCTCTTCTAACAGACAGAAAAACAAGATCCAAATAATAACTGTATCTGAATTGGTTAATGAACACAAATTTGTGTCTTCTATTCTAACTTGCTATTCTGATTTTGCAGTGAGCTTTAAAAGAAAACAGCTAGAGAGTTGGGGATGTAGCTCAGTGGTAAAGTGCTTGGCTAGCATGTGCAAGGCCCTAAATTTGATCCCCAGCCCACAAAAAAATGAAAAAGAAGAAAAAAAAGTAAATAGTCGTATACATTATATGCTTATTCATTTTTTACTGCTACTGTAGATATTATTCATGAGAATAAAACTAAATAATAAGAAAAAATAAAAGAGTATGTGGGTATGTGTCTCATGGTACATTAAGTTATAGATAAATTTTCACCATATTTGCCATTTTTGTGAAGTAATGTTCAGGTTTAAATAAACATCAAGTTTTCATTAAAAGAAAAAAGAGAGACTATCCATTTGGATAATTACTGTGAATATAGTAAGAATACATGATGATATGTTTGTGAATCTCACCTACATTCTAATAAAAGACTTCCTTATATGAGGGTCTTCATGGATATGCCCTGAAATGTATCTACCTAGAGAGAGCTCTGATTCATGGATACATTAAGATAATATTTAATTTGTAGTTGCTGCCAACCAGGAAGACTTTTTAATTCATACAGAGATCATTGGTAATTTTACTTTTTAACTTAAATTGATTTTAAATGATATGTAGAAACACAAAAATATGTACATGAATGAGCTAATGTGATGCTTTAATACATTATACATTATGAAATATTTATATCAAGTCATACATATCTATAACTAAAACATCTATTATTTATTTATGGTAAAAAAAATTGAATATAATGTTTTAGCCTTTTGAGATGTACACTACATTACTGTTACCTGTGGTCACCCTAATGTGCAATAACAAACCAGAACTTCTTGCTTCTAAATGTATCTTAGCACCCATTGATATTCTTTCCCCATCCCTTTTCCCTATCCCCACTTTCTAACCACTATTCTACTGTAAACTTTGTTATATAACATATATTATATGTTATATAACATATAACATGTTTTATATATAATATATATATATATATATATATATACACACACATATATATATATATATACACACACACAACATGTGGTGTGAGGTGCAATTTAACTCCACTATTTCTTTGTTCATTTTCTGTCTGGATGATCTGTATGTTACTGAAAGTGGGGCATTAATGTTAGTACCTACTATTGTATTGGAGTTTATATCTCTCTTTAAGTATATTAATATTTTCTTTATATATGTTTGGATACTCTGAGATTAAATGCATCTATATTTAGAATTGTTATGTCTTTATGTTGATATCTCTTTATTATTATACAATGACATGCCTTGTCTTATTTTGCAGATTTTGATTCAAAGTCGATTTAATCTAAGTATGGTTACTCTTGCCTTCTTCTGAATTTCATTTGCATCGAATATTTCATTCCATACCTTTACTTTCAGTGTATGTGTTTCTTGTAAGCAACATATAGTTAGATCTATTTTTTGAATCCCTATAGTTTTTCTATGCCTTTTAATTGGTAAATTTAATCCGTTTATATTCAAGGTAACTGTAGACAAATGCAGGCTTACTACAGCCATTTCATAAAGTGTTTTATAATTTTATTATAGTTTTTTTCTCACTCTCTTGCAACCTTCCTTTGTGGTTAAATGATATATTCTGGTAGAACGTTTAATTACTTATTTATTATTTTTGCTTTATCTATTTTAGAATTTTACTTAGTGGTTACCATGAGGCTTACAAAATCATCTTTGATTAAGGCAAGCTACTTTAAAATAATGCAAGTGGACATGATCAGATACCCAGTATGGCGGGGAGAGTACTAGTAAGAAAACTATACTTAGCATTCCATACCTCCCCACATTTTGAATTTTGATATTCCATTTTTAATCTTTCTGTGCTGTCTAATCTCTTAATACAGTAACATACTTACCATTATTACTTGTCCCCTTTTTATAATCTTCCTAAGAAAGATATGAATGATTTATGTACCAGATTTACATTACTAGAGTATTCTAAATTCATCTATGTAATTACATTTACCAGTGAGTTTTATACCTTCTTATGTTTTCTTCTTACTCATAAAGAGTTCTTTCTTTCAGTTTGAAGTACTTCCTTTAGCATTTAAATATACTCCTGTAGAATACACACACACACACACACACACATATACATTTACATATACATATATATGTATATACATACATATGTAGGTATAAGGCAGATATATATTGTATCAGTTTTGTGTGTGTCTTTATTTCATTTGTAAATGATATCTTTGCTATGAACAGTGTGCTTTGTTGGCAGTTTTGGTTTTTTGTTTTTCTATTAAGGCTATAAGAATCTCTTTTAATTCTCCACTGGTCTATTTGATTTCTGCTGTCAGGTAAATTGTGGCACAATAGTCTATGTGTTATTTGTTTACATTTTCTTAATATCTTGATAATTTTTCTGTATCTTTCAAGTTTGAGAAATTATAGGATGTTTTGGAAAGACTTGGTAAAGTCTATGTAATGACCTTTGACCTTCCTACACCTGGGAATTTTTACCCTTTTTTTAGGTTTGAAAAGATTTCTATTGTTTCTCTAAATAAATTTTTCTACCCTTTTGGAATTCTCAGGTTCCTCTTTTAATGCAATAACCTGAATATTTGCTCTTTTTTTACTGTCCCAAAGTTTATGTTAGATTTTTAAATTCTTTTTTTCTTTTTTTCTGGGTATTTTCAAGCAATCTGTCTTTGAACTTATTCTCTCTTCTTTTCAGTTTATCTTGCTACTAATGCATTCAAGTTAGTGATAGTTTTACTTATTGTATTTTTCAACTTAAAAACTTGTTTGATATTTTAAATCTCTTTTTTTTAGTCCATTAGAGTATTGAATCATATCTCTGTGTGATGTGTGTATGTGTGTGTGTTTCTTCTGGATCTTGTTGAGTTTTCTTAAAGTAACTGCTTTAAATTGTCCAGTATGGAGATTCCTGGGAAAGCTGGGAATGGATCCACCATTTGACCCAGCTATCGCCCTTCTCGGACTATTCCCTGAGGACCTTAAAAGAGCGCACTATAGGAATACGGCCACATCAATGATTATAGCGGCACAATTCACAATAGCTAGACTGTGGAACCAACCAAGATGCCCTTCAATAGATGAATGGATTAAAAAAAATGTGGCATCTATACACAATGGAGTATTATGCAGCACTAAGAAATGACAAAATCATAGAATTTGCAGGGAAATGGATGGCATTAGAGCAGATTATGCTAAGTGAAGCTAGCCAAGCCCTAAAAACAAATGCCAAATGTCTTCTTTGATATAAAGAGAGCAACTAAGAACAGAACAGGAAGGAAGAGCATGAGGAAAAGACTAACAGGAAACAAAGACGAATGGGGGGAGAGAAAGGGAGAGAGAAGGGAAAGCATATGGAAATTGTAGGAGACCTTCAATGATACACAAAATTATAAGAGGTTATGAGGGGCAAGGGGGAGGGGGAAAAAGGGGAGAGAATTGAACAACAGCAGAGGAGGTAGAGAGGGAAGATGGGAGGGGAGGGGAGGGGAGGGAGGATAGTAGGGGATAGGAAAGGTAGCAGAATACACAGTCACTAATATGCCATTATGTAATAATGTGAGTATGTAACAGTTGTGATTCTGCAATCTGTATTTGGGGTAAAAATGGGAGCTCAAAACCCAATTGAGTCTAATGTATGAAAGATGATATATCATGAGCTCTGTAATGTTTCGAATAATCAATAAAAAATAAATAAATTGTCCAAGAGAGAGTTTTTCATGGTGATTATTATCTGGTCAACCTCTGCTACCTTATTTTAACTATTAGCTGAGTCATTGTTTCCTGAAAGTACATATATTTGCAGGCATGTGAAATTGTCTGGGCATTGAAGAATTAAGTATTCATTCCAATTGTCATCTATGGATCTATTTGTGTCTATTTATTCAAAGATTTTAGGCAGGCTGCTTGTTTTCTCTGAGCTTTTTATTACTTGTACTATCTCAGCACTGAATTGTGTCCAAGTTTGTCAGTACTCTGTTCTTGGCCTATTGTCACTGTTTCTTTATTAGAATGGAATCCCAGTCCAGAATTGTCCCAAATCTAATTGGTGTGCTATTCAGAATGAACCAATTTAGTACTGAGAAAGGGAAATCTATCTCTACATGTCTCTCCCTTGTGATAGGGTAGGCCCAGATTCTATGTGCCATTAGCAGACTGTGGTTAGGCATTGCAGAATTCTTGTCTTATCTGGACAGAATCACTAAAGTAGATAAGCCCTAGTTTCTTATACCTTGGCTATGATCATCAATGCCATCAAGATGAAACCACAGTCTTCCATGACTAGTCCAACACTGAGATAAAACTAAGGCTCATAATGCCATGGGCTGTCTACTCTTTAGTTATAACTCCTGGTTCAAGACCACTGCAAAAAATCGCAAGTGATACTAGCTAGAAGTTCTAGACTCTGGGAGCAAGTTCCTTCTCTGATACCATGGTTCGTCCATAGACTGAATTCACAGTCAGGTGTGGGGATGGGACCTTCTAGAATCTACTCTAAATTATGTTTTATCTCCCTGACATTAAGTTAATGCTCAAAGTCCTATTCTTACTTCCCTGTCCTACCAATAGCAATTGAGGTATTGTTCCTTGCTATGCTGCTTGAGGTCAGGTTGCTGTTGGTGAAGGCAATCCCTTGGATTTTGTGTGAACCTCACAACTACAAAGATTTGCACAATATTAAGGGTGCACTGGGGACACACATCATAATGTTGATGAGAATGAAACATGAGTCCCTACCACCAGAGAACAACCCTCTGCCTGGTGCAGTTTCTACAACTCCATCTGCAAGCATTGGTCTAGCAGTAGCTGTGCTTCCTGTGATTGAGAAATAAATATTAAAAACACTCATGTGGTCACCAAGCCTGCTGATAAACTGGATTGTGCAAGGGTATCATACCTTCAAGAGCCTGCACACTCTAAGAATGGGCTAGTGTGTCGCAGGCCTACTTCAAGGTTGAAAATGGGTGCAGTGGCATAGGCCTGCCTGTAATCTCAGCAGCTCTGGAGGCTAAGGCAGGAGGATTGCAAGTTCAAAGCCAGCCTCATCAACCCTGTCTCTAAATAAAATACAAAATAGAGCTGGGGATGTGGCTCAGTGACCGAGTGACCATAAGTTCAATCCTTGGTACCAAAAAGAAAAAAAAAAAGAAAGAAAAACGAAAATAGAAAATAGAAAATAAAAGAATGTAGCCTGAAACTTAAGTACATCTCACTGTTTTTCAGGTCTCTGTCTACTGCCAATGTAGGTCTAGATGTCCAATCTATGAACTGTGGTCCATAGTGTTAGATTCAAACAGGTGGATCTGGTGCTGCACTCCAAGAGAATGTCCTGTGATAATTTTTGTGCCCTGCTCACAAGCAATTGGAGTGTGGCTAAATGTTCTGTCACCTGAGGTCAGCAGACAGTTGGTCAGGCAATGTCTTTGCTACCTGACTAATGTTTCACTGGCTTAATTTGTGAATATTGGCCTATTGGTAGGGGTCATGGGGTTCTACCCAGTGCCAGTTTCACAGTGGCAGGCCTATACTGGGTTTCAAGTATAAAGGTTCCATCTCCCCACCCCAAGTGGGATTTGTGTATCTCCTTGTTGCTCTGTTTGGAGTTGGGCGAGATTTGACACAGGCAACATTTTTCTTCCTGCCTTCTTCAATGAGTATTTTCCTTTTGTTATATTAAAAACATGCACTATGGTCACTCAGTTGGCTTTCTCAGCTCTTATGAAAGTACTTTGGTTCACCAATATCTGTTCAATTTAGTGTGTCTATGGGGAGAATATGGATTACGGAGAATCTTACTCAGCAGCCAATTTGCTTCACCCTACTGGTACTTTTTAAATAGCTGATATTTTATACTTCCTGGGTTTTTTTTAATAATTCTTTCTCTCAAGACTATAATACTAACAGATATTTTGATTAAGTGATCTGAAACCTTTTTGATACTGAGCTTAATAGAATTGCCAGGATGCTTTGCAAGGGTAACTAAGGAAATAATATAAGAAAATAAGAATTATAAAGCTTCATTTTAATTTTCTGTGCATTCTATTATTTAAATTTTATTATTCCTTTTTTCAAATGAGATACACAAAGTAAGTATTAATTTTCTAATTTACAGATGAGAAAAATGATATTGAAGAGAGTTCACACAATGAATAAATGGAGATGCTATATTTCAAACCCACCATTTTTCTGAATCCAGCCTGTTGTGTGACTTCTTCTAAAGGAGTACTTAGATTATCAAAACTCTACTCTAATACATGATCACACACAAACACACATACACACACAAACAATATCATTCATATTTATTAAATTTGTTTCTCGTAATAGAAAAACATGAAAAGATATACTTGAAGATACTTATCATAAGTGGAAAAAACTGGGTTTTTTCTCTTGTTTATTTACATATAAAGAGATAAAGAAATATCATTGAAGAATTATTTTCCAAAGGAGATAAATGAATCCTTTATTTTATATAAGATAAAATAAACTGATATAAATAAAACTGATGCTTTGAGGTAGAGTTTAGTTCTGATTCTGATCTTTTTTACCTTTCTCTATTTTTGAAATAGATGCTCAGAAAATGACCTAGATTTTGGCTGTGATCTCTTAGGGAATTTTTAAGTGACTGGCTATTTCTGAACTGGTTCACTGAAGAATCAATGTATGTGAAAGAAATCCATAATTTTAAAAAGAGTTTTTAAAAGATCCCCCAATCCAGTGGTCAGAGTAGCAGGTGCTCCTGAGACTGAGGAACATTCTCCTTCACGTTACGTATCACCAGTTTTAGAAAAACATTAGAGTTAAATAAGGACAAAATACCTGGTAACAGCAATTGAGGAAAATGAAATAAAAATTTTTGTACTGGATTATTTGAATGCAACAAATGACACATTGCAAGGAGTAATATTTCTAAGTGATTTATTAATAGCCACTTTGAATATGAAGCATAAATAACCAATCTTTCCAAGTTTTCACATTCTGCAGATTTGATCATCTACTATAAAATGTAAGGCAAGAGAATATTTTGAATGAGTATCTTTCATTTTCAGGTCTGATTCATTCAAATTATAGTGTATTGGAAGACTCAAGTTGAATCTGGGACAATGAGTAAGGTGTTGCAACCAGATACTTAATGGTCAAATATAGTAGGGATATTCCAACTCAGAAGAAGAGGGCAGGTCTATGAACATGCCCTTTTCTTCACCTTTTAGCTATATTTTCAAGCTCTGATTGATTGTATAAAGTGTTAAAGTTGGCCATTATTAAGAAGTAATACAGGATGCATATTTCTGTATCATTTACCCTCTTTTTAAGTGGGTTCTATCTCCTTTCCCATTGGGCTCAGATCCTACTACTACATTCCTGACTTCCAAGACCCAGGGATTATACTCAGACTACCTGCCTAACCAAATTTTTCTTCTGTCTTACCCCAAAGTTGGAAGATGTTTTCCTTTAATATTTGTATTATCTATTAGAAGGTGAAAAAAATTACATTTATTTCATCCTAAATGATACCAAAGAGCTAGAATGAGATCCCCTTCCCTACTTCATAATTTTAGTCTTCATTACATAATTTATCAATAAATTTAATGACTCTATTTGGTGTATCTGCTTTGTGCCAAATATAAGATAGGCTGTTAGGATTCAATTTCCTTAAAGAGATCTAGCAAGAAGTGATAGTTTACAAAAACAAATAATTGGAATATAAGATAATTATTATTTTGATAATGTAGGCCAAAGTACTTTTGAATTTTTTTTCATAGTGGGATAGGGAAAGGGAGCATGGGAGGAACAGACAAACTCTAGATAGGGCAGAGAGATGGGAGGGGAAGGGAGGGGGAATGAGATAATTAATGATGGTAATGATGTGATGATCATTATTATCCAAAGAACAGGTATGAAGATACGAATTAGTGTGAGCATACTATGTATACAACCAGAGATATGAAAAATTGAGCTCTCTCTATATATAATAAGAATTTTAATGCATTCCACTTTATATATAAAGAAAGAAAGAAAGAAGGAAAAATAAATTAATAAATGTTAAATAAAAGAAAACTTGTATTTGCCATTAAAACAAAGAAAGGAGGTTTTTTTTGTTTTTGTTTTTTTAAGAAATAGGAATTTTTTTCCTGAAAGTTACATATTAATATAAGAAAAGAAAGAAAAAAAAAAGTGTATGGAAAGAAAAGCAACACCTGGCAAAAAGAAGAACAAGAACAAAGGGATAAAGACATGAATATCTCTCGAGAAAGAATTCTGTAATTGTGTTCTCAGAATCAGGTTCAATAGCACATAGAAGCTGTTTAGCAATACAAATCCTTAGGCCCAGCCTCACATACTGATTCAAAAACTTTGGGAATGGAGATCAGTAATTAACAAATAACATGCTTCCCTGATGATTTTGAAACATCTTTTAAGAACAAAACAGAAATAGTAATGCTTTGCTGTGGCACTTATGTAGGCTCTGTGACTGTATTGTAGTTGGATGTGAGGTATTCCCTCAAAACTCATGTGTGTGATAATGCAAGATGGCTTAGAGATAAAATGATTGGGTTATGAGAGCCTTAACACAGTCAGTGAATTGAACCCCCAACTAGGGATGAACTGAGTGGTAACTGTACACAGATAGGGTGTGACTGGAAGAGGTGGATATCTGGGGATGTGTCCTTGGGGTATATATTTTGTTCTTGTTGAACAAAGCTTTCTCTACATTTTCTGGTGCTATGTTCACAGTTTCTTTTCTCTTCCACACCCTCTCCCATAATGTGTTGCCTCTCCTTGAGCCCAGAGCAATGGAACCAGCTGTCAATAACTGAGACCTCTGAAACTGTTAGCCCCACACTAAACTTTTCCTCCTCTAAAATTGTTCTTGTCAGGTCTTTTGGTCACAACAGTGAAAAACCTGACTAAAACAAGCTGTGAATTTAAATCAGTTTGAGTTTTACCTGGTGGACAACTGGAGAACATTTTATGACTCAAGCAAAAGTTTTTTTATGTTCATAAAAATCTGTTATGGTTTAGATGTGATGTCCCCCAAAAGCTCACATATTAGACAACACATGAAGGTTTAAGATGAGAAATTATTGGGCTATACCTTTAACTAATCAGTGAATTAATCTCTGCTGAGATTAACTGAGTGGTAACTGGAGGCAGGTGGGGTATGGCTGGAGGAGGTGGTCATTGGCCACATGGCTTTGAGGTATATATTTTCTATCTGAAACATGGAGTCTCTCTCTGCTTTCTGATCATCATGTGAGCTGCTTCCCTCTGCCACGCTCTTCTGTCATGTTTTTCTACCTTACCTCAAGCCCCAAGGAATAGAGCTGGCTGCCTGTGGACTGAGACCTCTGAAACCGTGAGCCCCACTTAAACTTTTCTTCTACAATTGTTCTGGTTGGATCTTTTAGTTACAATGGTGAAACACCAGACTAAAACAGAATCTTTGATACATAACTCTTATGGCATCATCAGCATTTAATTATATACATAAGGAAACCAAAGAACATCATTAGGGTTATCTATTATAAAAAAGAAAGCTTTATTACCTATTGGAAGAAGAATGGAAAAATGGAACTAGATATAAAATAACTGGAGATGTAGAAATTTTTAGATAAACACATATATTTATGTGTTTCAGTTTTTTCTGTAGAGAAAGCTTTACCAATGCAAATCAAATAAGAACATTGTAAATACCAGAGCATGTTCTAAGGAGGGAAAATTTCTGCGAAGGGGATTCGTCTATCTACAATGCAAAACTGTCTCCTATTTCAGGTGCACTATTTGATATTGAAAAAAAGAAAGGGGAACAAGAACAACAACAACAACACAGTCTGTTACTTGTGCTTTTGTGTACTTTAGGTAAATTAAGAAGATCTGTTCAGGACTAAATTCCAATTTGGGTTAGTGTGAAATCAGCTTTCAAATGGTTCCTAGACTCTAGGCAAGCCCCTATGTCTCTCTCATCCTCGTCCAGGTTCTTGTCTACCCTAGACAAATTACTGTAGTGAATTATTTTGTGGCGACATTTGAGAAATGAGCTGCTAAATTAGCCAGCAGAATTTATATCAATATTCAAAAAAAAGAGCTGTTTGTTGAATTTAAAATATTATATAGATGTATGATGACAGAAAGAGAATATGGTATTCTGTTTTTTACTTCATGCTAGGGATTGAATCTTGGGTACCCTACAACTGAGCTACATCCTCAGTTATTTTTACTTTTAATGTCTTATTTGAGACAGGGTCTTGCAAAGTTGCTGAGGCCGGTCACCAACTCACAATCCCTCTGCCTCAGCCTCCTGTGTCATTGCAATCACAGGTATGTACCATCACAACCAGCAAGAATATAACATCACTGGAGATAGAAATTATATGAACAAGGTCATCAAATGAGTAGGTCCATGACTGCCTAGAGAAAGAATGGTACCAGGTTGAAGGGTTCTCCTGCCTGTGTTTTGTTTGTACATCTCATTCTGACCTCATTTACAGGAGGGTCAAGATTAGAAGATGGAGAACTGATAAACAAATTTTTGCTATTCCCTTGGTAGGGAATAATGACCGTTTATGGAGTGGATGACTACTGAAGATTGTGGAGTTATTAGATTCAAAACATGTGGAGTAAAAACTGGGAAAACTAATATCCTGCAGTTAGTAAGCACCCAACAGCCCAAACAGCCCAGACAAATATATTTTAATACTTCTGGTAGGTTTACTACGGTTTCTTTAGTAGGTTCACTGTTCCACCAAGAAAAAAAAAAAAAATATATATATATATATATGTATTTCTATATCAGAATTTGTTTTTGTTGTTGTTGATCTTTGGTTTCTTGTTTTGATTTGGAGAGGCAATCATTATTTTAACCCATGAGGATTTTACCTAATCTAAGCCAATTATACACATACACATAAAAAAAAAGAGAAACTATTATTACACCTTCTTCCATGAAACTTGAATTTGCCCACTTTATTTTTACTCTGAGCTCTCATTGGATTTACCTTTAGGTTGTAATAGTAGGGCAATATTACTTAGTTGTCTTATCCTAGAAGAATGTTGGTAGGGAGAGCAAAATAAGAGTTTGCAAAGAGGTTGCTTTATCCTCAGTCTTCCTCAGTTTGTTTCTCAATCTCTACCTTCCTCCCAAATGTGGGATAATTTGAATACTGGACTTTAGTAACAGAACTTAAAATCAATCACAAAGTTTGAACTCTAAACAAAATGTTCTTCCTGTGATATACTTAGGGTAACAGAAAAGTAAAGGTGTAAGTATAGTGTTGGGTTATGCACCTGAGAATGTCACATCATTTGTGGTTCAGCTTAGTGCAAAGCTAATCAAGTTAAAATAAGGCCATTAGGATAAGCTTTAATTCAATATGACTAGTGACCTTATCAACAGGGAAAATTTGGTCACAGAGACTGACACTCACATAGGGAAAATGCCATGTGATAATTAGAATTATGCTGGCACATACCAGAAGCTAGGAAGAGGCCAAAATGGATTTTTCCTTGGTGGCTTCAGAAAAAGCATTGGCTGTTAAGATCTTGATCTCAGATTTCTAACCTCCCAAATTTCAAAATAATAAGTTTCTATTGTTTAGACCATTCAGTTTGTGATATGAGACAGGGTTAAAGAACAGATAGTGTAGATAGTAAATGATTGAATTGAGAAGATGGAAGCTAATACAAATACAAGGATAGAAAATGCTAACACCCCTGGTGTACTTCCCCCATCAAGTTTACACCTCCTTGGAATTGCATCTTCCCTGAAATGAGTTATCAATAAGTGCCCCCTGGGTGGCTCTTTTTCTGCCTTTTGGTAAGTAGACAGGATAGGAAGAAACCTGAGGTCCATAAAGGAACAAAATACACCCCTCTAACCAGTACCAGCTCTGGGTGCAGTCTACTATCTCGTTTTCTCTTTTAAATAAAACTTGTTTTCTAGGCTTGCCTCTGCAGTTCTTTGTTGTTTAATCTTCAACACCAGAGAGATGAGGAACCTAATCCTCATTTCCAAGATCACTATTAATATTTTGTAATATCAACATAAAAAAGCAAAGATAGCACCAAACTGTTTCTTCATCTTATTGAGAGCATTTTTAAAAAATTTTACCTGTTGGGTAAATTTTAGTCTTTGAATATATTGCTTTAATCTTTAACATTCTGTCAATAGAGACATAATTTTAGATCAATCTCAATAGAAAACTAATAATGCTACAAAACACTTTTAACAATATGGCAAGATAATTGTTGATATCTTAACTCATATTTTTTTCTACTTGTTTCCTATCATAACAATCTAGTCAGAATTCTTATGTTTTTCTTTATGGGAATTAATGACATGGAATTTTAGAACTTGGAAAATGTAAGCCAATGAAACACAAATTTCTAATATTCATTTTTGGAACCTCACTTCAATGAGATGAATATTTTTTTGGGAAGGAAAAGAAGAGAGGGGACTAATTTGCTGCAAACCAAGAACAGTAAAGATTTCTATGGTTTGCAGATTAGAAGAAACTCTTATTGCCTTGAGAAATTCTGAAACAAGATAAAAACTAAGAATGGGATAGTAATGCAGATTCATGGGTGAAGTAAGAGTTCCTGGTCTCACTCAAAATATTCATATTTGAGAAGTAAAAAATCTAAAGATGTCCTAGATTCCTTTCCTCAGTCACCTAATCAAACACTAACCCAGGTAGTGCTGTGAACTGACTTTGTAAATGTAATTAAGGTCCCCACTTTAAAATAAGAGATTGCCCGGAGATAACAGGGTAGCAAACATCTGATCCCATCAGATCTCAAAAACAAGATAAAATTCCAGAATCTAAGGGATATGACAAAAGGAAAAGTGGACGAGAGAATCTGTCCATGAGAAGTGTTCCATATACCCTTGCTGACTCTGATATAAAGGGTCCGTGTACAAACAGATGGAAGCAACTCCTAGCCCCTAAGGGCAGTCAATTAGAAAACTGGACATCAATCTTAAAAGCATCAGTTAGTGGATTCTGCCAATAACCTGAATGTGCTTAGAAGTGTATCATTACTGAGCCTCCCAATAAGAGGCCTGCCAGCTGTCACCTTCATTTTTGTTCTGTGAAACCTGGAGCAGAGACATTTATCCAAGCCAACCTGAATTGCTGACCTATAGAAGTGTGAGATAATTTTGTTTTTCTGTTTTGAGCTTAGTTTTTGGTACTTTGTTATGGGAGAAATAGAAAACTAATAGTGCTATAAGGGTGGCATGGATACAGAGTTGCTAATTCTCCAGACACCAAGGGACTTTGGACAAAAGAGAATATCATTAGTGATCTCAATATACTGCAATTGGAGGTCAGTCTCCTATATGGGGAGTTCCATATAAGCCTCAAAAACTCTTGGGTAAAATCACAAATTATAAATTTCCAGTAAACTCTGAGATTTTATTTTCTGGATGTCTCATCAGAGCTGTACTTGAATCTAAAAGAAGTAAGGAAATAACATCTTTTGTGCATCAGTTTTTTGAATAAAGATTTATTCCCGGGCTGGGGATGTGGCTCAAGCGGTAGCGCGCTCACCTGGCATGCGTGCGGCCTGGGTTCGATCCTCAGCACCACATACCAACAAAGATGTTGTGTCCGCCAAGAACTAAAAAATAAATATTAAAAATTCTCTCTCTCTCTCTCTCTCGCTCTCACTCTCTCTTTAAAAAAAAAAAAAAAAAAAAAAAAGATTTATTCCCACTTTCCCAAGACAAATTGTGAAATTTGTTTTTTAACTTCTTCATCACATCCTTGTGTTAATGTTTCATATGAAGATGACTTTTGTGTTATGTTACATAAAATCTAAAACCCCACCTCATTTTATCTCTTTCTCTTTGAGAAAAAGGAAAAAAAGAGTTTTATTGCTATCCTAACAAAGAAGAAACATAGGGGACTTCTGTCCTAGAGGTGGGATTCTGCCCATTAAGGGGAAAGAGGGGCTTTTAAAGGGGTGATTCAAAGGCCACTTCCAGGTGTATGTCTGGAGTTGTAATTCACTTGCTATTTGGGAAATAGTCATTTCTGATATCTTCTGATGCTATCTGCAAAGTCTGAATCATTTCATTCCTGTAGTGGGTGTGTGCTCAAGAACATATATTTCTCCCTAGAATGGGGAATAAAGGTAATCCTATTTCCCCTGAGATAAGGGAGGGGAGAAAATAGGAGGAGTTGGAAGAAAGAAAAAGAAAAGTCAGAGTAGCAGTGCAGGAGGGGCTATATTCAAGCATAAAGTGGATAATTGTTACATTTCCTCACTGTAAATTTCTACATTCCATTTCTATTGAAAAATTGAGTGATGACATCTCCAAGCTGCTTACTGCTGAAAGAGGGCAAAGTTGGAGAAAGTGACTGGCAGTCCTTTTCTATCAGGTGGGCCAAGAACAGTTAAGGGTATTCAGTCAGCATCAGAGTAGTCCAGAGGTCCACAGCAGCAGAGGGCAGATGAGCGGACAAGGCATACATATGGCAGGGACAAGAATGAATAAGACAGCAAAGCATTACTTTTTTGTAAACATTTAGCACAAACTCAATTAGTATTTTAGCCAATCTCTGAAAACCATAAAGAGAGTAACTCTTAATTGTATTCGTGAAAAACAGATCAAGTTTACAAATGTATCAGGTTAGGAAGATTTGTAGGTCTATTAGATCAGGCTCAAATTTACTCAGGACAAATTGTGACTCTAGAGTCCCTGTGATCATTATTATTAGGCACTCCCACACAGCAAACCTTCCCTTTACTTATTTTGGTATGGCTGACACAAGTGTACATCTTAAGTTACAGTTTAAAAAAAAACATTGTCTTCCTTTTAAGTGTCTGTGTAGGACTGTGCTTTGGCTTTACTCTTCAGCCAGGTATTTTGGACCAAGTTGATCAAAACTGACATTGTTTTTTATCTACTTTCACCAGTCAGTTAAAATTCCTTAGAGATCACTCTTGGAGGTTTGTGCAAAACTTCTTGGCTTATTTAGCTTTCCTCTAACAGTGGTGCCATCTGCCAAGATGGGTCAGAATCTTGCTAACCATATGTGGCTTCTCTTGGAAGCATCAGGGACATTTCCCTCTCCAATGACCCTCCTCTTTGCAGAATGTCCACTGATTGGCTTCCTTTTCTCTAGGGTCCTCTCAGTCCCCCTGATCAGTCAATCAGGAGATTGACCAGAGTTGAAGGACCCTCAGAGGGATCCCTCATTTCTTTGGGTCCTGGATGACTTTACTGATCTAGGACAAACATATTTCCTGCCTTTTCCTTTGCCCTATTAGTTCTTTGACTTTAGTTTCCAAGTTTTTGGTTTTAAACACCTAGCAGACCAGTTTCACCAGTTTTAGAGTGGGAGTAATGGGTTATAACTTCAATATCTATAATTTTACACTTACCCCTTTTTGAAAATTAGAGTCAGAATTAATACTGCTAGTCAGCATTATCTGACTGGCTTATTGCCTAAAATTAATTCAATTTGTTCTGTTAGAAATAATATTTCTGCAAAACACTAACAGGCAAGAGTTATAAAGTTTTACAAAGAAAGTACAAAATGAACACTAATATATCTTTGATTCCTGCTTAACCTCTCCAAAAAGCCATGTTTATAACCAAATTGCATACAACTTTTATTTTTAAAATTATTTTATAAACCTAAATATCTTCTACAATTTACCCAAATTTTTACTTTACTTTGGTATTATAGTCCCTGTTTACTTTGATATCACAATAATCTTACAACAACAACGAAAATCTGTCTTTTGCATACAATAAGCTGTATTCTAGCCTACTTCAGAGCCACCCTAACATGGAGTAGTATGAGAGGCAGAGCCTTAACTCAGGTGAGGATAGCATCTTAACAAATCTTAGAAAGTGTTTTATTTCTGAATCTGATCTTTGGACCTTTTTAAAAAAATCATTCTTTGAAGTTCTCAGGCATTATTTCCTGAGTCTCTGTATATCAGTTTATACAATACATTACATCTGAAACATAATCAAACAGAAGGACTAAGAGAGTTCTTAACATCTCTTTTGTGTAAAAGGTGGTAAAATGTTTTCATGTTCTACATTGTCCACCTTTGAACCAGATCTCCTTAATACCTTCCTAAAATACATTTAAATTTAAATTCCCATTCTTATGTGTGTGTGTGTGTGTGTGTGTGTGTGTGTATATATATATATATATATATATATATATATATACACACATATATATACATAAGTTTATATATATAAACTTATTCACAAGTTACCTTTATCCTGTTATAAAACATTAAATGACATAAATAAATACAAACTATATTTTATATTTCTACATAAATTTGAAGGATACTATTGCTACAATTTTAGTTTAGAGAACACCAACTTTGTAAAGTACTCTCCTAATATTTGCATTTAATTATGTTTAACTTTTAAGGTACAATTTAGAATCTCTCTTGTACAGTAACAATAATCACAGGTCTGCTTGGGTTAACAGTACTTGCAAAAATCAAATGATAGCCTTAAATCTTGTATACATTTAGGAAACAGTGTTAATGTTCAGAAATAGACTTAGTCAAAGCAAACAGATATAAGACAGATCTTCAAATGGCAGTGTGGCCCTAACATGTCAGGTACAATGTATAAGAAAGAACACTAGTCAGTTGCCTTTGCAATAAACCTAGATAAACTTTTATTTTGTAAACTTTTATATAACACTTAGACAAGGTTCATACAAACAGAGTTCTCAGATGTAGACATATATCTAGTCACAGGCATTTATGGTATCAAATATATTGTTAAAACCTGAAATAACAGTAATTAATTTAACCATTTTGAAATGATCATTAAAAAGACTTTAAAATGGGTAGAAACCTTTTAAGAGTTAGTTTCCCTAAGTAATAAAACATAACAGATGGGCTGGGGATGTGGCTCAAGCGGTAGTGCGCTCGCCTGGAATGCGTGAGGCCCGGTTCAATCCTCAGCACCACATACAAACAAAGATGTTGTGTCCGCCGAAAACTAAAAAATAAATATTAAAATTCTCTCTCTCTCTCTCTCTCTCTCTCTCTCTCTCTCTCTCTCTCTCTTTAAAAAAAAATAACAGACACAAGGAAATTATCTTGATAGATAAAAGCAGATTGATGTTTTAAACTTTGCTTCCCTATCAGTACATTAAAATAACCTTTTTTTAATTAATTATAGCCAATTTAATTGCATAGACAAACCTTTTGAGATTTACCTTCCACAAAACTTCTGCAACTTAGACATTCTACAACTTGTTTAGATCATTTATTTTGTCCTCTTTTTCATCTTGGACTTTAGTACAAGAATATTACTTTACCATACAAAATATTTTCTTACACGGAAACATTTCTTTTACCTTCTAATTTTCCATACTAAAATATATTTACATACCTATAACTTTCTTTTATCTCTTTTCTAGTTTCAGAACTGCTTTTATATTCATATTCTGAAGCAATCCTTATGAATTCTCTCTGTGCATTTAATTCATACAACCTTCATCCTAGCAGAGGAATCAGACAATCTGGCGAGTGTGTCTTAATCTTTTTATTCCCAGGTTGCATTCAAGGGAGTACATGATATTTTTTGAGCCTGACCTGTCTGCTTATTATTATCACAGTGCCAGTGCCATCAACTTAAAGTGAGTGCCCCGATGTTAATTGTACCCAGAATCCCCTTTGGGGCCTTCTTCTTACACTAGCATATTGATATTCAATGGAAGAAGCCTTTCCCATCCTTTCTTTTAGGCTTCCTTGAAAATCCCTTTGCAGAGAATGCCAACAAAACAGAAGTTGGTCTTAGTTTTTTTTTTTTTTTTCTGGGTGTGTTTGTTTATCTTGCAAGTTTCTGCATGCATTTAGTTTGATGGGATACTGTCATAACAAAAATCGCTCTACCACAGTGATGGATATTTCCTGGCCAAATGTGGTGTCCTGCCAGATCTTAAAAGGGGAGACTATTCCTATACTCAGGTCATAAACTAATAGTGCTGGAACTTACTGTTCTGTCTTTGTAGCCAGTAGCCTCTACCTTTCATAAGAAAAAGGGGCTGAAAGGCAGGACAGAGGTCAAGTTCTCTTTACCCAGTTTTCTATAACCCAGGCAACTTTCTTGGGATTTTTTTTTCCCCCAGGTGTAGTGTTCCTTACCCAGAGTGATATGATCTGCAGTTGCCTGGGGCCAGGCTGAGAAACAGTATTGGGATTGCAGCACTGGCTTGAAAGAATTTAAACCTTGTGTGTGTGTGTGTGTGTGTGTGTGTGTGTGTTTTTAAATTTTTAACCCTTCTTCTGATGTTCTATCTTGCACACCAGAGGCAGTGCCTTTTTGAATTCTGATCTAAGTTTCTGACTATTCAGATTCCTTATCATGTAACTGCATAAATGTTTGTACATGCAGAATCTTTCCATATACTTTATCTCTGACAGACCAACTTTAACAGAAAGATTGTGTGATAATCCAGAAAACCATTCAAAGGCCAGATTGTGTTACAGTAAAACATCTTTCTCTTGGACAGGCTTATATCTAGAGGTGGCCCATTTAGCCAAGATCTCTCTTCCCAAGAGACTACTGGTAAGATCAATGTAGCATGGCTGATGTCTTAAAGGGCTGGTAACAGATATGAAAAACACAGAGACAGACAAGAGAGGATCACCAGAACCAGGGCTGATAGGAGGGAAGCTTTAAAACAGACAGACCTGCATATGCAAATTTCTTCCACTTACTTTACCTCTGACAGACCAACTGCAACTGCAAGATTGTATAATTCAGAAAGCTATTCAAAAGCCAGATTGTTACAGTAAAACACAAACTTTTTCTTAGGCATATACTGATAGGCGGTTCTTTCGACTTCTTTACCTCTGACAAATTAACGCCAGTTGCAAATTTGTAAAAAAGAAAAGAAACAAACAAACAAACAGACAACTAGAAAGGATCCCTAAAACCATGGCCTACAGGCAGGAAACTTTAAAGTCCAGTCAAGATCTTTTCCATCAGACTACCTATAGGATTGATACAGTATGGACCACATCTTATACGGGGTATTAAGAGTTACAAACAAAAATTCACACAGAGAACCAGAAGAAATTCTCAAACCCAAGACCAACAAGAAGATGAGAACCTAGAACAGACCAGAAGTGAGTAAATATCTCTAGGTTCTCAAGTCCTGCTTCACTGTAACTCTTATACAAATGTGCGACAGATTCCCACAAGAGGAACCAGACATGTGGAATGAAGGGTCAACCTGCATACCTGGGGAGACTTACCAAATGGCCAAGTGTGTTGCAACTGTACTGAACTCAGTTTTGTTTTGTCTTTTCCTCAAAGTAGACCATGATGGAGCAACCTATACCATTAAGGAAGAGAAGGTGGGAGTTCTTCAAAGCACAAGGAGTTTGGGCAGCTGCTGGGATTATTCCTCAGTCCCTCCCTTTACTCAGAGGAATAGCTCCTCTGGTTTGACCCAAAACAAAAACTCACCTATCTCTTAACTTTCCAGCAGTTGTCTCTCAATAACTTCTCCATCTACCTTCCATCCTCTGCCTGAGAGTGGGCTTCCTTGGAGAACCAGAACTGCGCAAGACAGCTGGAGCAGGGGCTCCTCTTGGGTCCCACTTGGGATACCAAACTTGTTGCCAATATCTCAGACCTTGTCCATGATGCCAATCCAATAACAAGGAAACAGTTTTGAGAAAAAGGAAAAAGAACATTTATTGCTTTGCTAACAAAGGAGAAACACAGGCAACTCCTATCCCAAAGGCTATGATTCTCTATCATTCTTATTTAATAAGCCCTTACAAAATTTTCCCAAAATAATGCTTTATGCTCTTAACATCACCAACATGTAACGCTGGTTCTCTCATTTTTTTCAAATAGATTCAATGGGCATATTTTGATCAATAATTATACTACTGGACTGTTCAAAGGCTTTTATATGATCAGCATTTGATTGGCTCATTCATTTTATAAGTGAAATATTCTATCACTAGAGTATATCATAAAACTTACTCTTCAGTGCTGGGGTTGTTGCTCATTGATAGAGTTCTTGCTTAGCACGTATGAGAAACTGGGTTTGATCCAGCATCACATAAAAGGACTAAATAAACAAAATAAAGCTTACTCTCCAGAAAAGAAAAAAAAAGATTTTTTTCTAGGATGCTATACTTACCAAGAAGAAAAGCAGAGATACACACCTTGTTGACTCCTCTCCTGTTTCGTTATGTATCTATTTAGAGGAGCATCAGGGTAACAACCTCTATGAAAGAAATAATTGTACACATAGATACATACATACATACATACATACATAATGCATTACCCTTCCCTGTGGTCTTTTCATTTTAACAAGGCATGAGGCCTTGAATCAAAGGAATGGAAGCACAAGAATGTAAATCTACCTGGGTAGCTGAAAGGAAGTTTGGCAGCAGGTGTACCATCAAATCATTATTCCAACTCTGACAACTTGCTATATAAAGATCACACCTAATAAAAAAAAAAAACTAGAATTTATTTTTTTCAATCTTCTCACCCCCAGAAGATAATGCTATTTGTAGCTTTGAGTCATATCATTATTACTATGACTCCTGCTATGATATTTTCATCTCTTCTTTGCCATGCATGTCTATTTAATTAGCCTGTAGGTATTAGTAGATGCAGGAAATACCAGGTGTATATCTTACCATCTCAGTGAGAAGATATACATTGTGCCTCTCGAGCATTGGACTTTTGGTTAAGATTGGTCTTAATGTGCTAGCTTTAATGGGCTAGCCCTGGATGCTTGGTGTGTGTCCTAATTATCATAGTTATTTCCCTAAAATAAGTATAAATAATGAAACAATTATTGTTTCAAGTTAATAATGATAGCTTGACTTTAAACATACAAATATTGTAGACTAACTTCAAATTGTAAGTTTAATAAACTTTATTTACAACAGATAAATTTCTACTTTTAGTTTGAACTAGTTAAATAAAAGCTGTCAATTTAGTATGAAAGGTTTACATTGTTACTAGGCTTGCTTTTTAAAAATTTGAGGGATTATAAAGTGTTTGTCTTGTCAAAGGGTGAACTTATTCAGATCCTGAGTTTTTGACTTTAAAGCCAAAAAAAAAAAAAAACCACTTTTTTTTTTTTTAAGAAAAAAGAAGACTGGGAAAATTTGCATTATAAAAAATGTAAGTGAAATGGAGGGTTACAAGGAAAAAGATGAAAAAAGTCCAAGAATTTCAGTTTGTTCAAATAATTAAACTTTTTCTTGATAAAGTTTAGAAAAGTTGACAAAATAATATTCATCTTAATTTAAGTATTCTGATTGTTAAACCTGAGTAGGTTCTGTATTGCACTTTTTTACTATTTCCAAAGATGTTTTATAAAGCCTTAGTTCAGAATAGCTACAAAAATTGAGTGCCCTCTGATGATCAGAATATATCCTTTGAAGGACATTAGTTCCCAACTGGTAATTTTCCTATAAAACTTTTAGCAGTATAAAATCCAGAGAGAATTGTGTAATATATCATTAGATATTGGGAACCATTACTTCTTTATGGAATATTTGAAGCTGAGCTATATTCCTGAATAACCTTTAGCAGAGAAAGTAAAGAAATACCAGACTAGAATGTTCAAACATTTTTTCATTATTTTTGATCTTCACTATGTTAATTTTTAAATGGAGAATTTTGAAAAAAAATATGTGTATAAGCTCTGTCTAAATATTTCAACAATTTTGTGCTTGTAAATGTTGGAAAGTGATTATGATTCTATAATTTTAAGCTTTGATGTGCATTGAACTGCATTATTTTACCTTCCAATTTAAAATCTTTTTGAAAAGAGTTACTCAAAATTTTAGTAATCTTAGTATTCACATTCAATAAAGTATCTGTTTATATATTGCTTATCTCAGTAAATGTACAAAAATGGTTGAGCTAAATCCTCCATGTTTTCCTTGACTCTTGTCTTCAACTAGTTATTTTGAATATTTTTTGTCCTATCTTAGACATTATCCAACAGCAAGAATGATATTTTTTAACCAAGATGCTTTTTAAATTCCAAGAAAATTTTATTACTTCCAAAGAATTTTTTTTCATGTGATTCCTATTTGAATTTAAATACTTTTACCTTAACTTTCTTTTTTTTAAGTCATTCTTGTTTTATATATATATATATATATATATATATATATAGTTGTATATTATTTTATGTGGTGCTGAGGATCAAACCCAGTGTCTCACACATCCCAGGCAAGCCCTGTACTAACGGAGCCACAACCACGGACCTTACCTTAACATTCAATGCCCTAAAAAAAATTTGCCTTGTCTCCTTTTCTAACCTTATTTTATTTTTTTAATTTAATTTTAATTTATACATAAAACCAAAGAAAATTTTCACATAAATGGAGTATCAGGTGATGTTTTAATACATGTATAAACTGTAATCATGCTAAACTTCTCTCAAAATTTTCAGTTATGGTAAAAACCATAAAATTATTTCTTTTAACTTTTTGAGATATACAATACAAAAGCTATCTAGTCAACCTCCTGTGTAATGGAAACTTTGAACTCCTTATTTCTATTTAACTTTAACAAAGTACCTATTGATCATCCTGTCCTTACACCTCCTTGTCCCCCTACTGTCTTGAGACTTTGCTAACAACATTCTACTCTGTACTCTCAGTTTCTAAAATATCAATTTTTATTTATCAATTAAACTTAACTTATAACTAACACATAAAAGCATAAAATTATATATGGTGATAAGAAATGAAGTTGTAATACATGTATATGTTGTATAATGTTCAAATCAGGTTAACCTTATGTATCTCCTCAACATTTATCATTTCTTCATGGTGAAAACTTCCAAAATTCTTTCTTCTAGTTTTTGAAATGTACAGTACATGATGTCTGTAGTCAACCTTAACTTTATGCACATTGATTAAAATTTCCCCAGCCACACCTTTTCCCTACTCTTCAGGCCTCTCGACTTCTGGGAGATCAACTTTTCTGGATTTCACTTATGAGTGAAATTATGCAGTACTTACTTTTCTATGCCTGCCTTAATTCACTTAACATAATGATCTCTGGTTACCTTCACATTGCTATAAATGATGAAATTCCATTCCTTTTATGGCTTTATAGTATTCCACTGTGTATATTTATACGATATATTCATCCATTCATCATTTGATGGACATTTAGGTAGCTTCAAATTTTGGGCTAAATTTTGGAGTTGTTATTCAAAAAGTCCTTGCTTACTCCATTGTCCTAATGCATTTATCCTATGCTTTCTTCTAGTAGTTTCATTGTTTTGAGATTGCATTTAATGTCTTTAGTCTAATTTCACTTAAGTCTTTTAGTTGTGAAGAGATGGAAATCTAATTTCATTATCCTGAATGTGGATATTCAATTTTTCAAGCACTATTTATTGGAAAGATTGTCCTTTCTCTAGTACAATAACCAGTGGTATTTCTGTGCATTAATACCAATCTATTTCAAATAGAACTCAATAAAAAATCCCCTTTGCTATAGCTACACAAATAAAATACTTTGTAATAAATTTAATCAAAGATATGAAAGATCTCTACTATAAAACTTTAAAAATGAGATGAAAAAAATTAAAAAGTCACAAAAATTTGAAAGACATTCCATGGTCAATCCATTGATTGCAAAAATTAATTCTCTTAACTTTGACAACTATGGACATTTTATCTATTGATTCATAGTAGTCAAAATCAAAATACTGATATACTTCACAAATAAGGAGAAAACAATTCTGTTTTAACATATGTAGAGCACAATTTTTCATATATCTGGTTGTATACATAGTATATTTATACCAATTCATGTCTTCATACATGATTTGGGATAGTAAAGATCATCACATTCCACCATCATTAATTTTCCCATGCACCCTAACTCCATCCACTTACCTGCAAATGCCATGATTTTATTCTCTTTTATTGCCAAGTAATATTCCATTGTGTATATATACCACATTTTTTACCCATTCATCTATTGAAAGGCATCTAGGTTGGTTCCACAGTTTAGCTATTGTGAATTGTGCTGATATAAACATTGATGTGGCTGGGTCCCTGTCGTATGCTATTTTTAAGTCCTTTGGGTATAGACTGAGGAGAGGCACAGCTGGGTCAAATGGCGGTTCCATTCCCAATTTTCCAAGAACTCTCCATACTGCTTTCTATATTGGTTGTACCCATTTGCAGTCCTACCAGCAGTGCATGAGTGTACCTTTTCCCCCACATACTCGCCAACTTTTATTGTTGTTTGTATGCATAATAGCTGCCATTCTGACTGGAGTGAGATAAAATCTTAGAGTGGTTTTGATTTGCATTTCTCTAATTGCTAGTGATGATGAACATTTTTTCATATATTTGTTGACTGATTGTACATCATCTTCTGAGAAATATCTCTTCATGTCCTTGACCCATTTATTGATTGGGTTATTTGTTTTTGTTGGTGCTTAGCTTTTTGAGTTCTTTGTATACCCTAGTGATTAGTGCTCTACCTGATGTGTGAGGGGTAAAGATTTGCTCCCAAGATGTAGGCTCTCTATTCACCTCACAGATTTGTTTGTTTTGCTGACAAGAAGCTTTTTAGTTTCAGTCCATCCCTTTTATTGATTCTTGATTTTAATTCTTGTGCTATAGGAGTCTTATTAAGGAAGTTGGGGCTGAATCCCACATGATGGATATTAGGGCCTACTTTTTCTTCTATTAGATGCAGAATCTCTGGTTTAATTCCTAGGTCCTTGATCCACTTTGAATTGAGTTTTGTGCATGGTGAGTGATAGGGGTTTAATTTCATTTTTTGCTTATGGATTTCCAGTTTTCCCAGCACCATTTGTTGAAGAGGCTACCTTTTCTCTAATAAATGTTTTTGGCACCTTTGTCTAATATAAGATAATTGTAATTCAATCTTAAACCTCTAAAGAACCACAACAAACTTGAATAGTAATAGTCATAGTCATAGTCATCTGAAATAAAAAGAAGAAAGCAGGGAGTATTACTCTACCTGAATTCAAAATATACTGCAAAGCTCTACTCATCAAAACAGGATATTATTAGCACAAAAATGGAAATATATGCTAGTGGTACAGAATAGGGAATGTAGAAGTCAACACCACACATCAAATGATTTTTCAACCAAAGGTACTAAAAACCAATCATGTTAAAACACTGGCCTTCTCCCTTTCCTGTTTTCAAGGTAAATTTTATTTTGCTTTGTTCTTTGAAAGCCCCAAACTTGTTTTGGACTAAGAACCATTAGTCCTGCAGAGTCTCATGCCTACTGAATGCCTGATTCATTTTAGCATGGTTATGTTCTACTTGGCATTACAGACTCAGTGTTAATGTCACTTTCTCACAAAGACCTTCCTTTTCTACCCAGTGTTAACTTCCCATGATTTCTCATCATATCATCCTATATATTTTCTTTGTACTTTGTTCATTCATTCATTTTTTTTCTTCATATATTCATTCAGTTTACTTCTCAGATTCCCCATGAAGATGTAGGTACAAAGAATACGAGAACCTGACTTTCAAGTTCACAACTATATCCCCAGTACCCCAAATGCTTTCTAGTATATAGCCAGCACTTTATAAGTGCTTTTTCAGTGAGTAAATGGATGAAATGACTGTAGTTGTATGTATTAATTAGAGATTTTTTTAAATTTGCATTCTCAAATACAATATTTTGAACAAAATTTTATTAAAAAACATGTGATATTTTACCTGAAAGATTGAATCTTTGTTTATAAAAAAAAAGTGAATAGCTAAACTGATGCTATATTTTGTAAGCTTGAACATAAATGTGTCTAATATCTAAACAAAAATTTTATGTGTGTTTATGTATTTTTCCATGTATTTTGTATGGAATGTATAAATTCTATTACATTTTCATAAATAAATATAGGTTAAAATGTAAAATAATCTTTAATGTAAATAATTTATCTATTCGACATGCAAACAATTTCTAAATCTCAGTAAAGGCCTATGTTTATATAGTATAAATTACTTGTTTAGCTTACCTTCTTTTTAAGTATATAGTCCTATAATAATTAATATTATAATAAAATAAGCATTAAGAGTGGACTTATAGCAATGAAGATGCAATTATAAATAACAATAATTTTAATACAATTCCCTATGATCACTGGTGTAAATAATGAATTTTCAGAGTCAATATCTATCTATACCACTAATAACAATCCTGAGAATTCTGATTAAATCATGGCAGTTCTGTTGTTGGAGTGACTACAATGCACAGTTAGCTAGTTTGAAACTAAGCTTTGTAGTTCCTTTTTACCTGTGGGCAGAAGACAAATTGACCTTTTAACAGTCACCCTCATTATCCAAGTATAAACATTTCAATGGGCATAGTTCCTCACTGGTAGTGACTTCGGTGCTTAGAAAGCCTATTAACTCTAAACCAATAGGGTACCACTTAATGAACTGAAGCAACAACACTCCAAGTGGGTCCCTTGTGGACTGAAGAGATTTGCTGCCCTAGATACCTAAATACAGGGAAGGAGTAATTTAGACACTTGAAAAAATGCAGGCCATGGAAACTGTATCTATAAAAGCAAGGCAAAGTCAAGTGTTAAGGTACTTTTCCAAATTATTCAGAGTGAAAAAAAAAAGTGCTTTTAAAACATAATTAGGTAACAGTGGAAACTGAGGTTTTCATTAAGAATTGCTTGGGGAGACTGATGTATGATCTTTATTGTCACATGAATTGTAATGTGTAACACGAGGTAAGTTCTCACTAAACATTTTGAACGAGTTGATCAAGAGAACAATTGGATAAATTATTCAAATTTTAACAAATCTTGTATAATTTTTTCCTTTCCTTTTCCTAAACAGTGAACTAATGAGGATGTAATAATTTGGGGAACATTATTTAGTTTTCTAAATCTGTAAATGACAGCAATTTATGTGTTACAATATATACAATGTTGCTTGACTTAATCTTAATTTACTTTCCTATGAATGCTTTGTGGAAGGACTTTAAATATATTAAGTTCTAGTTGGAAAAATATCCAATTTCACCACAATTTATATCTTAATTTTTTATAGCAGAGTCTTTGAAATTACTATCCCATTACTAAAATAATTCTTCAAAAAATGTTGCTATTTCACATACAAAAGATCCTTTTTTACATTGCTTCTTCTTTGTATACCTTTTTTAATTGAAAGTCTTTTAGTTTTTAACATCAAATTTTTGATTAATTAGTTTGTACTATTGTTTTACTTGCAATTATTTTCTGTAATTTTTTAAACTCTTCTAGTCTGTATTACCTCAGACTGAGCAGTTATTTAGCCTTTCTCACACAATTTTTCTTTCTCATGATACTTTTTTTTTTTGGAAATACATTTATTGTTATATAAATCCAATTCCTACTATTCAATTTCTTGGAAACAAAAATGAAACAAAATTTAGCTATCACAAGCAAATTCAAGTACAAAGCAATAACAAATCAGGTGGGGTAAAAAGTAAGCATAAAACCCCACAGAAACATGAGTTGGGATACTATGCTCAATAGGAATTCGTGCAGTAGATCTGCAATTTATAATGCAAAAATGATACTCTGAAAAGGAGTATAACACAAAAGGTTATCTCTCTACCAATCTTGTTAACTATATATTTGTCAGAAAATAGCTTTTCATGTCACAACTTTAATGGTTTTTATACTCCATCAGTGGTTTCAGGATGCTTGTTAGATTGTCCCACAATTGCCTTGGGCATGTCAGAAACTGGATGGGAATTCAAAGTAAAGCCACTTGCCCAGGATTTTCTAGGTTTTAGCATAGATGGTGCTGCATCCTGGAAACCTCTTCAGTTCCAAACATATTTGCATGTTGGCCACCCATTGCCTATACCTGCACCCACTACCAGTCAGATGTGGCTATGCACACTTAAATAAAATCCAAAATTCAGTTCTTCAGTAGTCATAGCCACATTTCAACAGCTCAGCAGCCACACAAAATCAGTGGCTACTCTGCTAAGGTAGATGTAGATTATCTCCATCACCCCAGAATAGACAGTACTATTGTAGACAGTTGAAAGGTTACAAAACAAATAATAGCCAAAAGATTTTTATTACTTTTTCCAAATAGGATGAGAAAAACCCACATGTTAACCAACACAAAGTAAAAAAAAAAAAAAAAAAAAAAAAGAAAAAAGAAAAAAAACCCAAAAACTGTTGAATTCCATGGGAATTCAAGGGACAGTAACTTATGAGGTGAGTCATTGCTTCATAGGAGAACATTTTAAACATTGTTTAGACTTAGACTAGCCTATAATTTAGAGACAATTGCAGATTTTAATTTTTTGTGATATTATATATGAAATTTTGTATGAGTATCTCAAAGCACAAAAACTTCAACCTAAATTAAAGTGAAGACATTTTATAACTTAAAAATGTTAAAATCAGGGTCTGCCATATCTCTTCTAAAAAATTTACATAATACTGTGAATAAAGAAGTCAAATTCTGCTATAGGAGGGGTGCAGAAACATGTGTTCTCAGGATTCCTTTCTTTTGATAACAGTGACAGACTCAGAAAAAAAATGTAGTTTCATCATATTTTAAAAAGGTTAGTTCATGACAAGTACTTCATAGTTTTTTGTTGTTTTTAAATAAGGTGAACTTGAATTGTAAGTATTTTGTGAAAAATAATTCATTAGAATATATCAAATAAATGACACTTTTCCTATAATATTTGATTTTGCAATTTAAATAATTAATTTAGTAAAATAAATTATTTTCTATTTTAGTGTTTATTATATGGAAAATATATTCTGTTAATTATATAAATTCTTAGATTATATCAGTAATATACAATTAATTTTGAAGTAATTAGCCATTGTCAGAATCATCAAATCAAGCCTCCATGTCCAAATCTAGATTCATTTTTCTCTGTCTACTCTGGCAAAACTTGATTTCTCAGACCACAAATGTTTAGTCTACCCTTACTTAGTTCTAGAATTAAGGTCATTAGGAAAACTTAAAATAATGTATGATATGATGTTCATTTTCTAAAATGGTTTTTCCTTTGACTTGTATATGCTTACTTTGAGAACTTTTCCATTTTTTCATTGTAAAAACCTCTCTGAAGCAAATAGGAGAGAGCTTACTGGCAAGTCTAAATTAATCATGAAGAAGGAAGATAAATATGGTAAAAGCATAAAGAAACCTGTAAAATTTAATTTTCCTCAAATTCCAAGCATTACAAAGCAATTGTGTTGAAGAATATTTTCTGTATACTTCCATTAAAATGTCAGAAAAAAGAAAAGTGTAACTGCAATGATAAGAAATGGGGAAATCATGTTTTCAGCAGAGATAGAGATCTCGTTTTTTCCTCCAAAACCTCAAAATAATTTTTACTTTAGGAGCTTTTGAAAACCTTGAATTTTGAGTAAATAAGAAAATGCCAGTTAGCTCCATGTTTGTATTTGTGCATTCTTCATTGCTTAAATTATGGTAAGCAGTTCCTCATTCTTTCCTATTACCTCTCTCTTAAATTGAAATCCCCAAAAAATCTATTCATAAAGTTTCTTTGAACTTCATAAGTGAATAATTTCTTATATAACTGCAATAAAACCTCTGGGAAAGAAACTATTATGAGTACTATGTCAGCAATTTTAGCTTATTGCACATGACTTGTTCTCTTTTGAACATGGCTATTTATAATTTAAACTTTGTATAATTTTATAACTTCAGAGCTGCTATGAGCCTTGTACCCTCCACCCTGTTTTTTTTTTTTTTTTTTGGTTTGGTTGTTTTTTTTTTTTTTAATTTAAAAATTAATTTTACTAACCTCTTTGGGAAGAAATTTTAATGAAGAAAATAACTACTAACTGTTACTAAGTAGTGTTTACCTCATATCCTTGGGATGAACACCAAATCATATCTATCCAAAATGTGCTCATGGATTCCAAAGTAAACTTCAAATTTCATAATTTCATGGAGCTAAAATCATGCTAGCACATTGTTGACTATGTAGAATATATATATATATATATATATATATATATATACACATATATATATATTATAATATTTAGTATATACTAGTCAATATATACTAAAAAGTATACATTGAAGCACTGGGAGGGCTCAACTTAGTATTCTGTGTCTGCTGTCAGCATTTTTGTTGTCATTTTTGTTAAATGTTTAGCAGAGTGGGATCCTAAGTAACCAAGGAATGACTGGAAGTTTCAGTTGGGCATGAAAATTATACAGAAAAAAAATGTTAATTGCCCTGCTGTGGGCAGAGATTTTATTTTATTTTATTTGAAAAGGAAGAGCTTAATTTTCCAAGAGAAATAAAATTTTAAAAAATAAAGAAACTAAGGTGGATTCAGAAAAACTGAAGTCTGCTATTTATCATTTATATGCCAGTTAGTTTTTCTTCTGAACAATCTTGATTTGATGAAAATGAAGAAGTAACTATCTGCTTTCCTTACAGGACAGTTGTGATAGTTAAAAGAATCATTTCATTATATCTCACCCCCCCACACACACAGAGTTATGAATGTTTCTGGTGTACAAATTGCTACCAATACAGGCTATTTCAATTTGGCACTTTAGGATATAGGTTTTATTTTCCACAGTTAATTCTGGCGTATTTGTTATGTCACTAGAAAATCTTCTCTAGAACTCTTTATAGGATGTTCTTATCTACAATCACCATGCAGTTGAAGTCTCCTCTTAGCTACTAAGTGGTCATTCTCATCCATTCCAATCCTTCTCCAATTAATTCCCCACATTGCAGTCACCATGTTTATGCAAATCTTGTGATGTCAGTTACTCTGCTTAACATCTATTATTACTTTGTATGAACCACTGAGCTTTGTGCAGTTTGGTTCCTGCTACCCTCAGGAGATTCGTTATGCATCACTCCCCTGATTTAGCAAACCCTAGCATTATGATGTTTTGGCTTTCCATATAATCTTCTACCACCAAGCAAGTACTCTCATTAGCCAGGAACACCCACTCCCTACTCCAGCACCCGTTTGAATGTTCAGATAGTATTCATCCATTTCTTTTGTTCATATTTTACTTTCTCAAAAAACTTCCTTCAATTCTCTAGCTTAAGTTCTTACAATGCATTCATGGGGCTGATTGATTTTTCTTATGGAACATTTATCTGAGAACTTCTACATTCATTACAATGAATGTTCATTTAACATTTACTTCTTTTTACCAGATTACAAATTCCTTGGGAACAACATTATATCTTCTGTTTACTAGTAAACTGTACCATATCTAAGATATTACAGAGGATGAATTATTATATGAAACTCTTCTAAATATTGTGATACTATTTTACAGGCTAGTAATGTAGACTTTAAAAATACTTTTTTTTCTTTTGAAAAATTATTTTTTGCTGAAAAATAAAAACATAAATTGTACTTATTAATGGAGACTGAAATATTTGATACATGTATATACAGTGTGTAATGTTTAAATATAATTAAACATCTTTATCTTTTCAAATGCTTATAATTTCTTTAGGTCAAAACTTTTAAGGTCCTTTCTTCTAATTTTTGAAATGTACATTATTGGTGTCTGTAGTCAGCATATTGTGTAACAATATGCCAGAGCTTCTTGCTTTTGCTTTTATCTAACTATAACTTTGTACCCATTGATCAACCTTTCCTAATTCCTTTTCTGCAAGTGCCCCCAGCCTCTGATAACCAACATTCTACATTCAAATTCAAATTCTATGAAGTCATTTTTTTTTATCCACATAGGAGTGAGATTATGCCATACTTGTCTTTCTGTAGCTGCCTTGTTTCACTTAACATAATGATCTCCAGTTCCAATTATCTTACAAATGACAGTATTTCATTATTTTATGGCGGAATAGTATTCCATTGTTTATATGTGCCACATGTTCTTCATTCACTCATCAGGTGTTTACTCATTCATATTTTGGCTATCGTGAATACTGCTGCATTGAATATGGGAGTAGAGACATCTCTTTGAAATGGTGATTTAATTTCTCTTGCATATATACACAGTAGTGGGATTACTGGATCTTATGATAGTTCTATTTAATTTTTTTTTTTTTTTTTGTACCAGGGATTGCACTTAGGGACACTAGACCACTTTGATTTAGAGACAGAGTCTCACTGAGTTGCTAAACACATCGCCATTGCTGAGGCTGACTTTGAACTTATGATCCTCCTGACTCAGCCTCTCAAGCTGCTGGCATTACAGGCATGCACCACCACACCTGGGCTCTATTTTAATGTTTTGAGGAACCTCCATACTGTTTTCAACAGTGACTGTACTAATTTACATTCCCCTAATAGTGTGGAATGGTTCCCTTTTTTTCCACAGGCTTGCTTGCACTTGCTAAATTTTTAATCTATTTAATAATAGCCATTCTTACTGGGTAAAATCACTTCTCATTTTAGTTTTTGATTGGCATTTCCCTAATGATTACTGATCTTGAGCATTTTTTTTTTCATTTATCTCTTGACCTTTTTTTATGTTCTCTTTTGAGAGACATTTAGTTAGATCTCTTGCCCATTTTATAAATTAAGTTATTGTGAGGATATTTTTTGCTATTCTGTTTCTGTGGTTCCTAATATAATGTGAATATCAATCTCTGCTTAAATGTATAGTTTGCAAATATTTTCTTCCATTCTATAGATTTTCTCTTCACCACGATCATTGTTTCTTTTGCTGAAAGGCACTTTTTTAATTCGATTTCATCACATTTGTCTTTTGCATTTTCCAAATGCTTTTGATGATTTTGTCCACAAAAACTTTGCTTATTCCAATATCCTGAAGTATTTCTCCTGTTTTCTTTTAGAAGTCTTACAGGTTTAGGTATTATATTTAAATATTTAATCTGTTTTATGTTGATTTTTGTAATGGATTCGAGATAAGATCTAGTTTCATTTTTACTAAAAGTATTGTCCTTTTCCAATTTGTGTTCTCAGCACCTTTCTCAAAATTCTGTTGACTAGAGATGTGTGGATTTATCTTTTGGCTCTGTTCTGTTCCTTTGGTCTGTATATCTCTTTGCAAACCAACACTTTGCTGTTTTGATGACTACAGCTTGGGTAGTATGTTTAAAGTCAGTGCAATGCCTCCTGCTTTATTTTATTTTATTATGCTCAAGACTGTTTTGACTCCTCAAGAATTTTTCCTGTGGTTTCTTATTAATTCTAGAATAGCTTATTCTAAAAGATTTCCAATGAAGATTGCCATTGGTGATTTGTGAAGATTGCATCAAATCTGCTAATCACTTTGGGTATTATAGACATTTAAAAAACATTGTCTCATCCCATCCATAAATGAAAGTTGTGTTTCTAGTTTTTTATGTCCTCTTCAATTTTTCTCATGAAAGTTTTATAATTTTTCATTGTAGAGTTTTTTCATGATGGTAAAATTTTAAACTGGACCTGTACTAAGGTTGAGGTAGAAAGCAGGTCTTGGGAGAAATGCAAGAATACAGGTGGCCCCAGTGTATACTCTGAGTACAGTAACATGCAGAAAGTGGCCCTGTGAGCTACCCTGAAATCAAACAGGAAGTAACTTAAAGAAAAAAAAAAATATGTTTAGATAACAAAGTTAGTTGGTTGATGTTTGAGATATTTAGGGAAAATGTTGCAAAGATTAATGTGTGAGTTTGGGAAGGATCCAGACACTAAGTAGAACTGGGACTCAGTGAGGATATCACACTGGGGAAGAAAAAGTAATCACTGGTTCCATAACTTGACCCCCATCAAAATGGAATTCATTTCACCTGAGCTATTGCACTGTGGCTTACTGAGGATAACATACCTAAGAAGAGACCCTGAAGCCTAAAAATGTTAATCCTAGAGAGAAAGGTAAAAGTAAGTTTATAGAGTAGGAGAGAATTATTTAAAGTTATGAAGATTTATAAATCAATGAGAATTTATTATTAATAAGAAACTATTTGAGTCAATACAAAGTGAGCATGAATGCTATCTGGAGTAGCAGAATGTATGACACAGGCAAGAGAAGAGGCAGAAAACTATAAGGGAAGGATATAAGAAATGGCTAAAGATAAGTCAGCGTTTAGTACATAAATTAAAAACATAATGAGCAAAAAGAGAAAGAAGAAAAAAGGAAATAAGTTCTTTCTCTCAGGGAATTTGAGAATATTCTGTATGCCATCAGAATTTTGTTTTTTAGAATCAGAAAGTATTAAATCCAATATACAACCAGTGAACTTTGTTTTGGCCCAGAATGTAGTCTAGGTAGTTGAGTGACCCAACAGAGCAGTTATTAAGACAGTTGCAAAAATAGGAGACAATGACTTAAAGAATAGGGATATAGGAAAATAAAGGAGCTAGAAAAAAAAAATAAAGCACAACTATGTTTCCCACTTCTTGAAGAAGTTACTGTGGTAATTTGCATTTTTGAGGTTTTCTTTTTCCACTAAATTATTGAAATAATTCTATGCAAGTGTGAGATACTGATGGAGTCTCCATTCAATAAATGTAATGGGCATCTTTTGGATAAAACAGTAAACAAAGTATGATATGTAAAAAATTTCTTATTCTGAGTACCACTGGACACAAATAAGTTAAGATTATATTAAAAATAATTATAACAAAGTGACCTATAATAAGAAAAAGAAAATGAAATAAATTAGATACTCTGAGCACATAGTGTTGAGGTTTTCGAAAATAATAAATTCTTGTGGAATTCTTTGCTATGCTACTTGAATTATCAATGCAAATTTTGTATGCCCTTAACAATCACAAGTTCCTAGCACCAAAAACCAAAAACGAAAGAACAATGACAACAAGAAAAATACAATTTTTTTTTTACATTTGTCTTAACTATTTTGTCATTTCTTATCGTACTTGTTTATCTTATACGCTGTGGTCAGTGAATAATGGCCCTTATAAATGTCCATATCGTAATCTTTAGAAGCCAGTGAATTTGTTAGGTTACATGGAAGACTATTGCCAATGTGATTAAGTAAACACCTTGAGACAGGGAGAGTAGCTTGAATTAAACCAGGTGGTTCCAATCTAATCACAGGAATTCTTAAAAGTGGAAAAGCTTTTCAGGTTTGAGGGAACTAGGGAGATGGCATACTCAGGAAGAACCTAAGCTACAGTTGTTGGCTTTGAAGCTAGAGGAAGATGCTATAAGACAGGAAATGTGAACAGCTTCTAGAAACTGTGAAGGTAAGGAAAAGTTCCCTCCCAAGAGCCAGAAGGAATGCTGCCCTACCAACCCTTTGATTTTAACCCAGGAGGTCCAGTCAGACTTTTAACCTACTAAACTGTAAGATAACAAATTCATGTTTTAAGCCACCAAGTTTTTTTTTTTTCTAATTAGTTACAGCAACCAAAGCACAAGAGTACCTAGAAATATAATGTCATATTTTGTGTAAAGAAACTTAAAAATCAAGGGGAATAAATGATAAAAAGACCTAATGAAAGTAGAGTCCACTGGAAAATGAGTTCAGGATTCTAGTAATAAATTAGCACTATTTTTAGTTTGTCATGAAGGCAAGTTTATTTTTTCACTACATTTAAATCTTATCCTCAAACTATCACTTCAACAATGAGTAATTCTTTATTTTCAATGGAGTTGACTCTCCAGAGAGTCAGTGAATAAACTTTACTGAAGCTGTAAATGTGCCTTTATCATTCATTAGTCTAAAGATTTCCATCAGAACTGACTTATATCCTTTATGCTAACCCAATCAAAAAGCTAATTAAACTTTATTATTCTGCAAGCTTTTAGTAAATGAAGATAAGCAAATTTTCAGAAAATATAATTCATTTCCAGACCTACATAAATAAAATGATTGAATATGTTTCAATAGGTTGTCAGACTGTGGCCAATTATCAGGAGGTATGAATTCAGACCACATTTTATTTATCACTGAAGTTACATATATTATTTAAAGAAGTGTGAGAAATGTGGTTATTATCAGTCATCAAGTGTTATTTGTTTTTGTTTCCACTATATCAAGCCATACCACATGATGATAATGGATGATTTCACTGTAGATCACTGTTCACTAAAACATAAATGAATCACTGAGATCTTTATCACAGGAGCTCTCAGAGATAATTGGTTCTTGATGCAGTGTTAAGTACATTATTTAAATTAAGTATTAATAATCACATCAGCTAATGTAAGCTGTAGGTATCTTGTTCCCTGCTCTGTGATTTGAACAGTGCCCAGAAATCTATACATGCTCCATACATCTTTGTTTAATAAAAACAAAACTGAATAGTTTTTTTCTATTTTTTAAAAATAATTGTACCCTATTATAGAAAAAGAAACTGAAACTTAGAGTTTCGGTCTATTCTGCCATTTGCAATGGAAGTGGGTTTTAATTTCAGTTAACTTATTCTAATGTTCAGGCTTCTCAACAATGTTCTGCAGTGGATAGCACTGATGCTAGTCCAAGGAAGATAAACCCTCAGCCAGATCCATACTTTTTAACTCACATTCCCAGATTATTTCTAGGAAATGTCTGGGTGTGTTCAACTTTGTACTCTAAGATTATTTAGTTTTTTAGTTAGTTTATAGAATAGAGTAAGTTTCAAGAGAAGTGGTCCCATATTCAATTTTTAATCATCTAGATTATTTAGCTTCTTGATCAAAATTTATCCTGAAGTACCAAACTTATACTGTACTTTGAGACTAAAATGGGGTCTCTAAATCTTACTGATGCAAATTTTGTTGTTATCATTTGTTAAAAAAAATCAAGTGATTGTGAAAAAAATATTTTTCCTTTGTTCATTTATATCTCACCTTCCTTTCTTGTGCTTAGCTATACTATTCAGAAGATACTTTAAAAATATTTTAATGTACCCTACTCTGAACTATTATAATAGTACCATCAACTATTGCTATAGATCTTAAGAGTTAGAGTGATTTTATGTCAGTTTCTTATTTCATTGTTTCACTCGTAGTGAGGTAAGTATGCTTTTCATTGGCTTTTTATTTCAGTTCATTGGCAAAGATGAACCACAAAACTATGAGTAATAACTTTGAATTCTGTAAGTGTATTTTATTCCATTCATATGTCAATACTTAGAGACTTGATAACATTCAGATTTATTTTTGTTGTTTGAGGACTTGACAAACTCCAAGAGAGATTTATAAATAGCTTCTTAAAAATGTAAGAAATGCATATGTCAGTGTTTCTTTTATTATAGCCAATTATTACCACAGGAAGTTTAGTGTGGCCAGAACATAAGCGCTATCCAGAGTAACTGCATTGGAGAAATGTGTAAAAATGTAAGATGATGGTCATATCTTTTGTCTCTTTAGATTATAATCTGATGTTTATTAGGTTTAAATTTATTGGTTCATTTTTAATAAGAACACTCTCTAATTATTGAAAAGAAACTCAGAGTTTTGTGTTTGCTTGTTCATATATGGAATAATAGCCATAATGTAGGTGACAGTAAACAAAAGATATAGCACAATTTAGCAGTGTTATTAGAAAGTATTCCTAAGTGTATGTGGGTAGGCAGTCATCAATTTCTAGAGAAAATTAGACTAATGAAAGATTTATATATTTATTTTCAATTAATAATTCCTATTTCTTTTATCTATTCATATCTGTGCTCTGTAAAGGCAAGAATGAGGTACAAAAGTATTTTTTCCACATTATAATATCAAAATACATTTTATAGCATATTTGATTAAGTTATAAGAACTAATCTTGCATTACTGCTAAAAGCATAGGGGAAATATTGTATGGAAAAATCATTAAGGTAAAATCAATTTTACCTTACAAATGCAATAAACTCTATATGAATTAAAATATAAAGTCAATCAGGAGACCCTCTTTTAAGAAATCTACACTTGGCTTGGAAAGGGGGAAAATGATACACAGTTTTGTTGCTAAAGGAAGTTTACCCAGGAATAGAACACTTGCCTGGTATATGTGGAAAACTAGGCTTGATTCCAAACGTGGAAAAAGAAAAAAAATTGACACTTTGTTTGGGGGTAATATTAGATTACAAATAATTAAAAACAATATTTTCAAGTTTTCTTATTTTGGAAAAAAACAGCTTTAATCACATTCTAATTGAGTAAAAAAAAAGGCTGATTTTTCTTGTCTGTGACTTCATGTTTGTTTTTTTTTTTTTTTTTTGTCTTGGACATTAACTCACTATAGTTTTGCCCATTATTCTGCCAATCATTTATTTAAAAAAACCTTATCTCTTGCTTTTAATCAAATAATACATTAGCCACAGGATTTAGGATTATACATTAAACATAAAAATATCCCTGTGCCTTCATGATACTTTTTGAAGAGAGATATTATTAAACAAATAAAACAAATAATTAAAATTTAGTTAAGTTCAATGAATGGAGAAAGAAGAATGTTAAAAGGAAGAAGTGTACAGTTATCTCAGAGATGTTATGAATTTGTGTCCCTGGCAAGTCTTGATTTCTTCGTACAGATATATCTCATCAGAAACCTATTCCCTGATTTTCTGAAATCTAAGTACAATACAATTTAGGATCCAAAATATAAAAACTGTTAAGCAACAGTGCAAAACCTAAATGGTAGTATTGTATTTCGCCTCATAATTACCCTACCCTATATTTTCAGTTCAAAGTTGATTTGTAATCTATGATTGTATAATTATTGCATGGTATAATTCTGTTTGCCATGCCACTTAAGAGGTAAACAGAGCAGAAATGCATTCACAGGTGGCACATGGATGTGCATTTGTCTTCTCATGCACTAGGAGTTGCAAACCTATAATTCTTAGTGCACCTGCATTGTCAGTGTATTTACAAAAGCCAACTTGCCTGGTTTGTTTACAGAGCTAAAATACTAACTACTAACACATGTTACATGAATAACAACACATCAGACAATGATTATCAATGTTAGTGGCATAGAACCATTGAACGCATAGAAGATTTAATTTAAAGTCTAGACTTTGCATTGCTGTAGTAAATTTTCTGAAGTGTAATATTTCAACTATAATGCACAAATCAAATCAACTAATGTGGGTTTTTTTTTTTTGACTGGAAAATGTTTGCTAAATTGTCATAAAGAAATGATGTGTGTTATTCAGTTTTAATCACAAGTATTTTGTACATCTTAATGTTGCACAAGACATAGTTTACTAACAAATTATTTTTAACTAATATTGTCACAATTAAAAAAATCTTCACAGAATGGTTGCACCACTTATAAAAAAAGAATTGGCATAAAATCTGCAATAATAATGTAGTGAAATTTGGTACAAGACATCTGTGCAGAAAATGAGAAAATGATATAAAGCACTGGTGTGTGATGGCTAATCAGTGGTATTATTTGTTAGTGTATTGATACTCTACAAAGATATCTTTAAAAATAATTAGAACCTTTAGAATTACATTCATGAAAGGAGTTTGAATATACCCAGATCTGTATATGATAGAGAAATTAGAAAATTAGAAATTTTCTAATTAGAAATTAGAACAAGGCAGAAAAATAAAAGCTCCTAATATACACAAATTTATTACTTTTAATTATACCAAATATAATAACAAAAAACAAAAGATACCAACATTTTTTAAGTTTTGGGAACTTTTTCTGTTTTGTGAAGTTAAAATTCAAGCAATTATGTTCATTCTGCTTACATGTTATTTTTCTCTTTTGAAGCATCACATTAAGTGTATGAAACAGCAACTGCAGTGATAAAAAAATCTGAAACTGAGGACATGTAAAAAGATTTGTTCATTACATTTAAACTATCAAAACAAACAACAGATTTAACATGTCCTCTGCAGAGCAAGGTTATTTTAGCTACAAAGCATAATGTGGTGAGCAATGGCACATAAGAAAGCCAGACTCTGTGTCAACATTTTCATCTGAATATGCCTTTTTGATTCTGCTGTGTTTAGTGGGATCCTGAAAGAGCAAAATAAGCCATCATATTATCATGTGCAAGGTTGAGCCTTTATAACACTAAACACAATTATCAGTTACTCCTGCCTTGTTACCGTTAAATTTGTTGAGTCTGGTTTTAGAGAACCTCCCCCAAATGTGGCATTTTTGTGGTAATGAATTACTTGACATCAAACTCTAGTTAAATTGTTTTCAACTAATTGATTATTGCTTTTACAAGTATATACCTCTGACTAGGGTTTAAAAAACTATTACTTTCAGTATTGTTGTTTACCATAGTAAAAAGAAAAAAAACAATTATTTTATATTGGATAATTTGTTTAGTAAATAACAGTAAGTGTATGAAACTGAAAACAATGGTGTGGAGTAATATGCATTGCTGTAGAAAGATATCCACTATGTGTAGTTTAATGATAAAATATACTATATTATATTCACATAAAAGAATATCCTTCAGAGTATGATTTAACTTAGAAAAAAATAGAAACAAATAAATGGTATAAAAATCTAATGCTTTATGTGAATAGATAAAAAGATTTTACATTGCAAGTGACAGAAAACTCCAAAATGCTGTTTTGGAATTTTTATAGATATAGATATTGATTTGTTTTATATATATATATATATATATATATATATATATATATTATATTGGGTGCTAATTGATTAAAAACTTGCATATGTTTAATTGATACATTTTGACAAATTTGTATATGGGCATACACCCAAGATACCATTACAACAAAGTTGCAAAAATCCATTACCTTTAAGAATTTCCTTGCATTATTTGTGCGTGTGTGGTGAGTGTGTGTGTGTGTGTGTCTGTGGTGAGTGTGTGTGTGTGTGTGTGTGTGTGTGTGTGTAGGTGTTTTCAGAACACTTAAAGCAAGATCTATCCTCAACATATATTTTAAATTGCACAATGGAACATTGTTGACTATAGTAAACTGTTTAAATGGCTATTCCAGTAATATGATCATAAATATTGACGAGCAAGTAGAGAAATTGGAACCCTTGTGCATTGTGGGTGGAAATGCAGAATGGTATAGCCACTGTGGAAGAGAGTAAGAAGATTTTTCAGAAAATCAAAAATGGAATTATTATGTGATCCAGCAATCTGACTTCTGGATGTGTATTCAAAATATTTGAAATTACAATAAGGAAAGTTATCAGCATTCTCATGTTTATTCATAGTGACCAGGATATGAAAAAAAATGTCCATGTGGCACACTCATTATGGTAGAATATAATTCAGCCTCAACAAAAGGAAATCCTGCCATTCATACCAAAATGAGTGAAGGGAGAAGATATTGTGCTAAGTTAAATAACCATGGTTAAAAGGTTTTTCTTTTGTAAGAGATTCACATGGACAATGCAGTGATGGTGAGGAAGCATCACATAATTGGAGCCCAGGCAACTTCTAACTTTATTTTTCACCTTCGTGATTTTTAATATTCAGTGTAGTTTCATTTATCTGGATGGTCAAACTGCAGTCATCTTGTCCACATTTCAGGTGGAAAGAGAACATGAAGGGCAAAAGAACATAACTTACAGACGAGGCAGCCACATTCAAAGTATTTTGAAAGTTTTATATGTGAACAAATGGGTATAAAATGGACAAGAAAAAAATGAATAAAATCTCAATCTGTGTGTGGCAAGAATGGTATATTGATGTGATGCAAATGTGTCCTTTATATTATACTGTCAAAACACTGAAAATTAAATTATTTGAATGGTACCAAAATGTTCTATGAATAATACTGAAAGAAAAAAATGAAAAGAGGTTAAGGAACAGACTAATGGTTTTATTTGAGATATAATAGTCACAAAATTATAGTTTTATAAAAATACATTTTAAAAACAAAATAGTTTTTAAATATCAGATGAAAAATATTTTTCAGTTTTTTAATTTTTTCTTAAATACTTTACGATTTGGTGCATCTATTCTGCATTGGGAATATTCTGGAATATTATATATTTCTATACACTAGCTTCTATTATATAATTATTTTTTTAAATAAAATTTAAATACTATGCATTTTATTTTTTCCAATTGTTTGGGCAACAATGCATTTCTTCTTAATTTATTTAGATTTTTTTCATTATACATGCAGATTTTTCATAATCCGCTTTTATATAATTATATAAGCATTGAATATATCTTATTTTAATTAAGACTCATGATGGTGGGATTCACTTAGTTATTTTCACATATGTACATAGGAAAAATATGTTAGATTCATCCTACTGTCTTTCCTATTCCTGTTCTCCTAACTTCCCTTCATTCCCCTTTCTCTAATCCACTTGACAATCTATTTTCCCCCTCCTATTCCATTATTGTGTGTTAGCTTCCACATATTAGCAAAACCATTTAACTTTGTTTTTTTGGAATTGGCTTATTTCACTTTGAATGATAGTGTCCAGATCCATCCATTTTGCAGGAAATGTCATAAAGTCATTTTTATGGCCGAGTAATATCACTCTGTATATATACACCATGATTTTTTTATCCATTCATCTATAGGCTCCATAACTTAACTATTGTGAATTATGCTGCTATAAATGTTGATGTTGCTGTATCACTATAATATATTGATTTTAAATTATTTGGATGTATTCTGAGGAGTTGGAAAACTGGGTCAAAGGATGGATTCTTACCCAGTTTTTGAGGACTCTCCATACTGTTTCCCAGAGTGCTTTCCAGAGTGGTTGCATCAATTTTCAGTCCCTTAAACAATATATGAGTGTTCCATTTTCCCCGAATCCTCACCAAAATTTATTGTTACTTGTATTCTTTATAATTAACATTCTGACTGGAGTGAGATGAAATCAAAGTGTAATTTTCTAATATGCATTTCTCTAATTACTAGAGATGTCAAATTTTATTTTTATATATTTGTCCATCATTTGTATTTATTCTGAGAAGTATCTGAGAAGTTTTTTGTTTGTTGGGTTGTTGTTGGTTTGGGGAGTCTTCTAAATATAGGATCATGTCGTTGGCACACAGAGGTAATTTGAGCTTTCTTTTCCTATTTGTATCTCTTTAATTTCTTTCTTCTAATTGCTCTGACTAAACTTTCAAGGACTGTATTAAACAGAAATGGTTAAAGAGGGCACTCTTTACTTGTTCAAGTTTTTAGAGGGAATGCTTTTAGTTTTTTTCTCCATTTAGAATTATGTTTGTCTTGGGTTTGTCATATATAGCTATCAGAATGTTGGTATGTTCCTTCTATCCCTGGTTTTTCCAGTGTTCTAAAGAATGGATACTGTATATTATGATTTTTTTTGCTTTATTGATATAATCATGTGGTTCTTATCATTGAGTATATGTTTATGTGATTTTTACATTTATTGATTTCCATACGTTGAGCCAATCTTGAATATCTGAGATGAAACCTTCTTGATGATGATGCACTACCTTTTAAATGTGTTTTTGTATCCAGTTTATGAGTATTTTATTAAAATATTTTGCAACAGCCCAATCAATAAATGGGCTAAGAAGCTGAACAGAAATTTCTTAGAAGATACAATCAATCAAAAAATACATTAAAAAATGTTCAACATCTCTAGTAATTAGAGAAATACAAATTAAAACTACTCTAATAATTCATTGCACTCCAGTCAGAATGGCAGTTATCAAGAATACAAACAACAATATTTTGGTGAAGATGTGGAGGAAAGGCACACTCATACATTGCTGGTAGGACTGAAAATAGGTGCAACCTATCTGGAAAGCAGTATTGAGAATCCTCATAAAAGTTTGGATGGAATCACCATTTGACCCAGATATCCCATTCCTTGGTCTATATACAAAGGACTTAAAAAGAGCGCACTACAGGAACACAGCCGCATCAATATTTATGTCAGCTCAATTAACAACAGCTAAACTGTGGAATCATCATAGATGCCCTTCAATAGATGAATGGATAAAGAAACATACATAGTGGAATATTACTCAGCATTAAAAGAGAATAAAATTATGGCATTTGCAATAATTTGGATGGAGTTGGAGAATATCATGCTAAACAAAGTAAGCTGATCCCCCCAAACCAATGCCTGAATGTTCTCCCTGATAAGTGGATGTTGATTCATAAGGGGGGAGGGGTGTAGGTAAAATGGAGGAACTTTGGGCAAACAGGAGGGAGGGAGGAGAGGGAGCATGAGGGCAGGAAATATGGTGGAATTAGATGGACATAATTACTCTAGGTACATATACGACTGCACATATGTTGTGACACTACATCATGTATAACAGAGAAGTAAAAAGTTGTCCTTCAATTTTGAATAATGAATCAAAATGCATCCTGCTATCATACATACCTAATTAGGATAAATGAATAAATTAAAAATTTAAAAAAATTATCTCTTCTCCACCCCTACTCCAGTTGATGTGACGTGGAAGAGTTCCCTCCTTTCCTATTTCATGGAATAATTTGAGGAGTATTGGCATTAATTTTTCTTTAAATTTATGGTATAACTTGGCTGATAATCACTCCATTCCTAAACTGTTTTTTGTTGGTAGGATATTGATCCCTTCTTTAATTTTATTGCTTGAAATTCAGCTGTCTAAATTTTCTACATCCTCCTGGCTCAATTTCAGTAGATCATATGTCTTCGAAAATTTGTTCAAGATGATTTAGCTGATTGGAATATAAGTTTTCAAACTAGTTTCTGATTATCTTCTGTATTACAGTAGTGTTTATAGTGATATTTCCATTTTTTCATTTTTCATTTGTTCTTTATAGTTATGCATGACAGTAGAATGCAATTTGACACATTATACATATGGAGTATAATTTCCCATTCTTGTGGTTGTACATGTTGTGGACTGAGGCTCGCTGTGTATTCATATGTGAACATAGAAAAATTATGTTTAATTCATTCCACTGTCTTTCCTATTCCCAACCTTCCTCCCTTTCTTTATTCTCCTTTGTCTAATCCAATAAACTTTTCTTTCCCCCAACCCCTGCCTTATTGTGTATTAGCATCCACATATTAGAGAAAACATTTGGCCTTAAGTTTTATGGGATTGGCATATCTACTTTTGCTTTTTTTTTAAAAAAATATATATTTTAGTTGTAGATGGACACAATTCCTTTATTTTATTTATTTATATTATTCATTTATTTACTTACTTATTTTTATGTGGTGTTGAGTATCAAACCCAGTGACTCACACATATAACTCCAGCCCCAAACTTCTGATCTTCATGCCTTAACCACTGAATAGCTAGAATTACAGTCCTAGCCACCATGCCTGCTTCAATAGGCCAATATTAAATGAAAGAAGATGCTTCAGTGGAGACTCTTAGGTGACTTCATTATTGAATATTTTCTGTTATTGGGTATGTTTAATGTGGTACTTGGGATCCAACCCAGGTCTTACCTTATGTGCTAGGCAAGCACATTATGACTGACCAACAAAGCCAGTCTTTGTATGGTGTTTTTTTTTGTTGTTTTTTTTTTGTTGTTGTTGTTTGTTTGTTTAAATAACTCTATGTATTTAGATGATAACAACTAAGAATGCAAAAACTCCTTTTATTTGAAAACAACAAAAATCAAAATATATGGTGCTAAAATCAATAGATTAATGAAACATAACCTCTACATACAGACTCTAGAGAAAAACATGCAGGATGTTTACTGGGAATGATTTGGGGAATCAACATTCATGGAAGAAAGGGAAAGAAAGGGAAATATGCAAGAGTGAGCAGAGGGAAGCCACCTGAGGTAGGGGCCCAACAAAAGCTGACTCCTTTCTTTTTTTTTTTTAACTTTTTCTTTAAAACAGCCTTTACAGAAAATTAAAAAAGATTGTCAACAATAATGGTGGATCACCTTTCAATATCAAATGTGCTGTTGCCATTAATAATTTTTGTTAAAAGACCTTATGCTTTTGCAGCATAGTTGCCAATTATGATAATTAAATGGTCCTTGTTTTTCAGGCTGTAATATTTTGCCTTTTGCTGTTATGTATGCTCAGTCAATTATTAACTGATGGTCATACTAGAATTTTATCCTTAACAGGCATGGGCATTCATGTTTTATACCTTACTTATGAAAAAACTTTGTATCTTCAATACTTAGTTTTCTTTACTATCAAGTTGTATTAACAGATTTTTTAGCAACAATTGTTTTATACATGCCTCTTGATGGCAAATTCTCTTTGTTATATCAGCTTCCTTAATTATAACCCTTTTATATTAACCCATCCTTAATTTTTTATATTAACCCTTCCTTAATTTCTACAATCCCTCTTGTAGATGGATTAATGGTATATACAGACAGAGGTGAACAATGAGGTGTAATATCTGTTTTTATTAATGATAAAAGGACAGAATATTATACCCTATCTCAAATCTCTCTACAGTGAGCCAAATTAGCTGCCATGATCTTGGTGCTAATATTATTTTCTACTACTTTAAACATTATTACAGATTTTCAATATATAGTTAAAACTTGCTCTTTGTATTTTTATAGCTGTGTTATACCCTCTTTTGGATAACAATTTACTATCTCTCTTTCTTTTTAACCCTCTAAACTCTTTTGCAGCATTGTATGTCTCTTATCTTCCTCACTCATATCCACAGCCACACCAAAATTCCTGGACATTTGACAAAGGGTAACGATCATGCAGATGAAACTGTGAACTCCCTTTGTCCTTTGTTTTCAGATGCTGTGGAATCCCATGGATTTTTTTTTAATCAAAATGCTTGATCACTAATGAAAATGTTTCCATCTCTTCTCAACAGGCTCATATTAGTTAATAACTATTCTCATTCTGTACCCTTTCAGGCCCCTATGTGGGAATTTGAGAATCCATGGGGCCTACATTCTAATACACTTTGGCAAGTGATTGTTACCCATTTCCCTTCTTTTCATCCTTACTCCTTTCTTCATGTTTCCATTAATACCCATTCTGGGTTCATTTGGGCTGGTGCCCATAGGTCCAAAAAGGTATCTGCTTGCATTTCTCATTTATTGCTTTGCTTTGCCACCTGGGCGAGACAACTCATGTAAAAACAGATAATGTCCTTGCATATACATCCTGTACTTTTGCACAATTCTGTAATCAATAAAATATAATTTTAAGTCATGAAATTTCTCATAATCCTACTGGACGAGCTTTGGTTGAACAAGTGTATCATACACTACAAACATGCCTTTTAAAACAAAAACAAAAAAAGGGGACCTAGACTCTCTCATATGAATAATATTTTAAATATTGTTTTATTTACAGTTAATGCACCCAATATGCAAAACAAAGTTAATAATCACAATTGGTCATCAGCTTTGGATAGACATTTTATTCCCAAACAGCTGTTACCAAAAATTTATGTAAAATATAGGGTTCCACCAGATGCAGGATGACAGGACCCTGCAACTTTGATCAAATGGGAAAAAGGATAGACTGCTATGCTTACACCAACAGGTTGTGTTTGGACTCCAGTTCAATGCATGAGACCTGCCAATTATGAGTTGGCATCAGAGACTTCACAACCTGTTTCTCAAGTCCAATTTGACCCTGGATAAGGAGGATTCCACCAAACAAACAGAATGTCATTCTCCTTGAAAGAGAAGGGACACCACATGAAGGCCCTGAGATACTCAACCTCCAGTGACTTGGGGAGATATAAAATTATTAAAAGTCTCAGCTCAACAGCTGTTGGCTCAAAATGCACTCCAGAAAATCTGGTTACTTCTTTGTTTGCTAAACTTACACAAAACTCTGTGTATGTTTTCGTCCTTATGATAATGTTATTCTGCTATTGTACTCCAGCTGTGGGAAATTCAGTACAGTCAGATTTCTCAATTTCACTTGGCTGAAATTGTTAACTTGTCTGAGATTTGTATATGCCAGGATATTGATATAGGAAGTATATTGGGCTTCTGTCTTCTTCCTGTGTGCCATGCTGCACACGAAATTACAAATATAACTATGTTATCTAAAGGAGGTATCCAAAACCTATATCTTATAAATATTCTTATAATTGGGGAAATCCTCAGAATGTGAAGCCTTCTAATGCTATGATGTTACTCACTTCCACTGTTGCTGTAAATGCAGCTGACATTTGTGCTGAAGTTAAAGGCTGTGTACATAGATGTGTTTATTTAGGATGACCCTCCTTTAATTGAATTAAGGTGGAGCCCATTATGTATGAAAATGATTATATCCCCTTACCACCAGGATGGTTCTTTTCTTGTGGAACATATACTTTTAATTATATACCTGCTAATATGTCTCATGGTACCCATTGTTGTCTCAGCAGACTAACTGTATTTCTACCATCCCCACAGGATTTGATAGGCCATCATCCTGCACAACATGTCCATAAAAGGTCTATTTCCCTTTATGAAAATTGTGATAATTCAGTAAACCTTCTCTCCAAGGAGAAGCTTTTACTTTTTTCTTAGTGGGTATCCCTGTACTAGCTGTCAGGGCTTACAAAACAACTAAAACTGGCCTGTACTATGGTAAAAAATCTTAATCATCTCTATGGAAATCACTATGCTGCCCACACTGACCTAGAACTTGTTATTTTCCTGCCTTAACCACTGAGTAGTTCAGATTACAGGCCCAGCCATCATGCCTGTCTCAAGATGCCAGTTTTATTTTTTTAAATTTATTTTTAATAATTTTTATTTATTTATATATGACAGCAGAATGCAATGCACAAAATGGATCAAGGACTTAGGAATAAAACCAGAGACCCTGCATTTAATAGAAGAAAAAATAGGTCCTAATCCCCACCATGTGGGATTAGACACCAAATTCCTTAATAAGACACCTATAGCACAAGAATTAAAACCAAGAATCAATAATTGGGATGGACTCAAACTAAAAACTTTCTTCTCAGCAAAAGAAACAATCTCTGAGGTGAATAGAGCCTACATCCTGGTAGCAAATCTTTACCCCTCACACATCAGAGACAGCACTAATCTCTAAGGTATATAAAGAACTCAAAAAGTTAAACACCAAAAAAAAAATAATAACCCAATCAATAAATGGGCCAAGAACCTGAACAGACACTTCTCAGAAGATGATATACAATCATTCAACAAATATATGAAAAAATGATCATCATAGCTAGCAATTAGAGAAATGCAAATGGAAACTATTCTAAGATTTCATCTCACTCCAGTCAGGATGGCAAGTATCAATAATACAAACAACAATAGTGTTGGCAAGGATGTGGGGGGGAAAGGTATACTCATATACTGCTGGTGGGACTGCAAATTGGGGCAGCCAATATGGAAAGCACTATGGGTATTTCTTGGAAAATTGGGAATGGAACCACCATTTGACCCAGCTATCCCTCTCCTCAATCTATACCCAAAATACTTTAAAACAGCATACTACATCAGTGTTTATAGCAGCACAATTCACAATAGCTAAACTGTGGAACCAACCACAGTTTAGCTACAGATGCTTTTCAATAGATGTCAGTTTTAAATGAAAGAAGATGTTTGTGTGGAGACTCTTAGGTAAGTTTGTTGGTGAATATTTTTTGTTATAGGGTGTGTGTGTGTGTGTGTGTGTGTGTGTGTGTGTGTGTGTTTAATATGGTAATTAGAATCCAACCCAGGGCCTTGCCTCTTGTGCTAGAATGTTACCAGTAACAACAAAGCCAGTCCTTATATGGTGTTTGGTTTATGCCACAACATCATAACTCTATGGTTCAGATGATAACAAGAAAGAATAGGAAAAGTTCCTTTTATTGAATACTACAAAAAAAAAAATCAAATACATAGTGCTAAAATCAATAGATTAATGAGAAAAAAAAACTCACACATAGACTCTAGAGATCAATGCGCAGGATATTTACTGGGAATGTTTGTTTTCTCTATATTAAATATTTTACATTGCTTTTATGTATATAAAACTTGGTTTTGCTTTCTAGTGTAGAACAAATTCTGTTCAAGAATATATATTGCCATTTGTATACCAGATGAACATGATCTGGTGCCTAAAATTTCTAATGTTTGATTTTCTTTGGTTTTAAATTCTGTGTCCAGAAAACTCTGTTGCAAGATTAAATAATATCTGGGAAATGCTATGTATCTCCAGGTACTCTTTATCATTTTCCCTATCCTCCTGTCTCCCTAGAAGTATTCATGTTCTAGCTTTATTTATCTTCCAATAAATTGGTCTCATGTCTTCATCAAGCTGATTAAATATTTATAATGCTATCAGTGTTGTATTTAAAAAAACTCCATGAATAAGTCAGCCCTATACATCATAATTGCCTACTGTGAAAATATTTTCAATACACACCCTCATTCATTGAGCTACATAGTTACTTAAAAAAAAAACTTGCTTTTTACTCCTCACATATTGGTCTACATTAAAATCATCTTGGGACCATGTGAGTGCACAGACTACTAGTTGCTGATTCCAGAATTTCTGATTCAATAGTCTGCAATTGATCTAAGAACTGGCATTTCTAATAAGTTCTTATGTGATACCACTGCTTTAGACTGGGAGCACAATTTGAAGACCATTTCTTTAACCATTCTTGTGCCCTTTGTTTGGTTCTTTCTGTTCTATTTTCTTGGTGTTGCTTTCCTTTCCTTTCACTTTTTCTTTTGAAAAGAAAATGTCAAATGATACTTTCTTTAAAAAAAAAATAGAAATTTTTCTAAGGAATTTTTTTTTCTTTTGTTCCTAACAAATAAAGCTTTCTGCATTTTGACAAGTATCTTTCACATTGTACTCATTGTCTTATAATTAGAGTTACTGGTTTATGTAACTTTCATGACCTGTTAGGTTCAAATTTTTCTTTTTTTAGACAATTGAACTGCCAAGAGTGTCCCTAAATAAGCCTGGACTCCTGTGACACAAGAGGTTACTGAAATAAAAATTATTATGAAGAATAAGGGTGGCAAACAAAGTCAGATGGTGCCTCTGGCTTGACTTCTTCACTTGGAGGAAGCATTCAAGGTAAGTGTGAAACTGAAGTTGACAATTACCTAACTATGCCATCTCTACCCTTCCAACTGATACCCATATATAGACACCAGGCACATTCCTCTGAAGTTCTATTTGGGAGAGATGAGAGGTATAGCACAAAATATGAATTTGTCACAAGAAAGGGATGTAGTGCTGAAAAGGGCAAAAATAATTATTTCTTTCTATGAAACACATGTGTTGAGAGAACTAATCCAATATACATCATTACTGATCTAGCATGAATTATAGTGAAACCTTAAAATATATCTGTAAATAACAGAATAACCTAATGGAGTATAGGTAATTAGAAAAAAAGACATTGCATTAAAAAAAATGACAGATGGAATAAGTTTATCCTTGATATCCACTTATATTTTTTTGTTGTTGTTGAGAATGTCCTCATCCAAGCAGAACTTTGAAGAAATCATGTAATATAATTTATCCACCTATGACATATTTAGAAAATGATTTCATTTATAATAACGTTTAAAAAATAAATAAATGTCTAGAAATAAGGTCCACCAAAGATACGGAAGTCATTCCTGATGAAAATTTCAGAGCAATGAAAAAAAATTCAAGACATTAGACAGTGAAAAGATCTCCCATGTTCTGAAATAAGCAAAATTAATATTGTTAAAATGGCTATTAAACCAAAAGCAGTCTACAGAGTCAATGCAATCACTATCAAAATATCAATAACCTAGAAAACACAGTTTTATATTCATATAGAAGAACAAAAGACACAGAATAGTCAAAGTAATTCTTAGCAAAAAGAGCATGCTGGAGGCATCATAATACCTCATATCTAATTATACTACAGAGGTGTAATAACTGAAACAGCATGGCACTGGTATAAGAAAAGAAACATAGACAATGGAAGAGAATATTAATTTTATTAACACACTTAAGGCATGTAGATATATCAGTACAACATCGGATTTCAGACATAGATTAATCCTTAGACATCAAGTCATGTTTGAATTTGGATTCAATATCACTGAGGAACTAAACATTTATAGTGATATAGAAGTAAAACATGGCAAAAATGAAGTGTTACATTTATTACTAAAATTATAAAATTTTAAAAAATATATTTTATAATATGTACCTATATGTATATAGATATAATTTGTTTCCAGTGCTGTGAATGGAACTCAGGGCTTTGTGCATGCTAAACAAGCGTTCTGCTAATGAGCTACAAACCCAGCCTTCAATATCTTTCCTATTTATCAGTAGATAAAAATATAATTGGAATAAATAATTATGAATATGGTCTCTGCTAGGCACCCCTTAATGTAGAAATGGTAGAGCAAAACTTTGAGCTGAGATTAACTCCTTACAATTAAGCCCATAAAATCACTTCCAATGATAACTAAATATAAATTTTAAGGAAATTATAAGTTACTTTGCAATTACCAGAAAGATTGATTTACCTATGCATTTTTTCAAATATGGGTTTGAGATAATTCAGGACTTTCAAGAAATCATATAATGTAATTTATCCACCTATGACATATAGATTGACTGATATAGTATTAATGACTGGGAATATTTTCTTGTACAATGCTTCATTTATTAATTTGTTGGGGAAAAATTGTGCTTTTGTTGTTCCTGCTTTGTTTTTGTGTTGTTTTGCTTTAATTGTCCTTATACATGGATATTAAACTTTTATACTAAGCAAATCTCTATTTCTATTTGTAAATTTATCTCTGTACTCTTGCTTCTTAAATATTAATGTCCTCCATTGTTGTTACATCCTAGGTTCCAATAGAGAAACTGAGGCTTTTTAGGTGGACTCTATTTTCACAAAATAATAGTTATAGAAGATAAATATTATAGTTAGTGAATAATACCTTTTTTACAGAATAGATTGGAATATTTACATAAATTTATTTTTAAAGTTGAACTTCTGATTCTTCCTTACAATCAGTGAGTATTTCTCAATTCCCCTACCAGATCCCTAAGGTATGATTCACTTTCATCTGCCATTAGCAGCACTTTAATGGCAATATTTAAAGAGAGATTTTAAATAGTATCTTTCTTTGCTCATCTAGAGACCTTTGTTCAAATCAAATTAGCAATGACCTTTCCAAAATACAAATGCTATCAGGCCATTAAAAATCGTAAATGGCACCACATTTCATCAAGTATAAAGTCCATGATACTTAGCCAGTACCTCCCTAAGCAGTTATTTCCTATTTGCTTAGATTCACAACCAGCCATTACTCCAAACACAACCATAATGTTAAATAGGCAAAGACTTTCTGAATATTTCACTTCTCCATAAATTTACAAATATTCTCTTTTGTTCTCCTTTCATGCTCCTCCATTTCATTAGATTCCTGATTCCCACTGTTTGGGTATCCCCATGCTCCACTATAGCAGAATAACATAGACTGTGATATTTATTCATAAAAGAAATTTATTAAGGTCACAGTTCTGTACACCAGGTAGTCAAGGGAGAGCACCCTGAATCTGGTAAGCGCTCTTAAGGTGCATTATCTAATGCAGGAAAAGTAGGAGGACACTGACTGTAGCCTGTGGAAAAGTCCTCTTTTGTTACAGTCACTCCCTGAAGAGCTAGCACACTCCCATGACAAAGGGTCTAATACATTCATGACCTACACACTTCCCATCAGATCCTACCTCCCAACCCTGCCACATTGGGAATTAAGATTCAGACATATGTGTTATTGGAAGACACATTCAAACCATGGTCCATATTTAATCTCCTAAGACTCAACTCACATTAAATCTTATAAGCTTTCAGGCAGAGCCAAGCATTGTCAGTGATGGTTTCCTCCAGTGCTATCTATTATACTATTTATGTAACTTCTTATATACATCTACTGGAGATACAAGTTCAAGAACAATTTGTCAATATTATATAGTGTGACAATACAGTGGGGTGAGCTATTTCATTCATACACAACTTAGATAATAGTTTGAAGAGAGTTATATTCTTTTAATTTTATTACCACTACAAAAAGAATTATTCTTACAATCATATGACAGATATTTTGGGCTAGAATATGTATACCAAATTGCAGGTTGATTATTTTTTGGATAAAACATTAATATTGTACTTATACTATATTTTTAATTATTTTATTACCAAATATTATATTTTTAATGCTTTTATTACCAAATATTATTTTTAATGCTTTTATTACCAAATATTATTACCAAATAATAGTTATATAAAATAATGGGGTTCATTTTAATGTAAACATATATGCATGGAATATAATTTATTCCTTTCAGGCCCTAGAACTGCCTCTTTCCCTTCCCTTCTCCCTTCCCCCTGATTCCCTTCCTCTATTCTACTGGTCTCCCTTTTATTTGTTGTTTTAAATTGGTACTTAATATGCATACATAAAATTGGAATTCACTGTGATGTATTCATAGATGTGCACAACATAATTTGGTCAATTTCATTTCATCATTCTTCCCTTTTCCTGTACCTCCTCTTATGGGAATAAGAAATTCTTAAATTTAGTATCTTCAGTTTTAAAGCCTGATATCAACTAATAAATGTCACAATTTTATATATATATATATATATATATATATATATATATATATATATATATATATATACATGCTGAGATTGTTGAAATCATGATTCCTTTTAGTTAGGACTATTGTTTCTTTTTATGGAATATTAATTTATTGGCAAAGTAACAGCATGTCTTGGGGGACACGGTGGCACATACTTAGAATCCCAACATCTCAGGAGGCTAAGGCAGGAGGATCACAAATTCTGGGTCATCCTCCACAATTTAGCAAGACCCCCAGCAACTTAGACTGTGTCTTGGAAAAAAAATTAAAAAGATGTGGAGACCAGTGGTAAAGGAAAGGTGGGTTCAATCCCACATGCATTTCCCCACAAAAAGAAGGTATATATTTCTGTGCTTGAAGGATGGATTTATATATCAAATTGCCCTTATTTGTCATTCACTTTTGTATTCATTTATTTATTCATTTACATATTTTATTACATACAATATAACATCACTCTACTCGGTATTTAATAACTTTTTAGAAGCCAGACCATTCCCCTTCCCACAAGAAGCTTAAATTCTACTGAAGACAAATGAAAATAAATAAATAAATTTATAACATAAAGTCAGAAAGTACCATAAAGAAAATGAGTTTAAAGTAGCTGGCATGCTAGAAAACTACTGTATTAGAGAATAATTTTAGGTAGGATATTCAGCAAGAACCTTCTGAGGAGTAAGCCTTTGACCTGAGACATGATGAAATGCGGGAGGTAAAACATTCCTGACTGAATTTCTAATAGACAACTATTGTTTTTTTTTTTTTTTAATTCATTAATTAACTGGGGGTTGATCCCAAGACCTTGGGTTCAACCCAATCTCGTTCAAGTTTTCATTTCCCTTTTCAGACACATTGCCCTGTCACTATAGTTCCACATCTCAGCAAATGCTACTGTCATTATCAGTTTAGATTAGAATCATTAGTCTCATCATTCATGCACAACTACTCCAAAACCAGATAAATTTACATTGAATCTCATGACTTTTTAGTAAAAAGCTCACTACTGCAATCCTAGCACAATCTGTAATTGTCTTCTTGAAGAATTGTTTCAATAGCTCCCCAGTGGTCTACCAGATTCCAAACTGTACCTGTCTTTTCTTTTCTCAACCACACACTAAAATTTATTAAACTTTAACCAGGACATGTGAATCTCCCTGTTCAAAATTGACCCATTGCTCTTGCTAAGGATACAACTATTCGATGGCAGGATTTACAGGGCTTTGAAGTATAGCCCTAACTCTTTCCTTAACCCTTTCCTCTCTCTATTCTTTCTAACCACAATGGCCTATTTTCATGTCCTTAAGATTTTTTGTTTTTGTTTACTATTTGTTTGTTTTGTATTAGAGATTGAACTCAGGGGTGCTTAACTACTTAGTCACATCCCCAGTCCTTTTTCTTCTTTATTTTTTATTGTAAAACCTGGTCTTACTAAATTGCTTAAGGTCTTGCTAAATTGCTGAGGCTGGTTTTGAACTTGCAATCCTCCTGCCTCAGGCTTCCAAACTGCTGGGATTTTAGGCTTTTACCTGCTTTTTATTCATTGAGTATTCATTTACTAGTACATCAACTTTGGAAGTTTGTTTGGCATATGCTTTTGAAATACTAAGAATGGGTGAGAAAGAAAGATATTAACTCCCTTATCACACAGAGGAATGTGAATACAGTGGGTGCATGTCAGTTGCAGTGAAGGAAAGGCCACTTTGGGGCATATGCAGGAATATTTGACTTAGTCATGAGGTTTAGAGAGGGACCCTAGGGAAGGAAACATTATGCTAATATTTTAAAAATGAATTCAAGTTAGTTTGATCAAGTGAGAATTAAAACATTTTTCCAAAAGAAGATTGCTGACAAATAACTTTGCATTGTGAGGAGATATAGAAAACTTAAGGAATTCCCCAATGTTCAAGAGGCACTAAAAAGTCAACTTGTTAGTGGACTTCCTCTCTAGCACCCTTCTCTTTCCTAATACAATTGATTTGTATGCATCATCTCTTTTACAATGTACTTAGTCTTTTATGCAGGTCTTTTGCACATGCTGCTCTCTCCATCTGAAATCGTCTTTGGATTATGAGTTCTCTTCACTCATGTCTTGGTTTAATTAAAGTTCCACAGGGGTGTTTCTACTCAGCCTCTTCAATGGTGAAACCCAGTCTTTTTGTTTGTCTCTTTCAAAAATTGTATTATTTTAAAAATAATTAATAAACCATTAACTTGTAATTTTGTATTATCCCTATTGTCCAGTAGATGAGAGTTCTATAGAGGGCAGGCCCATGCTTGATGTGAGAGTCCTTGAATCCTGGTGACTTGACACAATGGTTCATGCACATTATACACAATATCATTTTGAGTGAACAAATAAGTTTTTAAAAATGAGCACTATGTATTGCTACATTTTATATTGTTACAACAACAACAAAAATGATGTTTTAGTTAAGGGACTGGTTATGAGAAAGCTGCATAAATATACAACATGTTCATTTTCGCCATAAATGTTAGCTTCCTTTTATGTCCCAGAATGGTAATATCCTAAGTGCCTTGTAACTGCTTGGGTATGTTTTGATTACTAACTTCATTAAACTTCACATGTGGGTGGACACAAGTTGAGGTATGTTTCTTCATCTCTTTCTGATTTCTCTCTCTTATGCCATATTAGGAGTTAACAATCCACACTTCTCATCTACTCTCCAATCTACAGGATGAACCCTTTTGTTTTGTTTTGTTTTAAAATTCTCTTGGCATCCCATGACACTGTCAGAAACTGCTCTTATAATTTTTTTAATTGTTTATGGAAGATATTCTGTTTTACTTAATTGAGTGTGTGTGTGTGTGTGTGTTTGTGTGTATGTGTATGACATATTAGTATTCACAGGGTAAATACCCATCACTTTTCCTCTCTCCAAAGTTATTCAAGTGGAAATAAAGGCCACATTGGCTTTAACACAGTGATAGAAAATGAAACGTGCATACATAAATAGTTGTACATTCTTAAGCATATGATTAATTTCTCAACCTATGTTAAGCACCTGAATAGGAAATATTACTTATAGAACATTTTTCTTCATTTACTGCCCAAGCACATACATTCATAAAGCAATATTTTTTCACAGATTAAATAGATGATGTTTATTTCAATGTTCCTTCTCAATTCTTTTTGGCATTAGCTAAGTGATATGGTGTTGGTCACACTAATATTGTGCCATTCCAATTGTTTATCTGTTTATTTTATAGGCAGGTGAAATCTGTTTAGCAGGAAATGTTTATAATCTCACCAATGACCCTGAAGGATTGATTTTAAACAGTAAGTAACTGTTACTGAAATTACTTTGAAAACACTATGTAACACCTGCATGTCCCCATGTAAATTACATGCAGGTTGTTTTCTTCTAGATTTTCACATTCCATATTGAATAATAGAATAAATTGTGAAACCATTCAACTAATTTTGTAGCAAACTTCAAAGTACCACACAGGTAAGAAAATTAGCATGAGCATTCTGCACTGTGGTTTATTGCTTTTGCTTACATGCCTAAATAAGGCACATTGTTATTTACTCAAATGCATTTTTCCAGAATCCAAATTCACATGTCTTAAAAGGGCAAGAGAGAGGGAAAAAAAGGATGAAAAACTTTTCTTATGTAAGTTTCTCACATCATATCAACAAATACATAATTTAGGCCTACATAATTTAGTAAAACATCTATGTCTATAACTAAAGTTAAATGATTTATTACTTCTTAACTATAATTAGAAGTGACAGGCAAATTATAATTGAAAGACTTATTTAATGCCCTGGTATCTAAATAGAAACATTCTCAATTTTTATTTTGAGATAATATATGAGTCAAAGAAGCATAACAAAGGGATTAAATAAAATTGTCATGTATCCTTTATATAGTTTTCCCTGAGATTAAGGTTTTATATAATCATAGATTTGTCATTAAAACCAAGAATTTACCAATGGAACAATGCCATTAGTAAAACTATAGACTTTATCTAGAATTGATCATGCCCACTAATGTTCTCTTTTATATCTATGATCCAGTCTAAGACACCCTACTGTTTTTAAGCACCAAGTCTTCTCAATGTCCTGAAACCAGTGATTTTGTCTTGTCTTTCATAAAGATTATCAGCCAGATATGCTGAAGAGTGTCCCTAAATTTGGTTTTGTTTTGAATAAATTGGGATTGTAGATTTTAGAAAATAATGTCAAACAGTTTCATGATATCATAGCAAATGTTATGTCTTGTGACCATTATTACTAAAAAATATTAGGCATGATCACTTGTTATAGCGATTCCTATCAGGATTCTTCACTTTAAAAGTTATTATTGTTTTCCTGTCCATAACTCACTTCACAAAAAACAAGTTGTTAAAGTTTAATGAAAATAACTTTTATTTTGCATAACATAATAATATGTATGTTGATATAAAAATTCTACCAAAGATATTTTTTTCAAAAACTAGTTGGCCCATATCTGCTCTGGATTTAAACATTAGAATAAAGATAAAGAGGCCACAATACAAGGTAAAATTATTAAAGAGGCCTGAGATTAAGACAAAATTTTTAAAGGCCAAAATTTATTCATATAAAATTTTCTCATAAGTTTAATTAATTAATTAATTTGTTTTTCAGAGACAGATTTATTTAGGAAAGCAGATACACATTCAAGGGTGAATGTGGGATAAAATAGAAAATCAAGTGAGTATGTATTTATTCATCTTGAAAATGAGAAACTCTTGAGATAAAGTGAGAAACAGATATTCAGGGGAGAATGTGGGTCATCTCCAAAGGGAGGGTCAGTCTTCTCAGGACCTTTAAATAGCAAAACCTGACTTAAAAGTTTTTTTCTTGGTCATGAGTTTATTTAAGACTTCTAATAATATTATCTCTATAATTGATGATGCAACCAATGCTACTTACAAAGTTTCATTTGCACACCCAATGTTTTAAATTAAAGATGCTATTTCCTCAGGATTAAGAACTTGATTTTCATATTTTTTTTCATATTTTTTGCACTATATTTTTTGGGTTCTAAAAATCCAATAAAAAGATTTCATTCTAGTGTAAGACGTATTTCTTTACTCTATGGGAAGATGTTTGACTATTCTTAACATTTAATAGTCTGATATTACACCAGCAAATTATCTCTAGTTAAAAGATTTAAAGACTGAACTTTTAAAGAGAATATATTTAGAACCCTGGTAGAAATAAACAAACAAATAAACCTTTCCAAACATTTAATTTATCTGATCCTTGAGGAGACCATCATGATGGTTCCAAGAAGAATTCAGTTTTACATCTACATACACACAAACAGGTACATATATGCACATATAGACACACAATTAATTTGCAAATAGATGAAAAATGGCTTGAGGGAGTAGGAATATTCTTCCCTCCTTCAGAAATAAATAATTTGCATATCTGTGAGAAATAATAATTAAACTTGCCTTGCTGTCAATAACGTGAAATTTATGCAATTTTACCATATGTATGAATAGCTCAAAGATAACAAAAAACAGAGTATTCTGGTAGCATGATTGGTAGACCAGTTGGGTAACACACAAATCAATCTCTTTCATTTTTATCTATTTTTCTTTTATTTCAAAGGAAGATCTGACCCCTTGTGACTAATTTTTTTCCCTTAGCACACATTAAAAGAAAAAAGCAAAATTATTAAACTGCTAAAAGGCCCTCACTTTACTTCCCATGCTTGAAACCCTAGGACCTCTCTATTTTCAAGCACCAAAGTCATTTATGGCTTAATCAAAGACAAAGACAGCCTTACTGTTGCCCTCATTTTGACAAGTGTTACCTAGATTTATTATTAACTCTAAGCCCCTGACATTCATTTTCTATATAATTAGCTCTCTTGCCTAAATGGGCTAAGATTTTAAAGACTATGTTGAATAGAAGTTGTAAAACAGTGCATCCTGTTTTGTTCCAGTTTTTTAGAGGGAATGCTTTCAATTTTTTTTCCATTTAGAAAGGTGTTGGAATAGAGTTTAGCATATATACTTTTAAAAATATTGATGTATGTTCCTACTACCCCTCATTTTTCTAGTGTTTTGAACAGGAAGGGACACTGTATTATTAAGTGCTTTTTTTTTTGCATTTATTGAGATGATCATATGATTCTTGTCTTTAAGTTTATTCATGTGATGAATTACATGTATTGATTTAAGTATGTTGAACCAACCTTACATCCCTGGAATGAACACTACTGATCTGGGTTCACTATCTCTTTAATATATATTTATTTATATTTATGTATTTATAATATGTATATATTGTATTATATGTATATTTAATATGTATATATTATAATACATATATATATATATATATATATATATATATATATATTTGTATGCAATCCACCATTTTTTATTAAGAATTTTGCATCTGTTTATGAGTGATATTAGTCTGAAGCTTTCTTTCTTTAATGTGTCTGTCTGGTTTTGGATACTAGCTTCATAGAATGAGTTTGGAAGGGTTTCCTCCTTCTCAATTTCATGGAATAATTTGAGGAGTATTGGTATTAATTCTTCTTTGAAGGTCTGGTGGAACTCATCTGGTCCCAGGATTTCCTTTGTTGCCAGGTTTTTTTAGGGCATCTTCAATTTCATTGCTTAAAATTAATGTTTACATTTTCTATTTTTTCTCATTTAATTTGAGTAGATCGTATGTCTCTAAAATTTTTTAGATGTCTTTAAAATTTTCTATTTTATAAGAGTATAAATTTTCAAAATAGATTCTGATTATCAACTGTGTTTCAGCAGTGTCTTGTGATATTTTTTTCATCACAGATTTTAGTAATTGGAGTTTTCCCTCTCTCTTTGTTAGTTTGACTAAACATTTATTATTTTTTAATTTTATTTATTTTTCAAGGAATCAACTTTTTGTTTTGTCAACTTGGTTTATTTATTTATTTATTTATTTTGAGTTTGTTTTAATTTCATTAATTTCAGCTCTGGTTTTAATTATTTTCTGTCTTATATTGCTTTTGGTGTTGGTTTGTTCTTCTAAGAGTTTGAGATATAATATTAGGTTATTTACTTGTTGACTTTCTATTCTTTTAATAAATGAGCTCACGGTAATAAAGTTTCTTCTTAGGATTGTCTTCATCATGTATCAGAGATTTTGATATGTTGTATTGCTATGCTCATTTACTACTAAGCATTTTATTTCCTCCCTGATTGCTTCTGTTATACATTGGTCATTCAATATCATGTACTTTAGTCTCCAGTTTTTAGAGTAGTTTCTATTTTTTATTTTATCTTTCATTTCTAATTTTATTTCATTGTGATCTGATGGAATGCAAAGTATTATTTCTATTGTTTTATATTTGCTAAGGGTTGCTTTGTGGCCTAAGATCTGTTCTATTTCAGAGAAGGATCTATGTGGTGCTGAGAAGAAAGTATATTCTGTCATTGATGGATGAAATTATCTACATGTTGGTAAATCTACATTATTCATTATATTATTTAGTTCTATACTTTCTATGTTTAGTTTTTGTTTGTAAATTTTGTTTAGTGGTGAGAGAGGTAAGTTAAAGTCACCCAGTATTGTTGTGTTGTGGTCTATTTGCTTCTTGAAATTGAGAAAGGGCAGTTTGATATTTGTAGATGCTCCATTGTTAAGGGCATATATATTTATGATTGTTGTGTCTTGTTAATGTATAGTTCCTTAAGCAATATAGTATGTCCTTGTTTGTCCCTTCTGATTAACTTTGGCTTAAAGTCCACTTTTTATGATATGAGGATAGACACCCCTGCTTGTTTGCAAGATCCATGTGAGTGATATGTTTTTTCCCATCCTTTATTGTCAGTGTGTGGATGTCTTTGCCTATGAGGTGAGTCTCTCATAGGCAAAGATTGGATTAGAGAAAGCATATTGCTGGGACTTGTTTTTTAATACAATCTTCCAGCTTATGTCTTTTGATTGATCAGTTTAGGCCATTTACATTCAATGTTATTATTGAAAAATGATTTTTATTCACTGTCATTTTGACTTATTTTCAGTTTTTAATTTGAATTAGCTTTTCCTTGGATTGACTATTCTTTTAGGGTAGTTCCTTTATTTGCTGGTTTTTACTGTTACTTTTCATTTCTTTTTCTTGAAATATTTTATTGAATATGTTTTATAGTTCAGGCTTTCTAGTTGTAAATTCTTTTAACTTTGAAATATCCCTTTGTCACAGGTTCCCCCTAAGAGCTGTTGGGAAGGAGACTAAACTTTCTTTTAACTGTGAGCCTTCATCTGTCCCAGTAAATCTTAAATTTCATATTTTTTCCTTTCCCAACCAGTTCTGCAAGCAGCTGGATTGCAGGGTGAAGGGGAGAGCCAGGTATATTTCCATGATCAATTGTCCCCTGTGTAAACCTCTCTCCAAATTTGAAAGTATGAAAGTTATTTACAAGTAAAATAAGAATCAAATTTTTTCTATACTTTGTAAAGAACTTTTCCTACATAGCTTAACAATCTTATCAGCCTACATTTATATATTTTTCCATTAATTTGACTGAAAAGTACTTACTTGTCAATTAACTTGATCAATTTAAAAATATTCGTCATTTGTTATCTTGAAAATATTTTTTAAATTTTTTTAAATAAATTTTCTGTTGTTTGATATAATTCATAACCTAAAATGCTCTAATTTATTAATTGAATATTTAGCATATATCTTTTATACTTATGATATTTTTATCAATTATTCTCTATTTGGGGGGAAATCATAAAACTTATATTTATTAATCTTATCTTTAATATTCTTAGGTTTAGTATTTAAAATCTAAATTTTTTTAAAAAAATTATTCAGGTGCCAAGAGGAGAGAAGTTGTCAGATTAGAGGAAGGATGCATGTCCCAGCAATTACTGATCACCAGACTTATAGAGCTGGAAGACTGATTCTCAGCAAGATCACCAAAGGAACTCACTGAAACTTAGTACTGAACTTGTAACAGAAACCATAGAGAGGCCAAAATTCAGAAAGTTCAAACATAATATAAGAAATAATATTTTATAGAGATGCCCCAGTTTGGCCTCCAACTTGTCAGTAGTGGTGATTGCTGAGAGGAGGGGAGCACAGGCAGACCAAAGAGACTACGTGGCCTTGCAAATACAGAAATTCAAAAATAAAGAATGCTTGGTGGATTTGAGAGGAAGGCTGGTTTTAATGGACAGAGTTAGTGGAGTAGTAAAAATCAATCCCAAGTTGTTTCTTCCCAATGGAAGAATCAGGGACTGATGGCAGGGAAACCATTTTGCAGGCATGGAAACCAGTGACATGGGAACCATTTATAAGTGCTGTGAAGGTGAGGTAGGACATCAGGACTACTCATAAAGGAAGTTGCCAGTAATCAATGATTGTAATACCCACAGCTGAACCAGAGTGACTGAAATAGGCACTAAAAAAAGTTTACCTCTACCATTCAGATTCCTAATACCAAAGGGAAAAATATCCCTTTGCCACAGTTTCCCCCTAAGAGCTATTGGGAAGAAGACTAAAGAAGCCATGCAGGAGCACTTGCACTCCGGGGTGGATAACTGGTACTGCATATGCATAGCAGTGAAGGTGAAACATACAGAGGTTTAGTCCCCATGGTCTAAGAGTAGATTTTATCAGAAGCCCTAGATATGATTTCCTATAGAGACTACCATCTCCCCAGCAATAAGAGATGTGGATGAAATCTCAATACACAGCTACAAAGTTCCAAAGTTCTGGCAAGATGAAACTTCTACTACTAGAATTTTCAATCTGAAATTCTGGCCACCCCCACTACAGAAATTAACAAATTGTTAGCAACCCCCTGTCTGTACTCCCCTACACTGGGAGACTGGAAATTGAGATCTACCCCAACTAATTTTGTTCCCAGTCACAATGGCTGGAAGCTAACTAAGGAACCAAAGGTGTTAAATTTAAAAACTTCAAGTCTTTGACTTCAACGTTTATAAGTCTACAAGTACAAGTATAAGAAAATGAAAATCCATCCCTGCCAATATTTTTGACAACCTCAGAGAAAACAAACCCTTTATTTCTCAATAAGAATTTTTTCTTTTTCCTCTTTTTCTTATGTTTTTTTTCTCTCCATATTACCCCATTTTAAAATATTTCCTTTCTTACTTTTTTTAAAAAAATGAACTCTTCACTTTTTCAAGTATCATGTCATTGTATTTTATATTTATTATAACAAATTATATTATATTTATTATATTTTACTTTTTTACATTCTTCATTGTGTATTGTGTGTGTTTGTGTGTGTTTTCTCACTATGTATATAGGTTTGAATACACACACACACACACACACAAAGGACATAAAAAAAGCATACTACAGAGACACAGCCACATCAATGTTTATTGCAGCACAATTCACAATAGCTAAACTGTGGAACCAACCTAGATGCCCCTCAGTAGATGAAAAGATTAAAAATGTGGCATATATGCACAATGGAATATTACTCAGCAATAAAAGAGAATAAAATCATGGCATTAGCAGGTAAACAAATGGAGTTGGAGAATATCATGTTAAGCAAAGTTAACCAATCTCGAAAAAAACAAATGCTGAATGTTTTCTTTGATATAAAGAGGCTGATTCATAGTGGGGTTGTGAGGGTAGCAAGGGAGGATTAGATGAACTCTATATAGGGCCAAGGGGTGGGAAGGGAAGGGAGGGGGCATGGGGATAGGAAAGACAGTGGAATGAGATGGACATCATTACCCTGAGTACATGTATGAAGACACAAATTGTGTAAATATACTTTGTATACAACAGAGATAAGAAAAATCATGGTCTATATATGTAATAGGAACTGTAATGCATTCTACAGTCATCTATAACAAATTAGAATAAAAATAAAATGAAAACTAAACTTTAAAAATGATAGATTTCACTTTTAATACTAAAGCAGTCTATACACGCTAATAAATGTTTGTAATACTAAACATAAAAAATATTAATAAGATGTGGATAGTTATAATGTCATATGTACATTTGAAAATACAATATATAAAGAAAATTGCTTGAGTTATAAGAGAATGTCTAATGTTTTAGTTACTGTTTAGAAACTGTTACCAAAATATATGACCACAGCAATTAAGAGGAGAAAAAGGTTATTTTGACTCATGATGTGTGTGTGTGTGTGTGTGTGTGTGTGTGTGTATGTGAGTTTGAGTTGTTCTGATCTTACATTTGCTTGTTTGTTTGAATCTTGGTTTTTTTTTCTTATTGCTCCTTCTTCAATATTTTCCAATTATCAGCCAATTGTTTTTCCGTTAACTTTCCACTTTTTAAAAAATACTTTTAGTTAATTCTTTTATTACTCCTTCTTTACAGCTTACATCTGCTACCTATCTTATGCCTCTCCTAAGTTCTCTTTGATAACTGATTCAGTTTCTTCTGCTTCCTTACCCTATTTTCTCTTTATGTAAGAAAATTTAAACTTACTAAATAATAGAATTATACAGTTTATGTTTTTCTACCCTTTTCATGTTGGTGCAATTGTCAAACTAGTGGACAACATAGTAGACTTCTACTGTCTCATGCCTAATTTACTTTACAGTTTTTTATTGTTGATACTGTAGTTAAATGCTAATATCATTAATCCTATATAGGTGGTAGAGCTAGTATTATAGAAGTCAAAGTAGACAGTGGAAATTCATTTTATGGCTGTATCTGTTGTTAATTGTAGTTTATTCCTGACACCCCCATCCCTCTAAGAGTGGCTGGAAAGTGATTGGGACACTTTAGACTTATAGAGTAGAAATCCTGCTGCAGAACAATATCCACAACTCATCCAAGTAACAGAAAATAATGGAATCTGCCCAGATGCCTGTCAATGGATGAATAGATTAAGAAAATGTGGTGTGTGTGTGTGTGTGTGTGTGTGTGTGCGCGCGCACGCGCGTGCATTTGGGAGTTTTACTTAGCCATAAAGAATGAAAGTATGACTCTTGCAAGACTCTAGAAATACAGCATCAAATGTTTTCTCTCATATGTGGAAGCTAGATCAAAGTAAAGGAAAGACGAATGACATATAAGATATCACAAATATATATGGAAGATCAGTGGAGAAAAAGAAGGTGATTTGAGTGTGAGGGAGGAGAAGGATGAGAAAAGAGAGGAAAGAGGGAATTAATTTAATAAAATCATGAAAAATGCATATTTGATTAAACTTCAGGGAATTTTGACTGTATGTATATGTACAAATTAGTATTTACAAATAAATACATAGTCAAGATAAAGGCAGATAATTAGAGTAGAGGAAGGAAAATAGGAGGAGAGAGAAGGGAGGGAAAGGAGAAAGAATATGGATTGAAATCAAATTCCATGCACATATGATTTTGTCAAAATGAACCCAACTACTAAGTATAACTACAATGTTTTAATAAAAATCTATATGCCATGTTTTAGACTTTTAAATTTTTACACACATAATAGTAATTTATTCAAAGTAGGGATTAATTAAATGTTAATTTTAAGGAAGAAGATATTTTCTGAAATCAAATTTAGTGTTTATACATGTCATGTAGTTCTATTTCAATGCTTGTCTGATGCAATAAGCATCACAGATTCAGTTTTTCAACTGAAGTAAAATTTAATTGTTGGATTAATTTATTCATAGGTCATACTTGAATCACAAAACAATCTATACACAGACATTCATCATTTTGAAGAAAAAAAGCACAATTAGATGATTATTCTATTACTAATTTGTAGATGAAACATAATTATGGGAGCAAAGTTTACTAACTCCTTCAAGAAAAACACATGCTCTCCTACTGGGAAAGAATTATATCATTATGAGAATGATTACACCATAATGTGGGCAAATGAGCTAAATTTTAAACATTGAGAGGTTCCACCTTTAGTAAGAAAGCTATCAGTACAATCTAAAAAATGTGATACTAAAAATGTAGAAAATATTAATAAGATGTGAAAAATTATAGTGTTATATGTATATTGAAAGCACCATATAGTAAAGGAAATTGCTTGATTTAAAAGAGAAAGCCTAATAGTTTAGTGACCTTTTAGTTGCTGTGACCAAATTATATGACCAGAGCAATTTTTAGGAGGAAAAGTGTATTTTGACTCTGGTTTCAGAGGCTCAATCCATGATCAGATAACTCTATAGCTCTGGCCCCAAGCTGAGTCAGAATTTCATGGTAGAGCAGTGTGGCAGAGGAAAGCAGCTCAGGACATGGCAAGTAGGGAGTAGAAAGAGAGTTCCACTAAAAGCCTGCCCCCAGTGACCTACTTTCTTTAGCTACACTCTACCTGCCTACAGTTACCAACCAGTCAATCGCTATCAGTGTATGAATCCATTGATTCAGTTAATACTGTCATAATCTGATCATGTTACATCTGAATATTCTTGTACATCTGAACATTCTTGAACATTCTTGTACCATCTCACACATGAGAGTTTGGAGTACACTTTGTATCTAAACCATAATATGCAATTTCAGTTCAGACAACTAAAGAGGTGGGAGGATTTCATTCCCATTCATAAGATGAAAAAAAAAAAAAAGGACAAACTGAAAATCAATAGTTTTCAATTTGTTAGGCAATATATTACCCTAATATCTATATACAAACTCCTACAGGAACAGATTCAAATCCAAACAAAAGATATGAGGAGTTAAATGGTAATTTTGATGAATTATTACAGGCTAATTGTGAGAAATTTGTGAGAAACCCATTTTTAGGGAGTTCCCTTCATTTTGTGGGTTTTATCTCCAGGAATCTTGCCATTTTTTTTTTTCTTGGAAGACTTGAGGAATAGCTCCTTGTGCATTTGGTTAGGTGAGTAAAATAATCATAATTTTGAAATTACAGACATGACTTTGCATGTGCCTGTGAATGCACACACACACATCCTGAATCCTTGGGAAAAAAAAATTCCCAAGGCTTTAACCAAAAAGGGGTAAGAGAATGTCTTTCAATCCATACTAGTTTTCCTGGTTCAGCAAAAGGAGTAAGAATACATTGTCAACAGAGATTGACTTACATTCAGGAACACATTGAGAATGTTATAGCAACAATGAAAAAAAGAAAAAAAAAGAGAAAAGTTCTATATCATCTAAGAAATATTTGTGATAGTTATAGTCCAAATATGTAGTCCCATTAAACAGATTCAAACAAAAATTAATTTAAAGAATGATCCCTCTCCAATACTTCACTAACACAGTAATAAGTCTCCAGTCTAATATGTGATTATGATTCAAAACACACACTCTCTGCTTTTAGAATTAACTCAGTGAAGCCTAAAATCATGAAAGACAATAAAAGTAAATACACTAAGACTCTAGAAGCTTCAACTACCAATAGCGAACATTAAACACAGACCAACTCCTAGTAAGGATACCGTAAGTCCTCACACTGAACACTTATTCTAATCACCTCATATTCTCATTTCTTAACACATTTACATTTTAAGAAAAAAAAACACAATAAATGACAAAAAATCAAATACCATAAAATGACCATGCAGGGCAGTTATCAGAACCTGACACAAATCAAAGAATTTAAAATGATAGTATTAATACATTAAAGATGATAGTGGAAAACCTAGACAACATGTAAGATACAGATAATGTTAGCAGAGAGAGATAAAAACTTAGAATAAATTATAAGAAAATGATTAAAATTAAACCACAGTAAAATAAAGGAACACTTTCAATGGGCTTTATATTAGATATTGCATAGTCAAAGTTTAAATGAGACTGAAAGATAACCAACACATACTCCCCTAGCTAAAATACAAAGGCAAAATTAATAAAAGTAGCCAGAATGAAACATAAAAGAAATGTAGAACCACTTCAAAAGATGTAGCAAATACACATTTTAACATAAGAATAGAGAATGGAGGGGAGAAGGAAGACACATTTTTAAAACACACAAATGAAAAATCTAGGCATATAACATTTCACCTTAATCCAAAACAAAATCTTGAAATAATCCAGAGCAGTGAAAACACCTTACTTATGGAGGAACAAGTATAGGAATAGTAGTTGACTTCTTATGAGAAACTCTGAATGCAAGATGAGAGTAGAGTTAAATATTTAAGAAGAAACAAAGCAAAATGGAATCATACAATCAACATGATTATCCTTAAAAAGTGAAGGAAACATAAATACTTTCTTATTCAAAGAAAAACGGGGAATTCAACACAAGTTAATGTTATTAACTTGTGTTTAACTTGTGTTAATAATGGTGCAAGTGTTATTTTTTAAAAACCTTATTCTAGGAGAAATAATAGTGATAGTATTTGTAACTGAATTTCCCATTTTAAAAGAAGATCATTAAACATAAAAAATGAAGGTAAGTAATTTATTCTTATTGATTTAAGTTACTGATTTTATTAATTTTATAACTGTTTAAAGTAATAATAACCTATATGTGTTGAATCATTACATGGTAGAATGAACTGAATTTCTGAGGTGTCTCAAAGGATGGGAAGGAAGAATTGGAAATACTCTACTAATTAGTGTTCTTAAAAGAAAAATAATCAATAGAAGGTATATCATCTTTTTATCTGTATTTCAATATAGAGATAGATACAGAGCTGTATAGATATATGGAAGGTGGTTTGTAATGAATAATTGGATTAGGTGATAATGGAGATGAAAGAAAATCCCACAATCTGCTCTTGCCAGCTGGAAGCCCAGGGATACTGGTGTTATAGCTTCAGTTCAAACCCAAAAGTTTGAGAATCAGGGAAACTAATTGTCTGATTTTCAGTCTGAGTCTTAAATCCCAAGAATTTGGAATGCTGATGTTCAAGAGCAGGAGGGATTGATGTCCCAACCCATGCAGAGAGAACAATTTTGTTCTTTCTCCGCTTTTCTTTTTTTATTCTATTTGGGTAGTCAATGGATTGAAATGCCACTTGCATTGGCAAAGGTGATCTTTACTTAGATTACTGATTCAAATGCCAATCTCTTTTAGTAAAACCCTCACAGACACACTCAGAAATATTGTTTTCCCAGCTATATGAGCATCCCTTCACCCAGTTTAATTGACCTATAAAATCAAATTTTTTTGTATATGTTACATATACTGCTAGTATCTTATAAAAGACACTAGCAGTATATGTAAAAGGATAATGTGTTGTTTGAAGGTGGAATTGAATTTAGTTTAAAATGTACATTATAGATCTGAGAGAAAATGCTAAAAATCTTTTTAAAAGACTCAACATTTATGAGAAGAGATAAAAATAGAATTATACAAAGTGCTCAATTAAATCTAGAAAAAAAAAGATAAAAAGAAAGGGAAAAAATGAAAGAAAAATGAACAAAGTGCACTAACTAGGAAACTATTAAAATCACATTAAATTAGTAATTGTTTTAAATATAAATTGTATAAATATACATATTAAGAGATTGACAGAATAGGTAAAAGAAGAAAACAAGACCATTTAAGAATCATTATTTACAAAAGAGCCAAGGGGATAGAGAAATATATATCATGATAACACTAATCAAAGGGAAGCCAGAGTTACTATGCTCATTTTAAAGAAATGTAGATAAGTACAAGGAAGTTTCTAATACATATTGAAAAACATTGTATGATGAAAAAGGGATCAATTATCCAAGAGATATATCAATAACCAATACATATGGACTGAGCACTAACGCCAAAATGCATGAAACAAAATTAATGAAATTGAAAGAAGAAATAGAAGAATCAGCTTCATAGTTGGAAATTTAAATGCTGTTGTGGCTATAATTGAGATGCAAAGCAGGCAGATAGTCCATAAGGATATACATGAGTGAACAAAAGTGTTAATCAACTGAATCTAATTGACATTTATATGTATGTTCTATCAGACAATAGCAGAATACCCTTTATTCTTCAACTCATACAGAGAATGCAGCAAAATAGGCCACTTTAGGGGTTATACACTATGTAGTAATGCATTTAGAAAGACAGACATTTTACTAATACCTTCTCAAACCAGAATGAAATCATTGTACAGTTAATATATCAATGTCAACTCTTAACTGGAGGTTAATACAAGGAGAAATTTAATGAAAGTCTCTCTACTACCAAGACTACCACAAACTTTGTGATTATATATGACTCCCTCTTATGTAAGTAATAAAGTTCTACCGGCTTACCTCTGAAGAATATTTTGTATACAAATTTTACTCCTCTCTTTATAGATTTTTCTTTACAAAAATTCATGAGATAGTCTCCAAACCATCTGCCTGTTGAGTCTTGCATACTTTTTTATTTGTTAATAATGGCACTGTTCTTTGGGTAATTATCACTGGTAATGAGGCTGCACATTTCCCATTTTCAATGAGCTACTTTATATTTGGGGAATGAGTTCAATATATTTCAAGTTCATATTCTCTGTATCCCTTAATTTTTCTGCTTTTTATTTTATTACCATCAAATATCAGCTATATATTTGATAATTATTTAATGATGAGTATATATGTTGTATATATGATATATGTGTGGTATAAATTTTAAGTGTCAGTGATGTTCAGAATGAAATTTTATGTTTAATTGAATATATCCTAATTAAAATCATGACTATAAGATAGCTGTTTAAGAGGCATCATTTTCTAAATTATCATTTCCAAATATATGTATTCTTTACTGAATTATACTTTAGAAAATAATTATTCAATCACACAAAATCTAATTTTTAATTTTAGCCCAGAGTTGGTAAATTATAAACTTCCAAATGTTTTAAGGTCCCCTGGGCCTCCATTTACTTCCCTAAGTGGAATCTATCCATCTGAAACCATAAATATTTTTAAGCAAATTTCATGCTCAAATAATCATGAAATTGAAGAGGTTTTTAGCTTCAGTAGACATATATGCTTTCTATTTTCCTTAACTTCTTTTCTTTTCTACGGATGTGGCATGTGTACCAAAATTGTTTATGGGCAAACCCTTTTGGTAAGATAGCATTATCTGAAAGAATTCTACATTAATTTATTCTGAGATTTATTTAAAGGAACTTAAGAACAATTTCAAATCTATGATCTAAACAGCTTTTTACAAAAAATGTATGCACTAAAAAATGGAATACAGTTTTTATAGCTTTAATTTGACTTAAAAGATTATATTTAGGTTTGTGTCCAACAACAGATCAGATTATATACATAATAGACAAACATTTTATTTTCTATTTTGGATAATCTGTTGTTATGGTCTAGATATGAGGTTCCGCCAAAAGTGCCTCTGTTAATGCAGGACTATTAAGATGTGAAATGTTTGGATTGTGAGATCTGTAACCTACTCCATCCTCCCTAGTTTAAATGGGCTAAGTGGGTGGTAACTATAGGCAGGTAGGGCATTACTGGAGGAGGTGGGTCACTGAAGGTGTCCCTGGAGGAGTTTGTCTTCCCTGCAACTTCTTCCCCCTTTCTTCTTTCTGCTTCCTGGGTGCCAGGAATGGAATAGCACTTCTTAAGATTGATTTGCACTATCATTGTTCACAAATGAAAGATATGAAACTGTGCTCCAGTGACCAACGCATGTCATTTTATAAGTTTAAACTACTAGAACAGGAGCCTAGAAATGCAGGTTGTCTTCTGATGTTTCATTAAAAAACAAATCAATTTAAAGAGATATTACCTACATAGTATTTGCCTCTAATGAAGGACAGTTTTTACACTACTATTGTACTTCAAATATTATCTATTTGGTATTTCAGAAATAATGTTAATAGCAAAATTATAAATCATATAACTTTTTCTTATTCACTATTTCATCCAAAGTACAGTTGCACAAGATAAGTGGGATAACTTAAAAACAGGACAAAGAAACTGCCTATAGGCAGCATGGAGACATATGGTTTATTGGGAAAGTTTAACAAGAGACCAGCAATTGTTCCAAGAAGAATTCCATGGTGATAGGCTGAAGGTAACTCTGTCTTTATGGTGTTTTGCCAAGTAGTGCTTCCTCTCCATCATGGTGTTTTGCCCAGTGGCAGCCACTGAATAAGTGAAATGTGTCCTTTCCACAAAGTCTTAGTGAGTAATGTATATCTATAAACAGTTATTAATGAGCATAATTTCCTAGGAAAACTAGGAAAGGTGTTACAAAATAGCTGTTTGTATTGTACGGCATATCACCTTCCATTTTATTAGTTGCTTGAAGATTCTGTAACAACTCTTTGCCTTGGATGCTTTAGATAGGGAAATTGGGAAGATAGCAATAAAATTTTAAGTTCAAATAAAGAAAATATCAATAGATATTGTATTTGAAGTCAATTCAAACAAAAATATTTGTCTTGATAAGGACAGAATAATTTATTAGGACATAGCTAATGTTCAAATTATTCAAACTGTTTTATATATTTTAGGGAACATCTTTTATATTAAACCAATAATCTGATACCATAAAACAAGGAGATTTACTTTTGAAAGTGTTTTCTGTGTTAAGAAATTTGGAAGAAGTCATTGTAGATCTCCTAATCAGCAATGAAGCCATACAATTTCCCACAGCCATTGATAAATCAGGACTTAATGAAGATTAGTAGACAGCACTGCTCATACATAATTTATATAAAATTTACTTTCTTATATAAGTTGCTCAAAGTTTTCTTCAACTATTATTCAAGGTATTATTTTTTTATGATGGCCATTGTTACCAAGAAATCTATAGGTTAATGTTAGGATCCACCTAAATTAAAATATTTGCATGATCCAGAAAATCTTCATATTACATGTCTAGATATTTAAGTAGATATCATATTAATACTATTAAGTAAAATATGGCTTTAAATATACCTTAATTATGAAAAATTGAAAGAAAATAATTATACTATGACTTAAACATCAGTTTATCACAGACACTTGTGTTTATTTTGATTCACAGATATGTTGATTCATAGATAGGTTTATCAAAGAAAAAAATTACACTACCCAAAATTAGAGCAAAGAAGCAAAGTTATTCTGGCTATTACATTAGGGGACAAAGACCAACAGCCATTTGAAGTCAGCTCCATCATCAACAAACAGCTGGAATGGCATAAAGAGGTGAGGTAGAGTGGGAAGAGAGCCTTGGCTTACACAAAGGAAAAGGAAACATTCAATATCATCATGAAAGAATATGGGGTATACCTTAAACAGAGATTTCCACATGAATTAGGCTTCTACTTCATGCCATAAGGAGATTGAAAGACAGGGCACCATTTTCATTGATGATTACATTTCAGATGTCTGGCTCCCATGTTTTTGAAGAAGATCGTAGGTTTTACAATTAGCAACAGGCTTTTCAAAAAGCTTTATATATCAGAGTAGAGTAGCAGAGAAAGAATTTACAACTTTTCTCAAGTAAATTCTTAAAAAAAAATTAAAGAAACTCTTTCAAGGAAAAGAGGAATAGAGACCTCTATAGTTAGTCTATTTTGATTCAGAACCTGTAGTGATCAGGGTAAGAGGGAGAGTAAGGGCCTTGAGGAAGGAAGAAGTTGGACTAGCAGACATATTAAGGGTATCTTGGTTACTTAGACAAATAATATATGTGTATGTGTATATAATTAAGGAAATATTACATAAAATGTATATTTTTATATTCATTTACCATTATCAATGACCCAAAATAGTCAAAATAGTACATGTTTTTTAAATATATAATTGACTTTATTTTTTAAATACATGGACGCAGAATGCATTACAATACTTATTACATATGTAGAGCATAATTTTTCATATCTCTGGTTGTATATAAAGTATGTTCACACCAACTCATGTCTTTATACATGTACTTTGGAAAATGATGTCTATCACATTCCACCATCATTGCTTAACCCCTGCCCCCTCCCTTCTCCTCCCTATCTAGAGTTTGTCTGTTCCTTCCATGCTCCCCTTCCCTACCCCATTATGGGTAAGTCACGTTATAACAGAGAAAGTATTAAGCATTTGTTTTTTTGGGGAATTGGCTAACTTCACTTAGCATTATTTTCTCCAACACCATCCATTTACCTGCAAATGCCATGATTTTATTCTCTTTTATTTCTGAGTAATATTCCATTGTGTATATATGCCACATTTTTTAATCCATTCTTCTACTGAGGGGCATCTAGGTTGGTTGCACAGTTTAGCTATTATGAATTGTGGTGCTATAAACATTGATGTGGCTGTGTCCTGTAGTATGCTGTTTTTAAGATCTTTGGGTGTTGACCAAAGAGATTCATAGCTGGGTCAAACGGTGGTTCCATTCCCAGTTTTCCAAGGAATCTCCATACTGCTTTCCATATTGGCTGCACCAATTTTCAGTCCCACCAGCAATGTATGAGTGTGCCTTTTTCCCCACATCCTCACCAACACTTATTGTTGTTTATCTTCATAATAGCTGCCATTCTGACTGGAGTGAGATGATATCTTAGAGTAGTTTTGATTAGAATTTCTCTATTTGCAAGAGATAATGATTATATATATATATATATATATATATATTTGTTAACTGATTGTATATCCTCTTCTGAGAAGTGTCTGTTCATGTCCTTGGCCCATTTATTGATTGGGTTATTTGTTGTTATTATGCTTAGTTTTTTGAGTTCTTTATGTACCCTAGAGATTAGTGTTCTATCCTATGTGTGAGAGGTAAAGATTTGCTCTCAAGATGTAGCGCTCTCTCTTCACCTCACAGATTGTTTATTTTGCTGAGAAGCAGCTTTTTAGTTTGAGTCCTTCCCATTTATTGATTCTTGGTTTTAATTCTTGTGTTATAGGAGTCTTATTAAGGAAGTTGGGGCCTAATCCCAAATGATGAAGACTAAGGCCTACTTTTTCTTCTATTAGATGCAGAGTCTCTGGTTTAATTTCTAGGTCCTTGATCCACTTTGAGTTTTGTGCATGGTGAGAGATAGGGGTTTAATTTCATTTTGTTACATACATTTTTCTAGTTTTCCCAGCACCATTTGTTGAAGAGACTATCTTTTCTCTAATGCATGTGTTTGGCAACTTTGTCTAATATAAAATGATTGTAATTTTGTGGATTAGGCTCTGTGTCCTCTATTCTGTACCATTGGTCTACCAGTCTGTTTTGGTGCCAATACCATGCTGTTTTTGTACCATTGCTCTGTAGAATAGTTTAAGGTCTGATATAGTGATGCCACCTGCTTTACTCTTCCTGCTAAGGATTGCTTTAGCTATTCTGGGTCTCCTATTTTTTCCAGATGAATTTCATTATTGCTTTTTCTATTTCTATGAGGAATGCCATTGGAATTTTAATCAGAATTGCATTAGATCTGTATAGTGCTTTTGGTAATATAATCATTTTGATAATATTAATTCTGCCTACCCAAGATCAAGGTAGATCTTTCCATATTCTAAGGTCTTATTTGATTTCTTTCTTTAGGGTTCTGTAGTTTTCATTGTATAGATATTTTACCTCTAACATTGAGTACCAATTTAAAATCTGAAAAATAGCTATTTAATACATTTTTAAAGATATTTCATCTATACAAAAAGACAAAATATGTTATGATGGAGTATAGATTTTTAACCAAAAATTTTAAGTTAAATATTTAAAAGTGAATTTTCAAAGATATAATTGTAATCTTATTAAATATTTTGATAAAATACTTATAATTTTAATGTTCAGCATTCTTACAGATGGCTTAGAATTGATATAACATTTTTTGAATGTTTTGTTTGGATTGGTCCATCCAATTCTTGAAAAACATAATTTGTAAAATACGGCAAAGTATTCTCAGCCACTTTGTACAAATAGTTCTGAAATCCTCCAGACAAACTAGAACATAAAAGGAAGCAAGAAAATGGACATTAAATGCAATAGAGAAATTATACTGTTGTAGTTTTGTTTTTTCAAGAATCTTTTATTCCTGCAAATGGAAAAATAAAAAAAAGGATCTGATAGTAAGTGTAGCTTTTCTCTCATCTAAGGATTTTTGTAGTTCAAATCCTCCATACTCACAAACATTATCTGATTCTAGGCTCCATAGTAGCAAAATCCACAAACAGTATGCATTAGCCTATGACTTATGCTATTGAACATGTGGATCTGCATTTCCCTGGGGCTTGATTTCAGTACATGATGTCTTTGAGCTGAACACTGAATTCATGACACCTTGTGTTCTTCAAGGTATTCATTCCACACATGTGTTTGTGGTATATACTGGTTCCTCTGCAGCATGACTTCTAATTAAAGGATCCCTCTTGCATGAGTCTACACAGAAACTTTATTCCAGACTGAAATCTAGGGGAATACAGGAGCTTTATTATTGCAGTTACTCTTTTCCTTGAAATTTTAACCTGTATTTATGATAATTTTATTTTATAATCAGAATGCACATAAAACCTGTTGATCTAATTGAATTGTGTGGTATATTTGATTATTTTCAAATATCTGAATATAGAAAAGTAAATACTAACATTTGCCTTACATATTTCTTTTTAAAGGTTTTTTTTTTTTTTTTTTTTTTTTTTTTTTTTTTTTTTTTGTACTTGTAGATGGACAAACTGTCTTTATTTTTATGTACTGCTGAGGATCGAACACATGCTAAGCAAGGGCTCTGCCACTGAGCTACAGCCCCAGCCCTGGCTTATATATTTCTTGAATATATAATCCATTTAGCATTATTTGAAATATACAGTCTAGACTTATTGCACATTCTGATGAATTCATTGTAATAATTTACACCGATCAACTAATTATAATTTATTAACTTGGAGTTTTGATAGAAATGCTAATATTTGGGCTGGGGATGTGGCTCAGGCGGTAGCCCGCTCGCCTGGCATGCGTGCGGCCCGGGTTCGATCCTCAGCACCACATACCAACAAAGATGTTGTGTCCGCCGAGAACTAAAATAAATAAATAAATAAATTCTCTCTCTCTCTCTCTCTCTCTCTCTCTCTCTCACCCTTTAAAAAAAAAAGAAATGCTAATATTTGCTGAAAAAATGATGCCTTTTATCACACAGTAAAAATATTGGATACGATTTCAAACAAGAGGAAGAGGTCTAACTCAGGCACAATACTTACATTTATTTTCACTTTTTATTATTAATTAATTAACTTTTATTATTAATTAACCTGTACTCTTTGATTATGAAAGACTGAGGTAGAAGAAACATAAATTTTATCTCAGCCAAGAAAACAAAGCAAGAACCACTCAAAGAAAAGAAAGGAAAAGGAAAGGAAAGCAAAGTGAAGGAAAAGAAAGCACCTTCTAATGTGTTATGTATTTTCACCGTTCTGAAATTTTTATCAAGAATGGCTTTCATGTCTTTGGTGAACATTATTCCTAAGCATTTTTTGAAGTTATTGTAAATGCAATTATTTTCCAAATTTAAACAACATGCTTGGATGAGGACATTCTCATCAAAAAACTGTATAAATGAATATCAAGCATAAATTTATGCCATCTTTCATCAAAAAATTTTTTGGAAATATAGTGGCTTTTTTCTAATTATATATACTCCACATATATTATTCTGTTATTTACAGATAAATTTCCAAGTCCAGCTATAACTCATGCTAGACCAATAATGATTTATTTTGGATCAGTACTCTCATCACATGTGTTTCACAGAAACAAATAACCTTTTTGCCCTTCTCATCACCACATCCCTTTCTTGTGACAAATTCATTTTTTGTGCTATACCTCTCTTCTCTCCCAGGTAGGCAGACCTTCAGAGAAATGTGCCTGGTGGCCATGTATGGGTAATAATTGAAAGGGTAGAGATGGCATAGTTAGGTGATTGTCAACTTCAGTTTCACACTTACCTTGAATGCTTCCTCCAAGTGAAGAAGTCGAGCCAGAGGCACCATCTGACTTTGTTTGCCACCCTTACTTTTCACAATAATGTTTATTTCAGTAACCTCTTATGTCACAGGAGTCCAGGCTTATTTAGGGACACTCTTGGCAATAAGTACAATGTGAAAGGTGTTTGTCAAAATACAGAAAGCTTTATTTGTTTGGAACAAAAGAAAAAAAATCTGGGGAAAAAATTTGTATGTTTTAAAGAAACTATCATTTGACTTTCTTTAAAAAAATGAAAAACTGAAAGGAAAGGAAAGCAACATCAAGCAAATAGAACAGAAAGAACAAAATGAAGGGCACAAGAAGGTTTAAAGAAATGGTCCTCAAATTGTGGTCTCAGTCTAAAGCAATGGCATCACATAGAACTTATTAGAAATGCCAGTTCTTGGGTCAATTGCAGACTATTTAATCAGGAATTCTGGAATCAGCAACTAGTAATCTGTCCACTCACATGGTCCTGAGATGATTCTGATGCAGATGAAAATGTGATTAGTAAAAAGAAAGTCTTTTTTTTTAAATAACTATGTAGCTCAATGAATGAGGGTGTGTATTGAAAATATTTTCACAATAGGCAATTATGATGTATTTAAACATAGGACTGAAATTCATAATTTTTTTAAATACAACACTGATAGCATTGTAAATATTTAATCAGCTTGATTTAGAGTGATACCAATGTATTGGAAGGTAGATAAAGCTAGAACATGAATACTTTTAGGAAAGAAGGAGGATAGGGAAAAAGATAAAGAGTAGCTGGAGATACATAGCATTTCTCAGATAATATGTAATCTTACAACAGAATTTTCTGGACACAGAATTTAAAACCAGACAAAATCAAATATAGGAAATTTTAGGTAACACAGCACATTGATGGTCGTGGGGAAGTAGCAGTATATGTTCTTGGACAGAATTTGTACTACACTAGACAGAAAAACTGAGTTTGTATACATGCTTCAAAGTAAACATTTAATATGGATAAAACAAACAAGAGTTATTCCCAGTAAATATCCTACATGTTGATCACTAGAATCTGATGTAGTTCAGTAGCAGAGTGCTTGCCTACCATGCATAAGGCCCTGGGTTTGATTTGATTTCCAGTTTCCAGTATCACACACACAATCTCTCTCTCTCTCTCTCTCTCTCTCTCTCTGACACACACACACACATGCACACACTCAACACACTCAACTAGAACTAGTAATAAGTTCCATTTCTATTTTGTGGAATAGTTTGAGGTGCACTTGGTATTATCCTGGATGATTAATTTTCTCTCCTCTCATCTCCAGCTCTTGCCATGTAGCCTGCCAGATCAGTTACTGTGATTATTACTGTTGCCACATTTTAAGGATGAGAGCAATGCTAAGTGTCTTTTCCTAAACATGTGCCTTTGTTCAATTTTACTATCAGGAAGAGCAGTGGCAGCAGGAATTCTCAGTCATAGTTTTCTAGTAAAAAATCACATGGCCCAGGAAAATCTTGGCTGAAAGCCTTCAGTATTCAAAGAAGTATAGGTCAAGCTTAGAGCTCAAGTCCTCTCTTGGACACTGACTGGCTTCTCCTCTCCCTTATTGCACTTCATCCTTTTTCCAATCTGTCCATCTGCTTCACCCTAACCTCTCCCAAGACAAGGTTGAGTCTCATTCCAGCTTCAATATCTTTAGCTAACAAATATTCTGCCACAATAGGAAATGGCCCAGTAGTATCTCTGTTCACCCCCAACTCTCACATGGCCCATACATAAAGATTTTGATCTTCAATACTATTTTCCAGTAGAAGGAACTAGGATTCCATATCAGGACAGCTCTGGAATATCCCACCATGTCCCAAAAGCAACATGAACCACTGTGCTCTATGAGGTTCTACCTCATTTACAGGTGTTCACAGAAATTAAGAAACTTATATCCTTCCAGGTGCAGTGGTACATTCCTGTAGTCCCAGTGACTTGGGAGGCAGATCCAGGAGGATTTCAAGTTCAAGGCCAGCCTCAGCAACTTAGCAGGACCCTCAGCAACTTAGGGAGACCCTATCACAAAACAAAATATAACAAGAATTGGGGATGGAGCTTCACTGGTAAAGCACCAATGGGTTCAATACCTAGTATCCGAAAAAAAATTAATTAACAGCAGAGTATAAAATAAAGTTACAGAATTTTTAAAATTGGAGAAAGAATTTTTGATTAGGTGTTTATAAAGTACATAAAATATTGATTGTACATAAAGTCTAGAATAATCCTTACAGGAATAATAATTAATTTTTAAGAACTGAGCAGTAAATTTGAATACCTTCCTCTCCCTACATGAAACCCTATCAGACATGAATAGAATTCAAGAGCCCTGAAACACCGAGACCATCTTCTCTCACTAGTTCCAATCCTGGGGCTCCTGTTCCAATTCTGTGTCCCAAATGCCTTCACACTCCACAGGACCAAAATCAAGTGGCATCATCTTCCTGCTCCATCTTCTGCCCAATGTCCTGCTGCCTCTCCTCCTTCCCCTTATCCCAGGGAGATCATGGCATCAGGCTTCTCTCTGGTCCTTTGCCTCTTTTCTTCTATTTCCGAATGTTGATTCTTTCTTTGTTGTTTCACTCATTTACTCAGATTCCTTTTCTTTGTATGCTGAGGATTGAAGAACAAATGACCTTGCACAAGCTAAACATGCTCTACCACTCAGTATACCCCCAGCCAGAAATATTTCATGGCATCAAAGATGCCTCAGTCAAGCCAGGCATGGTGGTGCACTCCTGAAATTCAAGTGGCTGGTGAGACTGAGGCAGGAGCATGGCAAGTTCGAGACCAGTCTCAGCATCTTAGTGAGACCATATTTCAAAATAAAAAATTGAAGGGATTGGGGGTGTAGCTCAGTACTAACGTACCCCTGGGTTCAATACCCTATATCAAAAAAAAAAAAAAAAGTTCAGTCACTGCACTGGGGGCTGAAAGCACACTGTAAACAGCATGGCCAGCCTACTCTCAGGGTGATGAGTTCAATGGTACCACAAGGCCCTGAGCACCATGGGGAGTGGCCAGGCTTATGCAGAGAGAGTATATCATGTGAAAAGAATAGGCAACCCAGCCTACAGCACCCAGGTACGTGGAGTAGAAACACAGAGAATTAAACAATAAGAAATGCAAGAGGGCTATTTCAGCTATTTACAGTTTTACAGGCTGTGTCCAGTCCAGAAAGGGTAGTCTTAAGAATGTCTGCTGACTTTGGCCATTCATAAGAGCATCACATGACATTGGCTAGGATGATGTGGGCCAATTATTTCATGGAATAAGGCACAGAGGGTACAACAGGAGGAATGGAGGCCTGGGACATTAAGGGCGGGCCTTGCTTGGCTTTTAGATAAAGCACAAATGTATAAATGACTATGGATAGGAATGGTAGTAATAGTAACAGAAACACATAGAGCACGTTCTGATACTAGCCACTATTCTATGTGTTTTTTGTGAATTAACCCATGATTTCCCCTTTTACAGATAGGGAAACTGTATGACTAGGTGGATGAGTAGCATACACAAAGTCTCCCTGCTAGTATGTTGTAGAGCTGTGATTTAGACTTATGTGGTCTGTCTCCAGAATTCTTGCCACCAACCACCAAGCAAGTGACTCCAGGAGGATTTGCAGCCAGGAAACCCAATAAGGAGGGATTTAAAAATTGGAGCATGTAAGTGATCCTGAAGTGGGTGGTGCAATTAATGGAAAGGAGCCCTGTCTGGTGAGTCTCAGAGGAGAGACCACATTTAGGTCCCTTGAGACTGGGGATCCTGGACGTGGAAGACCTCATTCTGAGCAGAGGAGGAAGGGCAATGGCCTATGGCCTGACCTGGGGCTGGAAGAACCACAGGATGGAGGAAGGGAAAAGGCTGACAGACAAACTCAATGATGGAGTGAAGCTGGAGACAGAAGACAGGCAGACCATAGGGCTGAGGAATAAGGGCCAAGCACAGGAGTCACAGGTGGGAGGGGGACCAGATATGGCAGAGGTGGGGTGGTGACTAAAAGGATGGAAGGTGAGGAGCAGAGAGGCTCCTCTGTCTGTTCAGCTGTCTCAGAGTGACCAAGATGGACTGAGAGACTCTTTTAGCAGTCTGGGAATATGGTCTCATACCCACCCCTGGCCACTTATACTGTGAGGTTCCAGGTCTTGGCCAGGTGCTCAGTGATGGGCTGGAGTGTGGACAGGGAAGAGTACTCACTTCTACACCGATGTTACAACATTCTCAATGGAAGGTCCTGGGTGAGTGATGGAAGGAGTGATGGGGGCACTAGGCCACGTATGCTGCCTCAGAGTCCTGCTTGAAGGAGCCTAATAAGGGAAGAGGTTTGGGCAGTGGCAGGAGGCCCTTTAATCATGCACCTGCTTGGGGTAGCCCCATAGCATCGCTAAGCAAGAAAGATGTGGGGAGAAGGTGGGCAGGGTAATGCCAGTCCCTATTAAGCAAGCTGACCACTCCAATGGGCTGGCAGTCAAAGAGAATGGGGTTTCTAGCCACAACGTTTCCCTATGGAATAGTGATCAGTGCTTGAAGTCATGCGTGAAGTGGAAGAAGGAAGAGTGATCTATGTGGTTTGGAAGAGCCTGCTGGCCTCTCTTGCCAGCCTGCCCAATCCTCCCTTTTAAAGCAACTGGAAAACCTCCAGAATTCTGTTGTTTTACCCCTCAGTGGCTTGGGAAATGAAATGCCAGGGCCTAAGTGATGGTGACATAGAGAGAAGGGATCCTGAGCCATAGATGGGTTTAGAATTTTAGAAATCACCCCTGTAGACATCAGACCTTGAGATGCCACCTTTTTCTTCCAGGGGTCTGAGGCTTTACCTCAATGGGAGATATCTGGGTCAGAAATGTTCAGTGAAAATAAACTGCCAAAGTTGCCCTGAAACAGCCGACCAGTAAACAGGGCAAAGCCACACTACCAATTCAGGGCAAGACAAATGCATCTGAAACCAGAGCCAGACTCAGTGCTAGTCTGCGGCAACCTAGAGCTCTCAGGAGGCCTGTCTCACCTGAGGCTGAACTCACAAACCTTAAGGAAAGATTTAAATATCCAGGCTAGAGACAGACCACAGAGACTCCACCAAATGTCACCAATATTACCAGCCTCCTGCAGTTCCATAAATGCATCAGGCACTCTAGACCTCTGTGCTTCTAACTATATCCTTCTTCTTCCTCCTGACCTTCTCTCTCCACTTTCCTGCCTCTGCACCATCATTGTCTATTTTGACATCTGTCTCTTTGTAAGAATATTTTTTTCCATTTTTATTATATTTTATTCTAATTTGTTACATATGACAGTAGAATGTATTACAATTCATATTATACATATAGAGCACAATTTTTCTGGTTGTACACAAATTAGAGTCACACCATTTGTGTCTTCATACATGCATTTTGTTTTCATTTTTTTAATAGAATAGTGTGTTTTTTTATTGTTCTTTTATGCTATACATGATAGTAGAATATATTTTGACATATCATACATACATAGAGTACAATTTCCCATTCTTCTAGTTGCACATGACGGAGAATTACATTGGTAGTGTATTCAGATATTAACCTAAGAAAGTAATGTCCAATTCATTCTACTATCTTTCCTATTCTCATTCCCACTCCCTTCCCTTCATCCCCTTTGTCTAATCCAAAGTATTTCTATTCTCCCCTATCTACCCCCTTATTGTGAGTTAGCATTTGAATATCAGAGAGGATATTCAGTCTTTGGTTTGGGGGGATTGACTTATTTCACTTAGCAAGGTAGTCTCTACATCCATTCACCAGCAAATGACATAATTTCATGTCTCTATGGCTGAGTTAAATATTCCATTGTGTATATATACCTAATTTTCTTTATTCATTCATCTGTTGAAGGACACCTAGGCTAATTCCACAGTTTAGCTAATGTGATTTGAGCTGCTGTGAACATTGATGTGGCCATGTTGCTATAGTATGCTGACTTTAAGTCCTTTAGGCATAAACCAAGGAGCGGGATAACTGCTTGACAGCTTGCATGCTCACGGAAAGGCAAACACAGGCCACAGACATTCAGCAGCAGTAGCACATGGACCGTGGCAAAGAGACTGGGGATAAACCAAGCATATCCAACTGGACATTGGTTAGGGGGGCTTGACTTCATTGAGAAAAGCCATGGTTTGATCTCTTCTTCTGAGAAAAATGAAGCTACCAGTGACCTCTTCTGAGTTGCCACCCAGAGTGCTGTGACAACAGTAGGGACAGAAAGAAGTATTAAGTGTGACATCACAGAGGTTCCAGAATGAGAGCTCTGTCTGCTTCCAGTGACTTCTGAGAACAACCTTCCTCACCCCCACATACACACGTGTTGTAGACTGGGACATCCTGCTCTTATGATGTTGGCTTTGGTGGAGCTTGTGATGATATGACATGGTTTGTCCCCCAGAGGTTCATAGGCTGGAGGCTTGGTCCTCGGTGTGGCAATGTGGAGGTGGTAGAACCTAAGAGGTGGGGCCTAGAGTGAGGTTATTCAGTCACTGGGGATGAGGCCCTTATAAGAGAGTAATATACTTCTCATGGCCACCATTAGTTCCTGTGGGAGTGAGTTGTTATAAAGAGTCATCCCTCCCCAATTTTCTGGCCATGCAATCTTTAACCTTTGCATGTCCTCCCACCATGATGCCATTCACCATGTTGTGATGACCCTCTACAAAGTTCAGTCACAGGGGCTGCCAAATCTTGGACTCTGCGCTAAGTAAATGTCATCTCTTTATAAAGTACCCATTCTTGTGTATTTTGTTAGAGCAACAGGGAGCAGGCTAATACAGATTCTCTGGGGAGATGGCATGGGGAGGAGCTGGCTGATTCTTACCACCCTTTCAGGCCCAGTGCTAATTGAAGCAGACAGTGCTCATTGCTCATCCTATCTCCACTTCTCCCTTTTTGTTGTAACAGAGTTCCAGTTTGGGGAAGGATGTAGCAATCTACCCAACTAAACAGTCTCCCACTTTCTGTCATTTCCAGGGTGGGCTTTATGACACAATTCTGGTAAAAGAGACATGTGCAAATGTCTATTGAGGATTTCTAGAAAATTTTCTCTCTTTTTAATAAAAGGGAAGATGATGCAGTTGGCAGAGCTCTGCCCGCCCCCCTTCTTTTTGTCTTGAAGGTCGACCTCTTGGCTGGGGTGCCACATGGAACCCTTGAGGCAAAAATTCATGCTACCCAGACACAACTTATGACATTGTTGAGTCCCTGTACCTATCCCCTCAACTGCCTCAACTGAGCTGCATATTATGAGAAAATAACTTTGTTTCTCTTACACTGACATATGTTATTGTATTGGCCACTGAATACCTCTGAGACCCTCTGTGTTCAGCAGATTCTTCCCACCATAGTCTTGGTGAGGGTCAGAAATTATTTTTTCATCAAAAATCGCCAAATACTTGTGGCTTCTCCTGCAGTGATTACAGAGGCCTGTGATCAGGTGACATCAATTTTATTCTAGAACTGCCGCCACTAACAGAAGTTTGTGCTCAGATGCAGAAACTACACAGATGTCCAAAGTCCATATGTACTACCCCCTTCCTCCAGCCATGGCTTTTTTTTTTTTTTTTTTTTTTTTTTTTTGGACTTGAGATTGAACCAAAGGGCACTGAGCTATATTCCCAGCCCTTTGAGACAGGGTCTCACTAAGTTGCTGAGACTAGCTTTGAACTTGACATACTTCTGTCTCAGCCTCCATAGCCACTGGAATTACAGGCATATGCCACCACGCCTGACCAAGAAAAGTAAATTGATTATAAATAAATCATGGCTGGCAGCATTGAGACTAGGGCAAAAGGACAGTCAGTGTAGATAACAAATGATTGGTCAAGAAAGTGAGGGCTGATTCAAAAAGAAATAAAATGCTAATACCTCCAGTGCACTTTCCTTCTTCCAACATTTTGCCAAGGTTACCTTTCTCCACAGACTTGTTCCTCCCAGCAAGGAGTTGTTAATGAGTATCCCTTGGTTGGCTCCCTTCTTGCCTTTCTGGACAGATATGGAAAATAGGAAGAGGTACCTAGACAGATCCCTTCATGCCTTTGGGCCACATGGGGAGAGGGGTGACATGTGAAGAAAGAAAATTTATGGATAGTTCAGAGCACTTTTGAAGTCCTTATTAATGAGATGAATGTGCAAGACACTTAATTGTATGTTATTATCTATTGTATATCTGAAAAGTTTTAGAATATAGAGTCTCCTGCTTATTTTATATATTTTCATTTTTTAATTAGATTGCAACTGCTTATTGACAGCTGAAAAGCATTCACTATGTAACTTCTTTTTTTTTTTTAAAGAGAGAGTGAGAGAGGAGGGAGAGAGAGAGAGAGAGAGAGAGAGAGAGAGAGAGAGAGAGAGAGAGAGAGAATTTTTAATATTTATTTTTTAGTTCTCGGCGGACACAACATCTTTGTTGGTATGTGGTGCTGAGGATCGAACCCGGGCCGCACGCATGCCAGGCGAGCGCGCTACTGCTTGAGCCACATCCCCAGCCCACTATGTAACTTCTTAAAGACACTAATTTTTTTCAAGTCAGAGGCTTTATGGAAATATTTTTGTAAAATTCTTCTCTTATCTGTTATTTCATTATCATCATATACATGTGTTTTCATATTATCATATATATGTACATACACATATCTGTTTATCCAAAGAAAAATTTACTAATGAAAATAAAGACACACTAAATATTTTTCAAGCCATGTATCTAAAAGAAGGAATTATCCAGACAACCCCTGTCTCCACTTTATATAATTTCCTTTCTCATGTCTGAGGCCATGGGTTAAGTAACATTTTAAAGGTTCCTAATTTTAGTCTTCAAACTTTACCACCTCAGTTTCTGTTTAAGGTCCAATTGTTCTTTTGAAGTGTTTTTGTCCTTTACTCTTAATTTATTTTTCTGGATAAGTAGATTTTTAATCTCTGTCCCTCTGAGCTTGAGATCTAGCTTCTCTTCCTCTTTCCCTTCCTCCCTCACCCCCTTCTCTTTCTGTACACACATTAAATTTTGTTTGTGAGGGTTTCTTGCTTAGGACAGTGCACCTACCCTATATGCTACCACTCACTTCTTACATTTGCAGAAAATGCAACTTTTGAGTAGTAGCCCAGCTCTATGTGCCTTTGGCACAGGCTTGCTCTATGCTGCACCCAGACTGAGACAGACTCCAAGGGCTCCAGTCTGTCTGGGGGAGGAGGTAATCTGACAAGAATAACTTAATAGCCAGAGGCAGCCTGCACACCAAGTGCAGAGTTGCCAGGACAGCAGAAATCTAAGTTTACTGTAAGGGATGAGCAGCTTTTTAAAAGTGTCTAGCTGCAGGGAATTAAAGCTTCCAGATGGTGGAATTGCTGCTGATCTGTATACAGACATCCCGCCCTGCAATTCCTCGAGCTATAATCCCATTCTGAGCAATTCTGGCTTTCAAATGAAAAGGTAGTCTTCTCTTCCTACCCTCTCTTCCTCCTTTCCATTAACACATGTGTAGGGCATTTTATTTTTAAGTGCAAATTATTGGTGCAAAATGATTTATAAATAGTAGATATAGTTTACTTTAGAAAATAAATAGACTCAGAAGACAAAATTATTTATTCCCTCAGGTGCACTTGTGCCAAATAGTGCAAATAATTATACCTGCCAATTTTCCTCTGAAAAAAATATTTGTACACAATGTTCTCTGACAGCAGGAATACAGTGACCTGTTTTAAAAAAGAGATACTTGTAAAAGACACTAAAGTCCTAATTCAAAATATCGTAATATCCACGATCCTACCATATGGAGACCACACTCTTGGTATGGCTACAAACTCAGAAAAGTTCATGAGATTCTGGGTGGTAAATGTAGAATCTTGATGTTCCAGAGACAGTGTTGTTTATTTCTTTACTTAAGGATGCATTGAAACTGTCATCAAGCTTAGAAAATTGCTTTTAAAAGATGAAAAACGTGAAATATTTTATTCCTAAACAGAATCAAATAAATTATAAAGGGCGGTGAGCAATATATCATCTTTTTATAAATTTTAATAGCATGTAATCTTAGGAACATTTTATTGGTTAAAACATCCTGTTCTCACTGATTTGTACATCAAATCATATATCAAGTTTGTGTAAATATGTGGGTGAGTTTGTTTCCCTGTTGTTTTTTCTGTATTGTTGGTGTATATACTCTATGTTTATTCTTTAATAATATTATATTAATTCTGAATTTTATAGAATGTCTTGATCTCTGGCAGGGAAAGCTAAATATCCTATTCTGCAAAATTAGTGTGCTGGTTCTTAGTCATTAATTTTGATATGTTACTTAGGGCCATCTTCTTAAATTCTATTAAAAGTAAAATATGTTCATGATTTTGTTAAGTATTTTTTGAATGTTGAGATAATGTAAGATAATCTACATCTTTTAAAGATGTATTATATATCATTTAAATGTTTTGAATATTTCAAAATAAAGGTCATATATTTTTGATACATTTATTTCTCAAAACATATTGCTTACTTTAGTGACACATTTTTAGTTATTGGTATATAAAGTTGTTCAATTTTAAAAGTTACATAGATGTCTCATTATAAAAAAAATATAGATTTTTTTCTTCTTTAACATTTACTTTTTATTGTCTTAGTGAACTAGCTTAGAGAACAATTCTATAGTACCTCTGATATTAATGATGTTTGCTGTACAAAGTAGGTAACCTTAAATATGTTAATGTGGTTTCTTTTGATTCAATTTGCTAAAAACCTATTTTTATATCATAAGTATTGAATTATATTAAATATTGATGCTCATATTGAGATGCATTTTTCTAAAGTATTTTTCCTGGATTGCATTGTCAGATTTTTTTGTGTTAAAACATTATTTAATGTTATCAGCAATATTTATTTTCACTTTAGTCACTTTCACTTTCTGATTTATTATTTAGGATGTCTGTATTTGATTAAGGAATAAGATTAATAGTTTTCTCTCCATTTCTATTTCTAGCCCAATTAATTTAGATAATCAGGGACAAATCTGTAGTCTAAGCTCACCCGGTATATTGACCAATTACACTAAGAGAAACAATGCTATAAAACCACCATGGAGCATTTCACCAAAAACTGGAAAATATGGAGTTAATTATAGGTTATAGGAAAGAATTGACTTTGGCCCTGGGTAGGGGAGTGTTGTTTATTTACTGAAGTGCTGGGTATTGAACCCAGGGTCTTACATTTGCTAGACAAGTCCTATAACACAGAACTATTTCCTCAGTGGAGTTTGAGAAAAATATAAATGAGGAGTTTGGATTAGCATTTATCAGCAAGGTCGTATATGAAGGGCTGAATATACTCATGGGACTGAAAAGTGGATCCATTCTTCTATATATTTTTTTTGAAAACTACCAAGTTATGATGAATGTGAATGGTACATTTAGATATCCCTAATCTGACATTCTCTATCTGGGCTGAAATCAAGGCAAATTCTGTGTTAGATCCTCTGAAAGGATCATGATATAATTTCAAACAAGAGAGTTATTGAACAGAGTTTTCATTTTTGAGATAGAGCACAGTTTTTCAGTGACTAAGAAAGAAGTATCATCTAAAAACAAAAAGAAAAAAGAAAGGATTCTCATGATACTTTAAAGCTCCAAGTGACCTTGGGGAAAAAAAAAAGAATTCTTGTTAACTCTGTATCTGTCTTTATCTACAACTGTCATCCTGGTCTGATGCCTAGAAGAGAAGAGAGTTTTGCTCTCAGAGCTAATTCTTTCTCTCCTTGTGTCTCATATATGTTTGTAGTCATATACAAATAAATACATTTATACAGGATATATAGATTGATATGCATTCATAAATTAATTATGTATTGTGAAAAGTCACACACATAATTTTAAGGTTATACTATCCCTTACTGTTTTAATACCAAAGCTTTAATTGACTAAAAAAAAAATAGTTTTTAAAACATCCCATTTTAAAAAAGCACAATCATGCAAATTGAATTAACAATGTGCTTTCTTTCAAGTACTTATATTATCAAGATCAGTGCCTAAGTTCAACAATACAGAATTATGCAGAAAATTATATCATAAAATAAAATAACCTAAAATCCTACTAAATCACTGTAAAATATTGTAATTTTACCAAATGTAGTTCAGAACTCCTTTCTTTAAGGAAAAGAATATTACATAGTTTATATCTTCTAATCTTGACCTCTCTACTGCCTCCCCAGTATTAGCAACTGAAGTTGTGCCCAAACAATTTGAATGTGTAAAATTAAAGTGAAGAACAATTCCTGACAGAAAGCTATAATACACACACCTATACACATATATGATACACAAAAAAGACATAGTTTCTTTTGTTTATTTTTCAGACTGTTTTTCATTTCCATGGTAAGTAATTGTAATTTTCATCTGTTTCTGCCTATTATTGTTCCATAACACATGAGAAATTTTTATCTTTTTATAGATGTTACATTTTCCTTATTTTATAGGAATCAAACTGTACTTTTTTTCAAATTTTCTTTTCATTTGTAACTATTTTGTCAAAATTATGTTTTTGTTTCTGACTTTAAAAATAGATTTTTCATGTGTTTCTCCCAAATCTTTAATGAATTTAATTCCCAGCTCAATCATCTGTAGGAAGTTTTTTTTTTTATTTTGACCTTTATTTGTCTAATATTTTTGAAATTACTTATTATAGGACTTGATTAAGGTTTTATTTTTAAAATAAATTTAAAAACTAATCATTTTCCTTTTGTTGATGGCAATAGAAATATTGAAAATAAATCAGAGTTAACCAATCATCATCAAATTGGGGAAATACTGGATCTAACATGTTTACTGACCTTTCATTAATGAAGTTTCAAAGAGGTAATTGCATAAAGAGTCAATAGCATGTGTTTTGAATGAGAGAATCTTTTCCCAGTCTCTAGATTCAGGTGTTTATTATGTTAACCCTTCTCCCCAGTATACTAACTCCGGCATGAATAACTCATTCCTCATTGCTCTGCACTCCTTGCCAAATGCACATGCTTTCAGAAGCCAGAGTTCTGTAGAATACACTTGTGCCTTGCACAGTGCTTTGAAATTGGATATGATGAAGATATTCTTGTTATTAAATATAACTTTGTGTTTATAATTGGCTGTTTTAATTCTTTGTCATTGATTATTATGTGTATGCAGTTAGTTGATAGAGGAGAAATTTCCCAAACATTATCTAATAATACCATCCTGAAAGGGGTATATTCAACTTATTTTAATATTTATGATAGAAAATCCCCATTAAGTGCTTCCCTATTTGTGTGGATTTCATTTCCACTATATTCCCAAGGATCATACTTGTTGAATTAATGCCTGAAAATTAATGAATGGGTATTTTGGTTGTGGCAAACCAATTTTACAAGAAAAAGGCATCATTTTGAGCTTATGATAATGTGGGTGCCATATCTTATTTATTAATTAAAATGTTAAGTATTTTAGTTTCCTTTTATCTCACTTAGATGATTTCCTTTTGAGAATGCAACAAAAAATTAAGATATTTTCCTAAGGAAATAATAGTTTGAAAACTGAATTTAAAGACACAAAATCATTATATTTATATTGGGAAAGCTAAATATATTTTGAACTAATTTTTACCTTAAGATTTATTGTGTATCATCTAATGAAAGTTCATTTCAGAAAGATGTCTATATTAGAAAAATATTTGAAGACAAATTTAAATATTTCTCTAAAGTTGTATCATTTTTTTCCAGAAGAAAAACCTTAATAACAGGATAACAGAATAAATAGAAATATCACTTACCATACAAGAATGAAATCACAAAAGGATGAAAGTATTATAGCATCTATGGAAATGTTATCTTTAATTTTTATGGAATTATTCAATTTAAATTTTATTTCATTCAGATAATAGCATGCTAAGAATTTAACCTTTAAAATATTATATATTAGTACTTATATAAAAATAATAATTATAACAAAAAATCTTTTATTTACAAGTATTGACATGCTTTTTGACATTTCAGTAGAACGTACATATTTCTATACCCATTTTAAAACGAAACATCCCTCCCTTCCCCACCATTGTTGATATTTTTCCTTGTTATTTATTCCCAGCATGAACTGCTTCATGATTGATGAAACCCAGCAGGCTGTTACAACCATTCAAAGAAGAAGCTATGTCTTCATTTATACCTTATTAACTTAAATGCCAGGGTTCATCGGCATGTTACAATTGCTAAATTTCAATCTCATCAACCAAATAGGAGGGGGGGGAGAGTAAATACTTAGCCATAAATGTCTTGATATATAAATATCAATGACGCTAGTTATAAAAGATATCTATCCAAAATACAGTCTTCACCATCTGTGGTTATAAATCTAATGGCAAATGTCACACAGTTACTTGGATTATTATACTTAAGAACCAATACAAATGTAATAATGCCTCATCTCTAGTTAGAAATAATAAAGTTTGACCTCACAGAAAGTGTTTTTTTTTTTTTAATTTGGACCCACAAACTACATAAATTAATGCAAAATTAACTGCTATTGTTTCCAATACTATTTTCATGATCTTATTTTATCTAGCTATATCTCTTATTCTGCATCCTTAGAAACCCTATGTTCTCCCTCTGGAAATACAGATTGTACATAATCTGCCACCATGTTACATACTTCACTTCTATTAATTTGTTCAGGATACTATTATTTTGGGAATTTCCTCTTTTTAGCATTGTGACAACTAAAATCTTTCCAGTACCTCAAGGACCAATTCAGAAGATTAGTGTTACCTATAGAATACCTCAGTTCTGGAGATAAAATTGTTCTCTCTCTCCTCTCTTCTCACCAATTTCATATCTGTATCAATGATAATATTTTGATTAAAATTACATGCATTCTAGTCAAATAAAAATGCATTGAGTGATATTTTATTCTAAGGAATATGATAGTCATATAAGTAATATTCTGTTATTATATAATGACTACATATGTTATTATATAATAACATAATATTTGATGTTTTATTATACTCTATATTTTATTATATAATAAATCTATAATATTTCATAATATTCTATAATTATTAATCTGTAAATTCTTCCCTTCAAAGAATATACATTGAGACACAAGTAAATATTCTTCTGCATTTTAAGAGCAACAATAAGCAAACATGTTAGAAATTAAGCTTACTTTGTTTGCTGAAGAATAGCAGGAAATTATTATTGTTGAAACTTAAAATCCTAAGCAGGGTATTGCATGAGATAAAGCTAGGAAAAAAGACTGGGAACATATTATGAAAGATCTGTATGATATATTAAGTAGCCTGGGATAGTTCCACATAAAATACTGAAGAGTTATTGAAGAATTTAGAGCAAGTGAGGTTGAAAAGTTGCTGAAGGAAAGAAGTGATATGAAATAAATAATCACTTTAACAATACCTCTGGGGGAAAATGAGTATAAATCAACTTTTAAATTTTTAAATTAAGCTTATTTAACCAATAAATCAAAATAAACAATTGTTATTATTAATGGTACAAGTGATGTTTCAATGCGTATAAATTGTGTAATGTTTAAACAATTTTAAAGTTGAAGAATAAAAGAACAAAATGAGATGGATAATTCAGAATAACTTAGAAGCAGAAATTAAAACAAGTACTTGATTGTATATGGCTGACAAACAAAAGGCTTAGTGCCCTTCTGGACATTATACCTACTCTTTATGAAGTGACACTGTAAAGGTTTTTCTATAATCTATCTAATCCCTCTGTTTACAGCTCCATTTTAGCCTCTCATTCATTCAGCACTTTAGTCTCAACTTACTGTTTTCCTCTCCACTCTAAATCAATTCTAATGAACTATTCATTGACTAACCTATTCCTAAAGCCTGACTCTATTTTGTCCCTGGTTAAATTGTCCCAGGTTAGATTTTTATTCACAATTTTCTCTCCTTTCAACTAATTTTTCGTAATTGTCTCATCTGCTTGATTTCAACAACCATCAAACTGAAATATTGCCCACTTAGTTGAATTAATACTGAGCATCTTTCAGAATTCAAGTCCACTTATAGATTGCTCCCCTCCCTGCCAATCTAATCAGCCTAGCTTCCTGCTTCCTGCTCAAATGGTATGCTTTCATTCTACTTACTGGATCTTAAATTACTATTATCTATTTATTTCTGGGATAGTTTGTTCACAGTTTACTCTCCTTACCTATTGTTTTAGTCAGCTTTGCATCACTATGACCAAAAGACTTTATGAGAACAACACAGAACAACACAGGGGAGGAAAATTTTATTTTTGGTTCACAATTTCACAGGGTCTCAGTCTGAAGACAGCCAAGTTTGGATGCAAAGTGAAGGAGAAGGCAGAAGGGCATGGAAAAGAAAGACAGCTCAGAACATGGCAACAAGAAGCAGAGATCCACTCAACAGGAATAAAATATAAACCCTAAAGGATCACTCCCTGTGACTTACCTCCTCCAGCCATAGTTACCACCAATTAATCCATCAGATGAGTAATCCACTTGATTTCCATTAACACTTTCATATCCTAATCATTTCATCTCTGAAAATTCTTATATAGAAAAGGAGCTTTTGGGGGACTCCTAATATCTAAACCATAACACTTATTTATTTGTTTATTTTGGTACTGGGGATTTAACTCAGGGGTGTTTAACCACTGAGCCACATTCCTAATCCTATTTGTATTTTGAAACGAGGTCTCCTTAAGTTGCTGAGGGTCTTTAAGCTCAGTTGATGATGCTGGATGTGGACTTGTGACTATCCTGCCTCCTGAGGTGCCGGCATTACAGGGATGCATCCCCATACCTGGCCATAACACTTAAGTTTAAGTTAAAACATTTTTAAATGCCTCTATCTTCACCACCATGGAACCATTAGCCTTTTTTTTTTTTTTTTTTTTTTTTTTTGCCTGAGCAACCAAGGTATTGTTGTTATCAAGGACTGATGGAGAACAGCAGGAAGAGCAGATTTGACTTGAAGTCAAGAGAAAAGATAAACATAATTTTAAGATGTTTCATTCCCTGTGTATGGATATGTCTCCCTTGTAACATTTCTTGTACTTATCTCTCGATAAGAGATATAAGACTGAGCACTGTCCTGTAGTTAAGAGACTGAGCACTGTCCTGTCCTTAAGAGAAAGAACTTGGGAACTAGGTTGGTTAAGTTTTGTTTCAGTCAGCTTTTTCAGTGCTGTAACTAAAATACCTAAAGAGAACAGTTTTAGAGCACGAAAAGTTTATTCTGGGGCTCATGGTTTCAGAGGTTTTAGTACATAGATATTCAACTCCATTCTTTTGAGTCTCAAGGTGAGGAAGGACATCATGGCAGAAGGGTGTAGAAGAGGAAAGCAGCTGGAAAATGTCACCAGAGAGGAGAGAGACGGGGAGAGAGAGAGAGAGAGAGAGAGAGAGAGAGAGAGAGAGAGAGAGAGAAAGAGAGAGAGAGAGAAAAAGAGAGAGAGAGAGAGAAAAAGAGAGAGAGAGAGAGAGAGAGAGAGAGAGAGAGAGAAAGAGAGAGAGAGAGAAAAAGAGAGAGAGAGAGAGAAAAAGAGAGAGAGAGAGAGAGAGTATTCTACTTACCAGGACAAAATATAAACCGCAAAGGCATACCTCCAATGACTCACCACTCCAGCCACACTCTACCTGCTTTCAGTTTCCATCCAGGTAATCCCTATCAGCATTAACATACTGATTTGGTTAAACTCTTATAAGCCAATCATTTCATCTCTAAACTTTCTTGCATTGTCTCATACATGAGCCTTGGGTGGGGGGGCAACCTAATCTAAATCATAACAAGTTCAAATCTTATTCCTTCACTGATTCTGTAGATAAAATTAATAATATTATACAACTTCTCTGATATCTCTTTTGTTGAAGTGTGTGTGTGTACACACTGAACACGTACGTAGTCCTGTTGCATAATAATAGGGATTCATATACAAATTTGTGATATATAAATGGGCTAAGGCAAGCTCACAGCTAAGAAGTTTGCTTGTGGTAATAAGTGCATAAAAATATCAGTTACAATTTCTATTACATTCTACTACATTGTTGTAAATAATGCTCTGTAAATGGAAGGTAAGAGACAACTAATCTTAGAATTGAATTGAACTGAATTGAAATATCTCCAAACTTGAATAGTGATATGATAATTATTATTAATAATACATTATTACTCATCTACTTATTTTTACCTATCTATGCCTAGACTACTATCACAGTTTATGTCCCCAAAAGCTCATGTGTTAAAAGTTGGTCTCCTGTTGATGGCCATATTGGAAGATAGAAGAAACTTTAGGAGGTAGATCCTAACTGGAAGAGGTGGGTCATGGAAGACATACCCATGTAGGCTATATATTTTTTTTCCCTAGAAACTTTCTCCCTCTTTTTCATAACTTTCTGATCACTGCAACAGGAACAGATTTGATTTACAATGCCTACGAGATATTATTGTCAGAGTCTCAGAAACAGTGGAACCAGTTGACCATGGACTGATTGATACATCTAAAATAATGAGCCAAAAAATCCTTCTTTAAGATAATTTATGGGGCTGGGGATGTGGCTCAAGTGGTGGCGCGCTCGCCTGGCATGTGTGCGGCCCGGGTTCCATCCTCAGCACCACATACAAACAAAGATGTTGTGTCTGCCAAAAACTGAAAAATAAATATTAAAATAAATTCTCTCTCTCTCTCTCTCTCTCTCTCTCTCTCTCTCTCTCTCACTCTCACCCTCTTTAAAAAAAATAATTTACTTTAGGTATTTTGCCACAGTTATGGAAAACTGACTAACAGGAAAACAATCATAATCTATAACTATCAATATTGTTATATTTATTCAAACACCATTTCTTTCCTTACCATTGTTAAAGTAGACACAATTGAAAAATTTCTTGGAAACTTTATTAGGTGCATTTTAAAAATAAGAATATAGCGACTTTTGTTTGTGTGGTTTTCAAATTCAATTTTTGTTTTTATTCATTTTAATAAATGTCAGTAACTCTTCTAATATACACACTACTCCATCTCTAGTTTCATATATAGTTGTATTTAATTCACAAGAAATACACATCATCTTTATTTAAAACACAAAAACACCAAGTTTGGTAAACACCACTATGTGTTCGCTGAGTATGCACTTCAAAATTTGAAAAGATTACATTTTTCCTGCTGCTGTTTTGAGGCACTGACTTTGGTTTATATAACTATTGCTATTTATGTTTCATAAAAGTAGATTCTCATAGGAAACAAAGGGTATAAGGCCATACTCCAAATATTTTAAAATGTGTGCAAAGAATGCCTGTTTAATTTTCAACAGCATAAGTGTGAAATATTCTTTCTTTCCCCTGAGTTTATCGTCTAGCTCTGAAATATTTATGACAGAGGCAAGAATAAAAATAAAAAAAATCTGCTAAGGATGGAAAATTAAAGGTGCTGAAATAAACTTGATTAATTCTGAAACAGAAGGAGAACCCAACATTAAAACACAAACTCTTGAGTTAGAGGTAGAAATGTGCTAAAACCCAATAATGCAATGCACTGGAGAAACTTCATTGTCTGTACTATTGGTTTACTTAAAGAATATTAATAGAGAAATATGAATCAATATTTATTTAGTTTTGAATAATCAGAAAATTTTATATAGGCAAGAATTGCAAAGTTAGTTCACACTTGCACAGAATAGCAACAACTTATACCCATACATATCCTCAATTAACCTTTAAGATTTTATATCTAGTGGGTACAGCTTGTGATCTTTACAATATGTGTTCTTTTGTGTCTTGTCTTCAAGTTTCTCTGACGTGCATCAAGTAAAAGCAATCACAGAAATATTTTTTTTAGGATGGTATGAGAAAGGTGTTCTCCTATGGCTGGACAGAGGTAATATGGTCTCCTATGGAAATCAGTGAGTTTTTGCATGTGAAGAACATTTTAGCATAGCCCCAGCTACCACTTAATTAGAAAGTGTACATAGAATACAATTGTAATGAGTACAAAATCTGTGTTCTAAAATATGTAACTTATAACTCTTTAATTGAATTTAAGTTAGTTAATTTCCACTTATATTTGAGAATGTTATATTTTGAACTAATGATAAACTGAATACAAGTTTTTTTCCTATTTCCTATCATTATACACTATGCTCAACTGAGACCTAATTAGCAGCTTTACAGCATCTTAGTAACTAGAGGAAATAGGGAATATGGTTTATTATGGTCCTCTGTCCATCACAAGACTTTGATCCTTTTGCCCTGTATTTACACCTCTAATGATTCTAGTGCTTTTTTTACACTTATGTTTCCATCTAATTTTTCTCTGCATCATCCTCATTCCAAACATATTTTTCACATTGGAAATCTTACAAGTGCACATTTTTTTTTCTATGAGGGACATAGAAAGTATTGAAATATACTTTTAGACATCATTTTAGGATCCTCCAAACTCTTTGTATATGTCTTAAAGTTCATATATCTAGTTATCTTACAAGGTCACTGTGTTTTTTAAAATTTTTGGTACCAGGGATTGAACCAAGGGGCACTTAACCACTGAGCCACATCCCCAGCCTTTTTAATATTTTAGTTAGAGACAGAGTCTTGCTAAATTGCTTAGGATCTCACTAAGTTGCTGAAGCTGGCTTTGAACTTATGATCTTACTACTTCAGCTCCTGAGCCAGTGGGATTTTAGGCATGAGTCATTGTGCCCAGCTTCATTGATTTCCTGTGACATACAATTGTATGGACTTGTCTAGGGGCCTTTAGTCCACCAGACTTTTTCTTCGAAAGCAAAGGCATACAGATATTCAGAGAACCATTAGTCTATCTGAGTTTCCTATTTCTTCACCTCCTCTTACCTGGATTATTATCCTATATGTAATTTTATTATTTCCTTAGACTTCTTTCAATTCTTAGGATCTTGAAGACTTTGCCCATAAATTGACTCTTCTCTATGTGATAAGAAATTTAGTTTTGAATGTATATTTTCCCTAACCCCCCATCCCCCATGGTTATACTTCCTAAACCCAACTAGAGCTTGAATTGTGGCCCCAATGATATGTCTATGTTTTATTCCTTGGAAATTGTAAATGTTATCTCATTTGGAAAAGTATCTTTGAAGATCTGATTAAGCTAAAAGCTTGAGATGGTTTTCCTGAATTGTCTGTATAGGCCTTGGATACCATTACAAATGTCCTCATAAGCAAGAGAAAGAGAAACAAGGCAGAAACATACAGAAAACAAGGTCTTGTGCAGATGCAAGCAGTTGTTGGAGTGAGGTGGCAACTAGCCAAGAAATTCCAGGACCCACTAGGAACTGACATAAGAAACATATTCCACCCTAGATCCACCAGAGGAAAAATGGTCTTAATAGCATCTTGACTTCAGACTTCTAGCTCCCTAAATTGTGAGAGAATAGATTTCAATTTTTAAAGTCACTTTATTGTGATTTTTGTAACAGTCACAGGAAACTAATACAGCCCTGATTTTACTAATTATTGGTTTTTGGTAATCCGATATAGCTAAATATATCTTTTAATATCAATGCCTGTGCATGTATATGTGTATATGTGTGTGGGGGGGAGGGGATGTTCAGTTTTTGCAAAGATAATGCTTTAGAGATTGTGGATTCTGTTATGAGTTTGGAGATGTGTTGAAAAATTCTGTGCTTTAGCTTTGCGATAAACAGAATAATCATGATTTCTTAAATATTTCCATGTCTTAATCCCCAGAATCTAAAACTATTTCATAGACAAAAGAAATGTTATCATTTAGTTATTAGGTGTCCCCTCAAACTCATGTGTGAGACAATTTAAGAAAGTTTAGTGGTGACATAATTGGGTTATAACAGCCTTAACCTAATTAGTGTATTAATCTACTTGAATGGATTAACTGGTGGTAATTATAGGTAGGCAGAGTGTGACTGGAGGAGGTAGATCATATGCTTTTGAGACATAATTTTGTCCTTGTGGAGTGCAGTCTTTCTCTATTTCTGTTTCTCTGCTTCCTGATTGTCATGTCCTGAGCTGATTCTCCCAACAATACTCTTTAGCCATTATGTTCTGCTTTACAAACTTGGACTCAGAGGAGGGGCTGGCTCCCTATGAGCTGAGACCTCTGAAACCATCAGTGCCAAATGAACTTTTCCTGCTCTAAAATTGTTATTATCAGGTATTTTGGTAGTAGCAATAAAATAAAGCTAATTAAATAAACAGAAAGAATAGAGAATTAAAATATCAGATGAAACTGGGGTAGATAATGTTGATTTTTTAAATAGGGGAAGTCCCTGGGATTACTGTAATTACAAGAATTTAAATGTAGAAAGATAGGCACAGAAGAGTATGTGTCAGAGTGATAGAGTAAGATTAAGACTTGGCTGTCCACTGCTAAAAAGGATCATAAGCCAAGGATTTGGGGCACCCTCCAGAAGCTGGAAAAGACAAATGACCAGATTCCCTCACACAGCCTTCAGAAAGCCATAGTGACATCTGGATTATAGCACAGTGGGACCATATTAGTGGAGTGCAGTCTTTTTGAATTCCAGACCTGTAAGATGTTGTGAACATAAACTTGTATTACTTTTAGCCACCACGTTTGTGGTGACATACTAAAGCTGAAATATAAAACTATACAAAGGATTTTACCAGTGAATAGACACTGAAAAAATTGACCCAGTAAACATGTATATGTAAATCTCAAAATGCTGTTTTGCAGACAGTTTGACCTCAAAGATTGCAGTTTCTGTTGTCAGTTTGGAGATATATTCATCTCCACTTTAGGTTATTTATACCCTTGCTCAAAGGCACTCACTATTCATAGAAATTATACATTGCCCTATGAGAAGTGTATATTAGATTGGAATCATTAAGGAAAGAGCATTCTCTAAAATTTTATCAACCTCTATCTTCTATTATCACAGAAAACAATTTATTATCATCTAGTTGTCCTTCCACCCTTAAATAAGAAAGTAGGACAAAATACTATGTAGTGTTATTTTTTTTTTCCTCACTCTGGTGGGATAGATATTTAAGTTCTAGAAATTTCTATTTTTTATTATTTTAAAGTGATTAAATTTATGTTCTGAAAGATTATTCCCTCCTCCAGCCTGGTACATGAAAGTTGAGCTATCCTTAAAAGGAAATTTATAGAAATAAGTAATCCTTGTTACAAATTGAATGGTCTGCTTTCCAATTTCAAATCTTTTTCCATTAGTTCATGTATATCAGTTGCCTGATATTGGACACCAGGATGACCAGATAGAAATCCTAGGGAGGACAGAAGCAAGCCAAATTTTTTTTTTTTTTAAATCTAGTTTGACTCCAGGGACTGATTTGTCTCTCTCTGGCTTTCTAAGAACTCCAAGCTTATTTAACTTTGGCAGTAAAACCTGGCTATTATTTCCTTAGTTATCATTTTCTTACCAATGTTCATTTTCCATCCAGAAAACATGAAGAAAGGATATTTCTTTCCTTCTAATCCAGGAGAAAACAATTTTTCTTCCAGTGAAAGGACTCTTGGCTTGGCCAAGAATCCATTTATCATTTACCACAAACACAGTTAAATTAAGCTTAGTTCTTTCAGAAACTCCAAAGCTGTTGAATCTTCCACCAATTTTCTCAAATCTATCCAGGACACATTCTTAAGTGTGCTCCTCATTTTTCTGATTCATGATTCCCTCTTTTTAAAAAAGTAGTTAAATCGATTTTAGAAAAATAATTATTTAGAAAAATAACCATATTAGAAATCAAGAGTATAGGGTCATATAAATAACAACCTCTGTTCCCACTCTAATATTTTTTTTTAGAGAGAGAGAGAGAGAGAGAATTTTTAATATTTATTTTTTAGTTCTCAGCAGACACAACATCTTTGCTTGTATGTGGTGCTGAGGATCGAACCCCGGCCGCACGCATGTGAGGCGAGCGCACTACCGCTTGAGCCACATCCCCAGCCCCCCACTCTAATATTTATCCATCCAAACCAACACAAATTCACATAACCAAAAACTAGCTGGATACGTAAGTAAGCAGATATCCTACTGGAAACTGATCTTTTTTTAGTTAACATAAATGTATAAACAGAACTTCATATTAATAAATTTATATTTTAAGTGTCAAAAAGACTAGTAAGAAGTTCTAAAGTTGAGAGATATTGTAATCAAAGTAGAAAAGGAAATGATTCAACTAATTGTGATTTCTAGAAAAATCATGTGTTAAGCAACACTAGAAATATTTTAAACTAGTTTAAGAATTTATGTATTCATAGTTTTGAATTGTCTTTAATTATTTTACATTTAAGAAAATGTGGTAATTACTTCAGTGTGCTACTGAGGATTGGATCACCTTGAACACATACTTCACTTAATTAACATACTATAAGAAAGTGACTTCCCATTTAGAAAGTGAAAATTTGAAAGCCTGGAGATATTAAAAGAGAAAAAAACAGAAATTCTGATATGGAATATTTATAACACATTTAATAAACCAATATAAGTAATTTGATGTTGTAGTTTTTCAAGAATATTTCAGTTGAATGTGATTTATTTTTATATAAATAAAGATTATTTATAAAGAGTTAAATTTTAAAACAATAAGAGTAAAGAAAAATTTGTCCTTTTTTTAGTAGTGATCAAGGAACTGTAGAAAATGTTAAGGGTCTCAGATTAGTTAACCATGACTTGTTACTGTGTTTATCGATCATTTTCACTGTGCCAAGATTAAAAAACTAAAACACAGTAAGCAGTACTCAGTGCTTCTCCCATTAAAAGACAGGCTGTGAGAAATTAAATTACCACAAAGAATTTTCCAGTTGCCTTCTGACATCCTCACCTTGAGTGATCCAGTAGTATTTAAGATTTAATACTGTTATATTGTGAAATCAATTTCAATCAGGCATCAGCTATTAATATTCAATCAAATATAAATTAAACAATTTAATATGTGTTTATTTATATTATTTTATCCTAGTTTACTCATTTTATTCTCAACATAATTTTTACTTTAGTTGATTCAATTGTACACTGAACTGACTGTAAAGCCACATATCCAGACACCATTCTTTATATCACATATGAAATAAATATTACATTATTTCTTTTCTACCTGTCAATAATCTTTTGAGAATCTTTTGACAGGCCTCCAATACTATGTGGCCTTTATAATCTAAAAGTTTTCCAAATAAAATTGGAACAGACTTCTATTTAATATTTCATCACTCATTTAGGGGTTCAACTTGACATAAATGTAGGCATTATGGGCATAACTGCCATCTTGCCTGCAAGGTGATTCTGGAATATATCTCAAGCCAAATAGGAAAAGCAAAGTCATTAAGGTAGTCAACTCTGAATGCTGTAGTTGCCACTGATCCTCCAAGTATTTCTTAAATGACATTAGATCTGCTAATATCTTTTCAAAACGGCCAGTTACATGCCAGATGGCCACATAATTGTCCAGCTTAGAATATAAACTTGTTCTTCCTACCTTGGGGTGGGGAAATCAACACTTCTTGCTGCTGCCCAAGACATTCTTCTATGTCCTCAGTAAACAGTACTTTTTGCAATCTTCAATCTGTCTGCTTCTTTATTTGGTCTCACAGAAACTTTGGTGATCAGTTCTTATACACTTACACTGGAATTTTCTGAAACACCCCAAATAGGAATGTACACATTGATGTGTTGAGTAGCCTTTCTACATAGTCCTACATGCCTATATTGTGTTGCTCAAAATATATCAAAGAAAACAGGTTGTGGACTAAAGGCCACTACTGAATTCTTTACAATTTAATGGGGCACATGACCAAATTTTGCTGTGGAAATTTGTTGGAAGGCCTGCTCTGGTTTGCTTCTAACACTTATAGGAAGCTGACAGCTCCCAATTAATACAAAAGAGACAAAATAAATAGATAAAGAGTTATTGTAAAAAGAAGAAAAATAGAGACCAAGATTCTGATTGCTTACCTGCCCAGATCTCACCCCTCCTTTTCTTCTATTCTCTGTATAGTGACTGAAAGAAGCTTCTTTTAAAATTTCTTGAAAGTGTATCAACCCTAGGCCTACAGTAGCTTCTAACTCCTCTTTAAAATGGCAGGTCTTTCAGAGACAGATCTCTCCTTGATTATGGGCCAATGGAGCTTTAACAGGCAGGATAAATTTAGCTGGATATAGGGCAGGGGATTTTACAGTTGTGACTGAAAAAGTAAAATAGTGAAGGAAAACTATTGTCAATTAAGACAGAAGACAGTGGCAGCAGTATTAATATGCTTTTCTTAAAACTTGCACTTTTAAGAACTGCAGCACAAGGCCAGAAATAATGAGCATGTATTTAATATATATAGCAGTTGGTTATCACTAATACCATTTTATTGAGTTTACAAAATGACTAAATAGTCTTCCACAAAGTGAAAGCATGTAGAGATATCATCCAAGCTAAAGCATACCAATCATGGAGCTTCTATTAAGGCCCTGCTGAAACAAATCTGAATTTAATTTAAACTCCACAGGAAAGGGTGCTCTTTGCTCTTCAACTGCTGTTTTTGCCTCAACACCAAGGAGGAGGCTTCTTATCAGCCACCTGCTCTTCAACATACTATACAAACTGAAAAGTATATTTTGTCTTTTTACTTTTGGATTTTTTAAAAATCAAAGTTCATGATCAAGAACTGCTACAGAGATATCACACAAAAAGAGAAAGTGTGTAGTTTTCTTAATATTTTCAAACAGCCTAAGCAGGAAAGGAAGATTAATGGGGAAGGAAGGGCAATATTACAATAAATTTCTTCTTGGTTATGTTATATTTCTACATCCTGGCACTGAAGGAAATTCACACGAGAATGGGTGGGAGATTTTTTATATAGGAAAGAACCCAAGACCAAGAATTCATTCTGATTCTATCATTGATAAGCTGTTCTCAAAATAACTACAAATAATTTCCTGTTGGAATGATATAATCAATATTTTAGCATGGATCTCACATCCTAAAATAGTATGTATGTTATAAAGTATTCATCCTAGAGAAAATTTCAATTTGCTTTATTTATTCTATCTTGCCCATGTATTTTAGATTCTGTAGGTATTTTTTACTTGTAGACATTCAGTATATTTTACTGATTAAATTAAATTTTATTCTTATTAAGGCCTTTGGGGAAATATAAACTTCAATAAAAATCCCAGTCCGCAATAACATTTTAATTAAAATGAGGGATAATAAAACTTATCAGTTAAGGATACAATCATATCTAGCTGTCTTTTCAGTTGTACTAAGCAAAGATATAGGGTATTTGAAACACATATAAATAGTGTTAGTGAACATATTGACGATAGAGTTAGGAGACCCCAGAATGTCAAAAATGAAAATTAGTTTTAGATTAATAAAGGATGACTGGATATGTCCGACTAGGTAAATTTCAGTCAATTTTCAAAATTTCTTATAAAATATTGAAGTCAGAAAGCCAGTTACTAAATTATAACATAATTAAGGACAACAATGATTCTGATAAAGATCATGAAAGTGGGAATTAAAAATAATTAAGACAACATCAAAAATACATATATTCTGGAGGAAATAAGAATTTTTAGGTACCAAACTATCCTAAAAATTTACAAGTGTGTAAATTGATATTTGCTGTTGTTGCTCTTTGTTAAAAAGATCATGGAAAAAATTACAAATAATGAGCAACTTTAAAAATAGAATATAGAGGAATTGATATCTAGTTTAATTTGGAAATTCAGAAAGCATGAGGGAGAAGTGTGATTAAAAGATAAATACCTGTCTGCTCTGAGAAAACAGTGGAACTGTTAGAAATTAGGAAATCTGGAGTCTTGAATAATTTTTACAAGGAATATAATTAATTTAATGTTAGAAATGTCAGACTATCAGTACCAGGGATTTCCAGTGGAGATTCTCATAAGGTTTTCTGAAATATTGAAATAGACTATTGAAATATCGAAATAGAATGGTGATTAACTACTTTAACAAAATTACAACAGGAAGTTTGAGCTAAAAGAGATTACAAAGAAAGGACTGGAATGATTGAAGAAGATAAAACCAAGCAAGAGAACTTCTATTTCCATAGACCACCCCCTGCTTGTTTTCTTTATTTTGATGTAGCTTCCATATATGAGAGAAAACATTAAACTCTTGATTTTCTGGATCTGACCTATTTCATTTAACATATGACCAAAATTTTCTATGTACATATATGAATACACCATAGTGCATTTCATCTTTATGAATATCCAAAATGGATTAGTTAAAAAACAACTATAAATAAAGAGAAGAAAGATCAACAAGAAAAGGGAACAACAGGAAGGAGGAAATGAGGGAAAGGGGAAGTATTGGAGACTGAATTTGACCACATCTTATTCCACGTTTGTATAATTATGTCAAAATTAACTCCATTATTACGTATAACTATAATGCACCAATAAAACAAAAGTCATCTTAATCAGTTCGTATGTACTCATTAGATAGCCTAAATATTGAAGGCCAGGCTTGAGACAGTTCCCTAGAATCTAATTTAATTTGCCTAGCACAGGCATGGTATTAGCACCTTGAAAATACTTTCCAGTTTCTACAGTGTAACTGAAGGTTAAGAAACACTGTAATTCATAGTGTATGTATTATTTCTTTAGCTACTAAAAAAAAAACTATTTTAAGACTATCTTAAAAAGGAAATAATAAGTAAGTTTAATCCTCATACAGATTCAAATAAAACTCTTCTGGTTAAATATCTTGATGTTATAAAAGCTGAAATGTCCTCTACGTAAACGTAAACCTTTTTTATAAGAGAAACTAATGATTATCGTATTTAACAATGATGGAAAGCTTGTGGTAAGCCAGAGATTGTTCTGAGCATTTGACCTGCATTGACTAATGTAATATCCACAATCAGTCTATGGGAATATCCATTACGGAGATGAAGGAACTGAGGTAGAAGCAGAGAGAAATTATTTACCTCCTTGAAGTCACATATGCCTTAACTACTATATCCTGAATTCTTGTCCAGGTTGTCCAGCTCCAAAACACATCCTCAGAGTTACAGAGTTTTATTTTTCATATCCCTTTGAGTCTCCTGACTCCTTTCAAAAAGATGTTTTTTCACTGTATGATGATGGTACTTGCTTGCAGCAGAAATTCTAGAGGTAATATGAGTATGTGGATATGAAGATTGTTTTACAGAGTGAGAAGACATGGGAATAAGTTAGTATTTGACATTTTTCCCTAAAAAAAGAAATCATGGGCATGCGTCACCAATATAAGCAATAATTCACCTGGTGAATAATATGGAAGATTCTTAATGAAGACCTTTACTTTAATTACAAATAATAGATTCATTAAAGTCAGAAAATGCAGATTTTATCATATGACACAAGAAAATATTTACCAATAATTGTATGAGTTCTTTAGTCTTACAATATTAGATTTAAAAGCCTACAATTGGCAACGAAGTCAGCATCTTTACAAATTGTTTTGAATGAATCTGCAGCAACTAACAATGGATGTATAATTGCTCGAAGACATATTGATTCACTGTGTGTGATAATCAAGAAGAGTGTACACCAAAATTGCCTAATAAAATTTTATAATAGTCTTGGTATGTCAAAGGTAACATGATTATAGGAAATTATTTCCAGTTTTACTGTATGAATCAGATGGATTCATAAAATGCATAATTTGAAAAATTAATCAAAGCTTGGCCAGATGTTTAAAGTTTTGTGGAATTTCACACAAGTGGCTAGTGAACCAGTAGGTAATATATACTTTAATTAAGTAATTCAGGTTCTAGTTTTTTTTTTAAGTAAACAATTCAGTTGCTACTTAAAAAAAAATATTTCCTTCTTTTGAGTCCAATTAATTCCAATAAAAATGCCAAACATGTGCAATAAATTTGATTTTGAATCCCTAACAAAAACACATGTATTATAAATTAGTAAGAAAAGTAATTCCTTAGATATTTCTTGGTAAATTAATGTTAAATGAATAAAATGAATTTGCTTTATTCATTTCAATAATTAGCAGATTTGTTTTGTATTAACTGTTTTTTTTTCTTTGACTATGAAGTATCATTCTTTCTAGTGGTAACATTCCACCAAAATATCAGGTGTGGTGGTTCATGTGTAGAATCTCAAAGACTCCAATATGTTACATAGCAATAAAAAACTAATCTATGATTGAAAGTAAAACATTCATTTGGCATAATATTTTTCTCCATATTCACTCTATTATCTATCAATAATTGATATTCAAAATGAACAAATAGTATTGTCATAGATATGCAATCTCAGAGACCTGAGAATCTTAAGAAAGACACTAAATATTTAGTCTCAATTTTTTTCTCTTTTGTTTTAGTTTGAAGATCTTAATTGGCTTAATTTTTAATTCTAAGATAAGCAACATATTCCATAAAATACAAAATGTGTTTTAACAAGCTGAGCAGAGGGGTTGTCATTTTAAAATTTGTATTAGTACATATTAATTGTATATATTAATGAAATTCAGTGTGATATTTTTATATGTAAATAATGTATGTACTGACCAAATCTAACCTCTTTTTTTTCCTCCCTGTTCCTCCATATACTCCCCAATCTCTAGTCATCACTTTTGCATTTTCAGATAAATTCAGAATGACAAGTATCATGTGATCTCTCAATTTTTATTTTTAAAAAATCTTGTGTACTTGCATTAATCTAAAATTGTGAAATAAACTGATCTAGAGTGATATTTATGAGAATTATGTTTTTATTAGATGCAACTTTAATCAGCTATTATAAACGAGATTAATAAGGAAGTATAAGTGGAGAAAATATGGAAATGTATTTATAAGAAAAAATATAAAATAGAAGTATTGATTAAAATGATCATAATAGTCACATATTCATTTTTATATATCAGGAAGACTAAGAAATAGGATCTATATATTTATGAGACTAATTAACATAAGACTAAAAGATGTGAACTGTTTTTAATGCATAGTGTAAAAATCCAGTGAGTGAAAATGTGAAGTAAATATAAAAGTTGGAATTTTGGGAAAGTAGTTTTATGACTTCTTTGTCCACTATATCTCAGAAAGTAGATACAATATGGGATCCTTTCTCCTAGTGAATTGAATAAATAGGAACATGAGGAAAAAAAAAGAAAAAAGAACACTCTCAAGTTTGTTTCTTTAAGAAAAAAATTTTTTATAAAATATGAAATTGTCTCATGTCTCTTGTTATCAGAGAACACTTCAACTATACATGCCTTTTGAACTAATTGAGCTCATCACTATGTAGAAGACTTGGTATCCACTCAGTCAAGCTTTTCTTTTTGAGATTATACTGCACTTTGAATAAAGACTGAATTTCTGGCACAATATGTTGTGGGGTAAAACACTTTTTTTTTCTTTTTGAGAATTGAACTCAGGGGCACTTAATCACTGAGCCACATCCCAAGCAAATTTTTGTATTTTATCCAGAGACAGGGTCTTGCTGAGTTGCTTTAGGGCCTCACAAATTTGCTGAGGCTGACTTCAAACTTGAAATCCTCCTGCCTCAGCCTCCCAAACAATTGGGATTACAGGCATTGTAATGAAGCAAGACACTTCATTTTTGTGGGCATAGTAAAACCCACCCTATATTTGCTTCCTGCCATACAGGGTAAAAAGGAATATCATAACTCCTGACCCAGGTATTTAGATCTCTTACTAGCCAGAACAAAAGGCTTAGCTTATTGTCCTGATTATATCATTGCATTTCAACTCCCAAAGTTCTTCATAATCATGTTTTTACAAAATTGCCAACATTATTTTAACCTATTCCTGAGTTTATTCATTATTTATTTATGGAATGAAAAAAGTATTGTTTTATATAACAACTGTTTTGATTTTGTGGTTTTGGGTTTTAATTTTAACTTTATAAAATTCTGGTCAGTGATTATTGGTAATAAACGTATATAGGTTACCACTACTTTTCAAAAATTAACACATCTTTCTAAAGGATATTTCAATAATATTATAAAATTTTAACACTAAGTGCAGTGATGACCATAAGTGAACATATAAGATTATATATTTAATATAAATCAGGCTATCAATTTCTTATCTAAGTCTTCAATTTTCCTTTCTTTTTTTTTGGCTTCTCAAATTCATAAAATTATATTTCTATTGATTGCATCCTCCCAAGATTTTTCTTGGTTATAAATAGTATTATAGGTTATAAATAGTATTATAGTACAAAATACTTTGGCTATCATTTTTTCTTTCTCTTTTAAGGCCTTGTTTCTACATGGATTTTACCCCTTCCCAAGTAAATTACCACCTAAATGAAAGGCTCTTATAATCAAACTATAAAATATTAGCTTTTGAATTTTAAATATTAAAGACAAAAAATATTAGGTATGTGGGAGAAAATATGTGAATTATGGGAAGTGTTCTGTCCAAATAATAGAAAATGAAGATTCTCTGGACTGGGGAAAGGGTAAAGTGGAAGTCAAAAATTCTTTTTCCTTTGTGTTTCTTAAAGAAGAGATTCTATGAACTTAAATCCCAATGTAGTGGGGGAAAATACATGTTGGGTACTTCAAGAGTGTCTGAGGTACTAAAGTAAAAAAAAAATATATGGCTTAAGTATTTTGACTTAAAATATAGATTAGTTGTGAACTACCATTGGCTTCTTCACATGACACTATTTTCCCCAGGCTTTGGCTAATTGGGATACAAACTCTTGGGCTCCAGGCAATAGACTTCTTAGCAGGTAGCTGCTGATGGGAATAATTAAAGATAGAGAGGGGTCAACTTTTTGAGGTGAAAAATTACAGGAAAAAAATCTAGAATTGGATCTCATTCATATATAATTTCCATTTTTGAAAATCATGTTTACTATGTCAGCTCTACCCTTCTTTCAGCATGTTTTCCCCCCTCCTGAATGTTGTCTTTTTCTGGTTTATATTTATCTTTAAGGATTTGTCTCCATAACGATTTTAGGCGTATTTTAGGAAGCAAATGCATCAGCATTTACTTTGGGAGGTGAGTTGTTAATTACATTTCTCATTGATACATTTTAATTTTCTCAAGGTTCCATGAGATGAAGTTCACATTTTAGAAAAAGTACTTGAATGTGTGTCAGCAATATCAGAGTAATCAGTTAAATCCAATCCTATTAAATATCCAAATTTAAGACATAACTCTTATGCCTTTTAGTACTGTATCTTTAATTTGTGTATGAAGAAAATAACATTTTCAATGAGATCGATTTCAACCAAAGAAGAAATCACCTTGCCAAATACTATTCTGCGAATTTTCTTAATTCATTCAGAGGTTTTATCAGTTGGCTCAGGTTTGCATAACAAAATACCGCAGACTAGGCATCTTAAAGAATAGAACTTCATTTTCTCAAAGACCTGGAACATGGAAACCCAAAATTAAAGTGCAAGTAGGATTGATTTGTGAAGAAGTTTCTCCTTTTGGTTTGTAAACCAGTGCCTTCTGGTTGTGTGCCCATATGACCTTTTCCCCATGCTGTAAGAGAGAAAGAAAGAGATCTCTTTTATAAGAATGCCAGGCCAGTTGGATTAGGAACCCTCACCCTCACTTATGACCTCCTTTAACCCTAAATACTTACAAGACCTATCTTCAAAAACAGACACATTGGGCTGGGGATGTGGCTCAAGCAGTAGCGCTCTCGCCTGGCATGAGTGAGGCCCGGGTTCGATCCTCAGCACCACATACAAACAAAGATGTTGTGTCTGCTGAAAACTAAAAAATAAATATTAAAATTCTCTCTCTCTCACTCTTAAAAAAAAAAAAAAAACAGTCACATTGGAGGAATTCAATATATGAGTTTTGGGAAAGCAGAATTCAGTCCACAGCAAAGAATATTTCACAATTGATAGAGATTATGACCCCAGCCATTCAGTACCAGAAAGAATGACCACAGCAGTGTCAAGAAGGCCTAGTGAAATCTTTACAAAATGATTTTTATTTTAAATATAATTAGTTTAGTGACTGTTTTGGCCTCATTAAGCCATAGTCTAAATCTATCTAGTCTTTTAAAAATTGTACTCTATTAGCTCCTCAGTAGTAATATTTAATTCCACAATCTTAAAACTTATCAAATTAGATTTACAAAAAAATTATGTATAGAATAAAAGTAATAACTCAAATATTTCTCTGCTGGATGCTGGCACAATCTACAAGCAATAACTGTAGTCTTCATGAACTATTGTTCTTGAGAAAAAAGATCAACTGTATCAATGTGGATTAAATGAAGTGCAGACCATAAGAAAGCTCTAATTTCTTTTCATTAGTTGAATATCTAACTTTCTAATTAAAAAGTGACCTTTTTTATTACTGATATAGCTTATACTATTACTGGTTCTTAGAATAGTCTTATAATTTTCCTTTATTTTGGTTTACTATTATCAGTTCATCAAATTTAATGTATTTTTTATTTAAGTTTTCAACACAATGTGTTCGCATTTATTTACAAGGTTAAGAAAAGTCTCACATTTAAGAAAATACAAAATTATTTATGCAAATACTTAAATGTCTTTAAAGACTTTAAACCTACTGATGCTTCAGTTAAGTTTATGAAAGTTTCTTGTCTGAAAATAATTCACCATCAAAATGTTTTTTACCATTTGCCTAACTCAAATCAATGTAGGGCAGATGAGACTGGAAACCTGAGGAATTTTCAGGAAGCCAGTTCATTTAGCTTCACTGGTCCAGAGAGGCTATTGCCTAAAAATAACTCTGGACCCTGAATCTGGAAATTCTTTTAGATTTATACTCAGTGGGGTGGTTGTATGTCAGAGAGTGGGTACACAACAGTTACTCTTTGTCCCACATTTTAAAGCTAGACAGAGGTTTCACAAGTTTTGTATGCAAACCTGGCATTTACAAACAAGATTAAGCTACAAAACATAATGCCTTCTGCAGAAATTTTTGCTGATATCCAGTTGACACCCTTTGTAAAAATCTTTCTGATGAGAAGAAAAAATTATAGCAAGGGTCTTTTGGGTGGGGATACCTAGTCTACTTCAAATTCAGCCTGCCAATAAAGAGAATGAAGCTGAACAATATTTGTGAAAGAGAGTAAATTTGTCAAAAAGAGAGCCTTTGAACTACTGATATAGTCACTAAACATAGGACATATTGGGTAGAAGCAATGTTTCTAAAATGATATCTGAATTTTAAATAAGAGGAAACTGAATAAGGTGAATTTTAACCTATTTCTGACCATGTATTGGATACATGTGTCATGTTATAGATACTGTGGCAGTTGAAAATGTTATTTTTCTTAGTCCATAAAGCAGCCAAGCAAGGAAACCATCATATCCATTTGGCAACTATGATATCATTGTTGCCATGAATAACAAAAGAAACATCATTTTGAAATCTAAAAGTCTACTATTTCTAGCTACAGATGTTACCCTCGCCCCCCCACCACCAAACTTTGCCAAATTATGTGCCTTTACTTTTAGTGTAAAACACATATTCATTATTTGTGTTCATTAGTTACTTGGTATGCTATAGACAAGAGGGGAAATTTTCAGTTACAATCCCAAGCACTGTTATGGAACATCAATTCTATTTACTTACTGTACTTATACTAGAAAATGCCCTAAAAAGAAGGAAAGGATAGGAGTGGAGTAAGAAAAAGAGGGATGAAAAGACTAGATTAGGAAAGGGGAGTCTAATCATTCAATTAGACCTTTGTCTAATTTTACTCATGGCAAATTTCGAATAAAGATCTGGGCAAGGAAAAGTATTGAAAGTAGTCTAAATTCCTTTAATAAATATTTTAAATGTGAGAAAATAGTATGGAGAATATAAAGATGACATAATATTCAGAGTTCAGTAATTACAATTGGATTTGTCCTTTGTAATTAAGGTTCATTTTTTATCTACCTTCTTTTTATAATAAAAGCCTATTATTTTTATGACATTTAACAAAATCCAATTATCATGAATACTTTAGTAAACCAAATTTTGAAGTAATTAAACCTCATTTAAAAGACATATCTTCAAGTCTTGATATAAATATGTTTCAAATTTTAAAAAGATACAAAAAATCAGAATCATTTTTATTGCTAAAAGGATAAATAATTTTCCTTACTGAGATATGAGTTAAAGTGAGCAAAATAAGTATAGAGATTATAATGTATTATATATCCAGGTATTTATATTTTTCATTATATTGTATACATTAATTTTTTATATACAAATCTACATACTAATGCTGCTATGCGTTTAGAATATAAGTCTTCCACTTTAACAGATGTGGCTCTCAATTGATAAAAGAATAATATGGAAATTGGGAGAACCTATAACCAAATATGAGTTCCACATTCTACTCTTTCAACTATTTACTACAGTGGTACAGATAGGACAAGTCAACATATTGAGTTGTTTTATAAAACTCTTGATGGTAAACATTCACCCAGAATCTTAGTTCTGACTATTAATACAAACTACCATGATCTAGGTGTCTTAAAAACAACAGAAATTTATTTCCCACTGTCTGGAGGCTGAAAGTCTGAGATCAGGGTGAAAGTATCCACCGTTACCAGTGAAGTCTTTCTTCTGGATGACAGCCTCCCATCTTTTTTTATCCTCACATAACAGAAAGAGATTGAGAGAGTCTTCTGGGTTTCTTTTTATAACAGTAAAAATCTTATTCATGAGGTCTCTACCTTCCATTTTCTCCCTAAGGACTCGTGTCATAATATCATCACATTATTTTTTTTCAGCTTTTAACATATCAATTCTTAGGGGATACACAGATTCAGTCCATTGCACAAGCTATTATAAGAACACAAGACGACCAGGGAAAGCAGTTATTACATTCCTGACACTCAAATAATATTGATTGTTTTCTTGTTTCTATCAGCTCATATGATTTCAAGACACAATACCCTTAAACATCTATAATCTCTTCATTGCTTATTTCTTTAAGCTATTTCTAAAAAAGAAAAATAAAAGTATTTATCGGTTTAAGATTTTTACCTCACATTATAAACAAAGATTTAAATATGATTACACATCTAAACCATTCAGCAAAATTAAAAGAAAGACATTTTTCTTTGCCCATTAACTGAGATCTAAAAAGTTTAATGAAATTCTCCAAGTTAATTTAGCCAAAAAAGCAGTAAAGGTGGATGTCATCTCAATTATTTGACTTCAACTAACTTCTTCAATTTCTAATGCTTTATCATCCAAGCAGATCTAGTGCTCTCTGAATAATGAAAGAAAATATGTGTGAACAGTTAAATCAGATTAAAGAGAATTAAGTATGATTTGAAAGTGAAGATATAACAAGTCAATGGAAACTGGCATTTTCTATCAGAAATGCCATTTTTAATGTATTTTAAATGATTTAGGGTTGTTAAAATTGATGTAAAAATTGGATAACTTGTTAATCATATTCTTAGAAGAAATTATGAAAATTATGGATCAGGCACTTCTAGGTAACAAAAATAACATGAAAGCCCTCACTACCTTGTATATCATTTAGTAGAAATCTACCCTGATGTTTTCCATAAAATTTAATAGTGTTTTTTACTTTCAAAACATTAGCAAATGGACTGATCTTGAGGACAATGATAATCATTGGGCATTTACCTAATAAACCTAATTAATTTCGAGAAAATTAGATTATGCTTACTAGTAAGGCTGCACCACTTCCTTAATTACAACAAAATTTCTCCCATTATTCTCAAAATAGTTAATTATAAAATAATCTCTAGAAAGCATTGTATTTCTTTGAAATCTATATGAATTTCATTTCTCATATATGTTCTATCTACCAATGCTTACATTTATTATTTTTCAAAGAATTTTCAAAATGTTCACTGAAAGCAATATGCTGCTGAATATACTTAGGTAAATTTTGTTGCCTTCAACCATTTTAAAATATTTTCTTCAATAACTTTAAATTACAAAATATTTATATAGAACTTTTCACTGATTTAAGATATTTATTATTATGCTTTTTTTTAAGAGAGAGAGAGAGAGAGAGAGAGAGAGAGAATTTTATTATTTATTTTTTAGTTTTCGATGGACACAACATCTTTATTTGTATGTGGTGCTGAGGATCGAACCCAGGCCGCATGCATGCCAGGCAAGCATGATACCGCTTGAGCCACATCTCCAGCCCATGTTATTATGCTTTTGATAATAAATATGATAAATACAAGAAAGAAAAATAAAAATACAAAAATTAAGTTATATGAAAACTGCAAGGGTCCTATACTTCAACAAAAATTAAACTGTGAATAGGTACTAGAAAATAATTATAAAATAATATCATTATGACTATGAGTTAGGCAAAAAAAATCTTAATATTCAAAAAACACAAAACAGAATAAACTAAAATAATAATAAATAAATAAATAATTTAGACATCATTACGACTTTAAACTCTGTCTTTCAAAAGATATCATGAAGCAAAAGAGAATTAGAATAAAAATAACAATGACAACACACATATATGAAGAAAAGAGCTTATTAATATTTTAAATTTAAAATCATATAAAATAGTCACCTTTGTGTATTATACCACTCTTATGAATTATACCCTGAATAAGTACAACATCATTTTATCCTGGTGGAATGTTGAGAGCCACAGCCAAGTCGGGATGGTGCCTGGCATTTGCCAGAAGGAGTGGTTGAGAGGTGACACCAGAGAGCCATTAAGATGATGATAATTAAGTTAAGCTTTGACTGGATGATGCTGGATTGAAACAGGCTGTGTATTCAGTTGTATTAGACCCCTGCTGTCCAGCAATAGGGTGGCTCCTGCTGCCTCAAGCGCCCACTGCTTTTGAGTTCTAGCAGAGTTCAAGTTGAGTTCCAGTTGAGCTCTCGTGGGGATTCCTGGAGAGTTCGTATTGGTTGGAAAAGTTCCCAGGGAGGCAGTTCCGGTTGGTGTGGAGTTCCTGGAAGGGCCTTGTGGGTGGGGTTCGCATGAGTTCAGAAATAAAGTTTGTTCCTGCTTGAGTGGCTTGTGATTTGTGCTCAAATAAAAAATAAAAATATTTATTGGTTTAAGATTTTTACCTCACATTATAAACAGAGATTTAAATGTGATTACACATCTAAACCATTCAGCAAAATTAAAAGAAAGACATTTTTCTTTGCCCATTAACTGAGATCTAAAAAGTTTAATGAAATTCTCCAAGTTAATTTAGCCAAAAAAGATTAAAAAGGAGCTGTTAATTGTCTCATAGTTTTGTAGGTCAGATTTTCAGTGGGTTTGGGTAGTTTCTCTGCTTAGTGTCTCACAAGACCTAAATCACAGGTGAGATTTATCTGTAGGCCATAAGAAACAATCTAGTTTAAGTTCAGTGATATTGTTAACAGAATACAAGTTAAGAATCTGTAAAGCAGGCATATTGTTATCTCTATCCTCTTAAGGTTTGGGGAAAATTGAATGTATATAATACAGAATAACAGAAAAAAAGAATACACACACACACACACACACACACACACACACACACACTCACACACACCTTGGAGCTGCCCTCAATGGAAAAGGATGACCTAAAGAAGTAGCTAAACCTGTTTTTTTTTTGTTGTTGTTTTGTTTTGTTTTGTTTTTAACTTAGGTTGAACAAAGGGAAGCAGTTGTTAAAAAGTAACTAAATTATGTGAGGTGGCCAAAGGAAGACAAGACTTATTTTAAGAAATTCAGTATGTATAGAATTCTCTTGGGTATGACTCTCCATTGAGAATATTTCTTTTCTTCCAGTATAGGGAAGGCATCTATTTTCACATGTGAGTTATTTTTATCTTTTAAAATATTTGATGAGAATATGAATAATTTTTAATTAATTATGATACATATTTATTTATTTATTATATGATACATAAAAGCATATGAGGAACTATGCCTTTCATGGTCCAATAGATTTCAAAGAGAACAACATAAGCACCTTGAGATGGTGTTTGTGAAATAAGGTTTAATGAAGAATTTTTATGTTTTCATGTCCCAGGTCCTGTGATGACAGTCTAGACAAAAAGCACCCAAATTCCTCATGGTGCTTTGCCAAACTCTGTCTCTGAACTCTTGAGGTGAGTGGATACAGAAACTGAGAACTCCAATCTGGGAAAACAGGGCTGGCTTCCATACACAGTACAGGTAGACTCCAGCCATATGAACTAAACTGAGCCTAAAAACATTTGAAGAGGGATGGGGTTGTGGTACAGTGGTAGATCACTTGTCTAGCCTGTGTGAGGCACTGGGTTTGATCCTCAACCCCACATATAAATAAATGAATAAAATAAAGGTCCCTCAATATCTAAAAAAAATATTTAAAAACAACAACAACAAAAAGACATCTGGAAAAAATTAGGAATGGAGAGTATTTAACTCCGGGAATACAAATTGGGGAGGCTGGGGAGAATCCAGTAGTACTGATTAATATTATGGAAGCCAAAGATGACATTTATTTTTTTAAGTTTATGCCTGCAGCATGTCAAGCCAGGCATACAAATTTTGAATCTGAGCAGGAGGACCATCTATGTTCAATTACTGACCCCAAGAGGCTGGGAAACACAGGTGTTAAGAATTTGAATGGACAAGTGTGTCCATACTCATGCTCAGACATTGACCTGGGGAGGTTGGGAAGAATGCACGACCAGCTGCAGTAGGTCAGGAACCTGAATTGGCAGGTGCAATTGGACTCAGAGACAGGCCTCAGGAGGCCATGGAGGGTGGAATCTGCAAGGAACAGAAGCAGTGTAGAGCTGGCTTCTCCATTTTACCAGTGGATCCCTGGGGATACTCCTGAGGTATAGTCTTCCAGCATAGTTAAGCACCTGATGAGCTCTAATAGTACCTGGATTTAATATCCTGAGAGAAATAGCTGTGCACTAAAGTACCTGGGGCCTCACTAAACCTAAGCCCCATGAATAAGGGCTCCACCTACAGGTAGTTAACTCATGGAACCTAGCTGTGGCTTCACCCTGGAGCAGAGCCCACAGTATTAAACATTCTAAACTTCATCTTATCACCGAGAAGGGAAGCAGAGATTTTTGAAGTCCAACTGGCATCTTGGTGAGCAACATAATAAGAAGAAAGGAGTTGACAACCCGCAGCCCTTACTATTGTGTCCAGCACATACCTCCAAAAGAAACAAAAAGACAGACAGTTGACACCTGGGTACAGACATCAAATGTATATTGTCATTGACTTTTTTGTCCACCGCAATGGGAACAAATCCTTAATTTTGCACCAAGATTTTGTTTTGTTTTGTTTGTTTTCCTAGTGTGCAGCATAATTCTATTTTTTCTCCTTCCATGTGATTGTCACATCATGTCACTTTTGCATTTCCCACATTCACATATTGAAATTGCAGATCCTCTTTTACCATCCCATCTTTTCATTTTACCTCTTAATTGTATTCTTAGCATCTCTTAGCAGTAAATGGTTTATATAATGCCAGACCCCATGACTAATACTGTAGTAATGATTAATACTATGGAAGTAGAAGATAACATTTATGTTTTTTATGCCAGACATAATTCATGATTACTTAATGTTTTTAACAAGGAAAACTTCTGACGCTATCAATTTATTTTATTGTGCAAATTACCACTGCAGATGTCATAATAGGAAACAAGTATTTGGTTTATTGTTATATATTGTTTATATAGGTCATTGCTATTATTTGACTCCCCCTAATCTGTGTGGTACTGGAAACCAACAGTGAGTTCCCAAATAGAAACCTGCACAACAAAACATACTCATAAAATATTTCATGAAGAATATATAAAGAATAAAAATGAAAATCATGATAAGGAAAAGGTACACTACAAAAATAGTCAAAATTAAAATAAATCAAAATAAGAAAAAAAAATCTTTAAATAATAACACTCAATTGGACTAAATTTATTAATCAAAATACACAGGCTGACAGACTGGATTCAAAAACAAGGCTCAACAATATGTTGTCTCCAAAAGACTTAGCTCATAGACAAAGACATTCACAGAACAAAGGTGAAATAATGGGAAAAAACATATCACACATATGGATCTCATAAAATAGCAGGGGTATTTATTCTCATATCAGATAAAGCAGACTTCAAACCAGTTATTCAGAAGAGACAAGAAAGACCACTTCTTATTAATTAAGGGAATCATGCAACAACAGAAATAACAATCATATATATTTATGCCCCAATCAATAGAGCAACTACATACATGAAACAAACCCTTGAAAATTTTGAGAATCAAATATACCACAACATCATAATACTTGATTACTCTAACATGCTTTTCTCATTACTAGATAGATCTTCTACACCAAAAAACTCAATAAAGATCCTAACGAGGTAAAAAAATGTGATTAATAATTTGGACTTAATAGACTTATATAGAATATTTCATCCATAAATGACTGGATGCACTTTTTTCTTAGCAGCAAATCAGCAAATTTCTAAAACAGACCACATCTTAGGCTGCAAAGCAAATCTTAGCAATTACAAAAATGAATAGACATAATAACCTGCATTCTATTTGATCATATGGATCATAATGAAAAGAAACTAGAAATTGACGATAAGATAAAATACAAAAACTATTCTAACACCCACAGACTAAATAATTCACTACTAAATAATGAATGGATAGCAAAAGGAATCAATGGTGAAATTAAAAAAAAAAACCACTTAGAAGCAAGTGAGTATAGACATTCAACATATCAAAATCCCTGGGACACTAATAGGGTAACTCTAAGAGTTTGCAGCATTGAGCTAACTCATTAAAATGGTAAAAAAAATAACAAATAAGTAATCAAACATTACATCTGAAGGCAATTTAAAAAAAGAAATCAACATCAAAATCAATATAAAGTAGAAAGTAACTAAAATCAGAGCCAAAGTCAATGACATTGAAATACAATTATTCAAAAAAAAAAATGAAACAAAAGTTGGTTCATTAAAAACATTAAAAAAATTTATAAATCCTTAGCTGGGTAACTAGAAAAAAAAGAGAGAGAGAAAAACCATAAAATTTTTAAAACACATTTTGAAAATGCAATTATTACCACAGATACTACTGAAATAGAGAGTATAATCAAAAACTAATTTGAAAATTTATACTAAAAAAAAGAGAACATTAAGATATTGGAAAAGTTCTAGAGACATACATCCAACCCAAATTGAACCTGGAGAATATAGAAAATTTTAAATAGACCAATTTCAAGTAAAGAAACTGAAGTAACCAGCAAAAGCCTCCTAACAAGCAAAAATCTAGGACTGAATGGATTCTCTGCTAAAGTTCTACCAGACCTTGAAAGAAGAAATAATACCAATCTTCCACAAACTATTCCACAAAAATAGAAAATGAGGGAATTTATCTAAACACATTTTTCAAGGTAGTATCACATTTATACCAGAACCAGACAATGATGCATCAGAGAAAGAAAACTTCAGACCAATATTATTGATGAACATAGATGCAAAAATTCTTAATAAAATACAAATTGCATAAAAACATATTTAAAATAGTGTACTGTGATCAAAATGGTTTCCTTACAAGGATGCAATGTTGGTTCCACATACAGAAATCACAAAATCATCTCAATAGATGCAGAAAAAGTATTTGAAAAAAATACAGTATACATTCATGTTTAAAACCCTAGGAAAAATAGGGAAAAAAGAAACATACCTAAATATTATTAAAGATATACACAATAAACCCAAGGTCAACATCATTCTAAATGGAGAAAAATTGAAAGCATTCACTCTGAAAACAAGAATAAGACATGGATGACATCCTTGACCAGTCTTATTCAACATAGTCCTTGAAACTTTACCCAGAGAAATTAGGCAAAAGAAAGAGATTAAAGGGTGATGAAGAGTAAAGGAAGAGCTCAACCTATCCCTGTTTGCAGACAACATAATTCTATATTTAGAAAACACTAAAAACTCCATCAGAAAACTTCTATAACTCATAAAGTATTTCAGCAAAGTAACAGGATATAAAATTAACACCCATAAATAAATTACATCCCTACACTCCAGTGACGAATCAGCTGAAAAAAAAATAGGAAAACCATGCTATTTGAAATAGCTTCAAAAGAAATAAAATATTTATGAATCAACCTAACAAAAAAAGGTGAAAGACCTCTACAATGAAAACTACAGCACACCAAAGAAAGAAATTGAAGAAGGCCTTACAGGTTGAAAAGATTTCTCATCTTCTTGATAGGCAGAATTCATATGATCAAAATGGCCATACTACCAAAAGAGCTATATTGATTCAATGCAATTTTCATGAAAATTCCCATGATGTTCTTCATAGAAATAGAAAAGGCAGTCATGAAATCCATCTGGAAAAATGAGAGACCCAGAATTGACAAAGCAATACTTAGCAAGAAAAGCAATGCATGAGATAACACAATAACAGACCTTAACTTATGCTACAGAATTATAGTAACAAAATCACCATAATATTGGTACCAAAGTAGGCAAGAAGACCAATGGAACAAAATAGAATACAAAGAGACAAATGCACAAAAATAGAGTTATGGTGTAATAGACAAAGGCACCATAAACATATATTGGAGAAAAGGTAGATTCTTCAACAAATGGTGCTGGGAGAAATGAAAATTCATATATAGTAGAATGAAATTTAACCCCTTTCTCTTAACCTGCACAAAACTCATCTCAAAGGGGATTATATACTTAGAAATGAGATCAGAAACACTGCACCTACCAGAAAAAATATAGGCCCAAACTTCAGCATATTGGCTCAGGAACTAACTTCCTTAACAAAAATCCCAAAGTGCAAGAAATAAAATCAAAAGAATTAAGAATTGGGAATAGTAACAAAGTAAAAAACAAAACAAAACAACAAGAACAACAACAAAAAAAAAAACAACAACTTCTTCACATCAAAGGAAACAATGAAGAATGTGGAGAGAATCTACAGAATGGAAGAAAATCTTTGCTGCCTGAACATTACATAGAATGTTGATTTCTAGGATTTTTAAAGAACACAAAAAAGCAACACAAAAAATTAACAATAACCCAATCAATAATTGGGCAAGAGAACTGAAGAGATACTTCTCAAAAGAAGAAATACAAATAGTCAACAAACACGTGAAAAATGTTCGAAATCTCTAGAAATTATAGAAATGCAAATTTAAACGACACAGGGCTTTTATCTCATTCCAGTCAGAATGGCAACAATCCAGAATACAAGTAACAATAAATATTGGCAAGGATGTGGGGATAATGGTACACTTACACATTGTAGGTGGGACTGAAAATTGGTGCAACCACTCTGGAAAGCAGTATGGAGATTCTTCAGAAAACTTGAGATGGAACAACCATTTGATCCAGTTATCTCACTCCTCAGCATATACTTAAAGGAATTAAAATCAACATACAATAGTGACACAGCCATACCAATTTTCATAGCAGCTCAATTCACAATAGCTAAACTGTGGAACCAACCTAGGTGCCCTGTAACAGATGAATGGATAAAGAAAATATGGTACATATACACAATGGCATATTATTCAGCCATAAAGAAGAAAGCAATTATGGTATTTGCCAGTAAATGGATGGCACTGGAGAATATCATGCTAATCAGTAGAGATTCCTGATTGAAAACTACCCAGGTACCTCTTTTGGTGGAAGATATATTTCTAGAAAACTAATAATTCAACATTTTTGTGAAATTCTGCAAAACTTACAATTACATCCCAAGGCTGGTTTTGAGTTCTCTTTACTTTTTGGCTATAAAAGTTTGACATTTCCTTAAATATTCTGAAGCAGACCTTGTGGCTGTCACATAACTTTAGTAAAAATTAGTAATAATTAAAAAGTATTCTAATCATTAACAGATTTGAGCCTATCATTTTCTGTCTTCAGGTTTTTGTAGAAGCCACCTATTTCCCCCATACATCTTTCATGTTAGAAACCTTGCACACTAATATTAATGCTTCATTTATATATCATTGTTAATGCAAACACACTTTAATGATCATATAACTACAGAAGTGTAGATATAAGCTATATTCCCCTAGTCTTAAAGTGTTGGAGTACAGAGGTGATAAAGTCCTTATGCCCACTTCATGAAAAGTGATACAACTCCAGATTCCCATCCATAAGAAGTATTCAGTAGTAACTCTTAGGTCAGAGTTTCTAGATGATTTTTAAATGAGAATAATAGGGTGAGTGATTTCTGTGGTATTTTTCTTAGTAGATCATTGTAAAAGGGTGAGAGGAGCATTGAAAATAGTGAGAGAGGGCTGGGGATGTGGCTCAACTGGTAGCGCGCTCGCCTGGAGTGCGTGCGGCCCGGGTTCGATCCTCAGCACCACATACCAACAAAGATGTTGTATCCGCCGAGAACTAAAAAATAAATATTAAAAATAAAATTCTCCCCTCTCTCTCTCTCTCTCTCTCTCTCTCTCTCTCTCTCTTTAAAAAAAAAAAAAAAGAAAATAGTGAGAGAAATTAAATGGGGTTGATTTAAGATAAATTTAATGATTAGTATTGGCAAAAGTCTGGAAAATTTGTGCCCAAAATGCCAGATACATTAACAAATGTCTTTTCTTTCCTTGTTTCTACTGATAAAACCATGGGCTGCCTTCCTCTTTTGAACTTTTAAGTTTGTTATGTAGTATTCCAAGCAATTATAGATTGCTTTATCTTGTCATCTAGTAGTCTATCTCATGCCCTAGTTCCATGTTTTTATTATTAATTAGGGTTTCATTTCCCCAAATGCATAAAACATTATTTAGTGTCTATGGCCTTGGCAAAAGTTTTGTTTGTATATTATTGTAATATGTTCATTGATGCATATTGCCAGATTAATTTTTATGATATTGTTTTGATAGAATATTTGATTTTGAATAACCTCAACAATATTTATTATTTTTTTGGCATTTCAATTTAAAAAATTAGGTTAAGTAAGCTAGAACCACTCATAGGAAATGTTGATAGAAAAAATGTTATGATATGCAGGTTTTACTATGAAACAAATAAGGAGCCAAGTTAATAGGGAAAAGATAAAGGTGTTGTGATTGATGGACAAGTGAAAGACAACTGCACTATTCACTCAAATTCTGTGTATTTTTGAAATTTTAAAAATAAAGTATAAAATAATTGTAAGCATACATGTTAAAATATATTTTAGAAACATTTCTGATTGTTTCAAAAGTAATTTATTTTTATCTTTTGTTGCATTATATTGGAAAGAAATATTTTAAAATTTATGCTAAATGAAGGCTAGAAGTCACTTTTTGGCTTCCTGGAATAGTTTTTATACTTTATATTGATTTGCATCATGTTTTCTACAAATGTATTCCTCTTATTCTTTCATCTAAGCTTAAATTATAAGAATATATAGTTAGCTATTAAGAAAAATAATGTATCTGTCTGATACTGAGAAATATAATTATGTATTCCTATGCTCCTGTGCACACCAAATTAAGGACATTAGACATATATTGTACAGAAACAGATACTAAAACATAAAAATAGGCAAATCTATTTTTTTCAAGTTATTTTATTTCTTCCCATTAAATAAAAATTTATAGTATTTATATGTACTGGAGGCAAATTTGTACATTTCCCATCTTAATATCTCTAGCTAGGACTGAGAATTTATTTGTTATAAGACAAATTGTCAGGAGGAAAGTGTAGAAATGTATTAAATATAATTTTATGTTGTAAGAGAGCCATTATAATGAAGTGAAGAAACATGGAAGCAGCATTAGATGCATTTTTAGATGCATTTATATACTAAGTTGAATAAAGAGAGGTGATTGTGGAAAATAAATATAAGTGGAGATTAAAGAAGATGAGACTTTAACAATTTATCTTTGCATAAAATTTTCTGTTTTAACTTTTCATTCTTGATATCCCTTTCTCTTTGTAGAGGGAGGGCAGATCTCAGAGAAGGATTTTTAAGAAAAATAAGGCAGACCAGGGTATCCTTCCATCAGTGTTTTTCACATGCTTTGAACCCGAGGGTCAATATAGAAAGTTTGATCTAGTTTGGGGTGGAGTATTCTGAACTCCTTCACATGCATTTGAAGGATTTTTGAAGACTTATACATAGATAATTTCTCTTATTTTGGTTAAATGTGTAATTAAAATATAATGAATGTATACTACTCTCCCTATTCAATTAAGATATTTTATGATGCATTCTATGCTTTATGCTATATTTTCCAGTATATGTTATACATTAAGAAATGATCATTAAATTACCCCTTAAAAATACTATGTGGATTTTTTAACCTTTATTCATTTAATTTTTTTTTATGTGATGCTGAGGATGGAACCCCATGCATCACTCATGCTCGGCAAATGATCTGCCTCTGACCTCCAGTCCTAAATTATTTTATTTTTATTATCTTATTGTTAAAAGTAGTATTCACCCACATAATTACATTGTTTTTAATTACAAGTCTTTATAATTAAAACACATATTTACCCCCACTTTTGTTTCTATTCTGTGAATGAATTTATCTTGCAATTCACAAAGTTATATGAATATTTTGTTGCTTTTGTAAATCTAAACAAAACTTTAGACCTATGAATGGTATTTCCAAACTCCTCTTATCCTGCAGAGAACAACTATTTAATAATAAACTCAAAGGAAGAGACCATAAAGAAAGTTAGTTTAAGTATAAAATACTTTATTTATTTTCAGAAATCACAAAAATTAAAACTCACATAAAATTTGGAGAAAAGTGTCATTAATTTATTTTTATTTTTAGATGCCTTTCATGTCAACTAAATTGTGAGTTGCTTGATATCAGAAATATATCTCTATCATACTATATTTGGAAACAATGTTTTTGCTACTTCTGCGTGTCTTATTTTAGCTGATATTCTAGGCTTTCTTTCTTCACAAGTACAGTAAGATAGCAAATGATCTTGGAAGATAGAGATAGTATTCCCCTATGAAGCAAAGGTATATTTTTTAATATTAGGGGAATAATGATAATGTCTCTTTCTAGACAAAAGTCAGGTAAGTTTGTTAACACCCTACTAAATGATCAGGGGTTTCCAAGTCTCTGGGTTTTCAGTTATTACACAAACTCAATGGTGATAGTATCCACCTGAGAATAGGCTTAGAACACATGTGAGTCAGGGGAAAGTAATGCAAACATAAACATTATAATACTTACTATATTTGGAAGCATAAGTCTTTTGGCTTGGACCTAAGAGTTTCTTAACTTCTGGTAATATCCTAAAAAACGGTTAAGTTTATTTGATACTTTACAAGCAGAGCAAAATATCAGTTCTTACCAAAGCACATCTTCACCAAGTAACTTGCATATAGCATATGTTGAAGAAAAAGCAAATTTTAGTAAAGAAACACACACACACACACACACACACACACACACACATTGAGGTCAAGAATTTTGAATTTTGCTCAGTTTTCATCCATAGTAACTGACTATGTCTGGGCACACTGGGAGTCAAATGTGAAACAAAACAAAATAACAAACAAAGTAAAAAACAAAAAGCAGACCAGCCACAACAAATGTGTTGAATGAGCAAATGAACTAGAATTCAGCTAATTTTATCATCTATTTCAACTGTTTTTACTGTCCAATAAAAATAGATAAACTTAATAAAGAACAAAAAAACGCTTTTAGTAAATTTGATGCTCAGAAAAATATGTATTAACATTTCTTTGGACAAATGAATTCAAATATATTGATGGCTTTTATTTCATTTTTGTATGCAATGAATGGCATAACTGGAATATGTTATATTTGAAAACCAGCACGAAAAGAAAAAAGATAGCTGTCGAAATTTTTCCTTTGCATATAAAATGAAGTAATTTTTAATCCTTTTACATTTTTAATATAATTATATGAATAAATTAATAAATTATTTTGTATTTTTAACTCTTAAACAAAAGCATTTGTCTTTTCAAAAGGAGCAAAGTGATCTCAGTACTAAAGGTGTGCCTTTTACCTCTTTGTCTTTTCATGCTTTTTGCAATGAAATGAAATTGAATGGAAATTGTGTTCATGTCATATGTAATACAAAGTGGAAGTGAGCTCTCCCAATAAGTATGTCTGAGAAATAAGTAGGCACATCAGAATAGACACATGAAGATCAGAGTGTGAAATGGGAACTAGCAATAGTAATTAAGAATAAGATTTTATGAAATCTTCAAAACACTAAGACAGTAAGAATCTTCCATTGAGTAATGAAGATAACTGCAAAAAAGGGTGAAAATACTGCTGAGAATGGCAAAGGAGATCACTGAAGAGAGAAATAAAGCCTGTTCAGAACACTGAAATATTTTCTTTTAAATTAATTGGGTTCTGCAGACATTGTCACTTCATATAACAAAATATTAATGTATGCTCTCTTCCTTTCCTACCAGCAAACATCTACAGACAATAAGCCTTATCTTAAAAAAAATGAAAGCAAAAGAAAAAGGGGAAGAAGCCCCCTTATAATAATTCTGCCAAATAATTCTGTGATATAGCTCTGAGACTCTAATTTCAAATCAGAAGGTACCGGTTCTTTTCCAAAGCATAACTTGGAATTGTTCTTTTACAATTACAAATTAAATAAATTAATGTAGACCAGATAAAAATACACTGGGCATTTTTAAAGTGGTATTAATGAACAACGTCTAGAAGGACAAAAGATACAAGAACTCTGCCAGAAATGAGGTCTGCTAAGAGATTTGTTTTTCTACATCACCATGGCTGGATTCTGCATGAGAGTGGATCTAACCCATTTACTAGGGTCTTATTCTCTAGAAAATTTTTTTCCCCAAAATATACATTGTATGAAGAAGACTCAGAAAAAGTAAAGGGATTTTATAATTATAATTATACTAGGAGTCTTTTTGTTTAATACTTAAATCCTTAAAAGTAATACACGTTAAATACAGGTAGATCAATGTAAGTACTAAGATCAATATAAGTACTATTATAGAAATGCCTCCATTTCTGTCTTCAGTGAAACTTTTGCCTCAAGAAAGAATAACAGATTGAGTTGGTATAGTATATTATTGGTTATCAAAAATACTCCTGTTGCTTTGGGATTTTGAATTGGTGAATATTCACAGTGTGTGGAAAAGCATGTTACATGCTGGATCTCAGTCACACAAATGGAGTATTGTGTATGTATATGCATGACCTGTTGGGACACATCCACTTAAACTACTTGTGACTGAATGACTTTCTTCTTTGCTTGTGTTTTTATTATTCCTGTAATGTTAACATATTAACTTTAAAAAAATAAAAGGTATTTTAAACCCCCCTCCAAAAAAGGAGTGCCTCCAATAATCCCTAATAAAGAGACTGCATGATAATTTCCATCTAACAATTTTATTCCAATTACCTTCCAGGTCCTAGAATGATCACTGAAAATAAAATGACAAAAAATATATGCCCTTTAAAACAGATATTAAGTAAAGAGATAAAAAATAGATACAAGCACACGCAAAAAGTGACAGTTTGACATGAGTCTTGTAAGATACAGGATGATAATTGATAAGGGATTGTTAGTAGTTTTGAGTAAAAAATTATTTTAAATGGGATAGAATATAAAAATTTTTTAAGGTGGTGACATCAAAATTGAACCATTAGCAATAACACATTTCCATCCATGATAGACTATAGAACAAATAGATTGGAATGATTGTAGAAAATATGAAAATAGTGGCACCAGGTAAGGTTGAAAGGAGAGAACAGGCACATAAGATTGCAGTGTCTTGTAGACCAGACATGAATGATTAATGCATCAAATATTCAACAAACATTTATTGAGTACGTATAGGCAATAAATGCTTTGGACAGAAATAAAACCTTGGGAGGTAAAAATAGAATAGCTCCATGGGAGAATGATTTGTAGCTCTTATTAGGGCTCTAGAGACACATTACAGAGAATGTAGAATAAAGTCTTGAGTAGGTTTATGGTTAATGTTCAGGCATTACATTTCTAACATGTTGAGATTGAATTTTCTGTGTTATGATCATGGTGAGCAGGGTCTGTTTGTGTTACAGTTCAGGACTGTTTGTGGGTTTTTTTAGCTCCACAGCAGGCAATGTCTATTGATGTTACCATTGAGCATCAGACCACTAACAATTTTTTCTCAGATTCTTGTCTCACAAACTTGAAGAATGAACTCCAGGGACAACGGGGAGTGAGCATGTAAAGTAAGTGAGTAGAAAAGAAACAGAACCCTTGCCAAGTGAGGGGGTTCTGAGAGAGGGTTTTCTCTCAAAAGTTGTAGTGTAGAGGCTTATGCTGATCTGGGTAAATTGTTGTTCACTATGTATCCTGCTCAAACATCACAAGAGTGTTTACTTTATGGTTCACTAGACTAATATTTATCCTGATCAAGGATTAGAAGTATGTTAAGTTTATTGGTCCACTAGCTCATGGTGTTTTGTTCCAAACAAAATGAAGAATCTTGAGATGACTATTTTACATTTTTGTTTTTTCTTGGTGCTGTACCAAGGACATTCTGGATGACTGTCAAGAGAGTCCAGGTGTGGATGTCGACTGAAAAACCACAAGTTGATTTAAGTTATTTTCTTCATTAGGGAAAAAAATACAAGACCTTACTTAGTATAAGCAGTATTATTTTTAGAAGATCCACAAAACCCAGGAAACAAAATAAAAAATAAACAAGATCAAAGTAAATCCAGAGGCTTCTGAACAACAAAGGAAACATCTAACTTAAGAGACAACCTCTAGAATGGGAAAAAATTATACAAACTATTCAAAGTGTTACACTAAACTTATATTTAGTGTAAGTGTGTTCAGTATAAACTTATACTTAAATGTAAAAATGCGAGTTTCATGGTTAAAATAAATAGGTGGAGAAGCCAAAACTATATTCAATAAACAAAAATATTGATAGCCAATAAATTCACAATAGCATGTTTAACTTATCAATGTATAACAAACAATTTAGAGAGAAAAAAATAAGGATACTACATATAGCCTGATAAACCTAAATCTACCATACAAAGTTTATTTTTAAAAATATTTTGGGAGTTGAATGTGTACCTAAGAGGTAGAATGCTCACCTACCAAACATCACCCATAAATGTAATTACAAAAAAAATATGTTATGATGTCAACATTATGAAATGATAATTAATTTTGTACATAGAAAAGACTGTGAAAACAGGTCAATAATATTCTTTATGTAATGTTATAAGTGCTTTGAATGACATGTTTCTATAGTGATAGGAGAGTAAATTTCCAATCAAATTTGATAATTGAATTGACTGAGACTGATGTATAAAAACTAAGTTACTAAATATAAAATAATTACTAAATATCAAATCTATAAATGTGAAATATGCAGGACTTTAGCTTTCTTTTTTTACTAGGTTATACTACAACTTTTTTCTGCATATGTGTACTAGTTTGACAATCTGATAAAATATAAATTTACAAATAAACTTATGCATTTAATATTGATATCTGACTAAAAACATATAGTATTTTTATAAATACTAGCAAATATTCTCATCTGAATACTTTAAATCATAATTTTATGTTAACTAAATTTCCTAGGGTATTATTATACAATTGCATATAAAATATTCCTACCAAAGAAATAGTAATTCAGAATATTTTGATATTTGTTAAAGTTTGAAGAATTAAATAGTTTATTTATTTGATTATTAAGGACTAAATGAATATTTAAATACAATGAATATTTTATTATTGTCAGAAACAATACATAAATCCCCTATCAAATTTGCTTGTCTCAAATAAATTTATGTCTCAGGTATAAATTCCAATGTTTGGGTGATAGGGTCAATTACAAGAATCTAAAACATTAAGAGACAATTGTAGAAAATATTTTGAGTATTTTTAGGTGAAAAGTCACAAAGTTTTATGCTAAATATAAATAAGATAAACTGCATAAAGACCTGATAAAACTCAATATATTTTTTTTTCCTCTGAGGAGCAGTCATCATTCTCTTGGTTAAAAAAAAAAAATATGAAGAAACTCATGTGATCCAGGTAAACCATGCTTTAGTATATAGCAAAAAGAAGTAGGGTCAGCATTCTATAGAGATACATGTTAATAGTAGTACAATCCATGGTAGTCAAGTTATGGAACCAGCCTAGGTGTGCATTAACAGATGAAAGGAGAGAGAAGATACGGTATATATACATAATGGAGTTTTATTAAGTAATTAAAAAGGGGATTTATGTTATTGCAGGAAATTGAATGGAACTGGAAACCTCATGTTAAGCAAAATAAATCAAGCTCAGAAAGTAAAGGGTCATACATTTTTCTCATGTGTAAATGCTATAGATAAAAATAAGAAAAAAAATCTAATGAAAATACAAGAGATACTAATAGAATAGAGGAAGGAGACCAAGAGGAGAGAGAAGGAGAGGGCAAGAGGAGGTATTGAAGACTGAAATTGATCATATTATATTGTTTATGTGCAAATATGCCACAACAAAATCTGCTACTCTATAATTATTATGCATCAATAAAATTAATAATAAATTGCAGACAAATTTTAAATCATTTAATATTTTTTCCATACTTTGCAGAAATGCTAGCCATCAAAAGGTGATTTTTTGAACTATTCTTGTCACAGTTTAATACAAAGTCACCCAGACCAATACAAATTCAACCCACTGAGATGGTTTGTTAATCAGCGAGGAAATGAAGTACGAACTTAAAAGTTCTCCTGAATTCCCTAGGACAGAGTTATTTTAGTGTCTTCCTGGGAAATACCAAGGTATCACTGAATGATGTTCATGAAAAATAAATTCCGGTGAAATTTAATAAATGGAGATTTTGTAATCTCTAAGTAATCACCAAGCTACCTCCATATGCTTTTGATTTCTTAACAATTCTATACAAACTTCCCACCTTCAGTGAACCAAATCAATTGAAGGTTGAAAATGTACCTTCCAATGTTCAGGAAGTTTCTTTTCAGTTTGTGGTATATTATTACTCAAACAGGCCCTTTTGGAATTATTTTAAAATGAGTTGATTAATTTTTGCTTCAATTCTTCATTTTGACAATTTCCAAACATATTCAGAAGTAGAAAAAATATTAAAGTTGTCTTCTATATGCACATCTTCCAGTCTCCCAGTTCCAAAAATTATCAACCACCTTTCTTTCCTTCCTTTTACCTTTATCCTCCCTCCCTCCCTCCCTCCCTCCCTCCCTCCCTTCCTTCCTTCCTTCCTTCCTTCCTTCCTTCCTTCACTATGGCTTCCATTTAGCCTGTCCCTTTATAATAGCCCTCACTCCACAGGCTGGAGAACCTATGTGGAGATTCTGCCAAGGGCTAAGTACATGTATTCTGTGACTGTAGAGATAACCATAAGATGAGTTCAGTGACTCACTGAATGCATTGAGTCAGACCTTGACTAAAACTCCATTGATCACCTGACCTCTATAAGCCCCAGCTTTGAGTGGAGAGCCACAATAATTTTTGGATCTCCTCTGTGGGGAGCCACCCTGAATGAAAACACCTTTAAGTTTTGATGCACCTGGGTCTTCAACAATTATTGCTTTCCACAGTAACTTGGGGCGTTACCCCAGCTTGGATAACAAGGCATGGCTCTAGGTGTAGGAGTCATCTACTGGGTGTGGAGTTACACTCACCTGTTCCTTTGTAATCCTACCCCTTCTGCCTTTTTTTTTTTGGGCGGGGGATAGAATGTTCTAAGAAACAGGGTCCCCCCAAATAAAAGCCCAATTCCCAATGTGCGTTCTCTCTCTCTCTCTCTCTCTCTCTCTCTCTCTCTCTCTCTCTCTCTCTCTCTCTCCCTTCTCTTGCCCTGCTTTGGGGAGCCTGAGGCTGGGAGACAGGGAAGCCATCCTGAAGCTCATATCAAAGGTATTTTGATTGTGTCTGTGTGGTATTTTGCATCACCCCAAGTTCACATGAGTGACTCTAGTTCCGCCGCCTGTGCGGCACTCCTGGAATCAAATGAGCTTGGAGTCAATGACTATTAGTCTCCAAAAGGTGTGATCATTGCCTTTCTCCAAAATACAGTTACTCTGATTAAATGCCAAAGATCCCTTTGGGTAAAGATGGGACAAAAATTAGCAGTAAAACATTTTGGTTCTATACAGGATCCTTTCTCAAAGGGAGCCTGGCTACCCCTTCATTCAAGGGTGTTGGGGTCTGTAAACTGGTATAAGTTTGAATATTAATTGAGAAGCTTTGATTTTCTGATGTTATGATTTAAGGCACATATTTGTACTTTTGCCCTGGAATTTTTCTACTTTATGAATTAAGAGTGAGTTTGGTGGGTTTTGTGTCTATTTCATCACTGCAAACACTATAGTTAATCACTTAGCACTGTAAATCTATATGAGCCAGAGAATTTTGTTCACTTGCTGCCCATTATGTACAAATGAAGCCATATTAAAGACAGGTAGTCAGTATAGATAGGTAATTGAGTTGGAGAGAATAAAGGCCAATTTGGGTTTGGGAAGTTGGAGACCACCTCTGAGGAGTTTAAATGTTAATGCCTTCAGAGCCCCTCCTCCATCCCTAACAGGATAACATGCCCTGCTCCAACCTGTTGCTAAGGTAACCTATCCCAAGAATTGCCCCATCCATATAGGGAGCTGTAAACGTTGTGAATTAATGTCTCTTGGGCTGCTTCCTGCCTGGATCACTCCATTTGGCCCTTTCTCATGCCCATCTGCTTCTCACCTTTTGGCCATCCTACCTGGCCATATCCTGGGTCTAGTCACATATGCGGGAAGAAGAGAGATAAGGGGGAAGAAAGCAGAACAACAACAACAAAAGCTAGGATGTGTAAAAAAGGCAGAACACCCTCAGTTCTTGGGATACTAGGATACCAACTATGGCCCCCTTCTCCTTCCTGGGAGAAGTCTGTATTACCCCTTTTTAAATAAACCCTGCTTTATATACTTGCCTTGGCATGCTTCTCTAATATTACACTTCAACATGTCAGGAAACAGAACTCATCAGCAATGAGCTGTGGTATCACCACCATCTTACCTTTGGTGATTGAGTGCTTCCACTTAGTCCCTACCACACTGGCATCCAATTATAACCATCACATTTAAGTTTCCTGATTGAGTGACTGTGTCCCATGGTAAAGTCTAACATACAGAGAAAGTAATAAAACAGCTCTTCCATGATGCTGATTCACCCCTCACAAATTTGTTTCTTAATGTGTTGGTAAATAGCCAATCTCCTGGACTCTTGCAGTGTGAAGAAGAAGGTCTTTACATGGCAAATTCATTACAGGATCCTGTCTCTTTGGGCCTTTGAACCACATCATCAACCATAAACCAGAGGATATCAGGCATTGCCAGCTCATTTACAGTGGGCCATCTTTTAATCCATATATTGGCCAAACAACCAAATAAATATTTAGTAAAACATTTTAATTCTGCAAGCTCTTATATTAAATGCAGAATTTCTGTTTAATTGGCCCATATTAATAAGTTCAGGCCTAATTTTATGTTCCTTCCATCATTTCCCCACATCCTTAAAATCCATTCTCCTACATGTTCCCTGGATCTCTGCTTGAATGAATTAGAAAATCCAAAAAGTTGCTTTGCCTTGATAGCACATCTCCTCGTGGGTTACACTGTATACCACACCTCTAGAGGCCTGCTTAGATCTAATTATAGCTCTAGAATTTGGTGAGTTTAGTTTCTAAGGACTATCAGCATTATTATGCTGAGCAATTGCATCATGGAAGGTCATTACTATTTCCATAGGCAATGCAGGATTAGTTCATTCCAGAAGTGGAAAAACCAATATCACAGAGGATGGGAGTGTGGGTGCTGCTGCCACTGAAAATGGAGAGGTCACTTCCTATGGAAAAGTAAGCACAATGGAATTAGGAGTTCAACATCCCCAGCCTGCTCAGGGTCCTCACACAATTCTCTATCCCAAATTACAGTATGCTGGTTTTTCCAAGCAGTGCCCACACTTTAACTGCAAATACCCTTCAAGGATAGGACTTAAGTTTGCCTTGCAAATCAGCCGATTTCAGGATTCATTTGTTTTTCAGGAACCTTAGCCCTATGACTAAAACAGAAGATTTGCGCACACTGAGGAGTCCTTTAGGTCAATTATGCACATCTGAACCTGATAAATTTAATCTCTGAGCTCATTCTTCTTTTTTGGTGCTTGACAACATTACCGTATTCCTCAGTTTTCTAGAGGTGTTCACAAGATTCATGTATAGATTCAATAGACTCTTCTTCTTACAAGTGGTAAATTGAAAGCATTGAATGGACTCACTTTGTGTAATCCTTTAAACAGTTCATATTATGAGCTATCAATTCTTATCATACTGCTAAAAAGAGAGAACTTAGCAAATTTAAGCCTAACCAATTTAGAAAGCCAACTCTAAACCCAATAAAACTGCAAAGGAAATTTATTCTTATAATTCTGTTTCTCTAGAGCCTCACACCTGGAACCAGAATGTGTATTAGTTAAGAGTTCTCTAAAGTAACAGAACCAGTAATACATGTATATCTAGACTTATTTAGATTTATTTATTTAGAATGTATTAGATTGATTTACACACTCAGAACTAGAAGGAGAGGCCTAGGTCCAAGAATGAAGGCCTAGAAGCCCCTAAGAAAATCACTGGTGAGAATACACCATGGAAATTACAGTCCATTGTCCTTGGGCAATTGCAGGAAGCCATGCATGACCCATGTGTGGACCCAGCAATGTTTGAGCCATTCAGCAGGGGAGCCTGGTATCAGGAACTCCCAGTAGAAACCCACTGGTTTGAGAACTTGATTCACATGGTACCCTGTCCTAGCTCACAGCTCAAGTTCTAGCACAGCACTGGAAATTGGAGGAACTCACTAAGAACTAAACAGCCTGCTTACCCCCACCCATATCCTCCTTTTTCTAAAGACAAGCAAGCATGGAGACAAGACTCCTCACACACTGAAACCTTATGTCTACCTAATTCCCTTTGATCTGTATCACTACAAATAAAGCAATCATGGGCTCCATCTTTTTTAGAGGCCATCACCCTCTGGTTGGCTTAACTCATCACTGCTCCCACTTTATAAAATATATATTCTGGTCTTTGGTGTCTATTTCATGGTTCTACTTTTAGAGTTTTTATTTTGCAGTCACCCCATCCCTCTGACAGAAACCCATTTTCTTGCCTACACAGAATGTGAGCAAAGAGGCAATGGGAACAGCAACAGAGGACTACCCACTCAAAAAGAATCAAGTTTGCCTCCATGAAGCTTCCTCTTCTTTTTTTTTGCCACATAAAGCCCCCAGCTGATTGGATACATTCAGGATAGGTTTTCCCTCCTCAGTTTTCTCTCCCTCAAAATATTTATCTCTACACAACCCCTCCTCCCCACATATAGAAACCTCTTAATCCTAAACCCCTCTCAACCCAATCAAGTTGACAATCTAAATTAATCATCACAATGTTTGACTGTTCAAAAGGTATAAAGAACTATACATGTAAGCGGAGGAATATATAATATATGAATTCCCCATTCCCTGCCTTCCTGTGTACATATAGTATTTTCAATGTCCTATGAATACTCTTTATTTGTAAAATCCTTTAATTTTTCTATGATTGGTCTCAGGTAGTGAAGATCATGGATTGATTATACTAGGTGCCCTCTAGATCCAATCAATAATTATATATTTCAAATACAATTTCCTTGATATAGGACTAAAAATTTCTTATTTGTTTTGTTCTTTATTTGGTGAGATTAGTCCATTTGGGGGAACTCTTTTTAAATATATGCCAGACAAAATTATCACTTTTTCAACTTATATCATTTTTTCTTTGAAATCTTTTCAATCCTTACTCTATACCTATAACTTTATTGTTTCCTTTTTATGGCCTGCTTCTTTTATATTGTTATTTTCCAGAAGTGATATATTTGTTTTTATTATTACAAAAAATTCAAGATGTGTGATGAAATTGAATTATTTTAGTGCTTTTTAAAATCGATATTTTCTCTTTGTTTTATATCAGAACACTTGCATGTTTTTTTGCTATAAGCTGAATTAAAATTTTTTGCCTATCATATTATAGGCACACATTTCTTAATTTTATACTAGCTCTTTCTATATTAGAGAAATTGACCTGTGTAATCTAAGTTTTCCTTTTAAAGAACACTGTCAACTATTCTTTCATCTGCTATTATTTTCACTTTTAAAATGGTCACAAGTGTTTATGCATAGATAATTTTTTTTTATTTTGTCATGAGAACTTTCAGAAGTATAAAGTGTCTCTTTGTCTCTCTTAATTTTGGGAATAAAATTTCTTCTAAGTCTAATTAAATTTTAATTTCTGAATTTCTTTTCACCCACTTCATCTAGTTTATAAGAAGAAATTCATTGGATTTAAAATGGTGCCAAGGTTGTTATCATTGAAACTGGACCTCAATGAATTGTATTATGGAATTCTTGTATTTAAAAAAAAAGCTAATTAACTTTGTGAATGACAGATATGTGGTTATTAAAATAACTTATTGGTATAGGTATATAACACATTACTGATAACACAATTCTCTTTTTACCCAAAAACCTGAAAATAAATATACCTAATGCTTATTTCTAAAGCCCATGATTTTTATAAGAATTGTGATGCCTTAACAATGGGTTAAGATATAAAGTCTTCAAAATTCAGGAAGAAAATACATCTTAACCACAAATAGCATTTTCAAATATAAAAAGGAATTCTTTTCACTCTTGTTTCTTCTTTTAATTTTGTTCATTTATTCCATTCTTCTCTTTCAGAGGCACCAGTATTAGCTGATTTAAACTGTTTTGTACCATGAAAACACATTTTATTTTTAATTCTTCAAGTGTTAACTCTACCTTACCTACTAAGGATACCCACATTTACTTAATTTCATCATCTTCAATGAGTACATTTCAATCTAATAGCACTTAATATTTATCTATTTTGCTCTTCAAATTGAAAAATGGGTCTAGCAGAAAACCCTCATCTTAACATTATTTTTGATGGTAACTAGTTGTAATTTGATCATTTTTAAAATAATTGAATTATAATTTTTCCATGAATCAAAAAATGATTCAACATGGATCAACATATTCTTTTATAACCTTACTGAGAATGATAATGTGGCCAGACACAGATTTAGATAATTTGAGACAGGTGCAATAATATGTGTATAATAAATCTATTCTATAAAGACAATGATGTGAATCAAACAAGCCAGATGTCAAGAACAGAATATCAGCTTCAACTAGGAAGACAAGTTTGGAACTGATACTATTTGAACAGGTGCAGAATATCTACAAGTATAAAACATGTCCATCTATTGAGTGGAACATATCCAGTTGGAATCAGTACTGATTTGTAACAGATGAAGAGAATCCACCAAACACCTGTTAGGTTTTCAGAACAGAAAATATGTTGGTGGTGTTAACTAGGTTGTCAGGTAATTATGAAAAACTATTATAAGGCAACAGAAATTTAATTTAATTTTACTGTAATGCATCACCACACTGAACTAATTTCTCTAGAGATAAGGGTGATATGAACTTGCTATCAGCAAAGCAAATTTTCCATACAGATGCAGGGGGATCACATTTAACACAAATTGAAACTTCAAATTTATGGGCAAAACCATAAATTGCTCCATCAAATACAACCAAGTTGGCGAATTTGAGTAAATTCTTGTAATTGCTATTCAGTTCAATGTTAGAACTGAATTATCTGGTGATATACTTGCTCAAAGAAAGATGTAAATTGGATGCCAAATTTTCATGTTGTTTGTTTCTAGACTAATTACTTCTAAATACAATGCAACACAAAAACAAATAACAAAAGCTTATATGGAGATACCAGTCAGAAGTTATATAAATCAAAATCATTCTGTTCTCAAAATAGAAAAAACATATAGTTATTCTTGTAGGTACTCTGAAATACTTCCAAATATGCAAATTTGTGCTTAATTTGAATATAAAAATGTTTTATGTTTATTTGAATACTATATCTTAGAACTATATGCATGTGAAATCTACAAAACCAAAGCTATTATATTACCAATAAAGATATCTCAATTATTTCTATAATGCACTTAAAGCAGGAGAATCAGTCCTGTTTCTCAAATATTATATGACAAGCATCTAAACAAATATTTTTGAAGTCATTCTGAAATTGTTTTTAAGGCATTTAATTTAAATTTTGTTTGAAAAGTAAAACTGTTAAAAGGACAATGTACATGTTTGGAATCCTTATCCTAAAAATAAAACCAAACATCAAATTAACAAAAAATGTTTAATAACTACCAGGCAAGGATTTGTCTATATCCTTGAACAAAATTATTAATTTTCTGTGAATTTATCGGACATGTTCATTTATGACAGGTGTGTAAATTATTTCTTTAATAGATTTAGCCTCTGAAATTCTTGCTGCAAACAAAATGAATCACACAATCAAGCAATTAAATTCAAGATATTATAACTTTTGCAAATATGAAAGGGTATATTCATTTCAAAGTTGACTATCTCTGAGCATCTCTACTGTCAAATTTTTTTCTTTAGCTAATTATTTTATAACCAGAAAATTCACATGAAGACAGCCATAGAACCAGAGTTATGTGGTAGCATAGGACCAGAAGTATGTAGTCAACATTAAAATCCACTCCTGTTTGAAGCTCCAGAAACAAACCAAAGTACAACAAATATAAATAAATCAATAAATATATGCAAGTATAAAAGTTGCTGCTATTGTGAATGATCTGAGAAAAACTCTGATTGGCTGAGTCTAATTATAACCCATCCGTGGGGAACCACCTGCTGGAATCTGTTTCCCTGTAGATGATAAACATTCAAAGTAAGTGTTTTGAAGGGCACACACTTTCATCTGTGTAGTTCATTTTTAGTGTATGGAAAAATGTGTATTTATGAAGGAAGAAATATAATATTCTTTTAAAAATACACTGAATGTTCTTTGATATCTGTGGCCTTCCTTTATTTTGAATCCCTACTTTTTTGTATTTGACAACTGGCTACCAGATTATCTCAAGTTATCTTTAGAAAAATAATCACTTAGGGGCTGGGGATGTGGTTCAAGCGGTAGTGCACTCGCCTAGCACGCGTGTGGCCCAGATTCGATCCTCAGCACCACGTACAAACAAAGATGTTGTGTCCGCCGAAAACTAAAAAATAAATATCAAAAAAAATCACTTAGTTGTTTAATCTGCTATATGTACTACTAATTATCATAAAAATTTCAACATAAAATCTCAAGAATCACTGAATATAATGAGCTGAAGAAAGACTCTGGTCAGCCACATGTGAGAAGGTCAGAGTGCCAAATACCTGCCAGATTCTGAAAAATAAACTCAACATAATAGGTTCAAATAATATAACCTCTTCAAAAATCCATTTTTGAAATTTCTTTCTTGCTTTTGGCATCCTATTTATTGTAAGTGTTCACCCTCCATGTAGTTATAGATTTCAGGAAATCATTCTGCTTTCTCTTTCCAGAGAGGTTTCACAATTGGTCCCAGCCACAGTCATATGATTATCTTTGAGAGTGATTTGGTTTAACAAAGGCATGTATACCTTCTCTGTGGGATAGGACATCAATTATTTTATTTTTGCAGTCATAAATAAGGTTTGCCTCTTTTATAAAAACAAGTATTGGAAACAATTTCCCGTCGTCTTTGCTGAACCATATAATTGCAAGTGATAACCTGCAATTGCAGCAGTGGTCTCCTAACTGTTGGGAGGAGCATGTGAGAGAAGTTAACACCTGTGGTATTGACAGAAGTAGGCAATGAAAAGCACCTGAGTGCTTTATATATAATTAAACCAATGGCTCTCAATTTCTGGCAACTTGGACTTCTTTGTAACCTTCAATGTTATTGAAGAATAGCTTCTGTTTTTGTGAATTGTGTTGGTTAATATTTACTGTATTTGAATTTAAAAATGAGAAATGTCAAACATGTTAATTCACTTAAAAGAAAATATATTCATTACAAACTATCATTAATAATGTTTTCCTGGGAAATAAGATTATTTTTCAGAATCAAATAATGGTGTGAGAGAGGCAGCATTCTTTTATAATTTTGCAGATTTATTCAATACTAGGTTTATATTCAAAGGGTAGGTTATCATATCTTTCTGTGAATTTACTCCAATAGAAATATCAAAGAGAATGTAGGCCCTGAAGAGTCACTGTAAACTCCAGAGTAAAAGAGAGTGATACTAGTATTATTAGAAAAATAATTCTATGACACAAACATATTTTTTTTGAAATTTCCAAGCATCTTTTATCTACATTATGAGAAATAGTTTTTCAAACTTCCCTTAATTAGGTACTTTGGAATTATTATTTTGGAAAAACTAAAAATTTTATTATGTATGTAACTTTTAACTGATATTTTGTTGTGACTGAAATAATTTTAACTAAAGTAACAACAAATATTATTTCCAGTCATGAGTCACAGAATTTATTTTAATTTTAAAAGGTAGTTACTAAGGTTGGGAAAATCTTTGCTATGTGTTCTTACTGTCAACTGTGCATATTTTAAGGTATGTGACTATTTTCACCATGTTCACAAAGTTACTAAAACTGTAGGCAAGAAGAGGCAGTGGATTAAAAGCAAAGTGTAAAATAATTTGATTTTATTACAAGTATTTAAAATTAGGTGTTTACTGAATTATTTATTATTAGTGGATGCTAAATAAAACACTTATTAGTGCTTATTAGTGCACAAGAGGAAAAGTCTGAATTGTCCTGAAGAATGGGATCAAAATAAACATATACAGTAATAAATGGATACAAACATTTATAGCAGCATAATTTACAATAGCCAAGTTATGGAACCAGTTTAACAGTGTCTCTCAACAGCAAATGGGAAAAGAAAATGTGGTATATATACACAATGGACTTTCACTCAGCAATAAAGAATGAAATTGTAGTATTTGCTAGTCAATGGATGGAACTGGAGAACATTACACTAATGAAATAAGCCAGACTCAGAAGTCAAGGGTAGAAATCTCTCATATGTGGAAGACAGAAAAATTTTATAAAGCAATAAAAAATGCAATCTCATGAAAATCTCATGAGATCAATAAAGTCCAATTAGGGAATCTTCAAGGAGGGAAGAGAAGAAGGCATGAAACGTACTGGCAATGAAACCTACCAAGTTTTGCTATGTCCATGTATTAATACATTACAATAGATCTTACTGTGGGAATGAGATTGATAAACCATGTTATGTGCATATATGAATATGGCATAATGAATACCAATATTATGTAAAATAATAATACATCAATAAAATGTATTTAATCTAAATATCTGACTAGTGCATATTTATTCATATATGTATATTGTTATTTATTTAAAGTTATTTATTTATTTAAATTATTTATTTAAATTATTATATAATAGTGATTATTACCTCAATTATTTTTATATGTTTAATTTGTTTAGTTGGAGACATATAAAATTGTACAGCTAGATATAAGTTTGGTCTCCAAATACCTCTAATTAAAAAAATATGTGAAATGTTTCTAAATTTTTAAATTATGCAAAAATAAAATGAGTTTAGAAGTGTATAGCTAAGTCCACTCAAATGAAAGATTCTCATCTGTATTTATGTTTCAAATTGCTATAAAATACTAAGTTACATGGATGAATTTTCCTGGATACAGAATGATTTATGTTGCAAGTCTAAGCTTAAATTTTAAATCTTGCAAATTTGAATTTTAAAATAGCTTAGTTACTACTGAATAATGAATTCAAATTTATAAATGTATATGTCATATATTTGCACATAATAATGTCCTGGGACTGGATAGATTTGTTGGAAAATAGAACAGCAAGGAGCAAACACCTCAATATTGGCAATTAGTGCTCTTGTAAATTACATTACAATATCATTTGAAATAAATGATTTCTTTTAAAAATATGTTTTAGTTGTAGAGGAACACACAATATCTTTATTTATTAATTTATTTTTTATGTGATGCTGAGGATCGAATCAGTGCCTCACACATGCTAGGCAAGTGCTCTGCCACTGAGCTACAGCCCCAGCCCCATTGAAATCAATGATTTCTTAACATAGAAAATCATAGTTAAAGTGAAAAACAAATATTTGCATATTAAGAACAAAAATGTATTTGATTTATGATTTTTATATTTTACATTGATTTTATTACTTTATAAGTGTTACATTACTTTGATCTACAATATTGTTTAATATTTTTGAAGTCTCTTTCTTGAAAATAAAATAATAAACTAATTACAAAAAGTCAGATTTATGTAGAAAAATGGTCTCTGAAGTATTTCTCCAAAGTAATTTTGAAACCTAAAGATGTCATATTTAATTGAATATGTCACCACTTATTTCAAATTTGAAATAAACTAATTCTTTATTATGTAAAATCAATAGTGTCTATCTTTTCCTGATTTGACTTACATCAATTAATGTAAGCAAATTAGGAGAAAACTGTTAGCAGCTGCAGTGAACCTTAAACTAACTTATCTTGGACACTTGTAACTCATCAAATTGGTGACCAAAAAGTGACCAAAATAATGCTTACTGAATATTAAGTAAAATAAATGTATTTTAAATTTTATTTTCTAATGTAATTTTTGAATTAAATATTTATAGAAAGGTTTTATTGGAAATTTTATTTAAATAATAATGAAATATATGAAAGCTTTACAATGTTCTGAAATTTTGGCAACTACAAAATTATTTCTTTATAGAATTAATGGCAATGGGTTTTTTAAACAATACCATTGTGATACTATATCATTTTATCTTGCTCTCTAAATTCTTAAACATCTACCAGAATTCACAAGGTTTCTTTTTGTTATGTTTGTTATGTATATTAAACTATTTCTAGTTTTTATGGCTGCTTCATTGTTTTGACCAAGTAGAATACTCTTCCTCTCTGGAATGTTTTCACTGAGTGTACAGTTTATTTAATTCCGTCTAAAAGCAAATCTCTGTCTTTACTTTCATGCGTCTTTTCCAAAAATCTATAACCTCAGTCTGATCTAAATTTTTAATGAGAAAACATTAGAAGAATCTTAATTGATGGACATTCTACAAAATATGTATACCTAGTACTGTTAAAAAATGCCAACGTCATGAAAATCAATGAAAAATTGCAAAATTTCCATAAACTTAAAGACATGAGACACATGACTAAATGTAATGTAGTCTCTTAAACTGTACCATGGGCCAAAGACTGGACATAAGTAGAGCTATAGTTTGCAACTGGAATGTCCCCCAGAGGCCATGGTCTCTGTCCCTAGTCCATGATGCTATTGGGATAGAGTGGAACTTTAGGAGGTAGGGCATCATGGGAGGTTTTCAAACTATTGGAGGAATGCCCTTGAAGGGGATAGGAGGACCCTAGCCATTTCCTCTTTCTGTATTTTCCTTCTTAGCCATGAAGTGAACAGCTTTACTCTGCCAAATGTTCCCCACTCTGATGTGACACCTTGACACAGGTAGAAAAGCATTGGGGTCGGCAGCCCATGGTCTGAAACCTCTAAATCTTAGCCAAAATAAACCATTAAAAAATTGGATTATCTTAAGTGGGTGTTATAGTGACATAAATGACTAAAGTATCGAAAACTTGGTGGAATCAATAGTTCATTAGTATTATATGTCTGTTAAATTCTTACTCTGGACGAATATACTAAGATTATGGCTACTGAAAGCAAAGTTAAGGGTACAGAGGAGTTCTTTATTATTCCTGTAACTTTTCTGTAAAGTCTAAAATTATTTCAAACAGAAAATATAAAAAGGTAGCTACAAATAAAGTAAAAATTTCCAGTCTTGCAACTTTTCCTAGGAATTTATGCCATCTCTAACTCTGAGAATACCAGAGGTTGAGAAGAGAGGGATAAAATGAACATACTTTGATGTATGACTTTTTCAGTGCCAAAAACCTTGTGTGTTCTTGGCTAAAGACTATTTAATGTGGCAAAAAAGAATTATAAATCTTTGCATACTTTAATATCTATATTTTGGCAACTTTTATTAAAATTCAGACTTGATTTTTAGCATGGGTAAAATACTGGAGAATAAGGTAATCAAATCCCCTATCCCTATAATACTTACATTCTACTGGAGGAAAGAGGAAAAAATAAGCAGGCTGGTTACTGATAAAATTATGGAATTCTAATAACTTGCAGAAAGAAAACAGACTCTTCAAAGGCAATGAAAGAAAAACATTTCTGACCTATATTGAGACTCTATAGTCTGATAAGTCAGATAAGTTTGTAATTAAAAAACAAGATACTTGTGATAGGCATAAAAATTCATAGAATGGAGAGAATATTTTCCCTGATAATACATTGTGATCATAAAGTTTACTTTTACTTAGCTCTTAATAAGACTTCAGGATCTGAGGAAAAAAATAAGAAATTCTTACGCAGAAAAATGTTTGGTTAGAGTACAGAGAAATTGAAGGGAAACAGTGGGAGGTACTTGGATTTGCTGCAAATCTTACACAAAATTTTACACAGCTGTTGGACAATAGATATAAAGAAATAATGACAAAATACAAGAACTATAAATTCAACATATACAGAAGTCTTTAAAACCTGAACTAATAAATATGATTTCATCTATATGTCATATTAGTATAAAGGTTTTAAAGTACTAGTTTCAAAAGATATAGTTAATAGTGTGGTTTTAAAAAAGAATGAAGACAAAGTCAAATATGTACATGACAATAATAATGACAATTTATCAGTCAATATTTATGAATTAAATGTCCTTCATGTTTAATAGTGTACCTCTGCTATAGGTATATATTACTACTTTACATATGTCCCATATCAATATTATATCCATGAGACTGATGATAATTTCTATTATTTTCTTAATATAAGAAAATAAATCCAATGATGGCTAAGAAATTTTTCCAATATTAAATTTACAGTTTGTCTCTTAACCAAGAAGAAGTGTAGTGGGAGAGTATGTTTGATCCAGAATAGTTACAATAAGAATGGAAAGAAGAGCAAATTAATATCCTGTTATAGATAGAATTAGTGGAATTCGACAATTTAATATACTGTTATAGATAGAATCAGTGGAATGTGGTAAACTTTTAGATTTAAGGTTGTCGGTAAATTCTTAGAGTTGAAGATGAGAAGGAACAATTGATGACACCGATGTTTGAAGACTATGATAAAACCATCAGAACAAAGAATTGATTCTGTTTTGTGGGACAAAAGATAATAGGCTCTTGCCTAGCATGCATGAGGCACTGAGTTTGATCCTCAGCACTACATAAAAATAAACAAGTAAAATAAAGGCGTTCTGTCCATCTATAACTACAAAAATTTTTTTTTAAAGATAATAGGCTCATCATAGCAGAGGCTGAACTAATGGGGTGAGTTTATTGCTGAATGTCTTTCTTAGATCCCTCTGTAAGTCAATAAACGTTCAGACATATTTGTGAGTTTTTTAACCTCACATTATATTTGTAAGAGTCACCCATTTGGGGAAAAATATGGCTAAAAAAGTATGTCAAATTTATGTTTTTTGAAAAAATAATTACAATGTCATCTTATTTTCTTTTAAAGTATAAAATCTTCATGAGAGATAAGGTAGTAATAAAGATCTCATGCTTCTTTCATTTCCTGAAGTATTTATTCAATGTTAAAATATTAAAATAGGCTGGTGCCATAGTCTTAATGCAAGCTGTAATTTAATAGAGAAGATATCAAAAAGTCAGATCTCATCCTCTATTCACACCCTTGCATTCCCTTCATTAATAACCTAAGAAGCACACATGATATATGGATTAGGAAAGATGTGCTAGACCACTGAGCTCATCGGGAACATTGTGTCTTTCAGGAGTGATATGTTAATTGATTAATGGATACTTCAGAATTTGAAAGGTATATTTTTAATCATTTACAAAAGAAAACTTATGTATAATTGTAAAACACCTGTGAATTATATATATATAATTTATATATATTTATATATCAATATATACCTCTTTTCAAATACTATTCTGTTTTTGTAATTTCTATTTTATGGGACTATGTCTATAATAAGACAGATTGATACATTAAAATTAATTTCAATTTACAAAGAATTTCCATTGCAGGGTATTTATTTATTTATTTATTTTTCATACCAGGAATTGAACCCAAGGGTACTTGACCACTGAGCCACATCCCAGTCCTTCCTTTACTTTTTATTTTGAGACACAGTCTCATTAAGTTGCTTAGTTGCTGAGGCTGGCCTTGAACTTGTGTATCCCCCTGCCTCAGCCTCCTGATCCACTGGGGTTACAGGAGTACATCACCATACCAAGTTCAGACCTCATGAAGTAAATATTATAATGAGGTTTCAAATGTGTTAGTTCATTTTCTCATAACATTCTTGGATCTTTGAATGTTTTAAATTTCACTAGTTATGAATATTATATGCATTTTTATTTTTATTTGTATAATTATAACTTTTTTTTACCATTTCTTTGCCTTCCATTTTTTTTGGCTGCATAAAATATCCCCAAACATTTTTCACAGTATAAATAGAAGAGAGCATATAATTGTGTATGCCATCCTCTATCAACTTGATGAAAGAAATTGTAGAGGAAAAGTCAAACTTCTTTCTCTTCTCTTCAGTCATTTCAATTTATCAATGGTAAATCTTATTTTAATGCATAGGGACAGTGCACAACTTTGAGTTGTACTGATTTATATTAGTCTATCTTACATTGAGATTGAGCTCCTTTTTCTCCATTAAGTATATTTCAATGTTCTTTAATGATGCTATTCTGGAAGAGCAAGATCAAGGATAGTCCAACATTGTAGGTTATAGAAAAGATTCATAGCTCTGGACCAATAGTCTGAAGGCTGACCATGAAAGTCCTGTCCCTCTGTATAAATCTTTTCCTGCAGAGCACCACATAAAATGATCTCCCTTGCTTGCAGCTTTCTTGGATAAGTCATGTCATGTAAAAAAATATAGCACAAATTAAGTCACTTAATTCCTACAAAATCATAGAAACGTGTTTTGGTCCCTCTTTGCAGAGTAGAAAAACCACCGTGGCATTATTTTTAAAAAGTATGTTCATAATTTTGCTCTCAAATTTATTTAATGGTAATGTCTATTCTCTTTTTGGTATCTCAAGTTATGGTAATCCTGTTATTGCCTCTGATGTTGCACTCCAGTAAGACATTGAGAAAGTTATTTTCAAAATATTTGGAAAGTTTGATTGTTGCTTTAACACTAAGTTAATGATGTCCTGCTGCCCCCATTTACATAGGATGTGAGGGTCAAATATCAGTATGACTAGAACTTAGCTCCCAGGAAGCATTAACCTCACTTTAGTAATATTATGTTATTTTTGTTGTGGTCATTGCAGTAAGATAAAGGTAACTCTAAAAATCTGCTTTCTATCTATGTCCAATGAGGTTCTTGTTACCCTAGATTTTACAGCATTGTGAACACTTAATATTCAAATCATTTCTCTAACTTGAAATAAAGCTTCAGCTGAAAAATAAGAGTATTTAGGTAACCTATTAATGTTAGAGTGACTCTACATCAACATTATTTCCAGTTTTTTAATGGGGAGTTTTTTTAATAACATTATAAAGACATTTATATCAACAAGAGTTTTAATAAAGCAATAATAAAGCATTTTCTTTGAGGAAGGAAAGAAAAACAAAAACAAACAAAAAGACTAACCTCTCTGGCTCCTGAAACTAGATTTAAAAAATTGGTTTATAAGGCCAGATAATTCCTTGAGGCCACCCCTCTATGATAGCTAACCAGTGGGTCCATTAGCAGGCACAGGCAATGAAATCATCAAAATATTTTTCACTAGATTATGATCATTGAATTACAAGTGGAAAAATATCACGTTTGTATATTAGAAAAGGAAGCATGAATAGATAGCTAAATAGATAAATTTGACTTCTCTAAAACTAAATTTAATTATGAGAGCATGGATATATGCTTTAGAATTGCTATGGATTTTTTCACACAGCTCTTTTCAATGTAAGAAACAATTGAGTAAAAAGAAACAAATCATGTCAGAAAACTTACTAAAAATTTCAAATAGAAAAAAAAGATGAAAGAGCCTCATTAAAGTCAAAATGCTATTCTGAATTATTTAGGATTTAAAAAGACTATATATGCCATTATCTTTGTATGGCCAAACACTGAAAAATAAAGATCTCCCCATGGGTTACATTAAGTTCTTTGAAAATGTTCTGCAAATAGAGTATGGGTATAGTATCTATTGTTAGGAGTCATTACTCAAAACCCATGTCCAAAATACTAGAAAAACATTTCTTATATTTTATACAATAGAATGGTAGGTGACATAACCCTCCACATCTAGGTAAACAATTTTAGTTATTTGAATGAAAAAAATCACGCAAGATATATACAACTTGGTATAAGTGTGTGTGTGTGTGTGTGTGTGTGTGAGAGAGAGAGAGAGAGAGAGAGAGATCAGGTTCTTAAAAACTGAACTTAATGATCCCAAAGGGAGATTTACTGTTTGAAATGCCAGGATTTATTACTTTAAACAAGTAAAAAAAAAAAAAAACGCATAAATTCTGCAAGAAAATTAGTATTGGAGGAGTTGAATTACAATGTTATTTCTGCCTCAATACCACCTAGCATTGTTTATGTTGATAATATTAAAAAAGTAGTACTTTCCAGGAGCACTTTTGCATATATCAGAAGATGTATAAAAGTAAGTAAAAACACATTTAATCACATCACTGTGATATACACATCATTATAATTATAGTTAGCATCTATTCAGTTATTTCATCATGTGTATCCTCTTATAATCCCACTGATAATTTTAGGTAGTATATCATTAATGCTGATTGACACAGGATAATATAATATGTGGTCCTTGCTCTTCACTACATCAAATATTCACTTGACCTCAAATTGGACAAGTGATGACTTCCAAAGAACAAACATAGTGATGCTTCTACTTATATATCTTTCACAAATATGCCCTCTGCACTTAAAAATATTGGTTAATTTGTCATTATTTTGGTAAAATGAGTTCAGATGGCATGCAGTGGTAAGTATGGAACTTTTCTTTCTTATCAGGACATTGTGAAAATTCCCAATAGATTCAATTCTAAGGATCAGCTGCATAATATATTATGATCATAAAATACTTTCTCAACCCCTCTATTACTTTCCGATCAAAAGGTTTTCATTTTCTTTCTAGTTTTTTTCTTTTGCCTTCACTAATACAAATAATTCTTGAGAGTATATAAAATGCTGAGAACAGAGCTTTTCAATATGATATTCTTTTGTTGCTGTTGTTGTTATTAGACAACCAGAGTAATTGAATTTCTGAGAGAATAGGTACATATTTAATACAATATTTTTTTAAATGTGTTTTTATTTCTATAGGATGAAGTCCTAAAAATGTGATTGCTCAATCAGTAAGTACATTTGTAATAAAATTATTTTTTAAATTATGTTTCTATTTCTACAGTGCAGAACCCCCATGATGTTATTGCTGGGTAAATGTGTATATTTCTTAATGCAAAAACTTCCAAGTACTGTGCCAAGAATATCTAGAATTCAGAGAAGGTTTTGTGTAGTTATTCGGGTTGTTTTTTAAAACGTATGAGGGAATATTTACAGTGCAGTTCATGTGGGTTCCTTTTCACGCTTCAACCATAGCAGGTCTATTTTTTAAACATTTTATATATTTCTCTGGCAACTATTGAAAGCTACTCATCAGAATATATTTCCTTTTCCCTGAGCACACACCAACTCCATATTTCTTTGCTTTTCTGGCTATTACTTGTGACCATATGACAGAGTCACAGATATTGGAATGAGAGCAGAAAAAAAAAAAAAAAACGAGAACAGTAATTTCTAACTCCACCTTTCAGAAGCCTCTTGCATGTGCTCTATGATCTATTAACCTTTGGGCTAACCCAAGGGAAGTAGTCATGATGGGATTCGAAGCTACACGTTGAAGGTTAGAGAAGCTACATTAGCTTAAGTGATTGTGGAGAGAATAGTCACCATGCTGACCTGAGAAACTCATAGAATAATGTGTAAGCAAACAAATACATTATGTTTGAGTCAAAATGCATTTTGGGATCAACTTGTTAAACAGTTAATGCCAACCTAACTAATAATTGCTCTCTAAGACTTCACAGGGGAAAAGCTTTCTGAAGTCAAATACTCTTTTTTTTTTAATACTCTTCTCAGTGTTTAATGTAATACACAAAATAATCAATAATTGAATTGGGTAACAATAGTGATTACAATGATGATTTAGAAATCAAATGAAACAAGCATTTTTAAAAGTTGCAATTATATGCAAAGAGATCTCATGAAAGTAGACGGGTGGAAGAGAGTACATAGATAAGATGGAGGGAGGGCTGATAGGAATGAGGAGAAAATGTGAAATGAATTTGACCAAATTATGCTATGTGCATGTGTGAATATATTACATTGATATTCATTTTTATGTATAACTGTTATGGTTTAGATATGATGTGTCCCGCAAAAGCTCATATGTCAAACAATACTAGAACAATCAAAGGAGAGATGATTGGGTTGAGAGTCTTAAATTAATCTCTGTGTTAATCCCCTTGTAGGTATTAACTGGGTAGTAACTCTAGGCATGTAGGTAGGGTGTGGCTGGAGGAAGAAGGTTAGTATCATTCTATTTGTCCTTGGTGAGAAAGAGCTCTTTTTGTTTCCTTTGGACTATGTTCTGAGTTGCTTTCCCCTATGACGATATTCTGCTTTACTTTGGGCCCAGATCAATTGGCATCAGCCATCTGTGGACTGAGCCCTCTAAAACTGTGAACACCAAATAAACTTTTCCACCTCTACAATTGTTCTTATCAGGTGTTTTGGTCATGGCAGAAAAAAAGTAAAGTAATAACTATAATTGCCAAATAACAATAAATAAACAAACAAAAGGAAGACCAGTCCTTTCAGGAAAAGGATCAGGAGCAGGAGAAAAGTACTAGGTATTGAAAAGGATAACATTTTGTTATATGCGTTAATGAATATGTCAAAAGAGCCTCACTATTTTGTATAATTACTACACCAAGAACAATAAAAAAAAACAGTGCAGTGTGGTCTTATAAGACAGAGATGTATAATTGTTTCCAGCTGGGTACAAAAAAAACCCCAATAAACCATTTATTAATTTTTATTTTAATTTTTATTTTAGGATCTTACAAAAGATATCAACATGGTCTGTATTTTAATAAATTTTGTTTTGGAGGTTAATAATTGTGTGATATTCTTATATAAAATACAGGAAATCAAGACTAACATGTGAACACTGTTAAACCTTGTCACATACCTTAATAGAAGTGAAAGTAATATTTGGTAATAAAGATGAAAAGAAAATCTTATCCGTCTCCATAAAATATAAGTAGATTACAGCTTATATTTTGTAGATTACAGCTTATATTTTTTAAATATTTTTATTTCATCATTTATTGTGTAATGGAGAAAAATTAAATTTGTCTCCAAAAATTTGGAAAAAGAAAAGTATGATGATCCTCTCCTTCTTTCTTTTCTTTTTTTTCTTTAATAATGTCATCCAAAAGACATGAAAGAGATACAAGTAGAAAGGGAGGCTAGGTGAGGTTTGAGGTTCATGTGAGGAAGGGAGCTAAATAAGGTGTCAGCTGCAGGTATCAAGATAGGTTAGATTTAGGGGAATTGAAGATATTGGTAGACAGAATCTCAATGATGGAGAAGAGTTATAGATATGAAAAGGAGAAAACATAAGATGAATACTGCAGTGCTGAGTTTAATTGGAATTATTAGTGTGAACTCATGGTTTTACACACAGAGATTCATAGATGGCACATGTGAAAACACATACATATGTGCTATTCATAATTATGCACATTAATGTTTGTCTATGTATAGGTATATAGATGAGCACACACACACAGAAACATGTTCAACAGAATGGACACAGAGCACAAAGCAGCAGTTAACAAAGTAAGTGCTGAGATCTTGGTTTCTGAATTTGTCTCCCACTAACAGGAATCAGATCTCCTTGAAGAAGTGTCTATTTCTAATACTGAACAAAAGAACGTACAGTATTATCCTGCTATATCTCATACCAAGAAGTATAGACATTCTCAAAAGAAAGAAAATAATTAAAGTGTAACAGAAATACATAGAAATCATTTTAAAATGGTTGTTAAAGAAATGTTGAACTTTAAATTTTCTTTAGACTATTATAATATACATTGCAGGGCTTAAAAACTAGTTTACATTAATAATGTGTTCTACATAAAAATTGAAAATAATATATAAAATTATTTTCCAAAATTGAAAATTATTTCTGCTTCTATATACTTAATAAATTATAATTTTCATGTTTTCTAATATGGAAATAATAAAAAATATATATAATTGGTATTACATTAGGATAATCTTTTAATAGGGTCAAATTAAGGTTGTCAATGGATTAGAAGAAAGTATCTAAAAACTCAACTATACCTATATGTTCACTCTGTTTATGGCAAAGGCAATAATGCAGTGTTAAAGGGGAAGATGAAGATGGTATTTTTAATGAAAGTGTTTTGATTCCTTATCTGCACATCATATACAGAATGAATTTTAAAAAACAAAAATAGTGGGCTGGGGATGTGACTCAAGCGGTAATGCGCTCGCCTGGCATGTGCAGGGCGCTGGGTTCAATTTTAAGCACCACATAAAAATAAAATAAAGATGTTGTGTCCACCAAAAACTAAAAAATAAATATTAAAAAATTCTCTCTCTCTCTCTCTCTCTCTCTCTCTCTCTCTCTCTCTCTCTCTCCCTCCCATCCTCCCTCCCTCCCTCCCTCAAAATAAAATAAAATATAAATAGTAAAAGAATAAAACTTTCAGGGGAAAATGTAGGAGAACATCTTAAGGACCTTGGGATAAAAATTGCTTTCAAAAAGGTAACAATATTTCTGACAATGAAAGAAAAGATAAACTTTATTAAAATTATTGAAAATATTTGACATAAATTACCATTAGAGAATAGAATACCAAATGACTAAAAGGAAGAAATACTAAAAAATATGTATATTATTCAAATGACTTAACATGAGTTTGTAATTATCTACAGATCAATAAAAACAAAAGTTACACCAGAGAAAAAAGTACGGAATATTTGACTGAATGCTTCATTAAGATGATATCCAAGTAACCATGAAAATATGAAAAACTTTTCAATATCATTATCTGTTAGAGAAGTGCAAATGAAAACCACAATGTGATACCACTACATATATTTTTTAAAAAGAGAGAGAGAAAGAGAGAGAGAGAGAGAGAATTTTTTAATATTTATTTTTTATTTTTCGGTGGACACAACATCTTTATTTTATTTTTATGTGGTGCTGAGGATGACCCCAGTGCCACGCGCATGCCAGGCGAGCGTGTTACCTCTTGAGCCACATCCCCAGCCCACTATATATACTTTTGAGTAATAAAAAAGCAGAAAATGGGAAATTAAGCAACCAGCACTCTCTTGTGCTGATGGTGGGAATGTAAATTGATATAAACACTTTGTAAAACTGTGTATAAACAGACAAATAAAAAAGCATAGGTGTTTTTAGGCCCTTTTTTCTGATCCATTGATTACCTTATGAATCTTTAAGCTATTAAAAATAATCTTAATATAGGGCTGGGGATGTTGCTCAAGCAGTAGCGCACTCACCTGGCATGGGTGCAGCCCGGGTTCGATCCTCAACACCACATACAAACAAAGATGTTGTGTCTGCTGAAAACTGAAAAATAAATATTGAAATTCTCTCTCTCTCTCTCTCAAAAAATAATAATAATCTTAATATTATACCAATAATGAATTCTGATATCATTTTCATATTAGAAAATATGACAATATTAAATACATACTAAACATGAACTTATACACAGGAATACCTAGCAATCCATTCCTAGTTATATGCCCAATAGAAATGCCTGTGTACATGCACAAAATGACATGTATTTAAATATTCATAAGCAGTGCAATTGTGATAATCCATAACTGTTAACTATGTGTATCATTAGGAGAATGGATAAATAAATTATGGAACATTGATAAAGTGAAATTGTACGTATCATTGTACAAAAATGTTACATAATGTTATGAGATAATAGGAATGAAACACATACACTCAAAATTCAGCAAATGAAGCTAAACTTTAAACAATTCATTGCATTATTTCATTTATTTAAAGTATAAAAGAGTCAAAAATAATCTACTGGTTATAAGGCAGTAAAGTGAAAACCTACAGTGGAGTTGAAATTATTGAGAAGAAGGGGCATGAGACCTCTACTCTACTATGTTGTAGATGATGATTATTCTCAATTTAAGGGCTAGTAACAGAAATGTCTTTATTCTGTGAAAAAAACATTGGAATGTATAGTTATATATGTAGATTTTTCTATTTCTACATATATTTCAATAAAGATATTTTTTAAAAAATGGAAATAGGATGAGAATTAATTATTATTATGTACCAAATGAGCCCCTACTATAAACAAACACAGAAAAGTATGAGTCCTACACATTTGAACTCTAACATTGTCTATAGTTATTTAATAATATTTTTGATAGTCTTATATGATATGAAAAATTCATATAATTAAATTATTTATTTTAACATTTTCATTCAATTTTATTGAAAGTTTCTGTTTTATAATTGTCACAAAGTTAACTTCAGAAAATATTTTCTTTAGTATTTCTCACTATAACATTATATTTCTTCCATAAAAATGTATTATAGCCAGTAAATGATATTAAACAATCTACACTAGCAGACACTAGCAGCATATAAAATTGGCGTAATATTAGGACAATTTTATAACAGCTTAAAGAAAGATAAGTTAACCAATAGATTAGAATAAAGGGTCTGACAATACCAGTATAGTTTTGTGATACATACCTTTTGTAGCTATGACATTTAATTTTTAAATATAGATAATAAAAATCTAATGGAAAATGTGACTTTACTTTTAGAAATTGCATTTATCATCTATTAAAAAGCAGTAAAGTTGACAACTTTAGTGAAACATTATTTAAGCTGAACATATTTATGCCTCATGGGCTATTTTGTTTTTCATGCCTATAGAAATTAAATGCTAAAATTAACCTTTCTCTTTTTGAAATCTTTTATAGTGCTTGACCCCAGGAAGAAGTCAATTAACTTCTTTGAGAAAGAAGATAAGGTGAAAGAATTCTTCGAATTTTATACTAAAAAAGGGAAACAAAACTCCTTGATCACTTGATTTTACCAATATGGAAACAATAACAGTCATAAACTTTCCAAGCAACTTGGACAATTAGGCATTTTAAAGAATTCTTAATAAAGGTTTCTAATAAGTGCCTTCTTGGGAATTCAGGTGACATCCTGAGTCAAAGTCTGACATGGAAAGAGGGAAATTGCTATTGCAATCACTCCCACATAAAAGATAGCTCAGGCCTCTACCTAGTTCACATCAACAGGGCGGGAGTACATAGGGGTCTTGACTGCAGCTGGCAAAAACTTGGAAGATCAGTGTTCAATAGCATCACATTTTGATAGTTGGATATAAGAGCCGAGGACCTAAAGAGACACTTCTCAGAAGATGATATATAATCAATCAACAAATACATGAAAAAATGTTCATCATTACTAGCAATTAGAGAAATGCAAATCAAAATCACTCTAAGATTTCATCTCACTCCAATCAGAATGGCAGCTATTATGCATATAAACAATAATAAGTGTTGGAGAAGATGTGGGGGAAAAGCTACACTCACACACTGCTGGTGGAACTGCAAATTGGTGCAGCCAATATGGAAAGCAGTATGGAAATTTCTTGAAAAATTGGGAATGAAGCCACCATTTGACCTAGCTCTCCCCCTCCTCAGTCTATACCCAAAGGACCTAAAAACAGCATACTACAGGCACACCACCACATCAATGTTTATAGCAGCACAATTCACAATTGCTAAACTGTGTAACCAACCTAGATGCCCTTAAGTAGACGAATGGATTAAAAAAATATATGGCATATATATACACAAGAGAATATTACTCAGCAATAAAAGAGAACAAAATCATGGCATTTGCAGGTAAATAGATGGAGTTAGAGAAGATAATGCTAATTGAAGTTAGCCAATGCCAAAAACCAAATGCTGAATGTTTTCTCTGATATAAGGAGGCTGATTCATAGTGAGATAGGGAGCAGGAGCATGGGAGGAATAGATGATCTCTAGATAGGGTAGAGGGGTTGGAGGGGAAGGGTGGGGGCATGGGGTTATTAATAATGGTGGAATGTGATGATCATTATTATCCAAAGTATATATATGAAGACATGAATTGGTGTGAATATACTATGTATACAACCAGAGATATGAAAAATTGTGCTCTATATATGTAATAAGAATTGTAATTCATTCCTCTATTATATATAAATAAAAAATAAAAATAGAATAACATTAAAATAAAAAAATCACATGGCATTTAAGAACACAGTCATTATTATTTTCTGTCTGGTAATTCATGGAATGTGGCAAGTAGTCTGAATCACCTTTATTCAAAATAATTATTGAAAGAATAAGATGAAATATATAAAAATAAAGAAATGGTGGCAAATAGATATAATTGAAAAAAGGTGGAAAAGTAGAGGCATTTGATTTCTATTAGCCATACATCAGAATATGCCAAATTGCATATGCTTACTGCAGAATGTTTAATAAAAGTAATGTAAAACACAGCAATAAAAATTTTTCACATGTAGAAGTCATCTCAGAAATTGCATATTAAAGTAGATAAGTTGAGCAGTATGCAGGGTTTTTTTGTTTAAAAACTCTGCCAGAATTATTATACTTAATGATTGAATTTAATGTTGTTATCCGTTGTTCCTAATAGTTTTCTCCTAGTTTATTGATTCATTTGTTTCCCATAACTTGAGAATAAATATTCTAATCAGCAATAGAAAAATATATTTCATTGGGTCTCATTCAAAACATATTCATCATGGGCTGGGGATGTGGCTCAAGCGGTAGCACGCTCACCTGGCATGCGTGCGGCCCGGGTTCGATCCTCAGCACCACATAAAAACAAAGATGTTGTGTCTGCCGAGAACTAAAAATAATAAATATTAAAAATTCTCTCTCTCTCTCTCTCTCTCTCTCTCTCTCTCTCTCTCTCTCTTTCTCACTCTCTCTTTAAAAAAAAAAAAAAAAACATATTCATCATATGTTAGGAAATCCAGCAGCCTATAGGAATTCACTAGAAATGAAATTGTAATTAAAATGGTAATGGTGTTAATCCTATATTTTTAGTGCTCTGTCACTCTCATTCCTCTCTCTTTGTCTCTCCCTCTGTCTCCCTATACAAATATATAGAAGTGTTTGCATTTATATCTCTATTTATCATATTGTACAAGCTCAACAACCTGTTGCTCATAAGCTAAGATTCTTACATTTTTAAATGACTGAAAATAATTTTGAAATGGATTCTATTTTCTGCCTTGTAAAATTTATGAAAAACCTAAATGTCATTGCCACTGTTTTTCTGTGTATTGTCTACAATATGCTACATCAGTGTTGAGTAGTTGCAAAAGTTTAGGTATCTTTGAAAAAACTAAATTATTTACTACCTGTTTATAAAAGTTATTTGCTCACTTCTGATATAATAACTCGTGATTCTATGCCCTGTATCACAGTGTTCTGGATCAGCCAGGAATAAGCTCTCTAAATAACAACCCAGAAAAGGAGGTCAAAGAAACACTTAGTGGGTTTCAAGAGATGCACAAGACAATTTCTTCTGACACTGCAAAGTACATAGTAGCACTTATTTTCTTTAAATATTTTTTGAATTGTTGATGGAACTTTATTCATTTATTCATATGTGGTGCAGCGCACATGCTGGGCACGCGCCCTACCACTAGGTCATAACTTTTCCTAAGCACTTTTCTAAATTTAAAAAATTTATTTGAAGGCTACAAAATTTATAATACATAACATTGACAAATAAATATTTATATGTGTTAAACATTTTCATATGTCATTGTAAATTAATACATACATAATTACACCTATCATACAGAGAGCAGAAGACATGATGGTAGGTGTGATAGTCTAAATAACAGTCATATGAAACTAGATTATATATATTGAAAGATTTTATGCAAATATAAACACACACACACACACACACACACACACACACATATATATATAAACATAATTCACATCAAAGAGATCATTATATTCTATAACATTAAAGTGGAGCTGAAGAAGTGACAGGGAAGCAGAAAGTGAGTATTTATAAATGCATTTATAAAAGTACAAATAAAATAAAAAGAGCATTATATAAATTCCATATGGTGGATTTTAACACAAACATTTTTATTGTAATGATTTTGTAGTTAAAGTCTATAGAATGATAATATTTAAAATTATTACTACCTATTTAGTCATTGTTTCTTATGTGAAAATACAATCCTTTGATGGATTTTTGAAGGTCCACCCTATGAATCAGAAATTTTAGGTCAGATTTCATAAAACTTTACATATATTATAAAAAGACACTTTATGAAAGGTCAACAGTGATTCTCAAGTATTCAAGAGTCCCATTCTTTGGCTACTAGAAATTGACAGAAATAGTGAAAGCTGTGTGCCAGTATATAATTTTGGTATGTCACATGATTTAGCTCTTTGCTATAATAATGGTGTTTTCATTTTAATATGTACAATAAAATACAAAAATGACTCACTAGTTCTTCTACGTGATAATGATTAGGTAATATCAAATCACATTTCAGCTGAACTCCCAAATGTTTTATGATTACTTTATGGTTTGTCACCTTATTCATGTTCACACTTTGTCATTTTACTCGTTAGACATTCAATTTCCTTTTGTCTTACTCTGTTAGTCATATTACCCTTTAAATTAGTAATGTAATTGGATAGAGTAATAACCAAGACCATTTCTTCAGAAATGAAATTGTACATGTTGTGTTTTAAGTTAGTTATTTGTAAGTTATGAGTTTTATAGAAAAAAGAAAGCTATCACACATTTATAGCTTATTGCTGTACTTCTGAACATTTTTGTGTCATAATATGCTTTAAAAAATACATCATCTCCACATACACTGGGTAAAGAGTTGATCTATTTCTATCCATAGGTGATTGGCAAGGGTTCTCCAGGTAGCCAAGGACTGAATAAACCACACTTAAGACTGTGGGGGCATAAATATTGACAGTCTTAGACTGAAATCTTCCAAATAAATCCCAAGAAAAAGGCTTGAAGGTAGATAGTTTATTTAAGAGGCATCAATGAATGGGAATGAGGGACCAGAGAATTAAAAGGAAAAAAGGATGCATTTAACTTTGTTGTACACTACTGTAAGCTCTTGGGGCTTAGTCACACAGTGCACACCTGATGTACAATAGAGAGTAATGTACCCATTAGTCCAGGGTATCATCATGGGCATTAGCAGCACTCACTGCTGTATTGCGCCTTCCATGAGTACTCAATGGGTTTCCATAACCCTTAGTTATATTCAAGAAAAAGCCTATGATAGGAAGGGAGAGGTATAAAATGAAGCCCTGAGATGAAGTTACACCTATGAAAGGTGGGTTGGAATATTTCAGTAACTTCTCCCCCACAGTGGCCACTGTTTAGAGGATTTGCTATTGCATGCAACTTCATCACTGTTCCTTTCAACTGAGTTGAAAATATCTATGCTATTGCAACTTTAAGTAACTGTCTATAATAAAGAAGCAGGGCTGGGGATGTGGCTCAGTGGGAGAGTGTTTGCCTAGCATGTGTGGGTTTGATTCTCAGTACCACATGTAAAAAAATAAATAAATAAAAGGTCCATCAACAATTTAAAAAACAATTTAAAAAATTAAAAAAGAAGCAATGAATAAATGTTATAAAAACACATAATTCAATTTCAATTTCTTGCCCTTGTACTTAGCCACAGATGCGCTAAAATGGTTGAGTCCTGTTCAAAAGTGTTACAGATTTGAAATGTCACATTCCGTTGTGATAAAACTCAATAAGTTTTTGTGAAAACTTATTAACTACATAGTTATCCTGTGTCAAAATAAAAGATTCCTTTGTGTTTTTTATTAGTTGTTCAAGACAATACAATGATATTGACATATAATACATTTGATTCAAATAGGGTATGACTTCTCATTTTTCCACGTGTACAGATTGCAGGATCACATTGGTTATACATGAATGTGTATACATACAGCAATCCTTGTTTGATGTGGCAATGTTCACAATTTGATATTGAATGAACATACATGGTGTTAGTATCCCTCCTATCTCGTGTGTGGTTTGAGGAATTGTGAACTGTAATATCCACTGAGTGCTTAGAACCTTGTTTTACATTTATGATTTTAAGGTATGTTAAAATTTCTCCTATTGTTATGTAATCCCTAGATATTTTTAATTCCTGCAAAGTTGCTGCGTTCAGTCAACTTTCTTGGCTGTAGGTCTGCTTCTAAAACTACTGAATTTTAAAAGGTCACCACTTGATTTTTGTTTTCCATTTTTAAAACTCTCAGGTAATAATTCTTACTCATTAGAATCGCCTCTTGCCTCATTTCATAAAAAATAAGATCTCACTAAGATAGCATATAGCATTTTAAATGAAACAATGCTTCCAATAAAGATTTACACATTTGAATTTTGAAAAACAGGCGAGTATAAGTAATGAAAATACACTCAATGCATTAGAAAAATACTACTAAAATGGAAAGAACACTGTAGCAGAAGTCTTAATAGAGTTGTAAATTTTTTACATAGCTAAAAGTCATAAACATGGCATACTTCTTACATAGCTGAAAGTTTTAAATGTGATATATACGTTCTGTATATAATTCCCTTCTCATAAAGTTACAGTTATGATAGATGCTTTCTAAAGACTTGCATAATTAAAATATTTTTATTCATATATTATCAATTTATGATTATCTACAAGTGAAATGAATCATCTAGTCTTTATCATCTTTGAACACATGAAAGTTGTACCTAACAGTGTATAGATTGTTCTCATCACAAATAAGATAGATTCATATATAGATACATATTATATACATGAATACATATTCATTCTCTATATTCATCTCTCTCTCTCTCTATATATATATATTTAAAGCATATTATTTCAACTGACTGAATTCTAATAGTAATGATTATTGAGCACTCATCAAAATTATAATTCATAGAGTAAAAGAAGACAGAGCAAGCAATCTATGTGAAATTCAAACTCAATAAAGGAATTCTTTATACAGTGCTTCCTATATTAATTCTATCACAAGTAATTTCCATTTAGCACCTCCAGTGATAGAATTTCACTTCTAACAAGAAGAAACTTAGCTAAGGCACAGGACAGCCTATCCTATTCTCAAAGAGCTTCAGCTATTTGATCCAATCAAGTGTATTTATTGATGATTTACAGCAGTCCCAGAATATTCCTAAGCATTTGTAATATTCGTCCACATGTTGAAATTCATATGTACTTGGTTCATTTCTTTCCAATTGTATTATTTGATTAATGACTGAAATTGATATGCCTTCTGATAATACGTCTTTTTTTCCAAATAAATTGAGATGGTGACCCACACATCTTTGTTAGAGTCTTCATTGTTAATTTTCTATTCAGAGAGGTAATCTGAGATCGTTTTGAATTCTCTAGTGGCCTATTTGGCATAGAGGAGAAAATGACAAGAGTATAGATACATTCTCTGTACAGTTGTCTTTCTCTGCAATTTCTCAGTGTAGCTTTGACAGGTAATGTAAGTTTGCCCTATTCTGTGGGTAGTTAGACGACATTTGCTTCATAAATTGTCAGCATGTTCTCTCTTCAAAGTTGTAAGGATGACCTTAAACAAAGACAAATGTCTTGTTAGAATACTAAAATTCTTCTACAAAGCTTTAGCCTTCAAAATATCAAAATCTTTTCTTAAGAACACATCCAGAACATTGAAACTCAAACAAGTTAAAAATAGATCTAAATTAGTGATTTCCTGACTTTATATAATACACACGGAGGTTTACTTAAAATTCTACAAGGTTTCTCTAATTACAATTAACATTAATGACATTGGGTTAAACTATTTATCAAACCGCAAGAAATCTATGTAACAAAAATACTTTGGTATGTCTCTCCAATTTACAGCTCCCTTTAATCCTAAATTACTCTGGAACACTCCATAATTTGAAACTTCCCAGGACTTGTTAATAGTGCTCTACATTCTCTCTCTGGACTAAAATGTGTCTCAATTTGGGATTTCAAATTTTAAAAGGTATTGCATATTTTACATATAATGATACATGATAAATTAGATACAACATATGAAAAACGTAAAAAAGTCTCCTAACTCCTAGACTGTGTGTGTGTGTGTGCAGTTTATTAGTGGACATTGTGGATACTGCACTTAGTTCCTCAAAAGAATATCTTATCTATTAATAAGTGCACAGGTAATTAAGAGAAGGGCAGGGTTGCATCATAGTTTCCTTTCTGCAGTATGTTTTTAAGTGTGATGGAGAAACCACTAATAGTGTTCAAATTATATTGTACATTAAAGGAGATGGATATTTAATAGGAATTTAATCCTTAAAGTTGTTAATTTGCTACTTCAACTAATACTTTTTGAAGGCTACTATGTAGAACGCACTGGGAATACAGAATTGGAGAGAAATATATTGACTTTAAAGGTACTTTTATTCAATTTATTATAAGTAACAGTCAATAAAGCTGTTATCCATAAAATAATCTATGATTTTCCTGGGGTTTTTTTTTGTTTTTGTTTTTGTTTAATTTGGTAGCATCTATAGTATTTGACTATACCATATGACAAGTACAGGGAAGGTAGATATCCTCTACAAATTGTCAGCATAAATCCAATTTATTACATACATATTTTTACTTTATCTTTGTTTTGTTTTATTATTTTCCTTGTGGAGTGATAACTTTGCTTGTAAGATTCACAGATAATCACTCTTGATCTACAAAATAACTCAAAAGCCCTTAGGGTATTAGAAAATTTCATTGCTGCATAAAATTCAATACAATAAGGGGCAAAAATTCAAAGCCAACAATATAGCTACTAGAGAGAAAAGAAATACAGAGAATCAGGGAGTAGTAGGGTACAAGATTTCTTTTATACTTGAGTCATTTTTTCAAAAAAGAATTATGCTTTAGATAGAGAACTGGTATTACCAGAGCAACATGATAGAGGTTAGACTATTTATTTATTTATTTATTTATTTATTTATTTTGAGAGAGAGAGAGAGAGAGAGAGAGAGAGAGAGAGAGAGAGAGAGAGAGAGAGAGAATATTTATTTTTTTAGTTTTTGGTGGACACAACATCTTTATTTTATTTTTATGTGGTGCTGAGGATCGAACCCAGCATCCTGCACATTCCAGGCGAGCACGCTACCACTTGAGCCACATCCCCAGCCCAAGTTTAGACTATTTATAATTGAAAACTTAGATGCTAAATATACTTTTTCTACATTGCATGATATTTTAAGTCATTTGTACACTTTGATAAAGTTGAACATGACTACTTTGATACTTTCAATGTAGTTGCATTTTTTGTATCAGTGTTATTTTATTTTGTTTGTTTTAAAGGAAAATTCAAATGTTCTAGTTCTAGTTCTTAACAGAGAGTTTGTTTCTTAGATACAAAAATTTGGATTAGTTCTCTAGAAGTGTTTTCCCTAAGACAATCAAGTGTTCTGAAAATATGATAATTTTTCTCCTTAGAAAATAAAAGCCTATGGTATAGAGTAGGTGTCAGGAAGTTACAACTTGCTGTCTGTTCTTGTAAATAAGCTTTGATTGAAGCATGATCATTCAACCAAAGGCAAAGTTGAAAGTTAGGAGAGAGAAGAGATCTTTTGGTTTAGTCTGGAAAATCTAAAGTATTTACTACCTTTACCTTTATTTTCTGATACTTTCTGTAAAAGCAAGGAAGTGTTTATTGCCAAAGAATGGAATAGAAATGAATGTGTTGAATTTACACTATTAAATAAAAGAAGAAGAAAGAATGAAATAAAGAAAAGAGGAGAGATCACGAAGTATGAGGTAGACTACATGTAGAAAATGTTCACCCAATTGTGACTTTCAGAGTGAAGGGCAACTAGTAATGAAAGCCGCAGTAAGACATATTCTTTTATCATACATTAAAATTAGAGACACTTTGAATGCTATATATAAGTGCTAAGAATGAGGCAGAATTTTAATTTAGTAAATAAACCTAATATGTTAAGGCTACCCTGAAAACTAACCTGGTTTTAGGGAAAACAATGAAAGCACTGTTTGTATACAGGTCAGTACTTAAGAAATATACAAGTCTTAAACATGAATTGGAACAGGAGATTTAAAAAAAAATACCAACAATTGACAGCAATGTATTAACCAGTGGGTGTTAGCAAGCAATTATCTGTAAGACTTCTACTCAGAATCCATCAACTCCTACTCTGCTGGATTGCTATACAGAGCAGTAAAATTCCACAAAATTGTATTCACAACAGCAGCCTTCCATGAAGAACTGTGGCCCTCACAGGGAGAAGGAGGTATAACTTGGGATACAATTCATGTTCAGCTTCCCACAGAGTCTTCCAGAAAATCTGGTTTAGTTCTTTGAATTGACAGCATCAAAGTTGTGAGCATCGCAAATCAATGTTGTATTTTGTGGCTTTTAAACATCATGTAAAATTTGATACTTTATGTTTTTGATCCTATATGGATAAACAAGGTTTTTATTACATAATTTCAAACATCAAATATAATTATAAATTATTAGTATATTGTTATGTCAAAAGCTGTCCCTGGTATTTTAGTGATTTCATTCTCTGCTGACTGATCATTGTAAAGAACTTCTTTTAATACACTTAAATATTCTTTTGAAAATACTTCAAAACAAATTGCAATTATTCATTTCCAGGAAGATTTGTAACACTATCTTTTATTTTCTATAGTTCTGACTATTTAAATATACATTCAGTTTTGCAGAACAAGTACAACAACGGTTCACCTTTTCTTGATTACAACTAGGAAAATGTGCACCTTTTTGAGAAATAATTCTGAGCTCCTGGCTCTAAAATTAGGTCAGCCTGAATTCCCTTTGGTATGGTAAACTCAGGAAAAAAAAATTCTAATTTTACTTAAAATAAAATATTTTTAAGAGCTAAACATTAATGAATCATTAAAAGATATACACAAATATTACATTTTTATTAAATATGTATATATATATATATATATATATATATATACATGTTCATCTACTCAGAATTATCTTCTCCTAGATTTCCATTATAGCTTAATTAATAGCTAGCTCATATATCAATAACCCATTTGTTTTATTATTACATTATTTGTTTATGTGCTATCTTTCTGACAACTGAGAATCTTGAAGTCATTTACCATGTCTTATTCATCTTTGAAGAATACTTAGAATAACCAAAGTTTCATTCAGAGAATTCAAGTATTGTTTCTGAAAGAAATGCAGTTAACTGATGCAAACAGAGGAACAACTAAGGGAGGCTTCAAATTCTATTAATTTACTTCTTTTTTCATAAATGTTAAACATTTATAAAAATTCTATTTGTGGCTCAATCTACTATGCTTATAAATAAAATAAATTGTTTTTTTCTATGTTTAAACCATTCTCCATTAATTTAACTACTCTGTCACTTGAAATGTCTCCCTTGGTTACACTACAATAAAAAGTATCTATCACATTGATAAGTACTTAAACATTTTTAAATATCTCCTAAATTAAGTAATATCCTGCAGAAATGATTTGAAAATTTGGAGATAAAAAGTTCCTTTTTGAGCAATGACAACAACCTAATATTGATATTATTTTCACATTTAAGTTTTTTTTAATTATTATTCTAATTTAGTAGTGTAAATATATCTCCAGAAATTGGTTCTAGATATCCCAGGCTTTCAATAGAAAATACTAACATTTCTTTTACATAATGGTGACTCCAGCTGGCACAGCCAGATACCTGAGCTGACATTGGGGACTGTCTGTGGGTCCTGCACTCCCTCCATATATCAGAGAAGTCCCATTCTATCAAAATAAGATGGAATGTAGCTTTGATTGTGAATGTGGTCAGCTGGAGCCACCTGATCACTAATAAAAGGCATCTGTAATCAACAATCACCATGGCCTCTTGTTGAAATATATAGCAACAAAGGAAGAAAAGAAGCAAAATGGAAATAGTGTTTACCAGCACCTTAGAATAACGCTGCTCAGGACCAGTTCAACACGGAAAGTGTCTACACTATGAGGAGAATGTTCATAGAAGCCCGTTGTGTGCATATCCATTCACATCTTTGTTAAATCATTTAGCCCAGTATATTTGAGTGCATAGTATATTGCATTTCATTCCCTTCGAGTTTCTTGAATGTTTTCTTTAAATGTCTACAGAGTTGCTCCCCGTTTCTTGAACTATGAATACTGCAATCTTTTTAAATCTCAATATAAGCAGAGCTTTTTAAGCTTTAAATCTGAGGGGAACTCAACAGGCCTGGTTGAAATATGCAATGAACATCGAGAAAACATCTTGCTGTAGAAGCATAATTGTTTTTCTTCTCCCTTTTAAAAGATTTTTCCTTTTGATGCTAGTTTCCTTCCTTGTTTACACATTTTCAACAGTTTGAAAGGAATAGACAATAGTAAGGATTTCAAAATGGCAGAGAAATTTGAAAATCTTATGAACATTCATGGTTTTGATCTGGGCTCTGGGTATATGAACTTAAAACGATAGGGTTGTGGAGGCGATGGCTTGGGCTTTTTCTGCTGTAGATAATGACTGTGACAAAAGTGTAGCCATCAAGAATATTGTCCTTACTGTTGTTCCCCAGGGTGTCAAACATGCTTTCTGTGAAATCAAAATTATGAGAAGACTTGGCCATGATACATATTGTTAAAGTGTTTGAAATTCTTGTCCCCAGTGGCAACCAGTTAACCCACTGTGGGCTCTTTTACTAAACTGAACAGTGTTCACATTGTTCAGGAGTGCATGCAGACAGACTTGGCTAATGTGCTGGTCCAGGGCCCTTGACTGATAGAGCATGCCAGGCTTTTTGTGTATCAGTTGTTACATTGGCTCAAGTGTATTTACTCTGCAAAGTACTGCACAGAGATCTCAAATCAGCTCATCTTTTCATTAATACTGAAGACTTGGTGCTGAAGATAGGTGACTTCGGTTTTGCATGGATCAAGGATCCTCATTATTCCCATGAGAGTCGTCTTTCTTAGGTTTGGTTACTAAATGGTACAAATCTCCAGTCTTTTACTTTCTCCTAATAACTATACCAAAGCCACTGACATGTGGGCTGCAGGCTGCATCTTTGCCGAAATGCTGAATGGTAAAACCCTCTTTGTAGGTGCAGGTGAACTTGAACATATGCAACAGATTTTAGAATCTATTCCTGTGGTACATTAGTAAGATCATCAAGAGCTTCTCATTGTAATTCCAGTTTACATTAGAAATTACATGACCCTTCACTCAGCTCCTCCAGGAATTAGTTGAGAAGCAGTGGATTTCCTGGGACAAATTTTGACAAATATTTGAGTTGGTTGACAGCAGAAGAAGCATTCTCTCATCCTTACATGAATATACATTCTTTTCCAATGGATGAACCAATTTCAAGCCATCCTTTTCATGTTGAAGAGGAAGTTGATGATAGTTTGCTTATAGAAGAAACTCACATGGTACATGGGAAATGTACCATGATTGTGAGTTTTAAGAGTCTGATTGTCCTATACATAACAACTTTGATGGTAATGAAGTTTTTAGCTTGACACAAGAGCTCTGTCTGATGTCACTGATGAAGAAGAAGTACAAGTAGATCTCAAAAATATTGGGATGGAAATCAAGAAAAATATCTGGAGGATTCTTCTTTTGATACCAATTACCCTACTGAGCCTTGTTGGCAGTACGTAGATCACTGTGAAAACAAATATTGTGGTCTAGAGTGCAACCATGCTTGTAACTACAAAATAAGGTCATCATCATATTTAGTAATTTAGTTTGGAGAGTGAAGTTATTCAATATTATGAACCCAAACTTACTATAGATCTTCCCAACTGGAAAGAACAAAGCAAAGAAAAATCTGATAAGAAAGGCAAGTCAAAATGTGAAAGGAATGGATTGGTTGAAGCCCAGATAGCACTGCAGGAAACATCACAGCAACTGGCTGAACAAGAATCAGGGAATTGATTTAGATTTCTTTCTTGCAGGAACTATTCAACTTAGTTCACAGCATGAGACTACTGATAAATGAAATGACTTGAATAGCTCAGTGTCCCAACTAGAGTTGTAAAGTTTGATATCAAATTCAGTAAGCTGAGAAAAACAGAAAACAGGAATGACAAATTTGGTTCAGTTAGAAGCTTTGTATCAATCTTCTTGGGATAGCCAGTTTGTGAGTGGCAGGGAGCAATGTTTTCTCGTCAATCAGTTTCATTGTGAGGTCAGGAAGGATGAACAGGCTGAGAAAGTAAACACTTATACCAGTTACTTGGACAAGTTCTGTAGCAGGAAAGAAGATACTGAGATGCTAGAAACTGAGCTAGTAGAGGATGGGAAGCTTGGGGAGAGAGGAAATGAGGAAGGATTTCTCAACAACAATGGGGAGTTCCTCATTAACAAGCACTTTGAATCCATAGACCTCCTACCATTTCATAGTTCAGTGGGGTCACCACTTAAATCAATCCAGGGCATATTAACACCTTTTCCTGTGAAACCTTCCCCCTTGAGTTCCTCATAAAACATACTGAAGCTGGGTGCAGTGGTGCATGCCTGTAATCCCAGTGGCTTGGGAGGCTAAGGAAGGAGGATCACAAGTTCAAAGCCAGCTTCAGCAAAAGCAAGGCACTAAGCAACTCAGTGAGTCCCTGTCTCTAAATAAAGTACAAAATAGGGCTGGGGATGTGGCACAGTGGTTGAGTGCCCCTGAGTTCAATCCCCATTACACTCCCACCAAAAAAAAAAAAAAATAGAGCAGCATTCTGAAACATCTGAACTAAACATTCAGCAAACATTTCTCTTTGTATTCTTCAAGAAGTGTGTTTGTCTTTTTTTAATTATTATTATTACTAGTGTTTAAGTCATTTTCTACTTGAATCAGACGGTCTGATTTTGTAAGGATTTTTATTAGTTCTTGGTTTTAAAATCCAGAATTTTATTTACATGAAGTAGTTTTCATTTTAATTGCCATGCATTTTGCACACACACATACACACACACACACACACACACACACACACAGAATAGAGCAAAATAATGCAATGCTCGAGGAGAAAAATAAATGTGCTAAGAAAAGTAAAAATCATTCTCTCATAGGACAATGATCTGTTTTACAGCAAACAAAAATTTCACCTTGAAATTTACACAGAGAGAATGTACATAATTGCATGAATATATTTATTTTTTCCTAAAATATTTTTTATTCATTAGTATTTTCCAGTTTTTCATACTGTACAAATTTCTTAAAACACAGCAGCAACTGAAAATGAATGCTGGATTTGGTACACATGTTATCTACCTCAAGGTAACAAAAATATATGGCAAAACATATACCACCCATAGGGCTTCACAATATGCACTTCTATTTAGCCAACATTTATTGTAGTAAACTATTAAGGCACATTGTTTATAAATGATCTGGTATTCATCCTTTATAGTGAAGTGTTAATACATCACATCTTATTTAGTTTAGCAAATCAGTAAATTTTCTGTATTTAATTATAAAATTCATTTAGTTTTAAATTTTTATTTATAACCACACTTTTTTTTGGCCCTATGGCTTGTTGCCTACTTAGCTGAATATATAAGATTAGCATATCCTAAGGCTGTCCACATATTTAATTTACTTAAGTATTCATTTTAAGTAAAGTACTCACTGTGTATAGGAAAAATTAGGAATTAATTTATTATAAGATGGTCCTAAAAGTTTTAATTGTTTTTATTTTTTAACAATATTGTACTTGTAGGCATGGAAGTAATTAAGGTACATTATTATTGTAGTTTAAAAGTTGTACATGAGCCAGGCATGATGGCATAAGCATGTAATACCAGCAGTTTTGGAGGCTAAGGCAGGAGGATTTTGAGTTCAAAACCAGCCTTAGCAACTTACAGAAGTCCTAAGCTACTCAGTGAGACCCTGTCTCAAAATAAAATACAAAATAGGTTGGAAATGTGGCTCAGTGGTTGAGTGCCCCTGAGTTCAATCCCTGGTACCCATCCCCCCGAAAAAGTAAAAAGTTGTACATGATAAGTCTTTTTTTGTTTGCTTGTTTTTACTGTATGTTTTTACCAAATTATCTATTCCCCATCCCAAGACAAGTGTAAGTAAAATGAAATTAGATATAAAAAAGAAAATTCTATCATTCAAAATGCTATTTAAAAGGCAATTGTATGAAATAAGAGTATACTTAAATCACACTGAAAGCATGCTATTTATCGGTTGAAAACTGAAAATCTATGCAAATATTTCTTCTTAGTGGTAAAAATATAGGCTTTAGAGTAAACCTGCCACTGCTTAAAAGCTACCAGTTCTTACCTGTGTGAACTTGTTTCACTTTACCTATAAGCTACAGGTCCTCCTTTGCCCTTAAAGGGGTATTGAAAAATGATAATTTCACAAGATTATTATAAGACTTAATTGACAAAATATTTTTATTTATTTATTTTTATTAGAGCTTCATAGCTATACATAGTAGTTGTGTTCATTATGACAAACTCATATATGTGGAAATAGTATTTTTTAAAGGGGTTGAAAATGGCATACAGTATATATATATATATATATATATATATATATATATATATATATTTTTTTTTTTTTTTTTTAATATGGTAGCTATTTTTGCAACTGTTGTACCTTTTATTCTGATTGGGTCACTTCATGTAAACTGTCAATGTTTCTCATTCCAGTTAGAAAATGAATTAATAAATATTCATTGGCATAAATGAAAATAAGAAAAATAATTTCAAAATAACATTTTAAAATAAAACCAATAAAAATGAGAGCAAGAACTAGAAAAATAAAAGTGAATTTAATATTTACTTTGCTGAATTTATTTATTTATTTGTATTTTATCTATTTATTAAACAAAGTAGATATAATACAAAGAATCATTTATGCAGGTTTTTGAAATAACTGTTTTAGGTGGAAGAAGAGGTAAACTAGATAGTAACTGAGGATGCAGCTACAAATCCTAGGATTTAAGGAATAATAAAAGCAATAGTGCTGAGTACTGTTGCTTAGTTGGGAGGCCACTACCTATGATGATGCTATGAAGTATCTCTTTTCTGATGCCTAAAGGGAATGGCACGGTGATTCTGGGGGTGCCTATAGACTGAGCCTAACCTGTCCTGGGCTATAAAGAGATGTCTAGCACAGATAAAAATAGAAGCAATTACCTGCTGGCCTCCTACTTTGATTCAATCTAACAGAGGCTCTGATTGGTCAGAACTAATAAGAAGCTAGGCAGTAATAGTGTTAGAAAAATGTCATTTTTTCCCTCATTCTCATTTCAAGCATAGAACAGGTTTGAATGAAATGATGTGGAGTAGAAATAAAAAATAATAATCAACAGTTTCTTTTAACCATTAATCAGGGAAAAATAATAAATAGGCTGTATGTTACCTAAGAAAAGAAAAAATTAAAAAAATAGATGAATTTTATTTTAGCAATCATAAAGCAATCAGAGTAGAGAATAAGAGCTGAAGAAATTCAAGTAAACTCCATTTTCCTTGAGAAATCACTAAGACAGGCACATATGGGAAAGTTAGCTAATTATGTAAGAAGTACAAAGGACAACATGCTGTCGAATTGGCATTCTCCAGAACTAAGGAAACAAGAGAGATAAATAAAAATAATCCTGAGACAGGAAATCAGAGCACATCACAAAGGTAGTATATGAAGAAAAGCCATTGGAAATCAGCACATACAAAAACAGCAATGTGGCCTCAGAACCTCCCTGAGAGGTATGAAAACATGTCACCCAACTGTGTGAGGTACAGCTATTCACCAGGAAGAATATCTCATCTCCTGAGAGAAATAGCAATACAGGCACACGAATTTATCCAAAATTTATAATCTTTTTTATGAGATGACAACTATTTTAATTATTTGTATATTTTTGTGAAGGGTGAGGTTTCTTTTGCAAAAATAAACATATAGAGCCTAGAAAACATATTATAAACACAAGCTAAACCTTTGGCAATGTTCAAAATCAATATTCTTTGGGTTATGTACCACAGAATTCACGTATAACAGTAATTAGCTCTTATTGTAAGGGGACAGATGGATGAGAATGGTGGGAATATGAGACTAAGAAAATGATTCTATAAAATGGGCCCACTGTGCTGAACCCCCACGTGCTTTCTTTGTCAAAAACAATCTGCTTGCAGCCCCACCTGGCCTAAGCAGGAGTGAAGGTCAGCAAGTCAGTGTACATAATGAATGAGGGGATTCGAGAGAAGATAAGCTCTGGTTATCAAGCAGAGAGAACAAGGCATTGTTAACCTCTGTGATATTGCTCCCAGTACTTTAGGATGCTAACAATTAACCTCTGTGTCTCTGTCACATATAAGGGAATGAAAGAAAAGACAATAGTTAAACCAAGGGTGTCTGGGTTCTATAAAAGAGCAAGTCCCTCCCATGGACACCCAGCTCTGGGGCCTGTTCTCTTGGAAGAAGAATGTCTCTATCCTTTTCTTAAATAAAACTTGCTTTCAAAGCTTGCCTCTGCATTTCTTGGGTGTTTAATCTCCAACACCAGGGGAAAAGGACCTCTTCCTGATATGCAAGATCAGTATCATTATCTTTAAGGCCCTTGGAAGACAGCAGAAGTCACTAAAGTTTATTCAGATTTGAAATCACAATAACAATAATTTTGGAAAATATAAAATTATCACTTAGCATTTGGGAAGTTCCCAGAAAAAATACAAGAAACCAAAGAGTAGGGACAATGTTTGGTAAAAAGTAACACTTGAGAATGCTTAAATTTAATTAAAAATTGATTTTTGTAAAATAAAGCAAAACATACTTGTGGAGAGGTAGTTATGAACTCATATGTTTAAGCTAAATAACAAGGGTTCAGTTCTTAGTACCTGCCCTACATATTTGTGTGAATTTGACTGCTTAACTTTCCTGTCTCTCAATTTACCATTAGGCTAGAAATAATCAGCCAAAATGTTCTTATGTCATGATTCAGGATCCTGTTCCTGATGAGGGTCCAAATTCAGCTATAGCAGATCTGCTTTGGTTGGACTTTTAATCTTTTCTGGAGCTTAGCTACTCTCAATAAATTTCTATTCCAATCCTCTCCTTTCTGTCCTTGATACTTGCAGGAGACAAAAACCTTTTAATACAAGGTGAATGAAGCCCTTCAGCTTTCACAGTTCACTTTCAATGAAAAATTTGCTGTCCTTCTCTTTCATTGTTCTTTATATAACATCAAGTGATCTTAACAACAATCACAGAGTTCTACTGCCCTTTTAGTTACATTTTCCCCCATCTCATAATTCTCAAAATTCTAATAAAACAAGTAGTATATTTTTCACCTCTAAACACCCCATCTCAGTGCATTACTAGTAAAATTTTAACAATTGCCTTTTTTTGTTATACAACCTCTGTGGCCTATTGTTAGTTACCCAGTCCTTCTGCCGGGGAGAGAAGTGACCATTGCCAAAACACCAGCTTAGCAATTGCATTCCACTATCATTTCTGCTAATATGTGTGCCAACTTGTTTACATTCATGGGAGACAGATGGGGAGCTTGAACTCTGCACCAAAGAGTATACCATGATTGAGATATGGCAATAAAGCATCTTACCAAATCATTTCTTTTAGTCACAGGTCTGAGACTTCCATGAAAGAGTAAGGCAGGTTTATTCTATGAAGGTAATTTCAAAAGAAATCTGATAATCAAGGATAATCTTCCTGCTGCATTACAAGAAGGTGAAAAAGGAGATCAGCATGGTATCTCATAATGGACTTTACATATAGTAGGAAGGAAATTATTTGGATCCAAACTTGTATAAACACTTAAATAAGACATTATTAATATGAAACAATTTAATGCAAATACTTGATGCCTTGAAAATGAAAAAAGGACACAATTGATAAAAACATAAAGAAGGGAAGAAAATGAGAAAGAATATGTGATTTCATATACCCAGTTTCTAAAATGTACAATAAAGTTCAGATGTATTACAATGTGGAATATGAAGTGAAAAAAACACAACATATCAAAATAGCAAATAATTCTGAAAACAGAAGAATGAACTGGATAGAAATTGTGAAAGTAAGTTAAATTTTTATTTTTTAAATGGGGTATAGATATACATATAACATTTTTAAAATTTTTTATTCTACTTTGTTATATATGACAGCAGAATGCATTACAATTCTTATTACATATATAGAGCATAATTTTTCATATCTTTGCTTGTATACAAAGTATATTCATACTATTCATGTCCTCTTCATACATGTACTTAGGGTAGTGATGTCTATATCATTCCACCATCTTTTTTTTAGGCCCTCACCCTCCCCTTCCCTTTTCCCCTATCTAGAATTTGTCAAACCTTCCCATGCTCCTCCTCTCAACCCCACTATGAATCAGCCTCTTTATATCAAAGAAAACATTGAGCATTTGGTTTTTTGTTTTTGTTTTTTGATTATCTAACTTTACTTAGCATTATATTCTACAGCTCCATTCATTTACCTGCAAATGCCATGATTTTATTCTCTTTTATTACTGAGTAATATTCCATTGTGTATATATACCACATTTTCTTTATCCATTCATTTACTGAAGGGTATTTAGGTTGGTTCCACAGTTTAGCTATTGTGAATTGTGCTCCAATAAACACTGATATGGCTGTGTCCCTGTATTATGCTGTTTTTTAAAGATCTTTGGGTATAGACAAAGGAGTGGGATAGCTGGGTCAAAAGATGTTTCCATTCCCAGTTTGCCAAAGAGTCTCCATATTGGCTGCACAAATTTGCAGTCCCACCAGCAATGTATGAGTGTTCCTTCCTCCACACATCCTTGCCAACACTTACTGTTGTTTGTATTCTTAATAGTTGCCATTCTGACTGGAGTGAGATGAAATCTTAGTTTTGATTTGCATTTCTCTAATTGCTAGAGATGTTGAACATTTTTTCATATATTTGTTGATTGATTGTATATCACTTTCTGAGAAGTGTCTGTTCAGTTCCTTGGCCCATTTATTGACTGGGCTATTTTTTTTAATTTTAGCATTTTGAGTTCTTTATATACCTAGAGATTAGTGCTCTATCTGATGTGTGAGGGGTAAAAATTTGCTCCCAGGCTGTAGGCTCTCTATTCACCTCACAGATTGTTTCTTTTGCTGAGAAGAAGCTTTTGAGTTTGAATCCATCCCATTTATTAATTCTTGATTTTAATTCTTGCACTATAGGAGTCTCATTAAGGAACAGGGGCCTAATCCGACATGATGGAGATTTGGATCTACTTTTCCTCCTATTAGATGCAGGATCTCTGGTTTTATTCCTAGGTCCTTGATCCACTTTGAGTTGAGTTTTATGCATGGTGAGGGGTAGGACAATCTTGCATATGGATTTTCAGTTTCCCCAGCACCATTTGTTGAAGATGCTATCTTTTCTCTGATATATGTTTTTGGCACCTTTGTCTAATATAAGATAATTGTAATTAAGTGGCTTCGTCTCTGTGTCCTCTGTTCTGTACCATTGGTCTACCTGTCTGTTGTCATGTTTCAGGAATTAACAGTTATTAATGTTACTATTGTTACTATTACTCTGTAGTTATATAGTTTAAATTCTGGTATAGTGATGCCACCTGCTTTACTCTTCTTGCTAAGGATTGCTTTAGTTATTCTGGGTCTTTTCTTTTTCCAGATGAATTTCATGACTGCTTTTTCTATTTCTATGAGAAATGTCATTGTGTTTTTGACTGAAATTTCATTAAATCTGTATAATGCTTTTGGTAGTGTGGTCATTTTTTTTAAAGAGAGAAGAGAAAAAGAGAGAATTTTTTAATATTTATTTTTCAGAGTTCAGTGGACACAACATCTTTATTATATTTTATGTGGTGCTGAGGATCAAACCCAGCACCCCGGGAATGCCAGGCGAGTGTGTTGCCGCTTGAGTCACATCCCCAGCCCCGGTAGTATGGTCATTTTGATAATATTAATTCTGCATATACAAGAGAAAGGTATATCTTTTCATCTTCTATGTCTTCTTTAATTTCTGTCTTTAGTGTTCTGTTTTTGTTTTGTTTTGTTTTGTTTTATTTTGTTTTGTAGAGGTCTTTCACCTCTTTTGTTAGGTGTGTCCCCAAAGAATTTATTTTTTATGAGGCTATTGTAAATGTGGTATTTTTTCATTTTTCTTCCAGAAATGCCCTTGATTTATTGTTGATTTTGTATCCTGCTACTTTGCTGAATTCATTTACTTGTTCTAGAAGTTTTCTGATGGAGCTTTTTGGGTCTTCTAAGTATAGAATCATATTGTTTACAAATAGTGCTAAGTTCAGTTCATCTTTTCCTATTTGTATTCCTTTAATTTTTTTCATCTGTCTAATTGCTGTTGCCAGTGTTTCAAGAACTGTGTTAAATAGAAGTAGTGAAAGAGGGCATTCCTGTTTTGCTCTAGTTTTTAGAGGGAATGCTTTCAATTTTTCTCTATTTAGAATAATGTTGGCCTGGGGCTTAGCATAGATAGCTTTTACAATGTTGAGATATGTTCCTATTATCCCTAGTTTTTCTAGTGTTTTGAACATGAAGTAGTGCTGTATTTTGTCGAATGCTTTTTCTGTGTCCATTGAGATTTTCATGTGTTTGTTATCTTTAAGTCTATTGATGTGATGAATTACATTTATTGATTTGTATATGTTGAGCCAAACTTGCATCCCTGGGATGAACCCCACTTGATCATGGTACACCATCTTTATGATATGTTTTTGTATTCAATATGCCACAATTTTATTAAGAATTTTTGCATCTATGTTCATTAGAGATATTGGTCAAAAGTTTTCATTCTTTGATGTGTCTTTGTTTTTGTCTTGCTAAGGATTGCTTTAGCAATTCTGGGTCTTTTATTTTTCCAGATTAATTTCATGACTGAATTTTCTATTTCCATGAGGAATCTCATTGGGATTTTGAATGGAATTGCATTAAATCTGTATAATGCGTTTAGTAGTATGGTCATTTTGACAATATTAATTCTGCCTATCCAAGAACAAGGTAGATCTTTCCATCTTCTAATGTCTGATGTGCCTGGTTTTGGAATCAGGGTAATATTTGCCTCATAGAATAAGTTTGGAAGTGCTCTCTCTTTTTCTATTTCCTGAAATAAATTGAAGAGTATTGGTATTAGTTCTTCTTTAAAGGCTATGTGTCTATCTGGTCCCGGGCTTTCCTTGGTTGGTACAATTCTGATGGTGTCATCTAGTTCATCACTTGAAACTGATATGTTTAAATTGTGTATGTCATCCTGATTCAATTTGGGCAAAGTATATATCTCTAGGAATTTTTCGATAGCTTTGATATTTTCTATTTTATTGGAGTACAAGTTTTCAAATAATTTCTAATTATCTTCTGTATTTCTGTAGTGTCTGTTGTGATATTTCCTTTTTCATCACATGTTTAATTTTTAATTTTCTCTCTCCTCTCTTCCTTAGCATGGCTAAGCATTTATTAGTTTTATTTATTTTTTCAAAGAACCAACTTTTTGTTCTGTCAATTTTTTCAATTGTTTTCTTTTGTTTTAATTTCATTGATATCAGCTCTGATTTTTAATTATTTCCTATCTTCTACTGCTTTTGGTGTAGATTTATTCTTCTTATTCTAGGGCTTTAAGATGTAATGTTAAGTCATTTTATGTTGACTTTTTTTTCTTTTACAGAATGAACTCCATGCAATGAACTTTCCTCTTAGAACTGCCTTTATAGTGTTGTAGAAATTTTGATATGTTGTATCTGTGATCTCATTCACCTCTAATAATTTTTAATCTCCTACTTAATATATTTTGCAATCCATTGTTCATTCAGTAGCATTTTATTTAGTCTCCAGGTGTTGAAGTAGCTATTATTTCTTTTTTTTATTTTTGATTTCTAATTTCATTCCATTATGATCTGATAGAATGTAGAATAATATCTCTGCTTTTTTATATTTTCTAAGAGTTGCATTGTGGTATAATATATGGTCTATTTTAGAGAAGGATTCATGTGCTGCTGAGAAGTAAGTGTATTCATTCATTGAAGGATGAAAGATTCTATATATGTCAGTTAAGTCTAAGTTGTTGATTGTGTTATTAAGTTCTATAGTTTCTTTGTTGAGCTTTTGTTTGGAAAATCTATCCAGTGGTGAAAGAGGTGTGCTGAAGGCACCCAGAATTATTGTGTTGTGGTCTATTTGACTCTTAAACTCTAAAAAGAGTTTGTTTGATGAATCTAGACACGCCATTTTGGGGGGCATATATTTTCAAAATGTTTGTCTTGTTGATGTTCCCTTAAGCCATATGAAATATCCTTCTTTATCCCTTTTGAATAACTTTTGCTTGAAGTCTATTTTATTTGATATGAGGATAGAGACCCCTGCTTGCTTCCACAGTCCATGAGAGTGGTATGATTTTTCCCAAACTTTCACCTCCAGTCTGTGGATATCTTTTTCCTATGAGATGACTCTCTTAGAGGTAGCATATTGTTGTTGTTGTTGGGTTTTTTATTTTTAATCCAATCTGCCAGTCTATGTCTTTTGATTGGTGAGTTTAGGCCATTAACATTCGGTATTATTATTGAGACATGATTTGTATTCCCAGCAATTTTTTTTGGGGGGGGGGGGCGGGAAATTTTACTTGACTTGGTTTCTCCTTTGATTAGTTTTTTCTTTAGTGTAATTACTCCCTTTGCTGATTTTCATTGTTATTTTTCAATTCCTCTTCATGGAATATTTTGACAATGATGTTCTGTAATGGAGGCTTTCTAGTTGTAATTTTTTTTTTAACTTTTGTTTATCATGGAAGATTTTTATTTCACCATCAAATATAAAGCTTAATTTTGCTGGATACAAGACTCTTGGTTGACATCCATTTTCTTTAAGAGCTTGATATTTGTTGTTCCAGGATCTTCTTGCTTTCATAGTCTGGGTTGAAAAATCTGCACATAATCTAATTGGTTTCCCCATATGTGTAATCTGATTTTTTTTCTCTTGGCTTTTAATATTCTCTCCTTATTCTGTGGGTTAGGCATTTTCATTAGATTGTGCCTTGGTGTGGATCTGTTGTGATTTTGTACATTTGACATCCTTTAAGCCTCATTGAATTTGGTTTTCCAATTCATTCTTCATGTTTGGAATTTTTCTGATATTATTTAATATAATAGATTGCTCATTACTTTAATTTGGAACTCTATTTCCTCCTCTATCCCAATAACTCTTTTTTTATTATTGTATTTTTTATTCCACTCCTCTTCTAGCTTTCTTCAAATATTATTATGAAATATTTTAAACATAGAGAAGAAAGCAGGGAATAGTAAGAAAACATCCATAAAGATAAATCTCAGAAATATTGCAGCGAATATGGTAAGTTGGAGAATAATATATTGAGCATATAATTTATATATATATATATATATATATATATATATATTTTGAAAGCTTACAAAATATTATGATGCAATGTTTATCAATATGGATTTTTACATTTTGACATACTAAATCAATATTTTTTAAAAAGAAAATTTAAAATTTTATGGTATAGTAGAAACACTCATGTTCTTTCTCCCTTCAGAAAGTAATACTATCATAATATTAAGTTTACATTTTTGCATATTTTATGATATTTTACATATAAAATATTCATATAAAACATAGTACACATCTCTGCTTTTCAGATTTGACATAATCAGCATTTTACAAGAAAGCATGCATGTCATTATTTCTAAAATTTGTTTTCTATGTTGATTCATATGGCCCTAATGCATGCTTTTTACTAAGTAATATATACTTTGTTATCTTTATTAACATTTACATATTAATATTTTGTCCTATGGAGGAGAGATATGCATCAATATATTTTCTTGTTATGTGTTGAAATTTCAAGCAATAGACATTGTCATCCATATGTATTGGACACACTTGTAGGAGCTGTAGACATTAGCTACAGGGAAGACTTAGCAGTTCTGTAGAATAATGCACTGTAAGTGCTGGTATCAAAAGTCAGTATATGAGGTCGGTACTATGGTTACTGTTTTCAGCTTATGACAAAGGATCCTGCTGTGGGGGTTTTCAATATCCTTAGCTACAAATCCCATCTGGTGAGGGAGGTCTGATATACCTCGCCTTACTTCATAAATGGTCTTAATTTTCATGACTTCAGGCTCTTCCTATATGTTGACATCCTCCTATTCAGTACCTCACATTCAAAATCCTGAGTCCTAAGCAGCTATTTTATTCATTTATTCATTCATGCATTCAGACCATTTCACAGAAAATATTTTTTTAACCTGTACCAAAAAATCAAATTGACATATTGGAAATTATATCTGCCTCTATTAAATTTCTTTTCCAGTTTTTATATTCCCAAAACAGTCCTTTACTTTCTTCTTCGTCCTCAGTTCTGGTTCTCATTTGTCAAGTTCTTTCTTCTTCTAATAACTAAAATAATATTTTTTAATTTGAAATTAAAATTGTGATGGTACTCCCATTTTTAGTTGATAATTTTACTCCCCCAGTAGCTCTCCATTGCTTCCGTGATCCCAACAGGCATGTTTGTCTCCTTACCCACAGGGAATCACATTACATGCTCCCTGCAGTTCCTTCTATAGTCTTCCACAACTTTCATTTTAACTGTGTAGAATTTTTCTCCCTCTTCTTTACCTAGCTATCTCTTCCATATCTTTCAAGATTGACCTTCTCAAGAAGGTTTTTCTAAGCTACGAGTTATGGTCCAGTGTCCTTTTTTTGGTTTTCCTGTACAACATTTTCAGTACTTCTGTCATGCCCCATATCATAATGCTTGCATTGGTAGTTTAATTGTTTCACCCAGGGGTATTAGAAGGCAGGTCTAGTTTTTATATATCTACCATTATACCACCTAGAATTGAGGTCAATTCATAGTAGATCCTAATCTAATGATTGGACACACATGATGAAATGAACTCATGATCACATAGTTGGATTGAGGTCAAGTCCACATAAGGCTTTTGTTCATCACCATTCAGAGACTGTCATTTTCCAAAAGGACTATTAAAAAATTTCAGTGTCATATGATACTAAGATTGCTAAGGAAATCTTTCTCTGTTCAAAATGTCATTTGGGCTTTATTGACTAACTGCTAAAACCTATCAGCAGGAACATAAAGAGTAAATGAGTAAAATATGAATAACTGTAAAAAGAGGGAATGGTGATTGATATTCCCCTTCTAGTACATATATTTTCTTTTTTTTCATCAGTTACACATCCACTGTTTTACATATTGCTATACTAGTGTCTGTTGTATTCTGCTGCCTTTCCTAACCTCTACTATCCCCCATCCCCTCCCCTCCCGTCTTCTCTCTCTACCCCATCTACTGTAATTCATTTCTCCCCCTAGTTTTTTTCCCCTTTCCCCTCACTTCCTCTTGTATGTAATTTTGCATAACCATGAGGGTCTCCTTCCACTTCCATGCATTTTCCCTTCTCTTTCCTTTTCCCTCCCACCTCTCACCCCTGTTTAATGTTAATCTTCTTCTCATGCTCTTCCTCCCAACTCTGTTCTTAGTTACTCTCCTTATATCAAATAAAACATTTGGCATTTGTTTTTTAGGGATTGGCTAGCTTCACTTAGCATAATCTGTTCTAATGCCATCCATTTCCCTGCAAATTCTATGATTTTGTCATTTTTTAATGCAGAGTAGTACTCCATTGTGTATAAATGCCATATTTTTTTTTATCCATTCGTCTATTGAAGGGCATCTAGGTTGGTTCCACAGTCTAGCTATTGTGAATTGTGCTGCTATGAACATTGATGTGGCAGTATCCCTGTAGCATGCTCTTTTAAGGTCTTCAGGGAATAGTCCAAGAAGGGCAATAGCAGGGTCAAATGGTGGTTCCATTCCCCGCTTTCCCAGGAATCTCCAAACTTCTTTCCAAATTGGCCACACCAATTTGCAGTCCCACCAGCAATGTGCAAGTGTACCCTTTTCCCCACATCCTCGCCAGCACTTGTTGTTGTTTGACTTCATAATGGCTGCCAATCTTACTGGAGTGAGATGGTATCTTAGGGTGGTTTTGATTTGCATTTCTCTGACTGCTAGAGATGGTGAGCATTTTTTCATGTACTTATTGATTGATTGTATGTCCTCCTCTGAGAAGTGTCTGTTCAGGTCTTTGGCCCATTTGTTGATTGGGTTATTCGTTTTCTTATCATTTAATTTTTTGAGTTCTTTGTATACTCTGGATATTAGGGCTCTATCTGAAGTGTGAGGAGTAAAGATTTGTTCCCAGGATGTAGGATCCTTATTTACCTCTCTTATTGTTTCTTTTGCTGAGAAAAAACTTTTTAGTTGGAGTAAGTCCCATTTGTTGATTCTAGTTATTTACTCTTGTGCTATGGGTGTCCTATTGAGGAACTTGGAGCCCGACCCCACAGTATGTAGATCGTAGCCAACTTTTTCTTGTATCAGACGCCGTGTCTCTGATTTGATATTAAGCTCCTTGATCCATTTTGAGTTAACTTTTGTGCATGGCAAGAGAAAGGGATTCAGTTTCATTTTGTTGCATATGGATTTACAGTTTTCCCAGCACCATTTGTTGAAGATGCTATCCTTCCTCCATTGCATGCTTTTAGCCCCTTTATCAAATATAAGATAGTTGTAGTTTTGTGGATTGGTTTCTGTGTCCTCTATTCTGTACCATTGGTCCACTGGCCTATTTTGGTACCAGTACCATGCTGTTTTTGTTGCTATTGCTCTGTAGTATAGTTTGAGGTCTGGTATCGCTATACCGCCTGATTCACACTTCCTGCTTAGAGTTGTTTTTGCTATTCTGGGTCTTTTATTTTTCCATATGAATTTCATAATTGCTTTATCTATTTCTACAAGAAATTCCATTGGGATTTTGATTGGCATTGCATTAAACCTATAGAGAACTTTTGGTAATATCGCCATTTTGATGATGTTAATTCTTCCTATCCATGAACAGGGTATATTTTTCCATCTTCTAAGATCTTTTTCTATTTCTCTCTTTAGGGTTCTGTAGTTTTCATTGTATAAGTCTTTCACCTTGTTTGCTAGGTTGATTTCCAAGTATTTTATTTTTTTTGATGATATTGTGAATGGAGTGGTTGTCCTGATTTCCATTTCAGAGGATTTGTCACTGATATACAGGAATCCCTTTGATTTATGCGTGTTGATTTTATATCCTGCAATTTGCTGAATTCATTTATTAGCTCTAATAGTTTCTTTGTAGACCCTTTTGGGTCTGCTAGGTATAGAATCATGTCATCTGAAAATAGTGATAATTTAAGTTCTTCCTTTCCTATTTTTATGCTTTTAATTTCTTTCGTCTGTCTAATTGCTCTGGCCAGTGTTTCGAGAACTATGTTGAACAGAAATGGTGAGAGAGGGCATCCCTGACTTGTTCCACAATTTAGAGGGAATGCCTTCAATTTTTCTCCATTCAGAATGATGCTAGCCTGAGGCTTAGCATAGGTTGCTTTTACAATATTGAGGTATGTTCCTGTTATCCCTAGTTTTTCTAGAGTTTTGAACATAAAGGGATGCTGTACTTTGTCGAATGCTTTTTCTGCATCTATCGAGATGATCATATGGTTCTTATTTTTATGTCTATTGATGCGGTGAATAACATTTATTGATTTCCGTATATTGAACCAGCCTTGCATCCCAGGGATGAATCCTACTTGATCATGGTGCACAATTTTTTTTGATATGTTTTTGTATCCGATTCACCAGAATTTTATTGAGGATTTTTGCATCTAGGTTCATTAGAGATATTGGTCTGTAGTTTTCTTTCTTTGAAGTGTCTTTGTCTGGTTTTGGGATCAGGGTGATGTTGGCCTCATAGAATGAATTTGGAAGTTCTCCCTCTTTTTCTATTTCCTGGAATAGCTTGAAAACTATTGGTATTAGTTCCTCTTTAAAGGTTTTGTAAAACTCTGCTATATACCCATCCAGTCCTGGGCTTTGATTAGTTGGTAGTCTTTTGATGGTTTCTTCTATTTCCTCAATTGATATTGGTCTGTTTAGATTGTCTATATCCTCCTGACTCAATCTGGGCAGATCATATGACTTAAGAAATTTATCGATGCTTTCACTATCTTCTATTTTATTGGAGTATAAGGATTCAAAATAATTTCTGATTATCTTCTGTATTTCTGAAGTGTCTGTTGTGATATTGCCTTTTTCATCCCGTATGCTAGTAATTTGAGTTCTCTCTCTTCTTCTCTTCGTTAGCATGGCTAAGGGTCCGTCGATTTTATTTATTTTTTCAAAGAACCAACTTTTAGTTTTATCAATTTTTTCAATTGTTTCTTTTGTTTTGATTTCATTAATTTCAGCTCTGATTTTAATTATTTCTTGCCTTCTACTTCTTTTGCTGTTGTTTTGCTCTTCTTTTTCTAGGATTTTGAGATGAAGTATGAGATCATTTATTTGTTGTTTTTTTCTTTTTTTAAGGAATGAACTCCAAGCAATGAATTTTCCTCTTAGAACTACTTTCAATGTGTCCCATAGATTCCGATATGTTGTGTCTGTGTTATCATTTATCTCTAAGAATTTTTTAATTTCCTCCTTGATGTCTTCTATAACCCATTAAACATTCAGTAACCTATTGTTCATTCTCCAAATGATGCATGATTTTTCCTTCCTTCTTTTATCGTTGATTTTCAGTTTCATTCCATTATGATCAGATAAGATGCATGGTATTATCTCTACTCCTTTATATTGTCTAAGGGTTGCCCTGTGACATAATATATGATCTATTTTTGAGAAGGATCCATGTGCTGCTGAGAAAAAAAGTGTAACTGCTTGATGTTGGGTGGTATATTCTATATATGTCAATTAATTCTAGGTTATTAATTGTGTTATTGAGTTCTATAGTTTCCTTATTCAACTTTTGTTTGGAAGATCTGTCCAGTGGTGAGAGTTGTGTTGAAGTCTCCTATGATTATTGTATGGTGGTCTATTAGACTCTTGAACTTGAGAAGAGTTTGATGAACATAGCTGCACCATTGTTTGGGGCATATATAGTTATGATTGTTATGTCTTGTTGGTGTATGGTTCCCTTGAGCAGTATGTAGTGTCCCTCTTTATCAATTTTGATTAACTTTGGCTTGAAATATATTTTATTTGTTATGAGTATGGACACTCCTGCTTGTTTCCGAAGTCCATATTGAGGTAACCTTTTGCTTCCTGTAATTTTTATGTAATTCTTTGTCAAAATGATCTTTTGCTGCCTGCATTTGCTCTCTTATGTCATCCTTTAATTCACAGAACATTTTAATCATGCACATCCTAAAATCCTAAACTTCTTCTCTGTAATTTCTTCTGCTTTGCTTGCCATGGGTTCTAATAATGATCTTGGTGAGTTTGGGGCACTTTCTTCCCTTGTCTTTTTGTATTGATTGCTCGTCTTCCCTTCTAGCACTATGTTTGTACCCAATAGGCTTATAGTGTCCTGGTAGAGATCGAATATTTCTCCCTTGAGGTGAAGGACAATATTATCAGATCCTGATATAAAATATATAAAATATATTTGTATAAAATAAATAAAGTAATTTTGGTTAGACAAGTAGTGGGAAGACACTTGAATACATAAAAAAACACAATATATATTGAGAAAAATATTTTAAAAATGGTAAAATAGTAGAAACTTGTGGGATATATATATATATATATATATATATATATATATATATATATAAATATTTTATATATATATACACATATACACACACACACACAACACAGCTGTAATATACTATTCAGATGTCCCAGTCCACAGAATCCTAATTCATGCAAAGTACTTTGTTTCACATATATTGGGGATGTAAAGGCAGGAGAATAGAGAAGAAGAGGGAAAAAAAATCTTGAAGGAAAAAACAGGATTTTAAAAAAAATCTTTCCTGCTTCCCTTCTCATCTAATAAGTGGGGTCACCTGTTGTTAGCTGTATCTCCAGCCTCAGGGTGGTGAAGGTAACCAGGTGTCACTGTGCTGGGATAGTGGCTGCTGGGCAGAGGGGGGAGTTAGAAACTGGTTACCTGGCCAGCACATGTTTCAAAACTGGTAGTTGTCCCCCAATGAAGATGGCCCAAGATGGAGGTGCCTGCTTTCAGCAGTGTGTGGGCTATTGGGTCATGTGGGGGGAGCTGCTGAGAGATGGCATTGGAGGATGAGTTCAGAGAGGAGCTCCTGAAGTGTGTGGCTGTTGGCTGACTTTAGAGGTCCAGGGTGTAAAGGTCCAGGGTGTAGGCAGGCTACTGTACATAGGGGACTATCTCTGCTGCTGCAAAGTCCCAAGATGGCAGTGACCAGGGGAGCCCCACATTGGTAGATGGGGGTCCACGTGGGAGTGGTGGCTGGAGTCTTGTGTGGAAAGCTGCTGGATGTCCTGCATGGGAGTAGTATCGGTGATTTCTGCTCTAGTGGGTGACTGAAAGTTCTATGTAGGTGTTCATGGTGTCCACTCGGGTACCCAATAGTCCTGTGTGGCCAGTGATTGGGAGACCTACTCTGAAGGTGAGGCCTGGAACCCTGGAAGGGTATGTTGGCCATGATTCCCACATGAGGAGCAGGAATTTCACTTGCAGTATTCTCACGTCCCAGGACATGGAGCAACACAGAATGTAGCCTCCCTCTGGCCCACTGTCTCGGATCTCCTATAAGTAATATTAAATAATAAAACAAACCAATGTTGTCAGCCTATGACTTAGAGTTATACAAATAACCAACATATAAACTTAAATTAAAAGTTTGGAAAATATTGAAATTTTAAGGAATAACTAGGGATAGGAGTTGGTAGAATGAGAGACAAATTTTTCATACTGTTTTTCTGCTAGTTTTTTTTTATGTAATTAATATACATTTTAAAGATAGCAATGATTATGGGGTTTGAATAGAGAATATTTGTAGTTCAGTAAAATGAGAAAAATTATTAAGGATTCAGTTTTTGACATTATTATTTATTATATTATTACTTGAAGTATACTTTTATTTTATTATAATAGTATTTAATGTTATTAAGAATATTATTGCAATGATTGGATTTTGAGAGCTGTAATCTATTCAGTCCATTCTACTTTGAATGGACTGACTGGGTGGTAACTGTATATTGATAGGACATAATTGGAAGAGATGGGTCACTGGAAACTTGCCCTGGGAGGGTACATCTTTCCTGCAGCTCCTTCACCTCCTCTCTTCACCTCTTGCTCCTCCATACCCCATTATGAGCTGAGAAGCTTTCCTCCACTGGATCCCTTCCTGCTGATGTGCTGTCTTAACTTGGGCTCCAAGCAAATAAATCGGCTGTCTATGGACTAAGATCTTTGAAATTTTGAGAGCCAAATAAACATTTCTTTCTCTAAGTTGTTCTTTTTTTCTTATTTTTTGTTCTTTTTAGTTGTGCATGATATTAAAGTATAATTTGACTTATTTATACAAACATGTAGTACATCTTATTCTCTTTTGGTCACACTGATGAAAAAGATAACAAAAACATAAATTGGTATGAGGACTGGGGTCACTGCTGTGACTAATCTGAATGTGATTCAGAAGCCATTGGAGCTAGTTTGTGGGCATAATTTTAAAAAGTTTAGAGACGCAAGCTGAAAAAAGCTTTATAATGTTGTAAATTGTTAGTGGAGCTTAACAGTTGTTGCTGGTGGGAGTTTAGAACATCACAATGTTGATAGGAATGCAGACAATCCTCAAGAGGCTTCTGAGGAAAATGAGGACTCTATTGGGAATTAGACTAGAGACTACTCATGTTATATACTACCACAGAACTTAGTTAAATTTTGCCCGTATCCTAAGACTTGTATAGGCTGAATTTGAATGTAATGAACCAGTTTTAAAATGATAGACTAATTAATCTGGTAAAGAAATTTTCAAGGCAGCACCACATTCAGTCAGTGGCAGTGACATTGCTGGGAATCTTAGCCAGGTTTACTGTTAAAAATGTAAGCAAAAAAATAGAGTTAAAGGATTTTAAAAACTTGAAGTTTGACCAGAAAAGAACATTGTAAGCTGGAGTCAAGGAAGCTATGTTTATTAAAGTAATTGCAGCCATTAAACCAATGCTAAGTATTTTGTAGAGACAATAGAAAATACAATTCCAAGGCATCTCAGGAATTTTCAAGACTTCTCACTGTAGGCTCAAGGATAGAGGGGATGATCCCTTTGAGAAAAGACTATGAGGATGACCTGTTTGCACCAGGGGTCCCAGTAAGATGTTTCACTATGCTGAGCTATGCATGCACACTCACGATGCAAGTGTTCCCAGGAGACCCAGGTATTGTACAAGCTGGTAACAGATCTTGCTGCCATCCACTCAGTTCTGGTTCTGCAAGAATACAGGACACTGAAGTTAGGGGTCAAGGAGGTTTTTTTTTTTTTTTTTTTTTTTACAGAGTTTTCAGAGGAAAGCCTGGGAGGCCAGACAAAATAAAGCAATATTAAAGTTCCTACAGGCTGCCACTAAGAGGGAAATGTGTAAAGCTGTGAAGGTGAAATCCAACCTGGAATAGAGAGGAATTAAGAGATGCCATGAATGTGGGCTATCTGCTGAGGGAAGGTGCTGGCTATGGGGAGAGTCAGGCTGACAGAGAGATCATGACTGCTAAACCAGCAAGGCCAAAGAGGTGGGACTGCCCAATTCCTTTGAAGAGAATATTATATCACTTGGAACCCAGAGATACCAGAGTTAGAGCTACAGAAAATGTTTACCCAGCTCAGTTTATGTCTTATTTTGGTTCTATATCTTCTTTCTGTGTCCATATTCTTCTGTTTTGGAATAAGAATGCATACTCTGCACAATTATATGTTAGATACATGTAGCTTGCTTTTGAATTTTACAGAGGTTCACAGCCAAGAGTTAGACTTGAGTCTCAGAGGAGACTTTGTATTTACACTTTGGATAATGCTGGCATTGTTAAAACTCTGGAGACTCTTAAAGGAAAACAAATGCATTTTGTATAGTGAAATGGACATGAAATTTTGGAAGCCAGGGTCAGAATGTTGTAGTTTGTGCAGGAATATTCAGAGGTTAAATGAATGGAGTAGAAGAGATGTAACCAAATCAGTACTTGCCAGTATGAATGGACTAACTGGTTGATTACTGCAGGCAGGTATAGCATGGTTGGAAGAAATGAGTCACAGGGCATGTTCCTTGAAAGGACCCATTTTTGCTGTGGCCCCTTCCCCTCACTCTCTGCTTCCTGGCCACCCTGAGTTGGAGCAGGGCTCCTCCATCACACACACCCTTTCACTATGATGTTCTGTGTCATCTTAGGCTTGGAGCAGTACAGTTGGCATACCATGGAGTGAATCCCTGAAACTATGACCCAAAATAAAATTATCCCTTCCCTAATTTGTTCTTTTCAGAATTTTGGTCACAGCAATGAAAACCTAATTAACAAAGAAAGCATGAGACTTTATTTAAAATATTCTTTATAAATGAGGTAATTCAAAAGTGAAAATGGGAAGTGTCTTGATGTAATGAAAGTTTAGATATTAAGAAAATTAAAATGAATATTATACTATATAGGGCATGAAAAGTATAGGGAAAGAGGCAGCAAAGAAAAGGAGGGGAGGGAAGAGATGCAAAGGAGAAAAAATGCAAGAGAAAGATAAAAAGGAGAAGAAGAAAATATAAAAATGAAAAAGAAGAAAAAACAGGTATTAAGAATAAATCAAAATATATAAAATTGGATAAATTATGCAATATCAAATTAAAGGGAAAAACCAACGCAAACAACATAGAAAACAATATCTATGAAATCAAAACCAATACTGCAAAGTTTAGGATTCCTCAGGATCTGGTTCCTCTATACCTACATACCTCTGCTCAAACATTGGCTCTGATAGTTTTGTGGTATGCCTGGGTAGTCATGTCTTTTCTTTTGCCTGGGAGGAAACATCACTGGGTCATTGCAGAGAGTTAAACCCCATCCAGGTGCTCTGTTCACTCTACTTCATTGTATTCCACTGGTGGCAGGAAGGGACAGTGATAGTAGGTGGCAGAGAGAGATCCAGGTGGATGTCAGCCCCAACTTTTGCCTGTATGCACCTGTGTAGTTTTGGACACATGGTCAGGCAGTTACTTAATTCCTCTTAATGATGAATATATAAACTCAGTGTTAAGAAGATACTCCGTAAGTGATAAGAATCAAACCACAAAATATGCTTTGGTCTTAGCACGGCTTATTTAATGTGGTAGGGTTTATAGTGACCTTTGATGTTTTCATCTGGGTTCACTACTCACCTCACATCTTTTATTTCTACCCACCTTTCTCTTCATTTTTTAAAAATTTAGTTTAGTCCCAATTTGTTATACTTGAATGCATTTTGATGCACTGTACATAAATGGAGTACAACTTTGCATTCCTCTGGCTGTACGTGGTGCAGAGTCACACCAGTAGTGTAATCATACATGTATATAGGATAATAGTGTCTGTCTCATTCTATGGTCCTTCCCATTCCCACAGCCCCACACCTCCCCTCATTCCCTTCTGGACAACCCAAATTCCTTCATTCTTGCTTACCTCACCCCCATTATAGATCAGCATCTGTTTATCAGAGAAGCTTTCTCTCAAATATGTATGTCAAACTTAACATTTGAATCTTCACAAAATTTTAAAAAAGGAATGGTCAATCTAAACAGTTTAGATTATAAATTTAATCTCTTGTGGAGCAAGAAGTTGTCCTTATAGAGTTAACAATATTTTGGTATTTTTAAAATCTGTGAGTTTTAACTTTTACTTCCTGAATAATTGTTTATTTTCCTTATGAACTTGAGTCTCTTTTTATGTGAATTTCAGCAAATGATAATGGTATCCATAATTTTGTACTACATCTGAACTGCTGCTATGTAAATCACGAGTAAAATGTCATAAAGTTAGACAAAGCATGAAGAACTGATCTACAAAGTTCTTATGAACAAAGTCCCTAATCTTGGCTACTAGGGATATAATTTGTTCTCTAGTCATGTGATTTTTGAGGGGTTAAAAAATTATAAGTGATATGAATCTTCCTTATTAGATAAGAAATATTTTGAAAATATATATGATGTGGGCTGGGGATACAGCTCAGTTGGTAGAGTGCTTGCTTTGCATGCATAAGGCCCTGGGTTCAATCTCCAACACCACACACAAAAAAAAGATATATGATGTAATGAAGTACTTTAATTCTTTTAAGTTTTATTTCCTCTGGGAAGGCAGAATTGCATGAGTTTTGTACAGAATACAAAGTTTATATTGAAAGAAAAATAAAATAACATAAAAAGAAATTTTAAAAGAAACTAGAAAACAATGGTAAGCCACTTGCATGAATGAACCAGTATTTGAAAAGTAAGGAATAAAACCATTAAGTAAATTTGAGACAAACTTTAGAAACATTTGTTGCTTTCTTTGAAAGAGTAAATTTGCACTGAAAATAAAAATGAATGAAAACAACCTTTAGGTGAGATGCTTCAGTATAACTTGACACTAAAATAGTAGAATGCCTTTTTACAAAATGAATTGTTCTTTTAAACAATGACTTGTAGAATGTGCTTTCTCCTTTCACTTATTTACATGCATATATATTAGTAACATAAACTTGGGAGTGCCAGTGGAATGGCATAGAATCAGTTCAGAATGTAGGAAGGGTCATTTTACATGTGAGCTGGCAGAAATTGCCCACTGTCCATCAAACTCAATTAGGATTAATACACAAACATGCACACATGCACAAATACAACCCTATATAATCCAAATATTACAAATCCAGGTTATAAATTGATTTTGTAAAATGTAGCTTGTGAACAGAACAGAACTGAGTAGAAGTACTTCTAGAAATGTTAAGAGCTCTTCAGAGGTCCCTTTATATAGCTCCCAAATAGCTTATTTTAAGAGGAAACTTAACTGCTTTGTTATCATAATCATAAACTTATCAGAATTTCTAATTCTATGATGCAAAATAACCTTATTTCTTTTGTGTTAAATTATTTCTTAGACGACCAAATGTCTGTCTCAGCTGTTAAAGATTGTTCTGGGGGGCTGGGGATGTGGCTCAAGCGGTAGCATGCTCACCTGGCATGTGTGGGGCGCTGGGTTCAATCCTCAGCACCACATAAAATAAAATAAAGATGTTGTGTCCACCGAAAACTAAAAAGCAAATATTAAAAAAATATTATTCTGTTTATTTCATACAAGATAAGTATAATTTTTGGAGTAACTAGGAAATTATTAATATTTTTAACATCTCATCACTATTAATTGGAGATTTATCTTCATCAGACAATACATGTACTCTAAAATCTGAGATAAAAAAATTTACTTGGAATTTCAAGGTTAGCATATATTCATTCATAAGTTTAACATCCATTTCTCAAAATAAGTTTAATGCCACCAATTCTCATATATACATTGAATATCCTAACATTATCATTTTCTTCTTGTCTTTTGTCTGATTCGTTTGATACAAGCACTTCCATGTCTGGCATAACACATGTAAAACGTAATTGAACATTTTCTTTCATTAACTATTGTGCATTATTTGCACTGTGGCCACAACCATATTTTTAGACTAGCTGTAATCTATACAAGAGAACACTTTGTCATAACACTTAAAAATTCGCAAATTTTATGTGCCTGATTATAAAAACAATTAAGAACCATACTCAGTTTATATATAAGCACTATTTTATGTCTAAGTAACATGAGCGATAAGACAATCTCTCTCAGAGATGTAACAATGTGCCAAACATCTTTGACAAAAACATCAATTCAAAATGCCTGCATTAAAAAAAAATGTTGGATTCTATGAATTTCATATTAAGCTATATAAGAATAATCACTAGAAGTGTGAAAATTTTTAAATCAAACAAATAGTCCACATGAACCATTTTCTCTATTACTACTGATGAATTAGCATATGCAACTGTCATATCTTTGGCTCATTTTTTTGACTTCCAATGTCTCTTGATGAACTACACAGTACTAAAAGATGATTTCCTGTCTGTATTCATTAAAGATAATATTTTCACATGTCTAAGTTGGTTAAAGTTTTTTTTAAAAAATTAAAAGAAAAACTTGGGTTGGGAATATAGCTTAGTGGTAGAGTTTTTCTTCAACATGCACCCTGGGTTTGATACCCAGCACTACAAAAATGAATGGATTTTTTAAAAGTATTTATTTTTTTGTTGTAGTTGAACACAATACCTTTATTTTACTTATTTATTTTTATATGGTGCTGAGGATTGAACCCAGGGTCTGGCACATGTGAAGCAAGCACTGTACCACTGAGCTACAACCCCAGCCCAAATTAATGGATTTTTAAAAGTGTTCAAAATAAAACAAAAATAACAACAAAAAACCTTTATTTTTTCCAAATTAGGAAAACAAATTCTCTTTTTTCAGGGAACTTTTGTTAGAGAAAGCATCAATTAGACTCTTTTACAGAAATTATCACATATACGATTTGGAGGTTTGCTTATTGATCCTAACTGGCTTAAGTTTATGTTTAAAATACTTGCAGTGAAAACTTATCTGTAAAAATAACTTCATAATGTAAACTTGCCCATAGATTTATTTCAATGTATTTAGAATCATCATATTATTGCTCACCACCACATTCATATCTATTATTACAAATGAATTTAACTATGATCTTTAAAAGAGAAAAAAAATAAAACTGTGTGTGAACAGTAAAGGATTTTTTTTGGATTAATTTTTTTGGATTAAATCTGGAAGACCATATTTTTCTTCTTTTCAGATTTGGTTTATGAGAGTAAATAATCTACATTTTAAAAACTTCAACATATTCATCAATTCTGAGCAAAAATAGCATTACTTGTTCTTTGAATTTATTATGAATGTTCTCTGCAGATCATTGTAGAACAATTCCAAGATTTAGAATATTACAGTCCAGAAAACCCATGACACAAAACAAACATTACAGAATTCAGACAATGAGATAGCTAATTCTAAACAGTAGAGCACCTCTAAACCCATGTTTGATGTTTTTTTCTTAGGGAAATAAATCAATATTAGATGCAATATAAACAGCATGGAAACAAAGGGCATAGATCAAAATGATATTTTTTTTTTAATGAGATGGAGCCTTCTGTCTGCCACTAATGACAATACAATCATGCCAAAGACAGCCTCCAGGTTTTTAGCCTGCAAGAGTTTACTCATTCACAAAAAAAAGCAAAACGAAATAAAACAGACATTTATGTTATCAACATGTAAGTCATGAGGGATTCAATGTGTCTTATCTTTAATAAATTAAAATAATTTAATTTCTCAGGCTTTTCTATATGGATGCTGTAGGGCAAACAATGATGACTAACCCCTGTCTACAACTACAAACTCTAAGAGAGAAAGACTCAATATAAAATTACTTGGTAAAGAGAACATGCATGGTACAGTGAAGAGTGTGAGTGTTTATGCTTTCAGTGAAATGAACTGTGATAGGACCTGAGACATTCAAATATAATCTATATTACCCTACTTGACATTGACTTATATAAAACATAAAAACAAAAATAGTATGAATGAGCAGGTAAGGGTAAAATTCACTAGTTACCAGAATAAAGAAGACACATGTAATATATAAGGCATGTTCATGGAGGGAAAAATGAGCTTGAACGAGGGCAATATTTACCAACGTTCCATGGTTTATGAACAATCTTCATGTGTTTCTTCCTGTTACATGTCACCTGTTCTCTTATTGTTTAGATCTACAACCTTTACTCAACCTTACTTCACATTTGTTTATTTGAAAGACTGCCTTTCACCCTTAAATTCTGAAATGTGTACACATATTTTAGACATTGCTAGCATTGAAAGAGGGAGAATTCTCCATAGACTAACTTTTCTTCACACACACACACACACACACACACACACACACACACACTCCATCTACATTAGTGCACATCAGTGTCAACAAGAATGTTATCACTGGAGCTGTAGGCACAAAGACATAGCATTGCCTCAGCTGCCAATGTGAACAGCATCCCTGCTATCCTGATGACAGCACTGTGCCAATTGCCAAGTGGGGAAACAGATTGTGAGACTTCTGCAATGAGTGCAGACACTCAGTGAGACTCAAACTTACGTAAGACCCTTGGTCCTAATTTAGGTACACAGAATACTCAAAGATTGTAAGAAAGTAAAACCTGAAAAAATGTAATCAATGGCCATAAGATAATGTATTATTTGAGTTAGTTAGCCAAAACAAACTACAGCTCTATTTCCTTTCCCCAAACTGTATATTTTAGAATTACTGGACAAAAAGTTTGTAACAATGCATGACATATGTAAACAATGTACTTAAATATGAAGCAGTTTGTCTAAGTGATAATGAGACATGGTTAGAAATTAGCAAGTAGCTTTAAATAGGCAACCATATGAAGTGAAAAACAATTATTGGTATTTTTTTTAAATGTATACCTATGTAAAATATTAAATGAAAAGTTTTGAAGAGAAATAGCAAAGTAGAATTAGACTGATAGGTACAGTTTAGGAAAGATGAGTTAGAAAATGTTAAAGAGAACATGAGAAGAATAGCTTGAAAATTCAAGTCCTCAAGAGAGAATGGTAACAATGGAGGAGAGGCAGTGTTTAAGAAATAATAGTGGGCTGGGGACATTGCTCAGGGGTGGAGTGTGTGCTTCGCATGTATAAGTCACTAGGTTTGATCCTCAGCTGTGAAGTAACAGAAAAATACAGATATTATTGAGAAAGTGTTTGATATACGAATCTATAGACAAATGATTCACCTTATGCAGAATAATAAAAATATTGTATTGTCACATTTAGATACTTTGAAAGATCAAAGACTAATTATGTTTAAAACAGCCATATAGAAAATAGGGATTAATCATACAGGAATAGCCATTAGAGCAAGTCAACTGCTTGACTCTGACGGTAAGACAGATATAAAAGTCCTAGTCCTTCACTATGAAAAAACAATTTTTACAGAATATAAAATCCAATGATTTGGCACCCACAAGTGATTCTATATGGAAGAAATGATGTTAATTTTAAAAAGCAGTAAAAATTTATGAATATCATAAAATATATTTTTATTATTCATACATTTTGCTGTTCATAAGTAGAGTCAGTTTTCCCTTGGTAGCCATGGTGGGATTGTTTCTAGGATTTTGCACATATAATGAAATCTACAGATGTGCAAACCCTCTATATAAAATGGTTAAGTATCTGAATACAACCTATGTATGTTCCCTGGTATGCATTAAGTCATCTCTAGATTACTGATAATACTTAAACAACATAAATGCTATGTAAGCAATTGTCATAGTATATTGTTTAGGGGATAATGATGAGAAAAAAATATTGTCACATGTCCAATAGTGATTCATTTTTTTCCAAATAGCTTTCTACCCGTTCTTTGTTTGATCCATGAAATATATTTCTTTGAGATATGTTCTAAGGCTATAGCTGCTGGCTCATAGTCTATGATTACAGTTCACTCTAGTAGATATTATAATGCTAAGCAACTTTTTAAACCAACTGTTACCAGTATACTCTCCTACGTAGCACTATTACCTATCTTCAAATTATTCATTCATTCTTAATTCATTGGATACATAGTGCTATAATTTTGTAGTTTCAATTTGTATTTATTTATTTATTTATTTGTTTGTTTGTTTATTTATTTATTTATTTTGCTTTTCAATTACCTTTATTTTATTTATTTATTTGTGGTGCTAAGAATCAAACCCAGTGCCTCACACATTCTACATGCTAGGCAAGCATTCTACCACTGAGCCACAATCCCAGCCCTTAATTATATTTCCTTTATGATTATAATGTTGATTGTTATTGCTTTAATTTTAATTTTTTCAGTATGAATGAAATCAAAACTACCTAAATGTCCTTCAGACATAGACAATTATGTTGTAATGTGTTTATGCAATTAAATACTATTTATTGGTAAGATGAACAATTTCAAATACATATAATATTTGTTGTACAAATCTTATAAACAATGTTGAGAAAAGGAAGTAAAAAAAAGACTATGCATGGATTGAATTTGTTTATATAACATTTTAAACCAGACAGAAGTAATCTTCAGTGTTAAATATCCATCCAAATACTCCCTTACATGGGGAGCGCTGAGTAGTGATAAGTAGGTGTTAAGGAGTAGTAATAAGAAGGATGGAAATAAATTCTATGTCCTATAATATGATTGTTGACAAATGTGTGTTTATTTTTTGATAAATCATCTAATTTCAATTTTTAAAAAGGCACCTACAGCCATCTAATTCTAGACAAAGGTGGCAACATATATTTGAGAAGAGGCAACCTCTTTAACAAATAGGGCTTAGAGAACTGAATATCAATATCAAAAATAATGAAACTAGATCACAATTCCTCACCATGTATAAATCACCATGTACAAGTCACCATGAAACAAGCAAACAAAAACAAATCAACTGGGGGCTGGGGATGTGGCTCAAGCGGTAGCACGCTCGCCTGGGATGCGTGCGGCCCGGGTTCAATCCTCAGCACCACATGCAAACAAAGATGTTGTGTCCGCCGAGAACTAAAAAATAAATATTAAAAATTCTCTCTCTCTCTCTCTCTCTCTCTCTCTCTCTCTCTCTCTCTCTCTCTCCTCTCTCACTCTCTCTTAAAAAAAAAAAAAACTGTTCGGAAAAAGACAACAATAGGGGAAATAGTTCAGGATATAGACACAGGCAAAATTTCCTAAAAAGCACGGCAATAGCTCAGGAAATAAGAGCAAGAATCAATAAATACAATGACCTCAAATTTAAAAGCTTCTATAAAGCAAACAACAGAGTGAAAAGAACCTATAGAATAGGAGAAAATCTTTGCCAGAGAATTAATATCCAGAATATATAAAGAACCCGAAAAACTCAAAACTAAAAAAATAAAATAAAGTAAAATAAAAATAACCCAATGAGTAAATTGACTAAGAACTGAACAGACACTTCTCAAAATTTCAAATGGCCAACAATTTTAGGCAAAAATGTTCAGCATGTTTGGAGAACACAAACCAAAAGGAAACTGAAATTCAATCTCACTCTAGTTAGAGTGGCATTCTTTAAGAATACAAAATAGCAATAAATACTTGTGAAGATACAAGAAAAAGGGAACTCTTATACTTTATTAGTTCGGTTGTGAGTTGGTACAGCCACTCTAGAAATTAGTAAACATTTGCCTAGAAGCAAATGATAGTCACTATTAATACATCTAGTGTCATTTCTGAGTTTCTAAATACTGTGTTCTACAAAAAGAAGAAATGATGGATTCTTGGATTAAAACAATTAAGTGGGGGAAATGACCAAGGAATAACCTCGGAATGTGCCCTTATTTTAAAATAGTCTTTGTAGATATGATTAGGTTACCTTGAGGTCATAAGGGGTTAAGGTGGGCACTGAATCAATGGCCAGTATCTTTTTTTTTTTTTGGGGGGGGGGGAGGCGGGAGATACTGGGTATTGATTCAGGGGCACTCAACCACTGAGCCACATACCTACCCCTATCCCTATTTTGTATTTTATTTAGAGACAGGGTCTCACTGAGTTGCTTAGCAGCCTTACCCTTGCTGAGGTTTACCCTTTGAACTCCTGATCCTCCTGCCTTAATCTCTCAAACCACTGGGATTACAGCATGTACCACTGTGCTGGCCCAAAGGCAAGTGTCTTTATAAGGAGAAAAGATTCATACAGTGAAGAAGTTCAAATTAATGTGGAGCAGAGGTTGGAATAATGCAGCCACAAGCCAAGAAACACCAAGAATTACTGGCAGCATTTAGAAGCTGGAAAGAAGTGAGAATTTTTTTTACTCTTTACAGTGAGTGTGTCACTGCTAACAGCTTTATTTGGGACATTTAACTTTCAAAACTGTGAGAAAATAAATACATTTTGTTTTAAGCCACCTAGGTTTTGATACTTAGTAGATCAGCCCTTTGAAATTAATACAGAGAGAAACAGATTATTAACCAACTGAATGAAATAATGACTTCATAATGATATGAATAAACATACAAATTGGAATTTGAAAAAGCATGGAATATTTAAAGAACATCAAATTATCTCCCTACATGTTACTTTATTAACTTCAGAAGGAAAATGTAATATTACAAAAGAGAAGCCTAACAGACAAGTGATTAAATTTATGTCAATAATCAGATAAATCTAAATCATGTGCAACTGGATAGGATACAGGGAGAAGATTATACCACTCCTGTATTGTTCCTGCTAAAGATGAACAATCTAAATCTAATCACACAGAGACAAGAGAAAAAATGAAGGGACATTTTGTAAAATAACTGGTCTTGAAACTTTCTCAAGGTCACCAATAGAGACTGAAGAACAATTTCAAATAAAAATAAAAAAGAACTAAACAAAATAAGACATTTTAACAAAATGCAAAATATTATTATGAAATAAATGCTTGAGCAAGATAGGATAATACAGGTGCAACCAGAAAATGTACAATGGAGTCACAAGTTTTGTTATCAATAATATATCAATGTTAATATTGATTGATTTACTGATTATACCAGAGATTGAACCTGGGGACTACTTAACCACTAAGCCACAATTCCAGCCCTCTCCTTTATTTGTTTGTTTTGAGACAGTCTCCCTAAGTTGCTGCGGCTAGCTTTGAACTTGCTTCAGCCTCCAGAGCCTCTGGTATTACAGGTGTACATGACCATGTAAACTCACTGTAAACTTTTGAAATTTGATGGTTAGGATATATTGTAACCATGTAGGAGAACATCATTGTAGAAAACACATGCTAAAGTGTTCAGTGTTGATAAAACATTATGTTAGAAACTCATTAAAATGATTCAAGGAAAAAATTGTATTATACTTTTTTCTAAGGTGAGATTGTTTCCAAATTTAAAAAAATTAAAATAAGACACATTTGTGTATTATATATATGCATTAGGCATATTTATTAAATGATTATAATATTGCAGGTACTATTGTACAGGCTGCCAGAAACACTGGATAACCTAAACAAAAATCCCTTCCTTGATCAATTTTCCCCAAATTGTAGTCAGAAATATTAGAATTGCTTCCATAACTTATTGTATGTGGCAAGTCAATGAATGATTTTCAGCTCTCAGAATGATCATTTATTCACATGAAGTAAGAAGAAAAATTAATGAAGTAGAAATTCATGATGAAATTTATATTAAATATAAGATAGATATCTTGGTAGATTTTGTTATATATATTTTACGTGGATTGTTTATAAGAGAATTGATGAAAAAATTTTCAGTCTTTAATATACTGATTACTTTTAATGAATTCCCTTACCTCAGATATCTATATAAAAGACTATTTTAAGTATATGTGAGTATGTATTTTGTAAGATAACATATATGTGTTATAAAATAAATACATTTTCATACATATATGAACAGTAGTATTTCAAGTAATCATAATATCTGAAAGGAAGAACCAGTATATACTTCGATCACTGCTCCTTATTAATTTCTATAGATTCATGACAAGAAATGTTTGCAGAATATTAATTGTATCATTGAGCAATAGAAGCATCTAATACTATACCTCAGGGCTTTTAAAATTATAATTCATTTTCAAAGGTGATATGTTATGGAATATAAGTACTCTTAACTCTCTTTATTGTGCTTTTTGTTTTTGGGATAATCATCACTACTGCTTTGAAGAGACCATCTTAGTGTAATGAAAATGGTACAAATACATTATGAGAAATGCCATAAAGTAATAATTTACCCAGAAGAGAATGAAATGTTTATTCATATAAAATATTAACTGGTAACTTTTTCTCATGGTTTACAAATGTATGAATTGAACTATGCTAAATATACAGAGCAAAGGGAATAACATGGCAAAATGAAATATGTCATTGCTGATGAAACTTTAGCCTAGTTTTTCTCATAGAACTTATTTACAAGTATTACAAATTTAGATACAACTTTTGTCTGTGTATACTTGATGAAAATTATTTTTGTGCCATTATTTTGTGTATTTCAGAGAGTCCAGAAATACAGCTGCTCCTATTTAACCATGAAGTAGCTTTTTTCCAGAATAAGCACCTTGGAATTGTCTTGAAAAGCATGTATCTCCCTCTCTGTGTATTCATATTTTTGATGTGAATATTTGTATTCTCACAAAGTTCTGTGAAAATGGATCTCGGTAGGCCAGGAATATTGGTGGGAAACACCACTAATGATATATGCTTCCTCATTTCAGTGTTTCTGTTGGGATCCCAGGATGTTATAGGCTAAGTTGGAGCACTTAATCACAAGAGGCATGGTGTACACAATTAGTGTAATGGACCAGAGGGATGAAGTGTCATTCTGAAGGTTTTGACTTTAGAGGCATTTGTCAACAGCTAATTGCCATGTTTCTAGAAAAACTTAGGCAGCTTTCCAAGTTTTAGGTATGTTTGACAGGAATATGAATCAAGTCACTAAAACTGAAATTAATTGCCTTTCATGACTAGAGAATATACTTTAATCAAGTCACAGACTCATAATGCCTTGATTGAAGGAAGAGCTGGTACCAAGTAGGAAGAAATCTGTAATACTATCACAGATGTTTACTGTAAGTTGTCCTCTAGGTCTTCTTTAATATCTGAGATAATTCACTATGGCTACCATCCACAGAAAAAGGAAAAATACAAAATATGTGAGAATAACATTTTAACAAAGTGTGGTTTTATGAAGATCAGATAATCGATTGAATTTTGAATTGAATCTATCTTATATATGATCAGGTTTAGTTGCCACGGTTCTGAATGACTAACTGAAATACCAATATGTGAGAAATTGCAGAATATCCACATTGATTACATAGCATTTAAAGTGAGGATTTTTATGATAGGGCAAAAGTGAAAGCCTCTACAGCTTTTTCTACTTGGCAAAATAGTAAAGCAAATATTACATCATATAACTGGGGAAATGGTTGAGATTAGTTGCACAGCATAAAAATATGAAATATTCAGAGTAGTAATCTATCACATATCCATTTAACCTCTGCTTGGCCTGTCCAGAAGGCATAAGGATATTGGAGAATGAATGTGGATCATTGTAAAAAATAATCAGATGAGGATTCCAACTGGAATTCATAGTCTCAAATTACTCCTGGAGCAAATCAATACAGTTCCATCCAACAGATGCAAATCTTTTGAACTGGCAGAGTTTTTTTGGATACTAGTTTGTGAAGTCAGGAGGAAGAGATGAGGCTGGGCAGATAGGGAAATAGATTCCTGGGTAACGTCCTGTGTAGTAGAGCACTAACAGTAGCTGCAGATATTTGCTGAAAAATGTACAAAAAGGCTATGTGACTGTGGTTCATGTCCCTCCAAAGAAGGAAAAATACTTCATAGATATTTTGATTGGACTAAAGCCTGCATGCATATCTTGTGGATACTGAATGCCTTACCCATGACTGGGCAGGGCCTGACTTCCTTAAACCTACAGATCTCTCTTTGGGTATCTCTCTCTTTCAACCTCTCCCTTTTTGACAACTCCGCTCTCTTTCTATTAATCTGTTATTTTGCTCTCAACTTTGTATCCTAAAATTCATTAGACAAAGAACCCAACCTCAGACTCCATGATACATTTGCACAATCTACCAGAAGCTATTTATTCCCACCACACAGAAAAACTATAGCAGACAGAGCAACATCTTCTGTTCTTATTCTAGTTGTTTTACTTTCTAACTTACACAGTTTTAGAGATTTCAATTATTTTTTTTTTTTTTGGTTTTGTTTTTGTTTTTTGCCATAGCGGCTTTTTAAAATTTTTATTTCATTTTATTATTTTTATTTTTTTATCATTTGTTGCTCCAGACAATACAATGATCTTGACATATTATATATTTGATTCAAATAGGGTATGAGTTCTCATTTTTCCACGTGTACAAATTGCAGGATCACATTGGTAACAGAAGAATATACTTATCCATTAATGTATTATGTTGAGAGTTGATTAAACACCATATTGTTGTTGTAGTTGCTTTGGTTTGTAATACTGTTTATTGAGCTCAGGGGTACTCTACCACTGAGATACATGTACCCTCTTTAAATTTTGGGACAGGAACTCAGTTCCCCAGGCTGTTTTCAAGCTTGCCATCCTCCTCCCTCACCATCTGAAGTTGCTAGTATTTCAGGTATTCACCACCATGCCTGGCAATAAATACCATGAAGTTTTAGTAAGATGTATTTGTCATAGAATCAGAGAGTAACCATCTCACCAGTACCAAATCCAGTTATTCAACATCTTAGAGGATTACCTAAGGGTTCATAGTATGAAATATCTGGCAATATTGCCTACAACATGAAGAATAAGCTGTTAAACCAGTGTGACCACTTTATTACTCCTGCCGCTATGAAGGACCTATAAAATCCCACTATTTGTATTTTTGAGACAAAATCTGTAACATTTAAATATGCTTCTTTGACCTATTTATTGGGTTAACAATTACTGACTACTAGTAGAACTCCTAGAGTAGCTGATTGAGAAGCTTGGCAAATTGTTTCACTAAAAAAAAAAAAAAAAAAAAAAAAGTAAAATTTGAGAAACTTTTAAAACAACCATTTAAAGACACTAAATGTTGACCAATGGCATACAAAAAATCAAGACACTTTCACTCAAGAACATTCAATAGTGGTGGCATGTTAGCCAGGGACTGATCTCATTTCTGCCCCTATTTTCTGCTCTTTGGCAAAATGTTCTACCCAGGACAGTACAATAAGACAGACCCCAATGACAGATAGTTCTTCCTTTCTGTAGGAGCATGTTGACTTTACTTGGGACATACCATGCACAAAAACACTGATGAAAATCATAGTAACTTCAGTTATAAAAGTATAGCATGGCTAAAGTGTCAGCTCACCTGAGGTCATGAAGCAGGCATGGGCAAGCCAAAAAAAAAAAATTCAAATGACCCTGGATTTTAACATGGAAATCCAGGGTATCAAATAGCCAGAGTCTTGCTACAATCTTACTTACACAGGTTGGTATGGTCTGAAAAGCTCTGATCATGTGCAAACTGAACATTCATTGGAGATGGCCTAGTGAGCTGGTCTTCTCTGGCTAAATGTGTGGTTTTGGGTACAAGAATGTAAACTAAGGGAACTTGAAGTCTGCATGAACTTTGAATCATTCCCCCAATACGTACAAGAAAACTCATCAGATAATATTGTAAATCATACTATATGAATATGTCTCAGCACAAGCTGTAAACAAATATTGGCAGATCATTAATGAGCACTGAAAATACAAGCTGAAACATAAATACAAAAACGAAAAATGTCTGAGCAAAAGAACTAGAGGTTGCAAACTGCAAAATAAAGTGACACTTCATATAGTCTAGGCAAGTCACTACACAAGTGAAACCAAACAAAAATAGCAACAAACATTCCATAAGTGTGTAGATGCAGGTGGGGAATACTGCAACACATTATATAAAAATCATAGTTTTCCCCACATCCTTGACAACACTTATTGTTGTTTGTATGCATAATAGCTTTCATTCTGACTAGAGTGATATGAAATCTTATACTGGTTTTGATTTGCATTTCTCTAATTGCTAGCGATGATGAACATTTTTCATGTATTTATTGATTTATTTTACATCATTTTCTGAGAAGTGTCTCTTCAGGTCCTTGGCCCATTTATTGATTGGGTTATTTTTTTGTTTATTTATTTTTTTTGATACTTAGCTTTTTGAGTTCTTTATATGTCAAAAACATGCACTGGAGAAAAGATAGCCTCTTCAACAAATGGTGCTGGGAAAACTGAAAATCCATTTGCAACAAAATGAAATTAAACCCCTATCTCTCACCATGAACAAAACTCAACTCAAAATGTATCAAAGACTTAGGAACAAAACCAGAGACCCTGTGTCTAATAGAGGAAAAAGTAGACACTAATCTCCATCATGTGGGATTAGGCCCCAACTTCCTTAATAAGACTCGTGTGGCACAAGAATTAAAATCAAGAATCAATAAACAGGATGGACTCAAACTAAAATGTTCCTTCTCAAAAAAAAAAAAAAAAAAAAAAAAAAAAAAACAATCTGTGAGGTGAATAGAGAGCCTTCATCTTGGAAGCAAATCTTTACCCCTCACACATAAGATAGAACACTAATCTCTAGTGTATACAAGGAACTAAAAAGGCTAAGCACCAAAAAAAAAAAAAAAAAAAAAAAAAAAGAAACAACAACCTATCACTCCAGTCAGAATGGCAGCTATATGCATACAAACAACAATAAGTGTTGGTGAGGATCTGGGGGAAAAGGTACACTCATACATTGATGGTGGGACTGCAAATTGGTGTAGTCAATATGATAACCAATTTCCATTTTGACTACTAATTATTTTGCTTTTCTTTTCCTATGTTATGGACCACTTGGAGTTGTCCCACTGTGAATGACCTCTGCATATAATTTTCACAATCCTGTTGTGTTTTTTTTTTTTTGTCCATGACTCATCAAATTATTTTTTTTTATGTGCTTTGTGATGTTTCACTTAATTTTTAAGCCAAAAATTCTGGTTTCAATCTTGATTACTTCTTCCATCTTTTTACTGAATTGTTCATTATGAAATCATATTTTAAATGTCCTAGCTCTGAAATGAATGCATTACAAGTGTGTGTGATCCATTTGAATCTACTAACTTGCTTTTTTCTTCTTAGTCAAGTAGCTTCTATCAGCACCCAGAGCTCTGTTTTCCTTACTCAATATTAATTTTAACTACTTTTCTTGATACTTGGAATTCTATGGATTTTTTTATTATTATATTTTAACATTTAGGTTTTATGTCCAAACAATATAGCATGACTTAACTCTGAATAGATAGCACAAAAGGCATTTTTTCTCCTATAAAGGTGAGGATGCAGAATGGACAGTCATTCACATACTAGAGCACCAGAAGGAGTAGATACCCAGGTTTCCCCATGCGTAAGTCCTAGGGGCTAGGGATGGACAAGCCAACTTACTGGCTTGCCTGCTGTCCTCATTGTGTTAACCTAATAATATGCAAATCAACACATCTAGAGACTCAAGCTTTCCCCAGGATATAATAAGCTCCAGAGCTCTAGTTCAACCCAAGATGATTTGTGTCCTCCGTGATGTTGTAGACATTCAGGAAAATTTTCAAGTTCAGTATAAATAGGAGAAAGTAAAATTCTGCTTTCAATATTTCCAGAATTGTATGCTGTATTTTCTTTCCATAATTAGATATCCAGTAATTTAGATTAGTTCATAGTTACTTGAAGATATGGAAGTCTTAAAGTATCTTATCCAAAATTGCTGTCAGTATACAAATACCAAGTGAGAATGATTGACTTTAAAATAGATTACCAGTAAAGTGAAAATTGGTAAATGCTATTTTACTTTCAATGAAATGTAAATGTGTTCTTTAATCCCCCTCCTGTGTATTCCATTATTATATTTTAATTTGTCAGTCATAAGAATAAAATTCAAAAAGAGAACACATAAAGAGGTGAGATAAATATAAACTTTGATATTCATTTTTTGCGTAACTTCAACTAATGGAAGCCCAGAAGCTTTAAAGGTTTTAAATAGGAGTAATGTTGAGAATTATGTTAAGAATGTATAAAAATATCACTGGCAGAATTTTTCGTATCTTGCAAGATACGAAAAATTCTGCCAGTGATATTTTATAAATTCTCTCACTCAGACAATGGGGTTTTTGCTTGACACACATCTTCCAAATCTCAAAGAAATAAATGTTTTTTAAGTGTACTGTTTTCTTTTACTCAGGTTTATGTACTATATGTTTTTTCAAAATTCAGAATTTCCTGAGGTTTACCAAACAAATGTAAACAACATCTAATTTTATTTTATTTTTTGCATTTTATATTACTTCATTTTAGTTATACATAATATTAGGATTCATTTTGACATCATTATATAAGCATGACATATAATTTGCTCTGATTCAGTTCCTAGGACTTTTCCTTCCTTCCCCTTCTCCCTTTTCCTGTTCCCTTTCTTCAAGTCTAACTTATCTTTCTTCTATTTGTAGTTGTTTTGTTCTTTTTCTTTCTTTCTTCTTTTTTTTTAATCCCACCTAAAGTGAGATTCATGTATGTACATAGGAAAGTTTGGTCAGATTTATTCCAGTGTCCTTAACTTTTACCCTCTTCTCTCTGTGCATCATCTCACTCTTCTACTTCATTGATCTCCTTATTGATTATTCTTTTAGTAGTTCTTTCAAATAGAATGTCGAAAATTTTACTTCCTACCTTAAAAATTCTGGGGTAAAATTAATACTGCATGGCAATAATTCACATTTAATTTTTGCTTATTTTCAACCAGGGGTTTTCAAATTATTAATGTTATAATTTATTAATATATATTAATATTATTTAGAAAGTTGATAAACAGCTCTTTTTAATCACAAGCAATACATCTTATAATCAATGTTTCGTTTAACTTCTATGGATTGGTGTTACTACACTTTTCATGTGTCAGGTTATGGGCTCATTACTCCGTGCAGCTAAGGCTAGCTACCTACTCTGTTTAAGTACTTGGGCAACTTTAGGATAATTTCTACAAATAAACAACACTACAAGAAAATCTATAGCCATGTCTAAAGATATAGTGAATTTTTTTATAGTAAATTGTAGCAAGATATAAAACTTGACATTTTTTTCTGATTAAATAAACTTTGTAACTACAAAAATTTAATTAAATAATTCATAAAAATATGCAAGTAGAAAAATAAAAATTTAGCAATAACTTTTAATGATAATTTGGTAAACAATCCTAATTTTTTGACTGTACTATATTCCTGACAAGTAACAGATTTATAATTGAAATAACTGAGTTTCCCTTTTACTTTTAATCTACCTTCATCTTTGAATTTGAAGTTTCTTATATAAAGAATGTAGTGAAATCATTTTTAAAGTCTTAATCTACTCAATCAGTTTAGTTTTTCCAATTGATATATATATATAGATAGTCTACCACTTTTTGTTTGTTAGTTTCCTCTAATTGCCATTCTTTTGTTTCAGTTCTATTGCCTCCAGGCAATATATAAAAATATTTTCTGGATTACATCTTGATTCTATTGTTTTTAGTGAATGAAATGGATCTCTTCATGTCATTTTAATAGTGGTGATTCTGAGTGTTATATTATAAATACATGATTTATTACAATCTACTGACATCAATATTTAATATTTAAGGGGCTGGATTGTGGCTCAGCAGTAGAGCACTCGCTTTGCACGTGTGAAACCCTGGGTTTGATTCTCAGCACTACACAGAAATAAATTTAAAAAATAAACAAATAAAATGTATAAAAAATATACTCTTTAAAAATATTTAATATTTAAGCAAAGTTTACTTACATTTATTTCCCTTTTATCACTTGTAAATATTTTGTTTTATCAGAAGGTAATATAAATTTTATTATTGTTATCAAATATGATACATAAAACTCATGAAGAACAAGAAAGCTTATGGCATGTACTCTTACTCTGTTCTTTCTTTTCTTCCTTTTCTATAAGACGTTCCAAGATTACTTTTATTATTATTTCCTTTCTACTTAAAAATTTACCTTTGGCTAATTTTCGAGGTTACGTTTCTTTCTATTTTCTTCATTTGAGATTTCTTTTACATTTTCTTAATTCTTAAAGAATAGTTTCATCCAACATAGAATTCTTTGTTAAGAACTTTTTTTTGTGTGGTGGTGGTGGTTGTTTTTTTTTTTTTTTTTTTTTTCACTATTTCCTTCAGCATCATTTACCTCGTTGTTTTCCAAGGTATTGTTTTTTTGTCTTTGTTGATTTTTTTGTCTTAATTGTAACATACTATGGTTTGCTCAGCTCCTTGAATCTATGTTTTTATCTTTCACATAATTTAGGAAGCTTTCAGTTATTAGTTATGGAAATTTTCTTTCATCCTCACACTTTTTCTCCTTTTTTTCTGGGGCTCTGATGATACCAAAATGTTGGATCCTCAATTATTATCCTGAGTTCATGTACATGGTTGTTTCATGTATATTTTCTTTTGATTGGTGAAGTCTAATTTTTCTTCTTCAAATGATTCTGTCTTTTGTCATTCCCAATTTATTATGGAGTCCATCCAGTTAGTTTTTTCTCTTTTTCTGTTATTGTATATTTAATGCTATAATTTCCATTTAGTTACTTTTTCAAATTCTATTTCTTTAAAGATACATTTCACTTTGTTTCCAAAGATTTTGTAATTGATTTATGAAAAAAAATTATAAAAATTGCATTTTATAGTGGCTATTTTAAAATCTATTTAAACTATTTTACAACAGGATTCACATTGAAACTATGTTAGATTTGTAGAAAACACTGCTTATTACTATAAATTATAATTTACAAGTTAATGTTAAGTTTGACCAAAATAATTTAGTCATACAAATATCTAATAGTTTCAAAGGAGTCACAAATAGAAAAATGAATTTGTCGTTTTAAATAGGATAGCTTTAGCTACCTTATAGCTATATACATAAGATATAGCTTTATGCCTCTTATTAAGTAATAATATAAGTAAATACATTATATTCTATTTTTACTCAAGAGAAACACACTTTATATGTCAGAAGCATTGATATAATAGATCAAGTTGTTTTTACAAAAGACATTAACAAATTCTAAAAGCAGGAAACAAATTTTAAAAAGAAATATTACTGATAATTGAATATAATAATGTCTTGAACTAGCTTCACTTAGTGCACACATTTCATAATTATGCCTTTTAAATGTATTTTTAGCAACAACATTTTCTGTTTTTTCTAGATGAGTTCATTTTATATCCCTATTTAATCTATGAGAAAACAAAGTGGCCATGTAAACTAGAGAGATATTTAATTATATGTATGTATATATACCTATATATGGATATTATCATTGAATTGAATGTCATATAATTACATAGATTTAAATAATTAAATTGAATATAGTATGGGTAAAATATACTTAAACTATAATAAAAACCTTGTAGCAATACTATAATAAAATAACAAACATAATTTCAAAATTAAAAATACAACTACTAAAATTACAATATGTTCAAAAATTTTAAGTTTATAATTGTTCAGAGAGGCTTTAAACATTTTTATGTTTTTTGTTAATATTAAAGAGAATTCTCAGTGCTGCCACAAAAATAAAAATTTCTTCACCAATTTAAAGGCCAATACTAAATGTTGCTAGTTAGAAAAAAAAAAGTTTTAGTTGAAAGACACTGATCTAACACCCTATTTTAAATTCCACCCCCCCCCCCGAAAAATGCCATAAATCTTCCGCAAACATTGAATAACTCTGCAAATAGTTCTTGGAGTTTAGAAAACCTAAGAAAATATGGTCGGATTTCAACTGAGTCTTAGAAATTCTGTCCTATGTAAGTGTCAGAAAGTATACCTTCACCTCTCTATCTAAACATTTCCCCTCTTGTTGAGCAATTCTCCAAAGAGCCACACATTTTATCTCTACAGACACAATATCAATGATTTGATAGTTAAGAAAATTCACAAGAAAGTGTCCAGTTGTTAGATCTTAAAAATTTCCATTATGTTGTTTCATGAATATATTTCATTAAATATGAGGGTTCCAATTAAATTTGTAGTCCATGCCAACAACAACAAAAACTTATGTGGAAACATCGCTATCCCCATAATCAGAAAATGTTGCAACTGGCTTGAAATTGTCACTGTATTTTTCTTTCTCATCGAATATAAAATTATCTGAAAAGTAGGAGATATTCAGATTTTTCAAATAAGTCTAGTCCAATCGAAATTATCAAGTAGAAATATTTTGTCTTTTTTCAACTTTAATATCTGACAAGATTATATTTCTCCTATTGTACTTACATAATTTTTGGTAAATATGGCTTAACTTCTAAATATTCATAGTGTAGACCCAGGACCTCCAGCATCAACATCAGTTGGAAGCTGATTGGAAAAAAAGAATGTCAAATTCCACTGCCTTCCTACTCAATCAGAATCCACCAGTTAACAACCCCCCAGGTGATCCATATGTACACTATATTTTGAGCAGCACTGATCTAGAGACCCAGGAGCTGTCCATCATTGTCAACACCAAACCATAACTAACACTTTGTTTTATTCCTAAAATAAATTTTTCAGTGTTTGTTGAAAACAAGAAAATACAATTAGAAGCCTACTCATGTATCTGTTTATGATCTGTATGTTGTGCCTTTGCATTAAACTATTATGTCCTCACTATTAAATGTGGAATTCGAAAGAGGATTTATAATGATTATATGGAGTTCATGGTTGTTTATTCCCAAAACATTAACTTTGTGGGGGTGGATTCAACACAACATCATGGTGAACAGAAACTTTTTGTTTCCTATGCAGTACGAGAGCTTCTCCAACTGTACTCCCAGAGTGATTCACAACTGTATTATATATTCTTCACTCTGTATTTGAACTAGTTTTATGTATGCTCCTCCCAAGAGAACAGAATATGGGTTTTATTATGTTGCAATTCGAGTGAAAAAGCCTCTCATTGTTTCTACACTTGTCCTTCAGCAACTCAAATTCTTCCTTTTTCATGGGTCCCATGAGTTTATACAAATGGTCCTGTGTTGCCTATAATTCTTATTAGATTAAACAACACGTTCACTGAGTTAGCTTCACTGTCACACTAGAGATTATGATAAATCTTATGATTCCTTTGTCCAAGGTGTGATCCAGGGAACACTTCCCACTCATAATTAAAGTTTTCCCTAACTCCTTTTAGTCTCACTGTGTCACAAAACTGGCTTCCTCTGTTCTAGCAGACCTACCTAAGGCCAATTTCTTCTTCTTCTTCATTTTTGTTTTCACTTTTTTTGGTTTGCTTTTGCTTTTTATTCATGAATACCAATCTATATCTTACATTACAGATTTCCCTGATAACACACAAAATGATGACCAGACTCTTCTAATTCCCTCAATTCAGAGTTACTGTTATAATGTTTTTACAAACAGACATCTTACTGCCTGCCACAGACTGAAAAAAAAAAATCTCAATTCTTCCACTTCTATGTGATAGAATTTATTTAGACTCTTAAGAAGGCAAAATGTTTCAAAGTATTTGATTTTCTCACCCTTTCATGTACCTCCTTTAAACCCACTGCAGTTGGGTTTTACCTACACTCATGTATCTTTTGTAGTTAGAATTCTTTGTACTCATCTTGAAAATTAGGACGCTCCAGAACTCTGGCCTTTGGAATTTGTTATCAGTCACATATTTGGAATTTAGCAAATGAATGAGTATGGGAATCCTATGTACAAAAACTATACTTGCAGACCATTTTCCTTTTTGTAAGAGATATTTTTGTAGTTGTCTCTGAAGATATTTTTCTGGACACATGTGTACAAGGCTTAGGAGCAAAAACAAGTTGTCTATGTCTCCTGCATAAACGTGAATATAAGGATTATCTGATCATACAGAGAAGGCTTTCTGAAGGTGGTGATTTCTAAAATGAATTTTGAATTGTGGTCATAACTTTCTCTAAAAAAAAAAAATAAAGAAAGAAGGATTAAGAACACACTAAATGATGATAGCAGGAAAAGAAAATGAGGCCTGAAAACATTATACCAGTATTTTTGAAGAAACTGCATTTAGTATAGATTCAACTAGATATTAAACAAAAGGTAAAGAACAGGGTGATGATAGAACATTCTGTGAGGCCTTGGATATAAATTTATATTTTATCTACCTTAATTTTACCCAGATGCAGGACTGTAGGCCAGTTGAATTACAATTCCCTGGGAGAAGCTAGCCACAGAGGATGACTGGTGCCATATCTGGAGCACTTCTGATGTTGCTACCAGAACCAAAACAAACAAAATTTTAAAAAAAATCAAACAAATAATATAAAAAACAAAGGATCAAAGAAACAATCCCTAAGGTAATTATTTGTACAACTAAGTTTGAAAATGGTCCTAATATGAGAGACAACTATTTGAGGAGTTTCAAGGAGAGAAGTAAGTTATCTATACTCAAAGTGATGTTTAAAATTGAACACACTAATAGAAATATGAAAGATTTAAGGTAAATAAGAGAAAGGGTTTCATCTTCAAATTTTTATATACTATATTTTTAAAGTCTTATCCCATTGGAATATATGCTACATGAATTTATGGACTCTTCTATATCTTGTTTATTTATTTCTCTATCTTTAGTGATTATAGCAATATGTGAAAAATCAGAGTTACCCAGAAATAGTTATGGAATTAAATATGTCTAGATTTTATCAGATGAGAGAATTCACTGTTTTAAACATAATTTAGTACAATTTTGAACAAGCATGATTGTAAAATTCCAGGAAAAAGCCATCAACAACCCTAAATTTTTATGTTATTTAAAATATCGTAGCTCTCTTAAAATAGGGATGGCTCAGAAGATTTTAGAAATACCACTCTGGCTGCTCTGTGGAGTATAACTTGATGGAGTAAAATCATACTAAATAAGAGTCTATATAAATTGATAGAAATGTATTGGGTAGATAGAAGTAAATCTTCAGGTTCTTCATATTTTTAGATTATAGGCTCTGATAATTGGATATGAGATGTGAACAATAAAATGAAGCATTTTTCAAAGCCAATAGAATGTACAACACTGAATGTGAATTCTAAGATAAGCTTGGACTTCACAAAGTGATGATACGTTAAACATACTGCTTGGCATAGGATGTTGATAGTGAGAGAGGCTATAAATTTATACAGCAAAGGGTACGTCCACTTTGCATTCAATTTTATTGTGAATCTAAAACTTCTTTAAAAATTCCCTGATAATTTAAAATAGATAAGATAAAAGTTTAGCATTTTCTTTAAGCAATTAGAAGAATGGAAGGAGCTGCTACATGAGAAGATTAAGTGATTCTGAGAAGATGTGTTTACTGCTAGGTTGAGAATCATGAATTTAATTTTGTATAAATTAAGTATGATACAAATATTAGATATACAAGTGGAGGTATTAAATCAGAAATAAAATTAGAATCCAAAACTTCATAAATGGATAGTAAGGTGGTTGAATAGAGAAACTTAGCATTCATCTGCTCCTCACAAAGGAGATCCAAAACAAAAGATATATAGCTATATAGTGAAATGGGTAACCATAGAAGAACACTGGAATAGTAGAGTTTTTAAAATCCAGAATCTTGGGACAGAAGCATAGCATGAAAGCAAAATATCTCATTACCTGCTACCCCAACTGGTAGAAGGGAATCTCCCCTCCGTAGCAGTAAAGGTAAAGGGCTAAGTCCAATCAAATTCTATCAATGCAGAGACTAGAAATCCTAGGTATTGGAATGTTTGGTGACTCTTACAAACTTAAAGCCTAAATAGATAAGAGGCCTAAAATCTGAAGAGTAGTTAAGCTTAAGAAAAGAAATTTACTTTATTTTTCATGAATTCCCAGGATTCTATAGCCAGTTGCCTTTTTTCAGGAGACTCCTAGTATATGAATTTGGAATTCTCTAGGGGTCAGAAACCTTTTGCATATTCCCATGTTCAGAATGATATAGACTTTGTACTACCTTGACTCAACAAATATCTGCCTCATGGGCAAAATTTGGCTTGGTGAGTGACTCTGATACTAACCTGTGAGAACCAGGTGTTGCAAGGTAGCAGAGAGATGAAAGTACCATCCTCAAGAACTGGTGGATTAGGTAGACTGGCCTCTGAGAAAAGTGGTGTGGCTAGTGATGTGTGGTTTCATACAGTTGCCCAAACTGAGTCTGTCCGCCCTTGAATTTTCTGCCACACTTGTCCCCATGAATATTTCTTACTATCAAGGCAGTTGTGAGCTTCCACTGCTCCTTTGCCCATAGGGGCAATGCTGCTGGGGCTCTGTAGCCCCACTCCCAGGATATAGAATCTAAAAAGATTCAGAGAAAATTTGGCACCAGCTGCACTCAATGCTTACAGCAGAATATTTGAAGTATATATACCCTGTATAGTTAAAATCCTACACTGGGAGTGGTAGCTTCTATTGGTAGATGGGAGTTTCTTCAGCTGTTATTTTAAAAGCTTAATGAGATTAAAGAGAATACAGATAGGTAAAACAAATTTTAGAAAGAAAATTCAGGTACAAAAATTAAGCAAAGAGATTAGAATTTTTAGGAAAGAATCCAGAAGAAATATTGAAACTGAATATCTCACTTAGTTATAAAGCTCAGCTAAAAAGTTTAGTAACAGACTAGACCAAGTGCAAGAAATAGAAAAAGAAGGAGCTCTTCCAAATTCATTCTATGAGGCCAACATCACCCTGATCCTGAAACCAGACAAAGACACTTCAAAGAAAGAAACCTACAGACCAATATTTCTAATGAACTTAGATGCAAAAATCCTCAATAAAATCCTGGCAAATCGAATACAAAAGCATATCAAAAAAATTGTGCACCATGATCAAGTAGGATTCATCCCTGGGATGCAAGGCTGGTTCAATATATGGAAATCAATAAATGTTATTCATCACATCAATAGACTTAAAGATAAGAACCATATGATCACCTGGATAGATGCAGAAAAAGCATTTGACAAAGTACAGCATCCCTTCATCTTCAAAACACTAGAAAAACTAGGGATAACAGGAACTTACCTCAACATTGTAAAAGCTATATATGCTAAGCCTCAGGCTAGTATCATTCTGAATGGAGAAAAATTGAAGGCATTCCATCTAAAATCTGGAACAAGACAGGGATGCCCTCTCTCACCACTTCTATTCAATTTAGTTCTCAAAATACTAGCCAGAGCAATTAGACAGACAAAAGAAATTAAAGGCATAAAAATAGGAAAAGAAGAACTTATATGATCACTATTTGTGGATGATATGATACTATATCTAACAGACCCAAAAGGGTCTACAAAGAAACTATTAGAGCTAATAAATGAATTCAGCAAATTGCAGGATATAAAATCAACACACATAAATTAAAGGCATTCCTGTATATCAGCAACAAAACTTCTGAAATGGAAATGAGGACAACCACCCCATTCACAATATCCTCAAAAAAAAAATAAAATACTTGGGAATCAACCTAACAAAAGTGGTGAAAGTTTTATACAATGAAAACTACAGAACCCTAAAGAGAGAAATAGAAGAAGACATTAGAAGATGGAAAAATATACCCTGTTCATGGATAGGAAGAACTAACATCATCAAAATGGTGATATTACCCAAAGTTCTCTATAGCTTTAATGCAATGCCAATCAAAATACCAACGGCATTTCTTGTAGAAATAGATAAAGCAATCATGAAATTCATATGGAAAAACAAAAGACCCAGAATAGCAAAAGCAATTCTAAGCAGGAAGTGTGAATCTGGAGGTATAGCGATACCAGATTTCAAACTATACTACATAGCAATAGTAACAAAAACAGCATGGTACTGGTACCAAAACAGGCAGGTGGACCAATGGTATAGAATAGAGGACACAGAGACCAATCCACAAAATTACAACTTTCTTATATTTGATAAAGGGGCTAAAAGCATGCAATGGAGGAAGGATAGTATTTTCAACAAATGGTGCTGGGAAAACTGGAAATCCATATACAACAAAATGAAACTGAATCCATTTCTCTCGCCATGCACAAAAGTTAACTCAAAATGGATCAAAGAGCTTGATATCAAATCAGAGACTCTGTGCCTGATAGAAGAAAAATTTGGCTCTGATCTACATATTGTGGGGTCGGGCTCCAAATTCCTTAATAGGATGCCCATAGCACAAGAGTTAATAACTAGAATCAACAAATGGGACTTACTCAAACTAAAAATTTTTTTCTCAGCAAGAGAAACAATAAGAGAGGTAAATAGGGAGCCTACATCCTGGGAAGAAATTTTTACCCCTCACACTTCAGATAGAACCCTAATATCCAGAGTATACAAAGAACTCAAAAAATTAAACAATAAGATAACAAATAACCCAATCAACAAATGGGCCAAAGACCTGAACAGACACTTCTCAGAGGAGGACATACAATCAATCAACAAGAACATGAAAAAATGCTCACCATCTCTAGCAGTCAGAGAAATGCAAATCAAAACCACCCTAAGATACCATATCACTCCACTAAGATTGGCAGCCATTATGAAGTCAAACAACAACAAGTGCTGGCGAGGATGTGGAGAAAAGGGTATTCTTGTACATTGCTGGTGGGACTGCAAATTGGTGCGGCCAATTTGGAAAGCAGTATGTAGATTCCTGGGAAAGCTGGGAATGGAACCACCATTTGACCCAGCTATTGCCCTTCTCGGACTATTCCATGAAGACCTTAAAAGAGCATACTACAGGGATACTGCCACATCGATGTTCATAGCAGCACAATTCACAATAGCTAGACTGTGGAACCAACCTAGATGCCCTTCAATAGATGAATGGATAAAAAAATGTGGCATTTATACACAATGGAGTATTACGCAGCACTAAAAATGACAAAATCATGCAATTTGCAGGAAAATGGATAGCATTAGAGCAGATTATGCTAAGTGAAGCTAGCCAATCCCTAAAAAACAAATGCCAAATGTCTTCTTTGTTATAATGAGAGCAACTAAGAACAGAGCAGGGAGAAAGAACAGGAGGAAAAGATTAACATTAAACAGAGACATGAGGTGGGAGGGAAAGGGACAGAAAAGGGAAATTGCATGGAAATGGAAGGAGACCCTCATTGCTATACAAAATTACATATAAGAGGTTGTGAGGGGAAAGGGCAAAAAAAATAAGGGAGATAATTTAATTACAGCAGATGGGGTAGAGAGAGAAGATGGGAGGGGAGGGGAGGAGAGGGGGGATAGTAGAGGATAGGAAAGGTAGCAGAATACAGCAGTCACTAATATGGCATCATGTAAAAATGTGGATGTGTAACCAATGTGATTCTGTAATCTGTAATTGGGGTAAAAATGGGAGTTCATAACCCACTTGAATCTAATGTATGAAATATGATATGTCAAGAGCTTTGTAATGTTTTGAACAACCAATAAAAAAGTAAAAGTGTAATATTTCACACCAAGAGGATGAAAAAATTAAAATCATATGATATTCTCAATAGATGGAGAAAATGCCTTTGATGATAATATTCTGTATCCTTTTATGATAAAAATCCTGAATAAATTAGAAAGAGAAATCTATACCTTAACATAATGAAGTTTTTTTTTAAAAAAATACAAACACATAGCAACATTATATTGAGTGTGGGAAAAGCTGATAACATTTTCTCTAAAACTAGGAAAAACACAAAAATGTGCCCTCTCACTGCTTTGTGTTCAATATAGGAGGAAGTAAAATTATCCCTAAAGATGGTATAATTCTACACATAGAATAATCTAAGGATTCCACCAAAAGACTATTATAACTAATGAATGAATTCAGTAAATTGTCAGGATAAAAAAAGTCAACATACCAAAAATCAATAGTTTTTTTTCTACAAACCAACAATAAAAAGAAATCATGAAAGTAATCTCATAAAAATAGCCACATGGAGAAAAAAAAAACAACAATATTACACCTAGGAAAAATTAAACTAAATATATGTACTATCTCTATATTGCAAATTACCAACACTGAAGAAACAAATTGAAGACAGCAAAATATGGAATTAACTATCTATGTTCATGGATTACAGGAATTAATATCATTAAATGTTCATGCAACCTAAATTGATCTATAGAATCAATGCAAGCCCCATAAAAATACCAATGACATTCTTCATAGAACTAGAAAAATGAATCCCTGAAATTCAGATAGAAGTACAAAAGACAACATAGGCAAAGTGATGTTAAGCAAACAGAGCACATCTGGAGGCCTCATGATACTTGATTTCAAGACACAGTACAGAACCTAATAACAAAATCAGCATGATTTTAAGATAAAGATAAACACATAGCTCAATGAACAGAATAGAGAACTCAGACGTAAACCCAAATGTCTACTTTCTAGTGACTCTTGAAAAAGATACCCAAAACACACATTAGTGAATGAACAGGAAAACTCTATCTACATAAAGTAAACTGATATTGGACTTCCTCTTTCTCAAATATAGGAAAATCAACTCAACATTGATCAAAGTCCTAATTATAAGACATGAATTCTGAAGCTACCAAAAGAAATGTTACAAGAAACACTTTAAGATATTGGTACAAGCAATGATTTGCATAGGATATAGAAGCAAATTTGATAATACAGATTGTATCAAACTGTAAAGCTTCAGCAAAGCAAATAATCGATCAAATAAAGAGAGAGTATGGGAGAGAATATTTTCCAGCTATTCAAGTTACAGATGATCAATATCCAGAATATATAAAGAACTAAAATATTTAACAATAAAAAACCCCAAGTATTCCACTTCAAAAATGGGTTAATGTTTTAATATTCTTCTCCAAAGAAAAATATAAATGGTCAATAAATATATTTTAAAATGATACATTTTTATTAAACATCAAAGGAAATTCTAATCAAAACTCTGAAAAGATTCCATCATCTCATCCCATTTATGACTATTATATTTAAAAAATGCTGGCCAGGATTTGGAAAAACAGTAATTGTTATACACTGTCAGTAGAAATATAAAATAGTAGAGCCAATAAGGAAAACAGTAAGAAGTTTCCTCAAAAAATTAGAAATAGAATTACTATATCATCCAGATATCCTACTCTAGGGTGTATATCCAGAGAAAATGAAATCTAAATACAAGAGATATCACTTTCCCATGTTTATTGCCATACAAGGCACAATAGCTAATTAAATCAGACTATGTGCCTGACAGCAGATGAATGGATAAATATGGTATATATACACCACAGAGTACTATTCAGTCATAAATAAAAATAGAATTCTGTCATTTGCTGTGACTGGATGGAATTGCAGAACATCATGTAAAGTGAAGTGTCAGTCAGAAACACAAAAATAGTCTATTCTGTATCTCATATTTGTAAACCAAATTTTTTAAAAAAGTGTTTTTTAAATGAAAAAAAAATAAAAGGCTAGGGATGTTTTTAAGTGGTACAGAACACCTGAGTTCAATCTTGTGATGGAAAGGATGGGAGAAAACCAGATAGGAAAGAGAAGACAACTTTTCTAACTGAATATGTGAATATGCACTGGTTTTTGCTCATGGCTAGAGATACAGTTTTACTTCTTTTTTTAAATTTGTTTTCTTTTTATTAGGAGGTGTGGTATCTACTCAGAGTTAAATAAATGAACTTTGTATAATTATCTATTGATGTTACTGGGTGATGAAATATTAGTCAACTTATGTGGATAATACTAAAATATTAGCCATAAAAACTGAGTTCTTAAAATTCCCCAAACTGAATTTCTGATTTCCACACATTTTCAATACATATTTATTGATTATGTCTTATATGAATAAAAAGGATGTTTTAAGTTAAATTAAATAATCTATTTTTTAAATTCACATGTCTGTATAAAATAAAATTTCAATTATGTCACTTATAATAAAAATTTAATATATTCAATCATGCTAATTTAAAATATTTATAGAAATATCATATATATGTGTCTGTATATATTGGATATAGATAAACATATATATTTCATCTGAGAATATGTTTATAGAGCATGGTAAGTATTATTATAATTATTGTAGGGAAATTTAGCTTCATTAGCCTACGGAGATATTGAGATTTCATTAATGCAGAGTTGATATTCAATTCTACTTGAAAATATTTTAGTGTTAAATTTAGGAAATAATAAACATTAATAATATATTTCACATCTCTAAAGCCATATATATATATATATATATATATATATATATATATATACACAATAGGCAAAATATTAAAATAATTCCTTGATCACATAGAATTAGTGTTTTATATTATATCTCTCATGTAACACCTATTTGAAATTTTTCACCAAAATTAAATGTTCTCAAAAACAAACATCAGCAAAAAAGAATAAAAAAAGCTACATGTTGAAAATAGGATAAATTTCCAAACTGATATCTATAGATTGTATGAGTTAGAGTGGAAAAGCAAAACCAAACACTGAATTTTGAATTAAAAGTCTACATTAGTGTCCCAGCTCTACACTCCTGGTAGCAAATTAGTTTTATTCTTAATGAACTCACAGAGATTGTGTAATAGATTAAGTGATATGGCACAGAGTTCTTTAAAAAGTAAAAAATCATGAATATATATTATATACATAAAAATATACACATTTTTGCATAAAATATTCAGAAATAAGATGTACAAGAAGATGCATCTGATATAAAACTATAGAAAATATCAGTTCTATACATAGGTATCATTAAAAATTAATTTTATGTAATATAACTAATATATGATATCTACTTAAATATAAATGTGTTTAGTTATATTTAAATCATATATAATAATCCATATGTATATATTTGCTATTAACGCCACTACTACCATTAATGCTTGAATTTTTTCTTATTAACTTTCTGTAATTGAACTCTGGACACAAAAGACCTCAAATGAAGTGAGTGTCTAAGTGGGAGCAAAGGAAAAAATGCAACATACGAGTCCATCTCTGAGTTATGGCTCTATTAATAAAGCTCACCTCACATTTTAGTGATATTCACATCCCAATAAAAAGTATGGTCATAGATCATAAAAGAGGCTTAGAGATGTGTAGTACTTTATATTGTCAAATACAAAAAAATAAAAAAAGAACCCAAATCTATTCCCTAAACTGCACAAACATATTGCTTTGGGTAAAAACATGGCACAGTAATGTTAGCTGTGGGAAAAAAAGTTCATATAAAAAGCAGCAGATGCCTTCAACACCAGTAGCTACTTCTTTGTGAGCCTATCGCCATTTATATTATATGCTCTCTAACACTTCTCCACACCTTCCTTCCCTTGACAGAATCAAATCTCCTTGAGACTCCCTCAAAAAAACTTTTAAATTTCATTTGCTTGAGGTTCAGTCTTGATTTGATGTCATGAGAACACCTTAACTGAGCCCTCTAAACCCAACAAATTGTCTACGAGTGTGCAATTCTTTTTCTTTGAGATAAAACTATTTTATTCTCACAAATGAAAGACCTAATATTTTTATATTAATTCTCTCATGATAATATTTTTGTTAAATAATAATAAAAATTCCAATTGTAAAGGACTGAGAAAATAATATTTTGTTTTGTTCTGTCTCCAGTTTAATTGAGAAAGGCTTAAAGAGGGTCTGAGAAGAATATTTGCTGCCTGGGGCAAGCACAAGTAATGAAAAGGTTGCAGAAAGGGTAATTTCCAAACAAATGATTTTTCACAAGTTTCAACATTATTTTAGAATTAGATTTACTTTCACCTGAGTGGAACAAAGAGGAGTTGCATGGATGGGTATAAACTTCAATATGTAGGAATGATGTATTCATTTGTACCCTCCCACTTTTTTTTTTTCATTTAACAGTGGTGAATCCATTGTAAAAAAAATTCCATTCCTAAAAGAATAATAAGTTTAGGAATTAAGGTATATGAGATAGTGGTTCTCAAACTCTATTGTAGATAGAAATATCCCAGATATCCTGTTTTCAAATGCTGAGTTTCACCCCACATGTTGCTTACTGCTGGTAGATGTTATTTAATGATGAGTGAATAGAGAGCAATTGCTTTGGCATGTGCTCTGAGAACATGTATTTGAACACCTGTCACAGCACCTTTAATAATATCTAACATGCTTTAATGAGGTATAATATCTTGGTGAAGGCTCACAACATCCATCATGTAACTGAAACTTCATTATATTTACATTCATTTTCATGCTGTAGGAATTGATCAGATAATTGAAATAATAAAATCACACTCATTCAATAAATATTACATAAGTGTCTCTAACATGCTTGGTAGTTTTCTAGATGGTTGGAAAACAGGAAAGACAGAGTCATTTTTCATATACTGGAAAGGGGTAACACAGAGGAAAAAATAAATATGAACAAACAAATATGAGAATAAAATTGGCAGGCAGATAAGACCTAACTGGGAATTCAGTTTTGAGTATGAACTGAATAAAAAGAAGGACCTTAGCCAGGAAAAAAAGAAAAATGCTCAAATCTTTCAGGCAAGAGAAACAGCAAGTGTGAGAGGCTCAAGGCATTTATGTTAAAAGCTACAGTTGTAACTCTTTGAGCTGGATGTATTTTTTTTAATAGCTGACTATTTTTGTTCTCTTCTCAAGCAGGCATGTACAGCTGGAGGGGTATGTCTTGAATTTCTAACAGAACAGGATGCTCATACTAATTATCAAATAATACAAAGATATTTTAGTTTCTCTTTGCAGCGGAAGAGGGTGCACTTTAATCTGGTCAAAGTGAAGGCATATATGTCACTAAATTAGAGCCAGAATCAAATGCACATGGATTTATCAAATACTCATTTGTTTGTATAATACTTTAAATTGAGGAAGTTATAGATAAAGAGAAAGAAAAATCACTGCTCTGCATATGTAGAGGCTGAGCAGTTTCAGCATCTAAGAAGTGATTGAAAAACAGCTGAGTCTCATAAAGGTTGGAGAGAGAAATTACCAACTCGATATCTGAATACACTGCCAAGTGTTCATTTAAGCTGCCTCTAGACAAAGAAATTTGTGTCGACATTCCTTTGGCTTTGGGGATCTATGGAACACTCAAAAGAAAATAGTGGATATCATGTTATAACTTTAGTAAGAATAAACATGTTGGAGGCTAATTATATGTAAAAAAATGCCTTAATATAGTCTTTCAAATAGACACCAGTTAGTTAACTACAAACTAAAAGTACTTCTTTCTAAGTTTTTATCCTATCTTTTATGTACTAACACATAAAAGCCAATTTCAAGAAAGAATATTATAAGTTACTTTGAAAAATGCACAAAATGAAATTGGAGCTTTGTAGATCTTTGATATTTCTAAAAACTGAAGAAAATAAAAAGTGATCTGAGATGTTAATAAGTTATTCCTATCATGGAATAATTTTAATTAATCTACAACTTTAGTCCAGAATTAAAATTTCTTAATCTTCTCATGAAAAATGAAAAACTATGAGCATCACATTTTCAAAATGAAAAGTGATCTGAAACCTAGGAAACCCATCTTTTAATCTGTTTAGAAATAGAGAAAAAGATGCGGCATCAAAGCCAAAAGCTACAAATTATTTAATTCTCTTCTTTTATCCATGTTTCCCCCCCAAGACTCCCAACGTTCTAAACTGAAGCCATTTAGCTTTTGTTGGCAGGCTCAAGACTTAATCTGATTACTGGGGAGAGATGATGTAGATCAAAACAGTTCAAGGTTCCTTCTCACAACTGCCCTACTATCTATGAGGACCTCTTTCATTTTTTGCCTGCATTTTTGTAACCAAAATCATTGACTTTATATTACTTTTTCAATCATTGAAAAACTCTGGTGTCTGGTTGTTAGGTTCCTTACTATAATTAAGGCATGTTTTCTGGACTAGAGTTCTCACCCTTGTCCATGTCCCCAAGAAACTTCTTCCTTCTTCTTCTTCTCCTTCTCCTCCTCCTCCTCCTCCTCCTCCTCCTCCTCCTCCTCCTCCTCCTCCTCCTCCTCCTTCTTCTTCTTCTTCTTCTTCTTTTTTTTAGGAGATATATGTATGGGTCACCCTCTTGCTATCATGCAAGTTTCTTCATCTACCCCTCAGCTTTTGGGGTTATTGTCTACTTTCAAATTACTTGATGCAGAGTTAAGTTTCCACTTTTAATTTGCTTTTTGCACAAAGTGCTTATTAAACCTGATTACAAATAATAATCATATGATAGGTTGAAAAACTAATTTCTGAGGCCCACAAATCAAGCCTATTGAATTAGAAACCAATTCAACATCACACAAATCAATATTTTGGAAAAAAAACCCACTGTGGTGATTATATTGCAACAATAATCCTGTATTTATTTATAATTACCCAAGAAACTTCAAAATTTATCTCTGGATCACACTTAAGGTATATTTGATCAGAATCTTGAGAAGAGTCAGTTCTACTCTCATCCTGCCATGTGACTGTAATGAATAATCAAAGTTGCAGAATTAGTATTATAACACACTTGTCAGGACTCACTGTTCTAGATGTTCAGTCATCTAAGGCAAATACTTTTTGAAAATGACTCTATTCTACTTGAGCCTGTCTCATTTCTATTGTTTATGTATGAGTTCAGTCATTCACTCATTACATGTTTTTTTTTTTTTTTTTGGAAGAGAGGTGGCAAGTGTGATGCGAGGCTTCATTGCTTGTCTAATCTTGATGAACTTCCATAAACTCTGGAATATGATTATTATGGAAAGATGATAATTTTCCAGCAAAAATTTCAAGGAGGGCTTTATAATATAATAAATTCATGAGATCTTAAGCAGGAGTTTGTTTTCTAGTGCGACAAGAATGTTGTTGCAGGGCCTGACCTTGGACCCTCATGGAGGAATGCTTATCTTGCTCACTGTGCAGCAGCGAAGTTCTAACACAGAATGCTGTGTTTTGGAACAGAGTGCTGTCAGACACCTGCAAGCGCCATTTCCTTGCTCCTTTGACAAGAATTTATTCCCCTATTGGTACAAGTTCAGCCTATGTGGCAGTTTCTGAACTCTTGGTTTCTGGACTCCCATAATACAATCGATCACCTCTGGACTGTCATGACTGTTATATGTAAATTGGCAATAACCCACTATAAAAGCTATTTTTGCTGTACAATAAAGCAGACAATGTTCTCTGAAACTGTATCCAGGAGGGGTTTCTCCATGCACTCAAGCTCCTCACAGTTGATGCTGAAAGGGCTGGCTCCTGGGAAGAATATAATGGTTTTAGTAACTTAAGCAAAGCAAACATTTTGCCAGTAATAAGTCTAAAGTTGTACATATTTTATAAATAAAGAAACAAAATTAGTTTAAAAATAGATAAAATAGGAAGAGTGAGAGGCAAAAGATCTTGCAGAAGAAAAATTTAAGAAAAATAAGCTATTCCTTGGTAACTAAAATAAAGCATATTCAGGGCATGATTGATCAAGGAAAACTTCTTATGTTCAATATGTATGGGCCATCTGTACCATTTTTGTTTATGCTGTTGTTTTATTTTGGTACTCCATGGGGCATTGGCAAAGAAAGTCTAGAAATGTTTTGGATTACCCTCCTCTATCATGGGGGCACAATCATAGATAGGGTGCCAATTGAATCTAGTAGATAGTCTAGGGGTTTTGTTAAAAGTTCTACAATGCAAAGAACAGTCTCTCACAAGAAAAAAGTATTCAGCCTAAATTGTTGATAGTAATGGAACCAAGCAATCTTGAGCTATAGATAATAGTAGTCTAACAAGTGTCAGAACTGATGCTGAAGAACATTACTAAACCAGTGGAATCACAGAGACAGAAATCTGATTTTAAACAAAGCCTTGATATGTTTATATTCGATTCTAGAATACCCATGATAGGAAAAATGGAAGAAAAATTTAAATAGGAAATAATCCAAATAACACTGACAGACACATATACTGGTATCACCAAGCACCACTTTCCAATAGAACTTTCTGTAATGGTGGAAAAATTCTGTAGCTGCATTGTCTAATATGTTAGCCACTATAAACTTATGATTTTTGAGAAATTGAAGTGAACCTACTGAGACAGTGGGAATGATGAAGTGAAGTTTTTAGTTTTATATAATTTTAATTAGTACTTAATTAACCAGTGTGAACTGGATATGATAAAGGGTCCACCAATCAAATAAAATCATGTGAAATAAAAGTAGAACTAAGGTTTGAAGAAAGGTAAGGCATGCAGATATTAACTCAGGTAAATAAATAGGTTTCTAGGGCCAACGGCTGTAGAGATACTTTAATTATTTTGGAGATAAGCAAAGTTTCATTGCTAGCTCACATATGCAATGCGGCCTTGTAAACATTCTGAGAAACTCAGTCTAAAGTCCTTTCCAAAGATTTCTGTGATCTATTTAATACTTTCAGAAAAAAAATGTTCAAAATTTCTTCAGGTTGATAGTGCCTTTAACAACTTAGTATTTCTATTTTCACAGTGCCAATAGAAAATTAAGCTGTAAATTCCATATATCTCAGTCTGTTCAGACTGCCATTAAAAATACCATTAACTGGATAGCTTATAAACAACTTAAATTAAATTATCACAGCCCTGGAGAATGGAAAGTCCAAAACTGACTTGACAAAAGATTCACTCTCTGATGAGCACCAGCTTACTATTTCGTGGATAGTGATTTAATGCTGTGTGTTCATTTGGTAGAAGAGACAAAGTTGCTCTAGGTGGCCTCATTTATAGAGGCCCTATCCTATTAATGAGAATACCACATTCATGACTTAATCATGTTCTGAAGGGCCTACCCTTAATACCATCAGTTTGGAGGTTAGAGGATTAGGATTTCAACATATGGATTGGGAGTGGAGAGACTCAACTATTTCATCCATGGCACCAAGTAATGTTTATGCAGTGTTATCTTCATCATGGTATCATGCAACGTTTTGGGGAGGCACTAGAGATTTAATCCAGGGGTACTTTAACCCTGAGCCATATACTCACCTCTTTTTATTTTTGAGATAGGGTCTTGCTATGTTGCTTGGGGCCTCACTAAGTTACTTGGTCTGACCTAGAACTTGCAATTCTCCCACCTCAGCCTCCATGTTGATTGGATTACAGTCTTGAGCCACAATACCCAGATATGCACTGTTTATTAAGTAGGTCAAAACAACTTAATTATAGTAGATTCCATACGGTCCAAAATGTCATTGTGTTTACATCAAAAATTTAGACTAACACAGTAGCATCTAGGCTTCTCCATGGTTTGTAAACTGTAATTCTATGGTAAATTACTTCCTCTTCAAACAAGAGTAGGCACTGATTTTCAGCCTTTCAAGTTTTTCTAAAAGCTCTTTAGTTTAAATTATTTTATTTAATGGCATTCTGCATATGCAACTAAATTTGAACTGATACTGGGTGAACTTATCAATCACATCTTAAACAGATGAGAAAAGTATATTCTTGCAAATAACCCATAGGTGGCAAGACCCGGATTAAAAGGCAGATAATGTTCCTCCATTGAATTCTATACCCAAATACTTGTAAGGAAAGTTGTAACTCAGTGAAATTCTTTAATAGAATCATAGTCACTCATGTGAACAGTAGTGACTATAAGTTTTGACGCTAGGTGTATCTAATTATAAAACTCAACATTCTATAATAACTATTCCCTATCAATTATTTAGTGATAATAGAGAAAAGTCTTTCAATGTAGGAGTCATTAACATGCAAGTATCCTCCTGTGCTTACTGTGTAAGGTAACCATACTGGACCTGTATAATTTAGCAATAGTTTTGCAATAGTTTTGGGCTCTGAGCTCTGATTAAGCCCAATTCAAGGGAAATAGGATGCTGGGGATATATATATATATATATATATATATATATATATATATATATATATATATAGTACCATCAAAGTGAACAATTTAGTTTGATATCAACTGCAATTGCATTTTTCCAATTTGCATGTTTAATAGAGTAATAGAAAAATTGTGTTCTAGCTTCTGCTAGGAATTTTCTGTGACACAAAACTTGCCTTGCTTTAAACTATAAAGATATGAAATTTAAATAATAAAAGACTTGTTCATGTTTTAGGATTCTTTAGGTTTTATTTCCAGAATAATGATTTTTTTTCATAATTTTAAATCTAATTTATATGTCACATATTTAATATAACAGATGCTTGCAATGTTATTCCAAATTAATTTATCTTCATTTGTACAACTAAAATATACAACAATTTCCCAGTTTTATTATTTGTGAGCATATCTTGATTAAAAGGTTTCTCTAAAATTTATTTTCCAGGAAAACTTAATAATATTTTTATCTATAGAAATTAATAACAAAAAATGCAGTATTAAATTTTTTCAATATGAAATAGAATGAATCTTCATTATTCATGAATTCCATTTTATAAAGCTTGCCTGTCACTAAAATTTATTTTAACTCCCAATCAATACTTGTGTCACTTTTTGGGACAAGAATATAATGGTAAAAAATTTGAGTTACCTGATACACAGATCTTAGTTGAAATAGAATAAAACAATACTGGATATACTTGCATCAACTCTCATAATATAAAGTGCATATTTTGTGTTCTATTTTAAAGCCATGTTTTTTCATTAGCAATTTTGATATTTAAAATGGTCCAAGATGTAGGTAGTGTTGAAGTATTGTCAAGTGTTCCTATGTAAAAGGTGACTATGATCTGTGTTTACAAAGGATCTTAACTCAAGATTGAAGCACTTTTCATAATGAATTCAGTGTTAAAGAATCAACAACATAATAATATCATATATTATCCTTAAAAATAAATGCATAAAATAGGGTCATGCATTGAATAACTTATGAAAATATAATCAAAGTTTCACAGGAAAACATATCTATATTTCCTCTAGGAGCAATAATTCAATATTTACTAATCTGGGGTTTGCAATGAACATTTAAATGTAATACTACAAATAATGACAATCAACTATATTATAAATTAGTTTCTTCAACTTAAAGCAGAAATTCTGTTGCTAAAGTTTAATACATCATTGATGAGACTATTCAATATTGAGCCAATTTTTATTCATTCAACACTAAAGTTGTGGACTAAAGTTGTGTAAAATTTCAAATGTTTTTAAATAATAAATATTATATAGTCATATTAATAGATGCAAATGAAAGAAGTTAACACCCCTTCATGATAAAAGTCTTTAAAAACAAGAAATAGAAGGATCTTTACTTCAATATACTATACAATAGATACAATAAACCCAAAGCTAATGTCACATGGGGGAAAAACTGAAACATTTTTGCTAAAATCAGAAACAAAACATGAATGTTGATACTATATTTTATTCAATATAGTATTTGAAATTTTAACAATAGCAATTAGGAAAGAAAAATAAATACAAATACTAAGTTTTCACAATACTGAATGAATAAAACTGTCAGTTGAGTGTATTGTATCCAGCAAAACTACCCTTTAGAAATGAAGGAGGGCCAGCAGCATGGGCACATGCCTGAAATCCCAGTGGCTTAGGAGACTGAGGCAGGAAGATCCTAAAGCCAATCTCAGCAATGGTAAGGCACTAAACAACTCAGAGAGACTCTATCTCTACATAAAATACCAAATAAGGCTGAGGATGTGGCTCAGTGGTTGAATGCCCCTGAGTGCAATGCCTGGTACTGAAAGAAAGAAAGGGAAGAAAGGGAAGAAAGGAAGAAAGGAAGAAGGAAGGAAGGAAGGAAGGAAGGAAGGAAGGAAGGAAGGAAGGAAGGAGGAAGGAAGGAAAGAGAGAGAAAGACAAAAATTTTCTAAGACAAATAAGAACTGACAAAAACATATCTCTATCAGGCCTCTTCTGTAAGAAATTTTAAAGTTCTTCAAATAAAAAGAAAAAAATGCTAGTGTATATAACAAAAATATGGGACAGTATAAAACCCACTTCTATGAATAATTATACAAACATATACTGAATGTTCTAATATTGTAAGTACAGTGCAAAAACCATTCATGTCTTTATTATGAAGACAAAAACAGAAAACTTAAAAGTAACAATAATTCTATGAACATGTGAAAGACAGGCAATATATAAAGACACAAAATGGGATAGTCAAACTTTTATGAGGATGAACAGAAATGAAGGATAGAGTCATATTAGTCCATTTTTCTTGTTTGCTTTTTTTTGTTGTTGTTGTTGTTGTTTTGTTTTGGTTTTGCTCTTGAATTTATGATCTTGATCAGTTACTGTCATTTGAAAATAGCTTGTTTTAAACAAAATCTGGTTTTTGTAAGCTTCATGGTAACCACAAAGTAAAAATCTATAATTGATAAACAAAATTGTATGGAGGGAATCACACACCACTTGAGCAAATCACTTAACTACAACAGAAGAATATAAGAGTTGGAGAAAAAATGAGCTATAACAAAAATAAAAATTAAGTTAAAAATAGCTATAGCAAGACTTAACCTATTAGTAATTGCCTTGAATGTAAATTAAATAAATTCTTCAATTAAAGATATAGAGTGATGGAATGGGTTAAAATGAAACTAAATATTGCCTAGAAGAAACTCACTCACCTCTGAGGACCCACATAAACTGAAAGAAATGGAATTAGAAATTCTAGGCAAATAAAACCTGAAAGAAAATAGTAGTAGCTATACTTTTATCATATAAAATATACTTAAATCCACAGCAGTTAAAAAAAAGACAAAGAAATTCATTACATGATAATAAAGGGGTCAATCCAGGAATAGGAAATAATAATTCTAAATATATATGCACCAAATATTGGAGCAATTAAATATGTAAAGCAAATATTAATAGGTTTAAAGAGAGAATGAATTCATTGCAATAGTAATTATATGTTCTATAAAAATGACAACTTTTAGCCAAGGATAGACCATCCATAAAGAAAATAAACAAAGAAACAGCAGAATTAAATTATACCATAGACCCAAAGGACTTGATAGACATCGACAGAATGTTTCACCCAACAGCTACTGAATACATATTATTCTCATCACCATATAAACATTCTTCTCAATAGGTTCAGGTCACAAAATAATAACTTTTAATAAGTTTTAAAAACTGAAAATAGATTATCTTTTCCTGATCATAATTCAAGAAAAGTAGAAATCAAAAAGAAAAAAAATAATTGCAAACTATGCAAATACACAACTTAAGTTAGATTAACCAGTGAATCATGGAATAAATAAAGAAGTAAATTAAACTTTAAACAAATGAAATGAAAACAGAGACATAATATATCAAAACTTATGTGATACAACAAAAGTGATACCGAGGAAAGTTAATATCATAGACTTTGACATCAAAAAAAGTACAAAGATCAAAAAAAAAATTTACTGCTGCATCACAAAAACTAGAAAAATAAAAACAAACCTTATGTGACATTCACAAAAGAAAATAAAAATGACAGCAGAAAAAAAAATGGAGAATAAAAAAAAAACACATATGATGAACAAAATAAAGAGCTTTTTCTTGGGAAAAAAATAGACAAATCCTTAACTAAACTAAGAAAAAAAGAGAGAAGACTCATATAAATAAAATCTGAAATAAAAAGAGAGACATTGAAAGTGACACCACAGAGATCCAAAGGAAAATTCAAGATTATGATAAGTACAATAAGCCAAGAAATTTGATAACCTAGAAAAAATGGACAAATTCATAAACAAATACACCTTACCAAGCCTAAAATATGAAGAAGCAGAAAACATGAAAAAAAATCAATGTTTAATAGTGAGATTAATCAGTAAAAAAAAAAATTCCATCAAAGAAAAGCCCAGGAATATATGTCTTCACTGCTGTGTTCTATCCAACATTTAAAGATGAACTAATACCAATTCTACATAAGTGATTTCAAAAAGTACAGATTTCTTCACTATTACACCAGCATTAATTGATATCAAAACTGAATAAGGTCCGGGTACGATGGTGCACACCTGTAATCCCAGCAGTCTAGAGGCTTAGACAGGAGGATTGCTAAATCAAAGGCAGCCTCATCAAGGGTGAGGTACTAAGCAACTCAGGGAAATTCTGTCTCTAAATAAAATACAAAAATAGGGCTGGGGATGGGATGTGGGTCAGTGGTTGAGTGCCTCTGAGTTCATTTCCTGCTTCCCCCCCCAAAAAAAAAAACTGAATAAGGATACAATAAAAAAGAAAATTACAACATAATTCTTCAACAAAATACTAGCAAACTAAATTCATCAGCACCAAAAATGATTATACACTATGGTCAATTATTCACTATGATTCATCCCAGGGATTCAAGGACAGACAAATATATGCAAATATATGAAAATCAATAAAAAGTATACCACATCATCAAAATAAAGCTCAAAAACATGACCATCTCAATAAATGCAGAGAGACATTTAATGAAATTCCACATGCCTCATTAAAAATGCTGAACAACTTAGTTATAGGAGGAATATATTTCAACCTAATGGAGGTCAATAGCTAATACTGTACTAGACCAACAACTAATATTATTTTAAATATAGAAAATTGAAAATTCTCTAAGATCTACAACAAAAAGGACCTTCACTTTCACTTTTACTCAATATAATGTTGCAGTTCCTAGCCATAGCAATCAAGCCAAAGAAAGAAATAAAAGGAATCCGCTCAGTTTCTGCACAGAACCCCTGCCAGAGCTCCTATGTAGAGCCCCATCTACCAGGGAGAGGCTCCCCATCACCTCCATTTTGGGACACTGCAACTGCTGCCAAAGTCCCCTTCATATGCTATCCTGCCTGGGGAACATGGTCTAGAGACAGCTTCCCGCCACAGCATTGCACACCACAGAGCTACATCTTCAAACACCTGCCTAATGCCGGCCCACATGGATGACCCATTTCTGAAAGTGGCCGCCTCCATCTTTGGATACCTTTGTCACCATCTTGGGTTATCCTAGCTACTGTCATCACCATCTGTAGTTGGGCAACTCCCAGCTTGGGACACCTGCTGGTGCCAACATGCAATATCAAGATACTGACATAATTTATCAGAGATATATTTGTATTGCTATATTAATTGTAACACTAAAATAGCCAATAACTGAAACAATCTAAGAATTGTGAATACACAACCTGTGAATACACAAAGAATATGTGGTGCCTGCACACAACACAATTCTTTCCAACCATCAAAAAGAATGCAACCCTCTCATTTGCAACAAGGTTGGAACTACACATCACCATGTTAAGTGAATGTCAGGAATCAAAAGATTAGTACCACATTATCACACTCATGGGATCTACAAAAATTAATCTAATAGAAGTTGAGAGTGGAAAAATGGTTCAGAGAGAGTAGAGGATGTGCAGGGACTGGGAAAGGTTGATCAATGAGATATAGTGAGATAAGAATAGGAATTTCTGGTATGTTATTTACTAGTAGGGTGACTATAGAAAAACAAAACTGCATTGTGCATTTCATAAAGCTAGAATGGATGATTTTTAAAGATTTTAATATAAAGAAGTGATATTTGAGGATACATATTCACCTGATTTAACATTACAGAATAGATATATGAAATTATTGTATATCAAAATGTGTAATTTTGTGTTCATATATATCAGTGAAAATACACTTTAAAATAAATTTACAAATATTCTCTCAATTGCATTATACAATGAAAAAAATTTAACCAAATTACTACTTTGTCTAAGACGATGCAGCTGGAAAGACTTAGAGTTAGATATAAAGCCATGTCATAACATCAAGGCACTATATTATGCCATTTTGGCATACTGCTAAAAATTCTCACATCTAAAATTAATTTATCCCTATGTTAACACCCTGTGATAACCATTATTAACTCTACTTTATATATTGAAAACTAAGTTTCAGAATAATTATCCAGGTCTAGAAAATGGGAAATGCAGGTGAGCCAGAACTAAATTCCATTTTTTTCAATCTCTAAATTATTTCTAATTATGAAATAGAAGAATTGAAATAATTTTTTGGTTAAGTCATTGCACAACCTCCTTAATGGTGTATGCAATGCACTTAAGAATAATCATGTGGAATCAGAATTTTTAAAAATGCTTTACTTCTGCCTGCTTCTGAGTTATTGAGTTAATATATCACCAGGACACACTTGCTCTAATTATGTAACAGTGTGATTCATCACCACAAATACACTATCACACTGATAATGTATTACTCAATAAAGTCAGAACAGCTGGCAAGCACAACCACAGAATTAGGCAGTATATAAGTTTAATGCATTTTATTATTTAATTTATCCAATCCAGAACAACAGAAGATAACATATTTGTGAAACCTCAAGAGAAAACATAAATTTTCCAAATTAGCCTTTCTACTGTCAGTTTCTTAAGGGAAAATGTAAAACCAAAATGGTATTGACTTGCAAACCTATATTTGCTTCTCTGTTTTATATCAGTCATGAGAAAGTCTCTGTGCCATGACCTATTTCAATAACTACAGTGTATTTAAAGTGTCTAGTTTTTTTTTATATTCTAAAGTTCTATTTCAACTTTATAAATAGAAGAAGCTGATAGCAAAAGAGATTTAAATGTTCTTTATATTCCCTGATATTATTATTATTCAGAAATAAGTATATGTTAACTTACAACAAAGACTATAGCTTACAGAATTGATTTCCTATGTAAATTTCGTAAAATTTTAAGTGGCTCAATTTTTCTTATTTCAAAAGTGGACGTCAGATGTATTGAAACAATAATTTTGTATAAAAGTAAGGATATTTTTGTTGGATTTTCAGATATCATATATGGAATAATAAGCTCTGAAATCCTAGACAAAAAGAATCTCCACCTTTATACTGGATTTATTTTTGTTCCTAAAACAATGCTTAACTAAGTTTCTTACCGAATATTTCACTACAATTCCCATTCAAATACTTTTCATACTGACCTTGCTGAGGACAGACTGACTACCATTTATTTTTATCTTCTTTGTGGTCCTCCTTTGTCACCCAGAATTATTATTTTTTTGACTCTTTGCTCCATAACCAGCTTAACTGACAATAAAATTTGCTTTGGAAATATAGCTAAAATCTGATCTTAGTCATAATACTTTTTGAGTCTTTCTTGGAGTACTACTTTCACCAAATAGGAATCATTTGAGTCACCCCCAGGCTTGGAGTTAGGGAAAATCTCCCTAACTGGATCATGCATTTATTATCCTAAATGCTGAGTCTTAGTTTCTTCAAATGACTTCTTGTTCACTTTCAACTGCATATGTTCTATGGAGTTCAATAGCAAAGATAAATAATAATAATAATAATAATAATAATAATAATAATAATAATAAACCCTTTACATTGGGACATATTAGAAGACTATAAGGAATTGTTTGGAAATGGTGTGTGATATGTTGGAAATAAAGTTGGCTTTGACTCAAAGCAACCAGCTTCAATATTAAATCTACTTACAATGAACAATACACAACTTTTCTGATATCCCCTTAAAATAGAATCCATTAACACACTGCTATTCATTCTTCTCCTAAGTAGCCAACTTTAATTGATCCAATGCAGTGTTTCTGGGTTTGGGGCCACATGGGGAATGGGTCTATAAACCCAGGGTACATAGTTTGACAAAAGGCCCCAGCTGCTACACTCTAAAATCAATCAATGTCAGAGATACTTAAGTCAGGCCTGTTCCTAGAAATCCTGAAAGTCCTTTGAATTTGATTCTTAAAACGCTAGACCTTTTTGAGCATTGATTAGACATTAACGCAGTCTATCTCCTTCTCTTGGAATCAGTCTGATGATTCTGTCAGCTTTCATCCAAGTTCTCTTTCCATTATTGTTCATACATAGTGTCTTACGCTGTTTATGATGCTTTAAGAGAAATACCATAAATTTGTGGTTTATAGAAAACAAACGTTTATCTATTTTACATTTCTGGGAGCTGGGTAAGTACACAATCACAGCACCCTAGGAATCTGTGGGCCCTTATTCCTCAGAGACAGAAACTTCTACAGCCATCTACTTGTGGTACAAGGGGCAAACAAGTCTCTTCAGCTTCTTTTATGAGAAAACTAATCCTGTTTATGATACTCAGACCTTATGATCTAGTCACCTCCAAAAGGCCACAACTCTTAGTACCATTTTATTAGGGATTAGTCTTCAATATTTGAATTTTGGAGAGACATAAATATTCAAAACCTCATACCTGGTTCTCTTAGAAAATACGTACGTATTTAATCCTCTGTTGGTTCTGTTTCTCAAAAGACTCATACTAACACAAGATCTAACAAGACCAAGAAACCTCACCAGTTGCCCTCTGAAAAATCATCATAAACAAGATAGAAATGATGCATCATCATCATCATCATCATCATCATCATCATCATTCAAATGATGCTACCTAGAGGAATAATAAAGCCCCAGATACATTATTTGAAACTTTTGACTTATCAAATGTGATAAAACTTTTTATCATTTTGCAAAAATATACAAAGTATTAGTAAGATATTAAGCAAATAGGTATATGCAGTACAACTAGTGGATGGAAAAGGAAGAATTTAACCCTGACTTGCCTAATTCAAAAGCAGAGCTCCTGAGAATTTCGATATCATCTAACCATTCTCACTTGTCTCAAAATCCAATTCAATCCTTATTTTCAGCTTTTTCACTGTTTCCCCACTGCTACTATTTCTGGGTATCATTCTGTTTGTGTTCCAATTATAGCCAAATACTTCAAAAATGATGAAAATCAATGGCTCAATTAATATGTAATTAACTAATGAACCAACACATTGATAATGGATAAGATGCTTTTTTAAAAAAATTAAACTAAGAGATTTTCATATCTTATTCTTAAGTACTCAGCTTAAATGTTTATGACAAGAATTTTTTTCACTTAAATAATTGGCAAATATTTCTCAGTTTTGGTGACAGTAGAAAGAAATTAATGATAAGAAACAAACTGAGTGTCTGGAGTATATTTTTTAGCCAAAGAAAATTAACTTGTATGAATAAAAAACATGTCACTTTTACAAATGTGTTTCTTCCAGATTTACGAATGTTATTTTGTTTATTGCTGTGGACATTATTGCTTGCCAAATTGCATCCCCACGGTGTGAATGAATAAGAGAAATACAAATGTGTTCAAAGCTGTCATGTTTAACACAAGAAAATCTGAAGCTTGAAATCGTCATTCAAATGACTGTTTGCATCCACTGTTTATTATGCCAGAAAGGTGCTATTAAGCCTGAGGTTTACACAATGCAAAGAAAGGCTAATGGATTTTCTCACTTTAAAGAAGGTAAAACATGGTTTGTTAAATATAATCTCCATCTAAGCTGAAACTAAACTTGACCAATGTGATAACCTGAAATCATTGTATTACATTCATTTCATTCTCTCCACTAATTTTTATTGTGCATTAATGTGTGCAGGACATTTTGAGACTCAGATTAAAAGAAGTTTAGTATTACATCTGAGAGGTAAGATGTGCATACAAATAAACACATGCATAATTTAAAATTATTAACAGATCATGAGAAGGAGGATTCAGATAAAAATGACAGTTTGAATGGAAGCATCTAAATATTTGTTTCCAAAGTTAGAAAAAAAATTAAATGAGCTTAATTCATGGAGATAAATTTAAATAGATATCTCCACCAATGAGATACAGTTAATAAGTATATCATGATGATTGTTACTTACTAAATGTAATCTTCTTCTGTGGCACACCCACTTGCCTATGTGTTTTTTCAAATGTTCATCGGATTCCAGGGGAAATATTTGAAAATAATTGAGGCTAAGCAATATTTGAATATTTATATGAATATCATTGTAGATATCCAGATAACAATAATAAAATTATTTCAGAGATTTCGCCAAATTATTCTTAATGAGAATCTTCTATATTTAAGCACAGTTATAATTCTATAGAAAATTTACAATATTATTTTTCATAAAGTTTACTTAATATCTATTTTTTAAAAAGAACTAAAAATAGATTATAAATAAACATGTGTCTTCTGAGACAACAATATTTATAACTAAAAACTGCAAATAATGCTGGGTGCAGTGGCACATGCCTGTAATCCCAGCAGCTATGGAGGCTGAGGCAGGAGAATGAATGGCAAATTCAAAGTCAGCCTTACCAACAGGGAGGTACTAAGCAATTCAATGAGAACCTGTCCAAATAAAATACAATATAGGGTTGGGGATGTGGCTCAGTGGTTGAGTGTCCCCGAGTTCAACCTCTGGTACACCCGCCCCCCAAAAAAAACCCAGAAACAAAGAATGCATATTCTCTTTCATGCTTGATTACTGTTCAGGTCTAGAGACTTTAGAGTTATTGCAGGCACAGGCAGGAGGGAATTCGAGGGAGATTGTGGTACAAGACAAGTAATCATGGGTGACCAAGAAAGAATAGCTTACTCAATTCCTACAAAGACAAGAAGTTTATAAAAATTTATTATTATATAATGTTTTAATATTTTGTTCTATTCAATAGTTTGAATATTTTGTTCTCTTCAGTATTTTATGTTAAAATACTGCTAAAAGACAAACAATTTAGAAATGTCAGCCAAATGTCTATGTGTATATGTCCATATATGTATGCATATACATGTATATTTAATCTATGAAGATATATGTATATATTTTCATAAGTCCTTGACTAGAACTCAAAATTTAAAATACAATAGAAAACACAATAAATTTGTATTAACATTCTGAAATTTAATAATATCTGCTGAAACCTGATTATTTATTTATTTATTTATTATTTATTTTGTGGTGCTGGTGATTGAACCTAGAGCATTACGCATGCGAGGCAAACACTCTACCAACTGAGATAGACCCCCAGACCTTGAAACTTGAACTTTGATGCCAAAATGGTTTTGATGCCATAATGTTTTAGTATTTTGTTTTATTCAGTATTTTGAATATTTTATTCTATTCAATATTTTGTTTTAATCACACATTTAAAATAATTGTAGGCCAAGTTGCTAAAGCAACATTGAGTTTGACCTGAATCTCTCTTTTTTTTTTTTTTTTTGCATTTCAGGTAAATTCAAAATTTATATATCCATTCAAAACAAAATGTTACAAAATGTTAATAAAAATTTAATGTATTCCTTGTTAAGAATGGTAAGTCATTAATCATGAATAATTTTAGCATAGTTTTGGTTTTTGATTATTGGGTTAAATTTTTTCAGAAAAAAATAATATGAAAGTACTTTATCAAGAATTGAATCACTAATAACACGAAGAAGAAATCCACTGCAGCATGGACCTGTAATCCCTACTAGGGAGGCAGAATCAGGAGGATTGAAAGTTCAAGGCCAGCCTTGGCAATTTAGCATGGCCTTATCTCAAAATAAAAATTAAAAGGCATTCAGAAGTCGGTCAAGCTCAATGGTAGAGCACCCTTGAGTGCAATCCTCAGTATGAAAAGAAAGAAAGAAAAAGAGAAAAAAAGAGAGAAAGAAATGTTATGGTATTTCTTTCTCTTTTATCTGCTTTCTTTATTTTAATTGATTTTATTTTTTAAATACATGACAGTAGAATGCATTGCAATTCTTATTACACATATAGAACACAATTTTCATATCTATATATAAAGTATGTTCACACCAACTCATGTCTTCATACATGTACTTTGGATAATAATGTCCCTCACATTCCACAATTATTGCTAATCCTCTGCTCCCTCCTTTCTCCTCCCATCCCTCTGCCCTATCTAGAATTTCTCTATTCCTCCCATGCTCCACCTCCCCACCCCACTATGAGTCAGACTCCTTGTATCAGAGAAAACATTTGGCATTTGTTATTTGGGATTGGATAACTTCACTTAGCATTATCTTCTCCAATGCCATCGATTTACCTGCAAATGCCATGATTTTATTCTTTTTTATTGCTGAATAATATTCCATTGTGTATATATGCCATATTTTTTTATCCACTCATCTATTGAAGGGCACCTAGGTTGGTTCCACAGTTTAGATATTGTGAATTGTGGTGCTAGAAACATTGATTTGGCTGTGTCCCTGTAGTATGGTATTTTTTAAGTCCTTTGGGTATAGACTGAGGAGAGGAATAGCTGGGTCAAAATAGTGGTTCCATTCCCAGTTTTCCAAGGAATCTCCATACTGCTTTCCATATTGGCTGCACCAATTTTCAGTCCCACCAGCAATGTATGAGTGTGCATTTTTTCCCACATCCTCACCAACACTTATTGTTGTTTGTCTACATAGTGGCTGCCATGCTGACTGGAGTGAGATGATATCTTAGAGTAGTTTTGATTTGCATTTCTCTAATTGCTAGAGATGATGACCATTTTTAAATATATTTGTTGATTGTATATCCTCTTCTGAGAAGTGTCTGTTTTTAATATTCATCATGCATCAAGATTTTTGAAACTACCAGACTTTAGCTATTATAATTACATAGAATTTTATTATGCCATCCCTAAAGAAAATAAAGCACAAAGAGTGCTTGTCCAGAAATGGGGAAATAAAATCTGAATTGATAATGATATTTATAGGAGTAAGTTGTTATTCTGAGTTGGGACAGAGCAACAGGTCATGGTCTGAAATTGCAAATCAGTACTATAAATATAAAGAGGAGTAACTGGGGATACTAATATTTCAAATTGATAGAAAATTACCAAATTATATATAGGCTCCCTAGGTTGGATATATTCAGGAAGCTAGATATTTCCACAAATAGCTGTAGAAATTAAGATAGAGTCACTTGCATATAATGAGAGCTATTTTAATCATTTTACTGAAAACTAGAAAAGAAAGGGAGAAACTGCAAATAGGTTATTATGAAATGTAAGGAGGAAGCTGTAGTCACACAAATATCTCAAAATTTAATACAATAATCATTACATAACTAAGTTTAAAATAAATTTTATAAGGTCTTGGAAGAAAGGATGTATTAGATAACTGAAGTTTTAGTTAATAAAACTCATGAAAGTGAAATACATATAAATTTACTACTAAAACTATACTTAATTAAGACTATTTTAAATATTTATAAATTTTTTAGTCTACACATATTACCCAGGAATATAAAAATAGTACAATTTTTTGCAAAATAAGGGAGTTTTTGTTAACTTCTTAGTAGTCTTCTTCTAATCAAATATTCAAGCTAAGCCTATATAATGCAGGTTTATTACTTAAAAAATTGGGTTGCTACTGAATAGTATTCTGAGCTTTTTAAATTAGAATACTTGACAGAGTAGTTCAATTACCAAATACACTGGTATTTTTCTATTACTTTCTATGTGTTTTTCATCAAATGATATCTCAGTGTCTTTGTTGTCAAAACTCTGAAAGCCAGGTTCATAGGCATCCCAATCAAGGTGCTCACACTTGTTTTTAGTTTAGATTATTTTAGTTATAAAGAAACAGAATCGTACATGTATATAGGGTAATAATGTCCATCTCATTCCCCTGTCCTTCCCATCCCCAAACTCATTCCCCTCTGCACAATCCAAAGTTTTTTTCATTCTTCCCTCCCCTAATTCCCCCACCACCACTATGGATTAGAATCCACTTGTCAGAGAAAACATTTAGCCTTTGATTTTTGGAGTTTGGCTTATTTCACTTAGCATGATATTTTCCAGCTCCATCCATTTACCTGTAAATGCCATAATTTATTTTTTTTATAGCTGAGTAATATCCCATTGTGTATTTGTACTACATTTCCTTTATCCATTCATCTATTGAAGAGCATCTAGGTAGGTTCCATAGTTTAATTGTTGTGAATTGAGCTGTTATAAACATTGATGTGGCTGCGTCAACATAGTATGCTGATTTTAAGTCATTTGGGTATAAACTGGGGAGTGGGATAACTGAATCAAAAAGTGGTTTCATTCCAAGTTCTGCAAGGAATTTCCATGTGGCTTTCCACAGTGGTTGCACTATATACACATATGATTACATTACCAGTGTGATCTCTATTCAGCCAGAGGAAGAAGTTGTGGTCCATTTATGTACAATATGTAAAAATGCATTCTGTCATTTATAACTAATTAGAATAGATTAAAAAACAGAATCTTTGTTCTATGTTAAAAATTTCAGCTCAGAATTATTCAAACAAGCCAATTACATACTTCCTGGGAAAAGGGGGCATGTCAAAAATTGATACTTCAAAGACTGTATATCACAACATACGGTGGTTTACCCTGTTTTAGAGTACAACATTTTCTCCTTACCCTCTGATTATTTAGCTAATCAAGTGTTATCTGTCCAGTGCTGGATATCATATATTGGGTTATATCATAACTCTAGAGGGAAAATTCCTCTCACACAATCAAGTGAAGAAGAGGTGTTTTGCATAATGATTGACAGTGATTCAATAAACATTGTAAAACATAGTTCAAGGAGGATGCAATGCACTGCTAAAAGAGTATAAAAATAAACAGATATCATATTAATCAATGGTAAGGCAATATTGTTAAGACATTAATACTACACAAAGCAATCTATAGATGTAACAATATTTCTATCAAAATTTTAATGACTTTTTTTGCAAGAGGAAAACACATCTTAAATTTCAGATGGAATTTCAAACATCCTTAACAGACAAAATAATTTTGAAAAATAACAGAGCTAAAGGATTCATACTGCCTGATCTCAAGAGATAACAAAAATCTCGTGTAATCAAAACATTATGATACTGGCAAAAAACAGATGTATAGACCAAGGGAATTGAACAGAGTCCAGAAAAGAACCCCGACATGTACGGGAAAATGATCTTTGGCACGAGTGCCAAGACCATTCAATGAAGAAATAAGTCATTTCAACAAATGGTGCTAGAAAAACTGAATGTCTACATGGAAGAGAATTAAGTTGAATCTTTACCTATTCCCATATTATCACATTAAAAAATTGACTCAAAATCTATCAAGACCTTGATGAAAACCTAAATCTACCAAGCTCTTACATAATATAGTGCAAATGCTTTATGACATTATATTTGGCTGATATTTCTTGTATATGACACCAAAGGCATAGCAAAAAAAAAAGGGGGTGGGGGAGACCAGATGGATTTCATGAAAATTTTAAAATTTTGTGCCTCAGAAAATAGTAGCAATCTAGGAACGGTGGTGCATGCCTGTAATATCAGTAGCTAAGGAGTCTAATTCAGGAGGATCACAAAATTCAAAGGTTGTGTCAGCAATGTAACAAGGCACTAAGTAACTCAGCAATGATCCTGTCTCAAAATAAAATATATATAAAAAAAAGGATGGGTATGTGGCTCAGTGGTTAGGCACTCCTGGATTCAATTCCTAGTACCAATACCAAGAAACAAACAAAAACAAAAACAAAAAAGCAAAAAAAAAAAATCCCTGTTAATGAAATAAACAGGCAACCAACAGAAAGAGAAAGGGAGAAAATATTTACAAATCATGTATCTGAATCACATATCTGAAAATCCAGAATATATAAACAACTCCTAAAATTCAAAAGCAAAAAATCAAACCATATGATTAAAAAAGTGTTAAGAAACTGAATAGATATTTCTACTAAAAACATATTTTTTTAAAAAATGGCCATGATGCACTTGAAAAGATATTCAATATGACTAATAATTGAGGAAATGCAAATTAAAACTGCAATGGGATACCACATCACACTCCCCAGGGTGAACACTATCAAAACACAGGAAATAGCAAGTATTGGAAAAACGATGTGGAGAAACTAGAAAACTTGTCCATGTGTACTACTGATGGGAATGTACAATGGTATAGTTATTGTGGAGAATATGGGACCTCACCAAAAATTTAAAGTGATACTACTATCATACTATGTAGCAGTACCACATATGGGCATAATGTTCAAAGAAACTAAAGCAGTGTTTTGAAGATATATTTGTATGCCCATGTTCATAGAAGCCTTATTCACCGTAGTTAAGATATAGAGAGAATCCAAGAACCAACTGATGGATGAATGGTTAGGCAAAATGCAGTATATACTTATAATGGAAAATCATTCCTCCTTATTATAGTTGGGGTATGATGTATCATATATTAATGCAGAAAGGTTCACAGGTGATGATGACAAGCTATAATCTAATCAGTGGATTGATTAATCCTGTAGGCAGGTCAGGCATGGCAACAGAGAGTAGGTTGTTGGGACAGCATGTCCTTTGGGACAATATTTTGTCCCTGGTTCCAAACTCTCTGCCTTTCTCCTTCTTGTCTGCCTTTCTTCTTCTTGCTGAGACCTTACCTCTGCTATTCCCTTCCTACCATGATATTCTGCCTTATGTGGGGCCTAGAGCAATGGAGTCAGCCAACCATAAATTAGACCTCTGAAATTGTGAGCCCAAATAATTTTTTTCTCCTTAAAATGGCTCTTGCAGGTATTTTGGTCACAATGACAAAAAATGGAATTTCTAGAAATAAGGAATGGTAGAAATAAGGGATACCATAATTAACTTGCCTCTATTCCGGATCCTTGCATAGATTATATGAATTTGACTAACTATCCAAAATATATATCAAATCTCCTGCTCTGTCAGAAAATTTTCACTAAAAGATTTCCATGTTCATGAATTAGTTTGTATATCTTACACAATTCTAAAGAATTTATCTTACAATACCTTCTGAAATATTGATTATTTTGTTTGTTCATGTTTTCAAAATAGATATGAGAACAGATATATTTATTCATTGCACATAATTTATTCTATTTTATAGTAAAATTCAAAATATTTAATAATGCAAGTTTCTTCCCTATTTATAAAACAGGTGACTTTCAGTAATTCTAACCAATTCATATTTTTGCTTGATGTCTTATCTTTTAATTACTAAGCTGTATGTAAAATTGGTGAAAGAATCGTATTAATTATTGGTGATTATGTATCCCCAAGCAACATAATACATTTTAATACATGCATGTATACTCAGATACACAGATTTAATTTCATATATTCTAAAATCTCACTATTGTTTGGAACAGAATTGATTTAAAGATTAAATCATAACAGGTAAATCTGAACTGACTAGAGCTTCCATTTATGCAGCAGAGTTTGCTAGCCATGTAACTATGTTGTTTATTTAGTTGATTAAATATATAAATTCATGCAAAACCAAGTTAAGCACATAGTCTCATTTGATAAATGCTATAATCTATAATAATAAAGGTAGAATATGTTATTTATTTAATCGGTGCTAAAATCCTATGAATTAGGTTTATTTTTTATTTTTATTTTTTCATTGTACAAACTAGGAAAGCACAGAAAAGGTAACAACTTCTTTATTGAAACATTGGTAAAATAAAATCAATATTCAAACTCAAGCCTATAGGTTTCTAAGTGACTTGATCTTTCTGTGCTACAAGAGAAAGAAACAGCAGAATTCCTGGATATATCATACAAAAATTCATGTGTTGAGAAATCTAATGGGCCTTGCTTGGGTTTCTACAGTATGGTTAAATGAAACTCCTGGACAAAAAAAAAAAAAAGAGAAAAAAAAAAAGACAATGTCTTTCAGTCTCAAAGGCAATATATATCCTTTCAACCTTATTCTCTTGATACAGAATCCCAAGAAATTTTCTAGTTACCAGAAATGACAAATATTTATCTTGTGATCAATTCTCTTCCTTCTCACACCATTTTCCTGAGAACTCAAAGGAGACCTATTTGGGGGGGACTTCCCTCCTATGTCCTTATGTCCAAATCATGGATAGTTGACTACAACGACTGCAATCTGATCAATTTAATCAGAGACTTTTCCTGGAATTTAAATCTGGAAACTAATATTTCTTGCCTATATATGTATGAAGTTCAAGAAAAGCAAAGTCGGGCTGGGGATGTGGCTCAGGCGGTAGCGTGCTCCCTGGCATTCGTGCGGCCCGGGTTCGATCCTCAGCACCACATACCAACAAAGATGTTGTGTCCGCCGAGAACTAAAAAAAAATAAATATTAAAAAATTCTCTCTCTCTCTCTCTCTCTCTCTCTCTCTCTCTCTCTCTCCTCTCGCACTCTCTCTTTAAAAAAAAAAAAGAAAGAAAAGCAAAGTCATGTAGAAGGAAATCTGGGCCAGGTCCATGGAAAGAGATAGCTAAAACGCAGAAGAATGAAACAAATAAAACAGCAGAAAAATAATGCTATAAAAATCCTAAAAAAATCTATAGAAATCCCTCAGAGAAATACTGAGTCAGAAAAGAGAGGGAAAGAGAGAGAGAGAGAAAAGAGACAGAGAGCAAAGAGTGAGGAAAAGAAAAGAAAGAACAACAACAACAAAAGACTAATATACTTGGTTCTTCATAGACCCATCTGTTCTGGATTCAACCTTTGCAAAAGGAGTATCACAGTAGTGGCTTTGGGTCTTATAAAATGCAGCCATAACATTCCAATGAGTATCTTTTTTGCATTAATCTAACTTGCTATGTATAGTTCGTTTTGCAGCTGAAGGAACCCACAGAAGAAACAGAAATACCATACAAAGCAAATTCAGTTTTGCAAAAGTCAAAAGATGAATGGGTTTTATAATTTCAAAATAGTGATTGTATTTACAATTGCAAATGAATGTACTACATTTGACAACAAATTGTACTAGATATATTTTTCTTATCATGCTTATTTTACATTTTCCAATTGACATGGGAAAACCTCTATGTAGATCCAGCTTACTCACATGTAATCTGGTAATTATAACACTATAATACAAAATCTGAACTAAATTACAAAAAGCAATTTCCACAATAATTGGAAAAATGCTCATGCATATTTATTACTCTAAGTTCTCCAAAGATGATTCTTTTTACATTTCCCTACTTCTTGGAAACTGTGAAAATTGGAGGATAATAAAAGAAAAGCAGGGAGTATGACAAGTGTGCAGTGGTGTTATAAACACTCTCTTTTTTTCCGAGCACTTCATTTTCAATCTATTTCCAAAGAAGCAATCCTCTGACACATATAATATTCTAATACATCTCATGCTCTGAAATGTTGGTGTATTTGGCACTCAATTGTGTCAAATTATCATGAGCATCCAAATTTTTAAACACATCACTGACAGATTATTTTCAGGAAGCAGTTCATGTACAAGAATGGTGTCCATTTAATAGCATAAAATAAGCTGGGAGAGAGGACATGAATTTTGGATATATCTTCTGGTTTATTTTAAGCAGTCAATTTTATTTAATCCTTTAATTTCTAACATAAATAATTAAAGGGTTAAAAATAATACAGAAAAAAATTAAGGTATAAGTTTATCATATTATTTTTTTAAAAAATCATACCTCAACAAACAGAATTTTAAAACTTATGTTTTGAGTTGAAAAAAATTACAAATCAGTTTTATAAAAAATATGATACTAAATAGAGCATTTTTTAAAACTAGATGATGGGAATATATTGATCAGACCTGCTTGTCTCTCCTGCATCATTGTCTACAGCTATCCATCTGAAACTTTACAGTCCAGTTGTCCAAAACTCTCAAATTTCTCTTTTTATAGCTCTCTATAGAGCATGTTGCTTCAGGATTCTACCTGGGTTCATATTGATTTTTTTTCAGGGCTTTCATCTTTAAAGCTCTCTTTAACAAATCTCCTAATACTTTCCAAACATGTCATTTAATGCACTTTTTTATTATCCCATAATACTTACTACCTAGCTTTGTCATATCAGATACTATTTTATAAGAATCTTTATATACACCAATTTATTCCAAATATCTGGTAGCTCTTTAAAGATGGTCTGTTTCTGGCCAGTATTGTAATTCTGTATAAATTTATGAGATTATATTGATTCCTGTTGTGAGAAGATAGTAAAAAATTGCATCCACACTTCTCTGTGGCATTCCTGGTAACAACCTCTACCACCCAAATCTGCTCCCATCTAGATTAGATAAAGGAAGACTACTTTCTTGCCCCTCTCACTGACAGCAATCACACTAGATAGATTTCCTTCTTGAGTTTTCCTTCCTCATGAGAAGATCTCTAGCATGACTCACTTAGATGCTCTCTACTTCTGCACTCAGATCTCTAAAACCTTACACAGAGGACCTCCTCTCAGGAAACCAAAGCAACCATCATAGTCATTGTCCTCACAATTCAATCTAATGGTGACTTCATATTTGAAGCTCTTAGTTGTAAATAGTGATGTTCCTTTGGAAGGTACAATTTCGCCTTCTCAGCAAAACTCACAGTTCCATTCTTATGATCTCATGTTAACAAGACATGAAAGAAAGTGAGAAATTTATCTAAGTACTACGTCAATATTAAGGCTTCTAGAATCTACATCCTTCTAGAATTATGGAAAGCAACATTTCTAACATTTATCTTTAATTAAATAAATACACAAAAGATGTCAGTACTGTGATCATTGTCTGGCACAGTGTATCATCTATACGTCACTCTCATTCCACATTTAATTTAAAAATTTCAACTTAAGTCCGTTCAAGAAAACTTCAGGATCTCAACTCTATATCACTTTCCCAATTGACAGATACAGCAACTTACATAAGTAAGCACATACATCTATAGATTCCATTGCTAAGTAGTACAAGATAGAGAAGAAAGAACAGGGTAAGCAAAAAATTTCCCTTTCGCCACTGATCTGAAGAATTCAGGGCTGAAACTACCAGCTTAGCCCAACTAAGGACTAGATCATCAGGCAGTTTTCTAGAGGATCAAAGAACACCACTAGAAATAAAATAAAATGGTCCAATATAGATATTTTTCCAGATTTTGCATTCAAATGTGCCACATGGTTTTGGAATTGCCACTATGCTGCTTGGGGTGGTGAATGACATACCCAACTTCTGGGTAAAAAGAAGTAGAGGCAATAAACTGTCTTGCCACATGGATTTTACATTTTTGGATATAGTCGCATACTTGGAACAAGAACGAAGAGAGGAACATAAACAATGGTCTGCCATTTAATATTAACTGTAATAATTTGAATATGGTAATATTTAACCCAGTTCACATGTAAGGAAATTAACCAAATATGTAAGGACCTTGCCACATGTCTCTCTATATTACATAAAATAAATGGATCTCAAACTCAAGTTCAGTTAAACTGAATTCATGCCTTGTTTCTACTTCACAAGCTTTAAACTAATATAAATTACTGTATAGATTGCTATAAAACATGTTCATCTTTATTAAGCAAATTTTAATTATTGATTTAAATGTTAATGGTCAACCTAAAGCCTGCATGCCCCATGATCCAACAAGAATCACTGCCTAGATGTAGACTTAACTTTACATACAAACTCATTTTCAATAAAGGAAAAGGCCACAGTAAGAAACAATACTGAACCAAATACCTATATGATGATGAAGAGCTATATCCCTCTGTAACTGTAGAGGAGAAGGAAGGGACTACAACACACTGGTCTTGTGTTTAAGTGATTATAAGCTGCTTACATATACTAACTGTATCCAAAAAAGACCAGAGAATTTTTATGACAGCCTTGGAATTGCAAATAGGTGGCATATCTGGAGCTCAAGTCACCTTTCCCTAACTCCCAAAGGACAGAAGTGAGCTAAGTTAAAAGCTACTTTATGTTATTTATAGCAAAATCAATATATTTAATAAACAAGAAAGTAACCCTAAATCATACAAATTTAGGAGTTCTATGAGACTCTATTTTGCAAGTAAATTACTTACATAACTAGAAAATATATATTTCTCTCTTTCAGCAACAAACAAATCTTTTATAATGAAAAAAAATTATAATGCTATTGCAATACATACTAGATTAGCTGAAGGATTGTAAGGATGCTACAGAGTGCTGTCCTTTAAGAACTCCCTGTATCAGTTATATCAACTCTAATGTTAACACTTCATTTGACAATTTTTTTTTGGTAGATTTATGTAAACTAAGAAATGGAATGGATGGAACACTTCTAAATAAAACTTCAGACCTTCATCAAGTATGACCATTTTTCTCACTAATGTTCTGTTTCTAGCTTTGGATAAAATCCATGGTTATGTCCTTATATTTTGTTTTAATTTCTCCTTAGTATCCTCTGATCTTTCTAGTTTTCGTCATCTTTTATGATCTTGAGAATTTTGAAGAAGGTTGAGTATGTCCCTCAATTTGGACTATCAGCTATTTTTTTCATTATTGGATTGACATTATGAACTCTCAGGAAGATTGTCTTTCTCATATATCAGGGAATATGTGACATCATATGAGTTAATGCTAGTGATTAAAATTTGATCTTTTAGTTAGAGAGCTGTCAGTTTTCAAAATTTTCCCATGCTGTCCTCTATTAATTAAAAATGTCATTAAGCCAGTTTATGCTTGAAGTAATATAATAAAGTTCCACCTCCTAAAAAGATATATAGATATAGATATGCTAAATGCTAAATACATGCTGTAATTAATAAGTATTTGGAGAAAGATTTTTTTTTAAGCATTGCAAATATTTCGTTTTTCCTTAAACATTTGCACATCAATTTGGCATTAACCTATGTTTTTTATTGGCAACAACTAGTGCTGTGTAATATTGGTTACTTTCTGTTTACTTTATTCTTTCTAAATTTATTAAAATTGTGCTGTGAGAAATACATTTCTCATAACCCAATTTTAAATATATTTATACAATATGGGTGCTGGTATTTAGTTTATATTTTTTATTTCTGAGACAATACCATCACTTTTTATGTATTAGTTCACTTATTTATTCAAATATTTCCTCTTCCTTTGTGTTACCTCTTTTGTTCTTTGACATGCCACACATAATTATATTTTATTTTGTATTATTTATTTTATCTTTTGGACTTAATTACTCTCGGGAGACAAAATGCTCCAGGCTAATCTTATTTTTCCTCAGTCTTGCTCTTAGAAGCAGGACTTGTTTTTCCAGAGGATGGTATTAGAAACCATGATCTGGGTGCCAGGTATGATCAAATCTACTGGATTATCAAAACTTAACATCCCTCTCAACAGCCAAAACAATGAGGTATATATAATATCATATCGTATCTTATGTACACATGATTATTGTATTAAATATGTAAGATAATTTTATGGCCTAGGATATAGCCCTTACTGGTGTAATGTTTTATGTGTTCTTGAGAACTTGTATCTTCTTGTTGGTAAATTAATATTCTATAAATGTAATTTAGGCCAAGATGATTGATAGTGAAATTCCAGACACTTGTATGGTCACTAAGATAACAAATTAAAAGTTTTTTAAATTTTCTGGCATCTGCAATTATTTTGAATTTTGACATTTTTTCTTCAATGCAAAAACAATAGGAACATTATTCTACTGTTTATATAATTAAAATTTGTTATTTCTTTTATCCTCATTCTCTTTAAACTACTAGGATAAGAACAGAAAACTAAGAATAAGAAAAGCAGCCACTGATCATTAGGACTTTGTACAGTAAGAATAGCTAGGTCTTGGTGTAACTCTGATGAAGCCAACCATTCTCAGATTTAAAAAAAAAAACTGAGATAAGGTCACTTTGTGACATATATAGAAAAATTCAACATGTCTGAACACAAATTAAAAATGATGCCAGAGCCCAAATTGTAAAAATCACTAAACAGGTTTGTGTGGTTAAGTTTAGCTATTTCTGCTTTTTAATCTGTTAGAAATTTATTTTCCTTCTGCTAAATATTCCATCTTTCTCAACAAACATTTTTAGTATACTCCATCATAAAAGTAATTCTGTTAATGACTAACAGTGATTCCCCATTTATTAGATGATTCCTTAAAATCATATCACCCAAGACCTTCACTGTCCTGTTCAAATATTTCATCTGAGAAAAATCCTCTTCAGAAAGGTTACCATCTCCTTGCTGTTCCAAACATCCAAAGGTCTTTGATAATGGTTTGTTCCTTGTATAATTTGCTAGTTGAGTATCAACAGACACAAAACAGCTTGGTGAGAACTGGAGGAGGACAAAAAAACAATCAGCCCTGGGACAGCCACATGATGAATACTCATACTTTGATATAAATGGCTTTCCAGATAAAACAGTTTAGTTGAGGGAAACAATGGTGTTCTATTCATCTGTGTGTTTCTGTTGTGAAATGGTGTACTTAATATAATAGAAGCTCAATGAATATGATTATTTTTTATGATTTCTTAATTTGTTCTTTTTTAGTTTTACACGACAGTAGAATGTATTTTGACACGTCATATATACATGGAGTATAACTTCCCATTTTTGTGGTTGTACATCATATGGTCTTGTGTTCATATATGAATACAGGCAAGTTATGTGTGATTCTTTCCACTGTCTTTTTAAATTCATACATCCTCCTTTACCCCCAATCCATCCTGTCCAATCCAATGAACCTCCTCTACTCCACCACCCCGCCCAAAGCCTATTTTGACTCAGCATCCACATATCAGGGAGAACATACAGCCTTTCATTTGTTGGGGTTGGCTTATTCCACTTAGCATGACAGCCTGGAGTTCCAAGAATTTACTGGCAAATGCCATAATTTCATTCTTCTTTATGGCTGATTAATATCCCATTGTATATATGTACCACATTTTCTTTATCCATTAATCTGTTGAAGGTACATGGGTTGGATCCATATCTTAGTTATTGTAAATTGAGCTGCTATAAACATTGATGTGACTGTGTCATGATACTATCCTGATTTTAAGTCTTTTGGATGAATGCTGAGGAGTGGGATAACTATGTCAAATGGTGGTTCCATTCCAAGTTTTCTGTGGATCTCCACACTGCTTCTCAGAGTGGTTGCACCAATTTGCAGTTCCACCAGCAATGATTCTATATTTAGAAGACCCAAACAACTCCACCAGAAAACTTTTAGAACTCATAAATGAATTCAGCAAGTAGCACAATATAAAATTTATATCCATAAATTGTTTGCATTCCTCTACATCAGTGATGAATCAACTGAAAGAGAAATTAGAAAAATTATCCCAGTCTCAATAGCTTGCAGGAAAATAAAATATTTGGGAATTAATCTAACAAAAGGAGTGAAAAGCCTCTACAATGAAAATTACAGAATGCTAAAAAAAGAAACTGAAGACCTTAGAAGATAGAAAGATCTCCCATGTTCTTGGATAGGTAGAATTAGTATTGTCAAAATGCTCATATTACCAAAAGTGTTATACCCTTTTAATATAATTCCTATTAAAGTTCTGATGATGTTCTTCACGTAAATAGAAAAAGCAGCCAAGAAATTCATTTGGAAAAAAATAGAGGCTCAGAATAGCCAAAGCATCCTCAATGAATACATTTGAATGGATAGATAACATACTAATTTTTAAATATTCATGTTTTAGAAATTATAAAAGGACATAATGAAGACCATACACATACTTTGGAAAAAAGTATATAATGAGTAAGATGGTAAAATTTTAAAATTATACAATAAAATTTTATCTCGAACATGACTATGAATAGAGTATGCAGATGTTGTTACAAATACTCTTAAAAAAACTGAATGTTTGCTTCCCATCTCTCATTACATGACATGTTGAAAGAACATTGGCTCTAGCGTAGAATTTCTGTGGCCTAATTTTCCATTCACCCTCCTGCATTACAGTCCTATCCAAAATACACCACTAGTCCTTTGCAAGACCAGTCTCCTGTAAGTAGTGACCAGTTTCCATGGAGGCCCCTCAAAACTTTATTCCTAATGCATTTATAAATTAAATTTGAGCTATCTCACAACAGAATTGATACAATTTTCCTAAGATTCCAGTTTATCATTAAATTCATTAGATTAAACATTTTTAGCCTCTGGGATATCATTCAGGATCCCACAGTAAACTTTCTCTATTAAGCTAATGATGCACTAAATGGCAAGCTGAAGACCTGAAAGAATAAACTTATCTCTTTGAGAACAGGACTTCTCCCATAGGGAAGAATTTGGACATCAGGAAAAATGATGGCTCATTAATACCCAACCATGAACTACACAATCAATAATCTAATAACCCAGACGTTCTCTTTATGTAGTAAAGTGATTATATATTATTAATATTCTTGTTAAAACATTGATAATGCAAAGCTTATCAGCTAATTAAAGCACTTTCTACTAGATAAATATAAAAGAAAGTAAATTTCCAATGTATTTTTGTCAATTGATTACCTTACAAACGGATTTACTAGCATCATGTTTAATTATAGCCCTTTTTGCTGTTACTGGGAAGAAATTTTCTTTGTAAAGTTGCTTTTATAATCCCCCCTTTACTTCAAAATTTCATGTTATAAAAAAGTAAATTTCTCTGGATTTAAAATATTATATTCATATGCTCATGAATATAATATATTCATATATAATGTATATACATATATACACACTTAAAATTGGTAAATTGTGCAAAACTTTTAAAAAATAAAAAAGTATTATTGCTGAAATTAATGGTTTTCTGTTTTTAATATCTCAATTAAGAAGCTAGGTGAACTAATGAAGTTATAGAAAAACTCCTAAATGACTAAGCTATATATTGAATTTTTATTGTGAAATAATTATAGACAGAGTAATTTAAAACAATAGTGGAAATCATGTGTATGCTTTACCCAGCTTCCCTCAGTGGTGACACACATCTATAGTACAATAACAAAACCAAGAAATAGGCATTGAAATTTTACTTGTGAATTGGAGTACAGACCATGTGTAGTTTTAATGTTCATTAAAACTTGCATTCATTTGTGTGGCTGCACACATACTATAAATAGTTTTGTTTGCTTTCATCCCATATGAAGTTTTGTGCAATTCCAGTTTGGTTAGCTTTACAATTCCATCTGAGAAATGTGAGAGATGAAATAGAATTGTCATGCTGAAATAATATCTAAAAATTAGTAAGATACAAAAAATAAAATCATTTGTGCTGAAAAAAAAAACAAATAAAATGTGATCATCTAATATCACTAGGCTATATGGCAACTGCCTTGAATACATTACAGACAGAATATGTGTGAAAAATGCATTGGAGCTCTTCAAATGTGATAAAAAGTCATAAAAGTCAGTAGCAAAATCAGATTTTTTGCATATCAGAACTTACATTGTCAATGATTTTTAAACACTTGCTTAAAATACAAAATTTGTAATAGTTTTATAGATATATATTTTTATAATAGAGAAATTAATATTTAAATTTCTTACAGAAGAAATTAGCGTTTCTTTTGCATTAAATAATAAAAGAAGCATTCAGTTTCACTAGATACCAGTTTTAGAGGGAAAACACACAGAGTTCCCAAAATCAAGCTGAGAAAGAATATCAAAATTAATGATGAGGGCTGGGGATGTGGCTCAAGCGGTAGCGCGCTCGCCTGGCATGTGTGCGACCCGGGTTCGATCCCCAGCACCACATACAAAGATGTTGTGTCCACCGAAAACTAAAAAATAAATATTAAAATTCTCTCTCTCTCTCTCTCTCTCTCTCTCTCTCTCTCTCTCTCTCTCTCTAAAAAAAATTAATGATGACATGTAGAGATATGGTTCATAGGCTGAGAATAGATAGAACTTCTGAACATTGACCAATAACAAAAAGACAAAGTCTGTAACCTGAGCAAAGAAAAATGTTTTCATGAGTGAAACTAAGAAAAGAGATTGGTTTAATATTAAAATGGCTTGCATTGCATGATACTATAAAATAACAAAATAAGAATAAGGGAAATATCTATCACCTAAGTCTAAAATTCTCCATTGTGGTTTCTTGGGGTGGTGGAGGGAAGATAGAGTTGAGAGTAAAAACTCATTACTGAAGCTAAAGTTGATCAATTTTTTTCAGAATTTATGAGAGGAAAATTTATGAACATAAGCTATAACTAACTTTAAAGTTGGTAATGAGATTTCCCTCTCCACTTCTTCCCAATGATCCATATTTTATCTCAACAAGGTATTCTTGGTTGAAACAAATTAAAACTATTTTGTGTCAACTTTGTCTTCAACTTTTACAGTTGAAGCTTGTATATCTGATAGAGAAATAACTCTTTACAAGGATTAAAAATTACAGTATATTACAAAAGAAGCCACATTATCATGCATTGTAAGTTAGATAAACAATAAGATAGACAAAGCAGAGGGGTAAGGGAAAAACATGTTTTCTAGAAAGGGCTCACAATCTTTAGTGGTTAACTACCTCTCTGAGCCTTTACCACAAATGAGATGAATTACTTCTGTTGTTGCTGGATATTCTTTATCTGGCATTACATTTAAAAAATAGTTAATATTTAATTGAGAACTGAATGCAATGATAAAAATCATTAAAGAGTAAAGTGAGGAATTTCATCTAATTCTGGGAAGATTATAATAATTTATTTTAGAGAAAAACAAAAAGACTTATTTATATTTTGAGGATATAGTTAGGGATATGCACTTGTGACTGCATCCAATTTGGCAAGATTGTTAAAATAGGATTGTATTAATGATACCTAATCTATGTCATCCAGAAGGAACTGTAACCCACTTAAAAGTTCATGATGAATATACTCTCCGTTCTTATATGTGGTTCCTTCAGTCACTGGCAGTTGTGATCAAAATTGGAAAGAAACAAAACTCATTTTATATTGCTGCATAGCAAATTACCACAATCTTTACTTAAAAAGTAACAACTTATTACTTTGCAATTTTCAAGAGTAAGAAATCTGAGGGTGCATTGGTTGAATTACACATTTGTATCTCATCAGTTTGAAGTCAAAGTGGTAGTCAGGGGTGTGGTCTTTTCTGAGGGCCTGGATCTTCTGTTATCGCTGGTTGTCAACAAAACCCTTTCCTTCAGATTGTATGACCAAAAGGTCCATTTCCCATAGCTGTCCACTAGGACCCACTATCAACCATTAAACCACTCTGACTTTGACACATGACTTCCTTTCAAAATATAATAGTTTACTTTGTCTTGAGGTCTGTAGGAGAGCACTTTCAAAATTTATCTTTTTTTTTTTACAGGACTCATCTGATTAAGTTGAACTCAATCAGAGTAACCTTCCTTTGATTAAATCAACTAGTTATTTCACCGTATTTATTGGCCCTTGTCACATTTAGTGGGAGATGATTATAAAGAACACTTACATCATGGGGTAAAAATCTTTGGAGGCATCTTAAGTACTGCATACCACAACCACAGAGGACAACAACTTATGGCAGTCATATAATAGAAAAAAATAGAGAAATTGATAACAGTAAATGAAATCAGAAGATGGCTCTTTTCACACATGAAGCCAAACTGGTATAAGAAACCAAAAATGAAGTGACTATATACGATGCAAAACCATTAAGTGGCTCATCACACCACTCTTGAAAACATATTTTCAGGCAATAATGAAACTGAAAATATTCAGGGCATAATACCAGACAAAAATATTTAATTACATGTAATAGTATCTCTGTAAATCTAAACAGGGTTTATACTAGAAATTTAAAAATTCTGAATGCATGTACTTTAAGAGTGATAGTCAATATTTTGGAGACATATTACACAAAAAATAGTAGTCTGGGCAATAAAATTAATTAGTAAATTATGACAAAATAAAAATGTAAACATGTAAAATGTCATAAACTTATCAAGGAATTATCAGAATTAATCAAAAAGCTTAAGAGTTTTTAGTTTTGAACAACAATGCTTAGAAAAATAATAACAGTAGGTTTAGATACAGAAATAGTACTTAGATTCAAAATCTATTATATTCAATGGGAAAGACCATTATGAAATTTTAGATGAACATATTACTTATAGGTCAATAAAATTATTGTTTTTCTTTTAAGTGAAGATAGAGTCATGAATACAGAAACAAAATCTTTGAATTACATAAAAATGATGAAGAAATTTTTGATTTCTCATATAATTTCCACAAGTTACACAAAATATCAAAATATATTAATGTGAAATTGTATAAATTTATGTTCAAACTTAGAATTAGACTACACTATCTGTATGAAGAGTTAAAAGTGCTCCATAAAATTATTCCATGAGAATTATTTTTTTAATGTAACAAATACAAAATTTAATAGATATAAAATGATAAATTAAATAATGAAATGTTATTAGTCACATTTTGGCTACAATATTAGGAGATATGTAGGTTTTGGTAAATTTTCTTTCCTTTTTTTATTTTTTTATTTTTTATTTTTTATTTATTTTTATTGGTTATTCAAAACATTACAAAGATTGCAGAATCACATCGGTTACACATCCACATTTTTACATAATGCCATAATAGTAACTGTTGTATTAGAATTATCAGTTAAAGATGTATTAAAAGTAATGTTTCTAAATAACTTATCTGAAAAATTTCCCAGTAGTTTCAGAGCCTATATGATCGTATTAAGAGTTTCAGTGGAAGTTGTATCAATGGAAAAATTCTTCTAACAATTAAAATTCATCAAAGATTAGTTTCAGTATTATATTTATTTACTAAAAGTGTTAATGTTGCTTTAATCATTTAATTGAAAATGAAGTTTATAAAAATAATAATTTTGAGGAAACAATAAATTGATTTTTAATGAATGAGTCTAAAAACCCTTATCAATCAAGAAATCATCTTAAGACAGTTTTCTTATTTAGTATGAAAGTATTACACAAAAATAATTGTTATGATTTATGAGTTTGTTTTGTTATAATATTACCAACTTCCAATCATACTATTATTTTTATAAGTAATAAGATGTTTTTATGGTCAAAGCTTCATATTTTAGCATTTTTAAATGGCACTGGTTGCCTTTTGGGGGAATTGCAGGATTGCTGACTTATGTAGCAATCCTATACATATATTACAATCCCTAATAACATTATTTATTTTAAAGCTCAAATTGTCGAGAATATGGTCAGTAGAAGTCTTTTCAAGCAGACTTCTTTGTCCTTTGACATACCTACAAAAGACCAGATACAAAGAAAAAAATTTGATTTGCTGAAGCCCAGGACTGATGATTAGGCAGAGAATATGAATGGGAATAACTGCTAATGGCTTTGGGGTTTCTTGTGGGATTGATGAAAATAAATTAGAGAATTGCAATTGTTGCACAACTTTGTAAATATACTAACATCCATTGAATTTTACACTTTAAAAATGGTGAATTACATGACATGGTTTATATCTTAATAAGGTTGTGAAATTAACTGCATCTGAAAAGCTTGTTCATTATTATAAATGAAAGATCTGCTTAATTTTAATACCCCACTGGGTGGGTCTCTGTTATACATGTTCCAATTACCCTACTGTGTCTCTGATGTCCTATTCTGACTCACTGTAAAAACAAATTTTATACCCTCTATTTCTATTGGTATGGTTTAGATCCCAGCACTGAAAAACTTGTGTTAGGCAAAGCAGGAAGGTTCAGAAATGCAATGATTAAGTTATAGCACTGTAATCTCTATAGTGGATTGCTCAATTTGATGCATTAGTAATTTGAATGGATTGCAAGCTGAATACTGTGGGCAGGCAGGTGGGACATGGATGGAAAAAGTAGGTCACTGAGGGCATGAGTATGGGACCACATCTTTTCCCTGGCTCTAATTACCATGAGCTGAACAGCTTTCTTCCACCATACCCTTCCATCATGATGTTCTACATCACAGTAGGCCTAGAGCAATGGAGTCAGCCAATAATGGAATGAACCTCTGAAACCCTAGGCCAAATAAACTTTTCTTTTCTAAATTGTTCTTGTCATGTATTTTGGTCACAGTGAAGAAAAATTGATGGACACACCTATGATACATAGGAGTGTTACATAAAATTTTCAGGCTCTGTTTCACCCATAGTAATGATTCTTCGGGATTATGTTTTTATAAATTTAAGGTCATTGTTATATGAAATGTATTATTTCAATCTATGAAACTGTGAGGTGTGCCAGGAATTCCAACCTAACACCTTAATAGTCATTATTCATTATCTTATTTTTCAGGCTTCTCTAAGTCCCTAAACCTCCTCTGTGTAGTACAGAAAATCAAATTCATGCTAGGAAGTTAATGAATATATATATATATATATATATATATATATATCTTGAGGAAACTGGGATTCCAATTTGTTGTTTCCAGAGACAGGAGTAACTGAAATGAAAATGGCAAAACTAGAATAAATGCTGAGGTATTAATTTAATTGGTTACAGTACCCACATAGGGCCTCTGAACACACAGTATACATGCTGTCAAAATCACATTGTGCTTTGACACCCTGGTCTTGGTTACCAGGCATACCATCCCTCAGGTTTACTCTTCTCACCCTACCTTGGATTTCACACCTACTAAACTGCATCATCACATAAATGTACGCTCTATTATATCAAGACTCTGATTCTGTGTGCTGGACTGCTGTTTTCTCTGGACAGTTTATTATTCTCACTTCATTCAGGTCCTAGCATCACACAAGAGACTCTACCTCTCCCCTCACCCTATTGCCAGATGGCCCATTGTGGTTTGAGAACCTACTTGTAATTTGTAACCATTAATTTCTTGTGAAAGCAGTTGGAAAAGTTTTATATTTTTATATCCAGTAATTTTTAACTTTATAGATGTAGTCAAAGAAAAGTTATATATTTGAGTTTTCATACTACTTGCAATTTGTATTTTTTCCATATAGATCTATTGATTTGAAAGACTAGAAGCAAAGAGAAAGGAAATATTTTCAATATATACTGAACCATGCACTTAATTTATGTAAGTATGAGGGAAATGAAAACAGAAGAACACATCAAAATAATGGAATTTTGATTGTGGGTCTCAATTCATAAATGAGATGCAAGGATCACAAATTGTCATTAGGTGGATTTAATTAATGTATTTAATTAAGTTGCACAATTGTGCTTGTAATGATAAAATTGTATGAGCAAGAACATTGTCACTATTAGATATATATTATCAGTGACAAAATTATTAAAAAAGCAGGTATATGAATTATCAAAGGCCATGTCAGAGAAACATACAAAAAGTTACCAACAATATCAATTTTCTGCAAAGACTTATTTGTAAATATTTTGACCACCAAACTCAATTTTCTTATGTCTTTCTAGGTAAAATGTTTATTTTTTTCTCAATTTCTGAAATATGTTTCTCTATTAAAGAATTTCTAAAACATACCTTGTATGTTAATTAAACATTTAGTCCCAAAACACAGTTACACTATGCAAAATAAGGTCTCATAGAATAGACTATTATAATCAACATGAATTTATAATGGTTGTTTGATTACCCTTATAAGTGTAATTCAAATATAATAAAAATAAGACACATAAAAACTAATTCTAAAAGAATGTTAGTTGAAAATTGTAGCTTTTAATGGCTGAGTCCACACTGATAATAAATAATATCATGCTGTTTAATTACTTGCAGAAACTCTAGCCATTTAAAATAGATATTTCATGACACCAATAATTACAAAAGAACAAATAGATTTGGGGAAAATTTAATTTAGTCATAAATTTAGAAAATGAGAATAAATTATATTTATATATACAGCAGATAGAGATAGATAGAGTTATAGCTATAGCAGTCACTGTGGCTGTACATATAGTTTTAGAGGTAGATGTAAATATACATACAGTTTAATTTAGGAGTAATTGATTTTAGACCTATCTAGTGAATATTCAAAGTATTTTTGACAAAATATGTTTCAAAAATTAATTCCAAATATATGAATATATATTAACAAATAACATAAATATTTGCATTTCATTGAGTTGAAAACATAAAAACACTAATTTTGCCTATTTCAATGAAATATAAATGAAATATTTCAATATAGCAGTCTTGCAAGTATTTTCTTATGTTTATCTTTAAATATTTAACATTGTGATGTTCCTGGAAATAGTGTATTCAAAATGATCATTTTCATTTTTTCATGAATAGTACTAGAAGTGCAATGTACTTTTGTATGTTGATTTCTATACTTCAGTATTACAAAATCCATGTACAAATTCTACTCATCAGTGGCTTTTTGTTAATAATCAAAATTTTGTAACACAAAATGTTTTCTATGTACAAATGCATTTTTATATTTCCTCTCCCTAAACATCATATTTATTATTCTTTTTTATTAATTTTTATTTATATATGAGAGGGGAATACATTACAATCCTTACTACACATATAGACCACAATTTTTCCTATCTCTGGTTATATACACATTATATTCACACCAATTCATACACTTACTTTGGATAATAATGTCCATCACATTTCACCAATTGTACTGGCTTGGAAATCCTCCCCTATTGTACTGGCTTGAAAATCCTGAACAAAATGATCAGAACAGAAGTTCTTGACTGGTTCCAAAATGTCTGAGAAAAAAATATTCCAATTTTTATTCAATGTATGATGTTAGCTGAATTTGTTTTTAAAATGTCTAAATCACAGAAGATTTTGCTTCTACTTTTTTTCAGGTTTTATAATAAATTATTGTTGGATTTTGCCAAAGTCTCTGTGACTACTGAAATGATCACATACTTTTCTTCTTTTTTTTTTAAAGGTGAATTATAGATATGATTTTTAAAATTTAAAAAGCTCCTATCTATTGATTATATATTAACATTTTTATTGCTGGATTTGTTCAATAAAAACATTCCACTGAGAGGATTTTAATGATTACAAGTTATGCGCCATTTTTTAAGAATAAGGGAAAAGGGCTGGGGCTGGGGCTCAGTGATAGCACACTTGCCTGGTATGAGGCACGGGGTTCAATTTTCAGCACCACATATAAATAAATAAAGATCTATCAACAACTAAAAAATATATTTAAAAAAAGAATAAGGGAAAAATAGAACATTGGAAAAGGAATCATATACAACCACAAGAATGGGACCCTAATTAGAACAAGTTATACTCCACATATGTATATCAAACTACATTGTACTGTTATGTATATCTAAAAAGGACAAATAAAAAAATACAAAAAGAAAAACAAAAAACCAAAAAATCCTAAGATAAAAATATTTGCCTTAGCTTCTCTACTGGGCTATTCTGAGGACTGGATAAAGCAATACATATCAAAGTTATCTCAAAATTCTATCATGTTGATACAAAGCATCAAATGAATTTTAGGTTTTGAAAGAAAAAAAAGAATCATATATATGTCTTATTCAAGAAATAAATACCATAAATACAAAAATTAAACCAGAATAACAGATAAAAAAGTAAATTTATTAGTATTTTATTGTTATTGTTTGGTAGCAGGAATTTAACCCAGGGCACTTAACCAATATGCCACATCCTCAGTCTTTTTTATTTTTTATTTTGAGACAGGGCCTTGGTAAGTCACTAAGACGGTCTTTGAATTTGCCATCCTTCTACCTCAGTCTCAGGAGCTTTTGGCATTACAGGTCTGCACTACCATGCCCAGCTAAAACAAACAGTATTTAAAGAAGACTTTATATCATTTTAGCACAGTATATTTGGAGAAGACAGCGAATAGTGAAGACAGCACAGGAATAGGCTAATGTCCAAAACACAACAATAAAAAACAAAGCAAAGTAAAACAAAACAAAAAACCTGAGAATAAACAGGTTTATATGAAGTAGAAAATTTCTTTACAGAGGAGAGATTTAGCAGAAAAATTAACTAATGACCAGAATTTAAGGTTTGTTAAGTAATTGAATACCAAATTTGAGCTAATCCTTTATATACTTCGTAAATAATTTAGTATTATATTTAAATGATCAAATAAAAATTAAAACATTATTAATTTGGAAGTGAAAACAAGAAAAGCATCAAATAAATGTAGGATTACAGATGGAGAATATACCCTGAAGATTACTAAAGCATCCTCAAAAATCCTCAGAAAGACAGTAAAGCATGTAAGACTTATTGCAGTTTGAATCACCAAGCCAAGTTGTGGTAGCTGAATTTCAGAGACTAAGCAGAGGTGGAGGTACCTAAGATTGTTTCAAAATTATGAAACTAGTTTTTGAGAAAAATGGCAAACACTGTGTTTTAAAGAAAAATAGTAGACAAATGACTTGTAATTCAGGACAAATAAAGAAAATAAAATTAAAGTGTTTAATTGAATTTAAGATTGACACATCAGACGTAATGATTACTATTCAATGCAAAAAGATGTTGGGAAATGGATCATACCCAGAGAGTAAAGATCTTCAAGTAAGCAAGACTAAAATTTTTCCATGTATTTTGAAAATCATAATAGTGTTAAAATTTTAATTACACCATTGTAATGAAATGAAAGTCTACTTTTGGACCTGAGGATATAGCTCAGTTGGTAGAGTGCTTGCCTTGCATGAACAAGGCCATGGGTTCAATCCCCAGCACCACCCACACATACAAAAATAAAGTCTACTTTCAACATGAAATTTGCAGAAAGATAAAATAAAGAAGTGTTTCTTTAAAATGTGATGGAATATTACTAAGCAATAAAAGAGAATAAAATCATGGCATTTGCAGGTAAATGGATGAAGTTGGAGAACATAATACTAAGTGAAGTTAGGCAATCTCATAAAACCAAATACCAAATGTTTTCTCTGATATAAGGCAATGGATTCATAGTGGGGTTTGGAGGGGGGGCATGGGAGGATTAGATAAACTTCAGATAGGGCAAAGGAGTGGGAGGAGAAGGAAGGGGGCATGAGGGTAGAAAAGATGGTTGAATTAGATGGATGTCATTACCCTAAGTACATGTATGAAGCCATGAATGGTGTGAATATACTTTGTATACAACCAGAGTTATGAAAAATTGTGCTCTATCTGTGTAATATGAATTGTAATGCATTCTAAAGTCATATACTACAAATTAGAATTTAAAAATTTAAAAAAATGTGAAACAAAGCTTAGTTATACTAGTTATGCAGGAAATCTGGGAAATATAAGCCAACCACCACTTTTTATTATGAAATTTCAAATTTATCATCTGTACAAAAATTAGCATCTGATGGCACTAAATGTTTTTAAGAATGTGGAGCAATAGGTAGTGTGTATGTATTTCGGAAAGAAGTGTATGTGTATATATATATATATATTTTTTTTTAATTTACTTGATTTTATTTTTTAAATTAAATGACATCAGAATGCGTTGAAATTCTTATTACACATATAGAGCACAATTTTCCATATCTTTGTATATAAACTATGTTCATGCCAATTCATGTATTTATACATATACTTTGTTTTTTATAATTATAATTGCATTATAATTCTTATTACTTTTGTATATATGTGTAATAAGAAGTGTATATTGTTACAACCATGAAAAGCGATTTCCTGTTTAAGTTTTTATCCTAGAAATAATCTGGTAAATGAACAACATTTACACAATTGAGGAGGGTCACCAGTTTACTATTTATAAGATGAAAAAAAAAAGAGACTTGTTTTGATAAATTATATTTAATTCAAATGCTGGAATACTTTTCATCAGTAACAAAATGTACGTGGGTACATACATGAATATAACCAAAGAAAAAAATAACCTAATTCAGAAATAAATGACACTTTTAAGTTTGTTGATAGTAAGAAATTATCCAAATAAAGCACATAAATGAAATGTATCATATGAATGCCCAAATATGAACCAAATATTTTAAAAGTACATGGTACTAATGCACACAAACTTCAAATTACAGTATGATGGTAAATTTAGTTAAGGGGATTAGGATAGGGCTTTGGTAATAGTAAAATTGTTTATTTCTTAAGAAGAAAAATGTACAGTAAACAATACAGTAATGCTAGATTGTTTGTTTAGCAAATACAAATACTGAAAGTAAGCTATAATATTAATTCTTGTGAATTTAAATAACTCAATATTAATCATTTCAAAGTAAATAGTAAAGATGAATGGACCATGTCTTTTTCCCAATATAGGGTGACCTGGATTTAAGTACCTCCCTAAAATATTTTTTCTTTTCTTTAGGGACATTCAAAACTGCTTTACTTCTTTGTGAATCCAAAGCATGACTAGGTTTTCTGTATGCAAAACAAGAGAAACTTCCCTGATTAAAACTAATAAAGTCTCTGATGAGCAACTACATATAAAATTTCCTTTTGATTTGTCTTTGGCCCATTAAAATGGGCTGTATTAAAATTTAAGTATGGCTTCTAAGGCATACACATACCATTAAATTTGCAGGAATAATGAAGCCAACCAATTTTATTCCTCTTTAATAATGCATTCCTATATTTGCTCTTAAGGTAAGGTTAGCATTTATTTATTGATCATGATGCATTATCTACACTGTGGAAACTACTAAGCAGTTTTCATCTCCTGTGATATTTCTAAATAATTCAGAAACTAATTTCTGTTTTCTTTCTCTCCTTAAAGTTTGTCTCTTTTAATCGTACAAAATTTAAGTGACCTACAGCTTAGTTTGTTTCTATATTGTCCAGATTTTACAAGTGATATAAAGTAACCAGATAGAATTTGCAGACATAAGTATCCCCAATAGTTTCATCTTTCTCTACATTAGCATCTTTCCTTTACAAGTATTTAGGGGGGAAAACACAAAATAATAAAAGAATATACATTTTCAAATTACCTCTCCATCTAAGCTCCATCGTCTCTCTCACACTATTCACCTAGCCAGATACTTTGAAATGTCATTATTTTCTCACTTCCCAAAAATTATTAAAAAATGGAAATCTGGCTCTAGCCTCCATTTAAAATCTGGGGAAATTTCTCTTGTTAATATCAACAGTTATTTCTTAGTGTCTTATTTGACCTTTCTTTAGCGGGTGACAATATGTAACATTCTCATTCCCACTTCCCCAGAGAAATGATATATGAGGGTTAACTATGGTCTTAAAAGACACCTTGAGGTGGAAAAATAACAGCAATAAATGAACAGTTAAAAAAATCATTGAATTTTCTGCCCTGTTAATTCTATACTTCACAACTCATACTGCGTAAATTACTTTTTTTGTTGAGTTTTGCTTTCTTTGAAGTCATTTTCTGAATCTACACTATTTCCATTTTAACTCAGATACTGGCTTATTTTTTTTCTCTCTGGGTGTGTTGCTTTTTTGTTGTTTGTTTGTTTGTTTGTTCTTTTGTTTTCTGTTTACCAAAGCTTATATCATTGAATTTGTCATTGACTAAGCTAAATATTTTTTTGGTAAATCACCTTATATCTCATGCCTCAGTTGCCTGAAATTAAATCAGGATACTAACAACTATCTCTGAAGTAGTTAAATCATAAGTCACAGATAGAGAAACTAACCAATTGAACAAAATAAAGACCCCTAAAATAGTCTAATACTTGCATTATCAAATAGATTTTTGCAATGGCAGGGTCATATGCCAAAATCTATTTGACAAATGATATATGTGGTTGGACAATCATGCCTAAAATCATTACAATAAGTCAAATCTAAATGTCTCACATTTGATCTAGGTGCAAAAGGAACAATAATAATAACACTTTCAAAAGAATACATGAGAGAACATCCTGTGGCTCCAGAATATTCATGTTTCTTTAAAACACACACACACACACACACACACACACACACACACACACACTCTACAGGACATTCAGAAAACAAAAAGTTAAATCAGAGTAAGATTTACAAATTCAGATCATAAAAAATAGCCAGTTAGAGAGTACCTACAGATTGGGCAAAGATGCTCATAACACATAGAGCAAATAAAAGAAAACTAGTATTCACTATTTTTAAAGGATTCATATAAATTCTTGAGCTGGATAGTCCAACAGAAAAAAAAATGGGCAAAAAGAATTGAACAATTTATTATATATAAGTAAAAACTTGTGAAACTAATTTAAACTGTTGGTTATCTTGATGAGGGTTTTATATGGGATAAAGACATAACAGAAAGGAATAATAGAAGGGCTTCTGGAGCCTTGCAATTTTCTTTTTATCTGCATCCTGATTATATGAGTATTTTTAATTTCTGAAAAACAATCAAGCTGTAGTCCAATAATTTCACTATGGGCCAGTTTATATATGGTGGTTGACCTATAGTAAACATCACATAAATGTCAGATCTTACTATTTTATCAGTGACCTTGTTTTTTTTTATCTTCCTATGAACATAACAGACTATTTTTCTGTTTGCTTTAGGAACTTTTTTAGAAGTTTTTCTTCTGACGCTTTTTCAGGGTAATACCATCCTACTCCTTATGGTGTAGAATTTTTATAGACCTCATGTTGATTTTTTTCCTGTTTGCTCATCCTTGAACAAAGGAACATCTGCTATGCTGGGTGCTTGCCAACAGTGGGGTGTACCGACTGCACTTGACCCCCACTTACTGTTCACATGATAGCTTGTAGACTCTCCCACATGGATGTAAAACAGAGAGCAGGTTGACACAGACACTGACTTAATTTTTGGAGCCTAACAGAGATTCATGTAGTGCCTTTCTATCAAATTGAAGGGCATCTTTTTTTTTTTCCTGCAGAATTTCCCCATTCTCTAATACACAAGAAAAAGAATTTTTGTCTCATTCCAAGGACTTCAAAATGTGTCCCTCAAAAGTGAGTTGAAGTGTTCATTTAAGAGAAGTCTTTTAAAAAAATATATACAAGAGAGTTCTGTATATTGTTTGATTCGAAAGAAAATTAAAGAATTTAAGTTCTAAAATGGTTTCAAAAGGAATAATTCATAGATAATATAAATTCTCTGACCAGATAGAGAACATGGAAACCTGCAACAAGCTCCTTCCAACCTTTATATGCAACTACTCATAAAATGATCAAAGGTATATTTACAATCATGTAAAAACTACAATTTTGGAGAGTGATTAGGTTTCTTTTTGTCTCCAAATGCTCAGTAAGCTATTACCTTGATACTGTCATTAAAGGGGAAAAAAAAATGACACAGTTGAGAGACAAGAAATTGCCTGGACATCTCAGAGGAAAGTGTGTGGTGGCTGCCCTGCTTTCTGGTTTGTGCAAAACTTTGGTTTCTGAAGTATGAAGAAGAAGTAGAAAAAAAATAACCAGGGATGAGCAGTAAGAGAAGAAAGAACAAGAGCTATATTGAGAATTTAAATATTCAGTCAGTATATTCAATATGCAGTGATTGAGTGATATGCAGAAGAAGGCTGAGTTACTTAAATTCATTATCTCAAATATTTTTAAAAATCTCCTATGATGTAGGTATACTCATTTTAATTTTATATAAAGAAAAATTGGAAATTAAAACTAGTAAGTACTTCACTGGAGACCATATACCAAGACAGTAATAGGGCTCCAATTAAAATCCAGACAGTAATCATCCAAATACTTATTGTGTTTATGTCCTATTATGAAACTTTTAAATAAAGTTTGAATTACACATAACAATATGTGTGTTTTATGGTATTCTTATTAAATAAAGCAACAGTAGAATTACTGCTATCATAATTTGATGAATATAGTCACTAAAACTATATAAATATTATTAAAATTAATTTAACATGAATGAACTTTAGTTATCAGCATTGCTAAAAGTCAAAATAATATTATATCACTCTTATTGGGAGGTAGTTTTTTGGGGGGTGGAGTATCAGGGATCTAATCCAGGAGCACTTGATCACTGAGCAACATTCCCATCCATTTTTTAAAATTTTATTTAGAGACAGGGTCTCACTAAGTTGCTTAGAGCCTTGCTAAGTTGTTGAAGCTAGTCTTGAACTCATGATCTTCCTGCCTCAACCTCTCAGTTGCTGGGATTACGGGTGTGGATCACCATACCTGACTCACTGGGAGAATTTTAAAACAAAAATTCCAAACTAAATATACTACTTTCCTGTAAACATTTTAAATATTATGCATAAAAATTAATGTTTAAATGTAGGAAAAAGTATGTGATATATGAAGGAACAAATTTTACTCAATTTTATTCTAGGCACTTGGGAAAGACTTGATTTATAAGATTACTTAATAAATACTTTTTGAAATTTATAAAGTACTTCTATACACTGAATTAATCTTACAAATCTATTAGATGTGTTCAGAAACATCTCTCCTAGTTTCATTTCATTGCTTGAAATTCTTTCCTATACAAATATACCTCTCAGTGTATTGTACATCTATTTTAGTAATGCTGTCCACATAGTAAGAGTCATTCTGCAAGTATTTGATTAAAATTAAAAGTTAATTGCCGTGCATTTTCTAATGCATTTTAGACATTTTCTACATATATAAATTGGATAAAGTCCTTAAAAGTAATAAGATTTTCTACAGTAGTTTTCACCTTACATTTCACATCTGCTTTTCTTTTTTGTGTACAATGTGGCACTCTGTGGAATATTGCAGTAATAGGAATGCTGCCCTGTTTTATTTATAACTGTGTATCCTTGTCGTCATCTGTGTACACTAATTTTTTTTTTAAAGATAGAGTGAGAGGAGAGAGAGAGAGAGAGAGAGAGAGAGAGAGAGAGAGAGAGAGAGAGAGTTTTTAATATTTATTATTTTTTAGTTCTCGGCGGACACAACATCTTTGTTTGTATGTGGTGCTGAGGATCGAACCCGGGCCGCACGCATGCCAGGCGAGCGCGCTACCGCTTGAGCCACATCCCCAGCCCATGTACACTACTTTTTTAAAATTTGTGATTCGATTGCCTATTCGGGTGATTTTATATCAGTAAAAGCTCTGCTGTCTGTCACTGTCACTCCATTGTCAGAACCTTTCATTTAGATGAAGTTTTTGTTAGCTGGTGACTGAATTATAGCTTCCTTGCTCACTTAGGAAATCACCCCTATTTTCAACGCCATAGGAAAGTAATTGTAAATCACACAAATCTTCAGTACCGTAATGGCCCAAGGAGGAAATCTAGATGTCTATCCTAGTCTCTGAAGACTTATTATCTAGGCCAACCAGCCTCACTTCTATTCACCACACACTTTCTCTGTTCCTCAAACCCAACACATTTCATTCACTGCATTTGTCACACTACTTCCCCGTGTAAGATTTTGAAATACATTCCACCTTAAAGCCTAAAAAAAAAAACTTCTTCCAGAAATCCACATTTTCATAGCTAATTATATTTTATGGGACAGTTCAATTGTCATTTATTCCAATGTCACATTTCCTTCCAAATATCCAGAGCATTTTTCTGAAATTTTTTGATGACAAACTTGAAATAATAGCTATTTAGATACATATCTTGCTCCAAAAGCAAGGTTAGCATATGATACAAATGTTTATATGTGTCAGTTTCATCTCTTCTTTAATCACTACAGTGTCTTACAATGACACATGTTCAGTTGCCACTGAATACATTATCCACAAATATATCATGGCACTTGATAGACCTTGTCTTCAATTCTAGCCTTTATATTTGCAGCTGTATAACCATTGGCTATACATTTACTCTCTTTGATCCTATTTCCATATAAACATATGAAAATGATGGTGGGGAGAAATATATAATGTATATACAAAATCTGACATGAAATAAATACTTAGGGGCTGGGGATGTGGCTCAAGCGGTAGCGCGCTCGCCTGGCATGCGTGCGGCCCGGGTTCGATCCTCAGCACCACATACCAACAAAGATGTTGTGTCCGCCGAGAACTGAAAAATAAATATTAAAAATTCTCTCTCTCTCTCTCCCCTCTCTCACTCGCTCTTTAAAAAATAAATAAATAAATAAATACTTGGTACCTGTTAATCTTCTAATTTCAAATACACAAAAATTTTAAGATACTGGTATCTAATGAACCAAGATTCCTTCCCTTTCTTTAAAACATTACTCAAATCATACTCTTTTACATTTATTCATATGTCTTTTAATTTTTCTCTTACTCTGGTATTTGTCTCTTTCAGTTATCAAGGGAAAACGTATCCAGGAATTTTTTTTATTGATTATTTAAAACATTACATAGCTCATGATATATCATCTTTCATACATTTGACTCAAATTGGGTTTTGAACTCCCATTTTCACCCCAAATACAGATTGCAGAATCACATCTGTTACATATTCACATTTTTACATAATGCCATATTAGTGACTGTTGTATTCTGCTACCTTTCCTATCCCCTACTATCCCCCCTCCCCTCCCCTCCCCTCCCCTCCCATCTTCCCTCTCTACCTCCCCTGCTGTTGTTCAATTCTCTCCCTTTTTTTCCCTCCCCCTTGCCCCTCATAACCTCTTATAATTTTATGTATCAGAAATTTTCTTCTGTGGCCAATCTCTCCAAAAGTTTTAAGGATAATTCAGAAAATTTAGTTCTACATTTCCCCTTCAGTAAAAAAGCAAGTGCAATTTTTAAAAAGTCTACAAACTTTCTAAGAGGGTAACAGCATTAAGGTAGTATACTGAACAGTTTCACCAGGTGTTATCTATAAACTTTTGCACAAAGTTTCGAAAGGTTACGACTATAGATTCTCTGCCAATAAGATTGTTTTATTTTAAAGTGGATTATGCTTATGACTTAGCTATAAATTCCCTCTAGATAGCATTACAAAACACTGAATAATTTTATACTATTAGAATTTACAAATCAATATTGAGGAGAGACAATTATCCCAGGATGTCCACTCTGCAATTTACAATTATGGGTACCAGAAGTCCTTTGCCTTTTCTTATTCAGTCTTTTCTTGTTTCCTTCTCCAGCCTGGTGCAACGGAAGGTTCTGACAAGCTCTCAGACCTCAAGAATGAACTCTGGCAACACTGCAGCTGCATCCATCTCAATTTCGGTTTGGCGCCTGCCTGAGTTTCAGCATCTTTTGCAGTTCCAGGCCTGGAAGTTCTGAAATCTCCACCAATGTGAACTGCTGGTTGTTCTTTCACATTTTAGTGGTTGCTGTGGCCAAACATTATATTAGGAAGCATTCTTCTACCAAACCTTATGTCAAAGATATCTTCATAGGCAATATAAACATTCAAACTGTGACTTTTTAACTCCTTAAGGGCATAACAATTCAGCAAATGAGTCCCTTTCTTTAAGTCTGTAAATAAATACACAGGTTAGAAAAGACCATACAATGCTTAACTGAAAATGGCATTTTGAGAGAAAGCTGTTTAGTATGGGGGTGTACCCAATTTAAATGCATCATAGTCATTATACCATATTTTTCCCAACTTTTCCTGTAGCTGTGTGCTCCTTCAATATAAATATTTACTGTTTATTTTAAATATTATGAATTAAGCAAATAGTATCATCAGTACTAGCGTTAATTTAAAGTAACTTCTAGAATGTAAACCTTTATTATTCTCTGCATTCAGTTGGCAAATAAGCCTGAGTCATGCTCTTTTATGGTTCCCTGGATTACTATAACTATTCCCTAATTGTTCTCCATATCTCCACGCTTAACACACTCCAAATTCTTCTATACCTCACCAGGAATTCCTTACTTAAGTCATTTAATGGCTCTTTACCCTCTTCAGGATAGAATCTAAAATTGTCACCAGATTATGCTACACACTTTATGACCTGATAGCTTTTTATTTTCCTTTCCATTTTTTACATCCTCCCCAAACATAACTACTCTCAAAAATTATTCTGTTTATAAAATTCTCCCTCAGCATTTTGACCTTCATTTTGTGACCAATAGTGACACTGCTTAGCATACCCTTGCCCCTTTATACCTGAGAACACTTTTTACTTAATCATCACATTTTTTTTCCACAGGAAACCTTAAAAAGTATTCCCTGACACTTAGCATCAATATGTAAATACTGTTGCATTGCTTTAAATATATGAGGGTCAGATTCATGCTTTCTGATTGACTTCAGTTTTTCTTAAGTGCTTTTAATCATTTCAAATTCATTGGATCTGTCTTCAAATTCATTGAGATCATGGTGATGAAAGTTTTCTTTTTGTTCCCTCTTCAAATATTTGTCAGAATATCAGTTAAGCAAATATTTTGTAGACCTATTTGTTCAATTTAAACAGATGTCAAAAGGTATTACATCATTATCATCACCATCAAATACCACCATTTATTCATAAATAGATAAGTTTTTGGTCTTGTCTCCCTGATAATTTTTTTTTGAGAAGATACTATGTAGGTTAGGAAAAGCTTAAGAGACCCTGGGCATTATTCTAATCAGAAGATGTGGATTAATTCTCACATGAATGCTATTAGGAAGGTAATTTTTTTTCCACTTTATAAAGTATAGAGAGATTAAATAACTTATCAAACAGTCTCACAAAATGAATAAATGTGAAGTTGGAGAAACAGTCTCTCTACCATCTGGACTTTTAAAATTGTTTTATTCTGTGAGACATATTTAAAAATATGTACTAAAAAATCTAAAACACACACTTCAGTTATATTAGTTAGAAACATATTTTAAAAATATTTTTAAGTTTTCATATTGGCAGGGCATATATTAATATTAAAATAATGCAGAGATTAGCAGGGCCCCTGCGCAAGGGTAACACACACATTTTTGAAGAATTCCATATTTTTATGAAAATACAATGGTGAATCTCATTATTATAGATCTCCCAAACACATTAATTTTTAAGATAATCATAGTTATAAACAGCAGAAAGATCAGTAGGGAGAAGAAAACAGGAGAAGGTAGAAAGGGAGAGAAAAGGTATATACTGGGTACTGAATTAGAGAAAATTATATTCCATGTTTACATGACTATGTCAAAATGAATACTAATGCTATATATAACTAGAAATAGCCAGTAAATTTTTAGTTAAAAAAATAATCAGAATAAGCTGCTAATGCTTGTACCAATAATGTTTAGAAACACTAATGTTTAGCAATTTAGATGTGATAATTTTGTTAATAAAATAGGTTGGTTTTCTTCTGTAAAAATAAAATGTTGGTCATCAGCAAGGTTCAGTGAAGATATTAAAATATAGCACTAATATTCAATGATCATCTAGAGCAATCCATGTCAGGGAGGTAGAAAGGACTAAATAATTTTTATATCCTCTTCTGAATATGACACATCACGATTCTGCTATAGTTCAGTACTTGCTTAAAATATCTTCCAAAAAAAGAATATTCCCTCAGTTTAAATGAGCAAGTGCTGTGAACAAATAACCAATGATAAGATCCAGTTACTAAAGGTATTTTCACAGGCATATTCCATTAACAACCAACTAGAAATTTGCACCTATGAAAAAATCGTTCTCAGAAAAGGTGTTTAAGACTGGTAGATCTCATCAGTAAATTACCAGATATTATACAAGGCAAAGGTTGGCAAGAAAAGATAGGATATAAAACTAGTGATAGATATATCTTAGTTTAGCCAACTGGTCCATCTTGCATTCTTTTTGCAATCTGACCATTTTAAAAATGCTGATAGCCAACCTTCTTAAAGGAGTTTAAACATGTCTGTCTGACTCTTAAACTTAACAGGCATGTGAAACCCATCCATCATGCACAAGAAACTTTGTTTTACTTTTTAATTTCTGGAAGGATCTCTTATTTTTTGTCAAATCAACAAAATTGTTTTCCCTAAGCTCCTAGGAAAGCTAGTTTCTATGAAATACAGATTTAATAACTGGACTTTACATGTCATATCACTGAAAATTTCAATTCTCCTAGTGTGGGGGAGAATGCTTCTGGAGGGGTCCTCATGCTTAGTAATGATACAGTGGCAGTGCTACCAATGCCACTAGTTGCTTGGGGAAATACAACCGTAATAGCAAAATCCTGTTACCTTCTAGTTTCATTAAAAGTCTTGGTGTCACTGCTCTTGGATTCAAAACTTCACCTTGTTTTATTAACTGTGTTATCAACGTGACCAAAATACCAAACAGGAACTACTTAGAGGAGGGAAAGTTAATGTGGTGCTCATAGTTTCAGAAGCCTCAGCCCAAAGTGATGCAGCACACAAAGAGGAGGGGCTCAGCTGAGGAAAGCTGCTCAGCTTTTGGCAGGGTTGGCAAGCAGAGGAGGGGAGGACAGGGAAGATGAACCCTTCCAGGGCATGCCTCCAATCACCTATCTCCTACAGCCATGTCCAGCCTGCCCACAGTTACCAGTCTGTCCATTCAAATTAAGACATACTAATGAGGTTATAGCTCTTATAATCTAATCATTTCATCTCTCAATATTTTTGCATTAAGAGGAGGTTTGGGGGGATACCTCAACTCCATAATAAGCCTATATATAGGCTTGAGTTCATTACTATGACTACCCCACAGACTTAGAAATGTTTTTTTTTCTTTTTAAAATATATTTATTTTCTAGTTGTAATTGGATACAATACCTTTATTTTATTTACTTATTTTTTATGTGGTGCTGAGGATCAAACCCAGGGCCTCACATATCCTAGGCGAATGCTCTACCACTGAGCCACAACCTCAGCCCTCAGAAAATTTTTTAATATGTACGCTGAATAATCTGATTTTGTTTCTGATGAATTTGTATATTACATGTGTACACCCACAATTTGTGCTTATATGATTTGCTTCCTTTTCATTAACTTAATATTTAAATATGAACAAATAGAAAATAATGGGGAAAGGTATTCTTGTACTTAAATTGTGACTCATTGCTACTATGGACAATTGACTGATTAATTTTGAAAGTGAGAGACTTACAGATTAATAGTAATCAATGGCAATATTTATGGAATAACTTCCTTGCCTCTTTTTTTGTGGCAATACCTCAATGTCAAGAAAAATATTGCTGAGAGACATATTGTATGAACTCAGACTTTACATAAATTGAGGAGAGAAAAGGACATATATTTTGAAAACTCTTTTAAAGCGATATTTACATATTAAATAACAAGTTCCTTTATTTTCAGATTCTGTAGATAAATGCCTAAATATAAAAGATAATGCTTCTAATTCTTAACATTTTAAGAATTCTCAGCATTTGTTAGGTGCTATGTAAGTTTACTTATTGAAAACAGCATATTTTAAATAAAAGCTTACAAGGACAGTGTGGTGCTGGTATGCTAGATTAGCCATCTCAAGTGCCTTTACCAATTGGGTTAATTATTCTACCACATAAAAAAGGCACCAAGGAAGAAATTCCACTTATCCTTTTTTACCTGTGTCAGTTAACTTCTTTCAGTATTCCTGAAACTGAAGCATCCAAGCTCCTTAAAGCTGGTCACTGGGGATGTGATTAAATATAATCTCCCCTGACTAGATACCAAATAAGAAATTTATTGAGCCAACAACTTCAATCTGAAATTTCTGCTGCTTCTGATAACCCAGAATTGCCTAAAATTCACAATGTAACTCCATACTTAAAATTGTTTTTCTTTGGAAGATTTCTGACCCCACCACCATGAGTCTGTCCCTTTTCCCACTGACAATGCCTGCTTTGTACCTACATTTGTCCAAATCCTATACTTTCTTAGCCCAGTTCATAAGATCAAAGTTGGGCAACTAATTCTGGGGCTATCCATCAATAAGAAGCCCAAATCTTGTTTAATAGAATCTTGCATAATCAGCATCCACTTTGGGAAGGTGTAATTCAGAAACTGAGCGACTATTGTCAAGAGAGCTGTGCAGCTGAGTTGAAAAGTTGTGTAGTACTGTTACCAGAAATACGAACATTATGGCACTGGAAAGAGACAAGTGGTGCTTAGAAGATGTTAGAAGAGCAAGATTTATTCAGCACTGACTCAGCAGAGTCTTCTCCAAAAGCACCACCTTTTCTTCTTTTATGAAGTACAAACTTCCAGGTTTCAAGATTTTCTCATACAGGTGGCCTTGATTTCTCTGCCTTTCTCTAGGTAGCTCTGGTTCCTGCCACAGCTACTGAGAAAATAGGATTACAGAAGCAGAAACTAGCAGGTTGCAGCTAATAACAAATATAGAAAGAAATGTTTTAGGAAGGGGTTGCTTCTTCAGTATCCCAGAGCTGAGGAAGCCCCTTTCAGCAATCTGCAGAGGAGGCTTCTCTGCAAGAAGGAATGTGTGGAACAGGCTTGGCACATCTCCTTCATTCACTAAATATATTTAGATTAGTGTTCGTTAATGATATAAGTCAACAAATGTGATTGAATTCCCCTCATTGCCACTATTATGCTAATCCATAAAGAAGAGTTGGCATTGAGATGCAAGTCTCTAATTATCCCAGAAACTAAACCAAGAATATCACCATTTTTTTGCACATACGATCTACAGGACAGATGACTTTTGAGGGGGAAAAATGCAGAAGATTCATATAATAGACAGAACAAGATAAGGTCCTTTCCTTGTACCACTATTTCTATGGTAGAAAGACCACCTTACTGACTTAATGATGATGAAGAGCCACACCTGAATTCAAAGTGGATGTACAAGCAAAATCTATCTATATTTTCTGCCCTGATCATCATTTCTATTTAAATAGGCTTCTCTTCTAAAAGCATAAATATCAGGCATATTTATTTACATCAGTCCCATAGGTATTAGAAAGAATTTAGAAATCCTAATAAATGTGGACTTTTTAGCCAGTGTCACCAATGACATAAAAGAAACAAGCAACAGCAAAGAAATAACTACACATAACAAGTCACCAGGTATATCTTCCCTCCTCAGCTTATGACAAACCTGAACTTTATATGATGGTGATAGTAATAGATTAATTTGAGTTGAGGCAACTGTTATGTATATTGAATCTGGAGTCAGCACTAGATCCTGCTTCTAGTTCTGTCATTGAGAAGGTATTTCTCTAGAAAACTTGATAAACCTCACAATCTTTATGTTGTTTTCCTTTTTTAAAATATCTTTATTTTTTTTATTTTTCTTTATTTTTTATGTGGTGCTGAGGATCGAACCCAGGGCCTCACATGTGTAAGACAAGCACTCTGCCACTAAGCTATAACCCCAGCTCCTCTATTTTATTTTTCTTAAAGAGAAAATAGCTGACAGGATTGCTCCAAGAAGAATATTTTTGACTGTATTAAGTATACAAAAGTGGTAGTGATTAATACAATCACCACTTCTAATAACTATTCCTTTGCTTGAGTATGAAGTTTCTGAGGATGAAAAACAAGCCTTTTATTTTTTTGGTCTTTTCAGAATATCACACAATGTCTGGAACCTAGTAGAAACTGCATAATTACTTGTTATTTTAATAGAATTGCACTAGACAAAACTAGGACTATATCAGTGAAGTGGGAGTAATAAGCCAGCTGGAAGAGGTTTATCACACACTCTATGTATGTTGGTAGAATACCAGCCACACACAAGGAGCAGCCGGCAGAAACTGGAAATGTATACAGACACATAGGACATGCTGCTAAGAGGAAACCATTCACAGAAAATGGGAAATGATTAACTCTAAAGACCAGAAAGGGAAGAGTAGGTAAGTGGATTTTAACAGTTTGGGACAGCCTTGGTGCTGATAGCTGTCTGCATGGGACATACAGGCAAATCATGACAGCAACTGGGAAATTTAGAAAATTTAGTTTTAGCTAAAATTAGAAGCTAGCTAAACTAAGTTAAATTTTAGCTAAATTTAGAAGCTAGCCTGAAGTTGCCAGTCAACTAGATGACAACCAGATGAATTTGAATTTTAGGTAAATAGTGAATAATATGAAACAAATTATCTATCCTTAACTTGCATGTGAAACAGTAATCTTAAAGAAGAGAAAACATATTCTAAGAATATTTCTATGTATTGTTTAGCATATTCACTACAGAAAAATTCTTTGTTATTTGTCTGAAATTTGAATTTAGTTAGTGTCCTATATTTTTTGTATGAAGGATAGGATACTAGGGTAAAGCAGGACTGCATAGAGCAAAAACACTGGATGGGTGTACAATAAAAAGAAAAAACAAAACCCCAGAGGCCTGGATACTGAAATTCAAGCTTAGTCATGGAACAGGCTGACTCTTCAGAAAGAAGGCTAAGGAGCTGTTCTCAGGTTTCCAATAACTTAATAAGCCTGAATCTGATGGCTGGGCACTTTCAAAAATCCAGGATCTCCTATTTCTCTGTAAACAGGAACTGAAACAATATTAATACCTGCATCTGTACAAACCTGAAAGTGTGGATTTGGAAAGGAACAGTGTCAGGAATCTAAACAGGATTCATTTAGGACATATATATTCAGGTAAGTACTAAAAGAAGGAGTTGCAAAACTTTGCACAGCTGAAGGCAGTAATAAGAAAACTGCGATAAGGAACTTAGTCATAGTCCAAGGAACAGCTTTCTTTCTACCTCAACTTGCAGCTTGCAGCCTCCCTGCCAAACTGTCCCTTTAAATTAACCCCCTAATATCCTTATCTTATTAATGTTTCATTTCCTTTTTGGAAACTTTGATTGGACTGTGGAGTACAGGCATTCTAACGATTAGCTTGGATTAGTGTAAATAAATCAGGCTTTTGCAAAAATATTAACTGAAGCCACTTTAGGGAAGTTATTTTCAAATTTTACAGTTTCTGATACATAAACCTGCACTCGCAAGCTTTCTACAACCTTAAATCCTGTCAATAAGAGACAAGTAGGAGTCAAGTTTAATAGCATTTCCTGATGAGGTTTGGGTTATCATTTTATGGGAATTTATTTGAAGAATATCATTATTTTTTAAGGTCCAGGAACTGTTTTATGGTGTTAGAGAAAGTTATTAGTATTTAGTGCCTAGGTTCAGTGCCCTACAGTACAAGTTTGTAGCAAATGCTGGTGTATTTACATGATGTACTAAAAAGCTTGACTAAGTTCAGTTACTAATCCTCAAAGCAAAGTCTTTCACTTAAATACTTTTTAGTATTTGATTATACAATAACATATTTCTATATTTTTCTAGCAAAATTGGTTGCCATGTAGGTCATCTGACCCCCTTCCAGGAGGTTCATATACAGATTGGCCTTGAGAAATCAAGGAACAATTCTTCCACTAAAATAGGATGTAGTATTAATAGTAGAATCTTTTTGTACAGCACTTCCTTTAAGTCTTTTTGAGAAATGGCAGTAGCCCTAGAGATAAAAACTATGGCTCTAAACATCAGAATCTTTCTACTGTTCAAAGATTCACATACTAAGCTCATACAAATACTAAATGGATGAAAAAAATAAGAATGGGTACTGTTATTCACTCTGTGCTGTGCTGATGACTCATTCACTCTTTTGATTTTCTATTTGAAATACATTTAAGCTTTGAAAAGGCTCTACTACTGTAATCTTTTTCAGTGAGACATTATCCAATTTGCCTTTCCTGTCAAGTTATAAACTAGGAGTCTGTGACTCCACCTTTATTCTCAGGAAAGCACAGTTTCATTTATAGTAGAGGGTAAGTAAGGAAGAGGAGAGGGGGATATTTTTACCCAATATATAACCCCTCATATTTTTACTACTCAATTACTCAATAACTAATTGTCTACATATCTAGAATGACCTAGTTTATAATTGAGATAGAGGCAATGTTTAACTATCCAAGATTACATAAAGGACAAAATACTAAATAAGAGACCTTCTTTTTTTTTTTCTTCCTTGTATTATTTCCAAATAGTGTTGACTATGATAGAGTTCTTGCTCATATTAGACTCTGAAATCATCCTTTTTCAAAAAATAGGAAAATGTAACTGTGGCAGTGGTGCATGCCTGTAATCCTAGCAGCTCAGTAGGCTGAAGCAGTAGGATCATGAGTTCAAAGCCAGCTTCAGCAACTTAGTGAGGCCCTGAGCAACTTAGCTAGACACTATCTCTAAATAAAATATAAACAGGGCTGGGGATGTGGCTCATAGGTTAAGCACTTTTGAGTTCAATCCCAGGTTCCAAAAATAAAATAAAAATATAAAACACATGAAGTGAAAAAAAGTTTTCATATTTGATATCTTTATTGCACTGATCAGTGCTCACTTGCAAAAAAATGGAATTTGTTGTGGCTAGGTTATCTAGCCACAAGTCATTACATGGCTTACAGAATGCATGTGGTGGTAGACAGAAAAGTGTAGACTGAGCTTTTACTGATGACTTCAAAAGCTACACTACAAAAATCTGTTTTAAAAAGAACTATAATTTTCTTCCACAATCATAAGGCAGTCTGATCAGCAAATACCAAAAATCACAATGTCTACCCCAAAAGTACAAATACTTCCATGATTAAGCTTACCAACAGAAGCTACAAAAGGATTGGAAAACAGGCTTTGCACATACAACTTCTCACACAGCTACATCTAGCTCATGAAAATAAAGTACATTTCTCTAAGTATAAGAAAGTCAGAGGAATTCATATTTTTAGCTTTCCATATTTTGCAGTACCTGTGAATCACTTCAAGGAATTGACCCTGAGTGTTGTACACTGCCCTGTCCATCTGATCCATAAATATCCACACACATCCTTTTACCTATATTTAAATTTTCAAATATCAATACTAGAAATAAGAATATGTGATTATTCAACATAATACACTTGCACCCCATAAAAATGAAAAAGAACCTACCCTGTAATCAAAAAGAAATGTTCCAACATTTCAACAGGCAACGTTCCTCTTTCTGAATTGTTTATCCCTTTAAAATTAAATCTGTATCCGCATGTATATATAATGTATTCTTAGGAATTAATTTTAAAATTATTTAAAAATATATATTTTATATATAAATTATATAAAATGTAGTATTATAATAAATAAAATATTGTAAGAGGATAAAATAAGAACTAGTATATGATAGCTAGGTATGTAGATAAATGGCAGATAGGTAAATAGATAATAGATAAATACCACACTGAAGCATACAGCATGGATAGCTAATAGAATCCTGATTTCTGCAACAGAACACAATATTATATTTGGTACTTTATGATTTCTTCTTTTTATGGCATTTCTTGTGTAATTTGCCTTCAGTAAAACCTCAGTTGGTTGAGATTCCTCAAATCAGATTATCAAATTACTCATTGCTGCATAGTTCAAGCAAGTAGAAATTCTAATGTTGGATCATGGCACTTTACACAAGAAACATGGTAGTTGAAATCACTTTTGCAAAATATTCTAAGTTCTAGATACTCAGAACACCATTGTATAGAGACACTTTGAGAATCTGATCAATTCTCCTGGCACTATTGTAAAGTCTTCATTTGCCTATTGGGATTGGGTTATCAGAGACCTCATATTGTCAGGGGTAATTTTAACTTTCAGTTCCATGAAACTTTCCAATAATCTTCTAATAAATGGATTCTCCTCTCCATATACAAAAAAAATATCTAAATTAGCAAAGGTCAAATGTTAGAAGACAGAAGATGAATATTTCCTTGTTGAAATTTCCCTATTGAGTAATTTATTGCAATTGTGAGAGTTGCAGTTCCCTACTCTACCCCTCGTTTCAGGCTCCATGTATTTTGATTACCACAAAAACAGTAACACGGTTTTTCAGATATCAAATACCTCCTGTAGGATAGAAAATTGAAACAGATATCATGTGCTGTGCACTAGATTCCATAATCTTTAAACTCAACAATATATTATGTGAATTTAGTTTCAGTTGTGATTGGTGTCTTCTATTAAAAATAAGATTTTGAAATGCTATTCTAACATGAATGTTCCTGAGAAAGAGATTTCTGAATAACATGCCATCAAAATCCACAGAAAAGTAACCCTTCTCACAAACCTTTATCTCCAATAAATATACCTCTTTTGTGCTTCATACTGTTTATAATGGAATGGAAATAACAAGAGTATAATCTATACCAATTTTATATTCACAACATGTCCATAAACTGACTATATTCCCAGAGAAGTTGTTCTTGCATCAGTAAATAAAATGCATCCATCCACAACAATAAACCTGAGTTATTTTGATTCATGCCTCTCTTTAATTCTCTCACCCTTCAATCAAGTCCTAAAATTCTAGCATTATGTTACTTAAATACATATTGCCCAACAAACTCTCAACTCTACTAATCTCTGCCAATCTTTCAAGCCTGATCTCTTCTTCTTCTTTTTTTTTTTTTTTTTTTTTTTTTTTTTGTACAGGGGATTGAACTCAGGGACACTCTACCACTGAGCTGTATCCCCACTCCTATTTTGTATTTTATTTAAAGACAGGGTTGCTAAGCAGCTTGTGGTTGCTGCGGCTAGCTTTGAACTCGCGATTCTTCTGTCTCAGCCTCCCAAGGCACTGGATTACAGGTCTGCTCCACCTCAACAGGCTCCGATCTCTTCCTCAGCATGTCACCTGTCATTGGATTTCTACCCAATGCACTATTGGATTGACTCGCTTTTGTACCTCCCTTGCTGAAATGTTCTTCTTCCTTTCCCACTCACAATCACCTCCTATGTCCTCCTCAACAATTTTACCCTCCCCACAGACAGGTACATATGGAGCTCACAGTATCTTTCAGATCTGACCATTGTAGCTTCCTCTAGGCAATCTTCAGTGACGGCCTACCCTTGGAAGAGGTGATGTACGATTAGGTGCCCTTGTAATTTCTTTGCTTGCATCGTATTTCTACATCATAATAACTTCCTTACTCATTCATTTCTTACAAAAGAGTTAAATATAAGGTTGGGAGGCCATGCATTTTTCATGCTTATGATTGTAAATATGAGCTTACTGCAATTATAGAATATGAAATATTTACACCAAAGGAATATAAGATTAGTATTCATGACCACAATTTGACAATACCCATGATGTAAAACAATGTTTTCTTTCAAGTCAAAAATCTTCAAAATACTGTTGCAATAAAAATAACACTTTCAATATCTTGTGACATTAATGGTATCCTAGGCAAATTTTGATTGGCAACTCAGGCAATTAGTGACCAGGAAGGTTACCTGGTCAATAAAATTGCTTTATGTTAGAATAAGAATATACACATGTTAGAATATAATACTTGATATGAAAATAGGTGATTTTTAATTTTTCTGGCAAAGTAGCTTCCAACAAGTAGCAAAATAAGGTGAAACCTGAGAATCTAAAATCATATCAAAGTCCTCTTAAAAACTTTGGCCCACTGAGGAAAGTTTTTATTTAAAGACAGGGTCTCACTGAGTTGCTGAGCAGCTTGCTGTTGCTGAGGCTGGCTTTGAACTTGCGATTCTCCTGTCTCAGCCTCCCAAGGCACTCCCAAGTAGCTTCCAACAAGTAGCAAAGTAAGGTAAAACCTGAGAATCTAAAATCATCTCAGAGCCCTCTTAAAAACTTTGGCCCATTGTTTTCTTTATATCATGTTGTTGATTGAGAAAAAAAAGATTCTGGCTAAGAGACATAAAATTTTAGAAATCTTAAGTTGTTTATAATACTTTTAAATAAAAAGGTTTATGGAAATAATTATCATTAGTTCTTGCTCTGATAACTTTCATTGCTCTGATAACATTTCCTATACTGCTGGATATTATTTGGGGAAAAGTAACGTACTGAAAATCCTAGAAGGATTTAATATAAATTACTATTCATTTCTCAGAATTAACACAGAGATAAAACTATTTTCTTGAACTGTAAATTTTATCTGCTAAATTTGCACATTCAAACAAAGTATCATCATGATGCACTAAAATAAATATCAATGTATGCAAAATATGATGAGCTTATTCAATAAAACTGAAAGGATCTTTTGATGTGTTACATTGTGATTATATGTGTTCTATTTTATAACTACAAATTAGTTTGTAATAGTATGTTTAAAGTTTATAGTAAATTACTTGTAAACTATAGTAGTAAAGAGTACTATTCATCAAACTTTTCCAAGACAAAATTTTCTCATATTTGAACCTAATTTCCAAAGATTTGCTTTTATATAATATCATGGACATATATTAAATTAGCAACTAAATGAATGGTACATTCTCTGTACACAAATTTATTCTCAAATATGTACTAACATTTATTGTTCCATGCCTGGAACTTTGGATGCAGATTGAAATCTTGTCAGCAAAACTGGGGCAGTTAATATAATAGTTAATATGCTGTTAGGGACATTAAATAATTTATTACTAGTAAGTGACTCAAAATAACAATGAAGAATTATATTTCTAAACAAATTAATTAATTTAAAAAAAGAAATGTTATGACAAGATGACAATAAATTACCAAGTCCAACTTAAAGAAGGAGACAGAACCATCTTTATTCACCAGCCCATAGCCCAGATGCATAAGCTGGTGGGCCAAGGGGCAGGCTACCAGTCTGAACCCTTTGACCACCTCCCAGGGCTTGAGCTTACTTTTTATAGTTCAAAACCACATATCATACATAGCTGTTGCTGTGATTCAAAACCATAAACAAACATCATGAGATCTCAAATCATAAGCAGAAGGGAAGTGGGTCAAAATGACCCTAGTTGAGTACAAGTTAAAGAACTAACATCTAGATAATCATTCCCTGATAGGATGCATTGTGCAAGAAAAATGAGAACCAAAAAGAGAACAATTTTACATAGTATAAGAATTGACATTTTATGTTGCCAAACATGCTATGCTAAGCAACTATTGATGGGCACAGAGGTGGGGTGTTCCCTTGGGAGAAACATTTCTTACATGACAAAGAGTCTCGGTAAAATGGAGTGTCTTTGGTCATTGCCCATATCAGAAAGATGAAGGAAAGAAAGAAAGACGGGTACCATGTAGTACACATTTATTCTTAGGTTAAAATACATGGTTAGTTCACTTTGAAAGTGATACAAACACTAAAGGAAAGCTCTTTAATGTACTTCCTATTCTCAGTAATTCTTGAAATTAAGTTTAACTTAATAGAAACTCATCACCATTAAGGTGTATATTATTCTAAAATAACATGCTGAAAAGTGAATCTTAATATGCACAACCAAAATAAAATTTGCTAGCACAAAACAAAATAATAGCTTAAGAAAAAAGAAAAACTCATGTAACAATCAAAAAAATAGGACCCTTAATAAATAAGCAATTATATATTGACAATATACAATTTGTTTTCCTATTCAGAACTGCATATATAAATTATAACCAGTTCTGTAGTATGATTTGGAGTGTTCTAAAAAGACTGCTCATGTCTCAAACATCTCTTTCTTATTCTAGAGTCGTTTGTTGCTATTAAGAATACAAATGCTCATTGGGATGTCTCATTAAATGAGTCTCAGAAAAGTTTAAAATAAAACCTTTGTTGTTATATCAGTAGAAGTAGGAGATGTAAAGGTGAATTTAAGGAGGAGCCCAATTGGTGGTGCAGCTGGAGTGGTTAACCAGAGGCCTTTAGAGATACAGCCCAAAGGCCAACAAAGTCAAGATAAAACCTCTGGAGAAATGACCCAAAGAAAGATATAAAATTTAATTTGCATTGTGCTTTAATGTCCTAGATTCAAAAATTTTCCCCTGACCTCCAAATACAAAAGCACCAGAGCAATCCTCTTATCCTACAGGTAAGGTAAAAGTTAAGGGTACAATTATAGTTATGTCTCTGTAATTATGTCCGTCAGGTAAAACTATTCAAACTGACCTCATCAAGTTCATAGTATGCTTTCTAAAATATTGTAAATAAAGAAAATCATGAAGAGGATTTTGTGAGCTCACTGGTTTCAAATAAACAAGATTTGTAATGAAGTGAAGAGAGGTGTAGAATTAAGACTAAAATTTAAGGAAAATTAGCATGCACAGCTTTGAGTAAAATCCTTTATTAATTGGAAAATAGTATTAAGCAGTACTTAATAAGTTATATATCATTATACTTTATCAGAAACTACTGCACAATATTCACTGCTGGTAATTGGATATTGGATAATTATTTTAAAATCAGCTATCACTCTTTCTTTCACTACCATTCACAATTTGCTAAAATTTGCATAAAATTTTCTAAACTCTTCAGGGCTTATATTATGCTAATGAAATAACTACTGGAAAAACTAGGAGAAGATAAAATATGAAGGTAATCTGGAACTGAAGAGAAAAAATGTTGTCAAGAATAAAGAAGAAATACTTCTTCAAAAAATTAAATTTGAATAATATTTCTATATATGATTCACATAGCCACTATTATGTCACTCTGGGATGCAGCTCATAAATCCATTTTGTTTGCCATAAAATGATAAGCAAAAATATCCTTTTACATATCATTTCATACCTGATTCTCCTTATTATCTTATCACTTTTACTGACAATCTTACAACCTCATCCCTTGTATTTTTAAAAGCAAATGTTTAAATTAAAATATAATATAAATGCAGAGAAGTGCACAAATTGTAAGCTTACAGCTCAAATATGTATCACATTACAAAATAAATACAAAAATATAGAATGTTTCACAAATCAAATGTCAACCTGAAATAGAGGACATGATGATATTCTCAGTATTATCAAACTTTTAGTATTATATTGCTAGAGTGATTGCCCCAGAATAGTTATACTGAAAGAGAAATTATATCTTAGAGTTCAAGAAAATCATGAGATTAAATAGTAGACAAGGAGAATTTTAAAAATTAAAACCGTTACAGACAAATCTTTAAAAATAATACAGTCATCATACTTGTTTTCTCTTTAATATTTTTTGTAGTGATCAAAAATATGTCTTTTGTTCAGGTGAGTTAGAAAAGAAACACAAAGGCGTACCCTACTAAGTAAGAAACTGTAAATATTTGAAACACACTTCTATCAATATTTGGAGATATAAGAAAGTGGGACATTTGCCATCTTTGCCATATTCATCTTTTGAAGGTGTAAAAGATATTCATTCAAATCTAGTAGCTTAAAATAAACCAGATAGTTCCCTTCAGTATCTAGGATGGAAATGCTTTCAAGTTTTCAAAGGCTAGTGATTTTATTGAACATTAGTGCTTAATATTATTTGAAAACTTAATAATATATATACATAATTTTTAGCACTTGTAGTTAAAATGTTTTCTAAAAATATTTAACTTCCACAATAACTAGTACACTGAATAAACTACCAAATATTGTGTATTCTGACAATATAATTTTTAATATAGTAAATATCTCAAAATTTAATTTTGACAAATGTACCACTGTTAGGCTTCACTTGGCATCTTTTTTTGAACAGGTGAATGTTATGGAGAGAAATTATCTTTGATGTATACCCATTCAACCATTATTTTTGATTAAATATCATCCAGTGTGAGGAGTCTTAAAGTATAAATCCACTCGGATTCTAAAGAGTTAGCATTGTATATTATCATTAAAAGGCTCATACTTACATGCAGTTCAATAAGATGTATATTAATTAAATATTAAAGAATAAATAGCATAAAATATGTTATGTGATATATTGTACAAAAGTATTTCATGTAGCATCGAATACTATTTTGATGAATATTTCCCTGCAAATTGTTTTATATTTTAAAACACATATTTATTTGATATTTAAAATAATATTTTAGTTATTAAGTAAATTCTCATATAAGATTTAATGAAGTTAATTATTGGCCTTATTAAGAGCATAAAGCATATAGTAAAACATTTAGCCTTTATTAAACAATTTAATTACATATTGACTTTGGGTATTTGGTTTTCCTTAATATTTCATCATTGAATCTTATATTGTAGAAAAAATTCCAAGCTGTTTATTGTATACTTACACACACAAATACAATTATGTACTGTGTACAATTGGTAGCCAAGATAAGGTAAATCATGTAAATACATCATATAAGAAATTCCATTTCTGGAAAGGAAAAGGACACTTTGCCTATAATCCTAGCAGTTTGGGAGTCTGAGGTAGGAGGATTAGGAGTTCAAAACCAGCCTCAGCAACTTAGCAAAGCTCTAAGCAATTCAGCAAGACCCTATCTCTAAATAAAATATAAAAAAGGGCTGAGGATGTGGCTCAATGGTTAAGTGCCTCTTGACTCAATTCACAAAAACAAACAAACAAACAAAAAACTTCAAAGAAACATCTAGAGTTGTCTAGGTCATGCCTATAAGGCCCTAATTCTTCAAACATACTCTGTGTTTGCTTACTTATCATCTATGCCTCAAATGCCCATGAAGACCTAAGAAGAAAGGTCATATAAGATCCTTCTAGAACATTCTCTATGTATATATTTTTTAAAACTGTAGTGCCATAAGCACTAAGCAAAAGTAATATAACTCCATAGTTTTTAACTGCTGTGATATAAATATGAAAAATTGAAACCTTGATAAGCAACTTTCTTTTGATTTTTGCAGAAAGAACCTGTTGAATAACATTTACTGAGGCTTGCTTAAGTCTTACCAAATAACCACAGCTTTAATTAATCTACAAAAAGACATAAATAAAATTTATCTTTAAATGTAGTGGAATTAAGGCAAGAAGTAAATAGAGAATTTTTAGAAAACTCTTAATAACTTTAAACAGAAAGTTAAGTTTTTCTAGTGGAAAGTTTCTGTTTAAGCACTTCATTCTTATGGGAATAAACTTCTTTCAGACAATCTACACTTAACAATAAAGCACTGTAAGAGATCATTTAATATACTTTAAGCAAATACATGGGAGCAATATTTTTTGGATCCAGAATTGCAATGTCCCACCTAAATAATTTCTTTGTCCATTATCAAAATCACAAGGGAATATATAAATATCTTATTTTTGCAGACAGTTTTTTTCCCATTAAAACACTGCAAAGGTTTTTCCTCTTCTGATTCATCTAAGACAATGCAACTGAATTCTTAAAGAGTTAGTGGTATCTAAAAATAATTTTAAAAAGGCAATCTAGCACTTGCATTATTTTCTACAAAGACATAGCCTTATATAATCACAAGACTGTTTATTTTACAAAGATAATATTTCATTCATAAGCAATGCATTGGACTACTTTCTCATACTTATATAACAACTCTCAGAGAATATAAACATATCATAAAACTCACTTAAATTATAATACTCTGGTTTTAATATATTTGTTAGAATTTTGTAACTATTGTCATTATCCAATTTTAGATGTTTTATTTAACTCAAGAAGTTGCTTCTCATCCATTGGAAGTCCAAAGTAAACACTACTTTCTGTCTATAGATTTGGTTATACTAGACTTTTCAGATAAATGGAATCATATAATATTTGGTCTTTATGATTAGCCATATTCATTTGGCATAGTATTTTTTTAAAAAAGCTTTAAAAAATAAACTGTATTTCACAAAATTCATCCTTTAAAAATGTATGATTCAGTTATTTTAGTATATTCAGAGTTGTGCAACCATTACCACTAATTAATTTTAGAACATTTTAACCTCCTGAAAAGAAACTTCACTTGCATTTGCAGTCACTCTCCTGCAACCGAGACTCTATTTCCCTGAGCTCTCCCTTGTCCAGTAAGGAGGTCCACGGAACCGGGTAGAGGAAAGTGTGGCTGCGGACTCACTAATCAAGACCTCCAGAGACCAAGCTGGAAGCATGTCTGATTTTATTGTGCAGTTACCATGTATATATATTCGGGCAGTAGCCAAGCAGATTGTAGGTAGCTATCAATGCAATTTCTGCTAACTGTCCTTGCAGTGACCAATCAAGGAGCAATGTTAGGGTCTGTAAACAAGTCAGGATGGCGCCTGGTATTTTGCCAGGGGGAGTGGTTTGTGAAGTAATGCCAGCGAGCCATTAAGTGTGGAGATTCCTTATTGGTTGACTGCTGTATCTAGTTTATGTTAATTAAGATAAGCTGTCTGGGAATGTATATATACCCCTCCTGTCCTACAATAAACGGCTCCCACTCCTGCTGTATCAATCAATACATGTTGCTGGTCACCCCCCCCCCCCCCCCCCCCGGTTATTTTGCTGCAGCCAGACTATGGCAGAGCAAACCCTGGAGCAAGCACTGGGACTGCAACACTTGACCTCACAGTCAGGGCTGTACCTATGGGGAAAGTAGTTTGCCACTCAGGTGCCTAGAACAAGGGGAGTGGTTTGCCACTCAGGCGCCCTTAACATATGCCATGTATGCTGTCCTCCACATACTTCCTGTCTCTCTCTCTCCCTCTGTATCTATGCTGGACATTGTGTGATATTACATAAAACTGCTTGAGTCTGCCAATTACTAGCTGATTATTTTGTTGTTTTCAATAATGCTGTGGAACATAATTACTCCAAGTAAATTGCTTTTCTGTTGCTCAAGATAGAGCACAATAGGTATTACCATTTGTTGAGATTTGCTTTCCTAAATAAGATCCTTTGTGTCGTAGAGCAAACATGAAAGGTGGAATTCTCTTTTAACTGTGTGTTTCAATATGGATTACGTATGGTGCACAATGTACATTTGTCAGGGAAAATGGTGCTACCAGGAAGCCATCAACCTCCCACAAATAGCACTAGTCCTTAATACCAGGATGAGATCTCCTGAGTTGACATATGCTGATTGTTCCACACCAGATAGAAGCTAATACTTGCTTGTGGGGGCCTCCAAAAGAACTCTTCACCAATACACATTTCTGCAGAGATGGATATCTCATTCTTTACCAGAAATCTTACCAGATTTTTCCCTAAGAAATATAGCAGTTTGTTGAAAAAAAGAGAATGTCACCATACTGCCAACATCTAACTGACCCATATCTTTTGAAGGTAGAAGTGAGAGAAATGGGATCCATGACTGGGTTCTCAGTCTACAAGAATAGCTTTTCCATACCAGGGATCTCAGTAGGGGTGAGTAAAGCCCATCACACAAATGTCTCTGCCTTCAGTTCTCATTGAAGAGAATTCTGAATTTTCATCCCAGAAACCTGGCTCCATATATGTTTTTTCAATTTGTTTAAGGACTTTGGCCAATGTTCAGAGACTGAATGATTGTCCTTGCTAATTTTGACCAGTTATCATCATCTGTCTGAGGGATAGTTGTTCCAAGCTACTCACACTGCCGTTATGTAAGTTCCATCTCAGTATTTCTTTTGGGTCCCACTGCCAAGTTACATCAAATTAAACTGTTTAAATACATACAAACTGTCTTATACAGGAAGAGTCTCTAAATAACTTGAATAATTAGAAAAATTTTAACAGGTACGATATTATAAACAAAGTATATTTTTTCTGCCTAAGGGTGTTCCACACATAATCAGCAATACTCATGCTCTTTCTTTATAAGAGCAGGTGTTTTTCAGATCTCTTTCAGCAAAAATGAGATTTAAAAATATTTTCAACTTAATTAATTTTGTCATTCCTTTTTGTTGATCTCTAAAGTTTTAATTAATTATTTTTAATTTTACATTTCTAAAGTGTATTTATAATAATTACTCAGAAAATATTCCTGCATAGAATAATTTAGAGATTAATTAAAACTTTGTTAGTTTACTTGAAATATACTTTATTCAATAAATATCAGTGAAAAAAAGTAAGACTTTTTAAATTAAAATTGATATATTTATAAATTTGGTAAAGAGATCTTGCTATTTTTTTCCAAGTAGCATTAACATTATAGTGAGATGTTTTTATTGCTCCAAAAATTTAGAAAATAATTACAATTTTTCTCTTTTATCATTATATTCATGCACTCCTACTATAGCATTTTTTTTTTTGGTGGTGGTACTGGGATTTGAACCCAGGGACATTTAAACACTGAACCACACCCCCCACCCCTTCACTTTTTTGTATTTTATTTAGAGACAGGATCTCACTGAGTTCCTTAGGGCCTTGCTAAGTTGCTGAGATTGTCTTTGAACTTGTGATCCTCCTGCCTCAGCCTCCTAAATGGCTGGGATTACAGGTGTGTGCACCTGGACCAGCAATTTAGTCTTTAAAACTCGCTGAATGCCCACTATTGTAGGTTTCTAAGCTACTCACAGATGGAATACTACAGTCTCTTTACTATTAATGGTCACTAAAGGGAAGTACATAAATCAGTTTAAAATACAGTAACACATGATAAAGATACAAGAGCTTGAAAACAAAATATGGTTTGACTATGAAAGTTCAAAGACAGTGACTAAATATGCCTCTTTCTAAAATATATGGGATTGAAACTGAGGATAGCTGTATGAGGGTAATATTAACTGGGTAATTTATAGAGGGACACCTGTGGAGGTGGTATTTCTGCTTTATGATTCTTCCAATGGAACAGTGAATAGTTGTGATTTTTATCTAATGTCATCAGGTATACCACAATAATTAAAAGGTGATTTTTTCATAGTAAATGCTCTCTATTTGCTATTAAATTCCCATATTAAGAGTCCCCAAACCACCTTCAGTTTTGTTAACTTACAAAGATATTTTCAGGGAAATAGTTAAAAACAACATCTTCTGCCAAATCAGAAGTCCTTTCCACAAAGTTTGTAGAGAAAAAAAGTAATTTTATTATAGAAGATGTGTTAAACCTTAAACCAGAATGTGATATGCCTCTAAGAAAACCCAGTAAGAGAATGGTAACACAGAAATCTCATCATTTTATATAGCCAAGTAGATAAAAGCCCATTATATGCATGTTTTCAAGATGAAGAATTTGCCCTGAATTAAGAGGACTTGAGTATACTATTCAACACTCCTCAGTTCATCACAGATTAAACTAGTAATATGGGTGCTGCAGTCCGGCTGCAGCAAAATAACCGGGGGGTGACAAGCAACTTGTGTAGATTGATACAGCAGGAGTGGGAGCCATTTATTGTAGGACAGGAGGGGTATATATACATTCCACACAGCTTATCTTAATTAACATAAACTAGATACAGCAATCAACCAATAAGGAATCTCCACACTTAATGGCTGGCTAGCGTTACTTCACAAACCACTCCCTCTCGCAAAATGCCAGGTGCCATCTTGACTAGTTTACAGACCCTAACATATGGGTGTCATCTGTGTTTGTTAATTGGCTTAGTCCTAAGGAAGCATAAAATTCCTTGGCTTCATGATAGGAGATACTTTTGCAAAATGGAGCAAAGTGCCCACCAAAGGAAACTTCTAGTCTTCCATAGAAACTTACAGATAGGGACACATAACCCTTGATGTCCACCTTTCAAAGACATGGCTGCTACAGCTTTGAGAAAGAATTTCCTGGGTCATACAGCTGGCAAAAGTCCTAGCTAACATTAAAAATGGCTAATACACATTTCAAAAGAAAGAAGAAATTGCTCATAATTTTAAGTTTCCTAAAGTATAAACTCAAAGAAGAAAGAGATGGGAATCTCCTCTCATTTTCAGCAATTAGAATTAAGCTTCTTGGTTTTAATTTTTATTTGTCCCTATACTATTTAATAGAAGTACTTTTTTATAGAAATTTCCTGTAGGTATAATACACACTCTTAAAAATTATGAATTACATAATGATTCATGATGAAATTGGTGACATTCTTCTTAATAAACACAATAATAAATACTTTATAAAATCTCTTTTCTCCAAGAAAAGATTAACATTCTCTAGTTTACTAAAATTCCATAAGCCATTAGAAAATTGGGATTAATTTACTCTACATTTTTATGAAATCTCTAATCAATTAATTCTAAGAATTTGAGTCTATCTGGGTCTAAAATATGGTTAGAACTTTTAAAACTCCAGCGTGTGTGTGTGTGTGTGTGTGTGTGTGTGTGTGTGTATATATATATATATATATATATATATATATATATATATATATATAAATTTACTTTTGAAAAGAAATGGAAATATTTTTTTCCTTTCTTTTTGATTTTCTTTTTTGTTACACTGACTCAATTAACAGTTAAAACACAGGTATAGATTAGCTGCATTATGTGTTAAAGAAACTTCCCTTTGGAACAACAACAAAAAGAATAAATATAAGGTTTCTGAGAAGAAATATCACTTTAGTACATATCAATGATGGCACAAATGTGGAAACTGATTTTTATTTGCTATATTTCTGAAGAGACACAGCTCTTCCTCAGAAAATGACCAATAAGAAAAAAGGGAAGAAATGGGTATTTTCATTAGTGATTTCCTTTTCCTGTTTTACAACTTTTTCTTATCTCCAGATTAAATCTGTAATTAGTACTTATCAGAAACTCATATGCACACCTTTGTAGGTTACCTTTGTTGGACATATTGATGCATATTGAGTCTGTTCTCTTCTAGAAATGTTAATCACTATAAAAATCAGTGTTTTCCATCTGAATATTTTTCTGTCATTCACTTTAGAAACACAGACAGCAAGCACTAATAGTTTGAGTTAGGAACAGTGTCAACATGCTGAAATCCTCATGATTAGGAGGCCGAAATTGGGAAGATGGCAAGTTTGAGGCTAGCCTCAGCTATTTAGGCAGTCCATAAGCAACTTAGCAAGACCCTGTCTCAAAAAAAAAAAAAACAAAAAACAAAAAACAAAACAACAAAAAAAAACCTGGAGATATATAGCTTCCTAGATTAAATATGCAATAACAACAACAACAACCAAAAACTATTATTTGGGGTACTTACTTTTGAATCATTGACAGAATATTCCTTGTAATAGACTTAATAGACTTGTGGGAACAAGTGCATGAAGTACTGCATACATAGCATACATTAAGGGCGCCTGAATGGCAAACCACTCCCCTGTGCTAGGCACAGTGAGCTGCAAACTGTTTACCCTGTAGGCACAGCCCTGGGTGTGAGGCCATGTGCTGCAGTCCCTGCGTTTGCTCCATGGCTGCTTCTTGATTGGTTGCTGCAAGGACAGTTGGCAAGAAATTGTATTGGTGGCTGCCTGTAATACTGCCTGAGTATATATACATGGTAACTGCACAATAAAATCAGACCTGTATCCAGCTTGGTTTCTGGAGGTCTTGATTAGTGAATCCACAGCTCCACTCTCTTCTACCCTGTTCTGTGTACCTCCTCGCTGGACAAGAAGGAGCCCATGTACAGATTTATTTCTTTTAAGCTGTTTCTATTCCACAGTAGTACCACAGCACCAAATTTTATACTAAATATACTCATATGTGCATATCTAAAATTTCAAAATAAGTCAAATCTTCATTTTACTATAATTTATTAAATAATTATATCTGTAAAAATTAAGTAGTTGTCAATCTTAAAAATCATTTAAATTTTGCAGCAACTAAATTTTTCTTTTCTTGAGGCAAGTAAATTGTCAAACAAAATCAAAATTATCAAGGTTTAGTGATGCTTAAGCTCTTAAATTATCATAAGAGAAACTGTTTATGATCAAGGAAAACCTCTAATTAGTTTCTAATGTGACATTCCTATAGTAATGAATTAATCCATGTATCCAAAGGCCTACTGTTTTTTAGAGCATCATGTTATTTCTTAGTTCTATTATAAGGTAAAGAATTGGATGATGTAAAATAACATATTCTGCGGAATTATTATTTTATTTGCTCTATACTCTCACATACGGGCAATGTAATTCAACAAACATTCACAATGATTTCTAAACAAAAGTAAAACACTATAATTTTGTCAATTGTGAATTAGGTTTCCCATTCAAATTTACCATATTAGGTATATTTCACTATAGTAATAATCCAAGAGGGATGCAAACACTAAACTTTTCAAAATAAACCCTATTAAATTAATAAACAATAATTACAAATGAAAAAAATTGTATCCCACATATTCTCCACTATGGATTTTTTCAAGGTGATATTTAAACATTGCATTTTGTTCTAAATTATACTTTTTATTGAATAACAATCATGATTTTATGAAAAATATTTATCCATGATATACCATTAGTCATCATTGCATTTTTCTTTGTTCTCTCAGAGAATTCAAAATGGAGTGGATTAGGGTTAATTCCTTATTGAGCAGGGTTTCAAGACTCTAATTAAAGTTCACGGAGAACAGCCAAAATTTCTCGAATGTGCTTTTCAGAAGTAGATGCATATTACTGCTGAGTAAAAGAGGTATTAATTTTTTGGATTATAATAAAGATGAGAAGCAATTGAAAATAAAGCTAGTCATGTAGAGGGGATAATCTTATCAAATATTTCTTAAACATTTCTATTTGATTAATGCTAGCATTTTTCCTATTCTGCTACACCAACAGAAAATTAAGTTCTTATTACTCTGCAGTAATAACAGCAACACCTAAATTTGAGACCTAATGCTTAATCTTGAGAATCATGTGACAAACTTTCTGTTTGCTAAAATCTATGTATAAAAGCATTAATGTATCATGAATATTAGGCTAATGAATTGGTAAAATTCCACTACTAAGCTGATTGGACATGAATGTCTTTCATATCATTTTAAAATATAATTGAATGTAGAAAACCCATTACTTTTAAGAAAACCTAAAACTTTGAAAACAGACATGTCAATTTTACTCATTTTGAAAACATAAAACATATCTCAAAATGTACTTTAACACTTCTGTCATGGTTCACAGACAATGTCAATTTTACTCATTTTGAAAACATAAAACATATCTCAAAATGTATTTTAACACTTCTGTCATGGTTCACAGACAATTCACAACTTCGGAAGCTGGTATAACTAATGCACTAATGATGTCAAATTTATGGCCCAGCTGTAGTTACTTATATGTAAGGAAGACTGCATTAATTATAAAACATGCAAGTTAGACATTTCAGATTCTGGAAATAACAACAACAACAAAAAACTAATCATAATATTTTAATGAAGAATGACAGGTAAAACTTCAAAGTAGTTAATTTTGCTTTTTTTCCCCTCATCTCATCCTTCTTTGGCTTTTATATTGAATCTTCTTCATTTTGATTCCTGAGTCCCTATTTTCTCTACCTGGATTTCTGATTTCTGATATTAAAGACTAAAAACTTTAGATATATCAAAAAGGATGATTTCCAAAGAAACTTACTAGCTCTTAGTTCCCACTTGTATTATATTCAGGAAATTCTAGAAGAATTTGGAAAAAAAATCATTTGCATTTCCTTCTACTTCAAAAACATGATCAAAATTCAGAAATGGTTCTCAAAGAAATTATCTCCTACTTCATACTTCCATGGTTCTATAAGGTGCATCAATATACTTTATGTTTACTCAAAAAGAAATTATCTCCTACCTCATACTTCCATGGTTCTATAAGGTGCATCAATATACTTTATGTTTACTCAACCTTTTACCATATAATTTTACCATTATATCACATTTTACTGATTCTGCCTAGTGAATTCATCTTTCCTTTTCTCATTTTATTGCTGTCACCATTTGTGCCGATCTTCTTCTCCCTATACCTTTTAAATTGCTTTTCTTAAAACATTAACTTTTTCTCACTTAAACATTTTACATAAATAAGACATTTTTATGCAGTACTCTGTTTAAGAACAAGAAATAAAGTAAATTTTAATAATAAAAATTATAATTTACTGAATAATTATTATTTCAGACCTGCAATGAGCAGTAACAGTATAGTACTTGAGTCTTACCTTTTAATTAAGTATAATTATTGCATCTTATAGATCAGTTTTTAGCAGCTCAGAGAGTTTCAACAACCTATAAAGCTTGAGTAGCATATCACAGGGACTATTTAATAATGCAAGCCATCTGTTAATTAATCTTTTTTATTGTACACAAAGGAATTTTTATTGCCAACTTCAAGAAGTTCAGGTTTTTACTTGTAAAGCATGATTTCCAAAGGTAAAGTTATGACTCTCAAGTAAATATAACATGAATATATTTAAAAATATTTTGTTTAACGTATTAGTGAATGACATATTCAGTAAGCTGTCATGACTGATTCAAAAAGAATCCGAGAACCTAAGGTAGTTAACTATTTTAAAAAATGTTGGTATATAATTTCTGATTTAACTATGAAACAATTTAATGTCTATAAGGTCATATATTTTTGAAGTTATCTATGTCACTGGAGATAAATTTTTTCACCTTTGTGAGATAAATATCTAGGAGTTATCAAATAACTTTTATTCACAGTGATTAATGGCAAGAACTAAACACATTTCCTTAATCAGCATAATGTAATATAAATATAATGCAAGCTACATGAGTAAATTTGATTTTTAGTAGACATATTAAATATAAAATGATGAAGCCAATAATATATATTTTACTTAGCTCAATATATCTAAAATATTATACTCTATTTAATATTAAAATTAACAGAGAATTTGTTCTTTATATTAAATGTCAGGAACCTAGTATATATTTTAGCTAGTACTTCCTTATTCATATAATTAATTATTTAAATGCATGAGAGTCAAACTGATACCTCTGGTTACTGGTTACCTTGAAGAATCCTGTTTCCCCAATGCTGAAGCACAATGCCAGAGAAGCACACCTCAGCAAGAAGCTTTCTTTAAAGGAGAGTAGAACAGACGTCTCCTGGGTGGAAGAAGAGGATCCAAATGGTGGAATCCATGGGATGAGGAATTCCCATCCCTTTTATACATCTCAAGTTTTTTTTTTTTTTTTTTTTTTTTTTTTTTTTTTTTTTTTTTTTTTTTATCCTTAGATTCCTCTTTTATCTTGTTCATTTCCCCTTATCCAGCATATGTAATGGGGGATGCAGGTGGGAAGGCCAAAAGGTGGGAAACAGATGGGCTGGAGGGCCAAGAAGAAATTATCCTGAAAGGAAAGGGATCAGGCAAATTAATTAGCAATTCCATGTCTGCCCCAGAGTTGCTTCATTAACAGTCGTTTAGGATGGTAGTACAGGCCAGCTTTGGGGATATTAACATTTCAATCTCCCAGGTGCAATTTCTGATTTCCAGGACTCAAATCAGACTCCATTTTCTTTATCAGACCCGATTTACTTAGCTACACTAATTACCTGTCTTTAAACCTGGTTTCAACTTGTGGTTCTGTGTGGGATCTAAGGAGGTCCCCAAAGGGAAAAGGTGATCTCAGCTCAGCCCTGGCAGGTTCTTGACTTTTACCACAGAAATGTCTCACAGAAATGCTGAGGCAGTTTGGTTCTTCTCAAAATCTTTAGGCAACATTATCTAGTAAATATATAGCATTTGGACTGTACCCATATATAGTTGTAATGGTTAATTTGAATTTCCAACTTTATTAAGAGATGCCAAGGATTAAGAGGATTATGGGCATGTCATCAAGGGTGTGGTCTCTAGGAATAATTGGCATATGGGATAGCCAACTGAAATGGAGATCCTCCCTAAGCATGGGCAGCACTGTCCAACAGGATGATGGATTGGATGAAATAAAAGTTGAAAGAATGAGGAGGCAGCAGCAGATGCAAGCTCAATTCTTCTTGACCAGTTTCATGATTGCTCCCGAAATCATCTGAGAATATCTGAATCTAGCTTCTTCACTCTTCCAGAGTGGATTCTTCAAGTGATTCTCCAGAAGCCTTTTTGGTCTCTGACTAGGGTAGCACCTTTGAACTCTCCTGACTGGGGCTTCAGTACCTTGGACTGTGCAGCTACTGATTCCGCCAGCTGTCCAGCCTGCAGATGACCATTGTGGATTATCCAGCTTCTAGTCTCATAAGTCAACCTAAAAATCACCTTTTTATAATTATAATTCCTCTTGATTTTTTTTCTAGAGAATCCTTATTAGTACAATAGGTCTCTAACAATTTATATCTCTAAGCTTCTTTTAATCAGTATAAAAGTACCAACAAAATAGAGATGAATTAACTGGATTTATAGTACTCAAAGTGTTATGGAACCTTTTAAGAATTTAGACTTGAAGGAAACCAGGTATGGTGATGAAGGTGAGGACAGTCCCTCTTTTCTTGTTTGTCTCCTTTCTACCTACCCTTATTTGTTTAACCTACATCAGTTAATGCTGTTTTACCGGACAGGGTGAACATAACCAGTTCTTTGTTGGCTTTGTCTCTGCAATGATATATTTCCCCTCTTCTATGGAGAAATTTCAGCCTTTTTTTCTGAGAGGGTAGATTTTCAACACCTTTCAAGAAGGGGAAAAAAATCATCTCTAAATAGAAATTGCTTGTTCTGCTTTAAAACTTAGGTCAACTCAACCCTGGGGCATCACATAACTGGCCATTTCTCTCTGAACCTTCATCACTTACATCACTGTTTTACTACACCAGGCAAATATTTGTTGAATTCTAAATACTGTAAATATTTCATCATGTTCAATCCTTTCAACCATGTCATAAGCTAGGAACAATATTATTTCTGTTTTACAGATAAGAAATGCAACTTGGCCAAGGTCAAACAGGTAACACATGAGCTAACAGGAAATCAATTTGCGCAACTATGCTTCCAAGACTCTTCTATAAATTTTTCTGTCTCACGTTAATGCCTTAGTATGCCACCCCAGGTAACATCAATAGAGAACTCCATGGGTCTATAGTGTGTTCACAATAAATACTACATAATTTAGCACATTCTTTGATTTAACCATTATTACAGAATCATTTCTGTTTTACCTTTTTTATTATGAGCTTCCAAAGAACTAATGTTGTGATTTGTTTTTGCCAATAACATGCTTTGTTTAGAGAATCTTCTGGACATGCAAAGCAATGTATATTATAATTATAGCTCCACACTGTTTTATCAGAGCTCACACCTTACCTGCATTAAAATACCAAAGAATAAATTCACATCAATCTGAGCTGTGATCAGGAAAAAATACATGTTAAAGCAAAATATTATGAAAAAAATAATCAAGTTTTCCCAACATTTTTTTTCAGTAAAAAAAAAAAATAAGAATGTTGGGATAACCAAAACTAGAGGGAATTTTTTTTTCATGCTATCAGGCGTATAGTTAAAGTCTGACTGGCTAGTGATCAAAAAATGCTTATCAAGTGTGACATACCAGAAAGGGGAGGTAAAGGAAATCAATGACCATGTAAGTAAAGTGATTAAACTTAAACACATTTTATCATTTGACCATTAACTTTAAGCATCCACACTTCTTCCCTAAGGTTCTACAATTTACTTAGTGACTAGAGACCATTTATTAACACATTTGTTTAGTAACAATGAATTTACAAACAAAACCAACTCTTTCTTTCCAATATTTTCTGTTGACTTAAATAAATTAATTTTAATAAAATTAAAATAAGATTCTAACATAAAACGTTTTTTGTGAATATATTTGAGCCGGTAAATCTAGGAACATATACTGCATGAAATAATTTTATTCTTTGTTATTGCTAATACTCATTAACTGGTCCAAATTCCAAAAAAGGTCAGTTTTTCTGGAAATCTTTATTCTTTGGGGAACTGTATACTTCTTTTCTCTGAAATTTTTAATTTTAATAATTTTGTTCACAGGTAAGTTTGCCCAGATTAATTAGCAATTAACCAGAATAGAAATGTTTTTTAGAAAGTTATTGAAGACATGTGCTCAGAAGTTTTCAACTCAGAATCAAAAATAAATTTTTAGAGTTTAAAAAATAACATCTTGTGAAAAGAGGACAAATTCCTTTGTAAAAATCTATCCAGTGGCAATTGGATCTTTTGACATGCAGAGATAAGTAGTTTGTTTTCTATTCTTCTACTTTATTGAATTTGTGATTCTTTAGTTGACTTCTAATATAGTCATTGTATATTTCTTTAATTGACTATACAGTATGTAACTTTAGATTAATGGAATTCCCATTAAAAAAAAAAAAAACAAATATACCACATACTGTTTAATAAAAGCATTAAAATGATGTTTTTCAAGCTCAACATTTGTCTTAGCCAAAAGTTTTCTACTTATTGACTCTAGCTAATGATTTCTGTCCTAAATAATGATTATGAGTTTTGTTGCCAAGTGTATTAAGAGTTGATCTTTCTATTATCTTAAAAATCTTGGATCACAAATGTTCCTACTTATTTCATTTCTGAATATTCATTTGATCATCTTTTAAACAATATTATTTGAAATGTTTAAAACCTAGAATAAAGTGAAGGAATTAAAGATACCAAGATGAATTATACATAAAAACATGCTTACTGATGAGATTTTTATGAAAGTTTCCAATGTGACCTTGTCTTTGGATGTGAAAGTAACTCTCACAAATATGAAATACTTTTTACCTGAAGGGAAATATGTCAAAGCCTATCCTGTACAAAATTTAACATTATTTTGAAAATGTTACAAAGTTTCAAATTACAAATTTTAGTTCATTTCAAGGAATAATACATTTTTTGTCAGCTTTTCTTCAATCTGATTCATTTTCAATACTGCATATATGTTATATACTAGATTTTAACTCTTGATTAAGTGAAAATTCTTGATCATTTTGTTTTAGTTGTGAAGGGTATTTTAATTATGCAATTTTTATATAAAATAGTGTCTCTCATACTTAACATTTTAAAGAGAAAAATAATAACTTCATTGTTTATAATTTTTTAATTCTTTCTTTAATACCTTTTTTTTCAAAGAAAATGAGAATACAAAATGTAAAGTTAAAATTTATGATATTTAATAATTTCCTTTGATTTTGAAGTTCAGTTTTGAAAATGATGCTTTTAAAGTTATGAAAATTAATGCAATTTCAAGATTTTTTTGTAAAAGGTAGAATTCTTTGTTCAAAAATGACTAATATTTTAAAATTCTCCAACATAACAGACATATTCACAGGAGTTATGAATATGAAAGTAAGAATGTTTTCAGCAGATGGTTAGTACAGACTACTTCTTATTTAGAATAACTTCTCTCACTATAATTTAGATCAGCATCTGTTAGGAATGTGCTCATTCAAGCCTTTGTTTTGCTTATAAGACAAAGCACTTTGTATTGAAGTGAGATGCTTTGGGATTTCAACATTTAGAATCTTTAAAAATTAAACAAATAAATGTATTCAAAGTGACTCATGTCTTTTTCATAGACTGAGTTCATGCATTTAGAGAAGATTATGGGTAATATTTCTGCAAAAGAGAAAAAAACATTCTAAAATGCGAACTGAATGTGGGAAGCAAGTTTATATTCACTTAGTTGTACTGGGCTTATGTGGTCCTGAGTACAATAGCCGGTTCATTTTCATCATTTGAAAAAAAGAGAACAACACAAAACAAAATATAAAAATGATGCATCACCCTCATTTCTGTGATTAAAAGCCAGAAGCAATTTAGTTGAATATATAAGCTGTAATATTAAAAATGTTTGGGGAAACACTTTAAAATAAATTCTTAGAAATTGACAAAAAATATTAATGTTATCACCCTTGATAGAGGGCCTAATTATTATCTGAATCTGTTAATATCAGGCTATTTCAAAATTTGTGAAGCTTGAATAAATTTGTTGCTTTGAATTAAAAATAAAAAATAAAAGGCCAATCTTAGATCATCATATAATTGCTTTGTAATCTTAATTATGCCAAAGAACATCTCCAGCTCCACTTTGCTCATAAAAAAAATAACAGCAAAAGTCCCACTGACTTTTCATGCATATAAATGTACCTTTTAGGCCCAGATACCCTGGGGGAGGCCCAGAATCCCTGTGAGTATATTGTACTTACAATAATAATTATAAGCATCACCAAAGAAGGATTCTGTATGTACTATACATTGTTACAAATGCTGAATCCAATAATGTAATACAAATTTATCATCATTTTAACTTTAGAATATGCATGAGTCAGGGTTTCAACTGCAGCATTATTGACATGTTAGATTAGATAATGCTTTGTTGCCAAGGGCCATCCTGTTTACTGCAGGGTGTTTAGCAGATTCTTTGCTCTACACTTAGTACCAATAATATACCTTACTTCCCATGCCCCAGTATATTTCTAGATATTGCTGAACATCTCTGGTTAGGCAAAATTTCCTGCAGCCAAAAACCACTAAAGTAAAGAGCAAAAACAAGTCCAGTTTTTTTTTAATTTTTTAATTTTTTTTTTAAGTTTTCGACGGACACATCTTTGTTTGTATGTGGTGCTGAGGATGGAACCTGGCCGTATGCATGCCAGGGAGCGTGCTACGGCTTGAGCCACATCCCCAGCCCAAGTCCAGTTTTAAATTAGAAAACATTAGAAAAAAATTTATAGAAGTAAACTGGGCTTAATTTACATTTTTTGAATGATCCTGGAAGCCCCCTAGTAACATTCATCTCAATGATTCTAAATTGGTCCGGTCCTTCAAAGTGATGTTTGATGATACAGATATAAAGCTCAGGGCAAATATAATGAAGTCACTTTACCACTTCTGATGCCTGAGGAAATTTCTAAACCTGAGGCCCCAAACTTTGCTGGCTTAAGATTTTGCGTAAACCAATTAGGGTATATAAATATCCAGTAAGCGCCCTGAGTGATTTTTGATTCATCAGATCTGAGGTAGGACTCAGAAATTTGTACTTTATAGTGACCCTGGACATTTTTGATGCATTGGATCTACCACTCTTGGGAAAAAGATTTTTCACATGAAAATAGACCTACAAATGGAGTTTCTTAGAACTATTCTATTAATATTACATGAAAGCTGAAGCTGAACTTCTCAATTTGGTGGTAAAATGTTGGTTCAGGTCACTACAAACTCAGTGGAAGAGACTCAGATCACCCATAAATCTATGTGTATATGTATGTTTTGTGAGTATTATAATTCATATACTGTCAGTATCATAATTCACATACCAGGTTACTTTTGTAGAAAAAATTCTGAATTCCAATATAAACTTGTGCACTGTGACATTCACTATGAGTTATCAGATTCAATTTTTGTTCATTATATTTCCAACTCTTTTCTATCTGATACTGATTTAAATGAGCCCACTTCCTCCATGTTTTGCCCCCATTTCAATTCACATGGATGAAATGGTCTCTCACGCTAGAAATAAAATGTAGTACTTCATATTTTTCAGAAGCAGATTCAAAATTAACTGAAATTTTTCTTTTGAAAACAATGTAAACTTCCCTTTTAATCAAGTTTTTAGGCTCTAAATTATGAGTATTTTATAGGTGACAGTTTTTTAGTATGGAAACCAAGTGATTATGGAAACTTTCTTAAGTTTCTATTTTAACAAGATTTTTCAATAAAATGGTCCACACAGTAACCACTTCCACATTATATGATGACAGATAAGTAGCTTAGATTAGCCCTTACTTAAGACTACAAGCAGCAAAGAATGAGACCGAAGGCTTCACACAGTTATAACACTTTCCAATTTGTAGAAAAGGGAAGCTCTGACAAGATGTTTATCAAAATAATAGTGAACAAAGAGAATAATAAGGTATATTTTAGTAACACAAAATGTGAAGATGAAAAATGAATTAAGGTTTCAAGAGCAATAGTAACTAAGAGAAGATTCTTAGATGAAAGAAAAAAATAGAATGCACAATAAATATCTGGTTGAGAACAGGCTCAAGTTTCTTTAATTTGATTAGTATAATGGATGTTTTTAACGTTGAATTAAATAGCTAAAATGCTGTCTCCTCAGAAAAAATTTTCAATACCCCTGGAAAGCAGATAACTAGATTATATATGTAACCAAACAATCCTAGTCTCTCTCTAAATACTCTTTTTTCCTCTAAATGGGTGAGCACACAGTGCAAAATTTCCTTTCTCTGTAATTTTGTCACCATCATTTTACTCCTTATTTCCAAGATGCTATTCAATTCCTCTGGTCCATGTCATGTTTAGAAGGGTGTTTGTCCTGATTTCTAATATGTCATTGTTGTGATGCCAATGATATTATTTTTCTCTTTTGTGTGTATATATATATATATATATATATATATATATATATATATGGATCATTTAGCTTATGAAAAAAATAGATATCAAATATTATACAACAGTGAAGAAACAGTGTCAGGGTTTTTAGCCCTCGTCCCCTCCTGACCAGCGGGAGAATCAGGGAAAGCATGCCCTGACCAGGACGAGCCAAGAAAGGCAAAGGTCGACTGGCGGCCCCTTGCCAAAGGGCAATCAGACATGCCAGAGAGACCAGTCGAAACAGGATCTCATTTATTGAGGATGTACACACAGCTTATATACTGCACAGGAGCCAATCAGGATAAAGATCAGAGGGGTGGAGTGAATCCACGTGTACACCCAACCCATAGTCTGTAAGGGAAGGCACCAGCTGGGCACAAGCTGTCCACGAGGGCAGAAGAGTCCTGGACCTATCTTGGAGGTGGTCCGCCTTTTCTATCACCACCCACAGCATCGCCTCCTGGCTGATCGCCAGGAGCCATCCCAGCCACACGTGCAGCCCCACAACCGGGAAGTGGGCAGCAAGTCATGCCCTACAAAACAGTATAAATTACATTCCTTATTGTGTGAATGGAGAAATTGTTACTAATAAGAACCAATAAAAACTACAACATCTGCATTTATTTACTGACTGCATTTAGTTTTCTTCTTTAACATTTTTTTCAAAAATGTTTTGATGGTCACCACTGAATATCCATTTTGAAACCATCAGTTTAAATTTGTAAAAATTTTACCTGCATACAGTTAGGAAAGTTGTCTCTTTTTAAATATAGCTTTTAAAGTTTTCAGATGAAGTAGTAATTAATTTTTCATCAATCAATAAATAAAAAAGAACAAAGTTCAGAAATATGAAAGCTAAAGTTCATTCTAGTAATTCCACTATTATTCCATTTTGTACTTAACATAGACATTTAATAATTAAGCATGCATAAAAATGAGATCAAATATTTATAATTTATTGGAAATAAATTTTAGAATTCTATTTTCCACATCATTAATATTAATAATGTTATTATTGTGAGTATTGTTGGTTAACACTATTGTAAGTCCTATATTAAAGAAATAACAAAGGGAGTAGTTCCATAAAAAATAATCTTCGTTGGGTGTAAATATAAATTAATTCAATTCAATTAAATTATATGTTTACTTACCTTGAATCAGTATAATTTGTCAGGAAAAAGTACCAAAGATACTTATAGTTTGACACTTTAGGTTTATAAGAAGCTTTAAATGACACACATGTGCCTCATATGCAAGGCAATTGTTCTTCCACAATTTATAGATAATAATAAATTTTCTGCTCACCAATAGGGTTGCATAAATTGTATATACAAATAACATTTTACAAATAAAACATAAAAGGGTATTACATTTTATCTCATTTTCACTGGTTAATTCTTGGTTTCTGCCCATTCCAAAAAAATAATATTTTCTTATGAATGAAATTCAACTTGTTGCTGACAACCTTTCTAATATACTAACTGGTCAAAGTATGCAAATTGTGTTGTTGATTCCAAATGTTAGTGACAGGTATTCATTCATTTCCCTTGGTGATTAAACCATAAGATCCATATTGTTTAATTAACTAAATAAAAGGTAACATAAAAATAATGCATTTTAGTACAAAACTTTTTGAAAGAGTATATTTACTCAGTGGTTGCATTTTTAAAACTACAAAAATAATATATATTTTTTAAATTAATTAAGACAAGCACAGAAAATTGTGGTAATTATATAGTTAGAAGCAAAGAAAAAAATACCAGAAGGAATTGGATTAGACAATTTTCAATGAAACTACTCTAGAGGATAGATAAATCTATCTACATAAGAACGTTTTCGATAATCTATTCAAAATATCAAAGTTTGAACTACATAAACTGGGTTTTTATAGCAGTAAGTGGAGGATTTAGTGTATATCTTAAGCATAACAAAGTAACAATATCGATATAAGATTCTTGTATTTCGTTACAAAATTGTTAGAGGTTAACATAAAAGTGAATTTAAAGATTATGAACATTTTGAAAGACTAAAAGAATTCATTTTTTATAGGAAAAATTAAAAATTAGAAAAAAGAAATTTAAAACCTCAGAAGTTTTGAAAGATTAGCAGCCTACAATTCATTAAGGAAAAATTATCAGAAAAAGTCTAACATTTTTTCTTCACTGAATCTTATATCCTCTAAAATTTTCTCTAGTGGCCTACATTAAGATTTTCTACGTGGAGAAAATTAAATATAAAAATCAAATTAAGATTTAACTGTTGTCAATGAAAACAAAATATGAGGTGATTCATGGAATGCTGTGTTCCATGAAAAACTAAGTAGTCCTATGTTATAGGCATAAGTTGTCATGAGTAGTTAAAAACCTGCTCAATTTTTATATTCATAGTAAAATTAATAATCTCATTCAATCTGAAGGATCAGGGAACATAATTGCATCATCAGTGTTACAATTACATTTACTGGAGACTTAACATATGCTACCTAAACTCAATTATGTTTATATAAATATATATCTATAGTAGCTATTATTTTTCAGTTAATTTCTACAAAGAAGACATTGTGTAAGTTAGGAAAGTGATGCTTAGTAGGGCATAAAATTTATCCAAGGTCACATAACACATAGAAGATGGAAGCATAATCAACCTGAAGGCATTAGAAACCTTCTTTCATTACAGTTTTCTTTCCATTACAGCTTCTTTTTGTTGTGGTGGCAAATTGTAGAAGTAAAGAATTCTATGGGATTCAATCTTCAACCTAGTTCGTTTCCTAGAATTCTGAAAATTTTGGTTTAAAGTGTGCTGTCCAATCTGTTATTTGTTTCACAGGGCAGTGCTACCTACTGTGATAAGCATATCTAGCCTGGGTACCTTGTAACCAAGGTCCATCTCTCCTGATTCCCAGCTTACAAACACACATACATCCACCTTTCAGTATGTCTTTAACATTATGTTAATTCTCAAAGTGTATAATTTAGGATTCCAAAGAGATACATTTACACTTTCTAAGCCTCTAGGACACCCTTGCCCTGCTTCTGTGATGTGGAAAGAAGTAAAGTTTATTTTTTTGTCACAGCTGTCTTCACAAAGGAAACTGATCACAGCTGTCAGGATGTCCTTGTGGCAGCATTCATCGATTATTAAGACAGCCAAAATAAAGAGATAACCCATGCTGTGCTCAGTTAATTTTGCATGTATAGACAAGGTGCTGCATGAAATCCAGTGATTAGTTTACAGCTGGTGTAATTAAAGCACAACACATGTAGAAACAGAGTTCCTACTTGACTCATGTAAAAAAGAAAACATGCAACTAGTGAAAATATGACAACATTGCCTACAATCTCAGTATTATTTCTTGCAAATAAGACAATGAAGAAAAACAAGCTAAGCATGCTTTGGAGGATTTATGGAGACTGGAAAAGCTAGCAGTAAGAAATATTTCACATTTTTGCTTACTTGATCCTAACAACCAATATTTACTAATATTCCTTACTACTTTGATGTAGTAAGGAATATTAGTAAATAGAAATTTAACATTTTGTTTAAATCTGCATATGAAAAGTGATTCAATTTATTTTGATTTCTACTTTGAGCATCCTCTTTCTTTTTCATAGTTTTGCAATTGTAAAATTCAAAAGGAACAACATTACCCATGAAATAGGGTATATGAAATATCTAGGAAAATGTCTCCTATGTATTAGGCACAAAATATGTTAGAATTTTAAAATTTTCCTTTACATTAAATATTGAAAATGTTTCCATCCAGATGTTGAGAACAGATTTGAGTCATTATTATTATAAAATTTGAAATTAGCTTCTGGGGGTGTAGCTCAGTGATACAACATATGCTTAGCATTTATAAGGCCTTGGGTTCAATCCTTAGTAATAAATACAGATATTAACAGATTTAGGTCAAATTGTAAAACTGAAGTAAAATTTTTTTAGGTTATACTATATGAAGAAAACAAAATAAATTATAAGAAACCAGTGAGAAAAGAATCAAAATTTATATTTTTCCAACAATTTATATAAACCCAAAGTGTCAGTTTCTCTTTTTTGGGGGGTATGGGTACTGGAAATTGAAGTCATGGGCACTCAACCACTGAGCCACATCCTCAGCTCTATTTTGTATTTTATTTAGAGACAGGGTCTCACTCAGTGGCTAGCACATCACTGTTGCTCAGGCTGGCTTTGAATATGCGATTCTCCTGCCTCAGTCTACTGGGCCGCTATGATTACAGGCGTGAGCCACTGTACCTGTCAGTTTCTAATTGAAGAAATCAAATCCAAATAAAAAATAAAACAAAATATATATACAAGAGTTAATAAAAACATAATAATGTTTTGCAAAGAGTATGTGAATTTTAAAACAAACTAGTTTACTTTAATCAAACACAGAACTAGGGTAATTTTTTAAAAATTTAGTAATAACAGGACTGTGAAACTTAGTCTCTCAGTGAAATCTAAGTTAGCAGTGAAATTAAATATCATATTTATTTTACCATGTTTATATTATAATAATTTTTGAACCTATTTTTCTGGCATGAGATGAACATATCTTTTAATTAAACTGGGTGATGAATATTATATATTTAATTTGTTAGCATTTTCTTTTGAATAGGTACGGTAGTTTACTGTAGCTTCTGTAACTAATACCACAGACTAGTTAGCTTAAATAATGGTAGCTTATTTTCTATTGAGTCTGCAGACTGTAAGTCCAACATCAAGCTGCCAACAAGATTGGTTTCTATTGAGGCCTTTATTTCTACCTTGAAGATGGCCCCCTTCTTTCTGTGCTATCATCAGTTGGACTCTGTGTGTTCATCCCTGGTGGCTCTTCCTCTTCTCAAGACATTGGTCCTATTTTAAAAGAGCCTCCTCTTATTACCTAATTTAATCCTAGTATTATTTTTCTTTTATTCCCTATCTCTACCAGTCACATTGGGGGTTAGATTTTTAAGATATTAATTTTTACTGTTGTTTGATACATAACAGTAGGAAAGAGAATTATTTAAATCTTCTCTTTCCTTTGAGAAAAGTTTTGCCCTTAATCAAGCTCATGGGAGTTTACATTGAAGCCTTCTGAATGTTCTGCTCACTGATACCTTCTTTTCTTTTTTTTTTTTTTTTTAAAGAGAGAGTGAGAGAGGGGGGAGAGAGAGAGAGAGAGAGAGAGAGAGAGAGAGAGAGAGAGAATTTTTAATATTTATTTTTTAGTTCTTGGCGGACACAACATCTTTGTTGGTATGTGGTGCTGAGGATCGAACCCGGGCCACACGCATGCCAGGCGAGCGCGCTACCGCTTGAGCCACATCCCCAGCCCTGATACCTTATTTTCTTACTAGGGAAACTTGGAGCATGCCAGATAGTCACTACTATCAATGGATTAATTATGGGAAACTTGGGCCAAAGGGTCTGAGTTTGACCTCTTCCGGGACTTGAAAACTAAGTTACAAAAAAGTCAAGTCAAAATTGAAATTAAGGACACTGTTGTCCACACTTCATAATCTACCAAGACTTCTGATGTAAAGTATAAGTTCAAAGGTTCCCAGTTCACCTCAGGTTCTGTAATTTGCTTGGCTCATAGAACTCACTAACAGCTAGTATACTCAAAGTCATATTTACTATAAGGAAAGAATACAAAATAGATGTAACCAACAGAAAAGACAGAGAGGGCAAAGTCTGAGAGATTTTCAAATGAAAAGTTTCCATCATCCTCAGGGATTCCTTACTCTGCTGACATAGTAAATATGTCAATATACCTGGAGAATCACCAATGCAGGAATCTCATCTGGGTTGTGGTTTTAATTGAGCCTTTTTTACATAAACATAGTTAATTCATTTGCTCAGTTGAACTTAATCTAAACCTCCCTCTGCCCCATATGAGGTCTGACTCTCACTCATCCTAATATTAGAAACTGTCAGATGTGGCCTGATTGGCCCTTCACAAATAACAAAGAAACTAGGAAGTTCCAAGTATACCTCCCAGAAGCCTCGACAAAGCAAAGCTTCTCTTTGGAGGACAAATTTCTTGCTATACATTAGATCAGCCATAAGAGCAGTCATCCTTGTGAAAGTGACCAATGCACCCACTCCTACATTACTAAGTCTAGTCTCACAACATGAAGTTTCTTTGCCGGTTCAGTAATTGTTACCAAAAATAACTTATTGGGAAAAGTAGATACCTTATGTACACTACAGTGGGAAAAGACAATAGAAGCCTGATCTTTCCCTGGCTGTCTTATGTGCCTCTGACAATTTTATTCTGCATTATTTCTTCCTAATACAATGCATTTGTGTTTTTCTGAGTTCTTTGAGTTATAATGAATCATCGAAAGAGAGAATTATCTAGAACAGGACCAGACACAGGTGATCCAAGTGTTCTGTGATTTATCTTTCTAGTGGCACAATTTTGGTTTTGTCTGTGTAGGAGTCAGGAGTATAAACAACTATAATTCTACTAATTATTTTTGTTGCATCATGATGACACAGTGATAATTCAGAAGATCTTGAATCACAATGCTGACTCTCATACTTCCGCATTTGAAAGGATATATGAGAAGTAAATCAATATGATAAACCTCCAAAAGTAAAGCATTTAGTCTGAGAAAACCACAGATTCTGCTTGACTTGAGCAATGGGCAGTAGAATTTAATGGCCACATATATTTCCTAATGTTCCTTAGTGCCAAAAAGAACATCCAGGTCACAGATGACAGGATAATTTTTCTTTATATGTATATCAAATAATTTTTGCCAAATATAAATACTATAGAGAAAATAAATGAAAGCCTAACCTCAATAATAGCAGAAAAAACTAAACTTCAGTATGCTTTAAATTCAGGTATGTCTGTCTATCTATCTGTATCTATCTACCTACCTACCTATCTACCTACCTATTACCTATACATACCTATACACATATAATTGTATTGTGTGTAAATACACACATGTAAACTAATACCTATACACATGTACAAAAGAAGACTTTCAAGAGCTTTAAATATAGTATATGAGCTAAATCTTGAGCTCTATTACATTTGTTATTGCTAATACACCTAATACACTTTTTAAAAAAAATTTGTTTTAATTAGTTACACATGACAGTACAATGACCTTAACATATCATATATTTGAATCAGATGGGATATGATTTCTCATTTTTCTGAGTATACAGGTTTCAGAATCACATTGGTCATGCATTCACATATACACACACAGTAATAATAATGTCTGTTTCATTATACTATCCTTCCTATTTGTGGATAAGAACGTTTAAGTGCAGAGGTTAAACACTTTTGCTCTGATAATTAGTAATATTCTTCACTTCAGATATTGCCAGTTTATCCCAGAATATGGACTGAGAATGCTATGATAAAAAATTACATATATGCACATATGTACAACATATATCATACATATGTGTGTGTGTGTGTGTGTGTGTGTGTATATATATATATATATATATATATATATATACATATAAATTTCTACTTAAGAACAGTAGCATGTGATTTTAAATCTTGGCTACCATATATTTTTCTTTTTAGATAACTTACTATGCCTCGGTTTTCTCATTAATATATTAGTGCAATCACGTTATCTAAGAAAATGATGTAAGGATAAATATGCAAAGGCAGGCAGTTATTCATTTTCCTAGTACATAATAAACACTCAAGGGATAATATAATTATGATTTTATAGCCAAAATTTACAAACAAATCGAGATTACTCTTAGATAAGAATTTTTAAATTGTCTCATAAATTTAGGCAACTGCTATATATTGAGAAAAAGTTGAGGGTCTAGGGACATAGCTCAGTGAGAAAGCACTGACTTGGCATGCATGAGGCCCTGGGTTCAATCTGGCTGCCACAAGAAAGCAAAAAAAAAAAAAAAAAACAAAAACAAAAGAGAAACAAAAAATGTTTGTTTATAAATGTTTGATAAAGTGTTTGTGAGGACCTCTCTGATAATATTTGATTCAATTTAAGCTTTAAGTATGGGTATGAGTACTAGGAAGGTGCCCAGCACTTGTTTTATTTCTGTATTGTACAAATTACAAACTTAGAGAACATTTCAGAATCACTTGGCTCCAATGACAAATAACTATTTCTGAATTCAGTTGTAACTAGCGATTCATTCCGGATTTTAAAAGGGACATTGCTAGATCTATACATAATTTGACATATGTTTTTCTCTGCCGGACTGGATAGTTGACTTGACCAAGCAATTAGGGAATCTGTGTAGCCCTAATATTTCTACTAGTATGGAAACTGCTCTTAAGATAAAATAATCTGTAATTTAAACTTTGATAAAGGAACAAAGCTATGTCAAAAGAAATAATTTCTAAAAATATTATATTTATAGTACCTAGATAAAAAAAAATCTAGAATGACTTGAGCTTAGTAGAATATGAGAAATCTGTACAATTTATTAGAACCTAGCTTGGAATAAAATGTGACTGAAATGAAAAGAACCAACCAGTAAAAATTAGGTTGTGACAGTTATAACTTGAATGAGGGAATAGGCACTTTGAAATATTTCAAATATTCTAGAAGGTGATCCAGGGTGATCCAGTAACCTAGAAAATCAGGGATGTTATCGAGCAGAAGACTACACAGGGAACGATGTGGTGTCAACAAGAGCAGATATCAGCATTTTCCAGAAGATGGTGAAACACAAAAATCATTATGGAAAGCCAAAGGGTAAGATATTTATTTACAGGACATAAACTTCAAAGATCTAAGGGATAAAAGTAGATTTTATTTGAAATAAAAAAATTATGGTTTGAAGAGACTAGCATCATAAAGTACAGCTCTAGAAATAGATGTGAAAAAAATGAATAGGACTAAATCCTTTCCTGTGGCACCCATGATTGAAGGTATCTACATGGTCTCTAGGTGATATATCATATGTGAGGTTTACATAAAATATTAATTTTAGTTATTCTGTATTAATTCATGCTTACTTTAAATTAAGTTGCATATTTTTCTTTATGTAATAACATGAGTTTACTGTTCACAGTCATATTGGGGTTATAAGGCATGTTAATGTGAATGAGAATATCAATACTGAATGCTTCTGCATTTTAAAAAGTGCTGGTTTTACTTAATTAATGAACAGATTTATAAGTAAGGAACATCTTCTCTACTTCACAGAGAAACCAAATGATACTTTTATTAAAAAATGATCCTCCTTATACTCCATTTCCAGATTTCAAGGATTCTATTGCTGGTGTTTCCTAATGTGGAACAGCTTTGCTTCATTGCTGCTAGTTGTCCTTCAACATGTCCTCATACCTGTCTTTATTCTATCTTCCCTGCTTCTGCACACTCAACAATAGATTGCCTAGGAACCTTGCTGTCACTTGTCATTGATGTGAATCTAACCTAAAGCAGACAATTGCTGTAAGTGCTCCAATGTCAAAAAATTTGCTGTATTCTCAGAGGAGGTATAATTTAGTAGAAAGTGCACAGGACTTGAAGCAAAATCTCTACCAGTTTTATGAATAAAATTTAATGGGGCAAGTCAATTTCATAGTATTAATTTCTGTGAAACTTTCTTCTTATAATTTCAGGAGCAACAATTTCAAAAAGACTCTAAGGGCTGGGGATGTGGCTGAGTAGTAGAGTGTTTGCCTAGCATATATAAGGCCCTGGAATTTGATTATCATTACTGAAAAAATAAATAAGTAAACAAATAAATCAAAAGGGCCTTAATAGACAATATGTGTAATTTATAGTAAAGAGAAGATGTATGGCTTATCAGCAAAGTAGTTGCTGAGAAAAAAGTACATATAATATTATTATGTCTCTGTTTTATTTAAAGCAGCTTCATTTTGATCCTGAAGCTGATCCATAAAGCATGTGCATTAAAATAAAATTCATTGATTTATAGCATTCTCTAAAAATGTATACCAAGTAATTGCTATATATTAATAGTGATAATATAGTAATTCTGTCAGGCCATGAATGATGATCTACTATTGACTTTAATGATATGGCTGGCAGAAATTGTCCTTGTTTTACTCAGATCTATGAGCAAATAGTGTGGGCATATCTAATTGTCAACCATATATGAGGTGATAAGACTTCTCCAGACTGCACTAAATCAAAGTATATACCACAAGTAACTATAATATGTTAATTAAATAAGCATGTAGAAACTCCAAAATGTTCTGATTTTCACTGTTAAGGTTTATCATGCTGCTGAGTTTTGCAACCATGCACAGGAGAATTCATTTACTTCACAGTCTTAAATTGGGAGACTTCACTCTGTATAGACAGTGAAAAACAAAACTTTGGGGTATTTTAGTGACACTTTCAAAATAAAAAGGGTAAATTACAAAATTATTCCAGAGGGGAATTATGCACAGAGGCAATACTTCATGTTGTAACCAGTACCTCAGGAATTAAAAGGCAATTTTTCCTCCTGATTTAATAACCTCATTGTCTTAGTCCATTCAAACAACAATGTCATAAAACCACAAACTTGGAGGCTTAAAAATGATATTAGTATATTTTGCACAGTGCTAGAGGCAGGGAAGTTCAAGTTCAAGATTCAACATCTGTTAAGGGCTGCTTTCTCAGAGATGGCTGTCTTCTCACTGTGCCTGCATATGGGAAAAAGGACAAAACAATTACCTGGGATCTCTTATAGAGGCCATAATCTTAATCATCATGTTTCTGCCTTTATGACGTACTCAAGTTCCAAAAGCCCCATCTTCTGATGCCATCATCTTGGAGATTAAAATCTCACCATAGGAATTTTTGGAGTTCACTAACGTCTAGACCATAATAGTCATACTCAGCTCATGATCAATTTTTCATTTCCATTGGATCCAGTCATAGGCCATCTCTTCTACATTTTGTGTTTACTTATCTTTGGTTACTTTATAAAATAACTTTGCATTTATGAGTTCTTTTAAAATGTAATTTTTACCACTAACTCATTTTGGGAGAAAACACTGAATTCTTATACTGAGATACATTTAAGCTGCAGTTTTTCTCCTATGAGAAACTCAATGGAGATGATAGAATAGAGCTTAAGGTTACATTATTTCTAAATGTATGATTTTCACTTGATCTTCATGAAAAGAATATATACAGAAATGCTGAAAGAGTCCTGAAATTTTAATTTTTGAGTATATCAAGGAAATGAATCTAAGTTTAAACTAAAAATTTTACTGAGACATAAAGAAAATCATTCTAGGTAAGAATTTTTCCCAGTTAAAAAGAAAGGGTTAATATTTTTCTATTCTTTTCAGTTAAACTAATGCCCCATTCTCTTCTTTTTAAAATAAAAAAAATATCTATGAAATAGTATTCCTTGGTAATTCCCTGGGAAATTTGAAAAGAGGGTTTTGTTTTGTATTAAGTTTTTTATTTATTCTCAAAACAGCTTTGCACCTTTATGTGCTTGCATTCATTTTAAACCTATTAAAATGCATGCATATATATACATCTATACATTTGCATTTTTTCGACTTTTGCATTGTTTTCACTGGATACATCTTACACCAAACATTTTAACCTTTCTCTATGTGATTTTTCTTAAAATATCCATAAATAGAAGTGCCTCTACTTTTAGCATATTTTAAGAATATTTGAAGGAGCCACAAAGAGAATTTCCAATACATGGAAATTAGAAGGCAGACAATAAAATATGAGAAGATTTATAATTTAAGTACACTGACATGTCACCAGCTTTCTTATCTACTATTTTCATTACCAGGTGTGGAATTTGAGCAGCTGAGAAACAATTTTTTAAAAATTGAATTTGTATTAAGGAATTATATATTACCAGTGTACTTGATCGGGTTTTACTACAAAAGTAGATGAACAATCCAGAAGAAAATGGACATTATAGCCTTCTTCAAAATAGCTAAGACTTTCATGTTTGCTATGTGGTGTGTGTGTGTGTTTGTGTGTGTATAATGTTTTTAATGAAATATGAAAAATAGTGTTTGTATTTGTTTTATAAAAGGCTAGATAGGAATTTAATACAACTAATAACCAGTGAACTGTCACATATAATATGATGTGTTGGCATGCTATTGTTTTCAATAATTGATTTTCTATATACATTGGACATTTTGCATAATTAATTAAATAGTTCTTCCTATCCAGCTGAAAAATAAAATGTAACAAATCTAACACTTTTGCCCACAGCACCATTTAACTTCACTCATTTCTAACTGTTTTGGATAGAATCTACATCTCCTTGGTAAGATTCATGACTTAGTCACAAATTAACAAGACCATAAGGACTCATCTGTACAATGACAAAATATAAAGTTGTGCGTCACTTGTAGTACTAGTGGCTCTGGAGGCTGAGGCAGGAGGATTGGGAATTCAAAGCCAGTCTCAGCAAAAGTGAGGCACTGAACAACTTGGTGAGGACTTGTCTCTAAATAAAGTACAAAATAGGGCTGGTGATGTGACTCTGTGCTTGAGTGACTTTGAATTTAATCCCTGGTGACCCAAACAAAAACAAATAAGCTAACGAAAACCAAGAACTATGAAACGAAGAGAAAGACTAATGTAAAATTTGAACTTTACCTAATAATAATATATCATTACTGGCTCATTGCTTATAACAAATTTAACACACTAAAACAAATTGATAATAATAATAATAATAATAATAATAATAATAGTAAAACTGTTGTTCAGGGAGAAGAGAAAATATGTGGAAACTATTAATTCCCATTAAAAAAAAAAAAGAAAAAAAACTTCCTTTAAAAAAGTTCAACTAATTAAAAACAAGCTTAAATTTTTAAAATAACTGCACTAATAATTCGCTTTGGTTTTGTTTTAATTAATATTAATGCTGTGTTTTCTGTAATTTAAATAAATACTGTATTTGATATTTAGGAGATATAAAATACAGATTATTTAAGTGATATCCCAAAGTTGTAAAATTTGTAATAGAAAGAAGAAGGATGGGCTGGAGATACAGATCAGTTGGTAGAGTGCTTGCCTTGCATGCACAAGGCCCTGAGTTCAATACCCAGCACCACAAAATAAATAAATAAATAAATAAGATAAAAAAAATAAAGAGGAAGGAATAAAATCTCATCATATTTATATGGCTTGATATAAGATGTTTTTTTAATCATTTTAATTAGAAAAAAAATGCATAAGTCCTGACTGAATAGAAGTAGCTACATTTTTCACTCTATCTTAAGGAAGCATATGGAAAGATTTCTTTATGGCTAAATGCTATCTATTTTAGTTAATAAAAATATATATTATAAATTAACATTTATATCATAGAATTTTTATGAATATTGTTTCTTTTATATGTTTATTCTTGAACCAATACAAAGATTTTCAAAAATGATAGCTTTTAATTCCAACATGTAAGAAAATATTATATTGGGATCTTTAAAATGATTTTGCTACAATAGATAGCAAAATATCATTGGGCTCTCCAATGCTCCATGTCTTTTCAGTCCAAGTCATGAAAATATTGACAACAAAAACAAAACAGAAAGAAAATATGAGGTATTTTTGAGTTCAGTTATTTTCTGTCACCCTGGGACTTCCTAATGACTCTTGACATTATAGCTTAACAATCTAAATATCATTATTGTTAACTTTTTTTAAACTATGTAATCAGTTTGAAAGCAGAGACAAATGAGGCCATCAATGCTTAAATGATTTCTATTCCACATAGTGATATCAAAATTAATATCAGTTAGTTGTCATCCCAGACTCATCATGCCAACAGGAAAGAATATATTGCTGCATTTGAGAAACATTTGAAATTATCTGAAATGAGGACCTTAGTTACAAAGAAATAGTAAAACTTGTATTTTGAAGAGTAGTGATTAATTTGAGTGATTATCAGTAAACACAATAGGAGAATGTACCTTGGAGACTTGGTTCATGATAATTTAGAGAAAAGAATTTCTAGACACACTTAAATTTTCAGTGCTAGATTGTGGCTAGAGACTTTGTATTATGGAGTATAGTAATATTCTTCCTCATATTTTTCTCAATATCTAACATTGATACATTTTCAGTTTTGGAAATATAAATTAAAAATACACATTTATTTCACATTATTCAAGAAATTCTTATGTAAGAGTATGGTATTAACATCCAAATACTTCCAACTTTTCTCCCACTTACCTTTACTCAATATCTGATATTCCTTCTATGGATACCTATATTATTGCTTTTATCATTGCCAAATTAATAATGAACACTCCTACAGCAAAGTATTCTATGCTATTTTCCCCTCTTGGTTGATTAGAAATGTTGACAAAGAAATAAGTAGCATTTACTTTATTTTGATTTTGCAATTATTTCTACTTTTCAGTCCAAATAACTTCTTTAAAATAACTTCTTTAAAATTCTTATTTCACTTGAATTCATATTTTTCATTAAATATTAAGTTTTTCTTCTTTCATATATTTCCATTGTTTTTAAACCAGGTCTTTGTCCCGAAAGCATAGTCTTTTCATTTCTGAAATTTTATACCATGGTTGGGTCTATTTCCTCCATCTCATAACTTCCTAATTTTTCCTTTATTCTCTCATTTTGCTGAGAATATCTTAGGATAACTTTCAAGATGAGAAAAATATTTTGGGAGTGTTTTTGTTTGAGAATGATTTCATTTTATGTTTTCTCAATGCTTGACCTGAATATGCACTTTTAAGTTGCAAATACCATCCCAGTACTTAAAAGACTTTTTTTTTACTTTCCTGGTTGTTAATCTTCAAGTGCACTATGCAGCTTTCTGCTCAATCTTCAAAGCATCCCTACTATTTTGAAAAATGATATTAAGATATTTTAATATTTTTTATTTGTAAAACTATCTTTGCCATATTTTTTATGATGACTTTGTCTTTATGTATTGTGTTCTGTTTATGTGGTTTTAATCATTACTTATCCTTTCATAATTAAGGTATAAGAACAATGGTTCTTTGGTTTGATGCCACCCATTTATGGATTATTGATTTTTTACTTCTTATACTTTAGGACTCTTATTAATGAAGCCAGTTATTGAGCCAATATGTTGGAGATTTGGGCCTACATTTTCTTCTTCTAGGTGCAGGATTTTTGGTTTAATATCTAAGTCCTTGATCCACATTGTGTTGAGTTTTGTACAGGTGAGAGATAGAGGTTGAATTTAATTCTACTATATATGGATTTTCAGCTTTTTCAGAACCATTTGTTAAAAAATTTATGCTTTTTGGTGCCTTTTTCTATTATGAGGTAACTGTATTTTTGTGCATTTGTCTCTGTGTCTTCAATTCTGCTCCATTGGTTTTCTTGCCTGTTTTGATGTCAATACCATGTTGTTTTTGTTACTCTAGCTTTGTAGTATAATTTAAGATCTTGTATTGTGATGTTTCCTGCTTTGCTTTTCTAAGGATTATTTTGACTATTCTCAGTTTCTTATTTTTCTAAATCAATGTTATGACTGCTTTTTCTCTTTCTATGAAGAACATCATTGAAATTTTTAAAGGAATTGCATTGAATCTCTGTGGCACATTTGATAGTACAACAATTTTGGCAGTATTAATTCTGCCTATTTAAGAACATGGGAGGTCTTTCCTTCTTCAAAGGTCTCAGTTTCTTTCTTTAGAAATGAAAATCTTCTTCACATCAAAGGAAACAATCAAGAGCATAAAGAGAGCCTATAGAATGGTAGAAAATCTTTGCCATTCATACCTCAGATACAGCATTAATTTCCTGGATATATAAAGAACTAAAAGAAAAAAAGAAAATACAAATACAAATAACTCCACCAATAAATGGACAAAGGAGCTGAACAGATACTTCATAGAAGAAAAAATACGAATGGTCAACATAATTTGGTGCAAGTCTCTACTCTGCTCTCAGAGTGTGTAATCCAAATCCCTCTAGAGATAATTTGTTTCTAGGGAGCTCTGAATTCTACCATAACTCATTCTAACATTCAAAACAGCTGAAAGGTATTTCAACTGACTCCAGCCACAAATCGCTTTTACTTTCACTAGACACCTGATGAGCACTGCAGAGGAAAGAGGGGGCAGTAAATAACTGCCAGCTTTTGCTCCATCCAAAGAATGCACAGCCTAAGAATACATGGAGGGAAGCTCTTATTAGCATAGGATCCAAGTTTCCACTCTTGTTCACGCATTCAATAATGTTAGTAGAGAGAAAATCTAATTTTATCAACATTTAATATTTTCTTACAATTTTTGTTGCTTGTTTCTCTCTCTCTGTGCTCCTCTTTTTCACATACCCCTTTTTCTTTTCTTTATTTTTAATTTCTTTTTTCTTTCTTTTTGCCTCTTTTTACTTTTTTTTACTTTTCTTAAGCTCATTTTTCCCTTTAATTTTATCTTTAACTATTTATTATTCCATATTATTTTTCACATTTTTTATTATTGCTGGTGTTGACTTGTTTCACAATTTAGTTTTTAATTTGTTTTACATTTACATCTGGATTATTTTTTTTCCTCACACTCCCCCTTCCCCTCCCCTCCTTCTCCTCCTCCTCCTCCTCCTCCTCCCCTCCTCCTCCTCCTCCTCCTCCTCCTCCTCCTCCTTCTTCTTCTTCTTCTTCTTCTTTCCTCTTCTTTCTTGTTGTCTGTGGAGATTAAGCCTGGGATGTTGAACATATTAGGTTGGTACTTTGCTACTGAGCTACACTCCCAGTCCAGCTGAAATGAATTTTACCTTACCCCAGCCATGACCTAATCTTGCTTTGACCTTGAAAGATATCTCAACATAAAGAGTATGGGAGATAAAAACTACCAACCAATCACCTATTTCTAAGTAGACACACCAATGGGGGTATGAACTCCTGCTCCTGGATACTTGTTCATATAGCAATAGCAGAAAGAAATAACACAACTCTTGAAGATACCACATCTGCAAGAGACCTCAGCATCAGTTTCTTTAATATTGAATCAGATAGTATATTGCTGACAACACTGGAGTTGAGTTCCATAAAGAAGGAGTTGTGCTACAATCCCCTGATTCTTCCTGAGAAACATTTGCAGTTGCACCAGTGTCTAAGCAAAGGGCAAAAGCTCCAGGTCAATCACCATGGTTAGAGGAATCAGGAGGAGAATTTCTTTTAAGAAACATTCAATACAATACAGGCCAAAGTGACCCTTAATAGCCTTTGCAACTTCAACCCCTATTCCATAAACAATCATGGAGGGTAGACACAGATTCTGTGGTCTACACTGTATCTGCCTGAATTAACAGAGGGACCCCACTCTTGCAAGTCCTTCAGAAATAGTGGGTCCCTTGGGCTTAAATACAGTATGTAGTCTGTCAAAACTCATTAATCATAGAAGCTACAGGAGAAAACACACTATGATGTTCAATTAGAATTAATATAAACACAATCTAACAAATGGAAATCTAAGGACATGTCATCCAGACAAAGAGGTTTACTGTGAAAGTTCACACACACACACACACACACACACACACACACACACACAAATAATTGGCACAGATATTCCTCCCAACAGAATCACAAACTCCCCAAATTGTAACTGTCATAATGGATTCCAAATATACGAAAGTGAGTGAAATACCAAAGAATTCAGAAGAATGATTTTGTAAAAAGGGCAAATGAAATCTTAGATAATATGCATAAACAGCTGAATGACTTAAGAATATGCATGAACACAAGAGGTAACATTTTGATGAATACTAAATGAAAATCTTGGAAATGAAAAGATTAATATATCAGATAAAAAATTCAGTTAAAAGGGCTTAAAACAAAGTCTTGATCAAGCAGAAGAAAGAATAATGAGTTTGAAGACACGTCTACCAAGCAGTACATTCAAACCACAAAATGAAAAAAAAAAAATAAGAAAATAAATAGAAGATTCAATATCTCTGGAATATCAGTAAAAGATCACAGGTTTGAATGATTGCTGAGCCAGAGGGAGAAGCATGTTGAAAATATAGGAAATCAATTCAATGAAATAATATTAAAAAATATTCCACACCTTGGGAAAATCATGGATGTCCATTTACAAAAGACATATAGAACTCAAAATAGACATGACCAGAAAGAATTTCCCAAAGACATATATTGTTGTTAAATTTACAAAAGAAGAGAGCAACAACAAAAACAACAATAACAAAAGATTAGAAGTTACAAGAGAGATGTGTTGATTTACATTTAAAAGCAAACCCATAAGAATTTTAAATTTCTCAGCAGAGACTTTAAAATCTCAGAGGACATGAAATGAAGTATTTCAATCCCTGAAAAAAATTAACTGCCAGCCAAGATTATTATACCTCACAAGTTAATACTTCAGAGTCAAAGCAAAAATAAAGAACTCCAGGATAAACATAAACTTTAACAACTGATGATTACAAGACAAACATTACAGAAGATAATTAAGTAAATCTTATACCCAAAGGAGAAAGATCAACACAATCACGAGAAAGCAAAAAAAGAATACATTTAAGATTATACACACAAATTAGAAAGAGAAACTAATTAAATAATTTTATTATAGTAAATCATAAAATATTTGAGATGAATAAGACAGGAATAATTCACAAAATACTCAAAACAACCTGAATAAAATCTACAAAATGGCAGAAATAACAATATACTTTTTTTTTTTTTAATAACAACCCAGAACTTAAATGGCCTTAATCCTCCTGGCTAGTTGAATTAAAAAATAATGTTCCAAAATATATTGTCTATAAGAAACTCACCAGTAAAGTCACACACGGACTAAAAATAAAAAGATGATATAGTATTTCAGGCAAATATGGACAAAATACATAACAAGAAGAATTTTAGAGGAGAAAAACTATTTGGTGCTCATATTTTTGGAGGTCTCAGCCCATAGATGGCTGAGTCCATTCTTTGGAGACCTAGATGAGGCAGAACAGATGGTGGAAGGGTGTGGCAGAGGAAAGCAACTCAGGACTTCACATCAGGAAGCAGAGAGAGAGCCCCACTCATGCAAGATGAAATATAAACCGCAAAGGCTCACAGTTTCTGAGTTCTCAGTCTATAGATGTCAAACTCCATTTCTTGTGGCCTGAGGTGAGAGAGAACATCATGGAGGATATATATGGCAGAGCAAAGCAGCTGGGGATATAGCCCCAAGATGGAGAGAGAAAGAAAGAGAGGGGTGGGAGAGAGAGAGAGAGAGAGAGAGAGAGAGAGAGAGAGAGAGAGAGAGAGAGAAGGGGGATGTTTCTCATGACAAAATGCATACCTCAAAGGCATATCCCCAATGACCCAATTCCTCCAGCCAAAACCTACCTGCATACAGTTACCACTCTGTGTAGAGTTACCACCCAATCAATCCCTATTAATGTGCTGATTAGGTTAAGGCTCTTAGAACTCAGTCATCTCACTTCTAAAATTTCTTGCATTTTCTTACACGTGAGTTTTTGGGGAACACCTCATATCTAAACCATAATACTACCAAAATTGAACCAAGGGCATATGAAAACCTAAATAGATCAATAAAAAAACAATGAGAGTAAATCAGTAATAAAGAGACCCTCAACAAAGAAAAATCCAGGAATGGATAGATTCACTCTTGAATTTTATCAGACTTTTAAAGAGAAACTAAGACCAATGTTCTTCAAATTAGTCTACAAAATAGAAAAGAGAAGAATACTTCCAAATTTATGTTACAAAGATATTATTATTTGTTCCCAAAATCTGATAAAGACCATAACTTGAAAGAGAGAGAGAGAGAGAGAGAAGAGAGAGAGAGAGAGAGAGAGAGAGAGAGAGAGAGAGAGAAGAGAAGAGAAGAGAAGAGAAAGGAAAAAAAGAAAGAAAGAAAGAAAAAGAAAAGAAAGAAAAAACTATAGACCTGATGAAAAATTGTCAAATTTATTACGAATTAAATTTGACATCTTATTAAAAGATCATATACCCCATGATCATTATTCTATAAGTATAATACAGCCCTCAAGTGCATTTAAGGATAATATATTAGTTTGCTTTTTTGCCTCTGTGCTGAAAAGTACCTGAGAAAAATAAGATAGAGAAAGAAAAGTTTTAATCATGACTTTAGAGGTTTCAATCCATTGTCAGCCTACTTCATTGCTCTAGCTAGAGGTAATGCAGAATATAGTAGCAGAAAAGGTGTAGCAGGGGAGAATTGCTCATCAGGCAATTGGCAAGTAGAAAGAGAAGCCAAGGGAACAATATATATAATCTTAAAGCCACACCCCCAGTTACTCAACTCCTCCAGGCTATGTTACACCTGCCTATAGTTACAATTGAATAAGCAATTAAGTAATAATTACAATTAAGTAATCATTTAAAGGATTTGTCCATTACATGTATTAATTCAGTGGTCAGAATATGACTCTTATAATCATTTCATACCTGGAATAATAACACTGGCACATTGGGGGTCACACCTTATACCTAAAATATAACAATTACATAGTCAATAGATGCAAAAAATGCTTTTGACAATATTCAACATCATTTCATAATAGAATTCCTGAACTAGTTAAAGAAAGATCATACTTCAATAAAGTAAAGGCTATGCATGATAAAAACATAACCAATGTTATTCTGAATAGGGGAAATATTAAAAAAGATTTATTTTCCTCTAAGATCAGGAACAAAACTCTCAGAAACCTTATGATGTAGTGCTAGAAATTCGGTCAATTACAATTACACAAAAACAAGAAATATAATAGATCCAATAAGAAAGGAGGAAGACAAATTATTCATATGCTAATAATATGGCTCTATATTTAGAAATGATTATGTACTTGGAAAATCTTGAAGACTCCAACTAAAAGATCTTAGATTGTATAAACAAATTTAATAAAGTACAGGATAGAAACGTACAACAATCAGTGGTTTTTTACCTGCCAATTAAAGTCAGAAATCAGAGAAAAAAATACCCCATTCATGATAGCATCAAAAAAGGAAAAAAAATTCAGAAATAAACCCAACCAAGAATAAACCAAATAAAAATGATAAAACACTGAATAAATTATTGAAAATACTACAAATAGAAAAACCTCCCCTGTTCATGGATTGGGATAATTATGTTGCAAACGCATATGGAACCACAGAAGACACAAAACTGTCAAAATAATCCTAAAAAAAGAAAAAAAAATGATAGGGGCAACAAAATACCTGATATCAAAGTATATTACAGAGGCATGGAGAAAAAAAAGAAAGAAAGAAGAAAGAAAGAGAGAGAGAGAGAGAGAGAGAGAGAGAGAGAGAGAGAGAGAGAGAGAGAGAGAGAGAAGGAAGGAAGGAAGGAAGGAAGGAAGGAAGGAAGGAAGGAAGGAAGGAAGGAAGGAGAGAGGGAGGGAGAAAGAAAGAAAGAAAGAAAGAAAGAAAGAAAGAAAGAAAGAAAGAAAGAAAGAAAGAAAGAAAGAAAGAACATAATGTTACTGGAATGTAAACAGATACTTAGACCAATCAGTTGGCTATAGATGTGTGAATTTATTGCTGAATCTTTTATGCTAACAGCATATCTATAGCCAACTGATTCTTGACAAAGGTGCTAAAAACATACATTGGAGAAATGTTCAATAAATGATGTTGGGAAAATTGGAATCCACATGTTGAAAATTTAAAGTAGACCTGTATCTATGGTTTTACATAAAATTTTACTCAAAATGAATCAATGATATTAATGAAAGATCTGAAACTTGGAAACTACAGAAGAAAACATGGGGAATACATATCAAAATAGTGACACAGGTAATGATTTTCTCAAAAGAACTCTAATAGCTCAGGAAATGAAAACAAAAATTACAAATGAGATTTTTATCAAATTAAAATTTCTGAGCTGAATAGGAAAGGAAATAATTAACAGAATGAAAATACAACTATATAATGAGAGAAAATATTTTTCAGATATCATCTGACAGAGCATCAATATCTAGAATATATGAAGAACTCAAAAGAATATATAATCTAATAAAAAATGCAAATCTTTCTCAAAGGAAGAACTATGAATGCTAATGAATATAATAACAGAAGGTTAAATATTTTTATCCATAGGGAAATGCAATTCTAAACTACCCTGAGATTCCATTTCACTCCAGTAAAAATGACTATTTTACAAAAAAAAAATAGTAAATGCTATTGAGGGTGTGAAGAAAAATGAACACCTATACTTTTTTTGTTAGGAATAAAAAATTGCTCAGCTGCTATGCAAAGCAGTATGGAGTTTCTTCAATAAACTAAAAAAAAATTTCTCTCATGACCCAGCTATCTCACTCCTGGATAGACATGTGAAGAAAATGAAATCAGCATATAAGTTTGATACATTCATATCCATGTTTATTGTAGCACTATTCACAATAGCTAAGATACAGAATCGGCCCAGGAACCTGTCAATAGATGAATGGGTTAAAAATAATATCACATACACACTGGAGTCTAATTTGCCACATAGAATAATGAAATCCTGTTATTTGAAAGAAATACATGAAATTGGAGGATATAATGTTAAGCAAAACAAGCCAGACATGGAACTACAAGTATTGCATATTTTGAATGACAGAAACCTAAAGATTAAATCAACAAAGAAAAGAAAAAGAAGAGATGAGTTGAAAGTAGAAGAACAACTTTAAAGGTAGGGTACTAGTACTAGGGGAGAAGGGAAATAGGGTAGGGCAAGACAAAGCAGAAGGGAAGGTGGATATGTTCAAGATCCAGTGTATATACATGTATGTAAATGTCATAGTGAAACCCATTAATTTGTTCCTTTAATATGTGATTAGTATTAGCTTACAAAAAGAAACCTGCCTATGTTATGGTTTGGATCTTAAATTTCTCATATTTTGAAGGCCTGATCCCCAGTGTGGTGCACTATTCAGAAGAAGTAGAAATTTTAGAATGTAGGAAGTTGATTCATTGGGAGTGTGTCCTGAATGGGGATATTGGGAACCTAACTCCTCTTTTTCTTATTTTCCCTCTGTCTTCTTCTCTTCTAGGCTGCCATGATGAGAACGGCTTTGCTCCACAATGTATTCCATATATTATTCACCATGACAGTCATCGTTGCCACAGATCCAGAGCAGTGGGGTCAACCAACATGGACTGAAACCATAAACCAAAGTGGATCTTTCATTGTTTTCCCAGGTGTCCTTTTCGCAGTGATTGAAAGCTGGCATTTTATGTCTAAAATTCTTCTAAAGAATAAGATTTCTTTAAGAACAGCAATAAGGCCTTGTACTAGTTTTTATTCTTTTCAAAGTTATACAGAATATTTAGGTGTCGCATTAAACACTAGTCATAAGTTTAATTACCGAATGTTCAAGTTTATTGATAGCTTGAGGGCTGTTTGAAATGATTGTATAATGATTATTTTATGTATTTTGCCCCATGGATACAACTAAGTAATACATAATTAAATATATGATCATGTAATCTCTATATTACAGTTACAGAGATATCTCTATGTATTATACATATTTATACAAATATAAATATATATTTATGTGTGTGTATACAAACAGACACACACACACACATATTTGTATTTTTTTCAAGCATTGTCTCCATTTCTTTTTCTTTCTCATATGAAAGGGAGGATCTATTGTTTAGGTTGACCTAAAAATCAAGAGATCCAAGTATTCTATTTATTGCACAGTTTACTCTTTATATAACTGTAAGGAGCAGAATTCCTTGATCATTATAAAAATTTACTTGAAGCTCATGTTTTTGAATTGCAAAGATCTTGATACACATGATACATATATTTCAAATTGATACTTACTATAAATCTTAACCTACACTTGTCACAGCAAGACACTTGAACATAATTTAACCTAATCCTAAAATGTTAAGCCTTCCAATCAACTAGGCTTAGAGTAATTTGCAATAAATATGTGTTTGAGACCTATTTTTCTTGTTTTGAAAATGAAAAAAAAAAAGTACTCATTATTAGAACTGGTACTTTAAGGAATCCCACAGATGTACAGATACTCTAAACATATATTATGAAATGACTTTGATACACATTGTATGAGATACTATGAAAATGATTCCACATTCCCCCACTAAGAATTGCATCCAGAGTTCCAAGCATGCAAGGCAAGTACTCTAACCCCAGGCCATATCTCTAACGAGTGAAAATGGCTTTTGAATTACAATTTAGACTTCCTGCAACTAACCTTACCTGCAATCTAAAATCATGTCCCAGAAAGTCAATTGAGAATTTCCAGTAATTTTTTCTCTGGGCTATAAAAATGTTGACTGAAAATAAAATTAAGAATAAGAGGATAGGATGGAATTTAATATGGAAAATAATATATCGCTCTCTGTTTAAGTTAATCTTATCACTGGAAATAGATAGATAGTAATATAATAATAATTATTATTATGTTTTACATAGTATTTAATAAGCCAAATATTTCTTTGAAAAAAAATAAGAAAATAATGTAGTATTTTAATTCTTTTAGGTCTTTATACTTGATCATGTATTTTTTTAAGGACCCAGAAACTGTTATAAAGTCACAAACTTAAAATAGCACATACTATTTGATTTATTTTTATTATTGAAAGAGAGCACTTTTGGTAAGATGTGGAGATTTTATTTCTTAAACTCCTAATTGTGACATCATGTGTATATGTTTTGAAAAGCTACTATCTCAAGTAATAAAAGGAGGATAAAACAATCAGTTCTGAGGCCATTAAGGATGTGGATTCAAGGTCAAACAAAGCTTCAGATGCTTAAGAAGAAACCAAAGCTGGAGGCTCAGGCTTTTAAGAGTCATTAAGAATTTAACAGTTATTAGCCAAAAGCTTCTGGCAATTTTATTTGCAACAACAAAAAAAAACCTTGCATCAGTGGCTCCACATAAAACATCTTAGGAGATTTGATTGATTTATTTAGGGTGACTTTGGTTTATTTAGGAAAAAATGGTAATAGCTGAGTTTAGGTTATTGTTTGGATTCGATGATACATTATAGCTTTAAGCAGTGGAAATATACAAATAAGTGCAGTAGAGAACGTGGGATAGAGTTGAAATTGTTTTGCTATATTGTTTTCCATGTGGCTTATCACTATATTATAAATTGATGTGAAAATGAATTTGATTACTTATATAAAATCGGTGTCTGAAGCACAGTTGGCCTCTGAAGTTAGTAACTGGTAAAAGCAAACACTAGAATAATCGTATACTTTTTGTGAGTCACTGAGTATCTAACACCATGTTAAAAAGTGACTATTGAATTGAAAGTTGGCTTAACTGAAGGGCCCTGCTTACTTGGAATTCTTTGAATATCAAGAGTAACAGAACAATTTACCCTATACTAACCCTTGGGAAACCCCTACAGAATGAGAATTCTGCAGATTAATCAGTCTTCTAGGAATGAAATCTAAATTATGAGATATATATATATATATAATACATGTGTCAGTAAAAATCCTGTTTTATTTTTCATTAACCAAATTAAACACTGCTCAGATAATACCTAACAAGTGAATTCAGACCTTTTATTATTACAAAATTATGTATGAAGTGTAAATTAGCCATTTTAATTTATCACTGTTATTCTTGGAAGATCTACTGTAATTGTTGTAGGGACAGATGAGACAGGACATCAGATAGGAAAACAGAAAGCAGGTGTATTTGGTTGCAGTCAGGTTCAGAGGGCAAAGGAATTCAGGCAGTTTCAGAACTTTATTACCCAGTGTATAGGGGGAAAGACTTAGAAGTTCCCAATCTGAAGAAGTTCACACAAAAGCAGCACTTTCTTTTACTGTTGTGGGCAAGTTATCCCTTCAAGGATAGTGCCTGAGAAGGGGAGAGTTTCTACTCCCCTTCCTTCCCTCCCCCTGACAGCTGTTACAGTGGAACCCAATCAGTAACATCTCTTATCTTTGAAATGTAAACATCTCTGTGAAGCTCCCACCCAAGGCCAGAGGCCCCTTTAAAGAATCTGTCTTTTTTTTAATCACATTTTGCTTTTGAAAATGCACTTTTTGCTTAAAAACTTTTACAGCTATTTTATATATTGTTACTACACCAGATAGTTCAAAAATGTTTGTGAATAACTAGTAAAGAGGTGTTCAGCACGTGGAGGGCTGATCTCTTTCAGGCCTATGGACAAATTTAATTATTTTAAGATAGAGCAACAGGAAATAGGAAGCTTCGCTACACTGAATTCTTTTGCAGAGATTCTTTTTTTTTTTTTTTTATACATTTTTTTTATTGGTTGTTCACAACATTACAAAGCTCTTGACATATTATATTTCATACATTAGATTGACATGGGTTATGAACTCCCAATTTTACCCCAAATGCAGATTGCAGAATCACGTCAGTTACACATCCACAATTTTACATAATGCCATATTAGTGACTGTTGTATTCTGCTACCTTTCCTATCCCCTCCTATCCCCCCTCCCCTCCCCTCCCATCTTCTCTCTCTACCCCATCTACTGTAATTCATTTCTCTCTTTGTTTATTTTCCCATTCCCCTCACAACCTCTTATATGTAATTTTGTTTAGCAATGAGTGTCTCCCTTCATTTCCATGCAATTTCCCTTTTCTCTCCCTTTCCCTCCCATCTCAAGTCTCTGTTTAATGTTACTCTTTTCTTCCTACTCTTCCTCCCTTGCAGAGATTCTTTTGCTGATAGTCCTAAAATCAGTTATGGTGAAGATTTCTGGAGTTGCTTAATTAAGATTTTCTACGGAGGAGAGGTGCCACTAAATATTTATACATTATATAAACATAGAATATTAATATATGATTAACATGGCATAGTATGTTAACATACAATATTACTATATATTCAGTGTATTATGTAATTTTACATAAAATTATGTTTTAAATATCTTTAAATTTTATTTTTATTTAAATAAAAATTACTTCATAATTGTAGAAGCAGCCATAGATGTCCATCATTTATTGTTGTATTTAAATCTTCCTTTCCCTTGAACTTCAGTGTTTAAAAATATTCTTTAGCTCAGAAACATTTAAATTTGCTTTCAATTAGAATATTTTAATAAATTATAAAATATTAATATTTTATAAGTAATAAAATATGCTACTTTTTCACTAAGATTAAACAAAAATAAAAATAATATGAAGTAAAAAAGTTAAACCCACATATTCACAAAAATATTGTGTTAATAGAATGATTATTTCAAGTGAATTAGAATAAGTATTTTTAATTTGTACATTATTTCATTTTTTGGAGAGAAAAAAAAAACTGGTGCTAAAAACTCTGTTCAAATAATTTTCTTCTCTTTTCTTCAGCAATACTTAATATCACCTTTGGGGAGAAAAGCCTGTAACAGTAAACTTTCTTAACTCTACTCAAAATATTATTATAGTAGTAAAAGTTCACTGTATACCTTATGTCACATTTACATTAAAGGAAAATAGATATGAGTTGTTACAAAAGTAGCAAGAAGCTTGTTTCTCTTGTTAACATTTATTCTATTCAGAACTTAATGTGATAGTGGATTGTGATCTTTATGTTCTTATTTTTTTTTTATTAAAAATTATTACACCAGAGCTGGGAATGGTGGCACACAGCTGTAATGTTAGGTATTCAGGAAGATTACAAATTTGGGCCTGTTTGGGCAACTTAGTAAGACCCTGTCTCAAAATTTTAAAAGATGAATGGTGAGGGGTGTAGTTCAGTGGTAGAGAACTTGCCTATCATATCAAGGCCCCAATTCCAAAAATAAAAGAAACAAGAACAAATTAATTAATATTACTCCTATAGTATTATTCATCTCAATGATTCTACTGCTGATTAATTTCCCCAAGATGAGAGGTTATTGTAAGTTAGTGCTTCACAGTCCAGGACAATATTGATCCCCTGTGGACAGTTGTGAGGACCTGAAGACAAACTTTATGGTGTCTCACAAAAATAATAATTTGTTTCAAAATGTTAGTAGTGCTGACTTTGAAAAACCTTCAAAATTGACAACTGTTATGTTCTTAAAATGTGTATGTTTCCTAGGAATCCTTCCTAGGTTTATACATCAGTGCTTAAGGAGCTCAATAGTGTGTTAGAGGTAGCTCATGGCTCCTTAAATACTATACTAAATTTTATACCAGATTAGTTATTTACCCACTTGGTTTATTTTATTATGAGATAATTTATAAAATCATTATGTATCCCTTAATTATGGCTCATGTTAGATGCTACAACAGAGAGACTTTAAGGAGTATTTAATAAGGTTCTAGACATTTGTTTAGAGGTAATTGATCCAGTATATAGAATGGTTCCACATCTTTAAAGTAGTAGCTTTATATGTCTTACTTCTAGGCAGTTGTATAGGAGGAAAGATAAGTGAAAACAAATACATTTCTAATCAGAAACAAGACCTAATCTCCCACTGAGCAAAGTCTGAGAAACATCTCTGGAAGGATGGCATGTGCCAAGCCAAAATTCAGAAATTTTACTTATAAGGAAAAAGTAGAAGACTATAGGTCAGAATTAGCAATCTTTGCCTGGAAAAGTGAACATGAAAGAACTACTCAATATTTAAAGAACAGATTTATAATATTTTTTATTCTATTTTTTAACAAAATATAGCAGTATCTCCAGATAATGGTTATGCTTTGTCATAGACTTTCTTTTATTTAAGTATATCTTTCAAAACATTAAAAGTTTTAATGTATACAACACATTTTATTATAAAGTCAGGATGCTATTTTTTAATCACTAGTGCTATATAGGTAGATATATGAATGTATACTTATGATTCACTGATAATAACTTATTAATGAACATATTTATAGATATGTTTCCACCTGTATAATTATTCCTTAAGGGTGATTTATTACAAATGGAATGTGTGGATTGAATTTTATATTTTTAAAAAACCTTAGACACATTACCAAATTGCCATTTAGAATGGCTTACCAATTTTTACTTTACTAACGATATCTCTTTGTAGATTGCCTCTTCCATTTAGAATAATTAAAATAAAGAAAGTCTCTGGAGAAGACAAGAGTCAGGAGATAGAAAATCAAAATCAATTCTGTGTAATGGATGATTAACGAATAGTACTAAATAATGGTAGCAAATCAAAGTAAGATCAATGTATTGTTAGTTTGGGAACAAGTGACTAGAAACTCTCATGGATATATTGGGTTTCAGTTCAAGATACCTTAGTTGGATAGTTTATAAATTCAAAAGCTGGCCTCAACATTTTTGTAATAGAAAAATAATCTGATGGCCATTAAGTCATAAGTATTAGAAACAAGTTGTACCTTTAATTACAGTAACATAAACTTAAGAGTGCCAACACAATGAGAATAATAGCACTTATTAAATGTATATATACTTAGGTACCTTTCTTTATTAAGACTTTTTTTAACATGGTTTAAGATTCACAGTAAAATTGAGATGGCAGTCTCAACCAGAATGTCATTAAACAGATAAACAGATAAATAGATGTTCCAATATACCCTGATGCCCACACTTGTATAGCAATTCCCATATTCTCCAATGGACTGGTACAGTTTTCACAATTGACGAACTTATTTTGACACATAAAAATTCTAAGTCCATAGCTTATATTAGGGTTTACTCTTGGTATTGCCTATTCTATGGATTTAGAGAAATATATAGTATGTATCCACCATTATTCAATCCGAATATTTTTCCTGCTCTAGAAATTCTCTTTTCTTGCCTTATTCATCCATTTGTCCTAACTAGTTGCTGGCAACTACAGATCTTTGAAAACTGTCTAAAACGTAACATTAACCTGATTTACAATGTGGTAAAGGCCTTGATAGACATCTCATCGTATAATATATATACAGATGGAAAATGAGCATAGGACAAAATATTTTCCAAAAGATATTTCTTCAAGGAAGTGTAAATTAAAACAATGTATGATCAATCAATTTCAATAGCCAGAGTTCACAATATTAATAGTACCAAATGTTGGTGAAGATATAGAGCAACAGGAATACTTATTCATTTCTAGTAGGAATGTAAAATGATACCTCACTTTAGAAAATAGTTTAGCAACTTCTTACAAAACTAAAGCTATCCTTATCATAAGAAGTAGAAATTACACCCCTTTGTAGTTATGCAAAGGATATGGAAATAAAATGTCCACATAAAAACCTGCATCTGAAAATGTTTATAGCAGCTTTATTATTATTATTATTATTATTATTATTATTATTATTATTATTATATTAGGAAATTATTAAGAATAATTATTAAGAATAATTTCCAAAACCTGGAAGGAACTTAGATGTCATTAAATAGATGAATAGATAAGCCAAAATACACCCATACAATGAAATATTATTATTCATTGCTGAAAATAAGCCAGCAATTCAGACAGAAATAGAGAAATCTTAAATGAATATACTAAATGAAAGAAGACAGTACCAAATGGCTGCATACTGTCTGATTCTAACTCAATGACAAAACCTATGCGCACTTTATAAAGAGAAAGAAATTAAATTTCCAGTATACATGTATTTTACATATGTCTCAGTATGAAATCAACTTAATATGAATGTTTAGGTTAATTTCTGTAGTTTTTATTCTCTTCTTTTGATTTGTTTATATATTCTTTAGTAAGGTCTCAATTAATATAACATTGTGTCCTGAAATCATATTGTAAAATTTCCCTAAGTTTATTTTTCTTTTTCAGAAAGGATTTGATGACTTTTCTAAATATTTTACATTTTCCTAAAATTTTTAAAATTCATTAATCAAATTTTACAAAAGGAGAGAATTTTGAAATTCTTCTGTAGAGTACATTTAAGATAAGTGACATACTAAAAATACTGTCTTTCATGTTTATTAGGATACTGAACCTATCGATTCATTTGTTAAATGTATTTTCAAGTGCTTTATTTTTGATATCATTATATTTTTAAATATTGTTTTTACTTTGATTTAGAAGTAAAATTGATTCATATTACATATCTTTTTATAGTTTTACATTTGCAGAAACCCTTAAATAATTCACTATGTCCTTCTTTAGTACAAGCAAATTATTTTATATAATCCACCTTGAAAGACCAAAATTAAGAATTGTACTACAGAAAAAATACTAATATCTAAATCTAAATCTAAATCTATGCTCCTATTTTGTAAATTGTTTCACCAAATCCCTTTATGGCTGCTTGTATTCACAAACTAGGTTTATATATTGTAATTAATTGTCATTTCATTTTCATCTTATTTAACTTGAAAATTTGTCCTTTTTTAACCTTGCATTTTTCTATAGTTGTTTAGTCAGCATTTTCACTGTTGTAACTAAAAGACTTGACAAGAATAATTAGAAGAAGAAAAGTTTATTTGGGGGTTACGATTTCAGAGGTAACCATCCCATGGGCTGGGAGGTGAGACAGAACATCATGGTGGAAGAGTGTTTTGGAGAAAAGAAGCTGAGGAAATAATCAGGAAGCAGAGAGAGATTCCAGATGCCAAATACAAAATATGTATCCAAGCCTGGCATGGTGGCACATGCATGTAATCCCAGTGCCTCCAGAGACTGAGGCAGGAGTACTGGATCACAAGTTCAAAGCCAGCCTCAGCATCTTAGTGAGGCTGTAAGCAACTTAGTGAGACCATGTATCAAAATAAAACATAAAAAGGGCTGGGCATGTGGCTCATTGGTAAAGCAGTCTAGGTTCAAACCCCAGTACCAAAACAAGAAAAAAAATATATATATATATATATACACACACACACACACACACACATACACACAAAGTATCCCCCCAATGACCCACTTTCTCCAACTGCTCCCTTCTTTCTCTCAGTACTATTTAGCTCGTCCTTACTAGGTTAATTCACTGATTGTGTTAAAGCTCTCATAACCTAATAATTTACCACTAAACCTTCTTTCATTGTCTCATATTTGTATGATTTTGGGGTGATACCGCACATCTAACCATAACTCTAATATACATTATTTATTTTGAGAGGTGACTTTCTATTTGACTTTCCCTGGTAATTTCTTGGATCAAATTCAGATTATTCATAAAATGCAGAAATACTACAGAAACATATTATGTTTTTTTAGGGCATGATACCAAAAATTTGTGAAATTGGATTTTTCTTGTTTTGTTTAATAAAATTGGATAACTTATTCAAGATCCTGTATGCCAAATCTCCTCACTGTAAAGTTTATACAGTTTCCCCTAGAAATTGATATATTTTGTTCAGAAACATTTCAAGACTCAAAATACTTTGAAAATATGTAAATGATTCCTCATAAAAATTTTACTAACTAGTTTCAGCATTCACTGACAGATTTCTAAATCCATCATTCTCTCCACCAATACCAGTTGTCATTCTACTTTAAGAATTTAGGCATTCATTTATGCATTACTAATTTATACCCAATGGACTCTTAGGTTCTTATTTATCCAATGATCCATAAGTCATTATATTACTAGTTATTTTGATGCATAAATTGCTATGAATTTAACCAAGAAAAATTATTAAAGTTAATTCTTACAGTATTTTGATTCCCTTTATATTTTGTTTTCTTTAACTTGTTGCTCTAACATGGTTTCCAAGTGTATTTCACACTTTCTCTCAAATATAGAATCAGCATTTTCTTCCATTAGTGTATTTTAATGAAAAAGTAAAATTAGAAAATCAAAATCGAGTGTCTTTTTGCTGAATGCTAATGATATATTCTTGCTTTGAATTCTCTGGTATCAAATATGATGGTCACTGTGTACTCTTTTAACTAATACAAATTAATTACAATTAAATTCTGATTAAAATCAATTTATCCACCATACTAGCCACATTTCAAGTGCTCAATAGCAAAAGGTGACTAGTGATATAAAATAACATAGAAATATCCAACATTTCAGTCGTCACAGAAAATTGTATTAGGTAATTCTATTCAATAACATCTCAATGAAAAAAGCTAGATCATACCAATACATACATACATACACATACCTAGATACATATACATGTACACATATATATAGTACTCATATACATAATATGTGTAAAGCAGCAGTTTAAGAATTCTCATGATATAAGTAGAGGAAAAATAAATGGGAACAGAAAAAATACTTATAGAAACATTGCCTGAAATGTCACAAATTTGGTGAAAAGCATTATGTGCAAAACCAAGAAACTAAGTGAATCCAAAACAGAATTAATTCAAAATGTCACAAATTTGGTGAAAAGCATTATGTGCAAAACCAAGAAACTAAGTGAATCCAAAACAGAATTAATTCAAAATGTCACAAATTTGGTGAAAAGCATATGTGCAAAACCAAGAAACTAAGTGAATCCAAAACAGAATTAATTCAAGGAATATGACATCCAGACACACCAGTCAAACTCCTGGTTGGATGTAGGAAATGTCTTCACAAATATTGCACCTTATAGTTTAAGAAAGCAGCAAAGCAGAAATGCTACTCTCACTTTCTCCTCACCCTTCTTCTCTAAAGGGTGCCCTAACACCTAGAAAGGGCACTATCTGACCACCTCCTATCATCTGCCCTGAAGACTCCCACGGGACAGGTATACTCTATACTCAAAGGAAAACAAATGTAATATATGGATGCCAAATTGAATCTTAACAAAGAGGCCTTGCTGTTTCCTCCTTCTTCATACCATTTTGGATCTCTGATCATAATTATGCAAGGCTGACCATAAATTATACAAATTTCCTTGTTTCTTTGATCCTCATTTACAAAGTCTCCTGTGTCACAGAAATCCTATATTAAATAAATTTGTAAGACTTTCTCTTGTTAATCTGTCTTTTGTTACAGAGGCCTCAGACATAAGTTTTTTGATGGGTGAAGAAAACATATTATTTCTTTTTCTTTTCTATAGTGCCAAAAATTGAACATAATACATAAAAAAAAACTAGAAAATTTCAGGAGACTCATTAATGTTTCTGGGAGGCAAAAATAATAAAACAGCAAATCATGTTGGTGAAAGTGAAAAAAAATTAAAGAACTTCGGAAAATTCTTTGAAAGCTTCTTTTAAAGCTAAAGTTGTTTCTACTTTATGAATAGCACTTCCAGTCCTAGGTATTTGCATAAGAGTAATGAACGTGTGTTGAGAGTGATGATTTGACTCATGGTCTCTAATTGCCGTATGGCTGCGTTTTTGCTGGAAACTTCCCATGTAAAAGTGCAGGTCAAGATGACCCCCTTGCTATGGTAACGCCAGCCTGAGGAGGCTCCCTGCACAGGCACAGAGCTATATCAGTCAGTACCTTGAGCTCAGGCACCAACTCATGGGGATAGAGAATTCTGAGCATAACAAGGTAACCCTTCAATTGCCTGCTTTGCTGAAACTTTTCCACAAATAACCTTTTTATGAAACCTATACAATAAACGTGCTGTACTAGCTCTGGGTCATTCATCCTCCACCAGAGTTAATGTCCCACCTAGCCCCAGCTTTCTCTCTATGTGTCTGTTTGTGTTTTCTCCATCACCCATCTCTCCTCGCGGGTGTGTTCTGATTTAATGGCCTTAGCTAAGAGATGGGACTGTGGAAAATACATGTGATTACAAGTACATTTTATAGAAATAAACATAGCAGCCAGATTCATAATAGCCAAAACTGGAAAAAAGAACCGATATCTAAGAAAATAAAGGGTAAATTAATCTTAGTGTATTTATTCAATGGAATAATTCTCAATCATAAGTATTCTAATTGTTACACTGATTAATAAGAAGGAATCTTACATATTGAGGTATTAAGCAGTATACATCATAAAGAAAAGGTTACGTTCTTTATTATTTCATTTATGTAATGTAATGGAACAGGCAGATTAAGTGGTATAGATAGAAATCAGAATGTGGTTGTCTCCAAGAAGGAGGACTATTGGTAGCAGGAAATATTTGGAAGGAGAAAAAGTAAATATTCTGAATTGTTGGAAATATTCTATATTTCTATTTCCTTATTGAGTTATAAGAGAGTAAGATGTCAGAATTTTATAAATTTAACACATAAAACTGTTATTTTGTTGTGTATTAATTATTTATCAGCATAAAATGAAAGAAATAAATCACTTCACCCATTTGATTGAATTATTTTACATTCTTGCAACAGAAAATCTCCATATCCTTTCCAAAATTTGGGTGTCATTAGATTTTACATTTTTAGTCATTATAATATGTGTATAGTGATATCTAATTTTGTTTTTAATTTGTATTTTCCTGACATCAATAAGCTGACGATGTTAATGATGAGTGCATTGGTGGTAATTCTTAATAGCCATTTGTATATCTTGTGAAGAGTTAGTTCCCCCCACTATACATTTTTTATCAATAGTTCATCTTTTTTTATTGGTTTGTAAAAATCATTTTATACTCTTAATTTAATCATTCATCAGATATATATTTGGATATTCTTTATATATTTTTTTCAAAGTCTTTCATTTGTATAAACATTTTGCTAATGGTGTCCTGGAGAAGAGAAGGCTTTTATTTTGCCCCTGTTATTTTGTTACTTTTATAAATAATTTTTTTTGTGTATGTGTGTTCAACTCTGAAATCTTTGCCTACCCTAAGATTGCAAAGATGTTCTATAATTCTCTTTTTTATGATTTTACCTTTTTGATTTAAGTTATAATTGATTTTTAACTTATTTATGATCAGGCTAGAAATTGAAGCTTCATCTTCTATGAATATTTGGTTATTCTTATAGTATTATAAAAAAATGTACCTACCCAGTGTATTGCTTTTGGATTGATTATGCATATAAGTTTGGAACTTTTTATCTCTTCCACTAGGTTTATTGACTTACAGGTATTTGCTTATGTCAGTAATTCACTGTCTTTGTTACTATGCCATGATATCGTCTTGAAGATATGAAATATAAAACTGCCACCTATTCTTTCTACAGATTTCTGAGGTTATTTCAGTTCCTTTGTATTTCTACATACATTTTTAAATTAACTCATCAATTTATATTTTATATACCCACTCTCACTGAGATAGATCTATAGATATATTTAGAAGAAAAAAATTTTGAAATGTATTGAAACTTACAATTAATGAATATGATATATTTCCTTGTTTATTTATGAGACATCTCACATTTTCTGAAATGCTTGAAGACTAGGAATTACACATTTTAGTTTACATTGTTCATTTTCTTTTTGTGTTTTAAAACAATTTTTAAAATTTTTATTTTAATTGCTTTTTGCTTTATATATCTTGTACATATCAATATATTTAATGTTTTACTATTAATTATGTTTACTACAACTTAATATATTGACTTATTATTTGGAATTATTGTTTTGAGATGTGAATAGATTCTACCACATAAATAATCATGCTCTCTGCAAACAGATGCATTGTTAATTCATCCTCTTTAATTTGTATAACTTTCTCTTTTCTTCCTTAGTTTGTTACACTGGCTAGCACCTTCTTTGAATTTCGAATAGACATGGTAGGAGCAGATGTGTTTAACTTCTTGATCTTAGCGAAAAGTGTACCATATTTTGCCAACAAAACCATGGTAAAGGCTTTTTTTTTTATATATTCATTATGAGGTTTATTATGTTACATTTTTGTTTCTTTTTTTTCTTTATAGTTTTTATTAAAATGAGTGTTAAATTTACCAAATTTTTAAATTTTAATTCATTGGTTCTTAGTTATACATGATAGTAGAATCCATTTTCATAAAAAGTATACAAGCATAGGATATATCTTTTTCTAATTAAGACCACATTTTTTTCAATCAATTAAGATGCTAGCTCGGCATGGTGGCACACACCAGTAATCCCAGCAGCTCGGGAGGCTGAGACAGGAAGATCATGATTTCAAAACTAGCCTCAGCAACGGTGATGCAGTAAGCAACTCAGTGAGGCCATGTCTATAAATAAAATACAAAATAGGATTGGGGATGTGGCTCAGTAGTTGAGTGTCCCTGAGTTTAATCCCTGGTAGCCCCCCCCCCAAAAAAAAAAAAGGATGCTAAATTATTTGGTTTGATTTTTCTGTCATATATAATGAATTGCCCTGACAGATTTTGAAACATTGATCTAAAATTGTATTCATTGATATACCACACATTCTATGTAGAGCTTGATTAAATTTGTTTATTTACTATTAAGACTCTTTGCCTTTAAGTTAATGAAGGGGATTGATATGTAATTTGTGTTCTTATAATCCTTTGTCAAGTTTTATTAATTTGATTAACTATGACTCTTGAAATTAAATGGGTAGTGTTACTTTTTCCTCTATTATGTTGAACAATTTCATCAAAATTGAATTTTTCAATGTTTAATAGCATTAATTACTAAGCATATTAAGGAATTTAGTCAGCTTTTTTGTTGCTGTGTCCAAAGGTCCTGATAAGAATAACAAAAAAAGGGAATTATTTTTAATAATTTCATACTTTAATAATTTTCATAGTTTCAGTGGTTCAGTTCACAATCAGCCACTACTATGGGCCCAAGGTGAGACAGAACATCACGGCCAAAGAGCATGGCAGAAGAAAGAAGCTTAGGATATGACAACAAGGAAGCAGAGAGAGCTCTGCATATAAGGGACAAAATATAAATCTGAAACACATGTCCCTAGTGACCTACCTCCTTCACTCACGACCTACCTGCATAGAATTACCACCCAGTTGATCCTTATCAGTGTACTAATCATTAATGAGATTACAACTCTTACAATCTAATCACTTCACCTTTGACCATTGTTGCATTGTCCCACGTAGAATATTTTAGTAGGACAGCACATATGCAAATCATAGCATAAAACTTATTTTCCATTTAGCATGCTTTCAGATAATGAATTAAATTTAAAATTTTAGATGCACAGCATTTCAGATTTTTTTTGAATTTCC